>NC_052087.1:1011554-2211554 GCF_015852505.1 Tachyglossus aculeatus | reverse complement strand
TTATTATTATTAACTGGGATTTCTACAGGAAATTGGCAAGTTCCAATAGAGCATCCAATAAAATGAACACATTCCCCCGCCCCGCCCGTCCTAAAATTATTAATCGCCTTATTCATACGAGCAATTCTCCCTTATGGCACGAAACGAGTTTTAGGAAGGAAAAGTAACTAACCTTCACCAGAAGCTCCGTTACTTCATAATGACCGTAGGAACAGGCATTGTGTAAAGGAACCAGATCCCTGAGGGTTGACCAAAAACAGCCTCGTTAGTCTTACGCAGGTTGAGCGCACGCTATATTCGAGGATTTTAACAATTCCCGCAGTAATACCGTCACGATAAACCTGTACTACCCAAGTGCTCAGTATAGTGCGATATTAAGCGCTCAATAAATGCGATTGAATGAATGAGTGAATGATAAACCACCTCAATGAGACAACATACTTCTTGAAATGGTAAATGAGCGCATGCTATATTCGAGGATTTTAACAATTCCCGCAGTAACCATCACGATAAACTTTGTACTTCCCAAGCGCTCAGTATAGTGCGATATTGAGTAAGCGTTCAATATATACCATTGAGTGAATGAGTGAATGATAAACCACCTCAATGAGACAAAATGAGGCGCACGCTATATTCGAGGATTTTAACAATTCCCGCAGTAATACCGTAATGATAAACCTGTACTTCCCAAGTGCTCAGTATAGTGCTCTCCACACACTAAGCACTCAATAAATACGATTGAATGAATGAGTGAATGATAAACCACCCCAATGAGACAACATACTTCTTGAAATAGTAAATGAGTGCATGCTATATTCAAGGATTTTAACAATTCCCGCAGTAATACCATCACAAACCTGTACTTTCCAAGCACTCAGTATAGTGCGATACTGAGTAAGCGCTCAATAAATGCGATTGAATGAATGAGTGAATGATAAACCACCTCAATGAGACAACATACTTCTTGAAATGGTAAATGAGCGCATGCTATATTCGAGGATTTTAACAATTCCCGCAGTAATACCCTCACGATAAACTTGTACTTCCCAAGCCCTCAGTATAGTGCGATATTGAGTAAGCACTCAATACATGCTACTGAATGAATGAGTGAATGATAAACCACCTCAATGAGACAACATACTTCTTGAAATGGTAAATGAGTGCATGCTATATTCGAGGTTTTAACAATTCCCGCAGTAATACCATCACGATAAACCCGTACTTCCCAAGCACTCAGTATAGTGCGATACTGAGTAAGCGCTCAGTAAATGCGATTGAATGAATGAGTGAATGATAAACCACCTCAATGAGCCAACATACTTCTTGAAATGGTAAACGAGGAAGGCGAGGACTCTTCCACCACTGCTAGGTCAGTTCTCTCCCTACGTAACTGCCGGAATCCCGCCCTTTGGGACTACCAAGTAGAAAACCCACGGCGACAAGACAGCCGGACTTTGGAGGTGCCGCCGCTGGACCTACGTCTCTTTCAGGGTTTCTGGGCCAACCACTCTGCCCTCGACACTTCCTTTCAGGCTCGGTGGCAGTTTAGTTTAGGTGTGCCCAGCCTGCCGATGCTCAGTACCCTACTTCCCATCTTCCTCCCTCGCCAGCTTCCCATCTTCCTCCCTCGCCAGCCCCAAAACTGCCGGGCAAATGTACCCGGGAACGGGGCCGTGAGAAAGGGAGGAGACCCGGCTGCCCGGAGACCGGACGGACTCGCCCCTGCGGCACAGCCCTGACCCGCCGTCTCACCACAGGGCGGGGGGCAGAGCGGCCAGTGGCGGGTGGGGCGCGGTGCCCGCTGGGGCTAGCCCATCGGGAGCGATAGTTCTTGCCCGAAGAAACAGGGCATCTTGCTTAAATGGACGACGTCAGCAGCAATTCTGAAAATGTTTCATTCAGTCATAGCTACTGAGCGCTTCCTGTGCGCCGAGCACCGTACGCTTCGGCTTCAAGGCTATCCATCCCCTCGCCCCCTCCTCCCTCACCTCCCTTCTCTCCTTCTCCAGCTCAGCCCGCACCCTCTGCTCCTCTGCCACCGCTCACCTCCTCACTGTGCCTTGTTCTCACCCGTCCCGCCGTCGACCCCAGGCCCACGTCCTCCCCCTGGCCCGGAATGCTCTCCTTCCACACATCCGCCAAGCTAGCTCTCTTCCTCCCTTCAAGGCCCTACTGAGAGCTCACCTCCTCCAGGAGGCCTTCCCACACTGAGCCCCCTCCTCCCCCTCTCCATCCCCCCCGCCTTACCTCCTTCCCTTCCCCACAGCACCTGTATATATGTCTATATGTTTCTATGGATTTATTACTCTATTTATTGATTTATTTTACTTGTACATATTAATTCTATTTATTTTATTCTGTTAATATGTTTTATTTCATTCTGTCTCCCCCTTCTAGACTGTGAGCCCGCTGTTGGGTAGGGACCGTCTCTCCCTGTTGCCAACTTGGACTTCCCAAGCACTTAGTACAGTGCTCTGCACACAGTAAGCGCTCAATAAGTACAATTAAATCGATGAATGAATGACAGGAGTGGGCCAGATTTCTGGTCCGTCTCGGTTAAAACAGAGACAAGACACTAACTTGCCCAGAAGGCAGACGCCTGGGTACGATATTTATTTCTACCTATTAAGGAGGCGGACAGACGACAGGAAAGAGACCGGGCCTGGGAGCCGGATGGCCTGAATTCTCATCCCAGCTCCGCCTGCTGTGCGGCCTCGGGCAAGTCACTTCACTGGGCCTCAGTTTCCTCACCTGTAAAACGGAAGCTCGATCGCGGTTCTCCCTCCTACTTAGATTACGAGCCCCACGTGGGCCAGGACTGGCTAACTCATATCTTGTACTTCCCAAGCGCTTAATACAGTGCTCTGCACACAGTAGCGCTCAATAAAATGGGTGCGCCATGTCTGCCCAGAGAATTATTTTACTTGTACATATTTATTCTATTTATTTTATTTGGTTTATATGTTTTGTTTTGTTGTCTGTCTCCCCCTTCTAGACTGTGAGTCCGCTGTTGGGTAGAGACCGTCTCTGGATGTTGCCAACTTGGACTTCCCAAGCGCTTAGTACAGTGCTCTGCACACAGTAGCGCTCAATAAAATGGGTACACCTTCTCTGCCCAGAGAATTATTTTACTTCTACATATTTATTCTATTTATTTTATTTGGTTTATATGTTTTGTTTCGTTGTCTGTCTCCCCCTTCTAGACTGCGAGCTCGCTGTTGGGTAAGGACCGTCTCTGGACGTTGCCAACTTGGACTTCCCAAGCGCTTAGTACAGTGCTCTGCACACAGTAAGCGCTCAATAAATACGATTGAATGAATGAATGAATAAATAAATAAATAAATAAATAAATACGACTGAATGAATATCTCCCCCAGCGCTCAGTACAACGCTTGGCACGTAAAAAGTGCTAAACCTATATCACAGCCGCTATTCTTATTAGATGCGGCGCCCGCCTGCGTCAATATGTCTTCTAATTCGGCAAACCACATTATAGTCATCTTACCCCTTGTCTTTAGCGTGTACATCGGCCCCGTGCTGCAGCAACAGTTGCACTATTTTCACTCGGTTGTAACCCGCCGCTAAATGTAAAGGCGTTGACTGAAATGGAAATTAAAAAAACGATGAGCCAAAACGACCGATATTAACCGTCCTTAATAAACACAATCACAGACTGTAAGTCTGACAGAGCTTTAATTCTATTTGTTCTGACGACTTGACACCTGTCCATATGTTTTGTTTTATTGTCTGTCTCTCCCTTCTAGACTGTGAGCCCATTGTTGGGTAGGGACCATTTCTAGATGTTGCCAGCTTGTACTCTCCCAAGCTCTTAGTACAATGCTCTGCACACAGTAAGCGCTCAATAAATACAATTGAATGAATGAATGAATGAATGAATGACAGGCACTTACAGCTGAGGCTTGGGTCCTATTAAATCAATCAATCATATTTATTGAGCGCTTACTGTGTGCAGAGCACTGTACTAAGCACTTGGGAAGTACAAGTTGGCAGCATATAGAGACAGTCCCTACCCAACAGTGGGCTCACAGTCTAAAACATAAAAAAACATTAAAAAAGCATATTCGGAAAATAGGGGGCATCTCCACCAGTAGCTGTCATTTTCCCAAGCCCAAGAGGCTCAATAAAAAGCTGGCAGATTCACTTAGAAGCCTTACTACCATTTGTTCATCACGCTCTGAAAATAACTTTACGCAAAACCTTAAGACCGCCATACCCAGGTTTCGAATGCACTCGGAGGTGGTTAGAGAGAGACAGGCTTCCCTTAAAAACGTCCATTTTTAGATTAATCATCGGAGCTGGTCGCCCCCAAACAGCGCTCAGAACAGTGCTTGGCACATACTAAGCGCTCAGTAAATACCCTCATTGTCGGCTGTGTGACTTTGGGCAAGTCACTTCGCTTCTCTGGGCCTCAGTTCCCCCATCCGGAAAATGGGGATGAAGACTGTGAGCCCCCCCATGGGACATCCGGATCACCCTGTAACCTCCCCAGCACTTAGAACAGTGCTTTCCACATAGTAAGCGCTGAACAAATACCCTCATTGTCAGCTGTGTGACTTTGGGCAAGTCACTTCACTTCCCTGGGCCTCAGTTCCCCCATCTGGAAAATGGGGATGAAGACTGTGAGCCCCCCATGGGACAACCGGATCACCCTGTAACCTCCCCAGCGCTTAGAACAATGCTTTGCACATAGTAAGCGCTTAACAAATACCATCACCATTATTATTATTATTATCATTATTATTAAAAACGGGCCAATTCAATTCGCTGCTTGACACGAAATACCTTTCGGCCATCGCTTGCGTGACAGTTGACGTTGAGGGGTGTGAGTAGGGCCATCATTTTGTCCTCATTGCCACTCCTAGAACACAAATTTCTTCAGAGGTTCGTATAAACGCGGGCAAAATTTGCCCCCAGGGCAGCCCGGGCACGCGAGGAAAGGACAAACATCTCGCCTTGGGTTTAAATTGCTTCCAAGTTGTCTTCCAAGACAACTCTAAAAATGCTCCCCAATACATTTTCCGTGGACGTACTACGGTGGTGACCTACCTTGCGCTTTCCAAGAGTTCATCTTTCTTATATTCACCTGGAAATGAACAGAAATGGTGATTTGAGACAAAGCTTATCTCTGAAAAGGACAAAAATTGTTAAACACTCACCAACCAACTGCCTTGTAATAGCCCAGAGAGACCTCTCGTTAACATCCTGACTTTCTTGTTTTCCCCCTCTAAACGAACGTTCTTCCAGAGCTTCGAACAGTGCTTTGCACATAGTAAGCGCTTAACAAATACCATCATTATTCTAGACTGTGAGCCCGCCGTTGGGTAGGGACCGTCTCGCTATGTTGCCAACTTGGACTTCCCAAGCGCTTAGTCCAGTGCTCTGCACACAGTAAGCGCTCAATAAATACGACTGAATGAATGAATGAACGAAACGTATTTTCAAAAGGCCTTTTACAAATTCCGTATTTATTATTATCATTATATTATCATATTTATTATTATTATTATTATTATTATTATTATTATTATTATTATTATTATTATTATTATTATGTTAAGTGTCTATTGGGAGCATTGACCAAAAGTCCAAAGGGAAACAGGAAACCTTTATTTATGTGTTAAATAGAGCGTGGGCCTGGGGATCAGAAGGCTCTGATCCCGGCTCCGCCACTTGTCTGCCGCGTGACCTCGGGCAAGTCACTTCACTTCTCAGTGCCTCAGTTGCCTCATCTGTAAAATGGGGCTTAAGTCTGCGAGGTCCATGTGGGACAGGGACTGTGCCCAACCCGATTTGCTTGTATCCCTCCCAGCGCTTAGTACAGTGCCTGACGCTCAGTAAGCACTTAGCAAATTCCAGAATTATTATATTACGTGGACATATATCTCCCAAACACTCAGTACGGTGCTCTGTGTCCAGTAAGCGCTCAGTAAATATGACTGAATGACACTCGTTTGGGGATTACATTTCCCAGGATCGTCAAGGAATGGGAGCCAATGAGCTCTTTCTGGCTTCTCATTCATTCATTCGTTCATTCAATCGTAGTTACTGAGCGCTTACTGTGTGCAGAGCACTGTACTAAGCGCTCGGGAAGTCCAAGTTGGCAACATATAGAGACGGTCCCTGCCCGACGACGGGCTCACAGTCTAGAAGGATGCCCCGGAATCCCCTCAGGACTTACCCGTCAGCACCGCTTTGGCAGAGGGATCTGCCAGATCCAGAGCTGTCTTCCCGTCGGTATTGCGGATGGTGGGTTCCGCTCCGTGTTGCAAGAGCACTACGAGACAAAACGGGGATTTGCTTTTAATGGTATCTGATAAGCGCTTACCCTGGGCCAAGCACTGTTCTCGGCTCTGGGCTAGCTATAATAATAAAAATAATAATAATAATAATAACGGCATTTATTAAGCGCTTACTATGTGCAAAGCACTGTCTTAAGAGCTGGGGAGGTTACAAGGTGATCAGGTTGTCCCATGGAGGGGTCACAGTCTTCACCCCCATTTTACAAATGAGGTCACAGAGAAGTGGCTTGCCCCAAGTCACCCAGCTGACAGGTGGCAGAGCCAGAATCCGAAACCACGACCTCTGACTCTAAAGCCCGGGCTCTTTTCCACTGAGCCCCGCTGCTTCTCTAGTCATTCAGGCCGGATACCATCCCGCATGGGGCTCGCAGTCCAAGTAGGCGGACTGGTATTAAAGCCCCTCGTTGCAACTGGGAAAACCGAAGCACAGAGAAGTTAAGCGACGAGCTCGAGGACACACAGCAGGCAAGCGGCGGAGTTGGGATTAGATCCGTCACCGAGGAGACCTAGCCTTTCGACCTTCGGGAGGTCATCGTTACATTTCACCAAAAAACACTGCCCTAATGGAGTCCCTGGGCGTCTGGGACTCAAACACGAAGGCCGTCACGGGGCTACTCCCTGCGGATTCCCCAGACCTGAAGGCAGCTTGTTATTCCCCCAGCTGGCGCTTGAATAATAATAATAATAATAATAATAATAATAATAATAATAATAATAATAATAATGGTGGCATTTATTAAGCACTTACTATGTGCACAGCACCGTTCTAAGCACTGGGAAGGTTACAAGGTGATCGGGTTGTCCCATGGGGGGCTTAATCCCCATTTTACAGATGAGGTAACTGAGGCTCAGAGAAATGAAGTGACTTGCCCGAGGTCACACAGCAGACATGTGGCAGAGCCAGGATTCGAACCCATGACGTCCAACTCCAAAGCCCGGGCTCTTTCCACTGAGCCACGCTGCTTCCCTACTTGAAATACGAAGGCCGGAGAACCGGGGAGGCGCGGGGCGAGAACGACAGTGGGAATCTGGCCAGAATCTCAGTTTTTCCCCCCCCTCCAGAAAACTCGATAACGTCCCTCCCTCTTGTCGGGCTAGGACACTGGTAACGTATTCCTTCCGGGAAGCCTCGCTCCAGAAGGATGGCTTCTGGCAGTCCGTCCGAATTCGCGAGGCCGCAGGAAGGTCAACGACTTGCGTTGACGCTTAAGCCGCCCGCGGGTCGTAGAAGAGGGCAGGGTTGATGATGATGATGGTACTTGCTAAGCGCTTACTATGTGCAGAGCGCTGTTCTAGGGAGGTTACAAGGTGATCAGGTTGTCCCATGTGGGGCTCACAGTCTTAATCCCCATTTTCCAGATGAGGGCACTGAGGCACAGAGAAGTGAAGTGACTTGCCCAAAGTCACACAGCTGACAGTCGGCGGAGCCGGGATGTGTATCAACTGCCTCGGGCAGATCTCCGGGGCAGAGCGGGACGCCTGTAGAGGAGGATGGTTCGCTGCCAGGGGCCCGGCGATAAAGGAGACGGGCAAGCGTGCGCACCGAGTTCTCCCACGGCTTTGTTTCGCTCATCAAAAGATGCCCGCCTGGGAAGCGTCAACTTGTACTTCCCAAGCGCTTAGTCCAGTGTTCTGCACACACGAAGCGCTCAGCCCACTGTTGGGTAGGGACCGTCTCTATGTGCTGCCAACTAGTACGTCCCAAGCGCTTAGTCCAGTGCTCTGCACACGGTAAGTGCTCAAGCCCACTGTTGGGTAGGGACCGTCTCTATGTGTTGCCAACTTGTACTTCCCAAGCGCATAGTCCAGTGCTCTGCACACAGTAAGCGCTCAATAAATATGAATGAATGAATGAGTATGATTGAATAAATGAACGAATGAAAAGCGTCTAAAGAGTACAGGTGAAGAGGAGTTACAGACAGCTACCCCAACACCGGGCAAAGAGGCAGGGGTCTCCCCCTGCTCTGCCCTGGGATCCTCGCCTCTTCTAGACTGTGAGCCCGCCGTTGGGTAGGGACCGTCTCTCTATGTTGCCAACTTGTACTTCCCAAGCGCTTATTACAGTGCTCTGCACACAGTAAGTGCTCAATAAATATGATTGAATTGAATAAGCTAGGAGGCCTTCCCAGACTGAGCCCCCTTTTCCCTCTCCTCTTCCCCATCCCCCCGCCCTACCTCCTTCCCCTCCCCACAGCACCCGTATATATGTTTGTACAGATTTATTACTCTATTTATTTGACTTGTACATATTTACTATTCTATTTATTTTCTTAATGATGTGCATCTAGCTTTATGTCTTTTTATTCTGACGACGTGACACCTGTCCACATTTTATTTTGTTGTCTGTCTCCCCCTTTTAGACTGTGAGCCCATTGTTGGGTAATAATAATAATAATGGCGGCATTTATTAAGCACGCTTACTATGTGCAAAGCACTGTTCTAAGCACTGGGGAGGCTACAAGGTGATCAGGTGGTCCCACGGCGGCTCACAGTCTTAATCCCCATTTTCCAGATGAGGTCACTGAGGCCCAGAGAAGTGACTTGCTCGAAGTCACACAGCTGACAGCTAGCGGAGCCAGAATTTGAACCCATGACCTCTGACTCCAAAGCCCGGGCTCTTTCCACTGAGCCACGCTGCTTCTAGACTGCAAGCCCGTCGTCGGGCAGGGACCGTCTATATGTTGCCGACTTGGACTTCCCCAGCGCTTCGTACAGTGCTCTGCACACAGTAAGCGCTCAACAAATACGATTGATTGAATGAATGAATAAGCTCCTTTAAGGCCCTGATTTTGGATTCCCACGATCTAGCGCTCTCCCTGCCATTTAAGTCCCCTGAGCTACCTTTCCCGAGTCCTTTAAGGAGGACCGGATTGTGCGCTGAGTTGGAACGGGAACCCGACTTCGGGGGCGAATCCCGAGCCTCCCATCTCCAAGCGATTATCGGCGGATGAGCTCGGGACTTAATGATTAATCAGGAGCCGTTCGCGGAAAACTCCGGAGAGACGATTACCTATGCAAACGTCGATTTTCCCCTTAATGGCCGCTTCGTGGAGAGGAGTGTAATTCCAGTTGTCCCGGGCGTTGGGATCCGCTCCGTGGTGCAGGAGGAGATTGACGACTTCGGCATGACCGAAAGAGCAGGCGTTGTGCAGGGGGATGAGACCGCCGTCGTCCCGGGCGTGGACGCTGGCACCGTTCTGGAGCAAGTACTCCACGACGTCTTTCCGACCAAAACCTAGAAAAAGGAAGAAACGATATATATCTAAACACGTCGCACGGGAAACCGATCTAAAACTTGAACGCACGGACTTCCCGGAGTTTTAGGGCCTGGGATTACCCGTTTCCATCAATCGTCTTGATTTCCCGCTGTCCCTCTTTCTCTTCCCTCATCTGTCCTTTTTCAGCGGCCTCCGATTTCGACTGTGAGCCCCGTGTGGATTGGAACTGGGTACAACCTGATTAACTTCCGTCTAGCCCAGTGCTTAGGACGCGCAGCAAGCGCTTAATAAACACAACGGAAATAATAACGGGAACCACCATCTGTCTCATTTCCAATCCCTTTTATTAATTGTGGTATTTGTTTCCCTTCCCCACAGCACCTGTATATATGTATATATGTTTGTACGTATTTATTACTCTATTTATTTTACTTGTACATATCTATTCTATTTTATTTTGTTAATATGTTTTGTTTTGTTGTCTGTCTCCCCCTCCTAGACTGTGAGCCCGCTATTGGGTAGGGACTGTCTCTATATGTTGCCAACTCGGACTTCCCAAGCACTTAGTACAGTGCTCTGCACACAGTAAGCGCTCAATAAATTCGATTGATTAAGCGTTTACTCTGTGCCAAGCGCTAAGCGCTGGGGTGGGGGAGATGCATGATAAATAGTTCCTGTACCACGCGGGGCTTGCGGTCTGAGGGGAAAGAAGTTTCCATGCCAACCGGTGCGGCGGCGGAGAGAGCTATCTTACAGAAAATAGACTCCGGGAACCAAACGTCTGCTTAACTTGGAGGGCTTTTCTGGGGTCACTTGCAGTCAAGTCACATAGTTCTGCAAGAACACACTTCCTTTCGCGACGCCAAAAGCAGCGCTTTTTATTGTCACGATCGATGGCAGAGACCAAATTCAATTTCATAGATTCAGAGGTCCCTTCTAGACTGTGAGCCCACTGTTGGGTAGGGACCGTCTCTCTATGTTGCCAACTTGGACTTCCCAAGCGCTTAGTACAGTGCTCTGCACACAGTAAGCGCTCAATAAATACGATTGATTGATGGATAGATTGATTTCGGAGCTTCCTGAGAGCAGCAGGTTGGCCTAGTGAAAAGAGCATGGGCCTGGGAATCAGAGGAGCTGGGTTCTAATCCCAGCTCCTCTTGTCTGCTGTGTGATCCTGGGCAGGTCACTTCACTTATCCCTGCCTCAGTTTCCCCATCTACGAAATGGGGACTCGATGCCTGTTCTCTCTCCTACCCAGCCTGTGAGCCCCACGTGGGACCTGAATATCTTCTATCGACCGCAGCACTTAATACAGTGCCTGGCCCACTCATTCATTCATTCAATCGTATTTATTGAGCGCTTACTGTGTGCACAGCACTGTACTAAGCGCTTGGGAAATACAAGTTGGCAACATATAGAGACCTAACAGTGTGCTCACAGCCTTGAAGACTACTATTATTCATATATTTATTCTATTTATTTTTTTCTGTTAAGTTTTATTTTGTTCTCTGTCTCCCCCTTCTAGACTGCGAGCCCACTGTTGGGCAGGGACCGTCTCTATATGTTGCCAAACTGTACTTCCCAAGCGCTTAGTACAGTGCTCTGCACACAGTAAGCGCTCAATAAATACGATTGAATGAATGAATATTATTCTTCTAGCTCAGTCTGCCTTACTCCGAAACCAAATCACCATTTAACTCAAGTCAAAGGGCTCCGGCAGTGCCACCAACTTCCGGACTGCGGGTCAAAGGCAGTCCAAACTGGATTTCGGAACGCAGCTCGGCACGTTCGCTTTCCACATCGTGCAGTCCCATGTTCCCTGGCTTTTCGACACGAAAACAGGATGTGGTCAAACCAAACCCGACCCTTGTATTTCTCAAGTCGGCGAGGGGCTCCAAGTTGGATTAAAAATAGAAATCAATTCAATAGGAAGCGGGCAGACGCTATTCCTTAAATCTGCCCAACCCTTCTAGACTGTGAGCCCGCTGTTGGGTAGGGACCGTTCTCTATATGTTGCCGACTTGGACTTCCCAAGCGCTTAGTACAGTGCTCTGCACACAGTAATCACACAATAAATACGATTGAATGAATGAATGAATGAATGAATAGGAAGTGGGCAGATTATTATTCCTTCCCTAGAGAGAACCTCCAAGTATTAAATATTGCCGAGGGGAAACATACAGTGTCCTCAACATACAAATATTCATTCTTTCTCTCTCTCTCTCTCTCTCTCTCTCTCTCTCTCTCTCACACACACACAATCCAGATAGTATTAACCCAACAGCGGGCTCACAGTCTACAGGGATTAACTCAAACTCCCTCCTACTTGTGAGGCCCTTGTGGGACGGGGACTGTGTCTGACCGGATTATCTTGCCTCTACCCCAACACGGTGTAAGCACTTAAACACCACTATTATTATCATTATAATAATAATTATTATTATTATTATCAATCAATCATATTTGTTGGCAACATATAGATGGTCCCTACCCAACAGTGGGCTCACAGTCTAGAAGGGGGAGACAGAGAACAAAACATATTAACAAAATAAAATAAATAGAATAGATATGTACAAGTAAAATAGAGTAATAAATACGTACAAACATATATTATTATTATTATTATTTCCACCAGAGGAGGGAATAAGGCATTTGGGAGGTCACTCCACAGTTATCAGTTATCTTCTAGACTGTCGGGTAGGGACCGTCTCTATATGCTGCCAACTTGTACTTCCCAAGCGCTTAGTACGGTGCTCTGCGCCCAGTAAGCGCTCAATAAATACAATTGAATGAGTGAATGAATGAATGAATGATCAAAAAGCCAGGGTTTGGAGATGACTGGAGGCGAGGGGACTGTGGTGAACATAGATCTAAGGTCTAGGGGTAAGCGAGGTTCTAAATCCATCTCTCTAGTCACACGGAGTGGGCCACTACAGCAGCAGGGTGGCCTCCACGGAAACAGCACGGGCCCGGCCGTCAGGAGACCTGGGTTCTAATCCCGGCTCTGCCACTTGTCTGCTGTGTGACCTCGGGCAAGACACTTAACTGCTCTGTGCCTCACCTCATCTGAAAGCCAGGGGATTCATTCATTCATTCAATCGTATTTATTCAGCGCTTACTGTGTGCAGAGCACTGTACTAAGCGCTTGGGAAGTCCAAGCTGGCAACATATAGAGAGGATCCCTACCCAACAGCGGGCTCACAGTCTAGAGGGATTAACTCTTACTCCCTCCTGCTTAGATTGTGAGGCCCTCGTGGGACGGGGACTGTGTCCGACCGGATTATCCTGCCTCTACCCCAACACAGTGTAAGCACTTAAACACCACTATTATTATTATCATTATTATTTCCACCAGAGGTGGGAATAAGGCATTTGGGAGGTCACTCCACAATTATCAGTTATCTTCTAGACTGTGAGCCCGCTGTTGGGTAGGGACCGTCTCTTCATGTTGCCAACTTGTGCCTCCCAAGCGCTTAGTACGGTGCTCTGCACACAAAGCACTGTTCTAAGCGCTGGGGAACTTACAAGGTGATCAGGTTGTCCCACGTGGGGCTCACGGTCTTCATCCCCATTTTCCAGAGGAGGTCACTGAGGCCCAGAGAAGTGAAGTGACTTGCCCAGAGTCACACAGCTGACAAGTGCGTCCACCAAGTACCCACATCAGAGCAGAAGGGCCTGCTTTCTGGGGCCCCCGGGAGTGCCCAGAGATGGCTTCACAGGCCAGCCACTCAATCGGATCCCGGAGGAGTTGGGCTGCCAACTCTCTCCCAAGCACGTAATAGTCCTCTGCTTCTAGGCTGTGAGCCCGTTGTCGGGTAGCGACCGTCTCTATATGTTGCCGATTTGTACTACCCAAGCGCTTAGTACAGTGCTCTGCACACAGTAAACGCTCAATAAATACCACTGAATGAATGAATGAATGAATGAATAAAATGGGGATGAAGACTGTGAGCCCCCTGTGGGGCAACCTCATATCTACCCCAGCGCTTAGGACAGTGTTTGGCACATGGTAAGCGCTTAAATACCAACATCATCATTATTATTATTGGACACGGTCCCTGTCCCACATGGGGCTCGCAGTTTTGTATCCCCGTTTTGCAAATGAGGTCACTGAGGCCCAGAGAAGTGAAGTGACTTGCTCAAGGTCACACGGTAGACAGGTGGCCAAGCCGGGATGAGGACCCATGACCCTCTGCCTCTCAAGCTCGTGCTCGCTCTCCTCTACGCCAGGCTGCTTCTCACTCCGCCGTGCTAATCGTCAGCCTTCATTCAATCGTATTTATTGAGCGCTTACTGTGTGCAGAGCACTGTACTAAGCGCTTGGGAAGTACAAGTTGGCAATATATAGAGACGGTCCCTGCCCAACAGTGGGCTCACAGTCTAGAAGGGGGAGACAGAGAACAAAACATATTAACAAAATAAAGTAAATAGAATAAATATGTACAAATAAAATAAATATGTACATATTCACTGAGCGCTTACTGTGTGCAGAGATTTTGACACCTGTCCACATGTTTTGTTTTGTTGTCTGTCTCCCCCTTCTAGACTACCCAGACTGGACCCACTGAGGCCTAATCTGAAAAGCTGCAGAGCAAACACACCTGGCCAGACGCTCCAGTGGTCCCCCAATTTATTGATAAAAATCTGAGGGAACCGGGATGCAGCCAGGATTAAATTCCAGCCAGGATGAGTCCTCACCCCCAAGGTGAGGCCGCCGGGCAACTGGGCCTCACTAAAACGAAATGCTTACAGCCTGCTCCCTTCTGCTTCCCCCACCGCCGATCTGGCTGGACTACATCCCCCTGCCCGATGGGGGTTGGATTCAGAATCCGAGGGAATAATCCCAGCCGTCCTGGCGGAAGGGAGGAACGCCAGACCGACGCGGGGGAAACAACTCTGGAGAAAAGAATGGATCGTCTTCTGGGTGCATCCCTGGAGGAATCCACGATTTGCCAGGCTTTTGAGCCACACATGGCCCGCTGGAGAGAGCGCGGGCCTGACAGTCAAATGGAGAGCCGGGGCCCTAATCCCGGCCCCGCCACTTGCCTGCTGCGTGACCCTGTGCAAGTCACTTCCCTTTCTGTCGGTTACCTCAGCTGGCAACGGGAATTAAATCCTACTCAGCCCGTGAGGCCCCATGTGGGACAAGGGACTGTGCCCAACCTGACTATACTGTACCTACCTCTGTGTTTAGTATAGCGGCGTCATTAAAGCACCATTAAAAAAAAAAGACAAAAAAAAGACATTGCCGGGGCCAGCAGGGAAGAGGGAACCGGGAGCCCAGGGAGAGGAACCCCACGGATGGCTGATCAGGGCAAGCGGGGAGGTAGGAGAAATGAGGGCGTGAGAGGATCAAAGGGAGAGGGAGATGATGAAAGAGAAGGCTCACGAGGCTTATAATAATATTTTGTTGGTACTCATAAATAGGCAGCACCGAGGGAAGGTGTGGAGGAGGGTTGGAGGGGTGTGTTTATTCACCGTACATCTTTATTTGAAGTAGGAGAATTAGATAATTGGGCCATTTTCCTTATGTAATGGGTCCCGCCCCGTGCCCCGAATATCCATGAGGGAACCAAGCTCTATTCCCCGGGTGGCCCCTGGCAAACATCAGTTTCAACAGCCCATTTTCCTTATGTAATGGGTCCCCCCTCTGCGCCCCGAATATCCACGAGGGAACCAAGCCCGATTCCCCGGGTGGCCCCTGGCAAACATCAGTCTCAACAGCTGGGAAACCAAGGAAGCAATTCCAACCTGCGGGATGCCCGCTACGGGACGTAGGCTCCTTATCCGCTCGGCCGGCCCCAGTCGAAGCTCGCTTCTGAGCCTGGTGTGCTTCCCAGGGCAAAACTCTCCTAGAAAACCTTCCCTGCCCTTCTTCCTCGCCCCGCCTTCGGCTGCAGGGACCCTGGGACAGAGCAGCGGCATCAACCAGAGCTCCGACCGGCCCCCTTCTCCTCAGAGCAGGGTGTCAGGAAGTCCTTCTGCCTCCCGTATTATCGGGCACGGAGAGAAAGGTACCTATGGGGCACCCCAGGTCTCTGCGGCCTGAGTCTGTGGTGGTGGGGTCATTCATTCATTCATTCATTCAATTGTATTTATTGAGCGCTTACTGTGTGCACTGTACGAAGCACTTGGGAAGTCCAAGTCGGCAACGTATAGAGACGGTCCCTACCCGACAATGGGCACAGTCTAGAAGGGGGAGACCTACGACAAAACATGTAGATGGGCATCAAAACCGTCAGAATAAATAGAATTAAAGCTATACGCACATCATTAACAAAATAAATAGAACAGTAAATATGTGCAAGTAAAATAAATAGTAATAAATCTGTACAAATATATACAAGTGCTGCGGGGAGGGGAAGGAGGTAGGGCGGGGGGGGATGCGGAGGAGGAGAGGAAAGAAGGGGGCTCAGTCTGGGAAGGCCTACTGGAGGAGGTGAGCTCTCAGTAGGGCTTTGAAGTTTGTATATATTTATTACTCTATTTTACTTGTACATATTTACTATTCTATTTATTAATATGTTTTGTCTGTTTCCCCCTTCTAGACTGTGAGCCCGCTGTTGGGTAGGGACCGTCTCTACATGTTGCCAACTTGTACCTTCCAAGCGCTTAGTACAGTGCTCTGCACACAGTAAGCGCTCAATAAATACGATTGAATGAATGTATGAATGAAAAGGGAGGAAGAGAGCTAGTTTGGTGGAGGTGCGGAGGGAGGGCATTCCAGGCCAGGGGGAGGACGTGGGCCGGGGGTCGATGGGGGGACGGGCGAGAATGAGGCCCAGTGAGGACGTTAGTGGCGGCAGAGGAGCGGAGGGTGCGGGCTGGGCTGGAAAGGGAGAGAAGGGACGTGAGGTAGGAGGGGATGAGGCGATGGACAGCCTTGAAGCCGAGAGTGAGGAGTTTTTGCTTGATATGGAGGTTGACAGGCAGCCACTGGAGACTTTTGAGGAGGGGAGTGACATGCCCAGAGTGTTTCTGTAGAAAGATAATCCGGGCAGTACAGTGAAGTACAGACTGAAGCTGGGGAGACAGGAGGATGGGAGACCAGAGAGGAGGCCGATGCAGTCATCCAGTCGGGACAGGATGAGAGATTGAACAGGCAAGGGAGCGGTTTGGATGGAGAGGAAAGGGCAGATCTTGGCGATGTCGCGGAAGTGAGACCGAAAGGTTCTGGTGACGGACTGGATGTGTGGGGTGAACGAGAGAGCGGAGTCGAGGATGACGCCGAGGTTGCGGGCTTGTGATGGGAAGGATGGTAGTGCCATCTACAGTGACGGGGCGACAGAGAGAAAGGTTCTCCGTGCTCGAAAGTGGCGAGGCATCTTGGTATTTTTTCAATCCAACGCCCAGCTTCGTCAGAAAGCCAAATCCCGATTAGACTCTTTCACTGACCCGAGCACTGTGAAACGACACAGGCCGCCGGGGGACGGACACGGCTGACGTTTACAAAAACAACAAGGAGCGTAGCAGGACCGACAGCACAACCGGCCGCTAAATCCCACCGCGGCGGGCCGGGGAAGGGCATCTGCCGAAGGTGGTGGATTCAAAACAAGCCAAAGGAAAAGGTAATTCGCCCGGCAGGTGATGAGCGTACGGAATCCATCGCCGGAGGCCGTAAACATTTTGGACTTCCAAAGAGATACGACGTTTCCGGATGAGCAGTCAATGAATTACTCGGAGGGAAAGTCCCAGAAAGCCTTCTAAAAGTAATGTGGCCTAGGGGGGAGAGCCCAGGCTTGGAAGTCGGAAGGATGTGGGTTCTAATCCCTGCTCTGTCACCTGTCCGCTCCGTGACCACGGGCAAGACAGTTTGCTGGGTCTCAGTTACCTCATCTGTAAAATGGGGTTTAAGACTGCAAGTCCCATTTGGGATATGAACCGTGCCCAAGATGACAACCCCAGCACTCAGTACTGTGCTTCGCACTTAGTAAGCACTTCAACACCTTTTAAAAAAATGTAAAAGCCTGGGATTCCACATGGCCCCATTCCTAATCAACCAGGTTCCGTGTTCAGGAGAGCAACTATTTCAGACTTCCTCCGAGGATCCTGTCGTATTGGTGGAAATGGGATCCCGGCCTGAATCAAGCAACCTCTACATGTTTTGTTTTGTCGTCCGTCTCCCCCTTCTAGACTGTGAGCCCGTTGCTGTCTCTATATGTTGCCAACTTGTATTTCCCAAGCGCTTAGTCCAGTGCTCTGCACACAGTAAGCGCTCAATAAATACGACTGGATGAATGAATGATGGAGTCCTTACAATGTGCAGAGCACTATACTAAATGCTTGGGAAAGCACAATACGACAGAATTAGCGGACACATTCCCTGCCCCTAATGAGCTTACGGTCTAGAGGGGATGATGAATATCTACTGCGCCGTTACTGGATGCAGAGCACTGACTTTGGGCAAGTCACTTAACTTCTCTGTGCCTCAGTTCCCTCATCTGTAAGATGGGGATTAAGACTGGGAGTCCCCCGTGGGACAACCTGATCGCCCTGTACCTCCCCAGGGCTTAGAACAGTGCTTCACACATAGTAAGCGCATAATAAATGCCATCATTATTATTATTACTAAGCGCTGGCGTGAATCCCTGGCCCATAACGAGCTTACAGTCTAGAGGGGGAGATGGACGTTCATATAAATAACAGCTAGATAACGATGGATGAATGAATGAATGAATGAATACCGGATCCGACCCAGGAATGGAATTGCGAGAAATTGGTCCTCGGGAAGTCATTCGGGAGAGACAATTTAGCGTCCCAGGATGGGCCAGACTGTGGAGCCAAACCCAGTCTGGGAACTCCCTGGCCCGAGTCCAACGTGCGAAGCAAGGCTTGGTGTCCAACCCCCGAGGATTTTGGGGTTTTTTTGAAGTTCTGCCAGCGCGGCACATTAAAAGGAACGGCGGAAACAAAAGAGCACATTTCCATTTCATTTTACTCCCTTTCTCCCCGTCTCCCCTGCTCCTCTGAGGCCTGGAGCTCGCCGAAGGACCCGGGCAGCGGCGGGGAGGAGAGAGAAGGCCCAGACCGCTGAGGGCGACGATCCAGCCGGATTGAGCGTTGTGGTCGCCCAATCCAAACTACACGTTAGCCAGTGCGGGCTACCACGTGAAATGGCTTTGGCCGTACTGTCTTAACAGCATCAATGGCCACCGAAAACCAGACATCTAAATGGGAAACCTGGGACATTTTGAATCGTTTTCTTCAACAATAGGCAAATTAAATAATTGATTCCTCTTAAGAGCAGGGAATGCTCATTCTCTACCAGCATCCTACTGAAGCAGAATCCCGAATTAATCAAACAATGATACTGATTGAGCGCCTCCTGTGCGCAGAGCACTCTACTAAGCGCTTGGGAGAGTGCAATACAACAGAGTTGGTAGACAACAGTCCCCGTCCACAACGAGCTCTCACAGACTACAGGGGAATAAAATGCTCCCGAAAAGATCGATTTCTCCTTCGTTTCCTTTGACCTGCGTAGCCTAATTTTTTCTCCCCCATCTCAACTTGACTCCCCTCCCGGGATCTATTCAGGTCAAAAGGAATCTATTTTATTGCCTTCCGAGTCGACAATCAGGCATTTTTTTATTCTCCCTGGGCTCTCCACTCTGGGAATTTATTTAAAAAAAAAACGTGTAATAGTAAACAGCTGGAGTCCTTTTACCTTAACGATTATGTGTGCTTTTGTGAACAGGACGTAAACTGTAGGGTAAGATAAAGACAAATGTCAGCATTTCAAGAATCGGCCTTCATTCGGACGGTGGGAGTAGCTTACCAAATTCTAGATGAACTTTAAAAAAAACTCATGAAGAGCAGGGGAAAAAAAGCACCCGATTGGGGTTTTGAGTCCTCTCCAGACATCTCGAATCCACTGTGAGTTTTGGACCGCACAACTTCCTAGGGGAAATGAATTCCGTGTGTTTCCCGTACACTACCCGCGGGGGGGGCTTCCTTTAGTTCGTGTGGAACCTAGCGTCTTCGAGCTCCGGCAGAATCCCTTCATCCCGCTATTGTGGGATCTGCACGTAGTAAGCGCTTAACAAATGCCATCATTATTATTATTATTATCTGCTGAACAACAGTTTCGTGTAAAGGGCAGGAATCTGCACGCCTGGAGACCCAGGGCAATTTACTCAACATCTGTGTGCCTCAGTTTTCTTTTTGGTAAAATGGAGGTTGGACGCCTGCTTCCCCTACGTTCTAGACTGTGCACCCCAACTGAGATGGGACCTGGGCCCGATCAGATTAACCGTTTTCTACCCCAGCCCATAGTAACCTCTTAATACCATCAAAAAAGAGAAACCAACAGAATCCTGTCAAGTTGTCCTCTGAGCTTGGCAGATAGGGAATTCTTTTATTTTCTTCCTGTAACTGTTTATTGTGTTTCTTTGTTTTTATAATCAACGGTGTTTACTGAGTACTTACTGTGTGTAGACCACTGTATTAAGTGATCCTAAATGATGGTGGTCAGATAGAATAGATGAAAAGAACCATCTCTCACACTGCCCTTTTTGTATTTAGGGTATTTGTTAAGCACTTACAAATTGAACCAAGCCCTGGCGTAGATTCAAGATAATCAGGTTGGGCACAGTCCCTGGCCCTCATGGGGCTCACCGTCTATGTCGGAGGATTTAATTACAGATGAGGAAACTGAGGCCCAGAGAAGCGAAGTGCCTTGCCCAGAGTCACACGGGAGACAAGTGGCGGAGCCGAGAGATTAGAACCCAGGTCCTCTGACCCCCCCAGGTCTGGGCGCTTTCCAGTACGCCCCACTGCTTTTCGGCTGCGCCTTCCCATCACAGCTCATTTCCTGCTCTTTGTGGCTCACAGCCTCTCTCTCAGTGCAGCCTGAGAAAAGAATAAATGACTCAACATTTCTCTTTCAAGAGTCCAAGGAGGAAAAATCAGCTTTCAAGACGTTTCTATTAAACATTTGTTTTGACCTCTGACAACATCTATAGCTTCCTTTGGTTTTCTCTTTTACTCTCACCAAGCGCTTAGTACAGTGCTCTGCACACAGTAAGCGCTCAGTACATACGATTGACTGAATCTAGAGTAAAAGCATGAAGTGAAACAGTCCAAAGAGCTGAAACGTGCCTTGAGTATTTCAAAACTACAAATGAGTGTATATACCTCTGGTCTTGGTCCCCCAAAATAATAACAACGATTATCGTATTTAAGCGCCATGTGCCGGGCACTGTACTAAGCGCTGGGGTGGATACAAGCAATTCGAGTTGGACATAGTCCCTGTTCCACGTGGGGCTCACGGTCTCAACCCCCATTTCACAGATGAGGCACCTGAGGCCAGAGAAGTGAAGCGACTTGCCCAAGGCCACACAGCAGAGGTGTGGCGGAGCTGGGATAAAAACCCATTCTTGGGGAAGTGGGGGGATGTTACAGGACTGCAATACATTAAAATGAATTTTCAAGGAGTTTCCCTTTCTGCAAAACGGAGGTGACAGCGCTTAGCCTCCCCCAGATGACGGAAAGCTCAATAAGTGCAAAATTATTCCACAATTTAAAATGCATAGAATGAATTACTCGTGAATCCAGTCACGGACTGGAGTCTGAGTCGAACGACACAAAACGCAAGTGCGTTAACAGTTCGGCTCCATACAGTCGCTTCCCCAGAGACCTTCAGCTTTTGATCGAGTTTTATGGGCTCGCTCCTCTTTCTTCACACTTTCCCCCTCCTCCAGGGAACCAAGAGGTCAGAGTCAGGAAATATCAGCCTTCCCAGACTGAGCCCCTCTTTTCCTCTGCTCCTCCTCCCTCCACGCCCCACAGCACTTGTGTATATATGTACATATTTATTATTCTGTTCATTTTATTAACGATGTGTGCATATCTATAATTCTATTTATTTATATTGACGCTACTGATCCCTGTCTACCTGTTTTGTTTTGCTGTCTGTCTCCCCTCTTCTAGACTGTGAGCCCCTTGCTGGGTAGGGATCGCCTCTGTTGCCGAACTGTACTTCCCAAGCGCTTAGTACAGTGCTCTGTCCACAATAAGCGCTCAATAAATACGACTGAATGAATGAACGAGATGGAGCTGGGGGACGGGACGGGCTCAGACCCAATCCATACATCCTTAACTGGCGAGGGCAGTCCAGACTGGCTCGAACCCAGACAGTTTCCCTGACTCTCCTCCTCCCCGGATTTTAGGCCGGATCACCGTGACAGGGGCACTGCTTGAGCCCCATTTCGCAGGTGAGGCGGCTGAGGCACAGAGAAGTGAAGTGACTTGTCCCAAGTTACCCAGAGGGCGAGTGGCAGAGCCGGGACGAAGACTCAAAATCCAAGTTGTCCCACTGGGTTGCTACAGGGGCTACAAGTCAGAGCAGCTCGCTGAGACTAAGCGCCCTGCACAACAGCAAAAACACCGTGAGCCCCAACTGAGACAGGAACTGTGTCCAACCTGATAATAATAATAATAATAATAATAATAATGGCATTTGTTCAGCTTACTATGTGCGATGCACTGTTCTAGGGGCTTGGGGGATACAAGGTGATCAGGTTGTCCCATGTGGGGCTCACAGTCTTAATCCCCATTTTACAGATGAGGGAACTGAGGCTCAGAGAAGTGAAGTGACTTGCCCAAGGTCACACAGCAGACACGTGGCGGAGTCGGGATGATCTTGGATCTATGCCAGCGCTTAGTACAGTGCGGGGTACACCGTGAGTGTTTAACCAGTACCGCAAACATCACCATCGATTGTTATTATTATTATTATTAGGGCCACCCAGAAGGGAGCAGGGTCCCAGTTTGGCCTAGTGGATCGATCCCACTAGGTCATGAGTTCTAATCCTGCTCTATGTCTTTGGGCAAGTCGCTTCACTTCTCTAGGCCTCAGCTGCCTTACCTGTAAAATGGGGACTGAGACCATGAGCCCTACATGGGACAGGGACTGTGTCCAACCCAACTTGCTTCTGTCCATCCCGGCGCTTAATAGAGTGTCTGGCACATCATAAGCACTAAATAAATACTACAATTATTATCAGTAATAGGCTCAGAGGCCGTCATTTGCAGCTGGAGCCAGGCTCCCTTCCAGGTTCCAGCTGCCTGGCCCCGAGGGGGCCTTCGCTCTTCCGAATCTCCGCGGAAGCCACAGAAGGATAACACATTGTGAAATACCGACTCCGCTTCTGAAAAGTTTTACACACCTTTTCCCCTTCATCCCGACTCCGCAAGAAGCCCTCTGCTACTTACTCATTAGGAAGGACTATTTCATGTGGGCTAATTTCTCACGGGACCTAGCCCAAGAAAGGCATCCTTTCTTTTCCCCTCAACTTGTTACGCGCCGCCAAAGAGGACTGATTTTAGAAAACCAAACATACTGGTCTAGTGAGTAGTCTTTGACACACAAGACATTAGGAGCTCTTACAAAGATGAGGCATTTTAAGTCGGTTTTGAAAATGACGTAAACCACAATAAATAATGATGGCCAAAGAGAAAGCTTCCCAATTTGGCCATGGCTCAGTGGAAAGAGCACGGGCTTTGGAGTCAGAGGTTATGGGTTCAAATCCCGGCTCTGCCACTTGTCAGCTGTGTGACTTTGGGCGAGTCACTTCACTTCTCCGGGCCTCAGCTCCCTTATCTGTAAAATGGGGATTAAGACTGTGAGCCCTACGTGGGACAACCTGATCACCTTGTAGCCTCCCCAGCACTTAGAACAGTGCTTTGCACCTAGTAAGTGCTTAACAAGTACCAAAATTATTATTATTATTATTATTATTATTATTATTATTATTATTATTATTATTATATCCAGACTCCCAGAGATTTTCCATTTTTATGACTTTGGGGCTCCTTCTTCCCACTCTAAGTTCCCATGCTCCTATTACAGTGTTCCTGCACCCCAACAGATGTGGTTTGCTTTATCAGAGCACTTCAAAGGGCCCAACTGTTCACTTATCAGTCTTCACAGCATTCCTGGGAGGTGGCAAGGATCTTTCTCCTCCACATCCAGATAGGCCACCCAATCTCCCTCACACCCATTAACCCTCCCTTTCCCCTGGGATCGGGAATGCGGATGGGAACGCCCTCCACTCAGTTCTCCTATAGAGTGGGTGGTTAACAGTTCTGATGAAAGCAACAGTAAGGCAGACTCACCTTAGAGTAAGGGCGCCTTAGCTTTGCCCGCATTTCTACCAATCAATCAAGCAACGGTATTTATTGGGCGCTTACTACGTGCAGAGCACTGTACTAAACGCTTCCCACTTCCAACACTTCCCACTCCCTTCTGCGACATCCTGACTTGCTCCCTTTATTCACCTCCTCCAGGAGGCCTTCCCCAGGCTGAGCCCCCTTTTTCCTCTATCCTCCCCATCCCCCCAGCCCTACTTCCTTCCCCTCCCCACAGCACCTGTATATATATTTGTACAGATTTATTACCCTATTTATTTTACTTGTACACATTTACTGTTTATTTTGTTAATGACGTGCATATACCTTTAATTCTATTTGTTCTGACGATTTTGACACCCGTCTCCATGTTTTGTTTTGTCATCTGTCTCCCCCTTCTAGACTGTGAGCCCGTTGTAGGGTAGGGACCGTCTCTATACGTTGCCGACTTGGACTTCCCACGTGCTTAGTACAGTGCTCTGAACACAGTAAGTGCTCAATAAATACGACTGAATGAGTGAATTCACCACCACCCCCAGCCCCACAGCACTTTGATGTATATAGTTGAAACTTATTTATGTATATTAATATCTGTCTCCCCCTCGAGACTGTAAGCTTGTTGTGGGCTGGAAATGTGTCGGTCATACGGTTGTATTGTACTCTCCCGAGTGCTCTGAACATTGCTCTGCGCACAGTAAGCGCTCGATAAATTCATTCATTCGTTCATTCATTCGCATTTATTGAGCGCTTACTGTGTGCAGAGCACGGTACTAAGCGCTTGGGAAGTACAAGTTGGCAACATAGAGAGACGGTCCCTACCCAAAGCGGGCTCACAGTCTAGAAGGGGGAGACGGACAACAAAACAAAACGTATTAACAAAATAAAATAAACAGAAATATACGGAACGCTTCACGAATTTGCGTGTCATCCTTACAAGCCACTGTGTCCCAACCGGAGAGATGTGCGCTGTTGGAAGAACCTTCCTTATTAGCATTCTATATAAAATGCAGCGTTGAAAAAAAGCACTTGTTCTGGAAGAAACGAGTGCATTTTGAGCACAGGAACAGTTACTGCCGCATATAACAACTGATTCTGTTCCTGGGATTTTAAGGTAAAGCTATTACTAATATTCTCCTCCTTTCGCTGTGAAGGTCTGGCCATTCTGGGCCTCCTGCTTGGCTCTCCTATACTCACTCTATCGGCCCCCGTGGGCTTCTGCTAGCCCACTTATGCCCAAATTTCCTCCCTACCCCTTGAGTCAACGAGCAATGGGATTTACTGAGTGATCAGAGTGTACGGCATGTGCGCTCTGGGAAAGCGCTTGGGAGAGTCGGCAGGCGTGATCCCTGCCCGCAAGGAGCTGACAATCTACCAGGGGTGGGAGACCTAAAAATAAATTACAGATCAGGGAAACAGCAGAGCCTAAGGATGTGTAGGTAAGTGCGGCAGGGCTGGGGTGAGGAACCGAGCGCTTAAGGGGATACGGGGTCTGAATCGGGGAAGGCCTCAGAGGAGGTAGGATTTTAGAAGGGTTTTAAAGGTGGGGAGAGTTGTGGGGGGGGGGGTCTGTCAGATATGAAGGGGGAGATGAGGCAAGAGGAAGAGAGTCAACCTTAAAGCTACGGGGAGAGCAAGAATCTGTAGACTGAAAGCTCCTCGTGGGCAGGGAATACATCTACCAACTCTGTTGTATTGTACTTTCCCAAGCACAGCGCTCTGCACACAGTAAGCAAAACGTGCCGTTTATTTGGCTTTGTGAAAAACACGAGCAGCCTCGTAACCTTGAACCCTGGGCCCGGCCCCCCGTTTTGGAGCAAAGAGACTCCCCCGGGGGTCTTTACTTCTTACTTACACTACTTACTTCTAGCACTTGTTTTATTTACACCCATTCTCAGCACATATATGCATACGTGTGTGTGTATATACACACACACATACATACATAGACACACACTCAGAATAAGTATATGTATTAAAAAAGCAGACCTATGCTTATTCTGATTGTGAGGGTCAAACCCTTCAAGATTTTAAGCTCCTTGTGGGCACGGAACATTGTCACTTCTATTGTACTTTTCCAAGCTCTTAGTACAGTGCCTTGCACCCAGAGGGCACTCGGACACCGTGACTACTGTTCCTCTGTGTAAGCTGCCCTATATCTGTTGCACCCGTGCTTAGACCGCAAAGTCCTTGTGGGTGGGGATCCTGTCTTCTGTAACTACAGGATTAAGGAGGCGATCGATAAATACTAGTGACTGACTGAACTTGTGCGACTTCCTGTGATAAGGAATTCAATCACTGGCATTTACTGGGCAAGGGATTAAAGCAGAAATACTCTACGAACTACGTGGGAGACAACGAGAGGTGGAAGACGCAATTTCTACCCTCACTTTACAAACTTTACAACCTAATCGGTGAGACAAGCGCAAATTAATAACAGATAGAGGAGTAGTAGGAGACTATCAAGAGTGATCTTTGAGTGTTTTCTCTGTGCAGGGCATTCTACCAAACACGTGGGAAAACACTTCTATTTATTTGATGACTTAACACCTGTCCACATGCTTTGTCGTCTGTCTCTCCCTTCTAGACTGTGAGCCCGTCGTCGGGTAGGGACCGTCTCTATAGGTTGCCGACTTGGACTTCCCAAGCGCTTAGTCCAGTGCTCTGCACACAGTAAGCGCTCAATAAATACGACTGAATGATAACGCAAGAGTTGTTTGGCATGATTCCTACTCTCGAGGATTTTCTTGGAGACATGTCCGTAAATACGCCAGGGGCGGTGGGAACTTGAGCGCTTAGGTGGTCTCGGGATAGGTCACTTTTGCCACCCAGTACTCTGTGGGAAAAAATGTTTCCTTTTGTTTTGAGAAGCAGCGTGGTGCAGCGGTCAGAGCACAGGCCTGAGAGTCCTGCGGTCTGTGGTGTGACCCTGGGCAAGTCGTTTCACTGTACCTCAGTTTCCTCATCTGGAAAATGGGGATGAAGACTGTGAGCCCCACGTGGGACACCCTGTTCACCCTGTATCTATCCCAGCGCTGTGAGCCCACTGTTGGGTAGGGACCGTCTCTATATGTTGCCAACTTGTACTTCCCAAGCACTTAGTACAGGGCTCTGCACACAGTAAGTGCTCAATAAATACAACTGAATGAATGAATGAATGAACAGTGCTTGGCACGTAGTAAGCGCTTAGAGAAGCAGCGTGGCTCAGTAGATAGAGCCTGGGCTTTGGAGTCAGACGTCATGGGTTCAAATCCTGGCTCTGCCAACTGTCAGCTGTGTGACTTTGGGCAAGTCACTTCACTTCTCTGTGCCTCAGTTCCCTCATCTGTAAATTGGGGATTAAGACTGTGAGCCCCATGTGGGACAACCTGATCACCTTGTATCCCCCCAGTGCTTAGAACAGTGCTTTGCACACAGTAAGTTGCCAATTTGCCCTTCCCAAGCGCTTAGTACAGTGCTCTGCACATAGTAAGCGCTCAATAAATACGATTGATGATGAGTAAGTGCTTAACAAATACCATCATCATCATTATTATTGTTAATAATATCAAATATCATCCTTCCCGGACTAAGCCCCGCTTTTCCTCTTCTCCCAGTCCCTTCCGCGTCAATCCGACTCGCTCCCTTTGCTCTTTCACCCCCCTCCCCACCCCACGGCACTTACGTATCTATCTGTCATTTTATTTATTTATACCAATGCCTGTTTACTTGTATTGATGTCCATCTCCCCACCTCTAGACTGACAGCTCGTTGGGGGCAGAGACCGTCTCTCTTGACTGCCGTACTGTGCTTTCCCGAGCGCTCAGTACAGTGCTCTGCCCACTGTAAGCGGTCGATAAGTACGACTGAATGAATGATGATGATGATGATGGTATTTGTTAAGCGCTTACTATGTGCCAAGCACTGCTCTACGCGCTGAAGGACTACCCCGGCTCTTAGAACAGTGTCTGAGGCCCTCCAGCACTTAGAACAGTGCTTTGCACATAGTAAGCGCTCAATAAATGCCATTATTATTATTATTACTAGTAGTAAGCGGTGAAAGAACACATAAAGATAAAAAGGCATCACGCAAGGAAAACCGGGTGGGTTAAAGGCAACGCTTGGGCCCACACGCGCTGGAGCCGGGAGCCAAATGCCAAACGACCCTCCCACCCCCGCCACCAAAACATCCCCCAAACACAAACCGACACACAAACATCCCCCCCTCAACACCCCACAACCCAGCGTGGCTCGGTGGAAAGAGCCCGGGCTTTGGAGTCAGAGGTCGTGGGTTCAAATCCCAGCTCCACCAGCTGTCGGCTGTGTGACTCTGGGCAAGTCGCTTCACTTCTCTGGGCCTCAGTTCCCTCATCTGGAAAGTGGGGATTAAAAAACCGTGAGCCCCCCGTGGGGCAACCTGATCACCTTGTAACCTCTTCTAGACTGTGAGCCCGCTGTTGGGTAGGGACCGTCTCCATACGTTGCCAACTTGGACTTCCCAAGCGCTTAGTACGGTGCTCTGCACACAGTAAGCGCTCAATAAATACGACTGAATGAATGAATCTCCCCAGTGCTTAGCACATAGTAAGCGCTTAATAAATGCCATTATTATATTATATCGTATGTGTAAAATGGGGATGAAGACTGTGAGTCCCCGTGGGACAACCTGATCACCTTGTAACCTCCCCAGCGCTTAGAACAGTACTTCGCACATAGTAAGCGCTTAACAAATGCCATCATTATTACTAACACAGAGACACCCCGCCCACAACACACACTCCCACACACACGCCCCCCCACACCCCACCCCTCACACACACGCCCCCCCACCCCTCACACACCACAGACACACACAGACACCCCGCACACAACGCCCGCACACACAGACACACGCCCCCGCACACCCCTCACACACGCCCCCAGACACAAGCTCCCACAGACACATGCCCCCCCACCCCTCCCACACCACACAGACACCCGTCCCCCCACAGCCCCACACACAGACGCACGCCTCCCCACTCACCCCCCTACACCCCACCCCTCACACACGCCCCCACAAAGACACACGCACTCACACACCACACACACACACCCAGACACCCCGCCCACAACACCCGCAGAGACACACGCCCCCCTATTTCCACACTCCTCACACACACCCCACACCCCTGAAACACGCCCCCACACAGACACACGCTCCCCCACTCCTCACACACCACACACCCCCACACACAGACACCCTGCACCCAACACCCGCACACACGGACACACGCCCCCCCACACCTCTACACCCCTCACACCCCACACCCCTGAAACACGCCCCCACACAGACACACGCTCCCCCCACTCCTCACACAGCACCCACACACACCCCCACAGACACCCTGCACACAGACACACGCCCCCCACCTCCACACCCCTCACACACACCCCACACCCCTGAAACACGCCCCCCCACACACGTTCCCACAGAGATACACGCTCGCCCCACTCCTCACACCCCCCCCAGACACCCTGCACCCAACACCCGCACACACAGACACACGGCCCCCCCTCCACACCCCTCACACACACACGCTCCCCCCACTCCTCACACACCACACACACCCCCTGCACACAACACCCCCACACTCCCCCACACAGACACAAGCCCCCCCACCCCTCACACACCACACACAGACGCCCCGCACACAACACCCCCCCCACATACACACGCCCCCTCACACCCCCCCCCCACACACACAGACACAACACCCCCACACATCTCTCACCCCTCACACACACACACCCTCTCACACACGCCCCCCCTCCCTCCGTGGGCGAGGGACCTGCGGCGAAGTGCAGCGGCGTGGACTTCCTTCCGGCGGTGTCGCGGCTGTTGACCCCGTCGGGGCTGACGAGCCGCTTGACCCGCTCCACGTCCCCGTTGCGGCAGGCCTCGAACAGCTCCCGCGCCGACGGCTCCCCCGCCTCCGACGGGCCCGACCCGCGCCGCCCCGACATCACCGCCGGGACCACCGCCGGGACCACCGGGACCGCCGGGACCACCGGGCCGGGGGGGGGGGGGGGCGGCGGGAGGGGAGGAGGAGGACGACGACGACGACGAGGAGGAAGAGGGGCGACCCGCTCCTCCGCGGCCTGAGGCGGCCTGAGGCGGAGCCTCACGGCGGCAGGGACACGTGACCCGCGGCGCAGGCGCGGTGGCGGCCGGGGCGCGCGGGGCGCGTGACCCGCGGCCGGGACGCGCAGGCGCGGTGGCGGCCAGGGCGCGCGGGCGGGGCCCAAAGGGGGAGGGACGCGTGACCGTCGGCCGGGACGCGCAGGCGCGGTGGGGGGATGGGGCGGGGCCGAAAGGGGAGGGACACGTGACCCTCGGCCCGGACGCAGGCGCGGTGTCGACGATAGCGCGCGGGCGGGGCCGAAAGGGGCGGGACACGTGAGCCTCGGCCACGACGCAGGCGCAGTAGCGGAGAGGGCGCGCGGGCGGGGCGCACAAGGGGAGGGACACGTGACCTTCGGCCGCGACGCAGGCGCGTCTCCCTTTTCTAGACTGTGAGGCCACTGTTGGGTAGGGACTGTCTCTGTATGTTGCCAACTTGTGCTTCCCAAGCGCTTAGTACGGTGCTCTGCACACAGTAAGCGCTCAATAAATACGATTGATTGATTGATTGACGATAGCGCGCGGGCGGGGCCGAAAGGGGAGGGACACGTGACCCTTGGCCGCGACGCAGGCGCGTCTCCCCCTTCTAATAATAATAATGATGGTATTTGTTAAGCGCTTACTATGTGCAAAGCACTGTTCTAAACGCTGGGGAGGTTACAAGGTGATCAGGTTGTCCCACGGGGGGCTCACAGTCTTCATCCCCATTTTACAGATGAGGTCACTGAGGCCCAGAGAAGTGAAGTGACTTGCCCAAAGTCACACAGCTGGTAATTGGCAGAGTCGGGATTTGAACCCATGACCTTTGACTCCAAAGCCCGTGCTCTTTCCACTGAGCCACACTGCTTCTCTAGAAGACTGCTGCTTCTCTTCTAGACTGTGAGCCCACTGTTGGGTAGGGGCCGTCTCTATATGTTGCCAACTTGTGCTTCCCAAGCGCTTAGTACGGTGCTCTGCACACAGTAAGCGCTCAATAAATACGATTCATTGATTGATTGACGATAGCGCGCGGGCGGGGCCGAAAGGGGAGGGGCACGTGACCCTCGGCCGCGACGCAGGCGCGGTGCCGGCGAGGGCGCGCGGGCGGGGCCCACAGGGGAGGGGCACGTGACCTCGTCAGCGACGCAGGCGCAGTGGCGGCGAGGGCGCGCGGGCGGGGCTCAAAGGGGAGGGACACGTGACCCTCGGCCGCTACGCAGGCGCAGTGGCGGCGAGGGCGCGGGGGCGGGGCCCACAGGGGAGGGACACGTGACCTTCGGCCGCCGCGCAGGCGCAGTGGCGGCGACGGAGAGGGCGGGGCTGAGAGAAATGGGGCGGGGCCGGAAGTGAAGGCAGGCTCTGAGGCGGGCCTGCTATTACTACTACTAATAATAATGATGGCATTTATTAAGCACTTACTATGTGCAAACTACTGTTCTAAAAGCTAGGGAGGTTACAAGATGATCGGGTTGTCCCACGGGGGACTCACAGTCTTCATCCCCATTTTCCAGATGTGGGAACTGAGGCCCAGGGAAGTGAAGTGACTTAACCAAAGTCACACAGCTGACAGTTGGCAGGGTTGGGATCTGAACCCACGACCTCTGACTCCAAAGCCCGGGCTCTTTGCACTGAGCCACTATGCTTCAATAATAATAGTACTATCCATTCATTCAATCGTATTTATTGAGCGCTTACTGTGTGCAGGGCACTGTACTAAGCGCTTGGGAGTACAAGGTGGCAACGTACAGGGACGGTCCCTACCCAACGACGGGCTCACAGTCTAGAAGGGGGTGACGGGCAACAAAACAAAACATGTGGACGGGTATCAAGATCGTCAGAACAAATAGAATTAAAGCTAGATGCACATCGTTAACAAAATTAATAGAATAGACAACTAGTCACCATTGTTTTTAGACTGTGAGCCCACTGTTGGGTAGGGACCGTCTCTATATGTTGCCAACTTGGACTTCCCAAGCGCTTAGTACAGTGCTCTGCACACAGTAAGCCCTCAATAAATACGATTGATTGATTGTTAATAGAAATTATGGTATTTGTTTAGCACTTCCTATATGGAAGACACCATACTAAATGCTGTGCCCTGTATATATGTACATATGTTTGTACGTAATTATTACTCTTTGTTTCATTTGTACATGTTTATTCTATTTATTTTATTTTGTTAATATGTTTTGTTTTGTTCTCTGTCTCCCCCTTCTAGACTGTGAGCCCACTGTTGGGTAGGGACTGTCACTATCTGTTGCCAACTTGGACTTCCCAAGCGCTTAGTACAGTGCTCCGCACACAGTAAGCGCTCAATGAATACGATTGAATGAATGAATGAAATGCTGGGGAAGCAGCGTGGCTCAGTGGAAAGAGCCCGGGCTTGGGACCGTCGCTATCTGTTGCCAACTTGTACTTCCCAAGCGCTTAGTGCAGTGCTCTGCACACAGTAAGCGCTCAATAAATACGATTGAATGATTGAATGAAATGCTGGGGAAGCAGTGTGGCTCAGTGGAAAGAGCCCGGGTTTAGGAGTCAGAGGTTGTGGATTCTAATCCCGGCTCTGCCCCTTGTCACCTGTGTGACTTTGGGCGTGTCACTTCACTTCTCTGGGCCTCCGTTCCCTCATCTGGAAAATGGGGATGAAGACTGCAGGCCTCATATGGGACAGGGATGGTCTCCAACCCGACAACCTTGGATCTACCCCCGCACTTTTAGTACAGTACATGGAATATAGTAGGTGCTTAACAAATATCATAAAAAGGCACTTCTCTGTGGCTGAATTACCTCATCTGTAAAATGGGGATTGAGACCGCGAGCACTTTGTGGGACAGGATCTGTGCCCAACCTGACAACCTCACATCCATCCCAGCGTAAGTACTTAACAAATATCCTAAAAAAATAACCAAAAAGACAAAGATTAGTTGGGTACTGTGGGTGGAAGATCAGAAGTTCAAGCGCCTCGTGGCTCTGAATCAAAAATCACAACGTCCCAACACACAAAGTCAAGGCTGCCACTACAGCCTCCCGAAGGCCTTCCTGAGGTTTGGACGGGGAGAGGTCAGACTCTGTCGTGGTGACGGGAGGCAGGCTGGGCCCGGTGCTTAGGACAGTGCTTTGCACATAGTAAGCGCTTAATAAATGCCATCAGTATTATTATGGAGGCTCCACGGTGACGTGAAGGAGAGCCAGGGTGGCATCCGGGACATGCAGCGTGGCGGCTGATTCCTTTATTCATCCCCTCTCCCAGCCCCACAGCACTTAATGTACACATCAGTGCTCTGCACACAGTAAGCGCTCAATAAATACGATTGAATGAATGAATGATTTTTTTTGTTTTACTTGTACATATTTATTCTATTTATTTTATTTCATTAATATGTTTTGTTTTGTTGTCTGTCTCCCCCTTCTAGACTGTGAGCCCGCTGTTGGGTAGGGACCGTCTCTCTATGTGGCCGACTTGTACTTCCCAAGCGCCCTGCACACAGTAAGCGCTCAATAAATACGATTGAATGAATGAATGAATGAATGAATTTATTTTACTTGTACATATTTATTCTATTTATTTTATTTCATTAATATGTTTTGTTTTGTTGTCTGTCTCCTCCTTCTAGACTGTGAGCCCGCTGTTGGGTAGAGATCGTCTCTCTATGTGGCCGACTTGTACTTCCCAAGCGCCCTGCACACAGTAAGCGCTCAATAAGTACGATTGAATGAATGAATGAATTTATTTATTTTACTTGTACATATTTATTCTATTTATTTTATTTCATTAATATGTTTTGTTTTGTTGTCTGTCTCCCCCTTCTAGACTGTGAGCCCGCTGTTGGGTAGGGACCGTCTCTCTATGTGGCCAACTTGTACTTCCCAAGCGCTTAGGACAGTGCTCTGCACACAGTAAGCGCTCAATAAATATGATTGAATGAATGAATGAATGTAAACCTTACCAGATTTAGGGGGAATGAATGAATTTATTTATTTTACTTGTACAGATTTATTCTATTTATTTTATTTTGTTAATATGTTCTGTTTTGTTGTCCGTCTCCCCCTTCTAGGCTGTGAGCCCGCTGTTGGGTCTCTATATGTTGCCAACTTGGACTTCCCAAGCGCTTAGCCCAGTGCCCCGCACACAGTAAGTGCTCAATAAATACGATTGAATGAACCCAGGTCCTCCAACTCCCAGGCCCGTTCTCTTTCCACTAGGCCCCGCAGGCTTTCCCAACTCTGATCCATTGTCCCTGCCCTTCTTCCTGCCTGGGATGGAGCGATCGTATTTATCGAGCGCTCACTGTGTGCGGGGCCCTGGGCCGAAGCCTTTGGGAGAATACAACAAAGCCCTGTCATTCATTCATTCATTCAATCATATTTATTGAGCGCTTACTGTGTGCAGAGCACTGGACTAAGCGCTTGGGAAGTCCAAGTTGGCAACATAGAGAGACGGTCCCTACCCAACAGCGGGCTCGCTGTCCCCTCAAAAGCACCAACCCTCGGCCCTCCCGTGTTTCCGTACGGACTGTGAAAACTGCAGAGGCCTCGGGAGTTCTCCCTACAGTTTTCCTGGATTTACCTCTTTCCAGAGGCATTTTCCAGCTCATTCCCAACACCCCTCCTCAGGCTGTGCGGAAATCCTGCTCCTTTAGCCACAGCACCCAACTGGTCTTTGTTTTGTCTCTCTCTTCTCTTTATTCCAAAATGTCTGTTGCCAATCTCCATATGTCCACCTCTAACCCCTACTATTTAGGCACTAGAGAAGCAGCGTGGCTCAGTGGAAAGAGCCCGGGCTTCGGAGTCCGAGGTCATGGGTTCGAATCCCGCCTCCGCCACTTGTCGGCTGGCTGACTTTGGGCCAGTCACTACGCTTCTCTGGGCCTCAGTTCCCTCATCTGGAAAATGGGGATTAAGCCTGTGAGCCCCACGTGGGACAACTTGATTACCTTGTATCTACCCCAGCGCTTAGAACAGTGCTTTGCACATATTAAACGCTTAATAAATGCCCTCATCATTCTTATTATTTATTCCAAAGTGTCTGTTGCCAATCTCTATATGCCCTCTAACCCCTACTATTTAGGCACTAGAGAAGCAGCGTGGCTCAGTGGAAAGAGCCCGGGCTTTGGAGTCCGAGGTCAAGGGTTTGAATCCCGGCTCTGCCAATTCATTCATTCAATCGCATTTACTGAGCGCTTACTGTGTGCAGAGCACTGTACTAAGCGCTTGGGAAGTACAAGTTGGCAACATATAGAGACGGCCCCTACCCAGCAGTGGGCTCACAGTCTAGAAGCTGTGTGACTTTGGGCGAGTCACCTTGCTTCTCTGGGCCTCAGTGACCTCATCTGGAAAATGGGGATGAAGACTGTGAGCCCCCCCGTGGGACAACCCGATCACCTTGTAACCTCCCTGGCGCTTAGAACAGTGCTTTGCACATAGTAAGCGCTTAATAAATGCCATCATTATTATTATTATAGATACCCTCTATTAAACCTGAGGAGATGGTTGAGTTATCCTTAAAGTGTGAAGAGGCCAGTGTTTAGGAGAGAACAGGGGCTGGGTGGGTGTCAACACAGGAGGAAACAGGGTTGGTGTGAAGCTGGGCAGAATAGTAAAAATGTGAAAATGTGGCATTTTATCACCTTGGGGATTGGGCAGCCACACCCCCATCTGTGTTGTTCTCCACTGAGGAATTAGGCCCCACTGCAGGGAAAGGGGGAAGATGAAGAAATGGCCATTCCTTGGCCTTGGCACATTCATTCATTCATTCAGTCCTATTTATTGAGCGCTTACTGTGTGCAGAGCACTATACTAAGCGCTTGGGAAGTCCAAGTTGGCAACATATAGAGACGGTCCCTACCCAACAGCGGGCTCACAGTCTAGAAGGGGGAGACAGAGAACAAAACCAAACATATTAACAAAATAAATAAATATGTACAAATAAAATAGAGAGTAATAAATCCGTACAAACATATATACATATATACAGGTGCTGTGGGGAGGGGAAGGAGGTAAGGCGGGGGAGAGGAAGGAGGGGGAAGTCTGGGAAGGCCTCCTGATGGGGAATGAAATTTGTTCAAGCATATTTATTGAATACTTACTTTGTGCAGAGCACTGTACTGAAACGCCTGGGAGAGTACACTATAACAATACAGCAGAAACATTTTGTTATATAAAACAATATAATATAATAATGTAATATCATAACATATTACCTGGAATGCCCTCCCTTTTCAAATCTGACAATTACTCTCCCGCCACATCAAAGCCTTACTGAAGGCCCATCTCCTCCAAGGGGCCTTCCCAGACTAAACTCCACTTTTCTTCATCTTCCACTCCCTTCCACTTCCCCCTGGTTTGTTCTCTTTGCTCTTCCCCCCTAAGTTAGCTGCACAGCACTTATGTATATATCTGTGACAGCGCTTAGAACAGTGCCCAGCGCTTAGAACAGTGCTTTGCACATAGTAAGCGCTTAATAAATGCCATTATTCTTATTTCCCCCTCTCCCCCTCTCCATCCCCCCCGCCTTACCTCCTTCCCTTCCCCACAGCACCTGTATATATGTTTGTATGGATTTATTACTCCATTTATGTATTTTACTTGTACATATTTATTCTACTTAGTTTATTTTGTTAATATGTTTTGTTTTGTTCTCTATCTCCCCCTTCTAGACTGTGAGCCCACTGTTGGATAGGGACCGTCTCTATATGTTGCCAACTTGGACTTCCCAAGCGCTTAGTACAGTGCTCTGCACACAGTAAGCGCTCAATACATACGATTGAATGAATGAATGAATGAATAAATGCTATCATTATTATTATTATTATTCTCTGGCCCTCAGTTCCCTCAACTGTAAAATGGGGATGGAGACTGTGAGCCCCCCGTGAGACGACCCGATCACCTTGTGGCCTCTCCAGCGATTAGAACAGTGCTTGGCACATAGTAAGCGCTTCATAAATACCATCATTATTGTTAGTCTCTGGGCCTCAGTTCCCTCATATGTAAAATAGGGATGGAGACTGTGAGCCCCCCGTGGGACGACCCGATCACCTTGTGACCTCCCCAGCACTTAGAACAGTGCTTGGCACATAGAAAGCGCTTCATAAATGCCATTATTATTATTATTATTATTATTATTAGTCCCTGGGCCTCAGTTCCCTCATCTGTAAAATGGGGATGGAGACCGTGAGCCCCACGTGAGACGATCTGATCACCTTGCATCCTCCCCAGCGCTTAGAACAGTGCTTTGCACATAGTAAGCGCTTCATAAATGCCATCATTATTATTATTCTCCGGGCCTCAGTTCCCTCATCTGTAAAATGGGGATGGAGACTGTGAGCCCTCCGTGGGACCACCCGATCACCCTGTGACCTCCCCAGCGCTTAGAACAGTGATTTGCACATAGTAAGCGCTTCAGAAATACCATTATTATTATTATTCTCTGGGCCTCAGTTCCCTCATCTGTAAAGTGGGGATGGAGACTGGGAGCCCCCCGTGGGACGACCCGATCACCTTGTGACCTCCCCAGCGCTTAGAACAGTGCTTGGCACATAGTAAGCGCTTCATAAATGCCATCATCATTATTATTATTCTTCTCCGGGCCTCAGTTCCCTCATCTGTAAAATGGGGATGGAGACTGTGAGCCCCCCGTGGGACCACCCGATCACCGTGTGACCTCTCCAGTGCTTAGAACAGTGCTTGGCACATAGTAAGCGCTTCAAAATATTTACTATTGTATTTATTTTATTTTCATCATCATTATTATATAATATAAATTATGATGATGATAATAATCACGTAACCTCCCCAGCGCTTAGAACAGTGCTTGGCACATAGTAAGCGCTTCATAAATATTTACTATTCTATTTATTTTATTTTCATCATTCTCATTATATAATATTATAAATCATGATGCTGATAAGAATCACGTAACCTCCCCAGCGCTTAGAACAGTGCTTGGCACATAGTAAGCGCTTCATAAATATGTACTATTCTATTTATTTTCATCATTATCATTATATAATATTATAAATCTTGATGATGAGAATAATCACGTAACCTCCCCAGCGCTTAGAACAGTGCTTGGCACATAGTAAGCGCTTCATAAATATTTACTATTTAATTTTATTTTCACCATTATGATTATATATTATAAATCTTGATGATGATAATAATCATGTAACCTCCCCAGCACTTAGAACAGTGCTTGGCACATAGTAAGCGCTTCATAAATATTTACTATCCTATTTATTTTCATCATTATCATTATATAATATTATAAATCTTGATGATGATGATAATCACGTAACCTCCCCAGCGTTTAGAACAGTGCTTGGCACATAGTAAGCGCTTCATAAACATTTCTATTCTATTTATTTTATTTTCATCATTCTCATTATATAATATTATAAATCATGATGCTGATAATAATCACGTAACCTCCCCAGCGCTTAGAACAGTGCTTGGCACACAGTAAGCGCCTCATAAATATTTACTATCCTATTTATTTTCATCATTATCATTATATAATACTATAAATCTTGATGATAATAATCACATAACCTCCCCAGCGCTTAGAACAGTGCTTGGGACATAGTAAGTGCTTCATAAATATTTACTATTCTATTTATTTTATTTTCATCATTATCATTATATAATACTATAAATCTTGATGATAATAATCACGTAACCTCCCCAGCGCTTAGAACAGTGCTTGGCACATAGTAAGCGCTTCATAAATATTGACTATTCTCTTTATTCTATTTTCATCATTATCATTATATAATATTATAAATCTTGATGATAATAATCACGTAACTTCCCCAGCGCTTAGAACAGTGCTTGGCACATAGTAAGCGCTTCATAAATATTTACTAATCATTTTATTTTCATTATTATTATTATTATATATTATAAATCATGATGCTGGTAATAATCACGTAACCCCCCCAGCGCTTAGAACAGTGCTTGGCACATAGTAAGCGCTTCATAAATATTTACTATTCTATTTATTTTATTTTCATCATCATTATTATATAATATTATAAATCCTGATGATGATAATATTCACGTAACCTCCCCAGCAATTAGAACAGTGCTTGGCACATAGTCAGCAATTCATAAATATTCACTATTCTCTTTATTTTATTTTCATCATCCTCATTATATAATATTATAAATCATGATGATGATGATAATCACGTATCCTCCCCAGCGCTTAGAACAGCGCTTGGCACATAGTAGGCGCTTCATAAATATTTACTATTCTCTTTATTTTATTTTCATCATCATGATTATATAATATTGTAAATCATGATGCTGATAATAATCACGTATCCTCCCCAGCGCTTAGAGCAGTGCTTGGCACGTAGTAAGCGCTCCATAAATGCCATCTTTATTATTATTATAACGGTGTTAAAGGGTGGTGGTGGTGGTGGGCGAGGCCGCCCTGAGGTAACTGGGCCCCGCCCAACTACTTCCGGGTCAGGGCGCCCGGGGGGCGGGCCCGCCCAACTACTTCCGGGTCGGGGCGCGAGCGGACCGGAAGTGGCGCTCGCCGGGGCCCGCGGCTGGCTGAGGGGACGCCGCTGAGGCGAGGGAAGCGGGACGACGAGGAGGAGGAGGAAGAAGAAGAAGGAGACGACGACGAGGAGGAGGAAGAAGAAGAAGAAGACGAAGAGGAGGACGACGACGACGAGGCGGGCGGCTTCACCATGTCGCGCGGGTCGATCGAGATTCCCCTCCGGGACACTGACGAGGTGAGGCGCGCCGCACCTGCCCGGCAGGGGGCGCCCCGCGGGTGGACCGGGACGGGCCCCCTCAGTCATTCATTCATTCATTCAGTCATTCATTCATTCATTCAGTCGTATTGATGGAGCGCCTACTGTGTGCCGAGCACTGGACTGAGCGCTCGGGAAGGACAAGATTGTGGCCCCGTGGAACGAGCCCGGGCTTGGGAGTCGGAGGTGCTGGGTTCAAATCCCGCCTCCGCCACTTTTCTTTCATTCATTCATTCATTCATTCAGTTGTATTTATTGAGCGCCTACTGTGTGCAGGGCACTGGACTAAGCGCTTGGGAATCAATCAATCGTATTTATTGAGCGCTTACTGTGTGCAGAGCACTGTACTAAGCGCTTAGTAGTATAGGGATAGTATAATAGGAACAGGAATAATAGGGAAGGACAAGATGGCAGCGTGGCCCGGTGGAAAGAGCCCGGGCTTGGGAGTCGGAGGTGGTGGGTTCAAATCCCGCCTCCGCCACTTTTCTTTCATTCACTCATTCAGTCGTATTTATTGAGCGCCTACTGTGTGCAGAGCACCGGACTAAGCGCTTGGGAATCAATCAATCAGTCGTATTTATTGAGCGCTTACTGTGTGCAGAGCACTGTACTGAGCGCTTAGTATAACAGAGATAGTATAGGGGTAGTATAGGGATATAGGGATAGTAGTATGAGGATAGTATAATAGGAATAGGAATAATAGGGAAGGACGAGATTGGCAGCGTGGCCCAGTGGAAAGAGCCCGGGCTTGGGAGTCGGAGGTGGTGGGTTCAAATCCCGGCTCCGCCATTTTTCTTTCATTCATTCATTCATTCATTCAGTCGTATTTATTGAGCGCCTACTGTGTGCAGAGCACTGGACTACGCGCTTGGGAATCAATCAATCGTATTTATTGAGCGCTTACTGTGTGCAGAGCACTGTACTAAGCGCTTAGTATAGGGATAGTATAATAGGAACAGGAATAATAGGGAAGGACAAGATGGCAGCGTGGCCCAGTGGAAAGAGCCCGGGCTTGGGAGTCGGAGGTGGTGGGTTCAAATCCCGGCTCCGCCACTTTTCTTTCATTCATTCATTAATTCATTCAGTCGTATTTATTGAGCGCCTACTGTGTGCAGAGCACTGGACTAAGCGCTTGGGAATCAATCAATCAGTCGTATTTATTGAGCGCTTACTGTGTGCAGAGCACTGTACTGAGCGCTTAGTATAATAGGGATAGTACAGGTTTATAGGGATAGTAGTATAGGGATAGTATAATAGGAACAGGAATAATAGGGAAGGACAAGATGGCATTGTGGCCCGGTGGAAAGAGCCCGGGCTTGGGAGTCGGAGGTGGTGGGTTCAAATCCCGGCTCCGCCACTTTTCTTTCATGCACTCATTCAGCCGTATTTACTGAGCGCCTACTGTGTGCAGAGCACTGGACTAAGCGCTTGGGAATCAATCAATCGTATTGAGCGCTTACTGTGTGCAGATCACTGTACTAAGCGTTTAGTATAATAGGGATAGTATAGGGATATAGGGATAGTATAATAGGAATAGGAATAATAGGGAAGGACAAGATGGCATTGTGGCCCAGTGGAAAGAGCCCGGGCTTGGGAGTCGGAGGTGGTGGGTTCAAATCCCGGCTCCGCCACTTTTCTTTCATTCATTCATTCAGTCGTATTTATTGAGCGCCTACTGTGTGCAGAGCACTGGACTAAGCGCTTGGGAATCAATCGTATTTATTGAGCGCTTACTGTGTGCAGAGCACTGTACTAAGCGCTTAGTATAATAGGGACAGTACAGGTTTATAGGGATAGTAGTATAGGGATAGTATAATAGGAACAGGAATAATAGGGAAGGACAAGATGGCAGCGTGGCCCAGTGGAAAGAGCCCGGGCTTGGGAGTCGGAGGTGGTGGGTTCAAATCCTGGCTCCGCCACTTCTCTTTCATTCATTCATTCATTCATTCATTCAATCGTATTGATTGAGCGCCTACTGTGTGCAGAGCATTGGACTAAGCGCTTGGGAATCAATCAGTCAATCGTATTTATTGAGCGCTTACTGTGTGCAGATCACTGTACTAAGCGCTTAGTATAACAGGGATAGTATAGGGATATAGGGTTAGTATAATAGGAATAATAGGGAAGGACAAGATGGCAGCGTGGCCCAGTGGAAAGAGCCCGGGCTTGGGAGTCGGAGGTGGTGGGTTCAAATCCCGGCTCTGCCACTTTTCTTTCATTCATTCATTCATTCAATCGTATTTATTGAGTGCCTACTGTGTGCAGAGCACTGGACTAAGCGCTTGGGAAGGAGAAGATGGAATTGTGGCCCAGTGGAAAGAGCCCGGGCTTGGGAGTCGGAGGTGGTGGGTTCAAATTCCGGCTCCGCCACTTTTCATTCATTCATTCATTCAATCAATCGTATTGATTGAGCGCTTACTGAGTGCAGAGCACTGTACTAAGCGCTTGGGAAGTACAGGTTGGCAACATAGAGACGGTCCCTACCCGGCAGTGGGCTCACAGTCTAGAAGGGGGAGACAAACAACAAGAGAAAACATATTAACAAAATAAAAGAAATAGAATAAATATGTACAAGTAAAACAAATAGAGTAGTAAGTACGTACAAACATATATACAGGTGCTGTGGGGAGGGGAAGGAGGTCATAGGTTCAATTCCTGGCTCCGCCACTTGTCGGCTGTGTGACTTTGGGCAAGTCACTTCACCTCTCTGGGCCTCAGTTCCCTCATCTGGAAAATGGGGATGAAGACTGTGAGCGCCCCCCCCCCCCCCCCCCATGGGGCAACCTGATCACCTTCCCAGCGCTTAGAACAGTGCTTTGCACATAGTAAGCGCTTAATAAATGCTATTATTATTATTATGAACCTCCTTTCTGCTCTCCCGCTCCCCTTTTTCCGAGGACTATCAGCCAAGGGCCCCCACCTCCCGTCTGCTCCCCCCCGGCGACCCCTCTGCCTCCTCGGACCCCATCGGGCAGGGAAAGTGTCTGCCAACTCTCCCAAGCGCTTAATACAGAGCTCTGCACACAGTAAGCGCTCAATAAATACTACCGATACAGCGACTAAGGGGCCGTGGGGGCTGCAAGTAGCCTCTTTTGGGGGACACCTTGGCCGTCCCCCCTTAACCTGCCATTGACATCTCCTTTTAATAATAATGGCATTTATTAAGCGCTTACTATGTGCAAAGCAGGGGACGAAACTGTTCATTCATTTAATCGTACTTATTGTCGTATTTTCGCAAACTTCTCCTCGTAACCTTAGACTGTTTAACAGCCCCCCCCCCCCGCCCCCGCGCTTCCTTTTAATGAATGACCTTTCTCCAAAATATTCTAGGCCAAAGAGGTTTTTAAATCTTATTACATACCCCAGATTCCTGCTGCTAGGGGAATGAAACATTTAGGGGGACCTTCCGTGTGTTCAGAACTGGAATGCAGTTGATCGCTACATTGGTATCCGCTGCCTTTTGTTTTCCTTCTGGGTCGTTTCTGTTCTGGAAGTTATCCAGTGTAGATGTTGCGCCTGGCTAGCTTATTTCTCCTCGACCGAGGTCTCTGACTAGTTTTGACTCGGACGTCAAACAAGAGCCCCTCCCAAGGATCCATCAGCTAGAAATTGACTCGTCTTGTGTGCTCACCTGCTCTAAAAATCATGTTTCCGATCAGCTCCTATCCAGCTAGGGCATTCGTTGAATTTAAGGTATATGTCAGTTGTAATGACGCGCATTGTCACTACGCATTTGGGATAGGCAGAATTAGGAAACTTTTTCCGACAACGAGCGCCTGTCCAGATGTAGTAGAAGTCTGGAAGTGACGGTTCATTCATTCATTCAATCAATCAAGCGTATTTATTGAGCACCTACTGTGTTCAGAGCACTGTACTCAGCGCTTGGAAAGTTCAGTGTGGCCACAAATAGAGACAATCCCTATCCAACAAGGGGCTCCCAGTCGAGAAAAGGGCAGAAAGGCATCAAAACAAGTAAACAGGCATCAGTAGCATCATTATTTATTACTCTATTTATTTTATTTGTCCATATTCTATTTATTTTATTTTGTTAATATGTTTTGTTCTCTGCCTCCCCCTTCTAGACTGTGAGCCCGCTGTTGGGTAGGGACCGTCTCTCTATGTTGCCAACTTGTACTTCCCAAGCGCTTAGTACAGTGCTCTGCACACAGTAAGCGTTCAATAAATACGATTGAATGAATGAATGACGACGGTTCATTCATTCCTTCAATCAATCAAGCGTATTTATTGAGCGCTTACTGTGTTCAGAGCACTGGGAAAGTTCAATTTGACCACAAATAGAGACAATCCCTATCCAACAACGGGCTTCCAGTCTAGAAGGGGGCAGAAAGGCATCAAAACAAGTAAACAGGCATCAGTAGCGTCATTATTTATTACTCTATTTATTTATTTTTATTTGTACATATTTATTCTATTTATTTTATTTTGTTAATATGTTTTGTTTTGTTGTCTGTCTCCCCCTTCTAGACTGTGAGCCCGCTGTTGGGTAGGGCCCGTCTCTATATGTTGCCAACTTGGACTTCCCAAGCGCTCAGTACAGTGCTCTGCACACAGTAAGCGCTCAATAAAGACGATTGAATGAATGAATGAATTATAAATAAATGCAATTATATATGCACGCCATTAATAAAAATAAATAGAATTATAATTATAAATACGTATGTACACAGGTGCAGTGGAGGAGGGAGAGAGTTGGGGAGATGGGGAGGGCAAACGGGGGCAGAGAAAAGAGGGGGCTTAGTCTCGGAAGGCCTCTTGGAGGAGGTGAGCTCTCAGTAGGGCTTTGAAGGGGGGAAGTGTGCTAGTTTGGAGGATTTGAGGAGGGAGGGCATTCTGGGCCAGGGGAAGGACGTGGGCCGGGGGTCGACGGCGGGACAAGCGAGAATGAGGCCCGGCGAGGAGGTGAGCGGCGGCGGAGGGTGCGGGCTGGGCTGGAGAAGGAGAGAAGGGAGGTGAGGTAGGAAGGGGCGAGGGGATGGACAGCCTTGAAGCCGAGAATGAGGAGTTTTTGCTTGATTCGTAGGTTGACAGGCAACTACTGGAGAGTTTTGAGGAGGGGAGTGACATGCTCAGAGCGTTTCTGTACAAAGATAATCCGGGCAGCAGACTGAAGCGGGACCCAAAGTCCTGTCGCCACATTCAAATGAAAAATGGACACCCGTTTGAAATAATGCTTCAGAGCAAGCAGGGACTTGAAAACACTGCCTTTGTGTGTTTATAATTTGCAGTTAAACGTATGGACTGTTCATTCCCCTAGAATGCAGCAGTTAAGAAACTTGCACCCACTCCCTCAGAGAGCTCATTCACTTCCGACTCCAACCGCCACCTCTAGGCTGATTCATTCGTTCATTCAGTCATATTTATTGAGCACTGACTGTGTGCAGAGCACTGTACTAAGCGCTTGGGAAGTACAAGTCGGCAACAGAGAGAGACAGTCCCTACCCAGTAACAGGCTCACAGTCTAGAAGATGATTCCCAAATCTGCTTCTCCAGCCCTGACCTCTCTCCTTTTCTGCAGACTCGCATTTCCTCCTCCCTCCAGGGCATCTCTACTTGGATGTCCCACGTCCCGTTGACCCTTCCAACTTCACACATCACAAACAGAACTCCGCATCTCTCCACCCATACACCGTCCTTCCCCGACAGCTCCACGGTCCTTCACCTTAACCTTGGGGCTGGTTCTAGAGATGATCTGGTGGTAGAACCCATAAGATCCGGTAACAGACTAAATGTGTGGACGTTAACAGAGAGAGACGAGTCAAAGATAATCCCAAGATTACAGGCTTGTAAGACAGGATGGCGGTGGTATCCATTGAGCACTTACTAGGTGCTGAGCACTGTATTAAGCATTGGGGAGCACGCACAATGCTCTCCCTCAAGGAGCAAATGAATTCGATGTGCGTAAGTAAATGCAACTTGTACTTCAAGCAGAATAGCGGTGAAAAATGAAACGTGGCTTGTGAAAATGTCTAACGTGGGCTTTTGTCTTTTAGGTCATCGAACTTGACTTCGATCAGTTACCGGAGGGAGATGAAGTTATAAGTATTCTTAAGCAGGAACACACTCAGCTGCACATTTGGATTGCTTTAGCGGTTAGTATTCATTTTCTTAAATGCCCTTCTTTTTCTGGCCAAAGACGTCGAGAGACATCCTGTGCGTTTGTTCTCCCCTACCTACAATCTTTCAGTATAAGAAGAGTGGCTGGTTTTTTTTTTTTATATCAAAGGTCAATCCTTAAACTATCCTAATTGCTGATAGGGGAAAAGTTACAAACAGGTAAGAAATTGATGTATAAAGTAGTTTTAATCCTCATCATAATCAGTAAGTAATTCTTTCAGCACCCAAAGGAGCCGAGCACTGTGTCAATGTTGATTTTGAAGTTGTTAAAGGCTGTTTTGTGGTCTCTGTAGAGAAACAGGCGTTATATTTATGTTTGAGGCTATTGAAAACAAGTAATACTGCCTCAGTCTTTGTATTTTCCCCGCTCATCTTCTTGTTACCGTTCCTGTCGGACCTTCTTGCCTGTGATTTTCCTGTCGCCAGACTCTTCTCTGTTCTTCCCCGCTGCTCTTCTCGTGTTTTCAAGCTCCCTTCTCTACCTCCTCCTGTCATCTCCTGTCAACCCACCTCTCCAGTCATCCTGGGGGCCCATCTCTTTGCCAGTCCATTTTTACATGTTTTACATGTTATCATCAGTATTCTGGATGCATTTATTAAGCACTTACTATGTTCGATCCCAGAACGAGACTACTTTTACGTATTATTGTCAGTATTCTGGTTGTATTTATCAAGCACTGCTCTAAGTCCCCGTCCCACATGGGGCTCACGTTCTAAAGGGGAGGGAAAACAGGTATTTAATTCCCATTTTACACCTCTTTTATAAAAAATGGTATTCGTTAGGCACTTACTATGTGTCAAACACTCTTCTAAGTGCTGGGATGGATACAAGTGAAACAGGTTGGGCTCAGTCCCTATCCCTCATGGAGCTCACAGTGCAAGTAAGAGGGAGAACCAGAGAACTGAGGAACTGAGAAGTTAAATGACTCGCCCAAGGTCACACAGCAAGCGCTTGGTCCTCCGACTCCCTTTCCTCTAGGCCACTCCGCTCTCCAGTTACGTTCACGTGTCCAAAAATCAAATGTGGTCACCCAGTGCGTACTTGTACTGGGTTACCGATAATAAAAATGAAATCTCAAAATTGGCCACGATTAATAAATAGAGCGGACATACGTCTCGATTTAGTTCGGTAACTGTACGGTGCAACGTATCTCCCCCTGACTTGAGTTTGGAAGCTTCCTTTCTTCCTCTGCCCTTATCTGAATATCGCAGAAACTTTTTTTCACTTGGACATCTTTTTCACGCTGCCGGTTTAGAAGTAGAGACCTCAGAGTTCGGTGCTTGTCGTGCTGGAACAGCTCGGATTCTAGGACGCTTATTTCGGGGCCCGAGTTATTTTCAATTGAAATTTTGCTCTGCTCCAAGACTCGGACGTGAATGCACTGCGGTGAGAATATAAAAAGAGTCTCATTTAGGAAAAGCATTCATTTCAGTTCTTTTTCAATTGAAATTTTGCTCTGCCCCAAGACTCGGACGTGAATTCACTGCGATGAGAATATAAAAAGAGTCTCATTTAAGAAAAGCATTCATTTCAGTTCTTTTTCAATTGAAATTTTGCTTTGCTCCAAGACTCGGACGTGAATGCACTGCAATGAGAACATAAAAAGAGTCTCATTTTAAGAAAAGCATTAATTTCAGTTCTTTTTCAATTGAAATTTTGCTTTGCTCCAAGACTCGGACGTGAATGCGCTGCGGTGAGAATATAAAAAGAGTCTCATTTAAGAAAAGCGTTAATTTCAGTTCTTATTTGTTGATTACCTGGCTGAAATTCATTCATTCGTTCAATCGTATTTATTGAGCACTTACTGTGTGCAGAGCACTGTACTAAGCGTTTGGGAAGTACAAGTCGGCAACATATAGAGGCGGTCCCTACACCCGACAGCGGGCTCACAGTCTAGAAGGGGGAGACAGACAACAAAACAAACATGGAGACAGGTGTCAAAACTGTCTGAATAAATAGAATTAAATAGAATATGAAATGTGAGCTTTTAGTGCTTTTTAAAACAGTTAACAGGTTTTCCTGGTACCATCCATCTTCGCCATCCTCTGTTAGTTCCTCCACAGTGCCTTTCCTGAACATTTTGTGCATTTTAGATGAAGCGCAAAAGAGTCCAAGACCTTTACACAAGTCCCAAAGACCTTAGAAAAGCCTCCAACTCCATCAACAGACTTGGGCTGTGGTAGTTAGTAAACACATTTTGCTGTGCCTCACTTACCTCATCTGCAGGCTGGGAATCAAGACTGTGAGCCCCACGTGGGACAGGGACTGTGTCCAACCTGATTAGTTTGTATCCACTTCAGCGCTTAGTACAATGCCGGCGCGCTTAAGAAATACTAGAAAAAAAACCAGGCTTCATTTCAGGACCCTGAATTCAGAAATTGCTTCAAGCTTCCTTGGCTCCAGGCTTTGGTTTGCATCTCACTGTCCCCCCCCCCGGTACACGCCAGTCTTTGACCCCTGCTGTATCTGGAGATGAAAAGTCCCACGAAAAGTCCTGTCATCCGGCCGGAGTCCGCGGGGAGGGCATTTTTGGGCAAGAAGTGGCTCTCTGACGACTCTTAGCTCTCTGGCAGGCAGAACTCCTCCCCCCATTCTGGACTCTTAGGTGAGGTTTTTTTTCACTTCCAGTTTGGGCATCTTCGTGAAGTCCACCTTCCCCTTTCCTGACAGGAACGGGGACAGTACGTATGTACGTGAACTGACCCCAGCGGCGTGTGGAGATAGCAGAGGCAGACCCCCTGTCTTAGGGAGATCCCAGTGAGATGCGCGTTTGATTCTGGAAAGCATCTCAAGGATGACGTTTTGAGTTTGAGAGTAGTGTAACCTCATCCCGCCGGCAAAATGATATCGAAGGTCAGCGTAGCCCTTCTGACCTGACTTTTTGTTGTCCAGCTGGAATATTACAAACAAGGGAAGACGGAAGATTTTGTGAAGCTGTTAGAAGCCGCGCGTATAGATGGCAACCTGGATTACAGAGACCACGAGAAAGACCAGATGACGTGCCTAGACACATTAGCGGCCTACTATGTGCAACAGGCCCGGAAGGAGAAGAATAAAGACAACAAGAAGGAGCTCATCACGCAAGCCACCCTGCTGTACACTATGGCTGACAAAATCATCATGTACGATCAGGTAAAAAAAGAATAACCACCTCTTACCGACTGCTGTTTTCTCACGTCTGTCGAGAGGTTACGTGGCATGGGTGTTTTCCCGAGAGCTTAGGACTTTCAGTGCCTCTGAAGTAGTGCTCGGAAATCCCCAAAGGGGAGAGGCGTCCAGAGGGTTTGTTGATTCCGACAGGAGCGTATTACCCCAGACTGGTCCGTATCAGCGGTTGTGTATTGACAACTCAAGCGGCTATCAATTCTTCAGTCTAACTCTCGTCTCCCAGCATATTGCTAACAAAGTGGCGATTGCTGTTGTGAATTAAGCAGCCTGCTGTTTAGTGTCATTAGGTGTGCTGCCAGTGCCAATTCAAAACTTGAATTTTGTGGCGCTCATTCTCAGGCGGAACCTTAACTAGGTGACAGCTACCTGCCGGATAAAATGGAGGATGATTGTAGGGCGTTCCTTTGTATGGCTTTCTGTCTGATGTTTCATTGCTTCACCAAAATATCCCTTGTCCGTATCGGTCTCTGAGGAGAAGACTTCCTCTTTTTCAGAACCATTTGCTGGGAAGAGCATGCTTCTGTCTGTTGGAAGGGGATAAGATGGACCAAGCCGATGCGCAGTTTCACTTCGTACTCAACCAGTCTCCAAATAATATTCCAGCCCTTCTTGGTAAGGAATCACGGTTTAAGGACCGTGACCGTCCTTAGTGGAAAGGAGCTGGGTCTGACAGTAGAGGAGAGAGAGTTTGTCTTTGGGCTTTGGAAAGCATAGGCCGAAAAGTCCTCGGTGGATGTCTCGTAAGTTATCAACAATTGTAGAGTTGTTTTGCCTAGAAATATTTTCTGCTTTTGAAATTAGTGGTCATTAGGCACGTAATAAGTCATGGGCGGTAAATTCCCCAGTCTGTCAGTCCCGGTGAACAAACAGTGACCCTTCGGACAGTCCTCCAGATGGAGTCACATTTTAATTTTAAAGATAAATCCAGAAGTCTGCTTTGCTTACAGTTCTAGTCAGAGCTCAATCAGGGAAAATTCAGAAGCAAATGCATCGTGACCGTGTTCCTGTGATAAAGTCTCCATCTGTGCCCGCGTGATGCATTTTAATCAAGTGACAAGCCACCGACAGTTTTGACAGGAGCTGTTGTAAGGGAGCGTGCACTTGCGTACGTCACCAGGCAGTGCCTAACAACTTCACAACCCTTTTTATATCGTGACAGGGAAAGCTTGTATTTCCTTCAACAAGAAAGATTACAGAGGAGCCCTTGCGTACTACAAAAAAGCCCTGCGCACGAACCCAGGTTGTCCAGGTAAGGTGGAAGAAGAAATTTGAGTGGGTGGTTGTTCCAAGCCTAAGGAGCCACCTGCCACAAAATGTCTGGGCTCTCCCTTAACTTGGGGGTTCTAGAGGAAGACTTCATCAATCGTCTTTATTGAGCACTCACTGTACTGAGCGCTTGGGAGAGAACAGTGCAACAGAGTTGGTAGACATATTCCCTGCGTACAGGTTTACAGTCTTAGAGGGCAAAGGTCACCGAAATGGTACTCCAGTTGAGCATTTCATTAAATGCTGTGACTTTTACCGTGTGTCTCTGAAAAGGATAGCTTGAGATTCTGGACCCTTCTTTGTATTTCCTGCTTTCTCTTTGAGCCCAGTTTTCACTTTGGAACCAAGTTCAGAAACCTCCAGTGGCTGCCCATCCACTAGCCCTACCTCAGGGAGAAGTTTTACGACTCTGTCTCTCCCCTGCCTATCCTCACAGCTCTCCCACTACAACTCGGCCTTCCCATTTCCCTCCTCTGACACCAGCCCAACACCGGCTTAGGTGCCGTGCTTCGTTCTCCCTGCCCTCGCCATCCATCCCCTTGCTCATCTGTCCTTCCTGTCTGAAACTCCTATCCTGTTTATTATCCGTCAGACCTTCACTCGCCCCATCTTCAAAGCCCTTGTGAAATCCTATCTCCTCCAAGAAGCCCCCCCAACAAAGTCATCATCTCCTCGGTTAATTTTTCCTCCTTTGTGTGGGATCTATTAGGCACTTAAGTCCATACCCCCGAAACACAGGCCCCCTCTCCCATCCTCCCAAAGCAGCTGTGTCCACATTCTTATACTCTGTTGCTTCCCCTGTCTGTAATTTATTTTAATATCCGTCTCCCCCTGCTACATTGTAAGCTCCTTAAGGGCAGGGATCGTATCTATTGTTGTATTCTGTCAGCGGTTAGTCCAGCGCTCAGCACACGGGAGGGCTCCAGCAATGCCATGGATCGACCGATTGCGTTTTGCATCTGTTTCAGGCATTCGGCAGCTCTGCCGCATCATTTTAGATTGTGTTTCGGGGTGTCCCTCTCATGTTCCTAAAAACCCAAAAGGCATTTCGGTATCCGGCGGGGAAAAGTCACGCGCTGTCAAACTCTTAGAAGTTTAAATCGAGGCCGGTGCGTGATTTCCCGGCCCGCAATTTGCTCTTCTGTTAACGTGTAGCTATTCTAAAGGAGCGACATTTGGGGTCATGGTGTGGTGAAGTGTTAACTTTCGGTTTCCAGCCTCAAAAATGAAATGAGTCGGAAATTTTTCTTTCTAGCCGAAGTCCGGTTAGGCATGGGCCATTGCTTTGTGAAACTGAACAAGCTGGAGAAAGCTCGCCTGGCATTCAGCAGGGCTCTGGAGCTCAATTCTAAGTGTGTGGGGGCCTTGGTGGGGCTGGCTGTCCTGGAACTCAATAACAAAGAGGTACGTAATGATGGGAAGAAGAGTATTAAGCGCTTACTGTACGCTGAGCACTGTATCAAGTGCTTGGGAAAGGGTCCGCAGGTGGGAATTAGGTCTGTGAGCAAGGAAAGTATTTCAGGTGTTTTTAAATGGAGAAATGGGAGAAGTACTGAAGCATAGTGGGTAGAGTTTAGGCATGGGTGTCAGGAAGATGTGGATTTTCTAATCCCAGCCTCCCCACTTGTCTGCTGTGTGACCCTGGGCAAGTCACTTCACTTCTGGGCCTCTATAAAATGGGGATTAAGACGGACAGCCCCATGTGGGGTGTGAACTGTGTCCAACCGAATTAGCATGTATCATCCCCAGTGCCCGGACATAGTGAGCGCTTAACAAATGCCATTAAAAACATTGTAAAGTCGCGTAAACTGTGATTCGTGTTTTGAAAGTGCTTTCTGAACTGTAGGACTTTTTTAATATTCTTGCTTTTGAAAACACCACGCTAATATCATAGAGAAGCTAATATAATAGCATATACATATATATATATATATATATACATATATATAATAGAAGCTAATATAATAGAGAAGCAGCGTGGCTCAGTGGAAAGAGCCCGGGCTTTGGAGTCAGAGGTCATGGGTTCTAATCCCAGCTCTGCCACATGTCTGCTTGGGCACATCACTTAACTTCTCTGAGCCTCAGTTCCCTCATCTGTAAAATGGGGATTAAGACTGTGAGCCCCACGTGGGACAATCTGATCACCTTGTATCCTCCCCAGCGCTTAGAATAGTGCTTTGCACATAGTAAGCGCTTAACAAATGCCATCATCATTAGTATTATTATTATTAATATTGGTATGCCATAAGGAAAATTGAAAGTGTTAGGGGTAAAAAGTCAGTTAAATGCATTAAAATGGAAAACTCTTTTACTGTTTACTTCATTGGGCTTTATTAATCGTGTTCATTAGATTACAGTATTAGATTAGATTACAGTAATCTAAATACGATTGAGATTAATACTTTCTGGAATTTTGGGTGAATATTTTGTATGCCCCTAAACTAGCAAGAGGGGTTTTAGTTGGATGCCGGTTCCCAAAAGGTATATTTAGGGAAACAAAACTTTTATTTGCAAAAGGTATTTTCTGTTGAATTTCTTTCAAAATTTGGTAAGCAATGGCTAGTCTACAACACCTGGGGTAGACGAGGTAAAACTTCATATCCAGGTACTCCAAAAAGACTTCCTTTTAGAAGCAAGCATTATTGACTGTTACCTTCCTGCTCATCAACCAGTGAACTGTTTCGTTTAGGCGGATTCCATCAAAAACGGCGTTCAGCTTCTCTCCCGAGCGTACACGATTGACCCTAGCAACCCCATGGTGTTGAATCACTTGGCAAATCACTTCTTCTTCAAAAAGGTATAAGAATCCTTCTACCCTTAGTCTTGATTTTTATAGTTTCAGAGCAGAAATCGTTTCCACTTCTGGGGAGGTTTTTAAGACCGGTCTATTTATTTTGTTACTGATGTGCATCTAGCTTTACTTCTATTTATTCTGATGACTTGAAACCTGTCCACATGTTTTGTTTCGTCGGCCATCTCCTCTTTCTAGACTGTGAGCCCATTGTTGGGTAGGGACCGTCTCTATATGTTGCCGACTTGTACTTCCCTAGCGCTTAGTACAGTGCTCTGCACACAGTAAGTGCTCAATAAATATAGTTGAATGAATGAATGAATTTAAGGAAGTTTCAAACTCCTCCCAAGCAAGTATAATGCATAAAATTTCAAATTTCAAACACCCAGAGCGGAGAAAGCCGGAAGTGTGAGGGTGTGGTTTTCCTTAACTCCAACCAAAAATAGGTCTTTTTTTTTAAAAAAAAGTAAGTGCTCAATAAATATGATTGAATGAATGAATTTAAGGAAGTTTCAAACTCCTCCCAAGCAAGTATAATGCATAAAATTTCAAATTTCAAACACCCAGAGCCGAGAAAGCCGAAAGTGTGAGGGTGTGGTTTTCCTTAACTCCAACCAAAAATAGGTCTTTTTTTTTTTTTTAAAAAAAAAGGAAGATTCCCTTTAGTATATCAGCTCCTTGTGGTCAGGGAATACGTCCTTTCTTTATTCTGTACTAGTACATTGCACTGCATTCACTCAGCAGATGCTGCTACTGTTAGTGAAAGCAATGAGTAATAACTTAAAGTTGGCTGAAGGCCAGCAGTATTTGATAAGCTAGCTGATGAAAGAATCTGCCAGTTTCAAGGAAGCATAAGGCCGAGTCTCCATGAGCTCAGCTAAATGGATCGTGGCCCCGCTTTGGCCAAAGGGTCCCCGTCCTTGTCTCACTCTCGATTTAGCGCCACGGTTGGAGCGAGGCTTTAGTTTGTGACACTAGATGTGTGCGTTCTTTCTAAAATGAGTTTACGTTCTTCGTGACGTAGGATTATAGTAAAGTCCAGCATCTGGCCCTCCATGCTTTCCACAACACAGAAGTCGAAGCCATGCAGGCGGAGAGCTGCTATCAGCTCGCCAGATCTTTCCACGTACAGGTAAGCGAACCTTCGCGAGTCTTTTTGCCGGTCGCTTACGACTGTCCTGAGTGTGTCGGCCCAGCAAGTTGAGAGAAATCGTCGTCTCCTGCATTTCTGCGGCTTTCAGGAGGACTACGACCAAGCTTTCCAGTACTACTATCAGGCCACGCAGTTTGCTTCTTCGTCGTTTGTGCTCCCGTTCTTTGGTCTGGGCCAAATGTACATTTACCGAGGCGACAAGGAGAACGCGTCCCAGTGCTTCGAGAAAGTTCTCAAAGCCTATCCGAACAATTATGAGACCATGAAGATTCTCGGTTCCCTCTACGCCGCTTCGGAAGATCAAGACAAACGGGACATCGCCAAGGTACGTTCCCGTGCTGCTATAACTGCTCTGACCCCCGCCGCGGTCTTCACCGCGATTACTGGTGTCGACGGCTAGAATTCCCGCTCTTGATCGGAGGCTGGTCAGGAGGCTTGGGGACGTTCAGGAGTGCTTTAGGAAGCTTGGGATGACACATCTCCCAGTGCCGTGTGCCTTTGTACTTTATAGATCAAAACCGCTCTGACAAGTGGTATCTTATCTCTTCTAGGGCCACTTGAAGAAAGTCACCGAGCAGTACCCCGACGACGTCGAGGCCTGGATTGAACTGGCGCAGATCTTGGAGCAGACGGACATCCAGGTAGGTACTTAGTACCGGCCGAACAGCTCTTTGGAAGCAGCGCGAGGGGTTGCTCATCTCTCCGTCCCCCCGATTTATCCCCACCCCGCCCAGGGTGCCCTCTCGGCCTACGGAACGGCAACCCGCATCCTCCAAGAGAAAGTCCAGGCCGACGTCCCGCCGGAGATCCTGAACAACGTGGGCGCCCTCCACTTCCGGCTCGGGAACCTCGGGGAGGCCAAGGTAAGAGAGAAGGGGGTCCCCTCCGCCCGCCCGCTCCCCGAAATGCTCGGTTTGGGTCCCCGGGTCATTTCTAGACTGTGAGCCCACTGTTGGGTAGGGACCGTCTCTCTGTGTTGCCAACCTGTACTTCCCAAGCGCTTAGTACAGTGCTTCGCACACAGTAAGCGCTCAATAAATACGATTGAATGAATGAATTTTAGTCCCTGTGACTGAAATCTTCTGGAAACGTCACCTCTTTGCCTTCTCCTTTTGTTGACAGAAATATTTTTTGGCATCACTGGATCGAGCGAAAGCAGAAGCTGAACATGACGAGCATTACTATAATGCCATCTCTGTGACCACGTCGTACAACTTGGCCCGTCTCTACGAGGCTATGTGTGAATTCCACGAAGCGGAAAAGCTGTATAAGAATATTTTACGAGAACACCCTAATTACGTCGACTGTAAGCATCTTAAGCTATCGTTTGATTGGTGGGGGGAAGCACCTCGGTAGACTTAAAAAAGTGTCGCTTGTACTCCTCAAGCGAGGTGGTGTGGGTCTTAGTTGTAGAATGTGACTTGAAGAATCGTTATATAAATATACACTCGATTTGGTCAGAACACGCGTTTTCATCCCCCGCTTTGGCTAGAATGCCAGTAGGGAGTTAGGGAAGATGTCGTTTCCTGGAAAAAAATGTAAGAACTGTCCATTTGATAATTATTTTATGGAGGAACTCTGGGATAGGTGAGTTGATAGTCTGTATATGCTGACATGTGACCTTCTTAGACTTGCGCGCCCTGGGAGAGGGCTTAAAAAGGTTTCAAGTGTGACTCCGTGAATTCCAACATGTGCTTTCAGGTTATCTGCGCCTCGGAGCTATGGCTAGAGATAAAGGAAACTTTTACGAGGCTTCAGATTGGTTTAAAGAAGCTCTTCAGATCAATCAGGTGGGTCATCTCGGGTCTTTTGGCTTGGAAAATTAAAGCTTTCGAGCTACAATTGGGGAGGTCATTGAGAAACTGATTATGTGGACCTGTTTTCTGTTTCTGTTTTCTCTCTTCATCCCCTTAGCTTGCGGGGCTCTTTTCAGTGAGGGATGTCAATTTCTTTCAGGATCACCCCGATGCCTGGTCTTTAATTGGTAACCTTCACCTGGCTAAACAAGAGTGGGGTCCGGGGCAGAAGAAATTTGAGAGAATATTGAAGCAACCATCCACTCAGAATGACACCTATTCCATGCTGGCCCTCGGAAATGTGTGGCTTCAAACTCTGCATCAGCCCACCAGGGATCGAGAGAAGGTAATTTGTCAATCAGCAGTTATTTATCGAGTGCTTACTTTGAGCAGAGCACTGTACTGAACTCTTGGGAGAGCCCAGAGCAGTGTACTAAACACTTGGGAGAGCCCAGAGCAGCGTATAAGCACTTGTACTTCCCAAGCGCTTAGTACAGTGCTCTGCACACAGTAAGCGCTCAATAAATACGATTGATTGATTGATTTGGGAGAGTTATAGTGCAACAGAGTTGATACAGTCCCTTCCCACAAGGAGCTTGCAGTCTAGAGGGGGAGACAGATATTAAAATGTGACAAATATCATCACCGTCAGTGGTCTTACTATGTGGAGAGCACTGTACTAAGCGCACGGGAGAGTACACAGTACAGCAGAGTTGGCAGAAACATCCCCTGTCAACAAGGAGCTTAGTCTAGAGGGATAGCGTGGCTCAGTGGAAAGAGCCCGGTCTTGGGAGTCAGAGGTCGTGGGTTCTAATCCTGCCTCCGCCACTTGTTGGCTGTCTGACTTTGGGCAAGTCACTTCACTTCTCTGGGCCTCAGTTACCTCATCTGTAAAATGGGGAGTAAGACTGTGAGCCCCACGTGGGACGTGGGACAACCTGATCACCTTGTATCTACCCCAGAGCTTAGAACAGTGCTTGGCACATACTAAGCACTTAACAACAATCTTCTAGACTGTGAGCCCGCTGTTGGGTAGGGACCGTCTCTATATGTTGCCAACTTGTACTTCCCAAGCGCTTAGTACAGTGCTCTGCACACAGTAAGCACTTAGTAAATACGATTGAATGAGTGAATGAACAAATACCAACATATTATAAGTGGGACCGAGGATGGGGTGGATGGCAAGCGCGGAAAGGTGACCGATGTCTTTACTAAGGTGGCAGCCGCCGCCTTTTTCCCTGTATTACATCATTCGCTATCGATCCGGTGTCGATTCCCGCTGCAGGAAAAGCGCCATCAGGATCGGGCCCTCGCCATCTACAAGCAAGTGCTCAGAAACGATCCAAAGAATCTGTACGCGGCTAACGGCATCGGTAGGCATCAGGGTTGTCTCTGCTGGGGTTCATGGAATCGGGGCCCTTCTTTGCGTGCCCTTTGATTTGCCACTCTGGGCTCTAATCCCGGCTCCGCCACTCGTCAGCTGTGTGACTTTGGGCAGGTCACTTCACTCCTCTGTGCCTCAGTTACCTCATCTGGAAAATGGGGAGTGGGACTGCGAGCCCCACGTGGGACAACCTGATCACCCTCGTATCTACGTCAGTGCTTAGAACAGTGCCTTGCACATAGTAAGCGCTTAACAAATACCATCGTCATCATTATTATTTAGCAGAAGGCCATCGATCCTTTCCCCCCGTTTCAGAATACAGTCCGGGTTCGCTGCTGGGAATTGGTCGTAGGACCCCCCCCCCAAACGTGGAAGCTCACGCTGTACGTTTCACCTCCCCTTCAGGTGCCGTGCTGGCTCACAAAGGATATTTTCGGGAGGCCCGGGATGTGTTTGCCCAGGTCAGAGAGGCCACGGCGGACATCAGCGACGTCTGGCTGAACCTGGCGCATATCTACGTGGAGCAGAAGCAGTACATCAGTGCGGTCCAGATGGTAACGTCGGCGCTGTTCGGTCGTTGTAGCGGCCCAGGCGTTTCTCCCACGACACAGTCGTCGCCAACCCCTCTCACCTAAAAATCGCGTTGGGTCGAAGACGGTTAAAGTGGGAAATGAGGGGCTGGGGGGGGATGTAGGCCCTGATTTTCATCACACCGGGTAAAATTCAAAAAGGCGGGGGAAGATGGAAAAAGAAAGCCAACTGTGGTACACTCATTCTTCCAGAAGATCAATCAATCAATCAATCGTATTTAATGAGCGCTTACTGTGTGCAGAGCACTGTAGTAAGCGCTTGGGAAGTACAGGCTGGCAACATATAGAGACAGTCCCTACCCAACAGTGGGCTTACAGTTTAGAAGATGAAGGCAGAATTAGAACTACTTTGCACATAGTAAGCATTTAATGCCATTATTAAGAACATCCTTTTGACGACATGCATCTATCTGGACGTAGCATTACACAGAATTGGTTGTGTGCACATACAGTGCATCACAGGGCTTTTTTATACTACTTGTTAAGCGCTTACTAGGTGTCGAACGCCGTTCTAAGCACTGGGGTAGACACAACTGAATTAGGTTGGAGACAGTCCCTGGCTCGCATGGGGTCTAAATAGGAGGGAGAACTGAGGCACAGAGAAATTAAGCAACTTGTCCAGGGTCACACAACAAGCAGTGTAGAGGGGGAGACAGACATTAAAATAAATTACAGATATCGTCGTCGGTGGTATTTGAGGACTTACTATGTGCAGAGCGCTGTACTAAGCGCGTGGAAGAGTATACGATACAAGACAACAGGGTTGGCGGACATATTCCCTGCCCACAAGGAGCTTACACGAGAAAAGGATATATACATAAGTGCTGTGGGGGGCTTATTGCCAGGCCCGTGCTCTTTCCGCAAAGCTAAACTGCTTCTACTGGGTACTAAAATGGCAGTTTTCCTTAATCAGTTATACTGAAAACGAATCCTCTCCCCTTCCCCTCCCCGCCGGTGGGATAAGAGGTGTACTTGTTCCTCTGTCACACATCGGCGGCTATTAGTATCTCACGGAGCTCTAATTTGTTGTTGAGTGATTTTTTTTTTCTTTCCTTTTTCAGTATGAGAACTGCCTTCGCAAGTTCTATAAACATCAGAACACCGAGGTGGTCTTGTATCTGGCCCGGGCGCTTTTCAAATGCGGCAGGTTACAGGAGTGCAAGCAGACCTTGCTAAAGGTAAAAAGAGAAAACGGTTGATTATTACGATGATTTCATTTTCGCGGCCCGTTCCGGGAGAGCGCTCAAGCCCTCCTTTTGTTCGTTTCTTTTTTTAATGTTTTCGTTTTTTTAACCGGGCAGGTCCGCGCCTCCCCAGCTGGGCAGTTTGGCCTGGAGGAATCGTCTTGACCGATAACGTTTCCCTTGCGCGATGCGGTCAGGATAACGAATGCGCCCCTTCTGTTAACAGGCGAGGCACGTGGCCCCCAGCGACACTGTTCTCATGTTTAACGTGGCTCTGGTACTGCAGAGGCTAGCCACGTCGGTTCTGAAAGACGAGAAGAGCAATCTGAAGGAGGTGCTTAATGCCGTGAAAGAGCTGGAGCTGGCCCACAGGTATGGACGGGACGGTTGTTGGGGAGACAGACGGCTGTTGAGATGGTGCTTCTTCCCCGGGGGCGGCTCGGGGGGTGGCCGAGGACCCTCTCCCCTCGCTCGATCCGTCGGTAGTGGCCGTTGAGCACCGATGACGGCCAGACCACCGTCCTGAGCAGGCGGGAGGGTACAATATAAGAATAAGCTATAAGACAGGAGAAGAGGTGCTTGAAGGTGGGAATCAAGTTCATAGCGATGCTGGTCATAAGACTAAGACGGCTTCCAGAAAGCACGGAGAAGAGGTGCTGGAAGACGGGAATAAAATTCATAGCGATTTTGATTTGGAGTCGGAGGTCATGGGTTCGAATCCAGCTCCGCCACTTGTCAGCTGTGTGACTGGGCGAGTCACTTGACTGCTCTGTGCCTCAGTTACCTCATCTGTCAAATGGGATTAAGACTGGGAGCCCCACATGGGACAACCTGATCACCTTATATCCCCCCCAGCGCTTAGAACAGTGCTTTGCACATAGTAAGCGCTTAATAAATGCCATTAAAATAGAAAAGAGCACATAGTAAGCGCTTAATAAATGCCATTAAAATAGAAAAGAGCCTGGGCTTTGGAGTCAGAGGTCATGAGTTTGAATCCTGGCTCCACCACTTGTCAGCTGAGAGACCTTGGGCAAGCCACTTCTCTGTGCCTCGGTTACCTCATCTGTAAAATGGGATGAAGACTGTGAGCCCCACGTGGGACAGCCTGATCACCTTGTATCCCCCCAGCGCTTAGAACAGTGCTTTGCATATAGTAAGTGCTTTACAAATACCATAATTATCAATATGATTGAAATCAACTGGGGAAATGCTCCTGTAGGAAACAGGATGAAATTCAGCTGGGGCAAGTGGACAGAAGTGCCCTTTTAAGACAAAAAACTATCCATCGGTGGTATTTATTGAGTACTTATTGTGTGCAGAGCACTGTACTGAGTGCTTGGGAGAGTACAGTAGAGGTGGAAACCTCATCCCTGCCCGCAAGGAGCTCACCGGTTGAGCGGGCAGGTGCCGGCTAGGCGTAAGTGTGGCAGAACAGAACCCAAAGTTGGATGCAGAGCTCATAGTAAGGAAAAAAGCTATCAGGATGCTGGGATGGATCCGCATCCTGAATCCTGGGGCCACTTCAGACAAGGTGGGAAGAGGGTACAGAAAGAAGCCATAAGTGGGTAGGCCTTACGATAATAATAATAATAATTGTGGAGTTTGTTAAGCGCTTACTATGTGCTGTTCTGAGCACTGAAGTAGATACAGGATAATGGGGTTGGACACAGTCCCCGTCCCACGTAAGGTAATTACGACGGAAGCCTAAAGGAATTGAGGGTGGGGAACCCGGAGGCAAGAAGGCAGAGCAGAGGCCGGAAACCAGCCTACGAGGCGGGTAATGCTCACCGGGTGGTCTTGGAGTCTACCGAGGGCTGAACGAGAGAAAAGGGGATTGAGTTAAAACGGGGGAGGTTTCAGTGGGACATAAGGAAGGCCTTCCTGATTGTCGGGGACATGAACACTGATGAGCAAGAGAGGTTACGGGGTCTCCCTCCCCGAAGATTAAGGAGCCAGTAAACGCCACACACAGAGCTGAGAGCTGGATCAGAGGGCCTCCAAAAGGCCCTTCTGGCCCTGAGGTTTGTTTTCTGAAGCTTTTTAATCAATCAATCAATCGTATTGAGCGCTTACTGTGTGCAGAGCACTGTACTGAGCGCTTGGGAAGTACAAGTTGGCAACATATAGAGAGAGTCCCTACCCAATAGTGGGCTCACAGTCTAAAAGGGGGAGACAGAGAACAAAACCAAACATGCTAACAAAATAAAATAAATAGACTAGATATGTACAAGCAAAATAAATAAATAGAGTAATAAATATGTACAAACATATATACATATATACAGGTATTTTAAACTTACGACAAGTGGCTTTTTAAAAATAGAATTTTAGCACCGTTGTCCTTTTTGTTCCTCCTCTCTAGGCGGTGAAAACTAAAAAGAAAAATCAGGCCTAATATCTCTGAGGCTGTCAAAGGCGTAGAATTGGATTAGCGTTTGTTTTTCTTTCTTCCCACCTACTAGCAAGCAAGTACTTCTTGAATTAGGGCAGTATGAATTTTTCCTTTGCCTCTGAGTCTTTTGGATTTTTGTAGGCAGTGTGACTGAAAGAGGACTGCTCTTTTCTTGGGTTTTATCCACATTTTGGATTTTAGGGACACAAAACAGATACTAAAATGTCATAAATGGCTGAAAGTAATTAGATTTTAGTCCCGCTGTGCCCCCCAGACTTGCCAAAATGGACAGAATTCCTGAAAATGACAGGCCCTGTGGCTTCCGCCTGGCTTCTTCCAGCCCTAAGCACAGGTTTCCAACTCAGGCCTAGTTGTCCCGGCAGCCCCAAGAGAGGGCATTCGGAGACATTCTGTTGGCTGGGTTTCTCACGGCTGGGCACTCTCCATTCCCACCAAACCCGGAACCCTACACGACTCTAGGAAAACTTAATTGGATCTGTCAGATCATCTCTGAGTGGATGATTGCAAGTGGGCCTCTTTGTGTGTATGCTTGATTCGTGTGTCTGTATTTGCGCGAGTGGATGCGTACACTTTGTGTTTTACTGGATTTTTTTATTTCCTGATTTTTCAAAGTCTGGTTTCAGGGAATCAAACATGGAGGAAGGCCTGATGGTGCCTTTTTCCCTTTCTAACAATAAAGACTTACAATTTTTGACAAGCAGGGCAGCTGCTGTTCAGTGCTCCAATTCTGGGCAGAGGATGTGGTGGATGAAGTCTGTGGACCCCTTTCCTCCATCTTTTAGAGGGCAGCGGGAGAGAGGAATCCCCAGTCAGTCCGTTGTACTGCCATTATAAACTCTGAGGAAACTGTCCATAAAAATAATCAGCATTCCCCGGGCGAACTTTTTCTCACCGCTCCAGTCCATCAGTAGTATTTATTGGGCATTCGGGAGCACACGACAGAAGCGGAAGGCACGGAGGGAAGCGGTCCTTGATTACAAAGTTGGAAAGGCTGTTCCAGACTTCATTCCCACCGGAGCCGGGCGGGAGGCATCCCGTCGCCTGTGTCACAGGCCCCTCACATCTGTACTAATTAAGCCCTCTTGCTGCTCACCTCACCTCCGTGGCCTTTATTCTCTGCTGATTCCCTGATCCGTCATATTTGAGTGCTCCCCTGTGCAGAGCGCTGGCACGTAGCGCTTGGGAAAGTACAGTACAACAGTCGGGAGACACGTTCCCTGCCCACACCGAGCATACAGTCTACCCGTAATTTATTCTAGCGTCCGTCTTTCCCGCTAGATCGGAAGCTTCTTCTAGGCAGGGATCACGTCTCCCGGCTTAGTACTGTGCTCCGCACGCAGTAGATGCTCAATAAACAGCATCGATGGATTGAGGCTGCCCATCTCGGGTGGATCTTGGGAAGAGCAGGCCAGAAACCCGGAGTGCCTTCTGTAGGCATTAAGTAAACCTTCCATTATTCGACTTCAAGATTCTTCAGGAGTCGGAGAACTCGATGTTTCAGTCTTCTGCTTTTTCTCCACCCAACCAGATACTTCAGCTACTTAAGTAAAGTGGGAGACAAAATGAGATTTGATTTGGCCCTCGCCGCCACAGAAGCCAGGTAAGCCGTTTCTTTGCTTTGCCCGAACACGACGTTGTTTCTGGAACTAAATTTTCCTGTCAGGCTGCTGGATTTCTGACTTTGTGACTTTCTGACTCGGTGTCAGAAGTCAAATGCTCTCCAGCTGTACTCCGGGTACCAACAAAGAAATGAACGGCCCCCGTCCCGCCTGGGGCTCCCAGCCCGAGCAGGGAAGTGACATATTTAATTCTCACTGAACGGATGAGGGCCGGAGAAGATAAACGACTTGCCCAAGGTCACCCAAGTCCCCTTCCCTCTGCACTAGGCACACTGCTTCTCTCGAGGGCGTTAAATTAGCCCGTGGTTGCGGTTCGATCCGATCCAGTGCGATGGACGCCGTTCTCGGAAACCCTTTTGACGTGTTTTAGGCAGTGCTCCGACTTGCTGAGCCAAGCTCAGTACCACGTGGCTCGGGCCCGCAAGCAGGATGAAGAAGAGAGGGAGTTGCGGGCGAAACAGGAACAAGAAAAGGAGTTGCTCCGGCAGAAACTACTCAAAGAGCAGGTGTGTATTCGTTTTTCAGAGCGGTGAACACCCACATCCGTCGTTACGCTCATGTCTGAATGGTCACGTCATCGTTGACAGGAGTGGGTAGCCCCGTGGGCTCTCAGCAAAGTTTAAGCAAGCTAAGACGACCTGCCCGAGCGACGACTGGTAAATCTGAGTGCGGTAACGCCGGGTGCGCTTTTATTTCAAATCTTAGGAAGAGAAGCGCCTGCGAGAAAAGGAAGAGCAGAAGAAACTTCTGGAACAGCGAGCCCAGTATGTGGAGAAGACCAAGAACATTCTGATGTTCACCGGAGAAACCGAAGGGTCGAAGGAGAAAAAGAGAGGTGGCGGTGGTGGACGGGTACGGACCTCGCGGCGTCCTAGGGCGACCCCTTATAATACTAATAATGATGATGGCATTTATTAAGCGTTTACTATGTGCAAAGCACTGGGGAGGTTACATGGTGACCAGGTTGTCCCACGGGGGGCTCCCAGTCTTAATCCCCATTTTCCAGATGAGGGAACTGAGGCCCAGAGAAGTGAAGGGACTTGCCCAAAGTCACACAGCTGACAGTTGGAGGAGCCGGGATTCGAACCCCTGACCTCTGACTCCAAAGCCCGGGCTCTTTCCACCGAGCCACGCCCTTCCGCCTGGAAGACGCTCTCACCCCGGGATAACTTGTACTTCCCAAGCGCTTAGTCCAGTGCTCTGCACACAGTAAGCGCTCAATAAATACGATGGAATGAGTGAAAGGGGACGAATGAAAACGCACATTTGATCTTCGGCTTCATCCCCTGCCAGAAGTAGTTCTCCCCAGAGTAGAAGTCGGTTCAGTGATGATAATGGCACGTATTAAGCGCTGACAATGTACAAAGCACTTTTCTAAGCACGCACGCTAGAGCCCGGCTCAGTGAGACAAACGATCCTTGCCAGGCGCAGACTCTGTGGGACACCCTCTGCTCTGGCCACTTGTGAGCAGAGGGTGGTTGTTAGTACAGTGTTCAGGGAAAGCTCATCCTTTAACTCCCTTTGAGTCTGCTTGTTTGTTCCCCCCGCAGCCCCCAGTAAATGAACGCAGTCCTCTCCCTCCACCCTCCCCTCCCGCGATCCAGCGTTTTCAGCCCCGTTCCGGGTCTCTGTGCTTGCGGCGTGATGATGTCTAAAAGAGAAATAGGGCTTCTTTGGATCCGTGTTTGCCATTGGCATTTCCCCAGGCCAGTAACAACTCACCGCCTTTTCCCCCTTTCAGCGCTCCAAGAAGGGCGGGGAGTTCGACGAGTTCGTCAACGACGACACCGACGACGACGTGCCTGTGTCCAAAAAGAAGAGGAGGAGGAAGGGCAGCGGCAGCGAACAGGAGGGGGATGAGGAAGAGGGCGAGCGGAAGAAGAAAAAGAGGAGGAGGTGATGTTGAGTTCTGTGCCCTTCTGGTCCGAGAGGGCCTAGGGAGGTGGGGAGCGGCGGCTCCGGGGCGGGAGAGCAGACGGCGCTGCCCGGCCGGCGGCTCCTCCTCCGTGCCGACGCCGCGCTTGCCGTTCCAGGCCCCCGAAGGGCGACGAGGGGTCCGACGACGACGAGAACGAGAACGGGCCCAGACCGAAGAAGCGCCGCCCGCCTCGGGCCGAAAAGAAAAGGGCCGTAAGTAACCATCGTGGAGCTCGCTAAGCGCGGTCTGCGGGTCAGGCCCCGTACTGATTCCTGGGGAAGATACAAGTCAATCAGGGCAGGCAGCCGTCCCTGTCCCACGTGGGCCGCCCGCTCTAAGGCGGAGTAGAACGATTATTTCATCCCCGCTTTACATCCGGAGACGTGAAGTGATTTGCCCAGTATCCCACAGCAGATGCGTTGGAGCCGGGATTAGAACCCAGGTCCCCCAACTCCCGGGCCTCTACTCTTCCCACTAGGCCACACTACTTCTCCCTCCCGTTAGAGAGAGGTTTTACAGCCCCGCAGAAGGATTCCGCTCCGGGATGCCTCTGCCAGGCTTCAGTCGCCTGTGGCTGAGCTCTCGCATCGGTCTGTTTCCCGTTCTCCTGCTTAGCCCAAGCCGGAACGCCTCCCTCCTTCCATGAAAGGGAAAATCAAGTCCAAAGCCATCATTTCATCGAGCGATGATTCTTCGGATGAGGATAAGCTCAAGATCGCTGATGAAGGGCAAGTATTTCTCGTTCGCAAAACCGCCCCGCTTAAGAGCCGGGCGGCAGGGGGATGGGCCGGGGCCCCTCCGGGCAACGTAGCGCCTCTCGTCAGCGGTGCGGGCCTCTTCCTCCCTCCACCCCGTCCTCTCCATTTCCCCCGTCCTCGCCCCCTCAGGGAATGCCGGCAGGAGAGAGTTTGCAGGCATCTCCTTGCCCAGGCCATCGGGTCCTTTCCCAGCTCTGGCTCAGGGCTGTAGAGGAAGCCTCCCGGATCGAAAGGAAGCAGGTGCCGTCCTCTTGGGGGGCGGCGGCGGGGGGTGGTCTCACTTCTTAGCGAGACTTGTTCGGCGTCACCGGAGCCGTCCGGGTGTCTGCTGGGTGCCAAGCACCGGGGCAGGTGGCCCCGGAGGACGCCTTGCCCGCGAGGATCGGATCTCGGCCCTCCAGCTGATCCCGCACCCGGAAATCCAGCCGGGGGACTGCAGAATTTCCAAGAGGCTCCTGGGCTGCCCCGGCCTCTCTGTCGGTGGTCATCCTTCCCCCGCCAGGCCAACGTGATAACCCCCTTTTCGGATTGAGCCCGGGGTGTTGAGATCCGGGGCCGGCCGATCGGTGGAGAGACTGGAGCCCCCCCGGAAAGCTTGACCTCCGCCCGCTTCCCCTCTCCAGGAACGCCCGGAACAGCAACAGCGACTCGGATGAAGGCGAACGGCAGCACAACAAGAGCGTCATGTCGGAGAGCGACTCGGACGAGAACCGGAACAGGTCCGGCAGCGAGGCGGGCAGCCCCCCGGGGGCCGGCGCCCGGCCGTCGGACGAGGACTCCGACAGCGACGGCTCGGCCGGGAAGACGGACGACGAGTCCGTGCGGTCGGGGAGAAGCCGCCCCGGGGGCTCGGAGGACGGATCCCGCCCGGCGTCCCGCAGCGCCGAGTCGGACCGGGAGTCCGACAACGAGGCCTCGGGCAACGACTCCGAGCCGGAGGGGTCCCGCGACGAGGCCTCGGACCGAGGGTCGGAGCGCGGGTCGGACGAGAGCGATTAGATCGCCGCCGGGGCCCGCCCGGTTTTCGAAGCTTTGTACATAAGCTCCGTCTCTGAAGGGAAACCTTTGTCCTTCTTCAAACACGTGAAGGCGGGGCTGAAACCGCCGTGGAACCGTGGGGAGGTTTTTCCTAAAATGTGGTTTTTCTACCAAGTTGTGCGATACTGAGCCCCGGGAGAGGCGTGCCGTGCCGAAACGTCCAGCCCCAGCTAGGCGGTCCGCTCGTACGGCTTCCAGAGAGGCTGAAGCCGACGCTCGCCCCCGCCGCCGAAATGGGAGCCCGGGGCCTCCTTCTCTTCCACGGGAAAGCCACGGCTAGCAGCTTTCCCGTCCGACCGAGCCGAGGGAGGAGGAACCCCGTCTCTTGTTGTCCCGAAAACGGGCGGCCGCGGTCGCCGTCGTCTCCGCCAGAAGAAATGTTTCCTGTGTTTTGCTGCTGCTACCCGGAAAACATCCCTCTTCTGGTGACACCAATAAAGATATCGGTGGAGGGAAGCTTTTTAAGACGTCATCCTGCCGCCAGGTTTGATAGGAGGCAGGCGCAGGATTTACGAACTCGAAAGAAGGGAAATGTTCTCTTGGTAGTGGAAGGTAAAGATTTGCCGACATCAGGTAATAAAATTTCTGTCGTTACCAACTTCGGTGGGTAACTTCTTTCGGGGCGTCCCGGGTTGCCGAGTGATTGGGCACCCCGGGGACCGAATCGGGTCCTCACCCCACCGTATAATTTGAACCGCTGCCCCCCTCCCAACCCATCCCCTTGCTAGAGACCCTCCGTGGTGGAATCCCAGCCCGTCTACGGACCGCGGCCGCGGAATAACGGACCCAGAAATCTCTGGAGAAGGGAAGGAGGGCGGAGTTTCCCTCCCATCGTCCCCCGGTGACCTGGGCAGGGCAGGAGGCCCCACCGGAGGAAGCGGAGGCCCGCCCGAATCCAGGAACTGCTGTCCCGCGAGGCCGGCCGTTATTCCAACCCGAAGACCGATGGGGCATCGGTGTTCCTGGCGGAAGGGTGGGCGGTCGTGCCGGCGTACGGAGCAGCTTCCGTCTGCCCTCGGGTGGGCACCCGCTCCGTCCGATCGCTCGGAAGCCGGGCTGCGCCTGGCTGCCTTCCGCCGTATAAAAGGGCGAGGAGCCGAATGCAATGATCGTAGTGATGGGATCTGTTAAGCGCTTACCATGTGTCGAGCACTGTTCGAAGCGCTGGGGGAGATACAAGGTGATGAGGTTGTCCCATGTGGGGCTCACGGTCTTAATCCCCATTTTACAGATGAGGTGACACAGAGAAGTGAAGCGACTAGCCCAAAGTCACACAGCTGATGAGCAGCAGAGCTGGGATTTGAACCCACGACCTTAGGCTCCCGAGCCCGGGCTCTTTCCACTAAACAACGCTGCGAGTGGCTCCTGGGAGGCTGGTAGTTCCCAGCCCAGATAGAGACTGTGACACATAAGTGCATAATAAATGCTGCCATTCTAATAATAATGATGGCATTTATTAAACGCTTACTATGTGCAAAGCACTGTTCTAATAATAATGACATTTCTTAAGCACTTACTATGTGCAAAGCACTGTTCTAAGCGCTGGGGAGGTTACAAGGTGATCAGGTTGTCCCACGGGGGGCTCAGAGTCTTCATCCCCATTTTCCAGATGAGGGAACTGAGGCCCAGAGAAGTGAAGTGACTGGCCCAAAGTCACACAGCTGACAATTGGCAGAGGCGGAATTTGAACCCATGACCTCTGACTCCGAAGTCTGGGCTCTTTCCACTGAGCCACGCTGCTTCTTATGTATGTGTATATATATATATAAGAAATGTATATATATATATACCCTATATATATACACACACACACACACATATATATACCCTATATATATATATATATCATTTATTAAGCACTTACTATGTGCAAAGCACTGTTCTAAGCGCTGGGGAAATTACAAGGTGATCAGGTTGTCCCACGGGGGGCTCACAGTCTTCATCCCCATTTTCCAGATGAGGGAACTGAGGCCCAGAGAAGTGAAGTGACTCGCCCAAAGCCACACAGCTGACAATTGGCAGGGGTGGGATTTGAACCCGTGACCTCTGACTCTGAAGCCCGGGCTCTTTCCACTGAGCCACGCTGCTTCTTAGGGAGTCAGTCTGCAGCCACCAGAGACCGGCCCGGGACCGGGTCTACAATTGGCAACCTCTCCGAATCCCCAGTAATAATAATATTATTATTAATATTAGCATTAGTAATAGTAATATTAGTAATAGTAATAATAATAATGGCATTTATTAAGCGCTTACTATGTGCAAAGCACTGTTCTAAGCGCTGGAGCGGGATACAAGGTTGTCCCACGGGGGGCTCACAGTCTTAATCCCCATTTTCCAGATGAGGGAACTGAGGCCCAGAGAAGTGAAGTGACTCGCCCAAAGTCACACAGCAGACAATTGGCAGGGGTGGGATTTGAACCCATGACCTCTGACTCCGAAGCCCGGGCTCTTTCCACTGAGCCACACTGCTTCTTATATTTGTGCATATATATAAGAAATGTATATATATAAAAATGCTATTATTATATATATATTAATAAATGCTATAAATATATAGCATTTATTAAGCGCTTACTATGTGCAAACCACTGTTCTAAGTGCTGGGGAGGTTACTAGGTGATCAGGTTGTCCCACAGGGGGCTCACAGTCTTCACCCCCATTTTCCAGATGAGGGAACTGAGGCCCAGAGAATTGAAGTGACTCGCCCAAAGTCACAGAGCTGACAATTGGCGGAGGTGGGATTTGAACCCATGACCTCCGACTCCAAAGCCCAGGCTCTTTCCACTGAGCCACGCTGCTTCTTATGTATGTGTATATACATAAGAAATGTGTATATATATATATATATATATATATATAATAAAAGCATTTGTTAAGCACTTACTATGTGCAAAGCACTGTTCTAAACGCTGGGGAAATTACAAGGTGATCAGGTTGTCCCACGCGGGGGCTCAGAGTCTTCATCCCCATTTTCCAGATGAGGGAACTGAGGCCCAGAGAAGTGAAGTGACTCGCCCAAAGTCAAACAGCTGACAATTGGCGGAGGCAGGATTTGAACCCATGACCTCTGACTCAGAAGCCCGGGCTCTTTCCACTGAGCCACGCTGCTTCTTAGGGAGTCAGTCTGCAGCCACCAGGGACCGGCCCCAGGACCGGGTCTACAATTGGCAACCTCTCTGAATCCCCAGTAATAATAATATTATTATTATTATTAGCATTAGTAATAGTAATATTAGTAATAGTAATAATAATAATGGCATTTATTAAGCGCTTACTATGTGCAAAGCACTGTTCTAAGCGCTGGAGGGGGATACAAGGTTTTCCCACGGGGGGCTCACAGTCTTAATCCCCATTTCCCAGATGAGGGAACTGAGGCCCAGAGAAGTGAAGTGACTCGCCCAAAGTCACACAGCAGACAATTGGCGGAGGTGGGATTTGAACCCATGACCTCTGACTCCGAAGCCCAGGCTCTTTCCACTGAACCACGCTGCTTCTTAGGGAGTCAGTCTGCAGCCGCCAGAGACTGGCCCCAGGACCGGGTCTACAATGGGCAACCTCTCCGAATCCCCAGTAATAATAATATGATTATTAATATTAGTATTAGTAATATTAATATTAGTAATAATAATAACAATGGCATTTATTAAGCGCTTACTATGTGCAAAGCACTGTTCTAAGCGCTGGAGGGGGATACAAGGTTGTCCCACGGGGGCCTCGCACTCAATCCCCATTTTCCAGATGGGGTAACTGAGGCCCAGAGAAGTGAAGTGACTCACCCAAAGTCACCCAGCTGACAGTTGGCGGAGGCAGGATTTGAACCCACGACCTCTGACTCCAAAGCCCGGGCTCCCCCCACTGAGCCACGCTGCTTCCACAAGCAGGCCCTGCGCTCAGAGCAGGGCCTCCCAGCCGGGACGGGTTGCCAACCTGTCCTTTCCCAAGCGCTTAGTACAGTGCTCTGCACACGGTGAGCGCTCAATAAATACGATTGAATGAATGAATGACGGGGATCGCGATGCCAGCCCTTAGGGGTGGGGCGGAGGCTCCCCTAAAATCCGATGCCATCCTCATTGCCGAGGGGCGTCTACACAGAAGCCTCCCAGCTACAATGATTGGCAGCCAAAGTCGACAATAAATAAAAATAACAATCACGGTATCGAAACTGGGGTAATAATAACAATAATGATAATGATAATGATGGCATTTATTAAGCGCTTACCATGTGCACAGCACTGTTCTAAGCACTGGGGAGGTTACAAGGTGATCAGGTTGTCCCACGGGGGGCTCCCAGTCTTCACCCCCATTTTCCAGATGAGGTCACTGAGGCCCAGAGAAGTGAAGGGACTTGCCCAAAGTCACCCAGCTGACAAGGGGCAGAGCCGGGATAATTATGTTGGTATTTGTTAAGCGCTTACTATGTGCTAAGCACTGGGGAGGTTACAAGGTGATGAGGTTGTCCCACGGGGGGCTCCCAGTCTTCATCCCCATTTTCCAGACGAGGGAACTGAGGCCCAGAGAAGTGAAGGGACTTGCCCAAAGTCACCCAGCTGACAAGGGGCAGAGCCGGGATAATAATGTTGGTATTTGTTAAGCGCTTACTATGTGCTAAGCACTGGGGAGGTTACAAGGTGATGAGGTTGTCCCACGGGGGGCTCACAGTCTTCATCCCCATTTTCCAGACGAGGGAACTGAGGCCCAGAGAAGTGAAGGGACTTGCCCAAAGTCACCCAGCTGACAAGGGGCAGAGCCGGGATAATAATGTTGGTATTTGTTAAGCGCTTACTATGTGCAAAGCACTGTTCTAAGCGCTGGGGAGGTTACAAGGTGATCAGGTGGTCCCACGGCTGGGGGGGGTGTCACAGTTTTAAATGCAAAATAATCAGATCAGATGTATTCATTCATTCAATCGTATTTATTGAGCACTTACCGTGTGCAGAGCACTGTACTAAGCGCTCGGGAAGTACAAGTCGGCAACGTATAGAGACGGTCCCTACCCAACAGCGGGCTCACAGCTGATTTGAAGCATTGAAGCAGCGGGGCTCAGTGGAAAGAGCCCGGGCTTTGGAGTCGGAGGTCGTGGGTTCTAGTTCCGCCACCACCACCTATCAGCTGAGGGACCTTGGGCAAGTCACTTGACTTCTCTGGGCCTCAGTTACCTCATCTGTCAAATGGGATTAAGACTGTGAGCCCCCCGTGGGTTGACCTGATCACCTTGTAACCTCCCCAGCGCTTAGAACAGTGCTTTGCACAGAGTAAGCGCTTAATAAATGCCATTAAAAAAAAATCCCGGGCTTTGGAGTCAGAGGTCACGGGTTCTAATCCTGCCACCATCACTTGTCAGATGAGGGACCTTGGGCAAGTCACTTGACTTAACTCTGTGCCTCAGTTAACTCATCTGTCAAATGGGATTAAGGCTGTGAGCCCCACGTGGGACAGACAACCTGATCACCTTGTAACCCCCCCCCCCCACTCCCGGAGCCCTTAGAACAGTGCTTTGCACATACTAAGTGCTTAATAAATGTCATTAAAAAAAAAACGAACCCGGGCTTTGGAGTCAGAGGTCGTGGGTTCTAATCCTACCACCACCAGTCAGCTGAGGGACCTTGGGCAAGTCACTTGACAACTCTGTGCCTCAATTAACTCATCTGTCAAATGGGATTAAGGCTGTGAGCACCACGTGGGACAGACAACCTGATTACCTTGTACCCCTCCCCCCCCCCCCCCCGCCCCGGGAGCGCTTAGAACAGTGCTTTGCACATAGTAAGTGCTTAATAAATGCCATTTAAAAAAAAAAGAACCCGGGCTTTGGAGTCAGAGGTCGTGGGTTCTAATCCTGCCACCACCACTTGTCAGCTGAGGGACCTTGGGCAAGTCACTTGACAACTCTGTGCCTCAGTTACCTCATCTGCAAATTGGGATTAAGGCTGTGAACCCCACGTGGGACAACCTGATCACCTTGTATCCCCCCGCCACCCAGGGTTTAGAACAGTGCTTTGCACACAGTAAGCGCTTAATAAATACCATTAAAAAAGAAAGAGCCCGGGCTTTGGAGTCGGAGGTCGTGGGTTCTAATCCCACCACCACCACTTGTCAGCTGAGGGACCTTGGGCAAGTCACTTGACTTCTCTGTGCCTCAGTTACCTCATCTGCAAAATGGGATTAAGACTGTGAACCCCACATGGGACAACCTGATCACCATGTATCTCCGCCCCCCCCCCCCCCCCCCCGGCCCCGGAGCGCTTAGAACAGTGCTTTGCACATAGTAAAAAAGAGCCCGGGCTTTGGAGTTGGAGGTCGTGGGTTCTAATCCTGCCACCACCACTTGTCACCTGAGGGACCTTGGGCAAGTCACTTAACTTCTCTGTGCCTCAGTTACCTCATCTGTCAACTGGGATGAAGACTGTGAGCCCTACGTGGGACAACCTGATCACCTTGTATTCCCCCCCCCCCCCACCAGCAATTAGAACAGTGCTTTGCACATAGTAAGCGCTTAATAAATGCCATTAAAAAAAATGAGCCCGGGCTTTGGACTCAGAGGTCATGTGTTCGAATCCTGCCACCACTTGTCAGCTGAGACACCTTGGGCAAGCCACTTCTCTGTGCCTCAGTTACCTCATCTGCAAAATGGGATTAAGACCGTGAGCCCCACATGGGACAGCCTGATCACCTTGTATCCCCCCAGCGCTTAGAACAGTGCTTTGCACATAGTAAGCACTTAACAAATGCCATAATCCTCATCATCACATATTCCCTAAGAGGGAAAGGTTCTCTGTGCCTCAGTTACCTCACCTGTCAAATGGGATTAAGACTGTGAGCCCCCCCGGGACAGCCTGATCACCTTGTATCCCCCCCAGCGCTTAGAACAGTGCTTTGCACATAGTAAGCGCTTAACAAACGCCATAATCATCATCATCACGTATTCCCTGCCTAAGAGGGAAAGGAGAACAGGTGCCTAGTTGTCATTTTAAACAGGGGCAACTGAGGCATAGAGAAGTGAAGTGACTGGTCCAAGGTCACACAGTAAGCAAGTAGTAGAGGCGGGATTAGAAGCGGGTCCTATGACTCAGTCCTGTATTCTGTCCACCAAACTACGCTGCTTCGTTTTGGGGAGGTACAAATTAATCACATCGGGTATAGCTCATTCCACTTGGGGGTCACAGTCTAACGGGGTGGGAGAGCAGGTGCTTGATCCCCATTTTCAGCAGAGGAAACCGAGGCACAGAAAAGTGCACAGCGGGCAAGTGGGAGCAGGATTAGAACCCAGGTCTCCCGACTGCAGAGGCCCCTGCTTTTCCCACGAGGTCACGTTGCTTCCCAAGGAGAAATAGAACAATGCATTGTATAAATGCATAAAGTTAATCTACATAAAAGTGTAGCGATTTAGATTTTCGGGTGCTTATGAATTACGATAGAGGAATGCGGAGTTCGATTGGGAAACGCATTCTGAAGGCGGTGAGTTTTCAGGGCACAACCTTTTAGAAAAATGATCTGACCGGCGGATCGAACTGCGGGCAAGGTGCACATACTAAGTACTTAATAATTATTATTATCTGGGCTCTGGGGAGGCCCCGAATCAGATGTCACTGCCCCGTTAGCTCCTCAACACTCCCCTTCCCTGCCCTGACAGCCCCAGCCCATTCATTCATCGAATCAATCGTATTTATCGAGCGCTTACTGTGTGCAGAGCACTGTACTAAGCGCTTGGGAAGCCCAAGTTGACAACATATAGAGATGGTCCCTACCCAACAGTGGGCTCACAGTCTAGTCTAGCCCCCTGACATGCCCAATAGCCCTGCCTCGCTTTCTAAAAGATCATTTATGGGCTTGTGAAGCAGGGAAGATGGTGGAGCTCCCACGCTCTCTTCCCCTCATCCCAGCTCCCCCTTTCTGCTTTCTTCAGTTCCGTTATCATCATCAATCGTATTTATTGAGCGCTTACTGTGTGCAGAGCACTGTACTAAGCGTTATTCCTTGCTCCACTTTGCCCACCTCTAACCCCTGGCTTGGAACTCCTTCAGAGGGATTTATCCTCCTCCTGCCCCCATCAAGATGTGAGTCTCAAGTCACGGTGAGATGCAGCTTTGGCATCTTGATAAATAAGGGATAATAACTATATAAATGGAGGGATAAATAAGGGATAATAACTATAACATTCTCATAATATAATCATAACACATGAAACAGTATCATAATTATGACTAGCATTATAATCAATAATAAAATAATAATTATATGATAATAAGGGATAAATATATAAATAAGCGGAGGGAAGTGAGGCTGAGATAAGGCCTAGGGGAAGACAAAAACCACTTCGCTTTTCCCGAGTGGAGAGAAGTGAGTGGCTAACAGATGACCCACTCCCTGCTTTTTATGCTTCTTGTTCATTTGCCAGATGCACCCAGCAGTCAAGTATCACAATGTTTATTGATAGATACAAGTATATAAAATCAGGGCATGAACATGACTTGATAAATTAAGTAGACTTAATTTCAATACTATAATAAGGGACCAATTCAATTTCTCACCATTTTGTTTCACACCCACAAAAGAAACCACTTCCAAGGGCATCGACGATCTCTTCCAAACTGCTGAGTTTTGTGCAAGTAAACCATGTTTCTTTTTCTTTTGAAAGACTTGTGCACTCGCCCAGGTTCAAGGATATTAAAATCTAGCACATATAAAGCCCATTACTAGAGGTAGAAATACAGGCAACATACTATTACGGCAACAACCATCGATTACAGTTTGAAGGATTCTCTGTAACAACCAAATGGATAATCAGATATTGCAACGACTCAAGTATTACACTGAGCAAAGTGCATTCCTACAGTATTCAGTGTTGCATCTCAGTTTTCTAACCCCAAAACAGCCTCGGATGACGGGCGGCAAAAGGAGGTCTTCGCGGTCGGCCGCCTCTGCCGGAGAACTTAGGATGAAGTTATTGCATGCTGCTACTACGCTATCTAAACATTAACGATACTCTAAAATATTTGATGGTCGACTATGATTAAGACGTTACGCTACAAAAAAACCTTATGCAGAAGAAGATCCTACTCGACGCGCTTCTGCGTTAAATATTGTGAAAACGTTACAGCGGAATGGATTTTCGCAGTGGTTAGGTCAAATGCAGTTACATCGTAGCAACAGTATGTTTGCACAATTTAAGGCTTTGGCTGGTTTAGTCAGCTTCTTCCTCGGATTCTTCTTCTTCAGCGGTTTCGAGCCAGGTGAGCCACTGGTTCACCTGGAAAGACAGAGGGGAGCGCGGTCAGCAAGCGGGCGGGCGCTGCGGAAGGGCGGGCCGGCCCCCCGCCCCGGCGGCCACCTGTCTAGGGGAGGGTCTAACCTGGAATAAAGCCTTGCCCTTCCCTGGAAACTCTTGGGTTATATCTTCTTTCCACGCCAAGAAAGCTTCTTCTTCAATGATTTCCATGTCATAGAAGTGAACGAAAAAGCGCAACAACATGCCTGCGGGAAGCAGAGGTGACCGGGAGTTATTCCTGGCGACGGGGTGGCCTGGACTTCCCCCCGCCCCGGCCCTCCCCGAGAGCAGACCGCCAAGGCCAACGCTCAGAAGCGCATCGTGGCAACCCACCTTTTGGGAAGTTGTTATTGTTGCAGTGCACCTGCAGAGCGTACAGGGCACTGACCTGAAGTTCGACGTGATCATGGAGGAACTTTTGCATTACCGGCTTGAAAGAGAGAAGCAGTTGCTTCTCCTGCTCCAGCTGCTCTTTCGAAGGAGCCGAGGAAGTATCGGTTTCTTCACTGGGTGGGTTCACTTCACTAGAAATATACTGCAAGAAGCTGGAAGGGACAGGAACGGCACGTGAGGCCGGGCTAAAACTCCTCCGGCCACCCCTAAACCGAAGGCGTGACCCATCCCAAGTCTTTACCTGGTCATTAAGATGTTCACGAATCCCTTATCTACATGAAGTTTGGGCGAAATGTTATCTTTAATCCACTTGTAAATGGTTTGAGGGGATGGATCCAATTTTATTTGCTTCAACAGTTCCTTCTCTAGTTTGAGAAGGGGGAAAAGGAAACTAAGTCCCTTTCCTTCCAAGATCTCCAACATTCGATCCTTATTCTGATCAATTTCTAAAAAAAAAAATAAATAAAATAAAAAATAAAATAAAATAAAATAAAATCACACCACACATTTTTCATACAGAATTGGGTCTCGTTGTATAATCTTTGCACATCGGCAGCAACTAAGTGCCTTTATCTGCACGGCCCATCCCGCTGCTTACCGGCTAAAGGCATTACCATATGTTGCAAACTTGTACTTCCCAAGCGCTTTAAGTCCAGTGCTCTGCACGCAGTAAATAAATACAATTCATTCAATAAATTCACAAATAAATCTATTGAATGACTAAATTCACAAATAGATCTGTTGAATGACTAAATTCACAAATAAAGCTGTTGAATGACTAAATTCACAAATAAATCTGTTGAATGACTAAATTCACAAATAAATCTGAATGACTAAATTCACAAATAAATCTGTTGAATGACTAAATTCACAAATAAATTTACTGAATGAATTCACAAATAAATTTACTGAATAAATAAATTCACAAATAAATTTACTGAATAAATAAATTCACAAATAAACTTATTGAATGAATTCATTCGATAAATACAATTGAATGAATTACCAGGCTCCAATTGATTTTATATTACCAGAGCATGAAGCCACACTGCTCTGCCCACCTAATTTAAAAAAGCCCCACCTGGTAACACTGGAGCTCCCACAACATTGCAAGGCAGTACTTTTGGAATCAGGGGGGGGGAAAAAAATACATTTTCCCACACGCAAATTCTGAACTCGAGTTCAGAAAAGGCATTACACTACAGATCGAAACTCCTCTTCGACGGGAGTGGTGGGAGGGAGGATACGTTTTCTCACCTGGGAGCATTTTCTGCATGTTGACTTTGCTTTGTTGGAAAAGCTCGGTTAACCACTCGCGATCTTGTAACTTCGCCAACTGCTGAAGGCAGAGCAGGAAGAGGGGAAAATGGGTGCCGCTTTCCAACGGTTGAGCTAGCTCGGAAACGCTCACCAGCTCTGAAATGATGGCGCGGGCGGCGAACTGGGCCAGATAGGATTTCACCAAAGGGATGTCCACCTCCAGTTTGGGGCACTGATCCAACACGTTCAGGAAAGCCTGTGGAAAGAAGCAGGCCCGCGAGTTCGGTTCAGTTCCGCTTGGGGTGGCCCAAAAGCCCTTGTAACCTCCCCAGCGCTTAGAACAGTGCTTTGCACATAGCGCTTAATACCATCATTACTGTTACCGTTAAAACAGGCCTTAGGAGCGCACCCACACCGGGGTGGGGGAGAAGAAAAGGGCTCCGGTACCTGCATGAAGTTGTCACTGGTGGCTAGCCCTTCCTGCTTCAGTAGACTGATCAGAGAACTTGCTTTTTCCTTGTCTTCGTCAGTCCGATCAAGCGACTGGATGATGACTTTACTTATCATCTCTGGAAGGAAGTGTTTCGGTGCCCTCATTTCCCGCACGCCGTTGACCGCCTCGTTGGCGTTCCCGCTGTTCAGGTACTCAGTCACAACAGCTTCCTGTAAAGGCCGTAAGAGAAAAACGGGCGCTGGCCTCAAAACGCTCACCCGCTTCACGGAAAGCGGCTTTTTAAGCATTTTTTAACGTCGACTCACAGTTAGTTTAAGTAGTTCTTCCTTAGACGGAGGAGGCTTTTTGCTGACCTTGGCGGGCTTCTCCTGGATCAGCGGTGGATTAGTTTTGAGACCAAGCTGAGGAGTCTGTAAATAGACAACGAGGCACAAAGGATTAGCACTTTCGAGAGGGAAGGCCGTGAGCCGCGAGTCAAATTCGGGCGACTGTTTCTCTTTAGCGGCTTTCTCCGAATCAGAGCGGTTGCCCCCTGAAAATTCAGAGGGGCTTCCAGGGATGCAGCAGCTCCTCAGACCAGTCTTTACCTGTCCCAAGGGTGGTGTTTGAGTGCGTGGTGGTTGTGCGCTGGGAGGGATCATGGTTATCTGGGGCTGAAGCTTTGGCACTTGATTTTTATTCATTAGGAAAGACTGAGCAGGCCTCAGGCTAATCTGCAACGGAATGAGACAGGCTGTCACTAGAACGGACGAAAACCAGACAGAGAGAGAGAGTGCGTACGTTTTAAAGCCTTAAAAATAGGAAGTCGTTCGGCACTTCCAAGGGCCAAGAGTATAACGTATATTCCTTCAAACCACAGAGCGGTTCTTATCAATTGTACTTGAGCGCTTACTGTGTGCAGGGCACTGTACGAAGCGCTCGGGAGAGTAAAAACGCAATGTAACAGACATTCCCTGCCTGCACACGGGGGGGAAAACTCGACTAATCACGATTCAATATACGGCTAAGAGATAAGGTTCCAACAGAGACCTACGAATGGGGGAGAAGGAAAAAATAAAAATAAAAGCCACGTACTCGCAACAAGGCACTAAGCCTGGACATTTTCCTCGCTCTATTCTAAGATCACAAAGTTGCCCTCATATCTCAATCTTGCTCATAGGACGCTGGACACCCAAGGGGAGGAGAGAAGAATGAAGGGAAGTGGAGTAGAGGGTGGGGAGGAGAGGAAGAAAGAAAGGTTAGAAAGCAGAGTTCCAGCATGAGTCCTCATAATAACGCGTCTTTCTATAATCATTGGGCAGTTAAGACTTCGAACCAACAAACTGGCATTAAACAATATAGGAATGTACCTCATCTGCATTAAGCTGTCCTTTCTTAGAAAACCGGGGTGGCATATCCTTGGACTGTCCTTGTAGCTGGGATAAGAGTCCCTGACTCTGGTTATGGTAGAGCTGGCTTAGCCCCTATTTCAGAGAGAGAGAAAGATAAGGGCGTCCACGATATGGTATTCGAGTACCAGAGGGCTCAGACAGGTCGCGAGGAAAGCCTACTTGAATATGCCAGGAAAGAAAGACCAAGTAGGGGGAGGATTACAAAAAGAAAAAAAATCAAATCAAATTAATTTAAAAGGGCACCGTCCTAGCCTGTCTGATGCCTCGCAGTTATAAAAGGGTCCCCCGACGACCAGCCAAGCACGTTCCGGGCCCGCTAGGTGAAAACGTCTATTAGGACAGTTCTAGGATTTAGCGCTTTGGCGGTCTGCTCCCCAGAAAGCTTAATAAAGCGGACGGCTAATCGACTGGGACGCTGCAGCCTCAACTTTGAAACCTGGAAGGTTCTGTCGGCTGGGTGTCAGCGCACAGTTACCCTTGGAGCTTTTATGGCTTCCCAGTTTTAGTCCTCACCTGGCTTTTCATAAACTTGCCTCCCAACTCGCCAAACTGGGACTGGGGGGGCAGGATGTGTCCCCCGTGGCCATTGAAGAGTTGATTTGAACGATGACGCCCCATGGTGGGTGAAAATCTATCCTGGATAACTCCTGGGCCAGTACCGATTCCGCTTCCTAAACAGAGACGGGAGGATTTAAGACCTGCCCGGTGAGGAATGGAATCCAACCGTGCGGTCGTTTTAGAGAGTCACCTGGCATTTGTCCAAACATATCAGCAAGTCCTCCAAGGGGATCCCTATCAAGTTTGATCCTGGGTGGCATGAACGGTCCCTCCAGAAAGAAGTCACTTCTCATCCCTTGAGCCATAGGAGCGGGAATGAAAACTCCCAGATCCTTCAAAGGAACCACACAAAAAGCCATCCGAGTCAGCCTGTCCACCGCTATTACATGCGACCGACGGTATTCGGGCGCTCACCGCGTGCGGAGCTGGGGAGAGTACACCACAATGGAGTCGGTAGATTTGTTTCCCCCCTACAACGAGTTTACAGTTTCTGAGCGTCCTTCTACCCTCGGCAGCATGCAAGTTGAACTACATGAAGGACGGGCAACGAGGCGGGGTGGGGGAAGACACGCAGCTTTCTCAGGGACTCGGCCAATCCAGCGCTCATATGGACTCCGCCAGGATAAAGCGCACACCATCACAGAGCCTCAATGCCAAAGACCCTCTCGATACTTGCCAACGGGCAACTGCGCCATTAAGGGCGCTTAGCAAACGGACGCTGAGATCCTCCTGACTCCTTGTTGACTATTAAACACGCCTACCGATTCTGTTACACCGTACTCTCCTTTGCGATATTTTTTTACTATGCGGGTCAAGCACTGGGGTAGATTACAAGTTAATCGGGTTGGACACAGTCTCTGCCCCACATGGGCCCTACAGTTTAAAGCAGAGGATTTACCCCCATTTTACAGACAAAGTAAGCGAGGCAGAGAAGTGGCTTGCCCAGGGTCACAGCAGATGAGGGGCGGGCCAGAATTAGAACTCAGGTCTTTTGACTCCCACTTTCTTTCCACTAGGCCCCATTGCTTCTCAATAAATGCGGCCGATTGATCGGATCAGAGCAGAAGGAAGAACCCTGAGAGTTAATATCACTGAGGGACTAGACTTACTTTTACTGCATCTTGACGGATTTGATTGATCGTCTTTGGTCCATTGTCAAGAAAAGCTTTGCGAGGAACCCAATTGTGTTCTCGCAACTCCACAGTATCCTTTAAGGAAGGACGGGAAAAGAAAGAAATAGTAAACTTTTACCTCCCGTCCCAGGAGTCATTAAGACAATCAAACCACGTTCAACACACCGGTCTTACCTGCAGCAGGAAACGAATCCTTGCTGGCAATTCCTTACTTAACATCAAGGAGCACATACGGGCAAAGTACTGATCCATTAAGGACTGAGGAAGAGGGGGGAAAAAGAAAAAATAAAATTGAAGTTCAGTCTACGAAGACAAATGTTAAGGGGCGAAAGAACGCAACTGAGGCTTCAGTGAACCCAACACCGGCATTTATTTTTAGACAGGGTTGCAGAGAGTAATGTCAAAATGACCAAATGCTTTGACTGAATTCAGAGCACTATGATGTGACCACATACCTTGGCTCTTTCATGGTCTAATCTAGGCCCAACCGTCCTCATTATCTGACAGAGGCACTCCAAATCCTCTCCCATATCCTTGAGTTGGACTCTCTTCTTCTTTTCCAAAAGCTTTAAGTGTTTTGGAAACAAGAGTTTGAAATGAGGTCATTTCTCCCATTTATCCAGGGACAGAAAGCTCCCTACACGCACACCTACACACCCACCCCTTTCTAACCCACGTGACAAGGACGACGGGATTTTTTCAAGTGGGTGCAGCAGTGTTACATCAGATGATCCCGTGCCACTTGGTGTAGACTGCAACTTCATTAAGTAGGATTGCTTCAACAATAAGGGTGGCACCCATCGACTATTCTCCCTACCCTCAAAATGGGGGTCTCCTACGTTCACAGGACTTTGGAATTTCGGGTTGGGAGAAGGCTAAGGGATATCTTTTCCAACATCAGAGGGAAATCTGGGTTCGGCTCATCCTCGGGGGATTAGTTTACCCCTCTTCATATTGTTCACCGCTAGTTTTTGGAAAGTATCTCCACAAAACAGCTTTTGTTTCAAAGAGGTGTTTAGGGAATTCACCAAAATCAGCCATCTGACTCCCAGGAAACCACATTAGTTTGTCTAGCAACACAACCCCAATACGTAACTGTTTTGATGCACTTATGAAGGATAGATTCATGAATAAGATCAAGCTTGCCAAGCTCTCCAATGAATTTGATGTTCCCCAACATCTTGATCTTAGCAATGGCTCTTTGTTCCTCCTCCTCAGGGAGGAGGGGGTTGTCGCGCTTGTCATAGACTGCAAAGAGAAAACACCAAGTCAATAACGGTTCAGTGGAACGGAAGAGGAAAAACCCCCGCAGGTGAATCCCACCCGGTTCGGACGTCTTACTATCAACATTTCTGGTTCGGTTTTCAAATTCATCTTGTAGTTTGGAAATTAGGAGGCGTCTGAATGTCTACGATAAGAGAGACAGAGAGAACCCGATTTAGTGTTTTAAAAGCGTACGCTGAGCAAGTGTTAACTGCTAGAGGATTACAGATAAAAGCTAAAACTCACTGTGCTCTGCTTCTGTCCTGGCTGACCCTCTGCTGCTGGGCCATCAAAGTTTGGTGCATCTTCTGCCAATCGCAGACAGAGTTGAGCGTACAGTGAGCTATACTTTGGCTCTTCAAGGGCTTTGTCCACAATCTGCGAGAGATTAAAACAGCACCACGCATTTCACATCTGGAGGTATTCCAAACGATTCGGTCCTTATAACAAGTCAGTAAAATTTGAAAAGAGCGCACGTGCATTCTTAAAAGCTGTTTATTCCAGCCCATTTCCTAGTTGTGTACTTCCGAGCAAACTTTGCCGCATCAGTTTAGTGGACTTTGGGGGATGGGGGGACGACACATTATTTAAATGGATGGAGGAGTCTTTATACTTAGAGTAGTTGCTTTCAAAAAACCCACGAGCAAGTTAACTTCCAACATGGTTGGATTCCTCTGATGGCATAGCAGCTCAAGTTATTACAGCTACGCTCACTAAAATAATAACAATAATATTTGTTAAGTGCTTATGTGCCAAGCACTGTTCTCCGTGCTAGAGGGGGATATAAGGTGATCACGTTGTCCCACGTGGGGCTCACAGTCTTAATCCCCATTTTACAGATGAGGTATCTGAGGCCCAGAAGTGAAGTGACCTGTCCAAAGTCACACAGCTGACAAGTGGCGGAGCCGGAATTAGAACTCAAAACCTCTAACTCCCAAGCCCGGGCTCTTTCCACTGAGTCACGCTGCTTCTCATGTCAACGTGTGTCAGAGATAAAGCCAGCACTGCCACTTGCTTTACTCACTGATTATCTCCTGAGCACTCACTGGGTACAGAGCACTGTACTAAGTGTTTGGGAGAGTATAATACAGAGTCGGTAGACAAGTTCCCTATCTACAAAGAGCTTTCGGACTAGAAGGAACACGACACAAGTTGAATTAGAGCAGCAACTTTCCTTTCACAGTACATATTTATTCTATTTTATTTTGTTAATATGTTTTGTTTTGTTGTCCGTCTCCCCGTTCTAGACTGTGAGCCCACTGTTGGGTAGGGACCGTATCTATATCTTGCCAACTTGGACTTTCCAAGCGCTTAGTACAGTGCTCTGCACACAGTAAGCGCTCAATAAATACGATTGAATGAATGAAATCAATGTTGCCTCAACCTCTTATTCTCCCCGGATTCACTTGACAACTTTCAATGTATGCAACGGCTACCTGTGACTTGGGTGACTGCTATGATTTTGGTACTGGTTAAGCGCTTACTGCGCGCAAAGCGCCGTTCCAAGCACTGGGGCGGATACAAGTTCATCAGGAGGGACACAGTCCCTATCCCACAGTCTTAAGCAGGAGGGAGGAGGATGGAATCCCCGTTTTGCAGATAAGGAACTGGGGCAGAAGTAGCCCCAAGGTCACACAGGAGACACCGGGAGGAGTCAGGATTAGAATCCAAGTCCTCTCACTCCCAGGACCGTGCTCTTTCCGGTAGGCCACGTTGCATCTCCATAACACCCTAGGCACCCTGGGCTTAGTTGAGCGCTTGTGGACGGCTACGGACTAAAGGTAGGAGAAGTCGACCTGCGCACAGGAGAGCGGTTAAGTCCGATTTAACTTACCAGCAGTATGACCCCTTTGAGGATGAGCTTCGACTCTACACCCACATTGAGGAGCTCAAGGCATAGCTTGTCAAACTTCTCAGGAGTAAGCTTATTTAGTATGCTAAGAAAGACAAAAAACAAACAAAAAACAACCCAAACCACACTGTAGCCAAAGTATAGTTACGGGGAACAAAGACTGGGACATTTCATTAGAACTCCTAATGGCAACTTTACCAAGTTTCAAAAGTTGAAGGTAGAGAACGCGAACAAGCCTGGAAGTGCATAGATTAACCTCATCCCCCGGGGTATCAAGGTGGGCACCGATGGGTTGCTTCTATGGATCTCACGTGCCCCAACTGGCTCACCCGTTCAATACGTACCCTCTTACTTTCCTGAAGATCGCGTCATGTCGTTCTTTTTCATTTGCGGAGTTGTTTGCTGCGGAGTTGTCATCTCGTCTAGTGCTTCGTGCAGGAATCCATTTCTGAGCGTTTTGCCCTGGGGTTTTCCCCAGGAACTCGCTGAATGGGAGAGGCCACAGAGTCAGGGACAGAAAAACTCCGAAAAATCAGGCCCAGAAGCCTGCTGATGAAAACTGCAGTCTGGCTACTCGGAAGAAACCACTGTATTCTTGCCAAGCCATCAGGAGCGGGGAATAAGTTACCGCGGTATCTGTTGAGCGCTTGCTAGGCGTCAAACACTATACTAAGCACTAGGACAGCTAGAAGGCCATCAGGTCGGCCACAGTCCTTGTCCCACGTGGGATTCGCCTTTTAAGGAGAGGGGACAGGGATCGAGTGCCCATTTCACAGACGAGGAAGCTGAGGTACCGGACTTAACAAGCCTTGCTCAAGGCGGCAAGCAGGCAAGTATCAGGTACTGAGGGTACGTCGGACGCGGTTAAGTGAGGGTTGAGTTAGGGCACGTTTTGGGGACCGAAACCCCCCACGGATCAGCCGACTCGCTCTCATTTTGCGCTTTCCCATCCCCTCACCAGAGAAAACAATACCTGTTGCCAGCAGTCTTGGGATAGTGCTGAGGTGCACCCCTACTTCCTCCTCCGCCCGAAGAAGCACTGTTTTCAGAAATAACCTTCCATTAGTTTGGTCGGCAAGGTTCGCAAGTCAACCACACCATGGGAAGACTGAGGAAACAGCCGCTATGGGGGACTTATGCTCAGATGCATTTTTTTTCCCAGGTTGTTCTGGTACCTGGAGCCCAGACTCGTATACCATAAGCAGGCAGACGCCGAACTAGGGCTTAGGAGACTCAATTAATAGTAATTATTGGGCGTTGGAAAACTACACACGGACACCCCCATTTGTCCTAAAGGAAAGCGGAAAGGCAGGGTCGGTGAAACCGCAGTCAAAACCCACTCGATTTAGGTGGGTGAGGTTTTGCGGCTGAGCGGGGAGGACCTGCCTCGACTCACCGAAGGCCCGGTGGGTCTCCCAAACCCCGGGACACCTTTACCTGAAACGAGAAGCACCCCCTTCTGCGATCGCACTCTCCACTTTGGCGGCTGGATAATGAAGAATCTTCAAAAGAATAATATTTAACGGGAGGGGAGGGGGAGGGGGGGAGAACCTAGAAGAGAAACAGAAGAACACACACCAATGTCGGCCGTCTTAGCACCGTGGAGCATCACTGTGGGGGCGCGATCCGACCCCTACCCACGACTCTGCTCTAGACTGTGAGCCCGTCTCTATATGTTGCCACCTTGTACTTCCCAAGCGCTGTGTGCTCTGCACACAGTAAGCGCTCAATAAATACGACTGAATGAATGAATTACTGCAGGGGCGCGATTTGACCCCTACCTGCGATTCTGCTCTAGACTGGGTAGGGATCGTCTCTATGTCGCCACCTTGTATTTCCCAAGCGCTTAGTACAGTGCTCTGCACACAGTAAGCGTTCAATAAATACGATGGAATGAATGAATGACTGCGGGGGCACGATCCGACCCCTACCCGCGATTCTGCTCTAGACCGGGGGCCCGTTGTTGGGTAAGGCCCGTCTACATGTTCCCACCTTGTACTTCCCAAGCGCTTAGTACAGTGCTCTGCACACAGTAAGCGCTCACTAAATACGACTGATTGAATGAACGCTGCCAAATTGTACTTCCCAAGCGGTTAGTACAGTGTTCCACGCATAGTAAGCGGTCGATAAATCGATTGAATTGTTGCCCCAAGGTGGGGGGGCAAGATGTTGGCCTCCCTCCGGCCCACGATAAGTCTTCTAGGCTGTGAGCCCACTGTTGCGTAGGGACCGTCCCTATATGTTGCCAACTTGTACTTCCCAAGCGCTTAGTACAGTGCTCTGCACACAGTAAGCGCTCAATAAATACGACAATGAATACGCCGAAAAAAAGACGTTGGCCTCGCTCGGGCCCACGCTAAGTCGAGAAATGGGGCAGGAGGTGAGCGGGGGGAGCGAACAAAGGACGGCCTCGTGGAGGAGGCCCAGCCTACCCCAACCTCCCGTCCTTTCATCCAACCGTAGTTATTGAGCGCTTACCGTGCGCAGAGCACTGGCCTGGCCCGTCCTGCTCCCTCCCAGACGCCTTCGCGCCGGCGGCCTTGGCCGTCCTTTGTCCCCTGAGGAGCTTGGGCCTCGCGGCCCCCTTCCCAGACGCCTTTGCGCCGGCCGCCTTGGCCGTTCTTTGTGGCCTGAGGAGCTTGGGCCTCGCGGCTCCCTTCCCAGACGCCTTTGCGCCGGCAGCCTTGTCCTCGCGGCCCCCTTCCCAGACGCCTTTGCGCCGGCCGCCTTGGCCGTTCTTTGTCTCCTGAGGGGCGCGGGCCTCGCGGCCCCCTTCCCAGACGCCATTGCGCCGTCGGCCTTGGCCGTTCTTTGTCCCCTGAGGGGCGCGGGCCCGGCCGCTCCTCGCGACCCCCTTCCCAGACGCCCTTGCGCCGGCCGCTTTGGCCGTTCTTTGTCCCCTGAGGAGCGCGGTCCTCTTGGCCCCCTTCCCAGACGCCCTTGCGCCGTCGGCCTTGGCCGTTCTTTGTCCCCTAAGAAGCTTGGTCCTCAATGCCCCCTTCCCAGACGCCTTTGCGCCGTGGGCCTTGGCCATTCTTTGTCCCCTGAGGAGCGCGGGCCTCGCGACCCCCTTCCCAGACGCCTTTGCGCCGGCCGCCTTGGCCATTCTTTGTCCCCCGAGGGGCCCGGTCCTCGCGACCCCCTACCCAGACGCCTTTGCGCCGGCCGCCTTGGCCCTCAGGCCAGGCCCGGCCGGTCCTCGTGGCGGTGCCCCTCCCAGACGCCTCTGCGCCGGCCCCCTTGGCCATTCTTCGTCCCCCGAAGAGCTTGGCGCCGGCCACCCTTCTCCGTCCCCCGAGGAGCGCGGCCCTCAGGCCCGCCCGGTCCCCTAGCCCCCCTTCCCTTCCCTTCCCTCAGGCCGGCCCTCGCCGCCCGCTCCGTCGGGAGGGCGGCCGCCATTTTGTGGCGCCCGACAAGCAAGGGCGGCGGCCATCTTAGGCGGCGCGGCTCACCTTCACCGAGGCCCGGGCAGCCGCCGCCGCAGCTGCGTCCTCCGGATCCGGTCGGCGGGGACGGGGACGGGGGAGAGGGGAAGGGGGGGGAATTAAAAAAAAAAGGGGGGGGAGGGAGGGGAGGGGGAGGAAAGGAAAGGAGCCGGGGGGGACGCGGCGGAGCGGTGTCGGCTCAGGGAAGGGGCCGCCGGAGCCAGCAGCCGGTCCCCGCTGCCGCCACTGCCGCCGCCGCCGCCGCCACCTCCATAGAGCGCCGGCCCGCTGCTGGCGCCACGGCTACACTGAAGCCGAACTTATCGCGCCGCCGCGGCCCCCGCGGCCGAACGGCCGGCGCCTCCTCCAATCAGAGGCCGGCCTGCCGGCCCGCGGCCAATCGGCGCCCGCCGCGGGGGGCGGGGCCCGGCCGCCAAGCTCGGTTGAGGCGCGGCCCCCGCCGCACTGCGCAAAGCCGTATTCGCGAAGGGGCTTAGGCCCGGGCGGCGGCGGCGGCGGCGGGAGGGGGGGCGGTTGGCGTCGTGCCACAGAATAATGATAATAATAATAATAATAAAGGACAGCATTTGTTAAGCAATCACTATGTGCGAAGCACCGTTCTAAGCGCTGGGGAGGTCACAAGGTGATCGGGTGGTCCCACGGGGGGCTCCCGGTCTTCATCCCCATTTTACAGATGAGGGAACTGAGGCACGACGTTAATAATAACGATGGTATTTGTTCTAAGCGCTGGGGAGGTTACAAGGTGATCAGGTGGGCCCACGGGGGGCTCACGGTCTTCACCCCCATTTTACAGATGAGTGACCTGAGGCACGAAATTAATAATAATAATAATAATAATAATAATAATAATAATAGTATTTGTTAAGCGCTTACCATGTGCGAAGCACTGCTCTAAGCAGTGGGGAGGTTACAAGGCGATCAGGTTGTCCCACGGGGGGCTCACAGTCTTCACCCCCATTTTACAGATGAGGGAACTGAGGCACGAAATTAATAATAATAATAATGATAGTATTTGTTAAGTGCTTACTATGTGCGAAGCACTGCTCTAAGCACTGGGGAGGTCACAAGGTGATCAGCTTATCCCACGGGGGCCTCACAGTCTTCATCCCCATTTTACAGATGAGGGAACTGAGGCACGAAATTAATAATAATAATAATAGTATTTGTTAAGCGCTTACTATGTGCGAAGCACCGTTCTAAGCACTGGGGAGGTCACAAGGTGATCAGGTTGTCCCACGGGGGGCTCACAGTCTTCATCCCCATTTTACAGATGAGAGACCTGAGGCACGAAGTTAATAATAGCGATGGTATTTGTCAAGCGCTTACTGTGTGCAAAGCACTGCTCTAAACGCTGGGGAGGTTACAAGGTGATATAGATGAGGGAACTGAGGCACGAAGTTAATAATACTGATGGTATTTGTTAAACAATTACTACGTGCGAAGCACTGTTCTAGGCGCTGGGGAGGTCACAAGGTGATCAGGTGGTCCCACGGGGGGCTCACGGTCTTCATCCCCATTTTACGGATGAGGGAACTGAGGCACGAAGTTAATAATAGCGGTGGTATTTGTTAAGCGCTTACTGTGCGCAAAACACTGCTCTAAGCGCTGGGGAGGTTACAGTGTGATACAGGTGAGGGAACTGAGGCACGAAGTTAATAATAATGATGGTATTTGTTAAGCAATTACTACGTGCGAAGCACTTTTCTAAGCGCTGGGGAGGTTACAAGGTGATACAGATGAGGGAACTGAGGCACGATGTTAATAATAATGATGGTATTTGTTAAGCAATTACTATGTGCAAAGCACTGTTCTAAGCACTGGGGAGGTTACAAGGTGATCAGGTTGGCCCACGGGGGGGCTCACAGTCTTCATCCCCATTTTACAGATGAGGGACCTGAGGCACGAAGCTAATAATAATAATAATAATAATATTTGTTAAGCGCTTACTATGTGCAAACCACTGTTCTAAGCGCTGGGGAGGTTCCAAGGTGATCAGGTTGTCCCACGGGGGGGGCTCCCAGTCTTCATCCCCATTTTACAGATGAGGTAACTGAGGCACGGAGAAGTGACTTGCCCAAAGTCACACAGCTGACAATTGGCGGAGCGGGATCTGAACCCATAACCTCCGACTCCAAAACCCGTGCACAGACCCCCATGCACAGAACCCCATGGCGGCGGCCGGCCTGTCCCTGCCACCTTTGTATTGTTCCTTCGGCCCCTTCCGCACCATTCCCGGCCTCAGTGGGGCCTTTTTTCCTCACCAAGCGAACGCCCACCCTCTGCCCCTCCTCACCGTGAAGCCCCGTCCATTCATTCATTCAATCGTATTTATTGAGCGCCTACTTTGTGCAGAGCACTGGACTAAGCGCTTGGGAAGTCCAAGTTGGCAACATCTAGAGACGGTCCCTACCCAACAGCGGGCTCACAGTCTAGAAAGGGGAGGCAGACGACAAAACAAAACGTATTAACAAGATAAAATAAATAGAATAAATATGTACAAGTAAAATAGAGTAATGAACATGTACAAACACATATTCATTCATTCATTCAATCGTATTTATTGAGCGCTTACCGCGTGCAGAGCACTGCACTAAGCGCTTGGGAAGCCCAAGTTGGCAACATAGAGAGACCAACAGCGGGCTCACAGTCTAGAAGGGGGAGACAGACACCAAAAGAAAACATATTAAACAAATAAAATAAATAGAATAAATATGTACAAATAAAATCAATCAATCAATCAATCGTATTTATTGAGCGCTTACTTTGTGCAGAGCACTGGACTAAGCGCTTGGGAAGTCCAAGTTGGCAACATATAGAGACGGTCCCTACCCAACAGTGGGCTCACAGTCTAGAAGGGGGAAGACAGAGAACAAAACCAAACATACTAACAAAATAAAATAAATAGAATAGATACGTACAAGTAAAATAAATAAATAAATAAATAGGGTAATAAATATGTACAAACATATATACGTGGCTCAATGGAAAGAGCCCGGGCTTTGGAGTCAGAGGCCAGGGGTTCAAATCCCGGCTCCACCAATTGACAGCTGTGTGACTCTGGGCAAGTCACTTCACTTCTCTGTGCCTCAGTTCCCTCATCTGTAAAATGGGGATTAAGACTGTGAACCCCCCATGGGAAAACCTGATCACCCTGTAACCTCCCCAGCGCTTAGAACAGTGCTTTGCACATAGTAAGTGCTTAATAAATGCCATTATTATTATATACATATGTACAGGTGCTGTGGGGAAGGGAAGGAGGTAAGATGGGGGGGATGGAGAGGGGGACGACGGGGAGAGGAAGGAATAGAGCAATAAATGCGTACAAACATATATACAGGTGCTGTGGGGAGGGGAGAAGGGGGATGAAGACTGTGAGCCCCATGTGGGACAACCCGATGGCCTTGCATCTCCCCCAGCGCTCAGAACAGTGCCTGGCACCTAGCAAGCGCCCAACAAATACCAACATGATCACCATTACTATTATCAGGAGGAAGGGAAGTCGGGGCGTGGGGAGGGCGCAGGGCAGGCTCCTCAGGGGACGTTGGCGGCCTAGGCCCGAAACCCGAGGGGACCAGGCCAGACCAGCCCCCTCGGCCCTCCCTGTCACCTGCTGTTATTTTCCATCATCATCATCAATCGTATTTATTGAGCGCTTACTGTGTGCAGAGCACTGTACTAAGCGCCAAAGGGTCCGTTTTCAAGCAGGAAACGTCCACCAAGGGGACAGCGGGCTGACGGGGAGGCGGGTCGTCCGGCCGCGGGGCCCGCACGAGGAGAAACATCCCTTCCGGCCCACGGGCCTGGTCCGGGGTGACGCCGAGATGGGCACCTCCAAGACCCCTCCCGAAAGGGCAGAAAACCCACCTGTCCCAGACCGACGGTGGCGGACTCGTTTTAGGGCGAAGGGCAAGCGCCGTGAAGGCCGTAATTTCCAAAGACACTAGACCTAAATGGTCACCGTTTTCCGGAACCCCACAGAGCCATTTTCTGGGGACTTTTCAAGTCCGGGATAGGTGAAGCCCGCAGGCAGGGCCGTGACCCCGCCCTAAAGGTTGACCAACTAATTCCCGGCCCTCCAAATCTCGGTCTCACGGTAGCTAGCAGATTCTTTTCACCGGGGACTTGGCTTTGATGGCCACCGAAATCCCCTCTGCAACCCCCTTCTCCGTCCCCGTAAAGAAAACGGTCCCTGAGGCCTAGTTAAATGTGGGACGCCAAAGAAGAAACGGTTTTCTCCCAGGAAGAACCGTATGCCTGGAAATAAATTGAAGTCGCAAATAAGGGGGATGCCTACTTATCTCCGGTTTTAGACAGGATGACCTAATACACTTAGTCAAACAGACAAAAAGAAGTTATTTCAGTCATTCTGGCAAACAAATGTTTCTAAATTTAAATTCCTTAAATGGGAAAATTGACCCAGCCTGGATTCAGATACCGTATGGAGATTGCCAATACTTTGTCCGTTTACCAAATACCACAATTATTATTATTATTGAAGGCTTCGAAGCTCAAGATTTTTCAGGCATTTTAGGATGAAGAATTATAATTATGGTATTTGTCAAGGGCTTACTACGCATCATTATATTGAGTGGTGGGGTAGATATAAGGTGATCGGGTTGGACACGGTCCCCGTCCCACTCGGGGTTTACCAAGTCGGAGGGAGGACAGGTACCGAACCCCCATTTTACAGATCAGGAAACTGAGGTACAGAGAAATTCTGTAACAGGGACATAGCAGGCAAGTGGCCGGGAGGAGAGTTCGGGCCTTCTGATTCCCGAGCCCGTGTTCTCTCCGCTAGGCCACGATGCTTCAGAATCAGTCGATAAATAGCATTTATTTAGTGCTTGGAGGAGATGTGATTTTAATAAAGCTTTGAAGGTGGGGGGAGTGGTGGTCAGTCATATATGAAAGGGTAAGGAGTTCCGGGCCGGAAGGAGGGCACGGGCGAGGGGGCAGCGGCGAAATAGTGTATTTCCCAATCTCTCATAGACTTGTATGAAAATTGCAGCCTATTTCACTGCTGCCGATCCCCATTCCGAATTCTGCTCCGGTCTCCGATTTTCACCGTCCAGAAGCGACCCTACCACTCTAAGTGCTCACTCCCCAAACCCAAGTTGAAATCTTCATTCACTGTTATCCAGGGAGTAATTGAATAATTCTGGGAATTTTGTATGGACTCATAGATACATTTTGCTTATCCCTCAGAAGGCCATTTCCTCATTTGTAAGAATAGGGAAGCTTGTCTCCCAAAGGTGTTTTGAGAAACAGCTGAAGAATTCAAGGTACTTCGGTGTGTAGATGTGTCAAGTACCTAACTATTACAGAGCTAGGCTTTAAAAATAATGGATCCACTATGGAGCCTTTCTTGTCGGTTGGTGGCCTCGATTGGTTTCTCTGCCTGTAAAGGAAGAAAACCCCCAAACCAAGAGTAACGGTGAGAACGAAGGGCCCAACTTCTTATTTCTAATTCAGGGGCCGGCTTTGGGCAGACCCTTGAGCTGGCGGGCCTTCAGAGAGTGGGACAAAAGAGGAAGAAAGGGAGGAAAAGAAGAGAATAAAGGGAATGAGCGGATAGAGTAGTAACAGCAGTAGTGTTAGCATTTATTGAGCACCTGCTTGGTGCAGTACACTTGGGCACTTGGGAAATACAATATGAAGGCGCTTATGCCCTAATGGGGGAGATAAATGTAAACATTTACAGTTAGATGGGGTAAAATAAATAACCGAGTACACACAAATATACACCAGTGATGGAGGGGGAGAAAAGGAAAGGGAATGGGGGAGGGAGTGGAAGATAAAAGCACTCAACATTCCTACCCTATTATTTCCTCTTCCTTCCTCCCTCCTCCATCCTCCCTGACCCCTCATCCCCCACTCCTTCCCCTTCTTTTCTCTTCCCCTACCCCTCTTTCCCTTCTTCTCCCTCCCCTGTTCCTTCCTCTTTCCCTCCCTCTTCCTCCTCCTCTTCCTCCTTGTTTCCCTCTTAATCCTCTTATTCTTCTTCCTCCTCCTCTTTTCCCTCATAATCCTCTTATTCTTCATCCTCCTCTACTTTCTCCTCCTCCTCTTCCTCCTTCTCTTCCCTCCTCTTCCTTTTTCCTCTCCTCTTCCTCCTCCTCCTCCTTATCCTCCTCTTCCTCCTCTTCTCCCTCCTCTGCATCTCCAGGGGTTTGGCTCAGGTCTGAGCTGGAGGCTCCTCTAGCCCCTGGCCCTGAGGATGTGGCGTTCACTCATCATACCTCATGTCACTCATCATCATCATCAATCATATTTATTGAGCGCTTACTATGTGCAGAGCACTGTACTAAGCGCTTGGGAAGTACAAATTGGCAACATATAGAGACAGTCCCTACCCAACAGTGGGCTCACAGTCTAAAAGGGGGAGACAGAGAACAAAACCAAACATACTAACAAAATAAAATAAATAGAATAGATATGTCCGCCCAGGTGGCCTGGAGGAGTTTTTGAAGCTGTTCTGCACACAATAACTGCCCAATAAATGCAATTGATTGACTGATTGAAGAGAACCCCTGTAGGTTCTGGCAAGTCTATTCTCCCCATTTTATACCCCCCCCCCAAATCTCACTAAGCACTTAATCCTCACAACACACTGAAGCCCTTCTAGTCATATCTTGTATAATCTATCATTTCTTCCTACTGCTAATTTATTTTAATGTCTGTCTTCCCAGCTAGACTGTAAAGAGGCTGAAGTAATGTATCCTTCAAATATAGACAACTATATAGGGCTACTACTATTAGTATATAGTCTATAGTAGTAGCCCTGTGTAGTTGAGAAGCGGCGTGGCTCAGTGGAAAGAGCCCGGCCTTGGGAGTCAGAGGTCGTGGGTTCTCATTCCAGCTGTGTGACTTTGGGTAAGTCACTTCACTTCTCTGGGCCTCAGTTCCCTCATTTGGGAAATGGGGATTAAGACTGTGAGCCCCACGTGGGACAACCTGATTACCTTGGATCTAACCAACGCTTGGCACATAGTAAGTGCTTAACAAATACCATCATTATTATTATTATTGTCTCTATTCAAAGGGGATTCTACTTCTACTTCTTTACAGTCTAGCTGGGAGGACAGAAACTAAAATAAATTAGCTGTAGGAAGAAATAATAGCGTACCTCATTAATAGTACTATTAGTACTATAGTCATATAGTACTATTAATGCTACTAGTATTAATAGATGTATTAGTAGTACTACTAATAGTAGTAGCCATTTTTTATTGAGCTCCCACAGTGCTCTGCACACAGTAAGTGCTCAATAAATATGATTGAATGAGTACCATGGACTATACTAACCACTTGGGAAGTACAAAATAAGCAATGACCCTTTTCTGCCCACAAGGAGCTTACAGAATAAGAGAGACAGTCATTAAAGCATTTATAAACAGAGTAAGAGTAAATAAATAAATGCATAATTGAGTAAATGTTTATGTATAAAGGCTGAGGATGTACAGTAAACTCCATGAGGGCAGGGATCAAGCTTATTGATTCTATTGCGCTTAGTGCGGTGCTCTGCGTATAGTAAATAATCAATCCATTGATGGACTGATTGTCAAGCCCCTTTCCAGTTCCAAAGCTTAAGGCAGAGTTGGCCTTTCTTACCACTTGGTCCTGGTGTCCCTGAATAGTAAACCGTGTGCTATCAAACTTGTTGGAAAATTGTAAGTCTTGTTTATACTGTAGATAAAAATGCCCCTTTCTGCTGGGTGTGTCCCCTATTACTCAATTCTTGGTTACAGTTTTGCTTTCTGTTTCTGCTACAGTGGTGCTTTGAAAGAAAATTCTCTGAAGGTAGGGAACATGTCTTTCCTTTCATTAACCTCCGGATTCAAAGCCCTGTACCTCCAGGGATGCTTCATAAAGCCAGGCTGTTTGTGAATGTTTGCTGAGGATGGCGATGCTGGGATGAGGTTGCCAATGACATCAATGCCTCTTCATCACAGCTCTCAGGCCACAAGGTAGTAAGTGAGATGCTACTCCAAATCAAGCGGTTGGAGAAGAGAAGGCATGCTCCCAAAGGTCAAGTTGTGTCCCATATCGTCACTCAGGCAGAAGAATCAACAGACCGAAGCAGAATCCGTTTTAGGAACTCAATCGATTCATTTTACTGAGCGCTCACCGTGTTTCCGAGCACCTGCTCTCTCCGCTCCGCGTCTAGTTCTGCACGGGCCCGGCCCGGGAGATGGGAGCCCGGGACGATTTGTCAGTGGGTCCGTCGTGGGCGGGATCATGGTCACGGTGTCCGACCGGTGTCCTCCCAGGACTGGGGGCTTGGGAGAGAACCAAACGGTGGAGTTGGGAGAGACGTTCCCGGCCCAGAAGGCGCTCACAGTCTAGAGGGGAGACAGACATTAAAACGGCCTACTGGTAGGCTAACGGGAGACTAGAAGGACGTGTACGTAAAGACTAGGGCTTGGGTGATCACCAAGTGCTTAGGGGGTACGGATTCAAGCACGTAGGTGATGTAGAAGGGTGGACGAACAGGATAAATGTGGATTTGCTCTACGAAGGCCTGTTGTGGGAGCTGTGATTTCAGTAGGGCTTTGAAAGTGGGGAGACCTGTGGTCTGACGTGGTAGAATCCAGCTAAAATTTCTGCCCCCACCCCACCCTGATTCTGTGTTGCTTTTGAATAGAGCAGAGAAACCCCCGCCCCAGTGGTAGAGGGGGAGTTCGTATTGGCTTCCACTCAGGGGAGAATTTGAGCTCTCCTACCGGCTAGGATTTCTGGTTTAAAAAGCCACACTTCAATTTTCCAGAGGGCAGAGGAGCTTTTACAAATGATGGGAGAAGACCTTGTTAGAGACAGAGATGGGCAGAGATTTTTCAGAAGGACTCTGCCTGCTCCAGGGCAGTGCTCTTCGAAGAGAAGAGGACCGTGCCGTTCAACGTAAATTGGACAAATTTTCCGCCGTAGTTGGAAAACCGCTCCCACATTCAGGGGAACTAGTTTCTACTTCTGCAGACCCTTGTGAAGGCTACTTCTCATTTAATTAACGTCATGATGTTTTTCTTGGAATTACTTTAATTCAGAATAAGCAGTAGTTTTGTGATGTTCAGTGTTTCTGAATATTGCATGTAAAGAGAGTTCGTATAATTTTTCCAGAGATCCTGGAATGAGTTCCGATTTATAAACACTTGAGTCTATGAGAAAACATTCCCCGTGGCACATCCACGGTTTCGAGGAATATATTATGGCAGTATCACGGTGTACGGCAGCATTTTTATTGGTTTAGTCATCTGTAAATTCGATTATTCATTCAGCTATTTCATCTTGATACATTTGTACTCTTCACTTTATAGCCTTGTTCTTCCTCCTACTCCGATTATTTGTAGATGATTTTTGTCTGTCTGCGTATGTATAGAGGCACTGCACGGGCTCCAAATGACCACAATATATACAGTTCAGAGATTTCTCATGCACTAATTGCTGAAGTTGCCCAGGATCGCTAAGTCGGGCCCCAGATTCAGTTCTATTGTGACATGATAGAATCTAAAAGCCCCTTAAAGGTAAGGAACAAATACACCTTGTCTTTCATTGTACTCTCCCAAGTACAGTGCTTAACACTAAGTAGGCTCTTAATATATCCCATCGATGGACTGTGGAAGGTAATGGAGGTAGAAAAAGAAATATAAAGGAGGGCAATGCCTAGAATCATGGGAGGGCAACAACTTTCAGTCATTGCTTGGGCGGTCTAGCATCTTAAAGGGTTTCTAACCACAGGACCCCAACAAATGGCCGGTGATGGAAGAGGTGGGATAGCAGTGGCAGCAATAGCCTGGTGGTTTGAGAGGCGAAAGAAAGAGAGGGAGAGATAGAGCGAGAGAGAGAGAAAGGGAAGGGGGAGAGCCAATTCGGTGGAGGTTTAGGCAGCTGGGACCCCCAGCTTTGACCCAATTCACAGTTCCTCCCCCTTTTCTTCATTCATTCACTCATTAAATCGTATCTATTGAGCGCTTACTGTGTGCAGAGCACTGTACTAAGCGCTTGGGAAGTACAAGTTGGCAACATATAGAGGCGGTCCCAACCCAACAGCGGGCTTACAGTCTAGAAGCACTCATAAGCCAGGTCCCTCTTGAGTCCGTCTATCACCCCGGGAAGTGGCAAGACAAATTTCCATCGGTCAGAAACTCCCACCACGTGCCCGGGAGTTTGTGGTAATTTGCCGCGCAAGGCGAGCAAATCAACTCTCTCTCAAACTGCCCAGCTCCGTGGATAATAATAACTGTGGTATTTGTTAAAGCGTTTATTACGTGCTAAACTCTGCGCCATAAACACAGGTTGGACACAGTCCCTGTCGCTCGTAATAATAATAATAGAAATTACGGTATTTGTCAAGCGCTTACTATGTGCCAGCCACTGTACAAAGCGCTAGGGCAGATACAAGCAAATCGGGTTGGACGTAGTCCCTGTCCCACGTGGGGCTCACAGTCTCAATCCCCATTTTCCAGATGAGGGAACTGAGGCCCAGAGAAGTCAAGTGACTTTCCCAAGGTCACACAGCAGACAGATGACGGAGCCGGGATTAGAACCCATGACCTTCTGATTCCCAGGCCCGTGCTGCATCCGTTATGCCCTGCTGCTTCCCAATAATACTCACAGTCTACGGGGTCGGAGAACAGGCACTGAGGCACCGGAAAATTATGTGACATGTCCATGGTCCCAGAGCCAGGATTAGAACCCAGATCCTCTGATTTCCAGGCCCGTGCTGTTTCCACTAGGCCACCCTGCTGCCCACCAGCTGTTTCACCGGTTTAAATAATCCTTCTCGACCGTGAGCCTGTTGTTGGGTAGGGACCGTCTCTGTATGTTGCCGAATTGTACTTTCCAAGCGCTCTGCACCCAGTAAGCGCTCAATAAATACGATCGAATGAATGAATGAAATAAGGGTGGCAGCGTTAGTTCAAGTGTTCATCGGGGAAGACATCTCCTGTCCCCTCCTCTCTGGCAGGCATCCACCCTACTCTGCAGGAAAGTTCAAAGTGTCCATAATTGCTTTTTGCAGCAGGCAGGTGTTTCATCTCTCTCCACGCTGAATGTTCACTTGGGCCCTGGATGACGAACCCTTAATTGAGGATGAATGCCTCTGAGTCATTTCTCCGTGTTGTGTAATGCTTCGGGGCCACGCAAGACTTGCAAACCTCCTTCCCCCTTTCCCTCCCCTTCCCCCTTTCCCTCAGCAGGTCTGCATTCCCTTCCTCAAGAGGCCAGTTTTGAACTGCTCAATTGCTCAAAACTTTCCCCTTCCCTTTGAATGCGGGCCAGGGTAAAAATCAGAACATAAAAGCCTCTCAAACCACAGAAGGACCGTATTACAAAATACTTGGGCCGAGCCTGCTGGGGTCAGAGGTTTGAGGCTCGCAGACAAGTGAATCTTCCTCTTTCCCTGACTCCTGAAGCCTTGAGCCAGGTATTCTGTGTGAGTTTTGGGATAATACTTCAATCAATCGATCAATCGGTTGCATTTATTGAACACTAACCGCGTGCAGAGCACCATACTAAGTGCTCGGGAGGGTACGATAGAGTTGGTAGACTCTGCCCACAGTGAATTTGCAGGCTAGAAGGGGGAAACAGATATTTACATAAATATTTATATTACAGATATAAGAGCTGAGGCGGGGGAGATAAATAAAGGGTGCAAATCCAAAGGCGTAAAGGGCGTAAAGCCGAAGGGAGTGGGAGAAGAGGAAATGAGGGCTTAACCTGAGGATGTGATTTAAATAAGGTCTTGAAGGTGGGGAGAACGATGGTCAGATATGAAGAGGGAGGGCATTCCAGGCCAGAGGTGGGACGTGGGTGACTGGTCAGAGGAGAGATAGGTGAAATCGAGGTACAGTGAGTAGGTTAGCATTGGAAGTGCAAAGCGAGTGGGCTGGGTCACAGCAGGATCGCAGTGAGGTAAGGTAGGAGAGGACAAGGTGATTGAGCGCGCTAAAGCTGAAGGAAAGGAGTTTCTGTTTGATGAGGAGGTGGGTGGGCAACCACTGGGGGTTCTTGAGGAGTGAGGAAATGTGGACTGAATAGTTTTGTGGAAAAACGATCCAGGCAGCAGATCGTACGGACCGGAGTGGGGAGAGATGGGAGGCAGGGAGGTCAGCAAGGAGGCCGATGGAGTAATCGAGGCGGGAGAGGATTAAGTGCTCGGATTAACGGAGTGGCAGTTTGGATGGAGAGGAAAGGACAGATTTTCGTGATGTTTCAAAGGTTGAACCAACAGGGTTTTCGTGACAGGTTGAATATGTGGGTTGAATGAGAGAGGCGAGTTGAGGATAATGCCAAAGCTATGAGCTTGTGAGGCAGGAAGGATGGTGGTACTGTCTACAGCGATGCGGGAGGAGGACAGGTGGGAAGATAAATCGTTCCGTTTCGGACGCGTTGAGTTTGAGGTGTTGGTGGGATATCCAAGTAGAGAAGTCTTGAAGGCAGGGGCAAATACGAGACTGCGGAGAAGATCTAATCCCCTTTTAGACTGTGAGCCCACTGTTGGGTAGGGACTGTCTTTATATGTTGCCAACTTGTACTTCCCAAGCGCTTAGTACAGTGCTCTGCACACAGTAAGCGCTCAATAAATACGATTGATGATTGATGATGATGAGAGAGGTTGGGCCTGGAGTGGGAGATTTGGAAATCATCCACATAGAGATGGTAGTTGAAGCCTCGAGGGAGAATGAGTTCTCCAAGGGAGTGGGAGAAGATGGAGAATAGAAGGGAACGCCGAACTGAGCCTCGAGGCTCATCTAGTGGGTGAGAGGCCCAGGAAAGAGACTGAGAAAGAGCCGCCAGAGAGACAGGACGAGAACTGGGAGAGGACAGTGTGAGGGAAGCCAAGGTTGGCTAATGTTTCCAGGAGAAAGGGATGGTGGGCAGAGAAGTTAAGTGATCTGCCTAAGGTCACACAGCAGGCAAGTGGCAGAGCCAGGATTAGAACCCAGATCCAGATCCCGGAACCCAGGCTTTTTCCACGAGGCCACGCTGCTTCCCTATCAGGATCATCGTGATCATCATCATCAAGCAGCGTGGCTCAGTGGAAAGAGCCCGGGCTTGGGAGTCTAGAGGTCATGGGTTCTAATCCCGGCTCCGCCGCTTGTCAGCTGTGTGACTGTGGGCGAGTCACTTCACTTCTCTGGGCCTCAGTTCCCTCATCTGTAAAGTGGGGATTAAGAGTGTGAGCCCCACATGGGACAACCTGATCGCCTTGTATCCTCCCCTGCGCTTAGAAGAGTGCTTTGCACATAGTAAGCGCTTAACAGATACCCAAATTATTAATTATTAAATTATTATCTTCTTGATCAAAGATCAACCCTGCCCTCCCCATGATTTTCCCAGCACTGTAGACAGCCCCACCGTCCTCCTTAATTATAATAATATTTGTGGTATTTCTTAAGTACTTGTTATTTGCCTGGCACCGTATTAAGCGCTGGGATAGATACAAAGTAATTGGGATGGCCACAGTCCCTGTCCCACACGGGGTTCGCGGTCATAATCCCCGTTTTACAGATGAGGTAACTGAGGCCCAGAGAAGTGAAGGGACTTGCTCAGAGTCACACGGCAGAGAAGCGGCAGAGCCGGGATTAGACGCCCAGGCCGCTGCACTATCATTCATTCATTCAATCGTATTGATTGAGCGCTTACTGTGTGCAGAGCACTGTACTAAGCGCTTAGGCTATGCTGCTCTTTCAGTGAGTCAGGAATAATGCTAGAGCTAGGAAACAGAAGAAGACACTCCTTACCATTGGCTTTAAAGCACTTGATCCGCTCGCCCCTTTCATTCATTCATTCAGTCGTATTTATTGAGCGCTTACTGTGCGCAGAGCACTGGACTAAGCACTTGGGAAGTCCAAGTTGGCAACATATAGAGACGGTCCCTACCCAACAGCGGGCTTACAGTCTGGAAGTCCCACCTCACCTCTCTGATTTCCTTCTTCAACCCAGTCCACGGGCTTCTCTCCTCTGTGCCAACCTAATCACCGTACCGCCGTCTCATCTGTCTCACCGCCAACCTCTGGCCCGCATCCCGCCACTAGCCCGCAGTGCCCTCCCTCTTCATAGCTAACCATCGTTGCCCCTGCAAAACCTTATTAAAAGTGTATTTCCTTCATTTCTCAGTCCTCATTTCTTCTCCCACTCTCTTCTACGTGACTTTTGAACCTGGAATCGTGCCCTTCATTCGCCCCGCCTTCATGCCCACAGAATATATGTATATATCCGGAATTTATCGCCAGTGGCTGCCTGTCGGCCTCCGCATCAAGCAAAACTTCCTCACCCTGGGCTTCAAGGCTGTCCATCCTCTTGCCCCCTCCTCCCTCACCTCCCTTCTCTCCTTCTCCAGCCCGGCCCGCGCCCTCCGCTCCTCTGCCGCCGCTAACCTCCTCGCCATGCCTCGTTCTCGCCCATCCCGCCGTCGACCCCCGGCCCACGTCTTCCCGCTGGCCCGGAATTCCCTCCCTCCGCACATCCGCCAAGCTTCCTCCCTTCAAATCCCTACTGAGAGCTCACCTCCTCCAAGAGGCCTTCCCAGACTGAGCCCCCTTTTTCCTCTCCTCCTCCCCATCCCCACCCACCCTACCTCCTTCCCCTCCCCACAGCACCTTCATAAATGTCTGTACAGATTTATTAATCTATTTATTTTACTTGTACACAGTTACTATTCTAATTATTTTGTTAATGAGGTGCACCTAGCTTTAATTCTGTTTGTTCTGACGACTTGACGCCCGTCCACGTGTTTTGTTTCGTCGTCTGTCTCCCCCTTCTAGACCGTGAGCCCGTTGTCGGGTAGGGGCCGTCTCTATACGTTGCCGACTTGTACTTCCCAAGCGCTTAGTCCAGTGCTCTGCACACAGTAAGCGCTCAATAAATACGATTGAATGAATGAATATTAATGTCTGTCTCTCCCTCCTGGTGGGCAGGGAACGTGTCTACTATAACTGTCATATTGTACTCTACCTAAGCGCTTAATACAGTGCTCTGCACACAGTAAGCCCTCAATAAATACCTTTGATTGACTGATTACTGGGTGCCGAGCACTGTGCTAAGTGCTGGGAGGGAATCAATCAATCAATCAATCAATCAGTCGTATTTATTGAGCGCTTACTGTGTGCAGAGCACTGGACTAAGCGCTTGGGAAGTACAAGTTGATGGGTGGGAATCGGACACAGTCTCTATAGGAAGAAGTAAGAGAAGCACTAAGTGGTCTAGTGGAAAGAACACAGGCCTTGGAGTCTAGGAGGTGGGTTCTAATCCCGTTTCCGCCACTTGTCTGCTGGGTGACCTTGGGAAAGTCACTTCAGTTCAGTTCTCTGTGCCTCAGTTCCCTCATCAGCAACCTGTGCTCTCTTCTACTTAGACTGTGAGCCCACGTGGGACCTGATCATTTTCCATCTACCCCAGTGCTTAGTTACACATAGATAATCCAATTGGACACAGTCCCTCCTGGGGCTCACAGTCTTCATCCCCACTTTACAGATGAGGAAACTGAAGTCTAGAGAAGTTAAATCACTTGCCCAAGGTCACAGAGCAGACGAGCGGCGGATCTGCAGGGTGGCTCAGTGGAAAGAGCCCGGGCTTTGGAGTCAGAGGTCATGGGTTTGTATCCTGGCTCCAGCACATGTCTGCTGTGTGACCTTGGGTAAGTCACTTAACTTCTCAGACCCTCATCTGTAAAATGGGGATGAAGACTGTGAACCCCCCCCGGGACAACCTGATCACCTTGTAACCTCCCCTGTGCTTAGAACAGTGCTTTGCACATAGTAAGCGCTTAATAAATGCCATTATTATTATTATTATTATTATTATTCTCAGAGCCTCAGTTATATCACCTGTAAAATGGGGATTAAGACTGTGAACCCCATGTGGGACAACCTGATCACCTTGTAACCTCCCCTGCGCTTAGAACAGTGCTTTGCACATAGTAAGCGCTTAACAAATGCCATTATTATTATTATTATTACTATTATCTGGGATTGGAACCCATGTCCTTTTGACGCCCAGGCCATGCTGCTTCCCTCCTTGAGTCCTCCTGGAGGAGATGTGATTTATTTATTTATTTATTTATTTTACTTGTACATATCTATTCTATTTATTTTATTTTGTATGTTTGGTTTTGTTCTCTGTCTCCCCCTTTTAGACTGTGAGCCCACTGTTGGGCAGGGACTGTCTCTATATGTTGCCAACTTGTACTTCCCAAGCGCTTAGCACAGTGCTCTGCACACAGTAAGCGCTCAATAAATACGATTGATTGATTGATCCATTCATTCGTTCGATCGTATTTATTGAGGACTTACTGTGTGCAGAGCACTCTACTAAGCACTTGGAAAGTACAATGCTCAGAAGGGCTTTAAAGATGAGGGGAGCCAGATGTGAGTTGACTGGAAATCTGAAGCGGGAGTGAGAAAGAGTTTTTTTTTTTTTAATGGCATTTATTAAGTGCTTACTGTGTGCAAAGCACTGTTCTAAGCGCTGGAGGTTGGCATGATTGACATAGACAGGGGACTATAAGACATTCTCATTGGCATGAGAATGTTAAAAACCAGCATTTGGGGGTCTCGCACAGCTGGCTGGTATCCGTGAAACTCGGACACAGCGGGGGAAGAAACCAAATAGCTTCAACTCCCTCCCCAGTGTAATAGTGTGATTTCCTTTTTTTTATTATTTAAATTTTTTTAAATTATTTAAGTTTTTTTTTTTTATTTAAACAGTATTTGTTAAGCATTTACCGGGCACGGTACTAAGTTCTGGGGTAGAAACAAGTTTATCGTATCCCACATGGGGCTCATGGGCTTAATCCCCAATTTATAGATGAGGTAACTGAAGCTCAGAGAAGTCAAGTGACTTGTCTAAGGTCACATGACGGATAAGCGGAGGAGCTGGGATTAGAACTCAGGTCCTTCTGACTCCCAGGACTGTGCTCTCTCCGCTAGGCCACGTGGCTTCTCAGCGTTAGGGAGTTTGCCGCAGACAACCATCTTTAGAGAAAAAAGATACGGTGGTATTTACTACATATTCAAAGTATCCAAGTCAGACTCTTAGTTCTCCCTTAGCTGGAAGAATGTGACATTTAAGCATTCATTCATTCATTCAATCGTATTTATTGAGCGCTTACTGTGTGCAGAGCACTGTACTAAGCAGAGTAATAGTGTGGCACAATGGGATGGTCTTCTGGGGGTCAGAAGATCTGGGTTCCAATCCCGGCTCCTGCTTGTCTGCTGCATGACTTTGGGCAAGTCACTTAACTTCTCAGTGCCTCAGTTCCCCAGTCTGCAAAATGGTATTCGATAGCTGTTCTCCTTCCTACTTAGATGGTAAGCCCCATCTGATGATCTCATATCTACCCAGCATGGCTCAGTGGAAAGAGCCCGGGCTTTGGAGTCAGAGGTCATGGGTTTGAATCCCGGCTCTGCCACATGTCTGCTGTGGGACCTTGGACAAGTTTCTCTGAGCCTCAGTTCCCTCATCTGTAAAATGGGGATGAAGACTGTGAGCCCCACGTGGGACAACCTGATCACCTTGTATCCCCCCCCAGCGCTTAGAACAGCACATAGTAAGCGCTCAATAAATACAATCAATCAATCAATCAATCAATCGTATTTATTGAGCGCTTACTATGTGCAGAGCACTGTACTAAGCGCTTGGGAAGTACAAATTGGCATCACATAGAGACAGTCCCTGCCCAACGGTGGGCTCACAGTCTAAAAGGGGGAGACAGAGAACAGAACCAAACATACCAACAAAATAAAATAAGTAGGATAGAAATGTACAAGTAAAATAAATAAATAAATAAATAAATAGAGTAATAAATATGTACAACCATATATACATATATACAGGTGCTGTGGGGAAGGGAAGGAGGTAAGATGGGGGGATGGAGAGGGGGACGAGGGGGAGAGGAAAGAAGGGGCTCAGTCTGGGAAGGCCTCCTGGAGGAGGTGAGCTCTCAGCAGGGCCTTGAAGGGAGGAAGAGAGCTAGCTTGGCGGATGGGCAGAGGGAGGGCATTCCAGGCCCGGGGGATGAAATCAAATACAATTGATTGATTGATTGATAGTAAGCGCTTAACAAATGCCATTATTATTATTATTACCCGAGTGCTTAGTACGGGGCTTGACACATATAGTAGATGCTTAAAAAAATACTACAACTATTATTAATCAATTATATTTATTGAGCATTTACTGTGTGCAGAGCACTGTACTAAGCAGTTGGGAGAGTACAATATAACAATATAACAGACGCATCTCCTGCCCACACGAGTTGACAGTCTAGAGGGGGAGACGGACATTAATATAAATAAATAAATTATAGATACGTACCGAAGTGAGACGGGGCTGGGGAGGAGGATGAATAAAGGGAGCAAGTCAGACTGATGCAGAAGGGAGTGGGAGGAAAGAAAAGGTTTAGTCAAGGACGGCCTATCGAAGGAGATGTGCTTTTAATAAGGTTTTGGACGGGGGGAGAGTAATTGGCTGTCGGATGTGAATAAGGAGGGCATTCCAGGCGAGAGGCAGGATGTGGGCAAGAAGTTGGTGATGAAACAGGCGAGATGGAGGTGCAGTGATTAGTTTGGCATCAGGAGAGTGAAGTTTGTGGGCTGGATTGTAGTAGGAGAGCAGCAGCGAGATGAGGTAAGAGGGGGCAAGGTGATGGAGTGCTTTAAAGCTGAGGGGAAGGAGTTTCTGCTTGCTGCAGAGGTGGACGGGAAACCCAGGGAAGTTCCCGAGGAGAGGGGAAACAGGGACTGAATGTTTCTGTAGGAAAATGACTGGGCAGCAGAATGCAGTATGGACCGGGGTGGGGAAAGACAGGAAGCTGGGAGATTAGCAAGGAGGCCGATACAGTAATCGAGACAGGATCGAAAGGGTGATTGGATTAATGTGGCAGCAGTTTGTGTGGAGGGGAAAGGACAGAATTTAGCAGTGCTGTGAAGTTGAACGGACAGGATTTTGTGATAGATTGAACACCTGGGTTGAATGAGAGAGAGGAGTCAAGGATTATGCCAAGGCTATGGGCTTGCTCTTTGATTCATTCAGTCGAATATATTGCACGCCTACTGTGTGCTTGGAAGGGTATGATACGTCAATAAACAGACACATTCCCTGCCCACAACCAGCTCACGGTCTAGAGGGGGAGACAAACATTAATATATTTAAATAAATTAGACATGCACACATACGTGTTGAGGGGCCGGGAGACTTGCGAGACAGGAAGCATAATGGTGCCGTCTACAGTGATGGGAAATTAAGGGGACGGACAGGGCTGAGTGGGAAGATTAGGAGTTCTGTTTTTTTACATGGTAAGTTGGAAGTGACAGCAGGACATCCAAATAGAGATTTCTGGAAGACAGGAGGAAACGCGAGCCTGCAGAGAGGAAGAGACATCCGGGCTGGAGATGTAGATTTGGGAATCATCCATCTAGGGGTGGTAGTCGAAGCCACGGGAGTTCTCCAAGGGAGTGGGTGCAAAAAAGATTGAAAATGCGCGGCCGGGGAGATGAGAGGGGAACCAGGAGAGGACAGCGTCAGTGAAGCCGAGGCTGGATAATGTTTCCAGGAGAAGCTGAGAGGTCAAGAAGGATTAAGATGGAGTAGAAGCCACTGGATTGGGCAAGGAGGAGATCATTTGTGACCTTTGAAAGGGCAGTTTCTGTGGAGTGAAGGCATAGAAGTCAGATTAGAGGGGGTTATGGAGAGAATGGGAGGAGAATAACTTGAGACAGTGGGTGTAGACAGATTGCTCAAAGGGTTTGGAGAGGACTGGTAGGAGGAAGATGAGGTGATAACCGGAGGGAACTGAGGGGTCAAGGAAGGGATTTTTTAGGAAGGGGAGACATGGACATGTTTGAAAGCGGTGGGGAACGAACAGCTGAAGATGACAGTTAAGGAACCACAAAGGGAGGTGGCAAATGTTTTGGTAAGGTGCGAAGGGATGGGTTCAGATGAGCAGGTGGAGGGGGTGGATTTTGAGAGAAGCCAGGAGATTTCCTCCTGAGATACTGCTGGGAGAGACGGGAAAGGGGAAGGAGGAGCAGGAGGAGGGAGGGACTGGGGAGGGGCAAGGGAGATTTTAGGGAGATCGTACCTGGTAGTTTCCATCTTTTCAATAGAACAGGTGGCCTCATCGTTAGGGGCAAGAGACTGGGGGGAGGCAGGGGGACGGGGGTTTGAGGAGAGAATTAAACCTCTGGAACAACTGCCGAGGGCCATGGGCATGGGTGCCAGTAAGGATGGAGAAATAATTCCGCTGGGTAGAGGAGAGGTAAACCTCTGGAGCAACTGGCGAGGCCCATGGGCATGGGTGCCAGTAAGGATGGAGAAGGAATTCCGCTGGGTAGAGGAGAGGGCAGAGTTAAAGCACGTAAGGATAAACTTCAAGTGGACGAGGTTGGTCTGATAAGGTTGTTGTTAACGATGCTAATAATGACAAAAATAATAATTACAGTAAAGGTCAGTCAATAGAGACTTGAAAAACGGAATTCCGGATTAACCGCCGAACTAATCCTTTAGTTCTTGATTTATTTTGGGTTCCCTCTGAATGCTCTCCAACCTGCAGGGAGTACTGTGTGTGTCTGGGCATTTCAACCCCTTCCTCAAACCTCTTTCTCGTCCCTCTATACACCCTCCCCATAACAGCTCCATCTCTTACACCTAATGACCTGGTCACCGGCTTTATCAATGAAATCGAAACCGTCAGGCGTGATCTCCTAAAATCTCTCCTGCTTCTCTCCAGGCCCTGCCTCTTCCTTCCCCTTTTTTCAACTCGCCTGCTTTTCCCAGCAGTATCCCAAGGGGAGATCCCCTGCCCCCTCCCAAAATCCACGCCGACCACCTGCATCTCCAACCCCAACACTTCGCACCGTATCAAATCGCTTACCCCCGTCTTCGTCCCTCCCCGACCAACCCTCTTCAGCTCTCCATGGCTTCTTCCCCCCTGGTTTCAAATACGTTCACGTCTCCCCTATCCTTAAAAATACCCTCCCTTGACCCCCACGGCTCCCTCCAGTTATCGCCCCATCTCCCTCTAATCGTTCCTCTCCAAACCCCTCGACTGTGTTGCTTAAACCCACTTGCCTCCCCTTTCTCTCCTTCGATTCTCTCCTTGACCCCCTCCAATCTGACTTCCGCTATCTTCACTCCATGGAAACCTCCCTCTCTAAGGTCACCAAAGGCCTCCTTCTTGCCTCCACTCCTCGACGTCTCAGCTGCCTTTGACACTGTGGACCATTCCCTCCTCCTAGAAACATTATCTACCTTTAGTTCCACTGACACTGTCCTCTCCTGGTTTCCCTGTTATCTTTCTGGCTGCACATTCTCAGTCTCTTTCACGAGCTCCTCCTCCGCTTCCCACCCCCTAACTGTGGGAGACACTCAAGACTTAATTCTGGGTCCCCCTGCTCTCTCTCCTTCTAGGCAGTCTCACATTTCCTCCTGCCTTCAGGGACCTAATTATCTTGTTTTCTCTTCTGTCCCCCTGGTAGCTCAAATTGATCACATCCAAGCAGAACGCCTCATCTTCCCACGCAAACTCTGTCCTCCGCTATCTTTTCCATCAGTGTACCGCATGCCAGTATGTTCCCTACCTCACAAACCCTGTAACCTTGGCCTTGTCCTCTATTCCTTTCTCTGAGGAAACTCACGTATTCTTATCTGTCGCCAAATCCCGTCAGTTCTACCTTCACAGCGTTGCCTCTCTATTCAAACGGCTACTATGCTTATAATAATAGTAATGATGGCGTTTGCTAAGCGCTTACTATGTTGCCAAGCACCGTTCTAAGCGCTGGGGAGGTTACAAGGTGATCGGGTTGTCCCACGGGGGGCTCACAGTTTTAATCCCCATTTTCCAGATGAGGGAACTGAGGCACAGAGAAGTGAATTGACTTGCCCAAAGTCACACAGCTGACAGTTGGCAGAGCGGGGATTTGAACCCATGGCTTCTGACTCCAAAGCCCGGGCTCTTTCCACCGAGCCACGCTGATTATCCTATCCCACCTTGACTTCTGCCTCACCCAGCTTGCTGACCCGTCCTCCCTCATTCCAGTCCTTACTTGCACTCGCCTGTTGGATTATTTTTCTACAAAATGTTCAGTTCACATCTCGCCACTCCTCTGAACCCTCCAAGGGTTGTCCATCCACCTCTGCAGCCGACAGAAACGCCTTACCACCGACTCGAAGGACTCTGTAGACTGTAAGGTAGTCACAGAAACTGTAAGCTCACTGTGGGTGGGGTCTACCAACACCGTTGTAGTCTCCTGAGTGTTTAGCACAGTGCTCCGCATACAGTCAACGCTCAATAAACACCAATGATCGATTAAAAGCTCTCTGTCGCCTCGCCCCCTCGTTACCTCACGCGCCTGGGTGTCAGAAGGCCGTGGGTTCTGATCCCAGCTCCGTCACTTGTCTGCTGTGTGGCCTTGGACAGCATGGCTCAGCGGAAAGAGCCCGGGCTTTGGAGTCAGAGGTCATGGGTTCAAATCCCGGCTCTGCCACTTGTCAGCTGCGTGACTTTTGGGCAAGTCACTTCACTTCTCTGGGCCTCGGTTCCCTCATCGGTAAAATGGGGATGAAGACTGTGAGCCCCACTTGGGACAACCTGATCCCCTCGTATCCTCCCCAGTGCTTAGAACAGTGCTCTGCACATAGTAAGCGCTTAACAAATGCCATCATTATTATCATCATTATTATTCTGTGGGCCTCAGTTACCTCGTCTTGTGAGCCCCAGTAAGACAGGGACTGTGTCTAACCCGATTTGCTTGTATCCACCCCAGGGTTTAGTACAGTGCCGGGCACACGGTAAGCGCTTAACAAATACCAAAATTATTATTAATTCTTCTCACCTCGCAGATTTCCCATTTCAACCCAGTCCCGATGCTCACCTCCTCCGACACCAGCCTGTTCACTGTACCCCGATCACGTCTAATATCGTCGCCAACCCCTGGCACGCGGCCCTCTCTCCGGTCTGAAACTTCCTCCCCCTTCATATCTGACAGGCGAGCACAACCTCTCCACCTTCAAAGTCTCATTAAAGTTATGTCTCTTCCAAGAGGCTTTCTCCAATTTTAGCCCTCTTTTCCCCTACTCCCTCTCCCTTCCGCATCACCGGTGCACCTGAATTAATACCCTTTAAGCGGTAATTATTCGCCTCAGCCCCTTGGCACTTATGTAGACATCTGCAATTTAATTTAACGTCCGTCTCCCCTTCTAGACGCCAAGGTCCTGGTGGATGGGGGATACACCTCCCGACTCTGTTGTATTGCACTGTCCCGAGCGCAGTGCTCTGCACACAGGCAGCGCTCAGTAAATGTCACTGATTGACCGAGTGATGCCATTTGGCACGCCGACAGCCCATGATGTGATGTTATTTTCTTAGTACATCTTTTTTCTGTTGTTTTGTTTTCGCACCCGAGGGGACAGTTCCCTAGGCGTCATCTCCCGGTAGGGCGAGATGGGTCGTTTTTCAGGACACCTTTTCTCACCCTTTTCCCCATTTGGGGTAAGCGGAGCACTCCTAAATCGGGCCGACGAGTCATCCAGGGGGCTGCTTCTTCTTCAGTAGCCAAGAGACCCATAAAATAATAATAATAATAATGTTGGTATTTGTTAAGCGCTTACTCCGTGCCAAGCACTGTTCTAAGCGCTGGGGAGGATACAAGGTGATCAGGTTGTCCCACATGGGGCTCACAGTCTTAATCCCCATTTTACAGATGAGGGAACTGAGGCACAGAGAAGTTAAGTGGCTTGCCCAAGGTCACACAGCTGACAAGGGGCTGAGCGGGGATTCGAACCCATGACCTCTGATTCCCAAGCCCGCGCTCTTTACACTGAGCCACGCTGTCTCGAGCCGCCTACAAACGGAGGACTTTTTTGAGCGGAAAGTATGAGGTAGCCCGTGGTCGGTAAAACTTGTGCATGAGTTACTTTGGACTAGAATCCCATCCACGCTCTTTCCACTAGCCCGGGGTACGTAAATCCTTATGATTCATTTGTTCATTCATTCAATCGTATTTATTGAGCACTTCCTGTGTGCAGAGCACTGTACTAAACGCTTGGAAAGTACAACTTGACAACAGATAGAGACAATCCCCAGCTTTAAGCATCTAGCTTTAATTCTATTTGTTCTGACGACTTGACCTGTCCACATGTTTTGTTTTGTTGTCTGTCTCCCCCGTCTAATAATAATAATGATGGCATTTATTAAGCGCTTACTATGTGCAAAACACTGTTCTAAGCGCTAGGGTGGTTACAAGGAGATCAGGTTGTCCCACGGGGGGCTCACAGTCTTAATCCCCATTTGACTGATGAGGTCACTGAGGCCCAGAGAAGTGAAGTGACTTGCCCAAAGTCACCCAGCTGACAAGTGGCAGAGCCGGGATTTGAACCCATGACCTCCGACTCCAAAGCCCAGGCTCTTTCCACTGAGCCACACTGAGGATTGATTAGAAATGGTTGATGGAATGCAAGTTAAGTGACTTGTTCAAGGTCACACATTTGACAAGTGGCGCAGCTGGTATTAGAGCCTACCGCCTTCCCCTCCCCACGGCACTTGTATATATTTGTACAGATTTATTACCCTATTTATTTTACTTGGACATATTTACTATTCTATTGATTTTGTTAATGATGTGCACATAGCTGTAATTCTATTTATTCTGACAGTTTGACACCTGTCCACGTGCTTTGTTTCGTTGTCTGTCTCCCCCTTCTAGACTGTGAGCCCACTGTTGGGTAGGGACCGTCTCTAGATGTTGCCAACTTGGACTTCCCAAGTGCTTAGTACAGTGCTCTGCACACAGTAAGCGCTCAATAAATATGATTGAATGAATGAATGAATATGTCTTGAAGGCAGGCGGAAATGTGAGATTGCAGGGAAGGAGAGAGGTCACAGCTGGGGATGTAGATTTGGGAATCAGCACTCAATAAATACTATTAATTGACTGATAGACAGCTTTCCCACTGAGGACCTTGCAACTGGTTTTAGGAGGCCGAAGATTTCCTGAGGGGAAGATTCGGAGCAGAAGATGTCAGCTGGAGAGGAGAGGGATAAGGAGAAGGGCTCAGCGTGGACATTGGGAAGGATTGAATTGCTTTGGACACAGGGCGGCCACTGCTGTTATCCCATTCCCGGGGTTTTTGTGGGATAGCCGGCCGGGTGGGCTTCCGCTTCCTCAAGTTTCCCAGAGCAGCAAGGGAGAGTGACATTCGTTTCACCCTGTAGAAATGCTTTGAGCAGGGAGTTAAATGGAAGGCAGATAGTGAAGAGGGTCGGGAGCTGTGGATAACTGGCGTCAGTCATTCAACTGTATTCACTGAGTGTTTACTACGTGCCGAGGACTGTATTAAGCGCTCGGGAGAGCACAATACAACAGAAATAGCAGACACATTCCCTGCCCATAATGAGCAACTTGGATGGGTAAGCTCAGGCTGGGGGCCAAACTTGACCAGTGCTTGGGGAAAGCGGATACGCAGGGGTCTTTACGGAGGTGGAGAAGCAGCGTGGATCAGCGGAAAGAGCCCGGGCTTGGGAGTTAGAGGTCACGGGTTCAAATCCCGCTCCTCCACTTGTCAGCAAGGCACTTCACTTCCCTGGGCCTCAGTGACCTCATCTGTAAAATGGGGATGAAGACTGTGAGCCCCATGTGGGACAACCTGATCACCTTGTATCCCTCCCCGCGCTTAGAACAGTGCTTTGCACATAGTAAGCGCTTAATAAATGCTATTATTATTATTTATTCGGGAAGGTCAGACGGCTCACAACCACCTTTCCCGGAGTGGCGGGTCCTCGCCGGAATCTGGTGGTCACTGGCCTCCGTCGCAGATGCAGACAGAGCCACGGCAGAAGGCGGTGACTTCAGAGCCTGGCCCATCTTCGCTCCAGCTCCAGCTGAACGGGAATCAGGCTTTCCCTCTCGGCCCAAGCCAGCCAGAAGCCCGGGGGTTGCCTCGGCCCTGAGCTCCATTCCAAGAGAGAATCCGGGAAACCAAAGTCGAAGCGGCAAGGAGAGCAGGAATGGGAGTGGGGGAGAGAAAGGGGGAAGAGAGGGAGGGAGAGAGAACCACCGCACAAAGGAAAGCACAGAGCGATTCCCGTCAGACCCAAATACACGGAGACCGTCTTCGCTTGACCCCCTCCTCAGCTTCCAGAGAGCAGCAGGACTAGTCACGTCATGGTGTCACCCTGCTCTCCTTCTCACCCGCATTCGAACTGGTGATGCCCATTAATTGGGCAGAGCAATTTGTTTATAATTAACTTGCAAAATTGATGGCTTAGAAAAGCAATCACGATGGCCCATATAAACATATTAGGTAACGATAACAGTGCCAGGTTTAATTGCTTTTGAGAAGAATTACCGATATCAGCGCCACAGCGATCACCATTCATCTCTGACAGCATTATGGAAATCCCGCTATTAGCCCGGTGCTCCAACTTTGAAGGCAACTTCGAGTATTAAATTACTCAGAGAAGCGTAGGGAGCCATTCCCAAACTTCTGGGCCAGAGATTCAAAGGGTAAAATAGAGGAGCCCAGAAGTCTAGGAAGGAAAATCTCCCTCATGGCTTGGGTGGAGAGGTTTTGAGGTCAGAGATGGAGAGTGGGAGTTTTCTGCACGGCGATTCCTGTCGCTCCAATGTAGAAATCTGTGCTCAGACTGAGCCTGGTCAGCGAAGCCCCACAGTGGTTTAGGGAGAGCCAGTAGACAGGGAACTCATCTCTTGTTATTCAGTTTCAACGGATGACAAATCGAATAAAGCAGCGTGGCTCAGTGGAAAGAGCCCGGGCTTTGGAGTCAGAGGTCATGGGTTCAGATCCTGACTCCACCAATTGTCAGCTGTGTGACTTTGGGCCTCAGTGACCTCATCTATAAAATGGGGATGAAGACTGTGAGCCCCCGTGGGACAACCTGCTCACCTTGTAACCTCCCCCACGATTAGAACAGTGCTTTGCACATAGTAAGCGCTTAATAAATGCCATTATTATTATAAAGTTTATTGCCAAATCAACATTTCCACCTTCGATCGGAGTCATCAACACCTATGGTGGGCCTGGAGGGGCAGAGCACTGTCCTGGGTGCTGGGGGAATACAGAAAATGTCAGGAGGAGGAGGAAGAGATGGAAAGGAGGCAGGAGAGGACCATTGGTAGCAAAAGACCGTTGCCCATCACAGTAATTGGACTCTGGCCCGAGTCCTCCCCATTCCACAGCTACTGTCTCTCCCCTCCCCACCGCCTCGCCTCTCCCCACTGACTCTCCTCATCTTTCCCTTCCCCATTGCCTTTCCCTTCCCCACGATCTCCCCGATCCCCAAGGCCTCTCCCCTTCCCACCACTTCTCCTCCCAACCCCAGCCCCTCTACCCATCCCCGGGTTCTGCTCCGTCCCCATTCCTCCTCCTTCTCCTCTCTTTTCCCTCAGGGCCGAGGATCCCCTCCTTCCTCCTGCTACCACACTGACTTGTCCTCTCCACCTCCTCCTCCTCCTCCTCCTTCTTGTTCCACTCGCTGCTGCAGTTCACTCCTCCTCTTCCGCATCCTTCCTCTTCACCACATCTCTTTCCTCTTCTTCTCCCTATGCAGGAGCTGCCTCAGCCAGGACTCCGGGTTCCAGGATCACCCAGGCTCTACTCCCATTCCTGTGGTGTGGTGTACACGGCCTCCACATGGAACCCAGTCTCCCTTCCTCCCTCTCTTCCTCCTTCTCACCCTTCCTCCCTCCCTCTCTCTTTCCTTTCTTCCCTCCCCAGGCTCTACTCCCATTCCTGTGGTGTGGTGTACAAGGCCTCCATGTGGAACCCAGTCTCTCTCCCTCCCTTCCTCTTCCTCCTCCTCCCTTCATCCCCCTCTTCCTCCTTCTCTCCCTTCCCTGTTTCCTTTCTTCCCTCCCTTCCTCTTCCTCCTCCTCCCTTCCTCCCTCTCTTCCTCCTTCTCTCCCTTCCCTCTTTCCTTTCTTCCCTCCCTTCCTCTTCCTCCTCCTCCCTTCCTCCCTCTCTCCCCAGGAAGACAGAGCACCCTCTCTCAGAGCACCTAGTGAATAACTTAACAGAGAATAACTTCTCTGTCTCCCCCTTCTAGACTGTGAGCCCACTGTTGGGTAGGGACTGTCCCTATACGTTGCCAACTTGGACTTCCCAAGCGCTTAGTACAGTGCTCTGCACACAGTAAGCGCTCAATAAGTACGATTGAATGAATGAATGAACTTAATCAACTCTTTGCCACTTTTCACAAGTGAAAGCAAGAATGGGGCATCAAAATTCAGATTGGCGCATGCGCTTAGTACAGGGCTCTGCACACAGTAAGCGCTCAATAAATACGATTGAATGAATGCCAGCAGAGCCATGAATAGGTAGGCTGCCCGAGTTTGTGGCATGTGGTCAGATGAGGTGCTAGAATCCGGGGAAGCGGTTCCTCTTGCCTCTCTGGATTGAATCTGGGACCTCACCACTGTAAATCCATAAACCAGGACCACCATCAATCATTTTGCATTTCCCAAGCGCTTAGTCCAGTGCTCTGCACACAGTAAGCGCTCAATAAATACAATTGATTGATTGATTTTGCCTTTACATTTGCAGTTTCCCCCTCTGGACTGTAAATTCGTTTATGGGCGGGGAACGCGCCGTAGATTTTGTTGTATTGTAGTCTCCCAAATGCTTTGTACAGGGTTCTGCGCATAAAAAGCACTCAATAAACACCACTGATTGATTGATTGATTGCAAGTATCAAAGAAAAGACTGGATCTGGATCTACACATTCCCACCAGGATTCCATTAATAAGGCTGCAGAGGCCCCGGTGACCACGATGACAGTCCGCCTACAAACGGGAGGGGAAAAAAAATCAGGATTTAATTAGTAATACAAATAGATTGCAGCACGGAATGTCGAAGGAGCATTTGGCAAGGTAATTATGTATGACTTCCGAAGGTTCTCACAATTGATTAACATTCTCTGTGCCTCAGTGACCTCATCTGGAAAATGGGGATTCTAGACTGTGAGCCCACTTTTGGGTAGGGACCGTCTCTATATGTTGCCAACTTGGACTTCCCAAGCGCTTAGTACAGTGCTCTGCACACAGTAAGCACTCAATAAATACGATTGATTGATTGATTGATTGATTGATTAAGACTATGAGCCCCCCGGGGGCCAACCTGATTACCTTGTAACCTCCCGAGTGCTTAGAACAATGCTTTGCACCTAGTAAGCGCTCAATAAATGCCATTATTATTATTATTATCCTGACTTGCTCCCTTTATTCTTCCCCCTCCCAGCCCCACATTTCTTATTTACATATCTATAATTTATTTATATATATTAATGTCTGTCCCTCTAGACTGTAAGCCCACTGTGCACAGGGAATGTGTCCGTTTATCATTACAGTGTTAGAGAAGCAGAGTGGCTCAGTGGAAAGAGCCCGGGCTTTGGAGTCAGAGGTTGTGGGTTCAAATCCTGGCTCCACCAATTGTCAGCTGTGTGACTTTGGGCAAGTCACTTCACTTCTCTGGGCCTCAGTGACCTCATCGGGAAAATGGGGATTAAGACTGTGAGCCCCCCGTGGGACACCCTGATTACCTTGTAACCTCCCCAGCGCTTAGAACAGTGCTTTGCACATAGTAAGCGCTTAATAAATGCCATTATTAGTATTAGAGGTGGTCCCTAATAATAATAATGATGATGGCATTTATTAAGCACTTACTATGTGCAAAGCACTGTTCTAAGCGCTGGGGAGGATGCAAGGTGATCAGGTTGTCTCACGTGGGGCTCACAGTCTTCATCCCCATTTTACAGATGAGGTAACTGAGGCACAGAGAAGTTAAGTGACTTAAGTTGAACTTGAATGATTGATACAGACAAGGTAATAAAATTGATAATGATGGTGGTGGCATTTGTTAAGCGCCTACTATGTGCAAAGCACTGTTCTAAGCACTGTGGAGGATGCAAGGTGATCAGGTTGTCCCACGCGGGGCTCACAGTCTTCATCCCCATTTTACAGATGAGGTAACTGAGGCACAGAGAAGTTGTGATAAGTTGAACTTGAATGATTGATATAGACAAGGTAATATAATTCATAATGATGGTGGTGGCATTTGTTAAGTGCTTACTATGTGCAAAGCACTGTTCTAAGCACTGGGGAGGATGCAAGATGATCAGGTTGTCTCATATGGGGCTCACCGTCTTCATCCCCATTTTACAGATGAGGCAACCGAGGCACAGAGAAGTTAAGTGACTTAAGTTGAACTTTTCATTCATTCAATCGTATTTATTGAGCACTTATTTATTGAGTGCTTGGGAAGTACAGGTCGGCAACGTATAGAGACGGTCCCTACCCAACAACGGGCTCACAGTCTAGAAGGGGGAGACGGACAACAAAACCAAACCAGTAGACAGATGCCAACTTAGACTCACAGTCCAAGCAGGAGGGAGAACAGATGATGAATCCTCATTTTAAAGATGAGGAAACTGAGGCAGCGGGACTCAAGTGATTGCCCAAAGCCACACAAGAGCCAGGTGGCAGAGCTGGGGTCCTCCGAGGTTCTTCTCGCTAGGCCATGCCGTTTCCTGCCAGAACGTGAAACAAGCACATCGGTTTTTTGGGACGGCGATGACCCGGCTTGAGGATTTTCCCAGCCCTCGCAGTGCCTCAACTGCAACCAAGGCATTAATAGGATCGAGCAGCCTACCCACCCTCAGCTCCCTACAACAGATAATGAGAATTCCTAGAGGAAAACTCAAACAGCAGCAGAAAAAGAAAAATCCCCCCTCTTCCCCCAACCCCTGCTGTGTCATCATCAAGGGAATCAGTTCCAGGCACCAGAGATGCAATTATCTGAGCCTGCTTCTCTCCTTGGAGATCATTTTTATCTTCGTCCATAATGTGATGTTATCCAAGAGCCCTTGTAAGTGGAACGTCCGCCATCAAATAAAAAATGAACAAGGAAGGGCTGTGATTAACTTGGTTGTTCGTATCTAAAATACAATCCAGCTGTAGAAGAGGCCTTCCCAGGTGCAAAGATAATAATAATAATGATGATGGCATTTATGAAGCGCTTACTATGTGCAAAGCACTGTTCTAAGCGCTGGGGAGGTCACACGGTGATCAGGTTGTCCCACGGGGGGCTCACAGTCTTAATCCCCATTTTACAGATGAGGTAACTGAGGCATAGAGAAGTTAAGTCTTTTAGACTGTGAGCCCACTGTTGGGTAGGGACGGTCTCTATATGTTGCCAACTTGTACTTCCCAAGCACTTAGTACACAGTAAGCACTCAATAAATATGATTGATTGATTGATTGATTAAGTGAGTTGCCCAAAGTCACACAGCTGACAGCTGTGAGCCCACTGTTGAATAGGGACCGTCTCTATATGTTGCCAACTTGTACTTCCCAAGCTCTTAGTACAGTGCTCTGCACACAGTAAGCGCTCAATAAACACGATTGAATGAATGAATGACAAGTGGCGGAGCCGGGATTTGAACCCACGTCCTCTGACTCCAAAGCCGGGGCTCTTTCCACTGAGCCACGCTGCTTCCCGTCCTGGGAGAAATTTCACCTGGGGCCGTTCCCGTCCCCTCCGCTGCAATGGGATCGAAGGTGGGGGTGAATCGGAAAGATTTTCCAAACAAATCAGATGTTACAAAGCATCTGAGCCTGAGTTTTCATTCATTCAATCGTATTCATTGAGCGCTTACTGTGTGCAGAGCACTGTACTAAGCGCTTGGGAAGTACAAGTTGAATAGAAGTTGAATAGTTTTCCTTCCGGTGGGCTTCGACCGCATCTGGCCCAGAAGGATAAAGAAACCCAGGCTTGGTGTCCTGTACACAGTCAGAGCCTAGATGCTGGGGAAAGGCAAACCGTCTTCTGGAGACACATTTCCCGTCCTAAATGGGGAGAGAGAAAGCTGGTAGTGGAGAGGTTAAGTGGGAAACTTAGCTACCAAGTGCTCTCTTTGATCAATCAATCAATCGTATTTATCGAGCGCTTACTGCGTGCAGAGCTGTACTAAGCGCTTGGGAAGTACAAGTTGGCAACATCTAGAGACGGTCCCTACCCAACAGTGGGCTCACAGTCTAGAAGGGGGAGACAGAGAACAAAACCAAACATATTAACAAAATAAAATAAATAGAATAGATATGTGCAAGTAAAATAAATAAATTTGATAACACCATAATCAATCAATCAATTGTATTTATTGAGCACTTACTGTGTGCAGAGCACTGTACTAAGCGCTCGGGAAGTCCAAGTTGGGAACATCTAGAGACGGTCCCTACCCAACAGTGGGCTCCCAGTCTAGAAGGGGGAGACAGACAACAAAACCAAACATATTAACAAAATAAAATAAATAGAATAGATATGTATGGTAAAATAAATAAATTTGATAACACCATAATCAATCAATCAATCAATCATATTTATTGAGCGCTTACTGTGTGCAGAGCACTGTACTAAGCACTTGGGAAGTCCAAGTTGGAAACATATAGAGATGGTCCCTACCCAACAGTGGGCTCACAGTCTAGAAGCAGGAGACAGAGAACAAAACAAAATGTATTAACAAAATAAAATAAATAGAATAGATATGTACAAGTAAAATAAATAAATTTGATAACACCATAATCAATCAATCAATCAATCATATTTATTGAGCGCTTACTGTGTGCAGAGCACTGTACTAAGCGCTTGGGAAGTCCAAGTTGGGAACACATAGAGACGGTCCCTACCCAACAGTGGGTTCACAGTCTAGAAGGGGGAGATGGACAACAAAACAAAATGTATTAACAAAATAAAATAAATAGAATAAATATGTACAAATAAAATAAATAGAGTAATAAATACATACAAACATATATACAGGTGATCAGGTGGTCCCACGGGGGGCTCCCAGTCTTCACCCCCATTTGACAGGTGAGGGAACTGAGGCCCAGAGAAGTGAAGTGACTTGCCCAAAGTCACACAGCTGGCAATGGGCGGAGGTGGGATTTGAACCCATGACCTCTGACTCCCAAGCGAGGGCTCTTTCCATTGAGTTACGCTGCGCTGCTTATCTCACCCTGCTGCTGTGCAGGGCCACTGGGTAGGGGGTGTTTGAGGTGAAGTGTAGCAATAGTAGCAGTTGCAGCGGAAACAATAGTACCCCAGCGCTTAGAACAGTGCTTGGCACATAGTAAGCGCTTAACAAATACCATCATTATTATTATCATTAGTGGAAAGAGCACGGACTTGGGTGTCAGAAGTCGTGGGTTTTAATCCTGGCTCCGCCACTAATCAGCTGTGTGACTTTGGGCAAGTCGCTTCACTTCTCTGCGCCTCGGTTGCCTCGTCTGTAAAATGGGGATTAAGACCGTGAGCCCCCCGTGGGACAACCTGATTACCTTGTCTCTATCCCAGTGCTTAAAACAGTGCTCGGCACATAGTAAGCGCTTAACAAATACCAACATTATTATTGGGACCCGGTGAGACAGCTGGTGCTAAAGGAGAAAAAGAGTGTGGGCTGGGCTGTAGGAGGAGTAAGAGTAATAATATTATTATTATTTACTGGATGACGGGACCTGTAAGCGATTTAAAATAAAATGATTTGCAAGAAACAATATGTACAACGTAGCGGTGGAAAGGGATATCCTGGTAGGGACTGTATATGTTGCCAACTTGTACTTCCCAAGCGCTTAGTACAGTGCTCTGCACACAGTAAGCGTTCAATAAATACGATTGATTGATTGGTTGATTGGTGGAAGAGAGACGGGCAGAGAGAGACAGGGAGAGAGAAAGAGATAGACATCGTGCGTGTGTGTATTCTGCACCCAATACCCACCAGATATCAGCACAGAATAAAGTTGACTATAAAGGTGAGTTGATGAACAACAACCACAACCACAATAATGGTAACAATATTCATTAGGCCACGTTTCCTGATTCCCAGACTCATCCTCTTTCCCCTAGGCCATCTGGGGCTCAGGAAGGGGAGCCTCGGCAGCTCCGCATGGCTCTTCTAGGAATTAAATATTCATTCATTCATTCATTCATTCATTCAATCGCATTTATTGAGTGCTTACTGTGTGCCGAGCACTGTACTAAGCGCTTGGGATCTGTGCTAAGCTATGCAGGGATCTGGGAAGGAAATAGCTAAGCCACCTTGCTCTTTTGACCCAGGAAGGGGCTAAGGGGGAAGCAAGATGGTGGCTCCATGCATTGAAGAATGGCAAGGAGAGCTCAAACTGCTCTCGTTAATAATAATAATGGCATTTATTAAGCACTTACTATGTGCAGAGCACCGTTCTAAGCGCTGGGGAGGTTACAAGGTGATCAGGTTGTCACAGTCTTAATCCCCATTTTACAGATGAGGGAACAGAGGCCCAGAGAAGTGAAGTGACTTGCCCACCGTCACTCAGCTGACAATTGGCAGAGCCAGGATTTGAACCCATGACCTCTGACTCCAAAGCCCGGGCTCGTTCCACTGAGCCCCGCTGCTTCTCATTCTGTTCTCTTCCCTCCCTTCCTCGTGTCACCCGGCCACCAGAGACTGCTGCAGCACCGTGAGCCCATTGTTGGGTGGGGACTGTCTCTATATGTTGCCAACTTGGACTTCCCAAGCGCTTAGTACAGTGCTCTGCACGCAGTAAGCTCTCAATAAATACAATTGATTGATTGATTGAGAGGGTCCAGCCCCGCTAGACGGGGATGGAGGAGACTCCCCCAGTTGCGAGGAAGGGCTGAGAGCAGGTCATTCATTCATTCATTCATTCAGTCCTGGCTATATCCTGGGCGCCTTGCCCCTGGATAATAGGCGGGGGTAGGCTATTATTTCCCATGCAGGAAAGGCCAGAGACCGCTAGCCACTTGCACTGTTTTGGTAGCCCCCACGTGCCGGCTCTGGGAGCAGCTGATTTGTTGACGGTATTGGGGGCTACAGCAGAGGGGAGAACCCAACTAGAGAGAAGCAGCGTGCCTCAGTGGAAAGAGCCCGGGCTTTGGAGTCAGAGGTCACCGGTTCAAATCCTGGCTCCACCAATTGTCAATCAATCAATCAATCATCAATCAATCGTATTTATTGAGCACTTCCTGTGTGCAGAGCACTGGACTAAGCGCTTGGGAAGTCCAAGTCGGCAACATATAGGGACAGTCCCTACCCAACAGTGGGCTCACAGTCTAAAAGGGGGAGATGGAGAACAAAACCAAACATACTAACAAAATAAAATCAATAGAATAGATATGGACAAGTAAAATAAATAAATAGAGTAATAAATCATCATCATCAATCGTATTTATTGAGCGCTTACTGTGTGCAGAGCACTGGACTAAGCGCTTGGAAAGTCCAAGTCGGCAACATAGAGAGACGGTCCCTACCCAGCAGTGGGCTCATAGTCTAGAAGGGGGAGACAGAGAACAAAACCAAACATACTAACAAAATAAAATGAATGGAATATGTATGTACAAGTAAAATAAATAAATAAATAGAGTAATAAATCATCACCATCAATCGTATTTATTGAGCGCTTACTGTGTGCAGAGCACTGGACTAAGCACTTGGGAAGTACAAGTCGGCAACATAGAGAGACGGTCCCTACCCAGCAGTGGGCTCACAGTCTAGAAGGGGGAGACAGAGAACAAAACCAAACATACTAACAAAATAAAATGAATAGAATAGATATGTACAAGTAAAATAAATAGAGTAATGAATCATCATCATCAATCATATTTATTGAGCGCTTACTGTGTGCAGAGCACTGGACTAAGCGCTTGGGAAGTACAAGTCGCCAACATATAGAGACGGTCCCTACCCAGCAGTGGGCTCACAGTCTAGAAGGGGGAGACAGAGAACAAAACCAAACATACTAACAAAATAAAATGAATGGAATAGGTATGTACAAGTAAAATAAATAAATAAATAGAGTAATAAATCATCATCATCAATCGTATTTATTGAGCGCTTACTGTGTGCAGAGCACTGGACTAAGCGCTTGGGAAGTACAAGTTGGCAACACAGAGAGACGGTCCCTACCCAACAGTGGGCTCACAGTCTAGAAGGGGGAGACAGAGAACAAAACCAAACATACTAACAAAATAAAATGAGTAGAATGGATATGTACAAGTAAAATAAATAAATAGAGTAATAAATATGTACAAACTATATATATACATATACATATATATATACATATATATGTATATATATGTATATTGTCAGCTGGGTGACTTTGGGCATTTCACTTCACTTCTCTGGGCCTCAGTTCCCTCATCTGGAAAATGGGGATGAAGACTGTGAGCCCCACGTGGGACGACGTGATCACCTTGTATCTCAACAGTGTTTTGCACATAGTAAACACTTAATAAATACCATCCTTATTATTATACAAGTTTAGTTCTCTCTCACTTTTTCTACTTCTTTCTCTCTCCCTCCATCCCTCTCCTTCTCTTCATCTTTCACTTCTCTTTCCACCGCTTCTTCTCCACTCCCTCCCTTTTCCGCCCCGCTTTCCCCTTCCCAAATCTTCCCAAATCTTCTCGCCCCGACCTTTCCTAGAGTCTTCCAGTCAGCCCTGTGGGCCCGACAGGGACAGAGGTTAGGGCAGGGATGAGAGTAGGGTTTGGAGCAGGCGTTGGGGCGGGGAAAGCAGACAATCGCTGCCGACCACTTCCTTTAATAATAATAATAATAATAATAATAATAATAATAATGGCATTTGTTAATAATAATAATAATGGCATTTGTTACTTACTATGTGCAAAGCACTATTCTAAGTGCTGAGCACTGTTCTAAGTGCTGTAAGCGCTTACTATGGGCAAAGCAGTGTTCTAAGCGATCGTTATTTATTGAGCGCTTACTGCGTGCAGAGCACTGTACTAAGCCCTTTACGCACTCGAGATGGACGACGCATATCGCCGCAGGCCAGGATTCCGAGGGATTACGAAAATATTGAGGAACCAAGCTTCCTATTAGCATTACTAATTAAATTAATTAAAAGTAATTAAAATTAAAAGTATAACTTTTCCTGAGAACCTGAGAGCGGTCGGATAGGGGCGAGAGGGATTTCCATGGAACTGATGATTATGTAAGCAATTGATTTTGGAGGGACTTGAAGGGTGTCCCTTTCAATCAAAAAATTGATGGTATTTATTGAGCACCTACTGTGTACAGAGTACTGTGCGCAGAGTGCAGAGCCACGCTGTGAGAAGCAGCCTGGCTCAGTGGAAAGAGCCTGGGCTTTGGAGTCAGAGGTCATGGGTTCAAATCTCGGTTCCACCTGTTGTCAGCTGTGTGACTTTGGGCAAGTCACTTCATTTCTCTGGGCCTCAGTGACCTCATCTGTAAAATGGGGATTAAGACTGTGAGCCCCCCGTGGGACGACCTGATCACCTTGTAACCTCCCCAGCACTTAGAACAGTGCTTTGCACATAGTAAGCACTTAATAAATGGTATCATTATTTATTATTAATTTACTAAGACCACAATAAAACAGAGTTCCCTGCCCACAATGAGCTTACAGTCTAGAAGGGAAGCAGAGAAGCAGCGTGATTCAGTGGAAAGAGCCCGGGCTTGGGAGTCAGAGGACGTGGGTTCTAATCCCGACTCCTCCACTTGTCTGCTGTGTGACCTCGGGTAAGTCACTTAACTTCTCTGGGCCTCAGTTACCTCATCTGTAAAATGGGGATTAAGACCGTGAGCCCCACGTGGGACAACCTGATCACCTTGTATCTACCCCAGCGCTTAGAACAGTGCTTGACACATAGTAAGCGCCTAACAAATACCCTAATAATAATTATTATTATTAAGGGAAACTTTGGGTCAGTCAAACAGGAAAGCAACGTGGCCTAGTAGAAGCAGCAGAGGCCTGGGAGAAAGAGGACCTGGGTTCTAGTCCCAGCTCCATCCCGTTTCATTCATTCATTGAATCGTATTTATTGAGCGCTTACTGTGTGCAGAGCAGTGTACTAAGCGCTTGGGAGAGGACGATAAAATAATAAATGGGTGGCTGCCTTACCTCAGTGACCTGTCAGTGGGACGGGAGTTGAATTTTAGAGCCCAGTTGCCTGAGACACTCTGGGGAAGGGCAGCGTAGGGCCGGAGAGATGGAAGCAGAGAAATGGTGTGTAGAACTTCATTTAGACTCTAAGCCCACTGTGGGCAGGGATTGCCTCTTTATTGCTGACTTGTACTTTCCAAGCGCTTAGTACAGCGCTCTGCGCACGGTAAGCGCTCAATAAATACGAACGAATGAATCATCATGCCACGTGGCGTGCGGACGTCACAGCATAAGCACATCCTTTGAAACAGGTTGGGTGGGTAAGTTTTCTCAGCCTCAGGTAGGCTGAGTGTCTGATGCCAACCCTGAGGGGGTCTGGGTAGATTGTGTGGGGACAATAAAATAATAATAATAATAATAATAATAATAGCATTTATTAAGCACTTACTATTTGCAAAGCACTGTTCTAATAATAATAATAATAGTAATTGCTTACTATGTGCAAAGCACTGTTCTAATAATAATAATAATAATAATTGTGGGCGCTGGGGTGGATACAAGAAAATTGGGTCAGGAGCACTCCCTGCCCCACATGGAGTTCTCTTTATTTTACAGATGAGGATAGAGTATATCTGATGGACAGAGGATCCGGTAACTTGTTGCGGGCAGGGAATTTATCTACCGACTGTGTTATAGTTTTCTCTGCCTCCCAATCACTCAGTACATGATCTGCACGCAGTCATCACTCAATAAATGCAATTGATAGATTAATCAGTCGATTAATCAATTGACCAGGCAGGGTTGGATGGGTCACGGTTGGACAGAGAGGGTTTGGTGCGGTAGTGATAGTATTTATTAAGGGTTTATTGTGTGCAGAGCACTGTACTAAGTGCTGGGAGAAAATACGCAGTGGGGAAGTTGACACAGTCCCTGTCCTTGCCGCCGTTTGGACCAATCAGGGTTGGTTGGGTCGTGGGTGGACAGAGAGGGTCTGGTATTCATTCAGTCATATTTATTGAGCGCTTACTGTGTGCAGAACACTGTACTAAGCGCTTGGGTATGTGAACCAAGTTGGGCTGGGGGGAACAATTCTGCAACCATTACAGAAGCAGCGTGGCTCAGTGGAAAGAGCCCGGGCTTTGGAGCCAGAGGCCATGGGTTCAAATCCCGGCTCCGCCACTTGTCAGCTGTGTGACTTTGGGCAAGTCACTTCACTTCTCTGGGCCTCAGTGACCTCATCTGTAAAATGGGGATTAAGACTGTGAGCCCCATGTGGGACAACCTGATCACCTTGTGAATGCCCCAGCGCTTAGAACAGTGCTTTGCACATAGTAAGTGCTTAATAAATGCCATTATTATTATTATTATATATATAATAATATATAATATAATAATATATAATATATAATATAATATTATATATTTTTATATTTTAGACTGTGAGCCCACTGTTGGGTAGGGACTGTCTCTATATGTTGCCAATTTGTACTTCCCAAGCGCTTAGTACAGTGCTCTGCACATAGTAAGCACTCAATAAATGCGATTGATGATGATTATTACAGTTTGAGTACGTTCCACAGGCCGAAAACAGGACCAGACTTCCCCTTCCACGGGGGAAGAATTTTACCGTCAACAACGTATTCATTTATTCACCCACCTCTCCAAAAGGAATGTTTTCTGACTCTGATCTTTATCGGGAATTTCTCGGCTAAGCCCTTCGAGTTGACTTCTCTCACTAGAAGTTAAGTAAAGCATTTCAATTTAAAGACAGATAGTTGAAAAGTTTTTATTTCGTTCCATTATACGGTTTGAGCAGTGCCATAAAGTTGCTCCCTAAAGTGGCCCGGCAGTGGTGCGAAGGCTAGACGGCAAACGAGTGTTGATTTTCAACCGATATCACACTCTGTCCAGCTGGTGTTGGAAGAAGGGTTTCAGAGCTAAAGGGGATTTTTGGTTCATCTTGGGGGTAGACGGGCCTCGGCAGCGCCGTTCCCGAAATCCTTGGACAAGTAACTCCGCGATCCTGGTCCTTGGCGGGAGGCCGCAAGTCACGTCCCCCTCCTCCGGGAAGCCCAGCGTGGAGGGCAGCGGGGTCTGTGGCCCCAGGAAACTCTGTGGGATTGGGGGGGGGCTCCCCGAGGCTGCCGGGACGGATTGGCGGTCTCCCTTATTTTGCGTTCGGCCTCACGATCTTCATGGACAAATAGTTCTAAACCGGAAAACGGAAAGAGCAGAAATGAAAACCGAGACCGGCTGACTCCGGTCGACCGGAGTGTTGAGTCCGTCCCTCGGCTAAATTCCTGTGAGCTACCGGCTCTGGGCCGAGGACGGTCTGCCCGTGGCCCCCGAGCCCACGGCTGGTGGCCGGGCAGCTGCAGGACACTGGGGAAGCAGCGTGGCTCGGTGGAAAGAGCCCGGGCTTGGGAGTCAGAGGTCATGGGTTCCAATCCCGGCCCTGCCACTTGTCAGCTGTGTGACCTTGGGCAAGTCACCTAACTTCTCTGAACCTCAGTCACCTCATCTGTAAAATGGGGATTAAGACTGTGAGCCCCACGTGGGACAACCTGATCACCTTGTAACCTTCCCAGTGCTTAGAACAGCGCTTTGCACATAGTAAGCGCCTAATAAATGCCATTATTATTATTATTATTATTATTATTATTAATCCCGGCTCCGCCACCTGTCTGCTGTGTGACTTTGGGCAAGTCACCTAACTTCTCTGAGCCTCAGTCACCTCATCTGTAAAATGGGGATAAAGACTGTGAGCCCCACGTGGGACAACCTGATCACCTTGTAACCTTCCCAGCACTTAGAACAGCACTTTGCACATAGTAAGCAGTTAATAAATGCCATTATTATTATTATTATTATTATTATTATTATTATTAATCCCGGCTCCACCACCTGTCTGCTGTGTGACCTTGGGCAAGTCACCTAACTTCTCTGAGCCTCAGTCACCTCATCTGTAAAATGGGGATGAAGACTGGGAGCCCCACGTGGAGCAACCTGATCACCTTGTATCCCCACTCAGCGCTTAGAACAGTGCTGTGCACATAGTAAGCACTTAACAAATGCTATCATTATTATTATTATTATTATTACCACATCAGGAGCAGGGTAGGGAGGAGTCGGGGGGCTGAGGGAGTCAGGGAAGGCGACGGGGCTGGGGGTGAGGGAGGAGGGAAATTCAGGAGTCCGGGTGGGGTGGCGCGGGTACTTCTCAAGGGCCTGGGGAAGCACAGTGAAGGGAAACATGACACCGAGGAAGCCAATAAGAGACGGGGCGCCCGGCCCGGCAAAGAGGAGGAAAGAAGTCCGAGGATGGAGACGCGCCAGGTTAGCTCTGCGGGAAAAATGCGTCTCCGAACCTGGAGAAATGACCAAATGTCCAAACCTGGACTGACGTGGGCCGAGCAGACGCTCGGACCGTGGGCAGAGCCAGGACGGAGCCATAGCCCTCAACGCCCTGGGCACTTCTAGATGCCAAGGCCCAGCAGTTGTCTAGTTAACTGAGAGCCGGGCTGAGCTGGACGGGGATGGGCAGGGCTGAGCGGGGCTAAAGACGGATGGGGAGGAGCAGGGAAAGATTGGGCCAGGCAGGGTAGGGATGGGTAGGACTTGCAGGGTTTGGGCAGGGCTACAAGGGGATGGACGGGGTGGGAGGGGAGGAGCGGCTGGTCTTCTTACCGGCAAGGAGTAGAGGAGCACGGCTACAAACAGGAGCAGAATCAGCAGGATGATCAGGCCGATGATGACCCATTTAAATCGACGCCACAGAATAAATCTCATGGTCTTGCAGGGGTTGGTGAACCAAAGGAAAGAGGTCTCCGGGCGGCTGCATTAGGAAAGGAAGAGTAATCATCCCCGAGGAAGCTGAAGTTGCTAAGTAACACTGATCATCATTTATACCCACTGTGGCATTCGTCAAGCTCTTACCATGTGCCAAGCACTGGACTAAGGTTATCAGAGCGAACACGGCCTCTGCCCCAAAAGGGACTCACAGTCTAAGGAGGAGGGAGAACAGATATTGAATCCCCATTTTCCTTAGGCCTCCCTCCCAGCCCCGCCAAAACCGTGCCCCGTGCTCTGCCCCTCCTCTCTGTCCAGGCGGAGGTAGCGGGGTTGTCGAGGGCCCGGAGACCCTGGCCCTCAGGTAGCCCACCTCCCGAAGGCGACGACTCACTTGGGGGTCTCTAGCTTGGGGTTCATGTTGGGTTCGTCCCGGCCTTTCCCCGCCGGCCTCTCGTCCACCTCCTTCTCGTTCAGCACTTCCAGCGTCATCTCCACTTTCCCCTTCGGTAAAGCAAGCAGGTCAATCAATCAATCAATCAATCATATTTATTGAGCACTTACTGTGTGCAGAGCACTGTACTAAGCGCTTGGGAAGTACAAGTCGGCAACACATAGAGACAGTCCCTACCCAACAGCGGGCTCACAGTCTAGAAGAGCGGGCTCACAGTCTAGAAGTTCAGCCCGGGGGCTCAGCAGCCTCACCCAGAGGGCTCCCATCCCCTCCCGCCTGGCTTCTTCCTCGGTGCCTTCCGAGCCGGAGCCGAGAGCCCCCGCTCTCAGGCCTCTGAAAGGATGGGGGCCCGGTCCAGCGGCGGGAGGCTTGAGGCCTCGGGGGTGGACGGGGAGAGCAACAGATGGGCTCTGAGGGTCGCCCACCCACGTCAGACTGCCACGGTGGCTGGAGGCCCGCCCGGGGCCCGGCGTGGACAGCTGGGCCTCCGATCCGTTCGCCACTGAGGCCTCCGGGCCCGCACCTGCTCCGGGACCCCATTCCGGAGCTTAGAGTTGAGCCCTTGACCGGTTAAACGAGGGTTGGCCTGGGGGACCTGAAATCCCTTCCCACTCCCCACCCAGTCCTCTACTCGGCCCGTCTAAGCCCTGCCTTTCCTGCTCTCTTTCCTCACCATTCCCCTTTTAGACTGTGAGCCCACTCTTTTAGACTGTGAGCCCACTGTTGGGTAGGGACTGTCTCTATATGTTGCCAATTTGTACTTCCCAAGCACATAGTACAGTGTTCTGCACATAGTAAGCGCTCAATAAATACGATTGATGATGATGATTCCCCACCTCCCCTATTCATCGTTTCCCTTTCCCCCTTCCTCCCTTCCCCTCTCCCTTTCACCACCACCGATCTCCTTTCCCTCCCCATGGTGGCCCGCTTCCCTTTCCCCTCCCGCCATGCTCATCCAGGCTAGGCGGCTGCCGTGGGCGCAGCCTGAAAGGAGTCATGATAATAATATTAAAAATGACTGTGGTATTCGATAGGCGTCTAACTTGTACTTCCCAAGAGCTTGGTCCGGTACTCTGCACACGGTAAGCGCTCAATAAATACGATTGAATGAATGAATGAGATGAGAAGCAGCGTGGCTCAGTGGAAAGGAGCCCGGGCTTTGGAGTCAGAGGTCATGGGTTCAAATCTCAGCTCTGCCAGTTGGCAGCTGTGTGACTTTGGGCCAGTCACTTCACTCCTTCTAGACCGTGAGCCCACTGTTGGGTAGGGACCGTCTCTCTATGTTGCCAACTTGGACTTCCCAAGCGCTTAGTACAGCGCTCTGCACACAGTAAGCGCTCAATAAATACGATTGATTGATTGATTCTCTGGGCCTCAGTTCCCTCATCTGTCAAATGGGGACGAAGACCGTGAGCCCCCCGTGGGACCACCTGATCACCTTGGCACCTCCCCGGAGCTTAGAACAGTGCATTGCACGTAGTAAGCGCTTAATAAAAATGCCATTATTAGTGTTATTATGTGCCAAGTACCGTACTACACACTGGAGTAGATATAAGGTAATCAGGTCGGACACAGTCCCCGCTCCGGTACCTAAAAGGAAGGGAGAAGAGGTATCCTCTCTCGATTTTATAGTCGAGGGAACTGAGGCACAGAGAAGGGAAGCGACTCACCCGAGGTCACACGGCGGGTAAGTCGCAGAGCTGGGATTCAAACCCAGGTCCTCCGACTCCCAGATTGGGGCTCTCTCTAGTAGTCCATGCTGCTTCTCAGATCCACAGGCAACTGTCCCCGACAGCCAAACATTTCAGTTTGGTGCCCAGACCCCAGGCTTCTGTCTCCGGGGTCCTTTCTCAAATTATCAATCGTATTTATTGAGTGCTTACTGTGTGCAGAGCACTGTACTAAGCGCTCCCCAAATGCCGGGGGAGGACAAGGAGGTTGCCCGAACGCCATGCCCGGATGCCGCGGGGATGCGGGTGATGGATGAATGCATCTGGCCTAGAGGCTGAGCCCCGTGAGGCGCTGCCAGGGCTTTGGGAAGCGGCAGAAACGTGGCTGGGCAGGGAAGATGGCGTGGCCTAATGGAAAGAGCACGGGCCTGGGAGTTGGAGGACCCAGGTTCTAATCCCGGCTCTGCCTGCTGTTTGACCTGGGGAAAATCACTTAACTTCTCTGTTCCTCCTCTGTAAAATGGGGATTAAATCCTACTCCCTCCCGCTTAGAGGACAAGCCCCGTTTGGGGCAGGGACTGTGTCCCACCTGATTAACTTGCATCCGTCCCAGCGCTTGGAGCAGTGCGTAGCACGTAGTAAGCGCTTAACCAATACCGTAATAATAATAATTATAACAAGGGGGAGAAACCCGCATACGTTCAGCACACGGACGCCATCCTTCTCCGCGTAGCACGGCCACCAGCCCTTCATCGACTTCTGCTCGAAGAGGGACGCCGTCTTGATTTTCAGAGGGTTGGTCGTCCCGGGATCGGGGATCATGCCCAGGTGGCACTTTTCGGGCGACTTGGCTGGGATCACCACGCGGTGCAGATCGAGCTCCACAAAGCCTGGCCGAGAAAACGGACCCGACACCCTGCAGAGGAACTCAGGCCGAGGGCCGGAGCGGGCCAGGGTCCCCCACTGCCAGTCCCTTTCCTGAGCTGCCCGAAACTCCGAGGTCGTTTGTCTCTTTTTAAAGGCCCTGACGTCTGACCCAACATCCTCCTGTCCATTGTCCCCAGGCCAGGCCTCGCCTCATCACTCCCACTGATCCTGCTCTTCTCCTCCCACCCTTCCCCTTCCTCCAACTCTTAGCCCAGTCCAAGTTCCCCCAATCCGTTTCTTCCTGGCCAGTGCTCCCCACTCCCCTCCCATCCCTTTCTTCCTGTCCAGTGCTCCCCACCCCGCTCCCCTCTGACCGGTACCCAAGTGGACCGGCTGCCGGCTCCCCTCAAACTCCACCTCCAATCCAGGGCTTTCTGGACCAGTCTCTCATCCAGTGCCCGCCGCCTTCTGCCCCCCACCTAATATCCCTGGTTCCTGTTCTGGGGCCTCAAGGAGAAGCCCAGTCGAGACCTAGGGCGGTGCCACCCTGCCAGCCAGAAATATGCCCATCGAGCAACAGGGATTCCCAGAATTTCTTCCGTGTTCCCAGCAGGATGCCTGGTTCCGTTTTCCCCGCCCGATGCGTCTCGTGGTGGGACACTGAACAGAGCCCAGGGAAGAGGCATTCCTGCTGCCTGCCTCTGCGGCCGTCCCGGGCCAGCCGGCTCGGCAGGCTTACCCAGGAAGTCATCCAAGGAAAACTTGTCATTGTCCCAGATCTGCACGATCAGCCTCGGAGGGACGCGGAACTCGGTCTGGTCGAGGCTCCAGAAATGCTCCTGAAACGGAAGCCCGTCTCTGAGGAACCACACTTCCCTCACCCTATCAAGAGTACATATCGAGCACCGACTGCATGAAGTGACAGGGAGAGCGCTGTAGAGGAAAACGGCCCGATCCCTGCCCACGGAGAGCTCTCGTGACCAAATTTACGGAAAGGAGGACGACGGGCGTAAATAGTAGTCTCCTTGTTCTCCCAGGCTGCCAGAGGCTCACCCTACTACGCTTTCCAGCCCAGCTGCCCAGCCGGGCAGGATCTCAAAGACGGGATTGGGCGGTCCCACACCACTGGCCCCGCCTGAGGCCCAATTCCCCCTGCAACCCACCTTTTTGGAAACGATGCAGAGCTCCTCAGCTGGGAGATACTCAAAGGGGAAGACAAATCTCCAGTTAAAATTCCCTTCCCCATCCAGCGACCTGTAGTGCACATCCGTCTTTTGCTTATTTTCTTCATTTCCTGGGATCCAGCTGAAAGAAAGGTGGAGACAAGGCTTGGCTTCAGGGCGCGGACTGAGTTGGCTCGTGGGCCCCGAAAGGAGGCTTGGAGGTGATTCTAGTGGGGCTGCGGTTGAGGAACCCCGAAGGGACGGGTGATTCTCACCCGGCCTCGTCCGGTAACCACACCAGGGCCCCGTCTCCATCCCAGGGAGCGCGGCCGGATCCGGTGACCTGCATTTCTTCCCAGTGGGCCACATTCTGCACTTTCAGGATTTATAGGGGGAGACCCCCGAAATCCTTGGGAAACATGAGGTAAAGAGCTTTCCTTGTCTGGTGTGTGTTCGTGTCTGTCTGTGTGTTCCCTGTGTGTTTATGTGTGTCCGTGGGTCTCTGCGCCTGGGTGCCCGTGTCTCATGTGTATCTGTGTGTGTCTATACTTCCCATATATGCCCGTGTTTGTGTCCGTGTGGGTGTCCGTATTGGGGGCTGGCCAGAGAACCTTTGCCCTTCTTCAGCCCTGGGGCAGTTCTCCAATGAGGGCCGGCAGCTGCGGTTCCTGGCCCCTTGTCCCTCTAGACTGGAAGCTCGTTGTGGGCAGGGAATGCGTCTATTGTTATATTGTACTCTCCCGTGTGTTTAGTGCAGCGCTCTGCGCACAATAGGCGCTCAATAAATATGATTCAATAGATAGACGAATGGCCCGTCTATTGCTCACCTGGCTTTCCTTGTGCTCACTGTATCAGAGTCATAGGGTCCAGCTGAGGGAGCCCCCTTCTCTCTCTCTTCCTCCTCCTCCTTCTCCTCCCCCAAAGCCCCTGGATTAGAAGTCCTCCACCCTCCTGCAGTGCCTGGCCGGCCTGGGCAATCGGATGGCAAGGATCTGCTGTCGATCAACAGAGGGCTGTAGCCTTCCCTGATCCCAGATCCCAGGCCTCAGGTCTCAGGCTGGGAGCTTCTGCATAGAAGCCAGGGATTCTCAGGCTCAGTTCGGGGCTGAGATCGGCAACAGTTCCCTCCGGCCTGCTTCTAAAGGTCCCCAGAAACATCCACAACTTGGTGCTCAGATAGTTGGAGGCCACGATAACGGTTACGATATGCTCCATCCAAAGTTATCAGCCCGAAATAGCATTTGGTTCTCCCATCTCCCAACTGCTGTTTCTGAGCGGGTCCCCGGGGTGGGACGGGGAAGAGGCCTGGGTCTCGGCGTATCCTTTCACCCTGATAGCATCCGTACCCTTTCACATAGATATCACTCATCTCTTCTCCCGTGACGCTCTTCTCGTCCAGGATGACATCCTTTGTGTTCCAGATAATCACCCGCAGGACGTACCTGCCAGGGAAAGAGCACGGAGGGAGGTTGCCGGCTCAGGGCTGGGGCGCGGAGCCACGGGGGCGCGGGGTGGGGGGGACCGTCCCGTCCGCTACTCACTTCTTGGCCTTGCGGGGGTTGATGTTGAAAGGGGGGCCGGGAGGACCCAAGCTTTTGGGGAAAACATCCACCCACATCTGGAGCTTTCCCTGTGTCATTTGGAGGGAAAAGAGGAGCAGGGAATTATTGAGTGTCCTGTCGGAGAAGCGTGGTTAATCTAGGGCATCGGCCAGACAGGTAGACACACGGCTCGGCAGGCAGACTGACACAGACTGACAGATAGGCAGACATATGAGAAACAGCATGGCTATGAGAAGCAGCGTGGCTCAGTGGAAAGAGCCCGGGCTTTGGAGTCGGGGTTCATGGGTTCAAATCCCGGCTCCGCTAATTGTCAGCTGTGTGACTTTGGGCAACTCACTTCGCTTCTCTGGGCCCCAGTGACCTCATCTGGAAAATGGGGATGAAGACTGGGAGCCCCCCGTGGGACCACCTGATCACCTTGTACCCTCCCCAGCGCTTAGAACGGCGCTTTGCACATAGTAAGCACTTAATAAAATGCCATTATTATTATTATTGTTAGATAGACAGACAGACAGGCAGACAGACAGAAAGGCCAGCAGGTAAAGAAGTAGACAGGCAGACAGACAGTCAGACAGTCAGACAGGCAGTCGGACAGAAAGGCCGGGAGGCAGACGGGAAGATGGACAGTCAGACAGGCAGACACACAGACAGTCAGTCAGTATGGCTTAGTGGAAAGAGCCCGGGCTTGAGAGTCAGAGGTCGTGGGTTCTAATCCAGGTTCCGCCACTTATCACTCGTTCATTCATTTCATTCAATCGTATTTATTGTGCGCTTACCGTGTGCGGAGCACTGGACTAAGCGCTTGGGAAGTACAAGTACACGTACATATAGAGATGGTCCCTACCCGACAGCGGGCTCACAGTCTAGAAGGGGGAGACAGATGACAAAACATATTAACAAAATAAAGTGAATAGAATAAATATGTACAAATAAAATAGAGTAATAAATACGTACAAACATATATACGGGTGCTGTGGGGAGGGGAAGGAGGTAAGGATGAGGAGAGGAAGGAGGCGGTTCAGTCTGGGAAGGCCTCCTGGAGGAGGTGAGCTCTCAGTAGGGTGACTTTGGGCAAGTCACCTCATTTCTCTGGGCCTCGGTTCCCTCATCCGGAAAATGGGGATAGAATCTGTAAGCCGCACGTGGGACAACCTGAATACCTTGTATCTACCCCAGTGCTTAGAACAGCGCTTGGCACATAGTAAGCGCTTAACAAATACCATTATTATTATTATTAATAATATAATAAATAATATCAATACAGTAAAATAATATAAATATAATAAAATATAAATATAATATAAATTTATTTTAATATAAAATAATAATAATAATAATTATTGTTATTTATTATTAATAATAAAAACAGGCAGGCAGGCAGGGAGCAGACAAGCAAACAGACAGACAAACAGGCAGGCAGGAAGATAGATAGACAGACCAATGGGCAGAGCAGTGGGTAATCGCTGTCACCAGGCAGACGGAACCGTCTGCGGGCAGACTATGCCCTCCTTTCCTCTTCTCCCACTCCTTTCTGTGTCACCCTGATTTGCTCCCTTTATTCATCCCCGCCCATCCCAGCCCCATGACACTTATGTCCACCTAATAATAATAATGATGGCCTTTATGAAGCGCTTACTAGGTGCAAAGCACTGTTCTAAGCTCTGGGGAGGTTACAAGGTGATCGGGTTGGCCCAAGGGGAGCTCACAGTCTTCATCCCCCTTTTACAGATGAGGGAACTGAGGCCCAGAGAAGTTAAGTGACTTGCCCCAGGTCACACAGCGGACATGTGGAGGAGCCGTAATGTATTTATTTATATTAACGTCTGTCTCCCCATCTAGACTAGAAGCTCTCTGTGGGCAGGAAATGGGTCTGCTTATTGCTTTGGACACAGCAAGCTCTCAATAAATACGATCGCGTTGAAAGAGTGAGCGAGAGAGTCGGAGCCGTGTGGCTGGCAGAGAGGGTCATCGTCATCAATCGTATTTATTGAGCGCTTCCTGTGTGCAGAGCACTGTACTAAGCGCTTGGGAAGTACAAATTGGCAACATATAGAGACAGTCCCTACCCAACAGTGGGCTCACAGTCTAAAAGGGGGAGACAAAACCAAACATAGTAACAAAATAAAATAGAATAGATATGTACAAGTAAAATAAATAAATAGTAATAGGGTCGTCCCATAACTGCAGCCAGAGGTAAACTGAGCCCCCCCAGGCTCTCCCTCTACGCTTGGAGATCCTCTCCGACAGGGGAGGTGCAGAGGGGCAAATTCCTGGTGTGGCAGGGCCCAGGGACTGGGAAGTGGAGATCGGAGGAGCGTAATCTACTGGATTTGGGTGCTCCCTGAGGCTGGGCTCCCGGAGATCCTCTCCCCTTGACGCAGCGGGTTCCCCAGGTGGATCCGCCAGTGCTCTGCACACAGTAAGCGCTCAATAAATACGATTGATTGACTGAGGGAATGGGGGAGCTCCACCTGGGAGATGTTGGGCTGAAAGGTGCTGAACAGAGTGCGCGTCTCGACGTGCTCGGGAACCAGCCCTTGAGTCCGGAGGACGTGCAGGGCCAGGCGCTGCTCAGCCGACCCGAGGTGGGGGTGCAGGACTTTGTTGGCTTCTGCAATGGAGGCAAAATTGGCAGCGCCCGGCGGGCCCGGGCGCCTTGCCCGACAGACGGCCCGTCCGCGGCAGGGTGGGCGCGGAGGGGCTCCGTCGGAGGGGCCGGAGTCAGATGTGAGGTGTCTGCACGTTCCCCCCGAGGCTCGGGGGGTAGGAGCAGCGGGAGGACTAGGATCAGGAGCGGGTCGATAGGATGGGGCGCGTGGTCCCGCGGAAGGGAGGCCTGGAATTCCGCTCCACCCAAGCAGGGGCCTGGGCTCACCGAATTCATCCAGGCTGTAGTCTCGCCCTCCGAACTCCAGTCTGTTCCCACTTTCCAAGAGGATGGGGGGCGGGAACCCCTTGAACCGGGCCACGTTCTGCAGCAACTGGGTGGGCTGCAGCTGGTCTCGCCAGGTGTTGATTCCGGAGCTGCAGACGAAACGGGAGGCCGAACTGAGCCCGGCGAAGAGAAGCAGCGCGGCTCAACGGAAAGAGCCCGGGCTTTGGAGTCGGAGGTCACGGGTTCAAATCCCGGCTCGGCCGCTTGTCAGCTGGGTGACTTTGGGCAAGTCACTTCGCTTCCAGCGCTTAGAACAGTGCTTTGCACATAGTAAGCACTTAATAAATGCCATCATCATTATTATTATTATTCTCTGGGCCTCAGTTATCTCATCTGGAAAATGGGGAGGAAGGCTGTGAGCCTCCCGTGGGACAACCTGATCACTTTGTAACCTCCCCAGTGCTTAGAATAGTGCTTTGTACATAGTAAGCACTTAATAAATGCCACTATTATTATTATTATTATTATTCTCTGGGCCTCAGTTACCTCATCTGGAAAATGGGGAGGAAGACTGTGAGCCTCCCGTGGGACAACCTGATCACCTTGTAACCTTCCCAGTGCTTAGATCAGTGCTTTGCACATAGTAAGCACTTTTAATAAATGCCATTATTATTATTATTAAGCCATGCCCCTGTGTGGATAGAGGGTGTTGGGGGGCACCAGGCTGCCTGGCCGCCGGAAATCGCACCATGAGTGGGGAATTCATTCATTCAATCGTATTTATTGAGCGCTTACTGTGTGCAGAGCACCGTACTAAGCGCTTGGGAAGTACAAGTTGGCAACTTATAGAGGCGGTCCCTACCCAACAGTGGGCTCACAGTCTAGAAATGCCTCCCTGCCAGGCTTGGAGGGCCCCTGTCTGCCCCGTGCCTTCCGAAGGACTGGGAGGAAACTGAGATTGCGCTTTCCCGCTGGAAAGGTGGCAGGGGAGTCGGAGCCAGCACTGCCCAGCAACTCATTCATTCATTCCTTCAATCGTATTTATTGAGCGCTTACTGGGTGCAGAGCACTGTACTGAGCGCTTGGGAAGTACAAGTCTGACCCCTGGCAGGGCACGAGGGAGAGCAACAGAGGTCATACGACCAGGCTGGCCATCCCGGAGGTCACGAGTTTTGCCCCTGGGCCTGCTTCCTGACCGGAGGCCCGATGTGCGTTTCCCTCTTGGCGGAGGTAAGTGGGACGGCGGAGGGTGGCGGTGAGGGGGTGGCCATCACAGAGCCAGGCAGTGGCGGGGGAAACAGGTGAGAGGAAAGGGACTCCTGGGTTCCTGCCATCATCATCAATCGTATTTATTGAGCGCTTACTATGTGCAGAGCACTGTACTAAGCACTTGGGAAGTACAAATTGGCAACAAATTGCCACCCCTGGCCCTGGGGGCAGCCAGCCTAGGGGCATAGTGGGAACTCTGGGCAACCAGCAGAGGTGGCAACGCTGTAATGATAATCATAATGCTGGCATTTGTTAAGCGCTTACTCTGTGCCAAGCATTGTTCTAAGCGCTGGGGAGGATACACGGTGATCAGATTATCCCACGGGGGGCTCACAGTCTTCATCCCCATTTTCCAGATGAGGGAACTGAGGCCCAGAGAAGTGAAGTGACTTGCCCAAAGTCACCCAGCTGGCAATGGGCGGAGCCAGGATTTAATAATAATAGTAATGATGGCATTTATTAAGCGCTTACTATGTGCCCAGCACTGTTCTAAGCACTGGGGAGGATACAAGGTGATCAGATTGTCCCACGGGGGGCTCACAGTCTTCATCCCCATTTTCCAGATGAGGGAACTGAGGCCCAGAGAAGTGAAGTGACTTGCCCAAAGTCACACAGCTGGCAATGGGCGGAGCCTGGATTTAATAATAATAACGATGGCATTTATTAAGCGCTTACTATGTGCAAAGCACTGTTCTAAGGGCTGGGGAGGATACAAGGTGTTCAGATTGTCCCACGGGGGGCTCACAGTCTTCATCCTCATTTTCCATATGAGGTCATTGAGGTCCAGAGAAGTGAAGGGACTGGCCCAAAGTCACACAGCTGGCAATGGGTGGAGCCGGGATTTACTAGTAATAATAATAATGATGGCATTTATTAAGCGCTTACTATGTGCAAAGCACTGTTCTAATCGCTGGGGAGGCTACAAGGTGATGAGGTTGTCCCACGGGGGGCTCACAGTCTTCATCCCCATTTTGAGGTCACTGAAGTCCAGAGAAGTGAAGTGACTGGCCCAAAGTCACACAGCTGGCAATGGGCGGAGCCGGGATTTGAACCCTTGACCACTGACTCCCAAGCCCAGGCTCTTTCCGCTGAGCCACGCTGCTCCTGCTAGTGAGTTTGGTTGGGTCCGGGGGGGGGTCAGTGCCTGTTGTGTCAGGGGGATTTAAACAGTAGCATCACCCAGCTTCTGCACATTTTAGTATTTTGGGAAGCTCTGGCTGTGCCGGGGTTCTGGCCGAATCAATCAATCAATCAATCAATCAATCAATCGTATTTATTGAGCGCTTACTGTGTGCAGAGCACTGGACTAAGCGCTTGGGAAGTACAAGAATGACTTGGGGGTTGCCACTTTGAGGCCCCTGAAGGTCCCTGTTTTTCCTGGACTCATCGGACTCGGCACTTTCATTGTTGTTTTAAAAATAAAACCTAGGCGCTTAATTCATTCAATCATATTTATTGAGCGCTTACTGTGTGCAGAGCACTGGACTAAGTAGAGAAGCAGCGTGGAGAGAAGCACTGGAGAGAAGCAGCATGGCTCAATGGAAAGAGCCCAGGCTTTGGAGTCAGAGGTCACGGGTTCAAATCCCGGCTCTGCCCATTGTCAGCTGGGTGACTTTGGGTAAGTCACTTGGCTTCTCTGGGCCTCAGTGACCTCTTCTATGAAATGGGGACGAAGACTGAGAGCCCCCCGTGGGACAACCTGATCACCTTGTAACCTCCCCGGCGCTTAGAACAGTGCTTTGCACATAGCAAGCGCTTAACAAATGCCATCATTATTATTAGTAAAGCTTAATAATATTATTATTACTACTACTACTGATGCTTCTATTGCTACTTCTATTACTACCCTGAAAATATTACTACGACTAGTAGTAGCAATATCTCTAGTAGCAGCAAAAACTGTATTTCAAAATTCTGTTTGATGTAGAAAAGCAGCGTGGCTCAGTGGAAGAGAGCCCGGGCTTTGGAGTCAGAGGTCATGGGTTCAAATCCCGGCTCTGCCAATTGTCAGCTGGGTGACTTTGGGGAAGTCACTTCACTTCTCTGGGCCTCAGTGACCTCATCTGTTAAATGGGGATTAAGACTGTGAGCCTCCCATGGGACAACCTGATCACCTTGTAACCTCTCCGGCGCTTAGAACAGTGCTTTGCACATAGTAAGCGCTTAATAAATGCCATCATTATTATTATTATTATTACTACTACATCTACTATTTCTACTTCTGTTTACTGCTGCTACAACTAATGACACTACTACTACTAATAATGATGGTATTTGTTAAGCGCTTATTCTGTGCCAAGCACCGTTCTAAGCACTGGGGTAGATACAGGTAATCAGGTTGTCCCACAGGGGGCTCACAGCTTTAATCCCCATTTTACAGATGAGGGGACTGAGGCCCAGAGAAGTTAAGTAGGGACCGTCTCTCTATGTTGCTGACTTGTACTTCCCAAGCGCTCAGTACAGTGCTCTGCACACAGTAAGCGCTCAATAAATACGATTGAATGAATGAATGCCCACAAGGAGCTTGCAGTCAAGCGCTGAGTACAGTGCTCTGCACACAGTAAGCGCTCAATAAATGCGATCGAATGAATGTTTGAAGTGACTTGCCCAAGGTCCCACTGCGGATAAGTGGTGAAGCCGGGATTAGAACCCATGACCTCTGACTCCCAAGCCTGTGCTCTTTCCATTAAGCCACATTGCTTCTCTAGTCCACTCTACTCTACTGTATTCTACTTCTTCCTCTACTACTATTACTATGGTTACTGGTATTATTACTAGCTGCTACTACTCCATGTGTGAGTGTGCGTATTTGTGTGTGTGTGTGTATGTTCAGGAGCTCTGGGGCTCCTAATAATAATAATGATGGCATTTATTAAAGCGCTTACTATGTTCCAAGCACTGTTCTAAGTGCTGGGGAGGTTACAGGGTGATCAGGTTGTCCCACTGAAAATATTACTACTACTAGTAGTAGCAATACCCCCCTTTTAGACTGTGAGCCCACTGTTGGGTAGGGACTGTCTCTATATGTTGCCAACTTGTACTTCCCAAGCGCTTAGTACAGTGCTCTGCACACAGTAAGCGCTCAATAAATACGATTGATTGATAGTAGCAGCAAAAACTGCTGCTACTGCTACATCTACTATTATTACTTCTGTTAACTGCCGCTACAACTAATGATACTACTGCTACTACTAATAATAATACTACTAGTACTACTACTAATAATAATGATGGTATTTGTTAAGCACTTATTCTGTGCCAAGCATCGTTGTAAGCACTGGGGTAGATACCGGTAATCAGGTTGTCCCACGCGGGGCTCACAGCTTTAATCCCCATTTTCCAGATGAGAGAACTGAGGCCCAGAGAAGTGAAGTGACTCGCCCCAAGTCACACAGCTGACGAGTGGCCGAGCCGGGATTTGAACCCGTGACCTCTGACTCCAAAGCCCGGGCTCTTTTCCACTGAGCCACGCTGCTTCTCTAAGGGGATGGAGACCACGCTGGGAGACCCCCGGGACTTTGTGGGGGTAAGAGTGTCCTTTGGGTGGGACGACAGTTCTGCGGCCCGGGGCGCTGAGCTTTCCCAGAGTGAATTTGGTCCGGTGCTCGGCACGCAGTAAGCGCTCAATAAATATGATTGAGTGAATGAATGAACAAAGCAAACGGTTCCCTACCACTCCCGAGTGGATCCGTCTGCCCATCAACCACCGGTCCGGCTGCCCACCCACCCACCTGCCCCTCGGCCCGGGGGCAACGGTCATGCCAGGCCGGACGCCCACGTGGCCGACCGCTCGGGGGGCCCACACCGTGACCGCACGGTGCCCAGCTCCCGGGGGGCACGGACCGCAGCTGGCATCCCGGGACTCACGTGCAGTACTGTTGGGGGATGCCGCAGTGGGACCCAAAGCGAGACAGGAACCGGTTCTCCAGGTCTACGACGGTTTCTCCCACCTTCTCGTCCCGAGTTAGCGCGTCGTAGTCGTAGACGGAAATCTTCAGGTCTTTCTCTTGCGGTAAGAAGCAGCTCAACTCGTACATTCTGGGGGAAGGCACTGAGGTTACGGCCCCGGCCGGGAGGAGCCGCGACGGGCCTGCCCGTAGGGTGGTGGCGGGAGGGATGGGGGGCACCTCGGACCCCCGCGCTTCCTTCAACAGGACCAAAAAACTTCAAAAAACAAGTCCACACTGTGGACACTCTGCTGAAGAGCCAGCCCCCCAAGGGGGAGGCTGGAGGGAGGGAGCACAGCTTTAAAGACGGAATTACGGGGTGGGAATCGGGGGAGCCGTGCCCGCTTGGCCACTCTGGACTGGTCTTGGAACCCGTCTGAGCCTCAGTCTCCCCGTCTGTATAAGTGTTGCCTAGGACTGGACTCTGGAGTCTAAGGCCACGAGGGAGAGGAAGTGTTCTTCCCATTGCGGATGTGGATATTCTCCTCAAAGAAGCAGCGTGGCTCAGTGGAAAGAGCCCGGGCTTTGGAGTCGGAGGTCATGGGTTCAAATCCCAGCTCGGCCAGTTGTCAGCTGGGTGACTTTGGGCAAGTCCCTTCACTTCTCTGGGCCTCCGTTCCCTCGTCTGGAAAATGGGGATGAAGACTGGGAGCCCCCCGTGGGACAACCTGATTACCTGGTAACCTCCCCAGCGCTTAGAACGGTGCTTTGCACATTGGAAGCGCTTAATAAATGCCATCATTATTATTATTATCAAAGATCCCGAGTCCTTAACAGGCCAGGCCAGCTGAGCTCACAGTCCCAAGGAACCCAGGTGGAGGCGAGGCCCGGGGGGTCAAGAGCGAGACTGAGGTCGGCAGGAGTGACCAAGTCCCTCTCGGTGTTGCCGGGCTCGGCTGCCCTGTCGGAGTCTCCTATTCCTAGTTTCCTGGGAGGTTCAGGACTCAGATCAGAGTGGGGAGTCTGGTCCCGTGCAGCAGGGACCCCATTAGACTGTGAGCCCACTGTTGGGTAGGGACTGTCTCTATATGTTGCCAACTTGTACTTCCCAAGCGCTTAGTACAGTGCTCTGCACACAGTAAGTGCTCAATGAATATGATTGATTGATTGATTAGACTGTAGGTTCCTCCAGGGTAAGGATCTTGTCATCTATTGCCGTATTTACGTGCACAATCGCCCCGCTTTTTGCTGCTGTAGTGGGCCCGCCCTTCTATGTAATAATAATAATAATAATGGCATTTGTTAAGTGCTTACTATGTGCAAAGCACTGTTCTAAGTGCTGGGGGGGGATACAAGGCGACCAGATTGTCCTGCATGGGGCTCCCGGTTATCACCCCCATTTTCCAGATGAGGTAACTGGGGCTCCGAGAAGTTAAGTGACTTGCCCAAGGTCACACAGCAGACACGTGGTGGAGCCGGAATTCAAACCCATGACCTCTGACTCTCTTTCCACTGAGCCACGCTGCTTCTAGACTGTAATCCCATTGTTGGGCAGGGACCGTCTCTATATGTGGCCAACCTGTACTTCCCAAGCGCTTAATTCAGCGCTCTGCGCACAGTCAGCACTCAATAAATACGATTGAATGAAGGAATGAATCAGGAGAGGGGGAAAAAAGGAAGAAAAAGGAGAAGGAAAAGAGGATAAAGAGGAAGGTAAGAGGGCACTGGAGACTGCATCTCTTCCTTCGAGTACACGCTCCATGGGAGCGATGCATGCAATAGCCGTTCAGTGAATTACAGTAACCCTCCTCTTCCTACCCTTGGCATGCCCCAATTTCAGGGAATCCACCTTTCATTTCCACCTCCAAAATCAGGATAGGGAGAATTATGCATTGGGGGGAATGATGCGAGGGATTAAGACCCGAACACCTCAAAGGGAGAGTCACGGGGGTTGCACTTAGTACAGCGCTCTGCTCACAGTAGGGACTTGGGACCACCCTCTTGGGGCCCCCTATATAGTGCTCTGCCCCACTCACCCAGGGCAGGGGGGTCTTCTTGGATTGACCCCTCGCTCCAATCAATCAATCAATCAATTGTATTTATTGAGCGCTTACTGTATGCCGAGCACTGTACTAAGCGCTTGGGAAGTACAAGTTGGCAACATCTAGAGACAGTCCCTACCCAGCAGTGGGCTCACAGTCTAGAAGGGGGAGACAGAGAACAAAACCAAACATAATAACAAAATAAAATAAATAGAATAGATATGGCTCCTGCTGACAGAACAGCAGCCTCCTGTGCAGCCTTTGTGCAGATCCCAGCACTTAGAACAGTGCTTTGTGCATCGTAAGCACTAATAAATGCCATTATTATTATTATCCCCATGCAAACTCTCATTGCCCCCCCCACTGACACATGATTTGCAGTTTACCTTGCTTCCCAGAGCTCCTTTCCCTCTGGGGAGGGGGCCCGGCTCTCTTTTCAGAAATAAGAATGATGGTGTTTGTTAAGCGCTTGCTATGTGCCACGCACTCTTCTAAGCGCTGGGGAGAAACTGAGTCCCAGAGTCAGGGACTCATCCGGGAGAGTTCTCCTCACCGTTCCCCCGTTGCAGGTGCTTCTGGGAGAAACCAGACATCTCTAGGGTACCCACGCTCTGCCACCCACCTATGTCCAACGGGATGCCCGGGGCTTGACTGAGGGGTAGGGCCATGGAGAGAAAATGCCACGGTTCATCACAAGGAGATGGGCAACAACCAACGGCTAACCCTCACTGAGCGTCACAGCGAGCGTAAACGATAGGACCGGTCCAGCTGCAAAATTTACCGCCCGCCCGTCTAGCTGTAGTCTATTCCTGGTCCCAGCTTTGCCGGATCTGCTGGGCAAGGGATTTATCCTGCGCGATCCCCAGTTTCCCCAGCACTGGGCCGGGGGCAACCCTTTCCCATCCCTTTCCCGGCGGCTCAGAGGTGACGGGTAGAAAGAGTCACACGTGCAGCTGAGTCTGGGAAAAGGAGGATTGGGTGGGAGCCTGTGGTTGTGGTTTTCCTCCCTCGCTGCTGGGGAACTCCTGCTGCCCGCTGTTGGGGCCTGGTGAGGTGGGAGCTTGGGGGACAGAGGAGGGAAGGGGAAGGGGAGACTCCAGGCGGTGTGGAGAATGGGGGGTGTCGGGGCACCTCACCAGGGAAAGAGGGGAGATAGCAGCTGGGGCGACACTTTGGGGATGGGGATGGGGAGAAGGTGACCAACCTTAGTGGAGGGTCAGAGGGTTGGAAGAGGAGGAGGAGAAGGATGAAGAAAAGGAGGAGCGTGGCCCGAACCGAAAAAGAAGTGGGAATTTGGGGCGATAGACGGGCTGGGGTTGGATCTGGCCCGGGAGAAGCTGAGGGAACGGGAGGGCGTACCTGCCGAAAACTGGATTGAGTGTGTTGGGCACGTAGTGGTCTCTGTCCTCGATGACTTTTCTGCCCAGGGATATTTTGATGTAGGGGTCACACTGCGGGAGAGAGGTGGCGAGGGGCTCAGATGGCCAGGCCGGGATTCTGGGCTCCGGCCCCATTCAATCATCAATCAATCAATCAATCGTATTTATTGAGCACCTACTGTGTGCAGAGCACTGTACTAAGCGCTTGGGAAGTACAAGTTGGCTACATATAAAGATGGTCCCTACCCAGCAGTGGGAACCCGCATCCTTCTGAGCCGGCGGGGGTGAGGAGGGGGCTCTGTAGGTGGGGGTGGAGGGAAGTTGGGTGGTGGCAGGGGAGTGACTCTCTCAGTTGGGGTTGACTGGTGAGAGAGTCACGTGTGTAGTTGAGTTTGGGAGAAGTTTGGGAGAAGGAGTGAGGCGGAGGCATTGGGTGGGACCTGCCCATCCCATCCCCTTGTCGGGTAGGGACCGTCTCTATACGTCGCTGACTTGTACTTCCCAAGCGCTTAGTGCAGTGCTCTGCACACAGTAAGCGCTCAAGAAACACGATTGATGATGATGACAATGATGATGAGAAGGAGTGAGGCGGAGGCATTGGGTGGGACCTGCCCATCCCATCCCCTTGTCGGGTAGGGACCGTCTCTATACGTCGCCGACTTGTACTTCCCAAGCGCTTAGTACAGTGCTCTGCACACAGTAAGCACTCAAGATATACGACTGATGATGATGATGATGATGATGATGATGATGAGAAGGAGTGAGGCGGAGGCATTGGGTGGGACCTGCCCATCCCATCCCGTTGTCGGGTAGGGACCGTCTCTATACGTCGCCGACTTGTACTTCCCAAGCACTTAGTACAGTGCTCTGCACGCAGTAAGCGCTCAATAAATACGATTGAATGAATGTGGGACGACAGGGGGCCGGGACCGTGTGTGTGAGGGTTGAGGGGCGGAGGAGGGAAGTGGAAGGGGAGACCCCAGGCCCGTGTGGGGGACGGGGGACGAGGGGTCACCTCACCAGGCCGTTGCTGTCCTGCGGCTGCAGGTCCAGCCCTCTGACCACGTAGACCCTCACGATGCACTCCTGGGGGCCGCTGTCCGGGAGCTCTCGGAACTGGCGCGGGGGAACCGGAATCGAGGGGTCGTCTGGCAGAGGGTAGATCCGGAAGGCGCCCTGAGTGGGGACAGAGGTCGGGGGTCAGCCCGGGGGTCAAGCGTCGGGGTCAGGTCCCACCCAGAGGAGCAGCGTGGCTCAGTGGAAAGAGCCCGGGCTTTGGAGTCGGAGGTCACAGGTTCAAATCCCAGCTCCGCCACTTGTCAGCTGGGTGACTTTGGGCAAGTTGCTTCACTTCTCTGGGCCTCAGTTACCTCATCTGTCAAATGGGGATTAAGACTGCGAGCCCCCGTGGGACAACCTGATCGCCTTGTAACCTCCCCAGAGCTTAGAACGGTGCTTTGCACATGGTAAGCGCTTAATAAATGCCGACATTATTATTATAAGAAGCAGCTGAAGCAGCATGGCTCAGTGGAAAGAGCCCAGGCTTTGGAGTCGGAGGTCACGGGTTCAAATCCCGCTCCACCACTTGTCAGCTGTGTGACTTTGGGCAAGTCACTTCACTTCTCTGGGCCTCAGTTCCCTCACCTGGATAATGGGGATGAAGACTGTGAGCCCCCCGTGGGACAACCTGATCACCTTGCATCCCCCCAGCGCTTAGAACAGTGCTTTGCACATAGTAAGCACTTAATAAATGCCATTATTATTATTATTCTTAAGTGGGGGTGGGAAAGGGGCAGGCTGACCCTGTGGGCTCCAACTCTGAGGCTTGGCCCGTTCAGGACCTCGGTGGGGAACTGGATGAGACCCTTCTTTTGGTCGCTGCTTGGAGCTGGGAGGGGGTGCAGAAGGGGGGCTCTCAGGGGGCAGACATTCCTTTCATTCATTCATTCAATCGTATTTATTGAGCGCTTACTGTGTGCAGAGCACTGTACTAAGCGCTTGGGAAGTCCGAGTTGGCAACCTATAGAGACAGTCCCTACCCAACAGCGGGCTCACAGTCTAGAAGTGGGGAGACGGACAACAAAACAAAACAAGTAGACAGGCACCTCTGCGCACAGTAAGTGCTCAATAAATACGATTGAATGAATGAATCAATATAAATTCCAGGGGCTGGGGGAGCAGGAGCCGGGCTATGGATTGAGGAAGGGGGAGTCCGGGCTGCGGACAGTGCTAAGTACAGTGCTTAGTACAGTGCTCTGCACACAGTAAGCGCTCAACAAATATGATTGATTGATTGCGGGTGGGGTGGGGGCTCATCCTGGGAGCAGGTGGACGGAAAGGCATCTCCCATGTGAAGGGGGGTGGTTTCGTTCTCTGACCATTCCCGGGGTCAGGGGAGACCAAACGGGGGCTTCCGATTGCTGGTCAGGGGCCAGAGGCCGCGGACCTGGGGCCCCGGGGTCAGACACGAGGTAAGGGGAATAGGGGAAGCCCCCACTTCCTCCCCACCCCCGAGACCAATTCTCCCAGTGTCAGGGGCTCCTGGATACCCCTTGGTCACTAACTGAGCCTTGGGAAGGGGGTAAGTAGCCCAGGATCTGACCGGAGGGAGGCCAAGGGCCGGGGCTGAGTGTTACCTTAAACTCTCCAGCCAGCGATGGCTCATCATACTCTTCCGACTTGCCTCTGTACAGCTTGAAAGTGTCTGAGAAGTCTGTGAGGCCCTCAAACTCCGGCAACTGCTCTAATTCACAGTCGTACACCTGGACGCCAAAGAACCCCTGGCTTAGAGAGGTGGGGTCAACTCTTCCCCTGTCCCGCCCAGGGCTCTTGTTGGGATGTCCAAGGGCTTCAGGACCGTCCATCAGAGACCACCCCCATGGCCCACCGCCCCCGGGATAGGGCGGCGGGGAGGGATGGGCTAGACCGTGAGCCCGTTGTCGGGTAGGGACCGTCTCTACATGTTGCCGACTTGGACTTCCCAAGCACTTAGTCCAGTGCTCTGCACACTGTAAGCACTCAATAAATACGATCGAATGAATGAATGCTCCCAGCCATCCTCTAGCTAACGTGCCCGCTATGGATTCTGTACTCTAAAACCGTCTCCCCTGCACATTGATTCCTCGCTGCCCGAAAGTTTGCCGAAGTCTTCAAGTTGAAAACTGTTTCAGCTTCCAAACTCCCTGGCTCCTTCCAGGGAAGGACTCCCTAGACTGTTGGGAAATGATCCTGCCGCTTGTCAGCTGTGTGACTTCGTTTCTCTGTGCCTCAATCACCTCATCTGTAAAATGGGGATTAAGATTGGGAGCCCCACATGGGACAACCTGATCACCTTGTATCCTCTCCAGTGCTTAGAACAGTGCTTGGCACATAGTAAGTGCTTAACAAATACCAAAATTATTTTTATTATTATCCTGGAAATGGAACTATTATCCACACCACATTTCTAGCTTTGGGAAACTGCCGCTCTAGAGGAGACCTCTCAGCACGGCTGAGCTCTTAGAGTGGAACAGAAGACTGTGAGCCCGCTGTGGGACAACCTGATCATCTTGTATCCTCCCCAGCGCTTAGAACAGTGCTTGGCACATAGTAAGCGCTTAACAAATACCAAAATTATTATTATTATTATCCCAGAAATGGAACTATTATCCACACCACATTTCTGCCTCTGGGAAACTGCAGCTCTAGAGGAGACCTTCCAGCACAGCTGAGCTCTTAGAGCGGAACAGAAGACTGTAGGACAACCTGATCATCTTGTAACCTCCCCAGCGCTTAGAACAGTGCTTTGCACATAGTAAGTGCTTAATAAATGCCAGGGCTCCAGCCGGCCCTGGCCCGGAACTTACCTTCAGGGTGTCGTAGCCTTTCTGCGCGTACTGCCCACATTTTTGGCCCGGAACTTACCTTCAGGGTGTCGTAGCCTTTCTGTGCGTACTGCCCACATTTTTCCAGCTCCCCTGTGGAGGCGTAAAACTTACTCCACCAGTCAACGATCTCCTCCTCCTGAAACCAGAAACAGAAGACACCTCAGCATCCCCCCGTTCCCCCAAGGAGTGTCCCTCTGCACGCTTTCTACACCTGTCAGTGGCTAGTGGCTGGCTCTCCTCCTGGCTCAGCAGGGAACAGTGGTTGATGCCCGCTTCCCTTCTCCCCTTCTCCTCCTCCACGTAGGGACTAGGCCATGGGCTCCCCTTGCTCCCCTGCTAATTCCCACAGAGCAGGTGGGCATCCCCCCGCCCAGACTCTGAGAAAAGCGAGCCGACTGAGTGTCCTGTCCTGGGGATGGTGAGGACAGCGGTGGCCACAGTTGGGGCCTCTGATCACCACAGGTGTGGGGTCTCTCAGAGTCCTACTTTTAAGTGGGGGGGGATGATTGTGAAGCAGCGTGGCTCAGTGGAAAGAGCCCGGGCTTTGGAGTCGGAGGTCATGGGTTCAGATCCTGGCTCGGCCAATTGTCAGCTGTGTGACTTTGGGCAAGTCACTTCACTTCTCTGGGCCTCAGTTCCCTCATCTGGAAAATGGGGGTGAAGACTGGGAGCCCCCCGTGGGAAAACCTGATCACCTTGTAACCTCCCCAGCGCTTAGAACAGTGCTTTGAACATAGTAAGCACTTAATAAATGCCATTATTATTATTATTAGAAGCCCCTGGCTCCAGGGATTAAGATGGGGACTATTGGTGTTGTCCCGAAGGAAGGAGGGTATTCTTTCTTTACTTCTCCTCCTCCTTTTCTTCTTCCCAATCTTCCTCTCCCTCCTCTTCCATTGCCGCCATTGGCATCACAACCCCGGCTGAGTTGTCCTTTCTGGGATGGGGAATAGGAGTTTCTGGGACTGCTGGATAGGAACTGGATAGGAGTTTCTGGGGGGATTGCCCACCCCTTAATCTAGAAGGACCAGTTTTGGCCTGGCAACTCTTGCCACGGCTGCCACCCCTGGCAGCTGCCCAACTCAGCCCCTCCAGCCCGGGCAGAAGTGCTGAGGGGTGAGCAGGGGGGAGAAAGCCATGGCCAGAGAGAGAACTATATCACTCTGCCATCCTTCCAATCCTGCACACTTCCCTGCCCCTTCTCTCTTTCTGGCGTCTCCCCATCTGTCCAGTTTAGGGGTCAGGGTCGGGGTGGGAGGCCGGCCTGGGATTTGTAGGGAGGAATTCCCACCCCTTCCCAGCTACCGTGGAGGCAGGAAAGGACTACCCGCCTCTGTCGGTGTTCTGGGATGTCAACAGGAGGGACAGGAGAGCATTCCCCTGCCCCGGCCAGTGGGAGGGGGTGAAGGTAAATGGCCAGGAAATTTTCAACAACTTCATCTCTTAAGAAACTGGGGAAATTTGGAGATGGTTGTTAAACTGTTCCCGCCTGGCCTGGGCTATCTGTGGCGTCGTTCCCCTCTGTCCCCACCCCATACGCTTTCACTGGAGCTCTCGTAGCCTGCCCCAACCCCCTTCCAGGGCTCCTGGCTGTTGGGCGGCGTGAGGGCCAATGTTCTGGTTAGAAATTACCTTTTCGGTGAGCTGGGGGGAACATCAGGAGAGCCGACGTCCGGAGAAATAGGATGAAATCCAGGAATGAGGAATAGGGAAAGGCAGAAAGGTTAGCCGCCGGCCCCATCCCTGTCCCAATAGGGAGGTCCCGATGACTTCTATAGCCCTCAGGAAATCCCCCACAATATCATAACCCCCCAGCTGGAATCTGGGGGGCACAGACAGCCCTGGCATTATCTCTGAACTCGGCTCAGCAGCCACTCTCGATGCCCGCCTGTTCAGGCTCAACTAACACAGCCCGAACCTCTTCCACCATCACATCTTGCTCCTCTTCGGCATCCCGCAAGGAGTTGCGGGAGATCCAGATTGTGAGAAACACTTGGAAACCAGAACCACTTGTGGCAGGGGCCCTCTGGGCTCCACACTTTCCCCAGACTTGACAGTACAGAGAGATGGGCCGCCATCCAGGGCCTCCAGTTGGATCCTGCCTCTTCCTGGGGGAGATACAGCTCACCTCCTTCCCCTTCTCCTCCTCTCTTCCCCACCCTCTCTCATCCTACCCGCTGCCCCATGACAGAAGTGTTGGACTAAATCCGTGGCTCACCACGAGCGATCCGTCAGGCAAATTCCCCAACCTTCGCCAATCTTCCCTCTACCTCTTCATTTCCATTTGCTTAATAATAATAATAATGGCATTTATTAAGCGCTTACTATGTGCAAAGCACTGTTGTAAGTGCTGGAATTGATTGATTGATAAAGCTAGAGATGCAGGGCTTCAGAGACGGGGAGGATGGCGGTCTTGTCAACTGTAATGGGAAATACAGTCGGAGGAGAGGATCTGGGCGGGAAGATGAGATCAGTTTTAGACATGTTGAGCTTCCGGGGGCTGGCAGGACATCAAATAGTCAATCGGCACTATTTATTGAGTACCTACCGTATGCAGATTACTGTACTTGATACTTTGAATTAGTACAAATGACCCTGTCCCGAAGGAATTTTTAGTCCAACAGGGAAGATGGACACAAAAATATATTACAGACAGGAAGAAGAAGGAAAAGGGGACATGTTTTCCTAGTTAGAGCTTTAGTGGGGCATTTAATGTATGAACAAGACTGTACAGGAGGTTGAGATTAATTAAATGCTTAGGTGGAAACTGGTGGTGGGGCCTGTAAGTTGGGGAGAGCAGGTCTGATTTCCGAAAGGCTCCAAACTCAATGCAGGCAAGAGGAAATCCGAGATTGCAAAGAGGGAGAGAGGTCAGGGCTAGTGAGGATGATTTGGGAGTCATCCACGTAGAGGTGGTTGTTGAAGCCATGGGAGCAACTGAACTCCCCGAGGGAGCGCGTGTAAAACGGGACGAGAACGGGACCTAGAATTGGGCCTTGCCCTCAGTGAGACCCACTGAGAAGAGAAGGCAGAAGAGAAGTTCGGGGGGCACCATCCCCATTTGTTCCACACCAGGGAAACTTAAGAAGTCTCTGCCTCTATCACGCCCCAAAGCCGGGAATATGGGATCACTGGTTCCATCACCTCCGTGTGAAGTGATCAGATTTTCCTTCGCCCAAAGTGGGGCAGGGCAGGGACAAGGGTAGCCATACCATTTCTACTCATTCCCTTCCACCTCCCAGACTAAAGCAGGACCGGAGGAGTCGCACATTTAGCCTTCTGGGTGACACGGCTGAACCCCAAAAAAGGGTGGACTGTCCCACATCTTGCGGAATATCCGGTCACCCTGCCCAGGACAGCCACCACAGGTACACAAAGGGGACCATCGTGTGTCTCTTCCCCCCACCCCAACCTGGGCCTCACCTCTGCAGCCTGCTTCTTCCATACCCTTCCCCTCTGTCAGATGCGGAGGTGGGGATGGTGCCAATATATCATTTTAGGCTTCAGCTATCTGTGTAACTTTCTCATATCTACACAGCATCCATGTTTTAAAATTTAATTTGGGAAGAGCAACTTTTCAAATCATCTACTGATTTAAGGGTCATTGCAGAATGGAAACTCCTAGGTCCCCACTTCCCTTTTCCACAGGTAGAGAAAAGAAATCCACAATAAGCAATGAGGTTCTTAAGGGTCGTAAGTATCCAGTACGGTTCTTAGGCATGCTGAGCTCATCAGTCAGGAAGACAGGATGTGTGTTTCAGAGTATCTGCTCACGGGATGCGTTTGGAGAGATGGACAACCAAGCACACCATTCCAAATGGATTCTCATTCTAAGCCAAACAAATTACAGGGCCCAAATAAACAAGTCTGGTGTTTGGGACGGAACAAGTCTACCAGCCCAATGACACCGAAGGCCACTGTTTGGCTAAAAAAATCCAACCTGCCTTCCTACAGATTGGTGTCTCCCCTATATTTAGCCCAAATAAACTTCTGTGCCTCTGTAGGCCCTGCAGAAATGCAGCAGAAAATACTGCCCAGTCTGTGCCTGGGCCACACGGTGCCTAGTGGGACAGGTGAACGGGAAGAGGACGACGCCTAGAAAGATTCAGGGAGGAGCTGCCCTCCCTCACCCTGCCATGATAGCGGTTCATGGGAAGGACAGCTGTGTGTGGAGTTTACGCACAGGCACAATCAGGAAAACGGAAGAGAGATGAGAGTTCTCTTCCGAGCTGTGTCCACGAGAAGCCTCGGGCTGACCAGTTCTCAGTTGCTGGTCAGTGGTTTCTGGGGCCCTGTGGGAGCATAACATCTACGGGGAAAATACCCTGGGTGAGGGCCCCAAACTCCGAGCCAACGGAGCTTCCAGCCCAGTGAGATTTCCCCCGGGGAAAGATCCGGACACGGCTGCTTCGGCCCCTTCCTGTGATCAGGGAGAGTGGCTGAGGGATGGAGTTATTAGGGTTGCAAACTATTCAGGCCGGGATTAGGGCGTTGGAAAAGCTGGGCTGGGTCAGGCTCTGGCCAAAGGACTACCTTCCCCGTTATGGGGCCAGAGGAGGGCCGACAAGAGACGCCCATTGGTGCTGGAAGTGAGCGGGTTGGGGAGGACAGGGGGGTGTGAAAATCAGGGAACAGCTGCGTTTCAGCCCGAGGTGGCTTCTCACTAGCCAGGGCTTGCAGTAGATGCAGGTGGCCACCTGTTCCGAGGGGTGCTTCCCTCTTTCTTTTCCATTCATTCCGTCGTGTTTATCGAGCGCTCACTGTACTTGGGAGAGTACAATGTACCAATAAACAGACACACTCCCGGCCCGCAATGGGCTTACCGTCAAGAGCTTACATCTCTCAGGGTTCACGACCGGGAAGATGATGCCAGGACCTGAGTATGACTGCCTCCGCCACTTGACGGGCAGATGGGCAGGCAGGTCCATCTGACCTCTGCTGCTCTGAGGGGGACTCCGTATCTTGCCCAAATCTCCCCAACCACCATCGCGATGGCCAGGCGGCTGTTAGGTTAAGCAATCTGCTGGCCGATAAGGGGGTGCCGGCCACTGAGCCACCGGGTCTGGGATCCACGCCCCCTCTTCCTGCCCCCCACCATATACGCCCTGTGTTTGCCGCCCTCCCACCCTTCCCTCCGGATCTAGGGGGGCAACTGGCGTCTGTGTTCAGACTATGGCAGGTTGGCTGGGTTCTCCCCATCAGCTGGATTCCGAGCGCAGTAGTGGGGGGATCTGCCTCTGAATTATTCCTGCCTCCAGCTGGTTCCCTTCTCCCTCTTCTCGGGGCAGAAACACATGGAAATACAGGGAGAGGTTTCCCTTCAGTTCTGGACAGGACAAGCAGGAAGACGGGCAGGCCGCAGACAGGAAGAATGGCCCTGTTCCACATGGATGGTTGCAAGGAATCTGTGAATTGCTGGGGTCTGCGTCCCCTGCATTTTGTGGGTCCCTACCCCCAGTCCCGGTAAGATAGGTCACAGGGTCTGGGATAAGGAAACAGGGCAGATGGGGACTCCCTCTGGCAGGGTGCCCTAGGGGCAGGGCTGAATGTTGCCAACTTGTATTACCCAAACGCTTAGTACAGTGCTCTGCACACAGTAAGCGCTCAATAAATACGATTGAATGAATGAATGGTATTTCTCTTGGTTCACGTTGGCAACAAAGGATTCCTCACTCCAGCAAAACGTGTCTCCCAGAACGCACGCACTCACGCGCACCCTTCCCCGCCGCCCGGCCCCTTGGTGAAGAAGCCCAGCCACGGAAGAAGGGGGACGAGGGGGAGAGAGGACAGACGACGGAAGGCGGAGGTCACAGATACAGACGTGGTGATGGCAAGGTAAAATAGGGGGCTTGGTTCCTCGTTTCGACGCAGGAGGCCCAGTCACCAGAGCAGCCTCAAAACTGTCCCCACGAGAAGGGCAGATAGGCTTTTCTGCCTGCGCGGTGTGGAGGCACGGAGGCAGGAGGGGACAGGGAACCCCCTAGGCCTGCTGGGAGCACCGAGCCAGGTGAACCAGTGCCCACTGAACACCCAGGTAACTGGCCCAGGGGTCGAAGAGCTTAGTACAGTGCTCTGCACACAGTGAGCGCTCAAGAAATACGATTTGAATGAATGAGGGTGAATCCTCTGGGTCTTTCGGCCCCTCTGCATCTTGGTTTTATTTTTCATTTTTGCGTACTTTGTTTCCTCTTTCCTTATGGCGGTCGCCAACCCCCTCCTTCCTCTAAACTCTCAGACTGGGCATCCCTTGGGGGCCAGGGACTGTATCTAATCCTCACTGGCATCCAGTACAGTGCTTTGCACACAACGGGTACTTAATAAATATGATAATCCCTCCTGCTCCTCCTCCTCCTCCCCTTCCTTCTCTTTCCCTTCCTTCCTTCCTCCTACTTTAGAATGGGCTATGCCGCAGTCTGAATCAATATCCTGGTATCACTCTAATAATAACAATAATAGTCGTGGCTCAGTGGAAAGAGCCCGGGCTTTGGAGTCAGAGGTCATGGGTTCAAATCCTGGCTCTGCCAATTGTCAGCTGTGTGACTTTGGGCAAGTCGCTTCACTTCTCTGGGCCTCAGTGACCTCATCTGGAAAATGGGGATGAAGACCGTGAGCCCCCCGTGGGACAGCCTGATCACCTTGTAACCTCCCCAGCGCTTAGAACAGTGCTTTGCACATAACGCTTAGCAAATGCCATCATTATTATTATTATTATCATTCTGGCATTTGTTAGCTTACTAGGTACCAGGCACTGTACTGTATAGGCAAATTGGGTTGGACACAGTCCCCGTCCCACGTGGGGCTCGCAATCTCAATCCCCATTTTACAGATGAGGTAATCGAGGCATAGAGAAGTGGAGTGACTTGCCCAAGGTCACACAGCAGACAAGGGGCGGAGTCGGGATTAGAACCCGTGACCTCTGAATCCCAAGCCTGCGCTCTTTCCGCTGAGCCACGCTACGTCTCAGTGAATCAGATTTGGAATGCATCTTGGAGTAACCCCCAGAGACGCCCCATCCTTCCCCCCCAACAGACTCCAGCCCCACGTTTCTCTTGGAATAACCTCTTCCGAGGATCCCTGCTTGGGTTCACGGAGGGGAACACGCCCCATCCCCACCCACCGTCCCCCTCACGTCGTGACACCCACCTGCGAGGTCAGCAAAGGCTTGGGTTCCTCCACTTCGATGACCACCTCACGAGGAGCCGCCGCAGCCAGGAGCGAAACTGAAAACGTCAGGGGATTATGTAGCTGGGAACTTTCTCGCGGGACTCCAAGTGTGATCAATGGTACGGGTTTGGAGCCTGCCTAGGGGGTCTACATTTTGTGCCGCCGATACGTTTTCCCTGGCATGTCACTGGCATGTCAATGGCATGCGCCTTTGCTGGGTGCTGGGGCTGGGGGTAAAATGAATGAAAAGGGTTGGAGTCGGAAGCTTTGGCCCTCCAGATCAGCCCACGACCAGAGTTTCTTTGTTCACGCGTGCATTACATTAGTCGCTCGGCATTTGTAAATGTTTTGTCTGTGGTCTTGGCCAACGGGGAATTCATCCTCGTGAAAGCGGCCCCCGACCATAGGGACTGTCTCTATATGTTGCCAACTTGTAGTTCCCAAGCGCTTAGTACAGTGCTCTGCACACAGTAAGCGCTCAATAATTACGATTGATGATGATGATGATGACCACACCTCCAGACCCTGCTGCCTGAAGACTTCTTGGTGGCCAGCAGCCCCAGGCTCCTTCTTCAGGGGCTGGCCTCCGCCGCTGGCCACCTTCGGGCTCCCCCGGAGAGTCCGGGCCTCCGTGAGATCAATCAATCAATCGTATTTATTGAGTGCTTACTGTACTAAGCGCTTGGGAAGTACAAGTTGGCAACATATAGAGACAGTCCCTACCCAACAGTGGGCTCACAGTCTAAAAGATGTCGAATAAACTTTCCCTGCGGGGCGCTGATGGTACGTCCGGTTGCAGCTCACTTTCTGGCGTTTCCCCACCTGATCTCCGACCAACAGCAAGAAACTATATGTTGCCAGCTTGTACTTCCCAAGCGCTTAGTACGGTGCTCTGCACACAGTAAGCGCTCAATAAATACGATTGAATGAATGAATGAATGAATGAATGAACTACCATACGGGAGTGTCCCGTATGGGAAATCAGCGTGGAGCCGGGCCCCTTCCAGCGTCTTCAAGTGCTCAGTACAGTATTCCGCACACAGCAAGCGCTCAGTGAAATCCGCAAATTGATCTTGCTGTGACTCACCATCTTGGTTCTTTCCTTCCATGATACTTAGCAGCCAGCACTAGTATCATCGTGGTGCCCACCCCCGACTCCAAACGGCCATCATCATCATCATCAATCGTATTCATTGAGCGCTTACTATGTGCAGAGCACTGTACTAAGTGCTTGGGAAGTACAAATTGGCAACATATAGAGACAGGCCATCCACAATCGACCGATCTCCCCACGCTTGACACAGCCTTGTGAGTATCGTTTTGGGCTCTCGCAGTGCAGGACGTGTTGTCTGCAGATCTGTTCTATCTAACATATTGCTGGCCTGCTGTTTCTCGATATTGATGAGCCCTAATCCTGGCCTCCAATTTGGAGCCTGGCTGTGACAGATAATGATTAGAACAGTGCTTTGCACATGGTAAGCGCTTAATAAATGCCATTAAAAAAATCTTCTAATAAAAAATAATTGTGCTCTTTGTTAAGCGCTTCCTGTATGCCCAGGACTGTACTAAGCACTGGGATGGGTACAATATAATCGGCTCTGATATTCTATTTATTTTGTTAATACGTTTGGTTTTGTTCTCTGTCTCCCCCTTCTAGACTGTGAGCCCACTGTTGGGTAGGGACCGTCTCTATATGCTGCCAACTTGTACTTCCCAAGCACTTAGTACAGTGCTGTGCACACAGTAAGCGCTCAATAAATACGACTGATTGATTGATTGATAGGAACCTCGTGATGATGATTTTGGTATTTGTTAAGCACTTACTATGTGCAAAGCACAGTTCTAAGCGCTGGGGAGGCTACAAGGTGATCAGGTTGTCCCACGGGGGGCTCACAGTCTTAATCCCATTTTACAGAAGAGGGAACTGAAGTGGCTGGCCCCAGGTCCCACAGCTGACAAGCGGCGGAGTCGGGATTAGAACCCGTGACCCCCGACTCCAAAGCCTGGGCTTTTTCCACTGAGCTACGCGTGAGCAGAGGGAAGGGAGGCGGGATGATAGGGAAGCTGGCTTCACCCACAGTAGGGAAGGTAAGACACATCCTGGGCTATATTCCCCGAGACCGTTGTGGTGGAAGGCCAACGGGGTTGAGGGTGTCTCTTCTGTCCACGGTTGCAGAAAAGATGAGCCCGTACTCTTGGGGCCTCCTCCTACTCGCCGTATTTTAGCGACTGCTATTTTTATCGTTATTACCAATGATCATTCGGGCTACTTACCCTTCATATGAGGGATGATGTCCCGCTTGGCAGTGTAGGGGTCACAACGGAATTGCTCGAGGAGATCGATGGTGCACTGGCCTACCACGGGCTTCCTCCCAAAGGGTCTGTGGTCAATCACTTTGATAACCAGTGGGGGAGTGTACATTTCCTCCTTGGGCAGGAGCTGGGCGCGGGAGCAGAAAATTTCTATTTCAGTGAGGCCTGAGGCCCAAAAGCCTTCGCAGAGAGGTTAAACCCAGACCCAGCTGTTCCCCTTCTTTCGGTCTCCCACCCCCAGGTCCAACACAGATCGTAAATAGTACATGGCTCAGTGGAAAGAGCCCGGGCTTTGGAGTCAGAGGTCATGGGTTCAAATCCCGGCTCCGCCGCTTGTCAGCTGTGTGACTCTGGGCGAGTCACTTCACTTCTCTGGGCCTCAGTGACCTCATCTGTAAAATGGGGATTAAGGCTGGGAGCCCCAAGTGGGACAACCTGATCACCTTGTATCCTCCCAAGCGCTTAGAACAGTGTCTTGCACATAGTAAGCACTTAATAAATGCTATCATTATTATTATCATTAATATTACTTGTCGGCTGTGTGACTCTGGGCAAGCCACTTCACTTCTCTGGACCTCAGTTCCCTCATCTGTAAAATGGGGATTAATGTGAGACTCCCGTGGGACAACCTGATCACCTTGTATCCTCCCCAGCACTTAGAACAGTGTCTTGCACATAGTAAGCGCTTAATAAATGCTATCATTATTATTATAATTATTATTACTTGTCGGCTGTGTGACTCTGGGCAAGTCACTTCACTTCTCTGGGCCTCAGTTCCCTCATCTGTAAAATGGGGATGAAGACTGTGAGCCCCCCGTGGGACAACCTGATCACCTTGTAACCTCCCCAGCGCTTAGAACAGTGCTTTGTACATAGTAAGGGCTTAATAAATGCCATCATCATTACTATTCTATTTCTTTTGTTAATGATGTACATCTAGCTTGAATTCTATTTGTTCTGACGACTGGACACCTGTCCACATGTTTTGTTTCGTCATCTGTCTCCCTCTTCTAGACTGTGAGCCCGTTGTTGGGTAGGGACCGTCTCCATATGTTGCCGACTTGTACTTCCCAAACGCTTAGTACAGTGCTCTGCACACAGTAAGCGCTCAATAAATACGATTGAATGAATGAATGATTGAATGAACAGAGAAGCAGCAGGAGTTTCCTGCCTGGTCATAATGAGGCCGAGATGCCGGGGCCCAAGGCTTTGGGCCTTCTGAAGGTTGGAAGTGCCAGTGTACCCGGGTACTTCCTGCCCAGCGCTGGCTCTGCCGGAGTGAGACGCAGCATAGCTCAGTGGAAAGAGCCCGGGCTTTGGAGTCAGAGGTCATGGGTTCGAATCCCGGCTCCGCCACACGTCTGCTGTGTGACCTTGGGCAAGTCACTTAACTTCTCTGAGCCTCAGTTCCCTCATCTGTAAAATGGGGATTAAGACTGGGAGCCCCACGTGGGACAACTTGATCACCTTGTATCACCCCCAGCGCTTAGAACAGTGCTCTGCACATAGTGGGTGCTTAACAAATGCCATCATAATAATAATAATATGGGTGGGTCTCCCTGGGCCAAGCCGATGCGATGAGCCCCCCGCGTCGGCAGGACCCAGGATCCCCCGGGGGTGAGCCCCGCGGGACTGTGCCCTACAGGAGGGCGGTGGGCTGGGATCGGAGCGATGGAAACCTGCCTCGGCCCTCTCAGCCTGCCCGTGGGTGGGGCAGAGAGACGCCTCAGGGAGACGCCGGACCGGACCGGCCACTCACCACTTTCATGAAGAGGACCGAGTTGGAGAAGTTGGGGGTTTTTTTCAGGTTCTTGATCACCATCGACTCCACCCTTTCCCCGCCACACTCCACAACGAGACTGGGGGAAGTCACGGCTGCCATTTGGTAGTTCTTCATGTTCCTCAAGCCCCAAGCTAAAATCTGCAAGGAAAGGAGACAGCCAGGGCAGCCATTCAGCCGGGAGGGTCTTGGGCCCGTCGGCCCCGCTGGGCAAGGGGCGCGGACGTACCTCGATGGCTGTTAGCTGGACCACTGGCCGGATTCCCTGAGGAACCATGAACAGATTTCCTCTCTGGGCCGGGAGGATCGGAAGGTTAGAGCCGTCCTGCGGACAAAGGAGGCCATGCCCGTGAGCTCGGCCAAGGTGAGCGGCGGGGTCCCCGAACTCCCGTCCCAGAGGGAGGAGGTGGGATCGGGGGCAGGTGAGCGGCCTCACCTTGTCCCGCAGAATGAGTTCGGCTGCGAACAGCACCTCCCCGCAGGTGATGCCGCCATTCAGCACGGGATACCAGCGCAGCTTTGGAGTGACGTCTTCGCCGGGACTCAGTCGGACCACCGGGGAGCAGATGCTTCGGCCGAGGAATTCATCTCTGCCCTGGAAAGATGAGGGAGCTTGCCCCAGTGCCCCAGCACCCTGATGCCCCGGACCCCAATCGATCAATTAACTCTATTGATTGATAGATAACAGCCCCGGTGCCTCAGTACCCCAGCAGAGGCCCTGTACCCCTTTCATTCAAAGTCATCATTCTCCCTGCCTCCATAGTCCTCAAACGTCGTGTCATTCATTCATTCAATCGTATTTATTGAGCACTTACTGTGTGCAGAGCACTGTACTAAGCGCTTGGGAAGTACAAGTTGGCAACACATAGAGACGGTCCCTACCCAACAGTGGGCTCACAGTCTAGAATCCTCTCTGCCAGTGGTCTCATCCTTCCAACTGCTAAACGCCGTTGGCTACCCCCCGGCCAAGCCCGGACCATGTTGTGGTCATGTATATGTGTTTGTACATATTTATTACTCCATGTATTTATTTATTTATTTTACTTGTACATATCTATTCTATTTATTTTATTTTGTTAGTATGTTTGGTTTTGTTGTCTGTCTCCCCATTTTAGACTGTGAGCCCACTGTTGGGTAGGGACCGTCTCTATATGTTGCCAATTTGTACTTCCCAAGCGCTTAGTACAGTGCTCTGCACACAGTAAGCGCTCAATAAATACAATTGATTGATTGATTGTGGTTAGACTCCCCTCTTTTAGAGAAAAGCGTGGCTCAGTGGAAAGAGCACAGGCTCTGGAGTCAGGGATCGTGGGTTCAAATTCCAGCTCTGCCAATTATCAGCTGTGTGACTTCAGGCAAGTCCCTTCACTTCTCTGGGCCTCAGTTCCCTCATCTGGAAAATGGGGATGAAGACTGTGAGCCCACCGTGGGACAATCTGATCACCTTGTAACCTCCCCGGCGCTTAGAACAGTGCTTTGCACCTAGTAAGTGTTTAATAAATGCCATTATTATTATTATTTTTTTTTAATGGTAGTTAAGTGTCAGCAGCTTCACTGGTGTCTCCCTGCCTCTCGCCTCAGCCTGAACTCCACATTGCTGTACAAATCACTTCCGGAAGCATCCCTCAGCACTTTCCTCTTTTCAGACACTTCTGATGGCCACCTGACTCCCTTCACATCAAGCAGAAATCACTTCCCATTGTCTTCAAAGATTTCCACTGATTTTCGGTATCATACGCGTCAGCTTTCTTCACCCGCTGCGTCCCACCTTATACACTTCACTTCCCCCCATCTCTCTTTCTAACTTGTACCCCATTCATTCATTCATTCAATCGTATTTATTGAGCGCTCACTGTGTGCAGAGCACTGTACTAAGCGCTTGGGAAGTACATGTCGGCAACCTATAGAGACGGCCCCTACCCGACAACGGGCTCACAGTCTGGAACAGACTGGAGACAGACAACAAAACAAAACATGTGGACAGGTGTCAAGTCGTCAGAACAAATGGAATTAAAGCTAAATTCTCAAGTCTTCTCATTCTCATTCTCAAGTTTTCCACCTCGGATTCCTCCCCGCTGCCATGCCATTCCCTTCCCCACAGCACCTGTATATATGTATATATATGTTTGTACATATTTATTACTCTATTTATTTATTTATTTATTCTACTTGTACATATCTATTCTATTTATTTTATTTTGTTAGTATGTTTGGTTTTGTTCTCTGTCTCCCCCTTTTAGACTGTGAGCCCACTGTTGGGTAGGGACTGTCTCTATATGTTGCCAATTTTTGTACTTCCCAAGCGCTTAGTACAGTGCTCTGCACATAGTAAGCACTCAATAAATATGATTGATGATGATGATCCCCATCAAACCGTCAGATCGCAGCTCTCCCTATCTACAAGACCCTCCTGAAATCCCACCTCTTCTGCAAAGCCTTCCCTGATTAATTCTGAGCTCCCAAGTCCCATTGACCCTTTTGGCACATCTATTTCACTCCTATCTTCCTCACTTGAGTGGATTTTTAATGGAGACATTCAATGAGTTATTCGACTATTTCATTCTGATAAATGTGTAATACGTGCTCTTCCTCAAACTCCCACTACTTATGGATCATTTTTTCTGCCTGTTCATTTCCATTCATTCCTTCAATCGTATTTATTGAGCGCTTAGTGTGCAGAGCACTGTACTAAGTGCTTAATGTAAATGTCAAGGTCCGTGCCAGAAGTGGGGCATTGGTCTTGCATCTTTTGGACTCTCCCAGTAAATCAATCAATCAATTAATAATATTTATCAAGTGATGACTGTGTGCTAAGCACTTGGGAGAGAACAATAGAAATGACAGGCACAATCTTTGCTCTCAAGGATCTTAGTTGAGGTCAATGCTTCACACTAAGAATAATAATTATGGTACTTGTTAGGCGCCAAGCCCTGTTCTAAGTGCTGGAGTGAATGCAGTTATAATTATCATTATTAATAATAATAGTACTGGTTAAGTGCTTACTATCTACCAAGCATTGTTCTAAGAGCTGGGGTGGACACAAGTTACTCAGGTTGGACACAGTCTCTGTCTTAATCCCCCTTTTACGGATGAGGTAACTGAGGCACAGACAAGTTAAGTGACTTGCCCAAGGTCACAGAGTAGACACGTGGCGGAGCCGAGATTAGAACCCAGGTTCTTCCGATCTACCCACTAAGCCATGCTTCTTCTTCATTCTTTCTTCTCATGCTTCTTCTCATTCTTCTCAGAGAAGCAGCACGGCTCAGTGGAAAGAGCCCGGGCTTTGGAGTCCGAGGTCACGGGTTCGAATCCCGGCTCCGCCACTTGTCGGCTGTGTGACTTTGGGCAAGTCACTTCACTTCTCTGTGCCTCAGTGACCTCATCTGGAAAATGGGGATTAAGCCTGTGAGCCCCACGTGGGACAACTTGATTACTTTGTGTCTACCCCAGCGCTTAGAACAGCGCTTTGCACATAGTAGGCGCTTAATAAATGCCATTATTATTATTATTATAAGTAGTAGAGGCTCCAAAGCCACCAGTGGGGATGGGGCTGATGGCAACCTACCACCTGATCACTGTCAAACAGCTCAATGACCACGCTGGGTGGGTGCTGGGCGATGGCCTGGGGTTCGCCGTAGATGTCCACTTCATCGAAGATGAGAGTCTGGTCCCATGTTGGATTCAGAGTTGAGTGGATGATTTCCGTTGTTTGGCTCCGATGCAGGAATGAAACGTGAGCGTATGGGTCTGAAATCACAAGCAGAGGAACGGTGTGAGAAGCCAGATTCGGCTTGAGAGTCGCGGGGGCAGACGTTCCCATCCCTCTCTTCTAGCTCCTGGGTCGCACGACTTCCTCCGGCCCGCTCCAGCGCAAAGCCCCTGGAGGGAAACGCCCGGAGATCGATCCTTGGGGAAAAGGCTCCAGTTGGAGCTTGGAACTCTGCCCGATCCCAGGAAATGGGGCCACTGCTTGGGCTGATGGCAATCATTGGGCTGATGACAAGGCGGGAAAGGATTCCAAGCATTGCAAGTCATTTAATCCCATCAACCAACTAGCACTTCTGTTCCTCCTTGTGCCCATCCACAGCACTTATGTCTGTATGTTATTTAACTGATTATTCTGTTTAAAAATACTTTTATGTTTGCCCTTCCACACCCCGCCTTAGGGTACAAGCGCCTCGTGGGCAAGAAACACGTCACTTGCTTGCTCTGTCCTTCCCAAGTCTCTAGTACAAAGCATTGCAGTCAGTGGGCACTCAATAATAATAACAATAATTATCATATATTACATCATATAATTATTAATATGTTATATTTCACCACATCATATTATATTATCACACATAATATATAATACATTATACATATATTATTCATATATATTATTTATATATAATTAGATTACATCACATTATATTATATTATATTATATATCATATTATATTATTATATTATAGCATAGCATAGTATATTATAGTATATTATATCATAGTACATTATATTATATTACATTATATTATATCATGCTACGTTATATTTTATATTATATCATATCATATTATATTATATTATATTATATTATATTATATTATATATTATTATATTATATAATATTATATTAAATTATATTATATATTACACTATATTAATTATATTGCATCATATTGCATTATATTATATTATATTTTATTTTAATATTATATTATATTATGCTATGCTATGCTATATTATATTATATTATTTCACATTATATCATATCATATCATATTGTATCATATCATATTATATCATATCATATCATATCACATTACATCATATTATATTATATCATATTATATTATACCATATTATATCATATCATATTATATCACTATATTATATTATATTATATTATATTATATTATATTATATTATATTATATCACATTATATCACATCATATTATCTTATATTGCAATATTATATTATGATACTATATTATATAATTATTAATATATTAATTATATATTATATAATAATAATGATGATGATGATGATGATTATCTCTAGTACAAAGCTCAATGATAATAAAATGATGGCATTTATTAAGTGCTTACTACATGCAAAGCACTGTTCTAAGCGCTGGGGATGTTACAAGGTGATCAGGTTGTCCCACGGGGAGCTCACAGTCTTAATCCCCATTTGACAGATGAGGTCACTGAGGCCAAGAGAAGTGAAGTGACTTGCCCAAAGTCACCCAGCTGACAATTGGCGGAGCCAGGATTTGAACCCGTGACCTCAGACTCCAAAGCCCGGGTTCTTTCCACTGAGGCACGCTGCTCAATAAATGTGTTCTAATCCCAGCTCCGCCTCAGTTCCCTCATCTGTCAAACGGGGATGAAGACCGTGAGCCCCACGTGGGACAACCTGATCACCTTCTATCCCCCTCAGTGCTTACAACGGTGATCGGCACATAGTAAGTAAAATGGGGATCGACACTGTGAGCCCCACGTGGGACAGGGATTGCGTTTAACCTGTTTAACATGCATCTACCCCGGCGCTTAGTACAGTGTCTGGCACACAGTAAGCACTGAACAGAAACCACAAAAACGAACAACCTAAAACACCCTTTCTCTCTATCCTGTAGCCAAATGGCAGAACTGGGATTCGAATCCAGTCCTCCAAGCTCTTTCCATTAGGACACACTGCTTCTCGATTAAATGAAGTCTATGGCTCGAACTCCAGTTTTCCTTTCTGCTTCTAAAACCAGCGCCCTGCCGATGGGGAATCTTGGAATCGAGTCCCAGAGAGCTTGAAATTCTGCTCCTCTAGCCCAGCCCCCTGCAGAATTGGTTTTTATTTCATGGATTTGTCTTTGTCTTTTATAGTGTTTTAGTGTTTTATTGTTTCATCCCTCCTCACGATTCTCCAGTCCCCTCCTCTGCTTTGACTAGATTTTGAGCCTTCTGAGTGCCAGGGACTGTGGCTAACTCCTACTGCTGCTTAATAAACACAATTACTACTATGAATGGCCTCAAGTGGAGAAAAAAGATGATAAAGTAATATTCAAGAGGACCTTCTGGTGTAAAACAAAATGATTAATCTCTCAAAAAAGTGGTGAGCTTGTCTGATAGTTGCAGGCACCTCCCTCCCCGAAAGAATTGGCATGTGTGGTAAATGGTATTTAAGTGCTTACTATGTGCCGGGCACTGAACTAAGCCCTGGGATGGATACAATCTATTCGGGTTGGACACACTCCAAGGCCCATATGGGGCTCATAGTCTTAATCCCCATTTTGTAGGTGAGGTAACTGAGACCCAGAGAAGTGGGACTCGCCCAACACATGTGGCAGATAAATGGAGGAGCTGGAATTAGAACCCAGGTCCTTCTGATTCCCAGTACCATGATTTTTCGTTAGGCCATGCTGCTTCTCGCTGCATTTCGCCGTTTAGGGAGATGGGTTCTTCGATAGCCCACTTAGTCCTTCGACCTCTAATCCCCTCAAATTCCCAGCCCTGGCACAAGTCACTTAACTTCTCTGAGCCTCAGTTCCCTCATCTGTAATGGGGATGAAGAATGTGAGCCCCCCGTGGGACAACCTGATCACCTTGTATCCCCCCGGCGCTTAGAACAGTGCTTGGCACATAGTAAGCACTTAACAAGTGCCATCATTTTTATTCACCAGCTCTATGAAGGAAGTTATAGTAGCCTTCTAGTATAGCTCCGTTGGTAACAAAAAACCGCTCCCTTGACCCCATGGCTCCCTCCGGTTAGCGCCTCATCTCCTTCCTACCATTCCTCTCCAACCAATGCTCTTCCAAACCACCCGGCCCAGGTGACGACTGGCAGACTGATTCCACTGCAAATTCAGATGGCCTGAAGCCGGGGGGGCGGGCAAAGATGTGGCCCGGGAGGGGAGGCGATCACTCAGCCTCCTGGTCCACTGGACCGCTTTGGAGTTAGCCACCGCCTTACCTGAAAAACTGTCTTTGTCCAAGGCGATGAGGTTCTTGGCCTGGTAAATGTAGCAGCGCAGGTGATAGCTGAACACTCCTGGAACAAAAGAGCAAAGTCGCGTTCCCCTGTCGGAGGGGGTCGGAGGTCCCCGCTGGCCTGCGTCATAGTCAACTGCGCCACAGGGGAGGACCTCCGTGCCAACTTGTACTTCTCAAGCGCTTAGTACAGTGCTCTGCACACAGTAAGTGCTCAATAAATACGATTGAATGAATGAATGGATGAATGTGTCTGGCCGGGGCTCTGAGCACGCCTGGCTCCCAGCAATCTTCTGCTCATCTGGCAGCCCTGACATGCTGTCTAAAGGCATATCCGCCCTTTCCTCTCCACCCAAACCTCTACCTTGCTGGTTCAGTCTCTCATCCCATCCCGACTGGATGACTGCATCAGCCTCCTCTCTGATCTCCCATCCTCCTGTCTCTCCCCACTTCAGTCTATACTTCACACTGCTGCCTGGATCATCTCTGTGCAGAAATGCTCTGGGCTTGTTACTCTTCTCAAAAATCTTCAGTGGCTGCCTGTCAATCTACACATCAAGCAAAAACTCCTCACTCTCGGCTTCAAGGTTGTCCATCCCTTCGTCCCCTCCTCCCTCACCTCCCTTCTCTCCTTCTCCAGCCCAGCCCGCACCCTCCGCTCCTCTGCTGCCGCTAACCTCCTCACTGGGCCTCGTTCTCGCCTGTCCCGCCGTTGACCCCCAGCCCACGTCCTCCCCCTGGCCCGGAATGCCCTCCCTCCGCCCATCTGCCAAGCTAGCTCTCTTCCTCCCTTCAAAGCCCTACTGAGAGCTCACCTCCTCCAGGAGGCCTTCCCAGACTGAACCCCCTTTTTCCTCTCCTCCTCCCCATCCCCCCACCCTACCTCCTTCCCCTCCCCTTAGCACATGTATATATGTTTGTACAGATTTACCACTCTATTTTACTTGTCCATATTTACTATTCTATTTATTTTGTTAATGATGTGCATCTAGCTTTACTTCTATTTATTCTGATGACTTGACACCTGTCCACATGTCCTGTTTTGTTGTCTGTCTCCCCTTTCTATACTGTGAGCCCGTTGTTGGGTAGGGACCGTCTCTATATATTGCCAACTTCCTAAGCGCTTAGTACAATGCACACAGCAAGCACTCAATAAATATGATTGAATGAATGAATGAATTTCCCTACTTATCCACTCCTTGTCAGAGTCAGGGCCCGAAGGGCCTCACTGAGTTGAGCATCAAGTTGAATGCAGTGAGCCACTACGCCATCCGGCCCCGGGAAAGTGCTTGTTTCCGTGGCAGAGAGGGATGGTGCATCTGGCGTGGCCCCTTGGGAATCCAGGCCAACTTCTTAGACAGTTACCCTGTAGATGGGTAATCTGCAGCTCAATTGCTCTCAGTGGAGCAGTCCAGGGGGTGCTCAAAACACTGGCCAGTGCTGTGTGGAGCCCTGGTTCTCCCAGGGGGTTTGGGTTTTAGCCAGGACTTCCCTGGCAATAAGAGGCTCTCTTCCTCCGCATTGCTTTGCCAGCGTAAGCCAGGCTTGGGGATAATAATAATAATGGCATTTATTAAGCACTTACTATGTGCAAAGCACTGTTCTAAGCGCTGGGGAGGTCACAAGGTGATCGGGTCGTCCCACGGTCTTAATCCCCATTTTCCAGATGAGGTAACTGAGGCCTAGAGAAGTGAAGCGACTTGCCCAAAGTCATACAGCTGACAATTGGCGGAGCCGGGGTTTGAACCCATGACCTCTGACTCCAAAGCCCAGGCTCTTTCCATTCATTCATTCATTCAGTCGTATTTATTGAGCGCTTACTGTGTGCAAAGCACCGTACTAAGCGCTTGGGAAGTACAAGCTGGCAACACATAGAGATGGTCCCTACACAACAGCGGGCTCACAGTCTAGAAGGGGGAGACAGACAACAAAACAAAACGTATTAACAAAATAAAATCAATAGAATAAATACGTACAAATATTTCCACTGAACCACGCTGCCCCGAAAGGTCCATGCCCAGCCACATTCTCCGGCTTTTCAACCTCACGGCATCCCTTACCTCTGGCCCTCGGACAAGGGGAAGTCCTGAGTGCCGGACTCCAGGGCCCGGCAGATTACGGGAAGCAGCGTGGCTCAGTGGAAAGGGCCTGGGCTTTGGAGTCAGAGTTCATGGGTTCGAATCCCGGCTCTGCCAGTTGCCAGCTGTGTGACTTTGGGCAAGTCACTTCACTTCTCTGGGCCTCAGTTACCTCAACTGGAAAATGGGGATTAAGATTGTGATCACCTTGTAGCCTCCCCAGCGCTTGGAACAGTGCTTGGCACATAGTAAGTGCTTAATAAATGCCATTATTATTATTATGGAGGCTGGGAGGGGAAACCCGGGAGGGTCAGCCATTCTGAAACTGATGCTGTCAGGGGGGCGCGGGGTGCTTGGGAGAGAGGGGGTGAAGGGAGATGTTTTAGGAGCAAGGAAGGGAAAGTTAGGCTGGGGGAGACGGTCCAATACAACCCCATCTGACTGCAAGCGGTCGGCTAGCACAGGGTCGGCAACGAGGAGGTCCACAGGGGACCAGACTGTGAGCCCACTGTTGGGTAGGGACTGTCTCTATATGTTGCCAATTTGTACTTCCCAAGCGCTTAGTACAGTGCTCTGCACACAGTAAGTGCTCAATAAATACGATTGATGATGACCACCAGGAAAGTACTCGGCCCAGAGGACCCAGGCAGGAGGAAGCAGCAGCCGCGTTCTCAACTTTCAGAGCACTGGAGAGGCCGTGCTTGCTGTGTCTCTGCGCTCTCAGCTGCAAGGAGTCCCAAACACCGCTCCTTGACTATCCCTCTTGTTGTATTGCAGTCTTTGATTTCTATTTTGTCTCCATGGCTTTACTGTTTTAACCCTTCTTTATGTGTCTGTCACCTTATTCTTAGTTTGGAGCCCCTTGCTCGCCAGGGATGATGTCTAAGTTTTCCCTGTGGATTTTTTTCCAGCACTATAAGTGCTTAATAAACACCCAATCAATCAATATGTATATATGTTTGTACGTATTTATTACTCTATTTATTTTATTTGTACATATTTATTCTATTTATTTTATTTTGTTAATATGTTTTGTTTTGTTGTCTGTCTCCCCCTTCTAGACGGTGAGCCCTCTGTTGGGTAGGGACCGTCTCTATATGTTGCCATCTTGTACTTCCCAAGTGCTTAGTACAGTGCTCTGCACACAGTAAGCACTCAATAAATACGATTGAATGAATGAATGAATGAATCAATCAATCCATCATATTTATTGAGCACTTACTGTGTGCAGAGCACTGTATTAAGCACTTGGTAGAGTCCAGTGAAGCAGGTTCACGGGCCACAAAGAGCTTACAGTCTAGGGCTCACCATTGCTACCACTACTGTTATTGTTCTTAAATACTCTGGAGGTGCCCAGTACAGTCCCCTGAACACAGTACATAGCCAGTTCCGGTCTTTGCACTCAGTACAGGACTCTGAACGGAGTTAAGTGCTCAGTATATCCTGAGGAAAATGAGGCCTGTTAAAAATCACTTCAGAACAACGCTGGCAAATTGGAGTTCAGAATATGTCCAGAACGCTTTCCTCCAGGATATGCCCGGAGAAACCTAGAAAAAGACTACTCATTAAAATCCAAATAATAATAATAATGGCATTTATTAAGTGCTTACTATGAGCAAAGCACTGTTCTAAGCACTGGGGAGGTTACAAGGTGATCAGGTTGTCCCATGTGGGGCTCACAGTCTTCATCCCCATTTTACAGATGAGAGAACTGAGGCACGGAGAAGTGAAGTGACTCGCCCAAGGTCACACAGCTGACAAGTGGCAGAGCCGCGATTCGAACTCATGACCTCCGACTCCAAAGCCCGGGCTCTTTCCACTGAGCCACACTGCTTCTCCAAATCATTTTAGGCTGGAGGAACATCATCCACTCTGTCTTCCCTGGAAATCGTTGGCACTTGGCTCGCACGGAGCCGTTCCGACCGGAATTTTTCTTAACCTTATCACCGCTTTTTGAGAAGCTTTTAATGAACTCGAACCGGGTTTGAAAGGGAAGGTGACAACCTGCCCCAGCTGGAGGTGATCTGAGCGTCTCCCTTAGCCTCTCAGGACTCTCTCTTCATCAAGCGCTTAGTCCAGTGCTCTGCACACAGTAAGCGCTCGATAAATACGATTGAATGAATGACTGGAGAGCCGAAGCCCAAGCTGAGCTGGGGAGAGGGGAGCAACGGAATCTGAACCCCCGACTCCAGCGTACCCCGCGTCTGCTGGGGCTCCAGGGATTGGGAGCTGATCCCAGGAGGAAGTTCCACCCTTTTAACCCCTGGAACTTTTTTATTGACCCCATTAGGCGCCTCTGCCCCCATCTCCGACCTCTTGGCCTTTATTTCCCTTCAGCTTAGACTCTGAAGGCTCTTTGATCATCAATGATTTGTTCGACAGTATTGGCTGAGTGTCTTCTTTGTGCAGACTATTGTTCTGGGAGCCTACTGGGGGCAGAGCCCTGTACTGGATGCCTATTATTAATAACAATAATAACGATGGCATTTGTTAAGTGCTTATTCTGTGCGAAGCACTGTTCTAAGTGCTGGTGGGGGGCTCACAGACTTAAGACGGAAGCCATGTCCACCCTGATTTGCTTGTATCCGCCTCAGCACTTAGTACAGAAGCACTGTACAGTACAGAAGCACGAGAAGCAGTGTGGCTCAATGGAAAGAGCCCGGGCTTGGGAGTCAGAGGTCGTGGGTTCACATCCCGGCTCTGCCACTTGTCAGCTGGGTGACTTTGGGCAAATAATAATAATAATAATGATGATGATGATGATGATGGCATTTATTAAGCGCTTACTATGTGCAGAGCACTGTTCTAAGCGCTGGGGAGTTACAAGGTGATCAGGTTGTCCTACGTGGGGATCACAGTCTTCATCCCCATTTTACAGATGAGGTCACTGAGGCACAGAGAATAATGATGATTCATTCATTCAATCGTATTTATTGAGCACTTACTGTGTGCAGAGCACTGTACTAAGCGCTTGGGAAGTACAAGTTGGCAACATATAGAGACGGTCCCTACCCAACAGTGGGCTCACAGTCTGGCATTTATTTAGTGCTTACTATGTGCAAAACACTGTTCTAAGCGCTGGGGAGGCTACAAGGTGATCAGGTTGTCCCATGGGGGCTCACAGTCTTCATCCCCATTTTACAGATGAGGGAACTGAGGCCCAGAGAAGTGAAGTGACTTGCCCAAAGTCACCCAGCTGACAAGCGGCGGAGCCGGAATTTGAACCCATGACCTCTGATTCCAAAGCCCGGGCTCTTTCCACTGAGCCACTGTAATCACTTAACTTCTCTGGGCCTCAGTGCCCTCCTCTGCAAAATGGAAATTAATAATAATAATGATGGCATTTATTAAGTGCTTACTATGTGCAAAGCACTGTTCTAAGCGCTGGAGAGGTTACAAGGTGATCAGGTTGTCCCACGGGGGGCTCCCAGTCCTCATCCCCATTTTACAGATGAGGTCACTGAGGCACAGAGAAGTGAAGTGACTTGCCCAAAGTCACCCAGCTGACAATTGGCAGAGCCGGGATTCAAACCCATGACCTCTGACTCCAAAGCCCGGGCTCTTTCCACTGAGCCACGCTAATCACTTAACTTCTCTGGGCCTCAGTTCCCTCATCAGCAAAATGGGGATTAAGACTGTGAGCCCCACATGGAACAACCTGGTTTACCTTGTATCCCCCACCCCCCACGCTTAGAACAGTGCTTGGCACATAGTAAGCGCTTAACAAATACCACAACTATTATTATTATTATTACAGTGCCGGGCACATAGTAGGCGCTTGGGAAGTACAAATCGGCAACATACAGAGACGGTCCCTACCCGACAGGGGGCTCACCTTGGTCACTGTCCCTTCCCACGTGGGACTCACAGTCTCTATCCCCATTTTCCAGATGAGGTAATTGAGGCCCAGAGATGTGAAGTGACTTGCCCCAAGTCACACAGGTGACAAGGGGTGGAGCCGGGATTAGAACTCATGACCTCTGGCTCCCAAGCCTGGGCTCTTTCCACTGAGCCACGCAGGGTACTGTAGTGGCTGCCTATGGCTTACTGAGCATCGTGCTGGGCGTCTGCCGTGGTGGAGCTCTGCCCTAGGTACCTATTATGTGCAGAGCACTGTTCTAGACACCTAATGGACAGAGAACAGTGCAGTTTGCCTCCTGTGTATACAGTGCTTTACTGGCCAACGACCGGCAGCACAGATTCTACTGGATGGAAATGTATGATGAGGTGGTAAAATAATAATAATAATAATAATGGCATTTATTAAGTGCTTACTATGTGCAAAGCACTGTTCTAAGCACTGGGGAGGTTACAAGGTGATCAGGTTGTCCCACTGGGGGCTCACAGTCTAAACCCCCATTTTCCAGATAAGGGAACTGAGGCCCAGAGAAGTGAAGTGACTTGCCCAAAGTCACACAGCTGACAATTGGCAGAGCAGGGATTCGAACCCATGACCTCTGACTCCAAAGCCCGGGCTCTTTCCACGGAGATATGCTGAGGGGTGAATCAAAGGTTGCCTTCTGGAGGTGGTGGCTCCATGGAAAGAGCCCGGGCTTGGGATCAGAGGTCATGGGTTCTCATTCCGGCTCCACTACTTGTCAGGTGTGTGACCTTGGGCAAGTTACTTAACTTCTCTGTGCCTCAGTTACCTCATCTGTAAAATGGGGACGAAGACTGTGAGCCCCCCGTGGGACAACCTGATCACCTTGTAACCTCCCCAGTGCTTAGAACAGTGCTTTGCACATAGTAAGTGCTTAATAAATGCCATCATTATTATTATTAGAACAGTGCTTTGCACATAGTCAGCACTTAATAAATGCCATTATTATTATTATTATTATTAAAACAGTGCTTTGCACATAGTAAGCACTTAATAAATGCCATCATTATTATTATTATTATTCTCTGTGCCTCAGTTACCTCATCTGTAAAATGGACATTAAGAATGTGAGCCCTATGTGGGACAACCTAATTACCTTGTATATTCCCCAATGCTTAGAACAGTGCTTGGCACATAGTAAGCACTTAACAAATACCATTATTATTATTATTTAAGAGGACTTTGAAGGAAGCAAGAGAGGCAGTTTGGCAGATCAGAGGTGAGGAGGGAGGTACAGACGGGGGGATAGGTATGAGGATTGGATTGGAAGTGGGAGAATGGAGGGATGGGGTAGTGAGGGGCTTTGACTGTGGGCTTCTAGACTGTGAGCCCACTGTTTTGTAGGGACCGTCTCTATATGTTGCCAACTTGGACTTCCCAAGCGCTTAGTACAGTGCTCTGCACACAGTAAGCACTCAATAAATATGATTGATTGATTGATTGATTGATTGATTGATTAGTACAGTGCTCTGCACACAGCAAGCGCTCGATAAATACGATTGAATGAATGAATTCGTTGGGAAAGAACCAACAGAACGAATGGGGATACGGACGAGGGAAGAGGTGTAAGGAAGGCATACTCACGGTCAAAGTTACAGGAAACTATGGGTGTGTTGGCACCGAACACGGTGGTGGGACTGCCGTGCTTTCCCGATCTCTTTTCTTCCCCTTCATCAGGACTGGTGTCAGCTCCCTGAAACCGAGCACAAAAATCAAAGGTCAATGATAGACTGTGAGCCCCCTCTTCTAGACTGTGAGCCCACTGCTAGGTAGGGACTGTCTCTATATGTTGCCAACTTGGACTTCCCAAGCGCTTAGTACAGTGCTCTGCGCACAGTAAGCGCTCAATAAATACGACTGAATGAAAGAATGAATGAATGAGCCCACCGGTGGCCCTGGTGGCTTGGGGGGATGGGGTGGGAAGAGAGGGGAATCCTGCTCCTGAAGGCTCGGAATGGCTTGGGGCTCCCCGACAAGACCAGCCCTGGCTTCTCCGGAGCAGGATGGGTGGTTTCTAGACTGTGAGCCCACTGTTGAGTAGGGACCGTCTCTATATGTTGCCAAATTGGACTTCCCAAGCGCTTAGTCCAGTGCTCTGCACACAGTAAGCGCTCAATAAATACGATTGAATGAATGAATGACTGGCAGTTCCTCTCTCCCTCTAAGCAGGGTGACAGGGCGCGCCTCTTGGTCTTGAGCGGGCTTTGGCCAGGATGGGATATGCAGGCAAGAAGTGAGAACCACAGTTCGGTGCATGGAGATCCTGGGTAGCTAGCCTGGGCCCTGGGGAGTTGGTGAATTCATTCAGTCAATCGTATTTATTGAGCGCTTACGGTGTGCAGAGCACTGGACTAAGCACTTGAGCACTGTATGAAGCGCTTGAGTTGCAGAGGAGCAGAGAAGACACTCTGAGCAACCGGAGACACGGGCCCAGAGGTGGGCACAGCCTGGCTGGAGGTCACTGGCTAGACTGGCCCGGACACCTGGCCGACTGTCCCCTCCGACTGGGCGGGGGGGAATATCAATCAATCAATCAATCAATAGTATTTATTGAATGCTTACTGTGTGCAGAGCACTGTACTAAGCACTTGGGAAGTACAAGTTGGCAACATATAGACATATATAGACATATAGGGGAATACAGCCCCATCCTCCTCCTCTTCCTGAACTCTGGCCCCAGGGGCTCCGGTTGCGGGGTGGTGAGGGTTGGAAGGGGAGCAGCACTGAAGCAAAATAGCCAATTTGCTGATCTCGGCTGTGGGGAGAAGCCAGGACCATTCATTCATTCATTCATACAGTGCTCTGTCCGTATTTCTTGAGAAATAAGATTGAATGAATGAAATTCATTCAATCGCATCTATTGAGCGCTTACTGTGTGCAGAGCACTGTACTAAGTGCTTGGGAAGTACAAGTTGGCAACGTAGAGAGACGGTCCCTACCCAACAACGGGCTCACAGGCTAGAAGGGGGAGACGGACAGCAATACAAAACACGGAGACAGGTGTCGAAGTCATCGGAACAAATAGAATTAAAGCCAGACGACCAGGGCCCAGTCAGGCTGGAAAACGACAAGGTGAAACTCTGGGGGCCGACTGAAACCTACAGCCAGGGAATGGAGACACATTCTCCAGTTGGGCTGCGGACCCAACTGCCGTCTGCGGTTATTCGAGACAAGCAAAGCCCCCTGACCTGACCCCCACCAAGGATATGGGACTCCAATTTATCACCTGGTGAACCCGGAGCTCAGACTGCCCTTGGCTGGAACAGTAGGGATGGCAGCCACGGTGGACGGAGGTTCAGGGCATCCACGCAATTCATATTGGAATAAAGTCCGGCCCCTTCCGGCTAATTCTCTCCCCTTCTTCTTACTCACTTGGATCCTTCCTTCGTTCATTCAATCGTATTTATTGAGCGCTTATTGTGTAGAGACCACTGTACGAAGCACTTGGGAAGTCGGCAACATATAGAGATGGTCCCTTCTCAACAACGGGATCTTTGTCTCCTGTCCCCCCTTCACGTTCAGTTTCGTCTCCCCATTCCTGCCCCATCTCCTCTCCCCATTCCGGTCCTCATCTCCCCTCTTCCTTTCATTCATTCATTCAATCATATTTATTGAGCGCTTATTGTGTGCAGAGCACTGTCCTAAGCGCTTGGGAAATCGGCAACATATAGAGACGGTCCCTTCTCAACAACAGGATCTTTGTCTCCTGTCCCCGCTTCATGTTCCGTCTCATCTCCCTGTTCCTGCCCCTATCTCCTCTCCCCATTCCGGTCCTCATCTCCCCTCTTCCTTTCATTCATTCATTCAATTGTATTTATTGAGCGCTTATTTTGTGCAGAGCACTGTCCTAAGCGCTTGGGAAGTAGGTAACATATAGAGACGGTCCCTACCCAACAACGGGATCTTTGTCTCCTGTCCTCCCTTCCTGTTCCATCTTGTCTTCACGTTCCTGCCCCTATCTCCTCTCCCCATTCCGGTCCTCATCTCCCCTCTCCCTTTCATTCATTCAGTCAATCATATTTATTGAGCGCTTACTGTGTGCAGAACACTGGACTAAGCGCTTGGGAAGTACAAGTCGGCAACCTATAGAGACGGTCCCTACCCGACAACGGGCTCACAGTCTAGAAGGGGGAGACAGACGACAAAACAAAACATGTAGACAGGTGGCAAAGTCGTCAGAACAAATAGAATTAAAGCTATATGCACATCATTAAGAAAATAAATAGAGTAGTAAATATGTACAAGTAAAATAGAGTCATAAATCTGTACAAATATATATACAGGTGCTGTGGGGAGGGGAAGGAGGTAGGGCAGGGGGGGATGGGGAGGAGGAGAGGAAAAAGGCGGCTCAGTTTGGGAAGGCCTACTGAGGTAGGGCTTTGAAGGGAGGAAGAGAGCTAGCTTGGTGGATGTGTGGAAGGAGGGCATTCCGGGCCAGGGGAAGGACGTGGGCCGGGGGTCGACGGCGGGACGGGCGAGAACTAGGCACAGTGAGACGGTCCTTGGCTTCTCTCCCTTTTCTTGTTCTCGTCTCCTCACTCATTCCTGCTCCATTTCCTCCCCCTGCTCCTCGCCCACTCCACTTACAAGGGCGCCTTCCAGTTTGAAGATGGCGGCCGCACCGTGTGTGTCGGAAGGCGCCATTTTCCTCCGCCAGCGTCTTCGACGGAACGTGTCGGAGCTGCGTTGTTTCCAGTGAAATTTCCAACCGATCAGGGAAGCGTATTCCCATCCTTCTTGGTCTTCGAGCGCCGCCATTCGCTGCGACACGGTTGGTAAAGAGGCAGTCAGCCCGGGATGGACCGGCCGTAGAGGAAGGCGCAGTGCATTCCCCGGAGCGTTTGTTTGACGGGAAGAGCCCTCGATCCCCCTCCCAGAGGGAAAGGCTAACAGCATTAATCCTGTGCAGGGTGCCCAGGAAACAGCGTGGCCAAATGGATAGGGCCATGGGAGTCAGAGGGATCTGGGGTCTAATCTAATCCCGGTTCTGCCACTTTTCTGCTGCGTGACCTTGGGGAAGTCATTTCACTTCTCTGTGCCTCAGCGACCTCACCTGCAAAACGGGGATTCAGTACCTGTTCTCCCTCCTACTTAGGCTGTGAGCCCCAGGTGGGACCTGATTTAACGTACATAATAATAATGTTGGTATTTGTTAAGCACTTACTATGTGCCAAGCACTGTTCTAAGCGCTGGGGTAGATACAAGGTAATCAGGTTGTCCAGTATGCTCCCTATCTCACAAACCCCGTAACCTTGGCTTTGTCCTCTATTCCCTTCTCTGAGGAAACTCACATATTCTATCTGTCGCCAAATCCCGTCAGTTCTACCTTCACAGCAATGCCTCTCTCTTCAAATGGCTACTACGCTTATAATAATAGTAATGATGGTGTTTGTTAAGCGCTTACTATGTGCCAAGCACTGTTCTAAGCGCTGGGGTAGATACAGGTAATCAGGTTGTCCCACGTGGGGCTCACAGTCTTCATCCCCATTTTCCAGATGAGGGAACTGAGACTTAGAGAAGTTAAGTGATTTGCCCCAGGTCACACAGCTGACAAGTGGTGGAGCCAGGATTAGAACACACGACCTCTGGTTCCCCAGCCCGGGCTCTTTCCACTGAGCCACGCTGCTTCTCTGCCTCAGCGCCTCAGCGGTTAGAACAATGCTTGGCACATAGTAAGCCCTGAACAAATACCATTATTATTATTATTAATAATAATAATTAATAATAATAATGATAATAATAATACCATGGGGGCTCCAGATATCCCCCGGGAGGACTCACGATTCAACCACCAATGGCCAGAAGCCAGAGTCCTTGATGATGATGATGGCATTTCTTAAGCGCTTACTCTGTGCAAAGCACTGTTCTAAGCGCTGGGGAGGTTACAAGGTGATCAGGTTGTCCCATGGGGGGCTCCCAGTCTTAATCCCCATTTTCCAGATGAGGTAACTGAGGCCCAGAGAAGTGAAGTGACTTGCCCAAAGTCACACAGCTGACAGTTGGCAGAGCTGGGGTTTGAACCCGTGACCTCTGACTCCAAACCCTGGGCTCTTTCCACTGAGCCACTCTCTGGCCCCCCTCCCGCCCCTTATATGCCAGACACTGTACTAAGCGCTGGGGTTGATTCAGGATAATCAATTTGGACACAGTCCCTGTCCCTCACGGGACTCACAGCCTGAGAGAGGAGGATCGCCTCCCCATTTTACAGATGCGATAACTGAGGCACGGAGAAGTGAAGTGAGGTCTGGATCCTCCACCGTCCCTCCCTAAAGTCACCTAAAGTAACTGTTCTTTGTTCCCGAACAGGGGGACTAGAAGCACTGAGTTGCAGAAAAATCTCATTTTTAGCTTGGGTTTTTTGCCCTCCACTGGCACGGTGGCCGCGACCGCTTCGTCCTGAGCCCGGCAAGCTGCGATGTAAGCGTGGCAACCTTCGTCCCGCTGAGGGGCTTGGGGCTACGTGCTTCTCTCTGGAGTGAAGAGCCCGGGCAGGGTGCCAGGGCCATTGGTGTGGGCTTGGTGTCAGACCGATGGGGGAAAAGGGGGCCTGCCTTCCATTCCCCCCATTCTAGCCACCCGTAAAACGGGGATTCCATCCCTATTCTCCTTCCCTCAAACTGTGAGCCCTGTATGCTACAGGGACCGTATCTGATCTGATTATTTCGTATCTACCCCAGCGCTTAGCGTGTGCTTAACAACTATCACAATTATTAAAGTGACTTGCCCAAAGTCACACAACAGGTAAGTGACGGATCCCGGATTAGAACCCCGATCCGGGCTAAGAACGTTCCGGAAGCAGCATGGCTCAGTGGAAAGAGCCTGGGCTTTGGAGTCTGAGGTAATCGGTTCAAATCCCGGCTCTGCCACTTGTCAGCTGTGTGACTTTGGGCAAGTCACTTCACTTCTCTGGGCCTCAGTTACCTCATCTATAAAATGGGGATGAAGACCGTGAGCCTCATGTGGGACAGCCTGCTCACCTTGTAAACTCCCCAGCGCTTAGAACAGTGCTTGGCACATAGTAAGCGCTTAATAAATGCCATTATTATTATTATTATTATTATTAAATCCCGGCTCAGCCAATTGCCGCTGTGTGACTTTGGGCAAGTCACTTCACTTCTCTGGGCCTCAGTGACCTCATCTGGAAAATGGGGATGAAGACTGTGAGCCCCCCGGGGGACCACCTGATCGCCTTGTAACCTCCCCAGCGCTTAGAACAGTACTTTGCACATAGTAAGCGCTTAATAAATGCTGTCATTATTATGGATGGGCATCCCACCAGAGCTCCCGAGGAAAGCCAGGAGAGAGTCTCCTCTTACCTTGGCAGTCACGGCGGAACTTTGGGTCAAATCCTTCTTGCGTTTGCGCACCAGTCTCCGGCGCCGGTGCGTGTGATACATCTTCTCGGCGGCAACCCACGACTTGGGCTTATTGTCCGGAGGAACCGTAATTCCATATTCCCAACCTGCAGCGGAGTGCGAACCGTCATCGATTTCACGGCCCAAGGCGGGCCTGTTCCACCACCCCAAGGCCCGGCTCTGCCCAGAGGCGAAATTCTGGGGCTGCAGGGGAGGCCAGGCTGGACCTCTGGACAACTCTTCCTTCTCCTTCTCCTCCTCCCTTGGGCTCTCCCACATTGCTACTACAACCTAGCCCGTACAACCTAGTCCGTATGCTTTGCTCCTTCGATGCCCACCTTCTCACTGTACCTCCATCTCTTCCATCTCACCGCCAAAATCTCACCCACATCCTGCCTCTGGCCTGAAACATCTTCCCTTCTCATATCATCATCATCAATCATATTTATTGAGCGCTTACTATGTGCAGAGCACTGTACTAAGCGCTTGGGAAGTACAAATTGGCAATATATAGAGACAGTCCCTACCCAACAGTGGGCTCACAGTCTAAAAGAGTGGGCTCACAGTCTAAAAGGTGGGCGCACAGTCTAAAAGGTGGGCTCACAGTCTCATATCCCACAGACAATGACTCTCCCCCGGTCCAAAGCCTTTCTGAAGTTCGGCACATCTCTCCCAATAGGCCTATCCTGACTAATCCCACCTTTCCTCTTCTCCTGCTCCCTTCTGCATCACCTGACTTGCTCCCTTTATTCATCCCCTCCTCCCAGCTCCACAGGATTTATGTCCAGATCGGTCATTTATTTATAATCAATGTCTGTCTCCTCCTCTAGACTGTAAGTTCATTGGCAAGTCCCTTCACTTCTCGATGCCTCAGTGACCTCATCTGTAAAATGAGGATTAAGGCTGTGAGCCCCACGTGGGACAACCTGATCACCTTGTAAGCTATATATATGGGAATATATATAGCATATATATATATATATATAAAATAAATATGTACATATTTATTACTCTATTTATTTATTTATTTATTTTACTTGTACATATCTATTCTATTTATTTTATTTTGTTAATATGTTTGGTTTTGCTCTCTGTGTTCCCCTTCTAGACTGTGAGCCCACTGTTGGGTAGGGACCGTCTCTATATGTTGCCAACTTGTACTTCCCAAGCGCTTAGTACAGTGCTCTGCACACAGTAAGCGCTCAATAAATACGATTGATTGATTGATTGATTGATCACCTTGTAAGCTCCCCAGCGCTTTGCACATAGTAAGTGCTTAATAAATATGATTGATTGATTGATTGATTGATCACCTTGTAAGCTCCCCAGCGCTTTGAACAGTGCTTTGCACATAGTAAGTGCATAATAAATGCCATTATTATTATTATTGTGGTCAGGGAATGTGTTTGTTTATTATTGCTTTGTACTCTCCCAAGCACTTAGTACAGTGCTCTGCACATGGTAAGCGCTCAATAAATATGATTTAATGAATGAATGAATGAGTCAGGGCCCAGTGATGGTAATACTACTGATGATAAGATTTGTTAAGCACTAATTATGCGCCAAACACTGTACTGAGCGCTGGGGTAGACACAAGATACTCACACTGTTCACAGTCCTTGTCCCACATGGGACTCGCAGTCTAAGTAGAGGAAGTAGGATTTATTCTTCATTTTACAGATGAGGAAACTGAGGCAAAGGGAAGTGAAGGGACTTGACCAAGGTCACACAGCAGAGAAGTGGCCAAGCCAGGATTAGAACCCAGGACCTCTGATTCCCGGGCCCATGTTCTTTCCACTAGATAAAACTGCTTCCCCAAGGCTCAGAATGCAAAGCCCCAGGGAATGAGAGCATTTCTGTGGAGCCAATGATCCTGGTCCTAATAATAATAATAATAATAATAATAATAATGGCATTTATTAAGCACTTACTATGTGCAAAGCACTGTTCTAAGCACTGAGGAAGTTACAAGGTGATCAGGTTGTCCCACAGAGGGATCACAGTCAATCCCCATTTTACAGATGAGGGAACTGAGGCACAGAGAAGCGAAGTGACTTGCCCAAAGTTACACCCGGGTGCCGGGATTTGAACCCATGACCACTGACTCCAAAGCCCGGGCTCTTTCCACTGAGCCACGCTGCTGGAGGTGATGGCTTAACTCAACAACGTCTCTGTGGCTCAGTTTCCTCATCTGTAAAATGGGGATTCAATACGTATTCTTAGAGAATGTGTTCATATTTAGTAGTGATAATACTTTGAGAAGCAGTGTGGCTCAGTGGAAAGAGTACGGGCTTAGGAGTCAGGGGTCATGGGTTCTAATCCCGGCTCCGCCATCTGTCTGCTGTGTGACTTGGGGCAAGTCACTTCACTTCTCTGGGTCTCAGTTCCCTCATCTGTAAAATGGGGATTAAGACTGTGAGCCCCACGTGGGACAACCTGATCACCTTGTATTCCCCCAGTGCTTAGAACAGTGCTTGGCGTATAGTAAGCGCTCAACAAATACCATTGTTATTATTATTATTATTATTATTATTATTATTATTCTGTGAGCCTCAGTTCCTCATCTGCAAAATGGGGATTAAGACTGTGAGCCCCACATGGGACAACCTGATCCCCCAGTGCTTAGAACAGTGCTTGGCGTATAGTAAGCGCTTAACAAATACCATTATTATTATTATTATTATTATTATTCTGTGAGCCTCAGTTCCTCATCTGTAAAATGGGGATTAAGACTGTGAACCCCACGTGGGACAACCTGATCCCCCAGTGCTTAGAACAGTGCTTGGCACACAGTAAGCACTTAAATACCATTATTATTATTATTATTATTATTATTATTATTATTATTCTGTGAGCCTCAGTTCCCTCATCTGTAAAATGGGGATTAAGACTGTGAGCCCCACGTGGGACAACCTGATCCCCCAGTGCTTAGAACAGTGCTTGGCATATAGTAAGCGCTTAACAAATACAATCATTATTATTATTATTATTCTGTGAGCCTCAGTTCCTCATCTGTAAAATGGGGATTAAGACTGTGAGCCCCACGTGGGACAACCTGATCCCCCAGTGCTTAGAACACTGCTTGGCATATAGTAAGCGCTTAACAAATACCATTATCATTATTATTATTATTATTATTCTGTGAGCCTCAGTTCCTCATCTGTAAAATGGGGATGAAGACTGTGAGCCCCAAGTGGAACAACCTGATCCCCCAGTGCTTGGCATATAGTAAGCGCTTAACAAATACCATCATCATTATTATTATTATTCTGTGAGCCTCAGTTCCTCGTCTGTAAAATGGGGATTAAGACTGTGAGCCCCAAGTGGGACAACCTGATCCCCCAGTGCTTGGCATATAGTAAGTGCTTAACAAATACCATCATTATTATTATTATTATTCTGTGAGCCTCAGTTCCTCATCTGTAAAATGGGGATTAAGACTGTGAGCCCCACGTGGGACAACCTGATCCCCCAGTGCTTTGCACATAGTAAGCGCTTCACAAATGCTATCATTATTATTATTATTAACAAATGCCATCAATGAAAAAGCCATAAGAACGAGTGCCGGACTTCCTGCTAGAGTTCCCTTGGTCATATTCTTTTCTCATCCAATTTACGGATCCTCCCAAGAGTGCGGGGTCGGATGCTGAAAGCCCCGGCCCGGCTCTGAGAGGGCATCCGCCCCAGGCTCAAAGGCGGGTTCGGAGCCAGGAGAACAGATGCCCCTCGGCCCAGTACCTTTTTCGTCGACGGCTCGGTTGGTGTCGAAGACCCAAGCGTCGTCTTCCCATTCCCAGCCGGGGGGGCAGGTCAGCTCGCCGGGGGTGGCCGCTTTATCTCCATTCTTTAAACACGAGGGAGGAAGGTTTAGTGGCAGATACATCAGTTGGGATCTAGATTGGTCACATAAAATCAATCAATCAATCGTATTTATTGATTGGTCGATTGAGCGGTCGGAGAGACAGGCCAGACTGTCTCCGCCAGGCCAGCGTCACGACTCCAGAGGAGGACGACGAGTCCTTCCATCCTTCAGGAGCGGCGGTAGGCAATGCTGCTTCTCTGGCTGCTGCCAATATTCCTGCTGCAGCTAAGATGGCCTTCTGGGCTACGGAGAGGAGTTTTCATCGTGGCCTGATGTTGCATTTCTGGCTGCATGGGCAGCAAGCCAATCTCGGCTAATGTGTGGGACCAGATTCAGGAGGAGGAGGAAGGTGGTGAACAGTGGAGGAAAGGCAAGTGGGACGGTCACCCCCTCATCCCCGTCCCTGTCATTCCACCTCTAACTCTTCCCGATTTTCCCAGGCCCCCTCCCTCCTTCCTCCCACTGGCCAGCTGTCGGGTTGCCCCGCCTTTAGCTGAAAGGGAGGGACGGAGGCGATCCTTCTTATCCCGGGAGCCTCGGGTGAGCAGTCGATCCCAGCCAGGCAAGCCAAGGGGCAACCCATCTCACCACGTCCGTGTAGCTGTCCTCGGCCTGCTTCCACTCTCCCCCCGGGTAGCGGCTTTCGTTCTGGTACACCTCGTCGGTAAACTCGGTGTGGCCTGCGTCTGCTTCGGTCAGCAAACTAGGGGGAACAAAGTCACATCCTGCCACCCAGCCCGGCACGATCGTACTCCACTCTGCAACCCCAGTAGCCCCTTCCATTCTCTCCTGGGTTGGAGATGCTCAGGAACCACCCACAGTTCCTTTGAGGGGAGATTAGAATGGCTTCCTCCCCAATTTTCCACCTCCTGCTCTCCCTCAGCTGAGCTCTGTGGGTCTAATGCTGGAAAAGGGTGCAGCGAACGAGGGTTGGGTGTCCCCAAAGGCTGTGACCCCCAAACATCATCTCCCACCCCACTCCCATGTAGGTAGGATGCCGCTTTTGGCCGGATCGAACAATCGTGGGGTTTTAGATCACGCCGATGGATCCCTGAACCAAACTGCGCCATGAAAATGATTCTCGTGAACCACAGGAAACCCCCACGCGAGACTCCAAGATGCAGGGTAGAGCCACGCTGCCTCTGTAGCCCCCCTTTAGAATCATATAATACAGAAGTCATAGTTGGGAGCACCCCAAAATAGTCGCTGACTGCAGGAAAGATGAAGGGAAATCAACGTAAGCATTTTTAGATGCAGCACTGAGGGCCCACCACTATTTCAGTAAATGTTAATTAATTAGGACTGAAGGAGGAGGTTCCCACTCAACTCAGTGAAAAATCCAATTGGGAGAAAATGCTAGAAAAAGTATCGAAAGTTCAGTTTTATTACACTGTTCTGGGGTGCCCTGTGGGTGGGAGACCTCGGCGATGTGTGCTTCTATGCCTCTACTTGTCTGCCCTTCACCGGATCTCTAGTGCCTTTAATTCTCACCAACAATTTACCTTTATTTCTGCTATACTTTCCCAAGTCTGCTCTAATCTCTTGTACATACCCAGTGCTTACTACAGAGTTTAGCACTTAGTAAGCACTCAATAAATATCACCCCTGTTATTATGAAGTGTTTACTATAGTGCGTCATATTCAGAAGCAGCGTGGCTCAGTGGAAAGAGCCCGGGCTTGAGCGTCAGAGGTCCTGAGTTCTGATCCTGGCTCTGCCACTTGTCAGCTGTGTGACTTTGGGCAAGTCACTTCACTTCTCTGGGCCTCAGTTCCCTCATCTGTAAAATGGGGATTAAGATTATGAGCCCCCCATAGGACAACCTGATCACCTTGTAACCTCCTCAGAGCTTAGAACAGTGCTTTGCACATAATAAGTGCTTAATAAATGCCATTATTATTATTATTATTATTATGGGTTCTAATCCTGGCTCTGCCACTTGTCAGCTGTGTGACTCTGGGCAAGTCACTTCACTTCTCTGGGCCTCAGTGACCTCATCTGGAAAATAGGGATGAAGACTGTGAGCCCCACGTGGGACAACCTGATCACTTTGTATCCCCCCCCCCCACAGCGCTTAGAACAGTGCTTGGCACATAGTAAGCGCTTAACAAATACCAAAATTTTTATTATTATATTCAATAGGTGCTCAATAAATCGGACAGCTTGGTTAAAATAAAATGCTCTGTTTCTCACCTTCCTGCCCCAGTGAGTTCTTTACTCCTGTCACACATTCTCTAGGGGGTTTGTGGGCTCATGGAGACTTTGGGTAAAACGCAGAATAGAACAAAAGAGTCTTACTTTATTCCCAAATCTCTTTGCATTCCTCAGGAGAGAGGTAGGGATGGAAGTGTCTGAATCCTTCTGAATTCAAAGAGAAGGGGGTTTCCCAGGGCCTAGTTGTCCGGTTTAGGGTTTCTTACCTTCTTTCGGGATCAACCATCCATTCTCCTTCCCATTCCCAGCCCTTCGGAGGCAGGAAGAATTCCCTCTTGAGCTTGATCTTTCCCGTGACGTCGGAAAATTTGTGCCTTCCCAGCAGCCCGGACGTGCCCCACTTTCCGAACATAAGAGCTTGGTTTTCGTACTGTGGGGAAGACCCGGAGAAGAACGCCTTAGAGGCCAGGGGGACGAGCAGATGCCGATTTCCCAGGATTTCTCCGCCGAGGTCAGGGGAGGGGAAGCGAAACTGAGAGCCCTGAACTGGAAACTGCAGCCAGCTTCAGCTGAAGTTCAGGCGATGCTTAAGACCCCAGTGGGGCCCGAGTCTCCCCCCAGCCCTGGCACTCTCTGGCATTTAGAAGCAGCGTGGCTCAGTGGAAAGAGCCCGGCCTTTGGGGTCAGAGGCCATGGGTTCAAATCCCGGCTCCGCCAGTTGTCAGCTGTGTGACTTTGGGCAAGTCGCTTAACTTCTCTGTGCCTCAGTGACCTCATCTGTAAAAAGGGAATTTAGACTGTGAGCCCCCCGTGGGACAACCTGATCACCTTGTAACCTCCCCAGCGTTTAGAACAGTGCTTTGCACATAGTAAGCGCTTAATAAATGCCATTATTATTATTATTTAGATCTGAGGATCTTGGGGAGGCCCTCGAGTCTAGGGAGCCAGGAACTGGGAGCCGGGAGACCTGGTGGAGGAGCTGGGATGCCAGATGGGGTGGAGGGTTAGGGGTGAAATGGTTGCCAGGCCCAGGCTCTCCAGTGCCTATGGACCACTGGGAGGGCCAGGCTCTGGCCTTTTCTTCTCTCCTGCAAAAGGGAGAGAGGGCTGACAGGACGATCACGTTACCATTTCGGCGAAGACTGTGAATGTTCCCTCAGCGAAGCTATTGAACTTCTTCTCTGCGGCACTGAGACCCAGCCAAATGTTCACCCGCAGCTCTGCTGGCACCTTGACTCCACCGCTCCTGTCTTGGGGATACTGTTGGGCGGAACGGAGGCGGTCACCAGGCCGGGCAGGGGACTGCCAGCCACAGGCCCCCGTCTTCTGGACACATACCCAAGACTCTCTCCCCTGCTCCTCTGTCTGACCATCTCCCAGCCCCGGCTGGAGGGGAGAGTTCAGTCATTTATTCATTCAATCGCATTTATTCAGCGCTTACTTTGTGCACAGCACTGTACTAAGCGCTTACAATAAACAGGCACATTCCCCATCCACAACAAACATGCAGTCTAGAGTTGGGGAGACAGACGTCAGTACAGATAAATAAATTAGAGATATGTACATATATGCTGTGGGGCTGGGAAGGGGGAAGAGAGAAAGGAGAAACTCAGGGCGACATAGAAGGGAGTGGGAGATGAGGAAAAGAGGAGCTTAGTCTGGGAAGGCCTCTTGGAGGAGATGTGCTTCCAATAAGGCTTTGAAGGGGAGGGAGAATAATTGTCGGATTTGAGAAGGGAGGGCATTCCAGGCCAGAGGCGGGACGTGGGCTGGGGTCAGTGGTGAGATAGGCGAGATTGAGGCCCAGTGAGAAGGTTAACACTAGAGGAGCGAAGAGTTTTGGGTGGGTTGTAGAAGGAGAAAAGCGTGGTGAGGTAGGAGGGGGCAAGGTGGTGGAGTGTTTTAAAGCCAATGGTGAGGAGTTATTGTTTGATGCAGAAGTGGACGGGCAACCACTGGAGTTTTTTTGAGGAGCGGTGTGACCTGTCCTGAACATTTTTGTACAAAAATGATCCAGGCAGCAGAGTGAAGTATAGACTGGAATGGAGAGAGGGAGGAGGCTGGGAGGTCAGCCAGGAGGCTGATGCAGTAATCTAGGCTGGATTGGACGAGTGGCTGTATTAACATGGTAGCGGTTTGGACAGAGAGGAAAGGGCGGATTTGAGCGATTTTGTGAAGATGGGACCGACAGGATTGAGTGATGGATTGAATATGTGAGTTGAATGACAGAGAGGAGTCAAGGATAACAGCAAGGTTACAGGCTTGTGAAACAGGAAGGATTGAGGTGCCATCTACAGCGATGGGTGGGATGATAAGGAGTTCCGTTTTGGACGTATTAAGTTTGAAGTGATGAGGAGACATCCAAGTAGAGATGTCTTGAAGGCAGGAGGAGATGCAAGACTGGAGAGTCAGTGGTTTCTTGCCAATGTCGGTCCCGACCGAGCCCCACCTTTCCTGCTTTTTTCCCTAAACGGTCTTCGCTTCTTCCGCTTTGAGAGCAATTCCCACCAGCCTCTGAAGCAGACTCCTCCTGTTGAGTTTGTGAGCCCCATGTAGGCCAGGGATTGGGTCTGATCTTATTATACTGTACCTATTCCAGCTTGGCTCCCCCCCGCCCCGTGTGGGAAGTGAAGTCTTCTTTCGAAGCCTCTGAAATGACCAGCCAGAAAGAGTCTCGAGAGTCCTAAACACAGGCAAGGAATCAGCTTGGCCTAGTGGAAAGAGTCTGAGCCTGGGAGAAAGGGGATCTGAGCTCTTATCTCGACTCCATTAGCTTAGCTTCTCTGTCCCTCAGTTTCCTCACCTGTAAAATAGGGATTAAATACTTGCTCTCCTTTTTCCCTTTTCCCATTTTGGGCAGGGACTATGTCTGAGCTACTTAACTTGTGCCTACGGCGCTTAGCACGTAGTAAGGGTTTAACAAACACCACCATTATTACTAGGATTAGAGATAGAAGCAGATGGAGTCAGGGACTCGGAAAGGTGACAAAATACAGGGACACATAAAGATAGGGATATGGAGGCAGAGCTGGGCATTTCACTATTTAGGGAGATGGGGGCTTTTCTGGTTCACTTGGTCCTCTGAGCTCTAACCCCCTTGCAGCAAACCTGGCTCAGACCAGTCTGCTCCTGCCCGGATGGTTCCCATGGTGTTGGGCCGGACAGGTTAGTGGACCCCTGCAGCAGGCTGGCTGGGAAAAAAGCATCCAGGAAAACCACTTGGGTGTGAACCTCCCCTGTGGACAGTGAGCCCGTCTATCCATCAGTCCAACCATCCATCCATCCGGCCATCCATCTGTCCATCCACCCACCCACCCACCCACCCATCCATCCATCCATCCATTAGTCTACCTTCAGGAAGATTGTCTGTGTCTTCCCACAGTATTTCCCGGAGGCGTCTTCACTGGTGCCGGAGTACAGAACCTGGTGTGCAGGGATGCGGGCATAAGCCAGCCTCTTTTCTCCTCGGATCATCCAGATGATGACGTCGGGCATGCTGTTCTGGGGCTGAGGACAGCAAAGAGACGGTGCACAACGGCTTTGACCCTGAGCCCCTAACTCCCAGCAGCTGGGCTCTGGACGTCAGTCATAGTTTTTCCCTTTGCTGTAGAACTGCCTAGGGCTGAACAGGCTACCTGCCACTAGCCAGCCTGCCGGAAATCTCCTCCTGGCTTTCAAGTGTGGCCCGGCTAAGCCACTCAATTTTTTCCTGGCTCTAATCCTGGCTTGCCCAGTCCAGAGCTCTCTCTGAAGGAACCGTGCCTTCCTGGACGCCCATCCCCGTGTCAGTGATGATGAAAATGGCATTTGGTAAGTGCCTACTATATAATAATTCTGTGTATTTGTTAAGCGCTTACTATGTGCCAGGCACTGTGCTAAGCGCTGGGGTGGATACAAGCATATTGGGGTTGTGCCCAGTCCCTGTCCCATGTGGGGCTCATGGTCTCAATCCCCATTTTCCAGATGAGGTGACGGAGGCCTAGAGAAGTGATGTGACTTCCCCAAGGTCACGCAGCAGACGAGTGACAGATCTGGGATTAGAACCCATGACCTCCTGATTCCCAGGCCCAGGCTCTGTTCACTGCACTGTGCTGCTTCCCAATATACTATATGCTAAGCGCTGGGGATAATCAATAAGATCAAGATCAGGATCAAGATAATCAGCTGGACACCGTCCCTGTACCACACGAGGTTCACAATCTAAGGGGGAGGGAGAACAGGTCTCCAATCCCCCTTTTAAACAGATAACTGAAGCGATTTGCCCAGCGTCACCCAATGGGCCAGCGGCAAAGCAAGGATTCGAACCCAGGTAATCGGACTCCCAGGCCTGTGGTCTTTCCACTTGACTATGCTGCTCATTGTGACCCATCCCCAATCACTAACCGCCCTCTCTGCATTCTTATCTCTGGTGTCAGCGCAGAGCAGGCCTAATTCTGCCGGGCCCCGCCACTGCTCCGGCTCTATCAGAGATGGGGGCAGATGTCTGGCTAAGTCTCCCGGACTGTCTTAAAACCCTCCTCCCTCGTCCACCGTGGCCTGGCCCCGCACGACGGTCAGCCTGGAAGCCAAACCAGTTGCTGGAGGGGGTGGAAGCTTGCTCTTCGGCCTCGGCCTGCCGCGGCTGGAGAAAGCGGGGTAGGAGGGTTGTGAAGTGAGGACGGGAGGGGAAGGGAAGGAAGAAGCGAGGAGGGGAGGGGAAGGGAAGGGGACTCTTTCCAAGGGGTGGGGGCGGCATTCGAGAGGGGAAAAGCTGCGGAGGCAGAACCTCTTCCGTCAGCTGGGTTAGTTTCTCCAGCCAATCTTCAATCTCCCCCAGAGTGAGCTTCACATCGGTGGCTTCGGCTCGCATCCTCGTGGCCGCCTCCCGGATCTGAGCCAGAGCCCTGAGGCGCAGCTTCTGGATCTGAGTGTCGAGCACGGTGACGTTGGACTTTCCGTCCAGGTCGGGCAGGGGTTTCCTGGGAGGGGGAAACAAGGAGCTCCCATCTTGCCAACTCCGGGCCCTGCCCCCCCGGGAAGCCATTCCCGCGCTCTATTTTGAAGCATGAAAACAATCACATTTTCTGGGAATTTCAGGAGCTGCTGTCCCCGTCTACGCCAAGGGCAGGGTTGGGTCACCCGAACAAGGGCTGATTTCCTGCTGTGGTTTGGGACTCAGCCTCCTCAAATCCTGAAGGTCTGATCGTCCAGTACTGCTACTAATACTACTAAATATATTAATAGTTGTTGCATTTGTGCCTATTCTGTGCGGGGGTGGATAGAAGCCCCACTTGCCCCCTCCTCTCTTCCCTCCCTAACTTACATCTTCAAACGTTCAATCTCCAATGGCTTCTTCCCCACTGCTTTTAAACATTCCCACATCTCCCCTCTCCTAAAAACACCCTCCTGTAGCTCCATGGCTCCCTCCAGTTATCACCCCCTCTCTCTCCTACGGTTCCTCTCCAAACTCCTTGAGTGAGCTGTCTACACCTGCTGTCTCAATCCGTCCCTCCAATCTGGCTTCCATCCCCTTCACTCCACAGAAACCGCCCTCTCAAAGGTCACCGATCATCTCCTTGCCAAATCCAATGGCCTCTACTCCATCCTAATCTTCCTCGACCCCTCAGCTGCTTTGGGCATTCATTCAATTGTATTTATTGAGTGCTTACTGTGTGCAAAGCGCTGTACTAAGTGATTGGGAGTGTGCAACATAACAACAGACAGACACATTCCTGTCCACAGTGAGCTCACCATCTAGAGGGGGAGACAGACATTAATAGACTGGGATCCCGTTGTTGGGTAGGGATCGTCTCTGTTGCCGAATTGTACTGAGCGCACAGTAAGCACTCAGTAAATATGATTGACTGACTGAATGAATGAATAAATAAATGAATGAATTGCAAGTATATACATGTGTGCTGTGGGGATGGGAGGGAGGATGAACGAAGAAGCAAGAGCAGCTCAGAAAGGAGTGGGAGAAGAGGAGGGCTTAGTCAGGGAAGGCTTCTTGGAGGAGATGACGCTGTCGACAATGTTGACAATGTCAACCGCCTCCTCCTGGAAACGTTATCCAGGCTCAGCTTCCTGGTTTTCCTTCTATCTCTCTGGATGCTCATTCTCAGTCTCTTTTGCGAGCTCCTCCTCTGCCTCCCACCCTCTAACTCAAGGTTCACTTCTGGGTCCCTTTCTCTTCTCCATCTACACCCACTCCCTTGGAGAACTCATTCACTCACACGGCCTCACCTCTAAGCGGATGATACCCAAATCTACATCGCCAGCCCTGATTCCTCTTCCTCTCTGCAGCCTCCCGTTTCCTCCTGCCTTCAAGACATCTCCACTTGGATGTTCTCTCCTCACCTTAATCTTAACATGACTAAAATTGAATTTCTTATCTTTCCATCCAAACCCAGTCCTCCTGCTCACTTCCTCATCGATAATGATGGAACCACCATCCTTCCTGTCTCGCAAGCCCAAAGCCTTGGCGTTATCCTTTTCTCCTCTCTGTCATTCAACTTGCATATTCAAGCCATCACTAAATTCTGTCAGATCTACCTTCACTACGTTGTTAAAATCTTCCCCTTCCTCTCCATCCAAAATGCTTCCACATTAATACAAGCACTTATCCGATCCCACCATGGTTACTGTATCAACCTCCCTGCCTCCTGTCTCTCCCTACTCCGGATCATTTTCCTCTAAAACCGTTCAGACCATGTTTCCCCACTCCTCAAGGAACTCCGGCGGTTGCCCAGCCCCTTTTGCATCAAACAAAAACTCCTCACTATTGGCTTTAAAGCGCTGGATCATCTTGCTCCCTTCTACTTCACCTCACTACTCTCCCACTTCAACCCAGCCCAAATGCTTCATTCCTCTGATGCTATCCTTCTCGCCGTACCTCGATTTCGTCTATCTCGCCTCTGACCTCTCACCCACATCCTGCCTCCAGCCTGGAATGCCCACCCTCTTCATATCAGACAGATAATTGCTCTCCCCCAGTTCAAAGCCTTGTTGAAGGCACATCTCCTCCAAGAAGCCTTCCCTGACTCCTCTTCTCTTCTGTGCCACCTTGACTTCCTCCCTTCATTCATCCTCCCTCCCATCCCCATAGCACATATGTATATATATATATATCTGTAATTTATTCATTCATCTATTTATTTATGCATATTAATGTTTCTTTCCCCCTCTAATAATAATAATACTGATGGGATTTATTAAGCACTTACTATGTGCAAAACACTGTTCTAATAATAATAATGATAATAATGATGGCATTTGTTAAGCTTTTACTATGTGCACAACACTGTTCTAAGCACTGGGGAGGTTACAAGGTGATCAGGTTGTCCCACGGGGGGCTCACAGTCTTAATCCCCATTTTACAGATGAGGTAACTGAGGTACAGAAAGTTAAGTGACTTGCCCAAAGTCACACAGCTGGCGATTGGTGGAGCAGGGATTTGAACCCATGACCTCTGACTCCAAAGCCCGGGCTCTTTCCACTGACCCACACGGCTTCTCCCTCTAGACTCTGAGCTCGTTGTGGACTGGGAATGTATCTGTTTGTTGTAGTATTGTACTCCCCCGAGCACTTAGTACAGTGCTTTGCACACAGTAACCGCTCAGTAAATACAATTGAATGAATGAATACAGTCCCTGTCTCATAAGGGGCTCACATTCTCATTCCCTATTTTTACAGTTGAGGGAACTGAGGCAAAGAGAAGTGGAGTGGCTTGCCCAAGGTCACACAGAAGACACGTGGTGGCGCTGGGATTAGAACTCAGGACCTTCTGAATTCCAGGCCCAGCCACTCTCCAAAATGTGGGAAATGGACTCGCTGCTCAGTTGGCGCGGAGCACCTCTCAGATGCTCCCCACTTTCGGCCTCGGCTTGGAGAACAGGCCGGCGTGGCAGTGAGCACAGAGGAGGAAAAGAGTTTGAGAAAGAAGGTTGGTGGGCTGTGGGGTCCTTCGACCTGGCCCTTTGACCAGGATGGGGGAGACAGCCCAGACACCAAAGGAGAACAGCTAAATAATAATAATAATGATGGCATTTATTAAGCGCTTACTATGTGCAAAGCACTGTTCTAAGCGCTGGGGAGGTTACAAGGTGATCAGATTGTTCCACGGGGGCTCACAGTCTTCATCCCCATTTTACAGATGAGGTAACCGAGGCCCAGAGAAGTGAAGCGACTTCCCCAAAGTCACACAGCTGACAATCGGCGGAGCCGGGATTTGAACCCACGACCTCTGACTCCTAAGCTCGGGCTCTTTCCACTGAGCCGCGCCGCCTCTCCATAAATACGATCGAATGAATGAATGATCGGGAAATCGGCCCGCCTCACCTTGTATCTTCCACGAGCTCATCAATCAGTTCCAGCCACACCTCGGCCAGGTAGGTCTCCGGAGCTTTGCTCTGGATCGCTGTCTTCAAGGCGGTGAGGTTTGTTTGCTGGGAGAGGGAGAGAGGGGCCCGTCAGCGATGGTTCCTGATGCCGATGGAGTTTAGCTCGGAAGCTCGGAGCGGGGATGGGGGGCAGAGAGAGTCCCCATCGGCCTCTTGGCCCAGGTTGGAGCCCAGACTGTCCCCCAAAACCAAGACTGTACAGTTCACTAAGCTGCCAACACTTCCTGCCACCCAGTGTGGGGCTAATGAGGATGTCCCACACTCACGAGTCCAGTCGGGCTGGGAATAGCCACCCCACGGCTGCCCTGCTGCGTTAGCGATGAGCCACACGATCCCCCAAGGCAGGGTGTGACACACCCAAGGCAGTTCCAGAAATCAAGGAACAGCGCTGCTCCACTGATGGCTGCTAAGGCTGTTGGGACGTGGGGAGCATCCTGCCAAGTTGCACTTCCCAAGTGCTCTGCACACAGTAAGCGCTCATGAATGAATGAATCCTGGCCCTTATCAGCTCTCCTCAGGCTAGAAGAAAGGAGGGGAATCGTGAGAAATGAAGGCGTACAGGAGGAAGAAAGGGGGGACACAGGAGAGTTGGGGGGCTACAAAAAGGCCGGGAGGTTTAGGAGGACTGGAAGTTAAGGGATACAGGCAGGACAGAGGGATACAGGAGGATTCGACGGAATAATAATAATAATGATGGCATTTATTAAGCGCTTACTATGTGCAAAGCACTGTTCTAAGCACTGGGGAGGCTACAAGGTGATCAGGTTGTCCCATGGGGGCTCACAGTCTTAATCCTCATTTTACAGATGAGGTAACTGAGGCACAGACTAGTGAAGTGACTTGCCCAAAGTCACACAGCTGACAGGTGGCGGAGCCAGGATTTGAACCCATGACCTCTGACTCCAAAGCCCAGGCTCTTTCCACCGAGCCACGCTGCTGAATACAAGAGTTAGAAGATAAAGGAAGATCGGAGGGATGCAGGAGGGACAGGGAGGATACGGGGTGGGAGGAAGGTTGGGGGTGACAGGAGGATTGTGAGGAGAAGGAGGATTGGGGGATAAGGTGGGGACGGGAGGAGTAAAGCCTGAACAGGAACCAGGAACGGGTGGGGTTTAGGGTGGGTTCTCTGCAGGAAATGTCATCCAAACCTTGGACAGAACCAGGACCTTAGCTGGTCCCTCCTTCCCCGCCACTAGCCGTTCTTTCCCCCTGCCCTCTCTGCTCCGTGTCCCGTTCTGCGTTGGCCAAGATGGGGTGAGAGGAGCCCGAGACGATTTACCAGGCGATCCACCATGCTGAGGATCACGTTCACTGTGTCCAGTCGGTGACCAATGTCCTCCCAGTAGGATGTCAGGGTGACTACCGGCTTCGTGCTGGCCCAGGGCAGGAAATAGTAGAAGTTCCCTGATGCAGAGAGTCACATGTTAGCCACATCTGGGGCTCCAACTTTTCCCCAGGTCCCTGCCTCATGGCTGTCTCGGAATTTGACTCAACAGTGACCGAGGCTGATTCTCCCCTGGTTTCCTGGTCTGGAGAAGTTGGTTGGGGGGAGAAGGGGGAGAAGGGTTGTCTCTGCATCACTCTCTCGCCTCCTCCTTCCCTCAGCTCCAGGGCTGGAGGCTAATGTTCCCTTCATCCAGTCCCTAACTGTGGTGTCCAAGGTTCCTGCTGGCAGCTTCCAGGCTCAGTGAGCTCCCTGGGCACATAATAATAACAATAATAATGGCATTTATTAAGCACTTACTATGTGCAAAGCACTGTTCTAAGCGCTGGGGAGGTTACAAGGTGATCAGGTTGTCCCACGGGGGGCTCACAATCTTAATCCCCATTTTACAGATGAGGTAACTGAGGCACAGAGAAGTTAAGCGACTTGCCCAAAGTCACACAGCTGACAATTGGCGGAGCTGGGATTTGAACCCATGAACTCTGACTCCAAAGCCCATGCTCTTTCCACTGAACCATGCTGCTTCCACCATGACTAGGGGACCCCTGGGCTGGGGGACATGGAATCTGGGGGGGCGTCTCAGGATTGGGGGGCCAGGAAGCTTTTCTGGAAGAGTCGGGCCCAAGTTGGTTCTCGTTCCTTGGTCCTGAAATCGTCCCAGCTTCCGGCACCTGTTCTTTTCCCAAAGCCGGGACAGGCCTAGTCCCCTCCCAGCCGGACCTGCTCCTGGCTCCGACCTACCTCTGGCATCACCCGCTCTTAATAATAATAATGATGGCATTTATTAAGCGCTTACTATGTGCAAAGCACTGTTCTAAGTGCTGGGGAGGTTACAAGGTGATCAGGTTGTCCCACAGGGGGCTCACAGTCTTAATCCCCATTTTCCAGATGAGGGAACTGAGGCCCAGAGAAGGGAAGTGATTTGCCCAAAGTCACCCAGCTGACAGTTGGCAGAGCCAGGATTTGAACCCATGACCTCTGACTCCAAAGCCCGAGCTCTTTCCACTGAGCCACACTGCTTTTCTAAGCATCCACCCTGTCCTGGCTCACCCCTGGCCTGACCCAACTCTGGCCCTGACCCATCTCAGGGCTGACCCTCCCTTATAGACACCCTCCAGCCCTGCTTGGCCCCCAGCCCCAGTTCTGTTTCACCCTGTTCCTTCCTGAGCGTGGCTGGAAGAGGTGGCCCTCGGGCCAGGAGTTTCCCAGCAGCATTTCGGAACATTGTTCTGGTAAAAAGAATCCTGTTTTCTGGATAAGGATGATGGGGCACAGATCCCGATAGCTTAGAGGTACCAATTGCTCCCCGTGTCTAGTCCACCCTACAGAGCCGAGAGCATCGAGGCCGCTCCAGAAGCCATGGATTTAATCACTGCCAGTTTTCTACCAAGCTTCCTTCTGCCCCCTCCTTCCTCCTGTGGTATTATCAGGTCCAGGAAAGGAAAGACAAGTCATTTTTCCCTCCCACTTGCATCCCCCAGGCCCCAGGCCGCAGGCCCACCCTTAGTAATAAGCATGCCTCGCCAAGCTGCGCACATCTCCGGGAAGGGTGGGGGACCAATCTTTCAGCTTCCTGAAAGGCTGGAAAATTTCTCTCAGTCTTTCTTCACGCTTCCTCCCAGACCAGGGGGCAGAGATGGGGTCCAACCTTATTATTTTGTATTTCCCCTGTGCTTGGCACGGTCAGCGCTTGGCAGGGACAGATACTGCCCCATTTACTATTATTATCATTGGGGTTGGGGGAAGGGGCCTCAGGGCTTTGGTCTAACTGGAGGGCGGGATGAGGGGGCTGCTTGTGTTGGGCAGCCAACTTACCGTCGAACACAGCCCGGCTGTATTGGGTGGTGGAGGCCAGGGGCTTACAGGTGGCGTCAAATTTGTTGCCATAATTGCCGATGCTGACCTCAAACTGCACGGCCTCCCCGATGTCCTGCAGCATGGTCGCCGAGTGGAACACGGCCGCCAGGCTGAACTTCCGGCGGCGCTGGTACTTCTGCGGACAGACAGGTTGGAACTCAGGACGAGGGCGCCCGGCCTCCAGCTAGCTGCGGCCAGTTTCCCGAAACTGTGTGTCCAGCAGGCCTGTTGTCCTGGCTGGAACCTAAAGATGAACTTGATTCTCCCCTCTTCCCTCAGCCCCCTGGGCTGCTCTTGGGCCCCAGGGTCGAGACTGGTACTTGATGAGGGGATGAAGCCCGGCCCTAGAGGAGAGGTGGCTGGGTTTAAGGGTGGGAGGCAGAGGGTAATGGCCCCTTGGGCCCAGGAGCAGGGGTTGTGGCTGTTTCAGCTTTGCAAGGAATGGCCCCGGGCTTAAAAATCAGGTGACTATATTCGGGGGTTGGAAGTGGGAATGGACAGACCCACACGCATTCATCCGAGAAGCAGCGTGGCTCAGTGGAAAGAGCCCGGGTCAGAGGTCATGGGTTCAGATCCCGGCTCTGCCACTTGTCAGCTGTGGGACTTGGGGCAAGTCACTTCCCTCCTCTGGGCCTCAGTTCCCTCATCTGGAAAATGGAGATTAAGACTGTGGGACAACCTGATCACCTTGTATCCCCCCAGCGCTTAGAACAGTGCTTTGCACATAGTAAGCGCTTAACAGATACCATTATTATTATTATTATTATTTTTATATGTCACACACACACAGAGACTTATACAGCATAGCCACCCCCCTCCCCATCACCTCCTGAGCCAAAGGGAAGGTCTAAGTCTCACGCTCTGTCAGAGGCCAGGTTGAGAATTAGTGAAGCCCAGTGGTAGCCACTGCTGGCCCAGACCAGGCCATGGAGGTGGCCAACTAGTCAGCCATGCCAGAGCTGGCCCTTCTGGCTCAGGAATGGCTGGTTTCCAGCAGAGCTGGGCACCCCACTGACAGCCGTCGGCAGGCAATTTGGCTATGGTAGCAACATCACAGCAATGCCCGACTGAGGGGGCTCTCCTCAGTACAGAGGCCAAAGTTCATTCATTCCTTCAATCATATTTATTGAGCATTTACTGTGTGCAGAGGACTATACTAAGCATTTGGAAGGGTACAATACAACAATAAACACACACATTCCCTGCCCACAACGAACATACAGTCTAGAAGTAGGGAGATGGACATCAATACAAATAAATAAATTGGAGATATGTACATATGTGCTGTGGGGCTGGGAAGGGGGAAGAGCTAAGGGAGCAAGTCAAGGCAACATAGAAGGGAGTCAGAGATGAGGAAAAAAGGGGCTTAGTTTGGGAAGGCCTCTTGGAGGAGATGTGTCTTCAATAAGGCTTTGAAGGGTGGGGAGAGTAAATGTCTGCCGAATTTGAGGAGGAAGGGCATTCCAGGACAGAGGCAGGATGTGGGCTAGGGGTCAATGGAGAGACAGGCGAGACGGAGGCACAGTGAGAAGGTTAGCACTAGAGGAGCGAAGAGTTTTGGGTGGGTTGTAGAAGGAGAAAAGCATGGCGAGGTAGGAGGGGGCAAGGTGGTGCAGTGCTTTAAAGCCAATGGTGAGGAGTTTTCATTTGATGCAGGGGTGGATGGACAACCACTGGAGGTTTTTTAGCAGCTCGGTGACACGTCCTGAACGTTTTTGTAGAAAAATGATCCGGGCAACAGAGTGAAGGATGGACTGGAGTGGGGGGAGACAGGAGGCCGGGAGGTCGGCAAGTAGGCTGATGTAATAATTAAGGAGGGATAGGATGAGTGATTGGATTGAAGTGGTAGCAGTTTGGATGGAGAGGATTTTAGCTATGCTGTGCAGGTGGGACCGACGGGATTTGGTGACGAATTGAATATGTGGGTTGAATGACAGAGAGGAGTCAAGGATGTGATGGGAAAGTTAGAAGGAGGGCAGGGTTTGAGTGGGAAGATAAGGAGCTCTGTTTTGGACATGCTAAGTTTGAGGTGACAGGAGGACGTCCAAGCAGAGATGTCTTGAAGGCAGGAGGAGATGTGAGACTGGAGGGAGGAAGAGAAATCGGGGCTGGAGAAGTAGATTTGGGTATTATCCTCTTGGAGGTGGTAGTTGAAGCCTTGGGAGCAGATGAGTTCTCCAAGGGAGTGGCTATAGATGGAGAAGGGAACCCAGAACTGGACGCTGGGGGACACTCACAGTTAGGGGGTGGAAGGCAAAGGAGGACTCCACAAAAGAGACGGGGAACGAACGGCCAGAGAGATAAGAGGAGAACCAGGAGAGGACAGAGTCAGCGAAGCCAAGGTTGGAGAACGTTTCCAGGAGAAACGGGTGGGTGACAGCGTTGAAGGCAGCTGAGAGGTCGAGGAGGATTAGGATGGGGTAGAGCCCATTGGATTTGGCAAACGGAGATCACCGTCGGTCTTTGAGAGGGCGATCTCTGTGGAGGAAGGGGACAGAACCTAGATTGGAAGGGGTCGAGGAGAGAACTGGAAGAGAGGAGGAGCCCCAAAGCCAGACCGTGAGGCCATGCCAGAGGCATCTTGCTCATTCACCCCCAGCGGATGCTCTGGCCCAAAATCTATGGAGCAGGAAAAGTGGCGCAGAGGGGCTGAGGAAAGCCTCTTCTCTGAACTGGAGCCCCCTTCCCAGACTGAAGGACAGGATTGGCTGAGCAGGGCGGAGTGGGGTGAGCCTGTCAGAGTGGCAGGATCTCCAGCTGAGAACAATACCAATTTCCGATGGGTTTCCAGGCCTGAGCGGATGGCCCAGTCGGGAGAGGTCAGGAGGGGACTCGGTAGTTGGAAAGGAGGCCGTGCCCTACTGTCCCTGGATTCCCAGGGGCTAGGCCCGGGCTGAGACCCCGGGCTCCCCTCGTGTCCCGAGGGGCGAGAGCTAGGCTTCTTACCTCAACCACCAGCAAGTCGTCGCTGGGAATGGCCTCAATCCTCTTGTTTGGAGGGGTCTTCTCCAGGAGTGTGCTCAACTCCACCAGGATCCTGCCTCTGTAGGCCACGCCTTCACCCTGTGGGATCAGAGGATCAGGGATCAGTCTTCTAGACTGTGAGCCCACTGTTGGGTAGGGACTGTCTCTATATGTTGCCGACTTCCCAAGAGCTCAGTACAGTGCTCTGCACACAGTAAGCGCTCAATAAATACGATTGAATGAATGAATCAGAGCTGCAATTATCCTGCTTCCTGTAGGCTGGGTCCAGCCCGGGGGCCCTGGCCTCCAACTCCAGGGGAGCCAAGGCAGGAATCAGGGACTCCGGGGGCTAGAGGGGAGATGGGGAGGGAGCGCTCCTACCACAGGTGAGAGGATGGAGGGCAGCAGCACCATCAGGGAGGCCTGGGACCGGTTCCGGCCAAGACCATTGCGGTGGGCGTGGGCAGCGATGGAGAGGGAAGCACTGAGGCGTCCAATTCGAGGACTGAGGCGGGGTTGGGGTGAGGGGAGGAGACTGTGAGCCCGCTGCTTCTAGACTGTGAGCCCACTGTTGGGTAGGGACCGTCTCTATATGTTGCCAACTTGTACGTCCCAAGCGCTTAGTACAATGCTCTGCACACAGTACGCGCGCAATAAATTGAATGATTGATGGGGAGGAGACCCAGAGGAAGGGCAGGCACTGCATCTCTCCCTGTCGGTGTCGCTCCCACGGACAGTTGCCTCTGCAGCTCATCTTCTAGACTGTGAGCCCACTGTTGGGTAGGGACCGTCTCTATATGTTCCCAACTTGTACTTCCCAAGCGCTTAAGCGCTCAATAAATACGATTGAATGAATGAATGAATGAATCTCCTCTCTCAACAACAGCCCTTTCAACGGAAACACCAACAGTGCAGGCTTCCAGCTGTGGGAGCTGATCCCTGGTCGTTTTTCCCAGCTGCCCGGGGTGGTCTTGCTAATAATAATAATGATGGCATCTATTAAGCGCTTACTATGGGCAAAGCACTGTTCTAAGCGCTGGGGAGGTTTCAAGTTGATCAGCTTGTCCCACTTGGGGCTCACAGTCTTAATCCCCATTTTACAGATGAGGGAACTGAGGCTCAGAGAAGTTGTGACTTGCCCAAGGTCACACAGCAGACAAGTGGCGGAGCAGGGATTTGAACCCATGACCTCTGACTCCAGAGCCCGGGCTCTTTCCACTGAGCCACGCTGCTTCTCCTGCTACTCACCAGGATCTCAGCAAGACCTGAGAACTTCCAGGCAGAGCTGAAAAGACTCAAAATCGGGACTCTCCAACATGTCTGGCCTTCCCCAGCCCCATTCCCCCTGCCCACCCTCTCCGCATTTCTGGATCAGCCCCAACACAGTGACAGAGCCGGGCCTGGAGGGGAGGTATTTGCTGAGAGGGTTTAAGAGGGCATCATTTTATTAGACCTGCCCTCAAACAGTGTTTTTCTAAATGTGAAAACAGCCACTGGCACGGCAGTGCTGAATCAATCAATCAATCAATCAATCGTATTTATTGAGCGCTTACTGTGTGCAGAGCACTGTACTAAGCGCTTGGGAAGTACAAGTTGTCAACATATAGAGACAGTCCCTACCCAACAGTGGGCTCACAGTTTAAAAGGGGGAGACAGAGAACAGAGACAGAGAACAAAACCAAACATACTAACAAAATAAAATAGAATAGATGTGTACAAGTAAAATAAATAGATAAATAAATAAATAGAGTAATAAATATGTACAAACATATATACATATATACAGGTGAAGATGGGACTGCCCCGTATAAAACCAGACAAATGGCCATCCTCCTTGTCAAGAGCCTTGGGTACTGATCATGGTGAAAATGGACCTGCTGGGGGGTTTGGTGAACAGTTACTGACAGGCGTTGTGGGCCCCCAGGAGAAAATGATAATAATAATAATACTGGCATTTATTAAGCACTTACTATGTGCAAAGCACTGTTCTAAGTACTGCGGAGGTTACAAGGTGATCAGGTTGTCCCACGGGGGGCTCACAGTCTTAATCCTCATTTTACAGATGAGGCACAGAGAAGTTAAGTGACTTGCCCAAGGTCACACAGCAGACACGTGGCGGAGCTGGGATTCGAACCCATGACCTCTGACTCCCAAGCCTGTGCTTTTTCCACTGAGCCACACTGCTTTTCAGACCATTTCTCAGGGTAACTCCCCGGTCCCCCTCGTGGGCCCAGAGCGATTCATTCTCCTCCTCGTATGTCCTTGGGAAGATGGACGCTGTTGAAAACCTAACGGTCCCGTGCAAAACCAGGCCAATGGCCACAGCCCAAACTGGTCATCTCCCAGCGACATCCTGCTGCCACTCACCTTCCCGGAGTTGAGCTCATCATATGGGTCAGGGAAGCCGGTGTACTCCCGCGGACTCCCGTAAAGATTCAGGTAACAGGGCCCGAACGTGGGCACGAAGCCAACCTCCGTTTCTCCCGTTCCTGAGAAGCAAACAGCCCGTCACTACTAGGCGCCCCCAACCCCATCTCAGGCAGCGCAAGCGTGACGACACACTGGGAAGTTAGTTTCTAGCAGGCAGTTGGCGGCCTTGTGAGAGCGAGGGGAGGCCCCGATGGCGCGGAGCCCACGATATCGGGCTGAAAGACAAGGCCCACTTCGCTCCAGCTGCAGACTGAACTAGGGTCTGAGCTGGAATTCAGGAGTCCGAAAGGATGATGAACTTCCTGCCAATTCCCACCTGGCACCTTGCCATGGGAGCCTAGGGACTGTCTCTATATGTTGCCAACCTGTACTTCCCAAGCGCTTAGTACAGTGCTCTACGCACAGTAAGCGCTCAATAAATGAATGAAGAGAGGATTGCAATGAACCGAGAAGTTAATCCTTGGCATTAATCAATGTGATTTGTGTACTCTCCCTCTCTCTCTCCTCTCTTTCTCCTTCTCTCTATCTCTCTCGGTCTCTCTCTCCCTCATCCCAGTATTCCAAGGCTTATGGGAGAGAGGTAAACAACTATTGTCTTTCCTCAGCAATCTCCAGGGACAGAGACTCTACCCTCTCTCTGGGATGCCAGTTTCCACCCCATTTCAGCACTCTTGGGAGCCCAAATATTGCCCAGGCTGGCCACCACCTGGCCCCTCCTCCTGCCTCCTGCCCACAGCTTTCTTCTCATCTCTTCTGAGGGTCTTTTGGTACCTCTGGCCATCAGCTGGCCCCTCCTCTCCTATCCTGTCCACAGCTTGGCTCTTCTCCTCTTCCTTCTCCTCCCCTCTTTTCTCTCTTTTCCCCCACCCCCTCACTTCCTTTCCTCTCTTTTCCCCCACCCCCTCACTTCCTTTCCTCTCCCCTCCTCTCCCCTCCTCTCCCCTCCTCTCCCCTCCTCTCCCCTCCTCTCCCCTCCTCTCCTCTCCTCTCCTCTCCTCTCCTCTCCTCTCCTCTCCTCTCCTCTCCTCTCCTCTCCTCTCCCCTCCCCTCCCCTCCTCTCCTCTCCTCTCCCCTCCCCTCCTCTCCCCTCCTCTCCTCATCACTGAATTGCTCATCCTCCTGAATACCCTGGCTCCTATGGACTCCTCCGAAGCTCCCTGTGGGATTCCCACAGATGCAATCCAGGAGGCAGGATGGGCTCTGGGGCCTTGGCCATCCTGGAGCTGTTTCTCCACGAGGGCCCAGGATGGAAGCAACCTGGGCAGAAGTCGGGGGGCTGCAGCAGGAGCGTCCTGGATGCACGGCTCTTTGCAGTTTCCTGTTCTTTCTTCCATTTCCCCCCTGAACTCGGCCAGAGCCCAAACTGGCCCCGACAATCGTAAAACAGCCCCGTCAATCTCGGCCGGTGGTTCTCTGCTGTACTGGCTGCTGGACACCGGACCCCAAACCGATTCCGGGACCCAGAGCTGAACCAGGGACCACCCTGAGGCTCAGCCTCGAAGCATCGTCGTGCGCAAGCCAGGCCGAGCCATTTCCACTGTCCAAGCCCTTGTGGGCGGATCCCCAGGGGAAATGCAGCTTTTTCGAAGAGCCACAATGCTCTGAAAACAAGACATGTTCCCTCACATTTCCCTACAATCAGCCCCTTTGCCAATCACAGTGTTAGTGATAGTTTTTTTTAAATTAAGCGCTTACTATGTGCAAAGCACTGTTCTAAGCTCTGGGGAGGTTACAAGGTGATCAGGTTGTCCCACGTGGGGCTCACAGTCTTTATCCCCATTTTACAGATGAGGGAACTGAGGCCCAGAGAAGTGAGTGGCCACACATGGGGCTGGGTGCTTAGTACAGTGCTCTGCACACAGTAAGCGCTCAATAAATACGATTGAATGAATGAATGCTAGCATCTGCCCAAGCTCGCTTCCCCCCGGCTTTTTAGCCTATGAGTTGCATAGAACAGTGCTCAGTGCTTAGAACAGTGCTTTGCACATATTAAGCGCTTAACAAATGCCATTATTATTATTATTATACTAAGCACTGGGGTAGATACAAGATAATCAGGTTGGACACCGTCAATGTCCCACATGGAGCTCCTGGCTTTTTCATCCCCATTTTACAGATGAGGTAACTGAGGCACAGAGAAGTTAAGTGTCTTGCCCACGGTCACACAACAGATAAGTGCTGGAGCCGGGATTAGAACCCAGGACCTCTGACCCCTAGGCCCATGCTCTATCCACTAGGCAAGACTGTTTCTCCACTCTTTCTGCGCTGGAAAAGGTGGGCAGCCCAGTCCAGAGCCTTTCAGGGCTAGAGAAATAGCAAAAAGATTCCCTGTTTGCATCAGTGCTTAGAACAGTGCTTGGCACGTAGTAAGCGCTGAACAAATACCATCATCATCATCCCTGCCTTCCTCCTGTGTTCCTCCTCTCTTATCTCTCCCGATGTTTCCTCCGGCTAAGCTGCCCGTCTTGACTGCTAGAAACGTTTTTTAAAGGGATCAAAGGGGAGAGATAAATAAAAAGGGGAAAAGATGAAGGCGGGTAACGGGGAATATATAGAATTCTGGGTGAAGGCAGGGAAAAGGAATGAATTATTGTTCCATTCTGATCTTAAGGGGTCAGATTGAGAAGCAGCATGGTCTAGTGGTTAGAGCCCAGGTCTGAGAGTCCCAAGGACCCGGGTTCTAATCCTGCCTCCGTCATATGGCTGCTGTGTGACCTTAGGCCAGTCACTTCTCTGTGCTTCAGTCACCAGGCTTGTTAAATAGGGATTAAAACGGTGAGCCCCACTTGGGACACACACGTTGTCCAACTTGATTAGCTTCTATCTACCCCCAGCACTTAGTACAGTGCCTGGCACATAGTAAGCACTTAATAAATATCATTGAAAAATTATGCATTATCTTGGATTCAAAGCAACACGGAAATTTGTTTCTTTTTTTTAACTAATTACATTTTTCCATTGTCTGTACTTTAGAAAAAAAATGTGTGGAAGCAGCGTGGCTCAGTGGACAGAGCCTGTGCTCTTGGGAATCAGAGGTCACGGGTTCTAATCCTGCTCTGCCACTTGTCAGCTATGTGACTTTGGGCAAGTCGCTTGACTTCTCTGTGCCTCAGTTCCCTCATCTGGAAAATGGGGATTAAGACAGTGAGCCCCACGTGGGGCAATCTGATCACCTTGTAACCTCCCAGCGCTTAGAACAGTGGTTTGCACATAGTAAGCGCTTCATAAATTCCATCATTATTATTATTATTATTCCCACCCTCAGAGCCAGGCGCTGCATAATATAGAATTAAACTCAGTTTGGGCAGTGGATAGCCAAATCACACGATATACACCTTCATAGGACGAAGACTCATTTCCCGGAGACGAAGAATCTATATTGTTAGAGGATAAAAATACATGTATTATCAAACAAAACAACATAGAAAAGAGGATTCTAGGGTAAAAAACCAGTAGTAGTAGTAGCAACAGCAGCAGTTTCTACTGAGACTATATTACTCTATTTATTAATTATTGCTCTATTTATTAATTTATTACTCAATTTATTTTACTTGTACGTATTTATTCTATTTATTTTATTTTGGTAATATGTTCTGTTTTGTTCTCTGTCTCCCCCTTCTAGACTGTGAGCCCACTGTTGGGTAGGGACCGTCTCTATATGTTGTCAACTTGGACTTCCCAAGCGCTTAGTACAGTGCTCTGCACACAGTAAGCGCTCAATAAATATGACAATGAATTGAATGAAATGAATGAGAGCCACTTGGTGCGGTGCACTGTATTAGATACTTGGAAAGTACAGAATAATCAATTAATAGTGGTATTTCTTAAGTGCTTACTATGTGCCAGGCTCTGTAGTAAGCGCTGGGGTGGATACCAGCAAAGTGGGAGGGACCATGGGGGGCTCACAGCCTCAATCCCCATTTTTCAGATGAGGGAACTGAGGCCCAGGGAAGTGAAGCGACTTGCCCAAGGTCACCCAGCAGACAAGTGGCGGAGCCGGGATTAGGACGCGTGGACTTCTGATTCCCAAGCCCGGGCTGTAGCCATTATCCCGTGCTGCTTCCCAGCACGTTGGACGTGTTTCCCGCCCCAAAGCAATTTACCCTCTTACAGAGGAGTTAGCCGTGGAAATAGGGTAATAGTGGTACCTCTTTGCATCCAATGTACTGGGGTAATAATGGCAGCCCTTTGGATTCAGTGCGTTACAGCAATAGCCAAACCCCTTTAGATCCAGTTGTGTTGGTGGTTGTTGACCCACCACCTTGGATCCAGTGGATTAGTGATAGCCTTGGGATCCCCTTTGGGTAGCTGTTCCTCGTTGGGTTCGGTCCATTGGCAGTTCTGGGGCTCCACTCTGTTTCTGGACCCCTCCTGTTCCCTCCTCAGCAAGGCCCCTGCCAGCTTTCTGGCATTTCGGGCTCTGTGGAAAGAGCCCGGGCTTTGGAGTCAGAGGTCATGGGTTCAAATCTCCACTCCGCCAACTGTCAGCTGTGTGACTTTGGGCAAGTCCTCCCTGGGCCTCAGTGACCTCAACTGGAAAATGGGGGTTAAGACCGTGAGCCCCCCGTGGGACAACCTGATGTGCTTTGCACATAGTAAGCGCTTAATAAATGTCATTATTATTATTATTTTTCCCCTTCACCGCCTCCCCCATCCCTGGCCCCCAGACACGCCTGTGGGAGCCGGTTTGTTGTGCGGGGCTGATGGAGCTTTGGGGGGAACTTGTGGCCAGGGAGCACCAGCTGATCAGTATGGCTTAGTGTTTAGTAACACTAAATGAGAATGATTAAGCGATGGCTTAGGGTTTAGTAATAATAATAATAATAATGATGGCATTTATTAAGCGCTTACTATGTGCAAAGCACCATTCTAAGAGCTGGTACAGTGCTCTGCACCTCGTTGGTGCTCAATAAATACTACCCCCTTCTAGACTGTGAGCCCGTTGTTGGGTAGCGATTGTCTCTGTTGCCGAGTTGTACTTTCCGAGTGCTTAGTACAGTGCTCTGCACACAGTAAGCACTCAATAAATACGACTGAATGAATGAATGCTTGTGCTGCAAAGGGGCCAGGCCTCCTGAACCCAGCTGCCTGCAAGGGAAAGCTGAGCTCACCTCTCCAGCCTCGCCTGGGAGGAGGCCACAGACCCAATCCCAGGCCAACCCTAATTCCAACCCCTGTCCCATTTCCCATTTCCAATCCCAGCCCAGCCCCACCCCCAGCCCCAGGCCCAGAAGTTCAGGGGAGCCTGTGCTCAGTGTTTCTCAGACCTGGAGACCCACCTGGCCCCCTAAAGCCCCCCTCCGCACCAAATAGCCTGGTGACGTATAATAATAATAATAATAATGATGATGGTATCTGTTAAGCGCTGCAAAGCACTGCTCAAAGCGCTGGGAAGGTTACAAGGTGATCAGGTTGTCCCACGGGGGGCTCACGGTCTTCATCCCCATTTTCCAGAGGACGGAACTGAGACCCGGAGAAGTGAGGTGACTTGCCCAAAGTCCCACAGCTGACAGTCGCAGCGTGGCTCAGTGGAAAGAGCCCGGGCTTTGGAGCCAGAGGTGATGGGTTCGAATCCCGGCCCGCCCACTGGTCAGCTGGGTGACTTTGGGCGAGTCACTTCACTTCTCTGGGCCTCAGTGACCTCATCTGGGAAATGGGGATGAAGACTGTGCCCCCCCCCCCCCACGTGGGACAACCTGATCACCTTGTAATCTCCCCAGTGCTTAGAACAGTGCTTGGCACAGAGTAAGTGCTTAATAAATGCCATCATTATTATTATTCTTTGGGCCTCAGTGACCTCATCTGGGAAATGGGGATGAAGACTGTAACCCCCCGCACATGGGACAACCTGATCCCCGTGTAATCTCCCCAGCGCTTAGAACAGTGCTTGGCACAGAGTAAGCGCTTAAAAAATGCCATCATCATCATTATTAATAATAACAGTGAGGAGAAATGTGGTATCTGTTACCTTCCACCATCCCCCCGGATGCAGCAATTTTAGAGAGATGCAAGTACGTTGTTCCCACCACATCATTCCTGGTCAGGCGGTCCCTGCGTGGAGGGGGGGAAGAGTACGGGTCAAAGTCCATCCCCCAAGCCATGTGATTGGCAAGTGGGGGCTCTCACTACAGAGTCCGCGCCGTCCAAGACCTGATCCCTGTCCCTCCACGCCTGGCCATCCCCTCACGCCAGGCCTCACCCCTCACACTTGGGACTCTGTTCGGGGCATGGAGGGACACGTTCCCCGTGGGGTGGTCTGCTTCTGGGGCAGGGAGGGCATGGAGCCCGCGACGGGCCCAGGATGCACCCAACCACAGACGGGCTCTTACCTCCACGCCCAGCTGGCCCAGTTGAAAGCCGGATCCCATCGGAAACGGGATGGAGCCCGGCTGTGAACGCCCTTACCTCCACCCCTGCCGCCTGCCCTCTGATCCTACCTGGGCATCGAGATGCCCCAGAAAGGGAGGGGTGATGAGCCCTGCTGGGCGCCGCTCGCTCTGGCCAGAAGGAAAGAACTCGGCATGCCAGGCAGAGCGACCCGTCCGCCCTGAGCCCGGATGGAAGCAGGAGCTGATACTGCCGGGAGCCTCATCGGGGACAGGGATGGGAACTACTCTGATGATCTCGTATCTACCCCATCTACCCAGTTTGGCCCATAGAAAGCGCTGAACAAATACCACTAAAAAAAGAGAGAGCACCCGAAGCGGTCTTGCCGTGCCCCCCCATATCCTGGTCTTGCCCTTCCCGTGTCTGCCGCCACCTCGCATCATCCCGGTTATTTGGGGGGCTGCTAGTCCACCCAGAGGCCCAGCCCTCAGGGGTAAGGAGGGGGCGAGGCAGCCTGCAAATCTACCGCTCCCGGATGGCAGGACCCTCTCTCCGGACCCTCTTTCCAGCTCTGGGGTCAGGTCCAGTTTCACCTCCAACCCACAGAAGCCAGGTGGCTGGCATTCGCCCGCCCCTCCCGGGCCTGCTTCTCACCGACTGACCCCTTCCCTCGGTGGTCTTACCAGTCAAACACCGTGAGTTTGATCTTCTCGCACACCGAGGGGAACTGTCAACGAGAAAACGACACCATCTGCCCCGGGCCTGAACCAAGCGGAGTCGTACCAACGGTTCCCAGAAACAAATCCAACGGCCGGATCGATTGAGCGCTTACTGTGTGCACAGCACCGTACTAAGCGCCGGGGCGAGAACAACAAGAAACGGACACATTCCCTGCCCGCCGCGAGCTTACGCAACCTTGATTTGAAGATTGACAACTTGATTCCACTCTGGATTGGCGTTCTTCTCGATGACGTTCGTGGAGACCTGCGGACCCGAGGAAGAAGGAGATATTGACCCCGGTCGAATCCTGCAGGGTGAGGTTTTCACTTCACCCCGCCCCGGGAAAGTGAGTCCCCTGTAGTTGCTCCCGGAGAGGCTCAGGGAACCCAGCATTTAAAACAGTGCTTTGCACATAGTAAGCGCTTAATAAATGTCACAAAGAAGTGGCCAGTCTGATTGGCCCACTGAGCAGGTAAAAGCGAATAATAACGTTTCCACTCACTCATTCAGTTGTATTTATTAAGCGTTTACTGTGTGCCGAGTACTGTACTAAGCGCTTAGGAGAGTACAACAGTAAACGGACAAGTTCATGCCAACCCTCAGCATGTGGGTATATAAGTATATTCACTGAACGTTCAGTTTCATTTATTCCAATTCGCTCTCTCTATTTCTATGTCTATCCTACAATTGGAGGGTAAGTTTCTTGTGGACAAGGAACTTGTCTTGTGCTCCCGGTGTACTTTCCAAGAGCTTAATAAATCAACAGAAGTAATAGTATTTGATTGAATGCTTATTGTGTGCAGAACACTGTACGGCACAGAGTACAGTAAACTCTACAAATACTCAATAAATACAATTACTACTATTTAACTAATGCTCATCCTTTAATTTTCTGTGATGAATGCAGGGAGCGGTTCTTCACAGGATCTGCAACAAGCTGCCTGTGGCTCAGTGGAAAGAGCCCGGGCTTTGGAGTCAGAGGTCATGGGTTCAAATCCCAGCTCTGCCAACTGTCAGCTGTGTGACTTTGGGCCAGTCACTTCACTTTTCTGTGTTTCAGTTACCTCACCTGTAAAATGGGGATTAGAACTGTGAGTCCCCCGTGGGACAACCTGGTCACCTTGTAACCTCCCCAGTGCTTAGAACAGTGTTTTGCATGTAGTAAGCTCTTAACAAATACCATCATTATTATTACTAAAGATAGAAGCTAAGCTCTCCTTTATCTACTGTCCAATGGTCAAAATGCGGGAAATACCCAGGAGGCAGGTATTCTTTCCCCATCCGTAGTGTGTGACTGTAAACTTTTCTGCCCTAAGGACAGAAGCCTGGGGCAAAGCTAGGGTGTGGCTCAGTTGTGGCTATGGGGCTGATGCAGAGAAACCCCACCAATATCTGCTGCTGGGCAGAAAAGGGCTCTGGAAGGGGCCGATTTACACTTCCCTTCTCCGGGCATACGCCTGGGAGAAGAATCGGAGCTTACGGAAGCTCTCAGACTCTAAACCCTTTGTGGGATGGGGATTATCTGATTATCTTGTATCTACCCTGGTGCTTGGAGCATATCAAGCTCTTAACAACTACCATAATTATTCTGAGTCCCAGTTTATAAGGATTTTAGAGTCTAGTAATGAGCGAGGAGCACTGCTGTTCAATGTCTCTATTTTTCTTTGTCCTGATTTAACACTCAAGCTAATATTAGCCTGGTCTAGCAGAAAGAATGTTAACTAGAGAAGCCGAGTGGCCTAGTGAATAGAGCATGGGCCTGGAAAACAGACGGACCTGAGTTTTAATCCCCACTCTGCCACTTGTCTGCTGTGTGACCTTGGGCAAGTCACTTAACTTGTAAGGAGCTCCCATCCCCAGAAACATGGAAAAGGTATCCACTACCCACCCATCCACTCCATCCATCTGCCCACCCCACCCACTCACGCACACATCCATTCCCTCGACCATCCACTCATCAACCCAATCATCCATGGATGTACCCTCGCACTCATCCATCCATCCACCCACCCAACCCATCCAACCATACATTCATAATCCAGACACCCACGCGCTCATCCATCCATTTATCCTCTCAGCCATCCACCCAACCATCCACCCCCACCTCCAACTTCTACACACTCGTCCCTCTGCTCAGAGGTTAATTTGTGAAAGGGTTGACTCCTCCCTGGGCCAGGTCCACTGGTGTCTCTTCCCTCTACTTCTGATGTCAGACACAGCCCCCTCAAGCTCAGAGACCTCTTTAGAAGCTGCTTCAATTCTGGCGTCAGTTGACGAGCTATCGGGTGTTTTCAAGGCTCCTCCCTGGCCAGTGGGGTCTGCCCCACGCCCTCCCGCTGGTTCGCTTACATACGCACCTTCTTTCCAGCAAAGCAAACTTCCACAAATGGGTCCACCAGGTTTTTCTTGTCCGCATTGCCTCCGAACATCTCCTTCACGGTTTGGGAAAAGGCGTCGTCCACTGGGAACGGTGGGGGAAATGGAAGCCATTACATTAGCCTGGGCCCCTGGAAGGCCCTCCATTCAGCAACCAGTTCTTGGGGTTGGTGAACCAATGGACTCCGTCCCCGCCCCCACGTTCAATCAATCAATCAATCAATCGATCGTATTTATTGAGCGCTTACTGTGTGCAGAGCACTGTACTAAGCGCTTGGGAAGTACAAGTTGGCAACACATAGAGATGGTCCCTACCCAACAGTGGGCTCACAGTCTAGAAGGGGGGCTCGCAGTCTAGAAGATTGGTTCCAGCACCAATCCAAGGGAAATCTACCGCCGCTAAAGGCAGGGTCTCAGAGATTGGCTGGATCGATCTGGTTTCCACACAGATCGACTCCGGGGCCTGGAATTCCTGGGGGAAGGAGATGTAAATCAGATCGGGGTCTTCCTGCTGTTGATAGCTGAGAAGAGAAGGTGGGGAGGAGGAATCCCCAAGCTGGGGAACCCCTCCACTCAGACTGCTTCCCCTCTGGCTTTGGGAGGGTCCGATTAATCTCTTCTCTCATGCACAGAGTTGGGAGAGGGGTGGGACTCGCGTCAGAGGGCGGAACTGGGGCCGTTCCCCAGCCCGTTCATAGCCAGGGCTGTTATGAATCGATCAATTGATTGATGTAAGGTTTTGAGCTGCAAGGATGGAGGAGCAGTTGGCCGGATAACTGGGGCTGCCCTACCTGGGATGTTGGAGGTGGGGGTGGATGGTTGGGTGGATGGCTGAGAGGATAAGTGGATGGATGAGCGCGTGGGTGTCTGGATTATGAATGCATGGTTGGATGGGTTGGGTGGCCGGATGGATGGATGAGTGCGAGGGTATGTCCATGGATGGAAGGGGAGCCTTTGGAGGTGGAAGGCGGGATGGTTTGGGATGGGACGGTTCCATTAGGGGCTGGTCTTGGTTGATGTGGCTCAGGCTGAGTGGAGCCCACAGAGGCTTCGGTTTCACGGGTCACCCTGAAGCACTGCCACTCCATCTCAAAAGCTCTTCCGACAACTGCTCTTGGGCTAGGGGACTTGGCGTTGGGCCATAAGATTTGGCTTTGGGCTATGAGATTTGGCTTTGGACTATTGGATTCGGGCTCTGGGATCTGTCTTTGGGCTATGGAATTTGCAGCGTGGCTCCGTGGAAAGAGCACAGGCTTTGGAGTCAGAGGTCATGGGTTCAAATCCTGGCTCCACCAGTTGTCAGCTGGGTGACTTTGGGCAAGTCACTTCACTTCTCTGAGCCTCAGTTACCTCATCTGTAAAATGGGGATGAAGACTGTGAGCCCCATGTGGGACAACCTGATCATTTTGTATCCCCCCCCAGCGCTTAGTGCTTTGCACATAGCAAGCGCTTAACAAATGCCATCATTATTATTATTAGAATATTGCTTTGCACATAGTAAGTGCTTAATAAATGCCATTATTATTATTATTATTTCATGCTACAGGATTTATCTTTGGGCTATGGAATTTGACTTTGGGCTACGGGATTTAGTTTTGGGCTATGGGATTTGGTTTTGGGCTATGGGCTTTGGCTTTGTGCTATGATATTTGGCTTTGGGCTCTGCGATTTGTCCACGGGCTCTGGGATTTGGCTTTGGGCAATAGGATTTGTCTTTGGACTGTGGAATGTGGCTTTGGGCTACGTAATTTTGTTTTGGGCCAGAGATGTCCTGGCTTCCCCTGGACAGGCTGGTGATGAAGGAGTGGGATGAGGAGCCCCGGCTGGTCCTGCCGAGAGCCTGGCCTCAGTCTCACCGGCTAGAAGGAGTTGGGGGAGAGGGGCAGGGGAGGTCGCGGTGTGGTTGCCAAAAGACCTGGCCCATCCTGGAGCCCGGAGCGGGAGAATGCTGATGGCTCAAAGCTCCTGCCCACTGCTAGTGGCCCAGGGCCTGGGCTGAGGCGGGTGGGAGTCTCGGCAGGGGACGGCACGGTTAAATAGAGGCGGGGAGGTGCCGGGCCAGCAGCCAAAGCCAACACTGCTTCCCAGCCAGCTCCGGCTCAGGAGTTCAACACCCTCTGAGCCCTCGGCGGCTCCCAGATTGTCCACACGCTTAACATCTGGGGCCGGAGCCCAGGCGCAGCGTGGAAACCCCCGGAGCTCTGGGAAGGGGCTAGGCCGGTCCAGGCCTGGGAGCGTCATCACCCTGTGGGGGCGAAAGCGGGGGCGACCGGACCGGGAGGGGGTTGTGGCTGGCGGCCGTACTCTGGGGGATGTCCTCGGCTCGGTAGATCTTCAAAAGGAACGTCACCCAACGCAGCGCGATCCCTGCGGGCAGTAACAGGTTACTCTCCACATCGTCGCTGTCGTCGTGGCGATCCCTCTTCTCGGGCTGGGGGAGACACGTGATCTTAGATGACCTGCCCAGGCCCGCGGGGAATGGTGCCCCTCGACCCCAGCCCTGTGGCCTGGATGGTGATCCCAATGGGGGCTGCGCTGGCTGCTTTAATAATAATGATAGCATCTATTAAGCGCTTACTATGTGCGAAGCACTGTTCTAAGCGCTGGGGAGGTTACAAGGTGATCAGGTCGTCCCACGGGGGGCTCTCAGTCTTCATCCCCATTTTACAGATGAGGGAACTGAGAAACAGAGAAGTGAAGTGACTTGCCCAAAGTCACCCAGCTGACAATTGGCAGAGCTGGGATTTGAACTCATGACCTCTGACTCCAAAGCTCGGGCTCTGTGATGTCTTTCCAGAGCGCTCAGCATGGATCACCCAGGATTTCCACATCCCTAAAGAGGTGGTTTGACAAAGGGAAATAGCACATGTCTCTTGCCCTGGCTCTGCTTTCTGTGCGACTTTGGCCAAATCACTTAACCTCTCTGAGCCCCAGTTTCCTGATTTTTAAAATGGGGATAAGATACCTGCCCTCCCTGCCGCTCAGAGGGCGAGCCCATGTGGGATCCGATTATCTTGGACACAGCGTTTGGCAGGTAGGAATCAGCAGAGAAGCAGCGTGGCTCAGTGGAAAGAGCCCGGGCTTTGGAGTCAGAGGTCACGGGTTCAAATCCCGGCCCCGCCAACTGTCAGCTGGGTGACTTTGGGCAAGTCACTTCACTTCTCTGGGCCTCTGTTACCTCATCTGGAAAATGGGGATGAAGACTGGGAGCCCCCCGTGGGACCACCTGATTACCTTGTAGAACAGGGCTTTGCACATAGTAAGTGCTTAATAAATGCCATTATTATTATTATTATTATTATTATTCTCTGGGCCTCTGTTACCTCATCTGAAAAATGGGGATGAAGACTGTGAGCCCCCTGTGGGACCACCTGGTCACTTTGTAACCTCCCCAGCGCTTAGAACAGTGCTTAATAAATACCATCGTTATTATTAGGAATCAGTTAATAAATGGTGCGATGAAAACTGTCCCAGGACAGCTTCAGCCTACTGTAGGAGGTTGCCACGGACACCATGAGGGCCCAAGGGGGTGAGATGTTGAGAGAGGGGTTTGTTTATGGCCGGCCTGCTAGCCCTCCTTGACTGACCCACCCTCAGAGGGCAACTTCATCCCCAGATACCCTTCGGAGAGGAGGCTATTTGGCCAGAGCCTGTTTTCTGCGAGCAGCTAGCAAGCCCCAGAATGAGGGCAGGAATCTTTCTACCATCTCCCATTGTATTGTTCTCTCCCAAGCGCTTAGTACAGTTCTCTGAGCAGTAGTAATAAAAATAATAATTGTGGCACCTGTTAAGCGCTTACAATGTATCAAACGAGGCAGCGTGGCTCAGTGGAAAGAGCCTGGGCTTTGGAGTCAGAGGTCATGGGTTCAAATCCTGGCTCCGCCACCTGTCAGCTGGGTGACTTTGGGCAAGTCCCTTCACTTCTCTGGGCCTCGGTTACCTCATCTGTCAAATAGGGATGAAGATTGTGAGCCCCCTGTGGGACAACCTGATCACCTTGTATCCCCCCAGTGCATAGAACAGTGCTCTGCACATAGTAAGCGCTTAATAAATGCCATTATTATTATTATTAGATCATCAGGTCCCGCTTGAGGCTCTAAGAAGGAGGCAGAACAGGGCAATCCCCATTTTGCAGATGAGGAAACTGAGGCACAGAAAAGTTAAGTGATTTGCCCTAGATCATGCGGCAGACAAGTGGCAGAAACGGGATCAGAACCAGGTCCTCTGACTCCTAATAATAATAATAATGATGGCATTTATTAAGCACTTACTATGTGCAAAGCTCTGTTCTAAGCACTGGGGAGGTTACAAGGTGATCAGGTTGTCCCACATGGGGCTCACAATCTTAATCCCCATTTTACAGATGAGGTAACTGAGGCACAGAGAAGTGAAGTAACTTGCCCAAAGTCACACAGCCGACAATTGGCGGAGCCGGGATTTGAACCCATGACCTCTGACTCCAAAGCCTGGGCTCTTTCCACTGAGCCCCACTGCTCCTCAGTAAGCACTCAATAAATTCCAATACCGATAATGGAGCGGGAGGGGAGAGAAGAAAGATTTGGGGGCAGGGAGAGCTGGGATGGAAAGGCAGGAAGGGGGAATGTCTGGAGCCCTGGAGCCGCATGAGAGGCACAAAATAATAATAATAATGATGATGGCTTTTGTTAAGCGCTTACAATGTGCAAAGCACTGTTCTGAGTGCTGGAGGGCTACACGGTGATCAGGTTGTCCCAAGTGGGGCTCACAGTCTTAATCCCCATTTTACAGATGAGGTAGCTGAGGCTCAGAGAAGTTAAGTGACTTGCCTAAGGTGACACAGCAGACATGTGACGGAGCTGGGATTAGAACCCGTGACCTCTGACTCCCAAGCCCGGGTTCTTTCCACCGAGCCACGCTGCTTCTCCTTGTCTTCTCTTCTCGTGTCCCAGGAGACACTGGACCCCCGCCTCCCCCCGAGCCTCCCCGGCAGACCCTCCGAGCCGACCGCCTCGACACTCACGGGAGGTTCGTCACCGGTGCCCAGGATAAACATGCTGACTTTCACGTAACCTTTGGCTCCCGAGCTGGTGTCTTCAGGGTCGTTGAGAAGGAGCCACTTTCTCATGACTGCGTGCCCTGGAACGGAGGGGGAGTTCGGACCCTTCTTCAGCAGGGAGACCCCCATTCCCTGGGTCACCGTTTCATCCCGCGGTACCCTGGGGCCACCCTCCCTCTTCCCCTGGCAAGGCCAAGGAGTGACCCACACCTGCTGATGAGACAGGGCTAGGGAAGTGTTATGAGGCCCTCTGGGCCCTAATTCATCCAATCGTCTTTATTGAGCGCTCACTGTGTGCAGAGCACTGTACTAAGCGCTTGGGAAGTCCAAGTTGGCAACATATAAAGACGGTCCCTACCCGACAGCGGGCTCACGGTCTAGAAGTTGGCCTCCAGTGCCATCTTCTTGCCCCTCAGTGAGGGCCGGCAGGAAGCGGAACTGAGCCCAAGTCCGCGGCCGTGAGCCCGGGTTGGAGGGACGCTGGCGGTTTGGGCCCCGGGACTCACCTGGCTCATCGTAAACGTAACCGATGTCGATCTGGAATCGAGATTGGAAAGAGTGAAATCCGTTCAAATACGGTGGCCACCCACCCCCACCCCTAGAGAAGTCCCCTCCTCCCTGGAGATGTCCCTCCTCCCATGAAGGCTGTCTGGCGACTCTGGGTGCTCAACATTCATTCATTCATTCAATCATACTGATCGAGTGTTTTCGGTGTGCAGAGCGCTTGGGAGAGGACGATATAACAATAAACGGACACATTCCCTGCCCACAACGAGCTTACGGTCGAGGCCACTGAAGCACACAGAAGTGACTTGCCCAGGGTCACACAACGGGCAAGAAACTCCTTGGGGGCGGAGATTATGTCTACCAACTCTACTGTCCTCTTCCCAGAGTTTAGTACAGTGCACTGCACACAGGAGACTGTCAGCTCCTTGTGGGCAGGGATCATAATAGTAATAATAATAATAACAATGATGGCATTTATTAAGCGCTTACTATGTGCAAAGCACTGTTCTAAGCGCTGGGAAGGTTACGAGGTGATCAGGTTGTCCCACGGGGGGCTCACAGTCTTAATCCCCATTTTACAGATGAGGTCACTGAGGCCCAGAGACGTTAAGCGACTTGCCCAAAGTCACACAGCTGACAATTGGCAGAGCCGGGATTTGAACCCATGACCTCTGACTCCAAAGCCCGTGCTCTTTTCCACTGAGCCACGCTGCTTCTCTATCATGTCTCCCCCTTCTAGACTGTTAGCCCGTTGTTGGGTAGGGACTCTATCTGTTGCCAAATTGTACTTTCCAAGTGCTTAGTACAGTGCTCTGCACACAGCAAGCGCTCAGTAAATACAATTGAATGAATGAATGAATCATGTCTATTCACTAACAGGTACATACATATATACCTGTATATATGTTTGTATGTATTTATTACTCTATTTGTTTATTTGTACAAATTTATTCTATTTATTTTATTTTGTTAATATGTTTTGTTTTGTTGTCTGTCTCCCCCTTCTAGGCTGTGAGCCTACTGTAGGGTAGGGACCGTCTCTATATGTTGCCAACTCGTACTTCCCAAGCGCTTAGTACAGTGCTCTGCACACAGTAAGCACTCAGTAAATACGATTGAATGAATTAATCAATGAATGAATGAATGAATGAGAGGCCTACCCTGACTGAGCCCTCATTTCCCCTTTTCACCTTCCCCTGTATGTCGCCTAAACATTTAGATCTGTATCCCTTAAGCAGTGGATACTCACCCTATCCATCAGCGTTTAGAACAGTGCTTGGCACATAGTAAGCGCTTAACAAATACCATCATCATTACTATTATTATCTTTATTATTATTATTATTATTGTTATAGCCCCACGGCACTGATGTACATATCCTTCAATGCTACTATTTCCCCTCTCTGTAATTAATTTTATTATCTACCAACTCTGTAGACTGTAAAGCTTCTTGTGGGCAGGGATCAATCAATCAATCGTATTTATTGAGCGCTTACTGTGTGCACAGCACTGTACTAAGCGCTTGGGAAGTACAAGTTGGCAACATATAGAGACGGTCCCTGCCCAACAGTGGGCTCACATGGGCTCAGTGTGGGGGGCGAGGGCGGGGAGAGGTGTGACAGAGGAATGTTATCCCACTAATCCAGGCACGTGATGTCATTATATTACATCGTGTGCCCACGTAGCCTGACAAGATGGCGTCACGTGGAACATGGCAGCATCCTCAGGGCGGCCAAGGTTGCCAACTTGTACTTCCCAAGCACTTAGTACAGTGCTCTGCACACAGTAAGCGCTCAATCACTACGATTGAATGAATGACTGAATATAGCTATCATTCTATTTGTTCTAACGTATAGTCTATAGTCACTATAATAGTCACTATTATTATTATTATTATTATTACTTGTCGGCTGTGTGACTCTGGGCAAGTCACTTAACTTCTCTGGGCCTCAGTTCCCTCATCTGTAAAACGGGGATGAAGACTGTGAGTCCCCCGGGGACTGTGAGCCCACTGTTGGGTAGGGACTGTCTCCATATGTTGCCAACTTGGACTTCCCAAGCGCTTAATCCAGTGCTCTGCACACAGTAAGCGCTCAATAAATACGATTGATTGATTGATTGATTGATCACTTCCTATGATGGTCCAAAGACCCCTTAAATCGAAAAGACCAACCGCACCCAGAACTCTCTTCCTCTCTTCCAAGCTCTCTTCCTCTCCCAGACTGAGCCCCCCTTTTCCCTCCCGTCCTCCTTCTCCTCTCCCCATCGCCCGTTGTTGAGCCGATCAATAATTCAGTTCTTCCTCCTATCCCTTCTAGACTGTGAGCCCATTGTTGGGTAGGGACCGTCTCTCTATGTTGCCAACTTGGACTTCCCAAGCGCTTATTACAGTGCTCTGCACACAGTAAGCGCTCAATAAATACGATCGAATGAATGAATGAATCGCCCACCCTCCCTCCTCCCCCCTTCCTCTCACCACAGCTCTTGTAATAATCATAATGATGGTATTTGTTAAGTGCTTACTACGTGCAAAGCACTGTTCTAAGCGCTGGGGAGGTTACAAGGTGATCAGGTTGTCCCACGGGAGGCTCACAGTCTTCATCCCCATTTTACAGATGAGGGAACTGAGGCCCAGAGAAGTTAAGTGACTTGCCCAGAGTCACACAGCCAACAAGTAATAATAATAATAGCATTTATTACGTGCTTACTATGTGCAAGGCACTGTTCTAAGCGCTGGGGAGGTTACAAGGTGATCAGGTTGTCCCACGGGGGGCTCACAGTTTTAATCCCCATTTTACAGATGAGGGAACTGAGGCCCAGAGAAGTTAAGTGACTTGCCCAGAGTCACACAACCAACAAGTAATAATAATAATAGCATTTATTAAGCGCTTACTATATGCAAGGCACTATTCTAAGCGCTGGGGAAGTTACAAGGTGATCAGGTTGTCCCAGGTGGGGCTCACAGTTTTAATCCCCATTTTCCAGATGAGGTAACTGAGGCCCAGAGAAGTTAAGTGACTCGCCCAAAGTCACACAGCTGACAATTGGCGGAGCGGGATTTGAACCCATGACCTCTGACTCCAAAGCCCGGGCTCTTTCCACTGAGCCACACTTATTTCTACATATTTATCACTCTATTTTATTTGTACATACTTACTATATTTATTTTACTAATGATGTGTATATACCTATTTATTCTAAGAGCATTGAAGCCTGTCTATTTGTTTCGTTTTTTTGTCTGTCTCCCCCTTCTAGACTGTGAACCCGTTGTTGGGTAGGGACCGTCTCTACATGTTGCCGATTTGTATTTCCCAAGGGCTTAATACGGTGCTTTGCACACAGTAAGTGCTCAATAAATACGATTGAGTGAATGAATGAATGAATCAGCCTCTCTGCACCTTGGTTTCCTCATCTGTGAAATGGGGATAAACATCTGTCCTTTTATGGGCAGGGAACGGGCCTGATAATTCTATTGTTTTATACTCTCCCGTATGCTTACTGTAGCGGTCTGCACATAGAAAGCGCTCAGTAAATACCACTGAATTCATTCATTCATTCATTCAATCGTATTTATTGAGCACTCACTGTGTGCAGAGCACTGTACTAAGCGCTTGGGAAGTCCAAGTTGGCAACATATAGAGACGGTCCCTACCCGACAACGGGGTCTAGAAGGGATAGGAGGAAGAACTGAATTATTGATTGACTCTCCCAATTAGACTGTGAGCTCTTCGTCGGGCAGGGACTGAGCCGGATGTGTTTGCACTGTGTCTACCTCAGCTTTTGGATGTGGGAAGCACCCAGTAACATCACTATTGATATCACTAAAGAAGCAGTGTGGCCCAGTGGAAAGAGCCCGGGCTTTGGAGTCGGAGGTCATGGGTTCAAATCCCAGCTCCGCCAATTGTCAGCTGGGTGACTTTGGGCAAGTCACTTCGCTTCTCCATGCCTCAGTTCCCTCATCTGTAAAATGGGGATGAAGACTGTGAGCCCCACGCGGGACAACCTGATCACCTCGCATCCTCCCCAACGCTTAGAACAGTGTTTTGCACATAGTAAGCGCTGACCAAATACCATCATTGTTATTATTAAACCAGGGCGTCAGATGGAGGCGGGTACCCACCTTGAACTCCCCCATCAGGCAATCTGCTCGTAGAGAATGGGAATCGTACACCTAGAAGAGAAATCCAGAATGACGACGGGCTTTGGTGGCATTCCCAAGCGCTTAGTACAGTGCTCTGCACATGGTAAGTGCTCAATAAATACGATTGATGATGATGATCCACTATATAGCAGCACAAGGCAGGGCGGAGCCCCCTCTGCGGCCTTCCTTACCCTAATGCTTATCGTCTCATCCAGCAACTCTGAAGGGGCCATGTGGACATTGTAGAAGAATAACTGTGGAAAGAGAAAGAGGGAAACACCGGTTCAGAATGGGCATTCCCAGCAATCCCTGGATTTAGCTCTCTGGGCTCCAGTCAGCGATTCAATCAATCAAAGAAGCAATCAGTGGTATCTAGTGAGGCTTACTGAGTGCAGAGTTCATTTAGTAGTATTTATTGAGCGCTTACTGGGTGCAGAGCACTGTACTAAGAGCTTGGGAAGTACAAGTTGGCAACATATAGAGACGGTCCCTACCTAACAGTGGGCTCACAGTCTAGAAGGTAATAATAATAATAACAACAATGATGGTATTTGCTAAGCGCTTACTATGTGCCAAGCACTGTTCTAAGCGCTAGGGTAATCAGGTTGTCCCACGTGGGGCTCACAGGCTTCATCCCCAGTTTGCGGATGAAGTAACTGAGGCACAGAGAAGTTAAGTGACTTGCCCAAAGTCGCACAGCTGACAAGTGGCAGAGGCAGGATTAGAACCCACAGCCTCTGACTCTGAAGCCCGTGCTCTTTGGATGCTGCTTCTCCGTACTAAGCACTTGGGAGAATACAACAGAGTTGGTATACATGTTCCCTGCCCACCAGAAGCTTACAGTCTACTGGGGCAGACAGGTGTGACTATAAGTCAATTAATTTCAAAGATGAAGGTAAGTGCGGGCAGAGGCAGGAATACCGGCTCTACCCGTTCAAATGTGAGTAGGTTTGCCCCAGTGGACTGAATCCTCCGGATATAGAGAGTTTTCAGAGAGAGATGAGATCTGTTTGCTGGTCGCCTCCATTTCCTCTCTTCCAATTCTCTCTCTTACTCCCACCCATTTGATTTCCGTCCCCTCCACTCTTTAGAAACTGCCCACGAATGACCTCCTTCTTGCCAAATCCAATGGCCCCTACTCCATCCTAATCCTCTTCAACCTCTCAGCTGCCTTCGACACTTCTTTGAAACACTATCCAACCTTGGCTTCACTGACATGGCTTTCTCCCGGTTCTCCTACTTCTCTGGCTGCTCCTTCTCAGTCTCTTTCAAGGCTTCTCCCCCCTAACTGTGGGAGTCCCTCTGGGTCCCCTTCTATTCTCCGGCTAAATCCACTCCCTTGGAGAACTCGTGCACTCCTACAGTTTCAACAGTCATCTCTACATCAGTCGGTCACTGAAACCTGCCGGTCTCAGCTTCACAACATCGCCAAGATCCGCCCTTTCCTCTTCGTACAAACCGCTACTCCGTAGTACAGTCACTCATCCTATCCCGACTGGATGACTGCATCGGCCTCCTCTCTGATCTCCCAACCTCCTGCCTCTCCCCGCTTCAGTCTATACTTCACTCTGCTGCTCGATTATCTTTCTACAGAAACGTTCTGGGCATGTAACCCCATTCCTCGGAAATCTCCAGTGGTTGCCTATCAACCTCCGTATGAAGCAAAAACCCTTCACGCTTGGCTTCAAAGCTCTCCATCACCTCGCCCCCTCTTACCTCACCTCCCTTCTCTCCTACATCTCAGCCCACATTCCGCTCCTCTGGTGCTAACCTTCTCACTGTGCTTCGTTCTCACCTGTCCCTCCGTTTACCCCTGGCCCACGTCCTGCCTCTGGCCTGGAATGCCCTCCCTCCTCAAATCCATCAAACTAGCACATTTCCACCTTTCAAAGCCCTACTGAAAGCTCCTCTCCTCCAGGAGGCCTTCCAGGACTAAGCCCCTCCTTTCCTCTGCTCCCCCTCCCTATCACTCCCTCTGCTCTACCCCCCTGCCCACCCCACAGCACTTGTGTGTGAATATATAAATATATATACATGTACATATTTATAATTCTATTTATTTCTCTTCTGCATCACATATACATTTGGATTTGTACCCTTTAAGCACTGGAGTGTGCTTCTAGACTGTGCTTCTAGACCGTGAGCCCACTGTTGGGTAGGGACCATCTCTATACGTTGCCAATTTGTACTTCCCACGCGCTTAGTACAGTGCTCTGCACACAGTAAGCGCTCAATAAATACAATTGAAAGGATGGATAGTCCCCCACCTTCGACACTGGGTAGGGGCTGTCTCTTTATGTTGCCAATTTGTACCTCTCACGCGCTTAGTACAGTGCTCTGCACACAATAAGAGCTCAATAAATATGACTGAGTGAATGAATGGACAGTCCCCCGCCTTCAACACCACAGCACATATATATATAGTCATAATTTATTTCAGTGTCTGTCTCCTCCTATAGCCTGTGAACTCCCTGTGAGCAGGGAGCGTGTCTACCAGCTCTACCGCATTCTCCCAAGCATGTAGTACAGTGTTCTGCACACAGTAGATGCTCAATAAATGCCAGTGATTGGTCGATTCATTGATTGACCCGAGTCCGTCAGGAGCCCGGGGCCCACTGGCTTTGTTTGCCCGGGTGCTGACGGACACCCAAAGCCCCCTGCTTTCCCCTCCTGGCTGCCCGCTCACCTCGTCGAAGAAAGGACTGTTCCCTCTCTTGATCCGCGTCCGGTGGGTCTGGCCGCAGACATGGACCTTCACCACCGGTTTGATGTTGTTGCCCGTCAGCTGGCGGCCCTCGATCACCCGGACTCGGATCTAGAAGGAAGGGAGGCGGAGCGAGAGGGTGTGGATCGCCGGAGACGGGCCCCTTCTGTGGCCCACCAGAATGAACCCACTCAGGTGCCCGCCCTGCTAGGCTGGGGCCACTGAGAAGGCGACTGACCCCTCCGGCGTGAAGCAGCCCACAGCCATGGCCCATTCCCATGCCTCTGGGAGCGGGCTTCAGGACAGCCCCCGGATGACTACCTGGAAGTCTTGTGGTTTGCTGGAGAGAGTCCGGCGAGTCTTCCTCCCCTTTGTAATCCGCCGGGCCAGCTGGGCCCCCGCCACATTTTTCACCGGGCCCCGGGGGGCAATGCCCGCTGCGGGGCCATCCACCCCATCTTCCTCTTCTCCATCTTCCTCTTCTCCATCTTCCTCTGCGGAGGGGAAGCCCCATAGTTCAGGACAGAAATGCCCAGCTTGGGATGGCCCGCCGGCCAGCTCAGCCCTTCTGCTGGTTGCCGGGTCTGCAGCTGCGGTTGAGTGGCCCTGGGCAGCCCTCGATGTGGGCTTGATGACCCTCGGCCCTGTGAAAAATGTTCCTCTGGGGGTTTCAGCTCCCTCAGTAGAGGGGTAGCTCAGGCCAGGGGGTTCTGAGTCTTCACTCCCGGCCCGCTCTGGAGCTCTGGACGAGGGCAGAGGAGTCGGCACACGCTACCGTCAATCGGTACTGTTTATCAAGCACCTACGGTGCGCAGGCACTTGAGAGCGTACACTAGAGTCAGTAGGTATGATCTCTGCCCTCAAGGAGCTGACAGTCTGGAAGAAGAGTGGGATGCTAGAGGGCACAGCCTGGCAGAAAGGAAATGGGAGGCCTGGTTGAGGCAGGGGTGGGCGTGCTGTGCGGCCATAGGCCCGTGGCCGGGGGGCACTGACTCTCCTCAGAGGGTAGTCCCTTTTTCAGCTGGACTAAGAGGATGAAAGCAGGAGTAGAGGCAGATGGGGGGCGAGGAGGGGGGAGAGGGTTCTTTGGGGAAAGGCGTTTCCCCTGAACCCATTTCACTGGAGAGGCACTTCCCCCCTGCTGAGTGCCCAGTGATACCCTCCATTATTTGGAACAGTAACACACCACACAGCTTATGTCCGGGCCTCCTGCCCGCCCTCAGTGGAGCCAGCACAGTGAATCAGGAGTTGGGGGAAGAGAGAGGAGGGAATCGTGGGGAGCCTTGGTTGGGTTCAGACTTCCAAGCGAAGGGCATTTCCTCTCATGGCCAAGGAAGAGGAATGCACATTGGTTCCAAGCCAGGCTTTCCTAGCCATCTTGGCCCTCTGCCTTGGTCCTCAGCACACGTTCCCAGAGAGCTCTGCTGCCGGCCTGCTGGTCTGTCGACCCTGCTGGTCTGTCGACCCTGCTGGCCCCTGGGCTGGAAGGAAGGGCCCTCCCAGTCTCCCAGTCTGCTCCCAGGGTGGGCAGCTACATGGTTTCCATCACAGGCTGCACCCATAGATGACGCGTGTGACATGACGGTATCTCACCTGCCAAAGCTTCTATGGTTCCGGGGCCCAAAATCAAAAAGGGGGCTGGTCCTTGAATCCTCCCTCCCTCCCTCTATCCTTTTCCCCTCCCTTGCCTCCCTCCCTCCGCCCCTTCCCTCCCTCTTTCCTTCCCTCCTTCCCTCCCCTCAATCTGCTTTATCTGATCGTCACGTCCTTCCCGTGAGCTGCCTCAGACCAAACCTGGCTCACCCTCCAGGCCTCGGGCTTCGGGCCCTCCTGGGTCACTGGGGTCGACTGCTGCCGTTGGGGGTTCGTAGCCCACCACCAGGTCGATGGTTGCCTGAGGAGGAAACAGTTGGCCCTCTGGATCCACCTCCCTTGGGTGGGGACTCGGGACCCAAACTTGGGGCAGGGTAGCGGCCGGGCCGACGAGCGCTTGATGACCCTTCCAGGCAAAGTTCTGAGCTAAGGAGAGTAGCTCTGGAGCTTAGGATTCAGCAACAGACTGAACATGGGAGGTAGAATGCGGAGGGGGTCATAGCGAGCTTCTGGGATGGAGGGAGGGCAACGTCGTCCACTGGGATGGGACGGGTCGGAGGGGGGAACCGGCCTGATGGGAAGATGAAGAATCCAGCTCTTGCCATGTTGAGTTTAAGGACATCGAAGCAGAGAGATCCTGGGGCTGGGGTAGTGTGATATCGTAAGGCGAGTGAGAGGTGGGGATTGGAGGGGTAGATTTGGGAGTTAGCCACGCACATGATGGATGATCTCCCTGTGAAGGCAGAGTACACTGAGCAGGAACAATCACTTTGGAGGACCGGATAGGAGTCGCCCTCCAGGACACCCGAACTCACGGTTCAGAATGGACTGTCCAAAACCCTCAACTCCCCCCCCCTCCTTTTCTAATTTGTCCTCCAGTGTCCCAGCATGGACCACTGGTCCACAGATCCACCTAAACCTCTTCAGAACCTGCTGGCGTTTATGATTTTGGTGGTATTGCTGTTATTTCCTGAGGGAATGGATTCCTTGTGCTGGCGGTGGGTTGGAGGGTCGGGAGAGGGGAGTTCCTACTGTTAGTTTTGGACTAGCCTCCCTCCAGCTCCAGTGGTGTCCCTCACCTAGTGGCTGTAGGATTTGGGCTCTTGTTCACCCCCATCCTTTCAATGTAGACCTCAATCCTGTCCCCTCTCATTTGTAGGGTTTCCCGGGATAGCCCAAGATTCCCCCAAGGGACAACTCGGCCGAAGCGCTTCTCCTTCTGTGACCATCTCATATGCCACTCTTCCCTGCCCTTCTCTGGCTCCATCTTCTCTTCCCTAAACTGTGGCGGGCCACCAGAAGAGCGTTCCGGCGGCGGTTAACTCCGGATTATTCTGAGCCAGAAATCTGCTCTGTTTAGTGTTCTGACCCTGCTTGGCAACGCCAGCCCTCTTTTGGGAGTTGGGGGATGTAGGTGAGTCACTGGTGGGTTTGGAAGGGAGATGCTAGGGGTGGTGGAAGAAGGAGGAACGGAGACGTCAGGTTACCTGGAAGAGGCTGAGGGAAAGAGGCGGGAGAGGATTTGGGCGAGGAAGAAGAGGACAAGGAGGAAGAGGGCACCTGGGGGGCGGGGGACGAGCTCTCGGTCTCTGCATTTCCCTTGTGTTGTGGTTGTTTTTGCTGCCATGGCTCCTGATTTGTAGGGTTTCCCGGGAGAGCCCAAGATTCCCCCGAGGAACAATCCTTACCCCGGTGTCCTGGCCCCGGTCCCCTAGCAGGGGGGTCAGCCTGAATGGAAGGGATCGACTCTGGCCTCCCACCAGTTCCTTCAGGGGCACCGTCGCGCTCCCAATCAACCTGCCAATAGAATTTATTTGTAAGCATTTATTCTATTTATTTTATTTTGTTAATATGTTTAGTTCTCTGCCTCCCCCTTTTCTAGACTGTGAGCCCACTGTTGGGTAGGGACCGTCTCTATATGTTGCCAACTTGTACTTCCCAAGTGCTTAGTACAGTGCTCTGCACATAGTAAGCTCTCAATAAATACGATTGAATGAATGAATGAATTAATTAATGAATGAATGAAAAGAATCCAGCATCCAATCCCGGGGGGCCACCCATCTCCAGGTCAGTTGTCTTCCAGCACGGCTCAGCTCCAAGGCCCCACGCTGCTCAATAAGCAACGTGGCTTAGTGGAAAGAGCCCGAACTTGGGAGTCAGAGGTTGTGGGTTCTAATCCCGGCTCCGCCACTTCTCAGCTGGGGGCAATTTACTTAACTTCACTGTGCCTCAGTGACCTCATCTGTAAAATGGGGATGAAGACCGTGAGCTTCACGTGGGACAACCTGATGACCTTGTATCTCCCCCAGCGTTTAGAACAGTGCTATGCACATAGTAAGCGCTTAACAAATGCCATTATTATTATTATTTTTAGGACCATATTGTACATACTGTACATATTTACTATTCTATTTATTTTATTTTGTTAATATATTTTGTTTTGTTGCCTGTCTCTCCCTTCTAGACTGTGAGCCCGTTGTTGGATAGGGACCGTCTCTATATGCTGTCAACTTGTACTTCCCAAGCGCTTAGTACAGTGCTCTGCACACAGTAAGTGCTCAATAAATACGATAGAATGAATGAATTATTATTATTATTATTATTATCATTATTATTATTATTATTACAAGCACCCCCACGCGGATACCCAACCCATCCTTCCAGGTCCAAGGGGAATTGGGTAATGATAACTCTAACTGGAGGAGACCTAGGTTTAATCCTTCAGATTTTTTTTTATAGTATTTGCTAAGCATTTATTATGTGTCAGGCACTATACTAAGCCCTGGGTAGATACAAACTAGCCAGGCTTGTCCCACATGGGGCTCATAGTCCTAATCCCCATTTTACAGATGGGGTAACTGAGGCACAGAGAAATAAAGTGACCTCCCCAAGGTCACCCAGGAGATAAGCATGTGGCCTAGTGGATAGAGCCCGGGTTTGGGAGTTAGAGGGCGTGGGTTCTAATCCCGACTCCGCCATTTGTCTGCTGTGTGGCCTTGGGCAAGTCACTTAACTTCTCTGTGCCTCAGTTACCCCATCTGTAAAGTGGGAATTAAGACTGTAAGCCCAGTGTAGGACAACCTGATTAACTTGTATCTACCCCAGTGTTTAGAACAGTGCTTGGCACATAGTAAGTGCTTAACAAACACCATTCTTCTTCTTCTTCTTCTCCTTCTCCTTCTCCTCCTTCTCCTTCTCCTTCTCCTTCTCCTCCTTCTCCTTCTCCTCCTTCTCCTTCTCCTCCTCCTCCTCCTCCTCCCCTCCTCCTCCTCCTCCTCCCCCTCCCCTCCTCCTCCTCCTCCTCCCCTCCTTCTCCTCCTCCTCCTCCTCCTCCTCCTCCTCCTTCTCCTTCTCCTTCTCCTTCTCCTTCTTCTTCTTCTTCTTCCTCTTCTTCTTCTTCTTCTTCTTCTTCTTCTTCTTCTTCTTCTTCTTCTTCTTCTTCTTCTTCTTCTTCTTCTTCTTCTTCTTCTTCTTCTTCTTCTTCTTCTTCTTCTTCTTCTTCTTCTTCTTCTTCTTCTTCTCCTTCTTCTCTTCTCCTCTCCTTCTCCTCCTAATCCTCCTCCTCCCAAGTCCTTCTGACACTCAGGCCCATGCTCTGCTACTAAACCATGCCGTTCTCCCTACTACTAAGATGGTGAAACCCCCGTGGGATATGGACTGTGTCTGATTGATTAACTTACATTTTACCCAGAACTTAAGAATGCTTGATCACATAGTAAGTGCTTAACAAATACCATTAATTAGTAATAATGGCATTTGTTAAGCACTTACTATATTCCAGGCATTGGGCTAAGCGCTGGGGCAGATACAAGCAAACCGGGTTGGTCACAGTCCCTGTCCCGCATGGGACTCACAGTCTTAATTTCCATCCATTTTACAGATGAGGTAACCGAGGCTCAGAGAAGTGAAGTGACTTGCCCAAGGTCACACAGCAGACACGTGGCGGAGCCAGAATTAGAACCCATGACTTTCTGACTCCCAGGTTCGGGCTCTAAAATAATAATAATGACAATGATAATATTTGTTATGTGCTTACTATGTGCCAAGCACTGTTCTAAGTGCTAGGATAGATACGAGGTTATCATGTTGAGAAGCAGCATGGCTTAGTGGGAAGAACCCGGGCTTGGGAGTCAGAGGTCATGAATTCTAATCCAGACTTTGCCACCTTTCTGCTGTGTGACCTTGGGCACGTCACTTCACTTCTCTGTGCCTCAGTTCCCTCATCTGTAAAATGGGGATTAAGGCTGTGAGCCCCATGTGGGACAACCTGATTACCTTGTATCTACCCCCGCACTTAGAACAGTGCTTTGCACATAGTAAGTGCTTAACAAATATCATTATTATCATTATTTTTATGTTGTCCCCCTTGAGGCTCACAGTCTTGATCCCCATTTTACAGATGAGGTCATGGAGGCACAGAGAAGTTAAGTAGCTTGCCCAGGGTCACACAGCTGACAAGTGGCGGAGTCGAGATTTGAACCCACGACCTCTGACTCCCAAGCCCGGGCTCTTTCCACTAAGCCACGCTATACTCCAGAAGGCCCAAGGGATCCACCCCACCTGCCAAACTCATCCAGGCCTCTCCCGGCCCCCTGTGCCTCCCAACTCCCCCCCTCCGTTGGAAATCTTGGAGGATCCCAGGGGTCAAAGGGTGGAATAATGATGATGGCATTTGTTAAGCGCTTACTATGTGCAAAGCACTGTTCTAAGCGCTGGGGGGGGATACAAGGTGATCAATTTGTCCCACTTGGGGCTCACAGTCTTAATCCCCATTTTCCAGATGAGGGAACTGAGGCCCAGGGAAGTGAAGTGACTTGCTCAAGGTCACACAGCAGACATGTGGTGGAGCCGGGATTTGAACCCTTGACCTCTGACTCCAAAGCCCAGGCTCTTTCCACTGAGCCACGCTGCTTCTCCTAACCCATAAATACATAAATAGATAGATAAATAAATAGATAGATAACTAACTAAATAGATAGATAACTAAATAACTGAATAAATAAATAAATAGATAAATAAATAAATAAATAGATGGATAGATAGATAGATAGATATAGATAGATGGATAGATAGATAGATAGATAGATAGATAGATAGATAGATAGATAGATAAAGAATAGAATAATATTATACAGTGTACTATAGTCCGGAAAGGGAGGCAAGGACCTACCTGTTCTGTCCAATCGTCTCAAAGTCTTTCACGGTGACAACGAGGGTTGAGGAAGTAGTCAGGGGAACCCCTCGCAGGTCAAACTCCAAAACCTGGGCACAGGAAACACAGCGGTTATTAACCAAGGCTGGCTACTTCAGAAGATACGAGGGAAGGTAGGGGGGCCAACTGAGGCAAATATTGAGCCGGGGGGCGGCTGGCGTGCCAGACCTCAGGAGGTGCGACCCTGGAGACAATATTTTAACCAGGGCAGGCAGGGAACCACTCAAATGACAATAACCAGATTGATTCAAGTAAAACTCAGATAGCAAATACCAAACAAGAAACTCTTCATTATTGGCTTCAAAGTTCTCCATCACCTCGCCCCCTCCTCCCTCACCTCCCTTCTCTCCTTCTAAAGACCAGCCCACACACTCCGCTCCTCTACCGCCGCTAACCTCCTCACTGAGAAGGAAGAGAAGCAGTGTGGCTCGGTGGAAAGAGCCCGGCTTTGGAGTCGGAGGTCATGGGTTCAAATCCCGGCTCTGACGACTGTCAGCTGGGTGACTTTGGGCAAGTCACTTCACTTCTCTGGGCCTCAGTTCTCTCATCTGGACAATGGGGATGAAGACTGTGAGCCCCACGTGAGACAACCTGATCACTTTGTTATCCCCCCAGCACTTAGAACAGTGCTCTGCACATAGTAAGCACTTAACAAATACCATCATCATCATCATCATCAGTGTGTCTCATTCTCGCCTGTCCCACCTCATCCCCTGGCCTGGAATGCCCTCCCTCCTCAAATCCACCAAACTAGTAGACTTCCCCCCTTCAAAGCCCTACTGAAAGCTCACCTCCTCCAGGAGGCCTTCCCAGACCGAGCCCCTCCTTCTCCTCTGCTCCTCCCTTGCCCCGATTCGCTCCCTTCGCCCTTCCCCTTTCCCCGCCCCACAGCACTTGTGTATAGATGTACATATTTATAATTATAATTCTATTTATTTGTATTAATGAGGTGCATATTTCTAGAATTCTACTTATTTGTACTGATGCTACCGATGCCTGTTTACTTGTTTTGATGTCTCATCATCATCATCATCATCAATCGTATTTATTGAGCACTTACTATGTGCAGAGCACTGTACTAAGCGCTTGGGAAGTACAAATTGGCAACATATAGAGACAGTCCCTACCCAACAGTGGGCTCACAGTCTAAAAGGGGGAGACAGAGAACAAAACCAAACATATTAACAAAATAAAATAAATAGAATAGATATGTGCAAGTAAAATAAATTAATAAATAAATAGAGTAATAAATATGTACAAACATATATACATATATACAGGTATATACAGGTATATCTGTCTCCCCCCTTCTAGACTGTGAGCCCGTTGTGGTCAGGGATTGTCTCTGTTGCTGAATTGTACTTCCCAAGCACTTAGTCCAGTGCTCTGCACGCAGTAAGCGCTCAATAAATACGACTGAATGAATGAATGAATGAATGAATGAATGAATGAATGAATTCAAGAATGGGTAACAGGATACTTCCGCCTTTCTGGGAAAAGCCCTGACAAGAAGCAGAAACAGAGATGTAAGCAGAGACCAGATAGAGGCAGGGATGAAGAGTTGGCTGGGCATTGTTTGACTATCAGGCAACCAATAAGTATTTATTGAGAGTTTACTCTTAGCAGAGCACTTTCCCAAGTGTTTGGGAGAGGACATCAGATTTAGTAGACGTGACGTCTGTTCTTGAGGAGCTTACGGTCTACGGAGAGAGGCGTACACTAAAATCAATCCGCTGATGGTATTTATTGAGAATTTCCCATGTGCAGAGCACTGTACTAAGTGCTCAGGAGAGCACACTGCAACAGAGTTGGTAGACACGATCCCAGTCTTTGAGGAATTTACAGTCTAGTGAGGGAGGCATAGACTAGGATAAATTAAAGGTAGGAAAAGGAACAGAGATTAAAGATCTATACCTAAGTGCTTGGGGAGGGTGGGGGGAGAGGTGATAATAATAATCATAATTCTGGTATTTGTTAAAAGTGCTTACTATGTACCAAGCACTGTTCTAAGCACTGGAGAAGATGCAAGGTAATCAGGTTGTCCCACGCGGGGCTTGCAGTCTTAATCCCCATTTTACAGATGAGGTAACCGAGGCACAGGGAATCATCATTATCATCATCATCATCATGGTATTTGTTAAATGCTTACTATCAATCAATCAATCGTATTTATTGAGCGCTTACTGTGTGCAGAGCACTGTACTAAGCACTTGGGAAGTACAAGTTGGCAACATATAGAGACAGTCCCTACCCAACAGTGGGCTCACAGTCTACTATGTTCCAAGCACTGGGGTAGATTCAAGGTAATCAGGTTGGACACAGTCCCTGTTCATTCATTCATTCAATCGTATTTATTGAGTGCTTACTGTGTGCAGAGGACTGGACTAAGCGCTTGGGAAGTACAAGTTGGCAACATATACAGACGGTCCCTGTCTCACAAGCGCTCACAGTCTTAATCCCCAATTTATAGATGAGATAACTGAGGCCCAGAGAAGTTAAGTGGCTTGCCCAAGGTCACAGAGCAGACAAGCGGCGGACCCGGGATTAGAACCCATGTCCTCAGACTCCCAAGCCCGGGCTCTTTATCCTAAGCCATGCTGCTTCTCTCCTCTTGGTACAGTTCGAGCTCTGGGCTGTTTGAGGGGCTGTCTATGATCTCAGCCCCCTTCCACCTCCCTGTGAGCATCACACCCTCTCTCCAGCTAGGGAGAGAAGCAAGATCAGATTCACATCGGGGATTTGGGACGGGGATAACTTGGAGGGAGGGCAGAGATCGAGGCTTGCAGCGTCAGGAAAATGAGCAGAAGGGGGAAGAAAAGAGATAGGTCAAGGCGGGAAAGAGGAAGTAGGAGGATGGAGATAGAGAAACCAAACAAGGAGAACAAAATTCACCGGGAGCAGGTGGGAAGGGCCGGGATGGGGAATCCAGGGGCCGCCAGGAGAGCAGGGATCAGGGTACAGGAGGGGAAGGGGACTGGGAGAAAGGGAAGAGGGCCTTGGGGGGAGTGGATAAGGAGATTAAGGTGATTAAGCGCTTAGTACAGTGCTCTGCACACAGTAAGCGCTCAATAAATATGATTGATGATGAGAGGAGATGTCAGACGGTAGACTCAGGAGGGACCTACAGCTGGGCATGGAGAGGGGACTTGGCAGAGGAGCTGGAACAGACAGGAAGACAGTCATTCAGAGGCGCTTCTGAGTAAGGGGAGAGAGTAAGGGCCAGCATGGGTGGAGGATGAGAGAAGGGACAGGTTGGGGTGCTGAGCCCCCAAAATGAGCCTAGGTCCCCGCCGAGCGGACTGCAGCTGCCCCAGTTTTCCACCCCACAGTTACACTGGGCAGTCGTCGCCAGCCCTGGTCCGGCCTGACCACTGAGTGGAGACACAGGACGAATGATAATAATAATGATAATGGCATTTATTAAGCGCTTACTCTGTGCAAAGCACTGTTCTAAGCGCTGGGGAGGTTACAAGGTGATCAGGTGGTCCCACGGGGGCTCCCAGTCTTCATTCCCGTTTTCCAGATGAGGGAACTGAGGCCCAGAGAAGTGAAGTGACTTGCCCGAAGTCACACAGCTGACAAGTGGCGGAGCCGGGATTTGAACCCATGACCTCTGACTCCAAAGCCCGGGCTCTTTCCACCGAGCCACGCTGCTTCTCTGGCCAGTGGCGGGGTGGGATGAGTTGCCGATATAGCGGATGCCCAAATCTCTCTTGAGGTCCATTCTTTCCCACACACTGCCCCTCAGCCCGGTGGAATTGGATCAGGTCATGAGGACTGCAGGGGCTGTCGGGATATTCATTCATTCAGTCATATTTATTGAGCGCTTATCGTGTGCAGAGCACTGAACTAAACGCTTGGAAAGTACAATTCAGCAACAAAGAGAGACAGTCCCTACCCAACAACGGGCTCACAGTCTAGAAGAGGGAGGACAGACATCCAAACAGAAGCAGCGTGGCTCAGTGGGAAGAGCTCGGGCTTTGAAGTCAGAGGTCATGGGTTCAAATCCCGGCTCTGCCAATTGTCGCTGTGTGGCTTTGGGCAAGTCACTTCACTTCTCTGGGCCTCAGTTACTTCATCTGTAAAATGGGGATGAAGACTGTGAGCCCCCCGGGGGACAACCTGATCACCTTGTAACCTCCCCAGCGCTTAGAACAGTGCTTTGCACATAGTAATCAATCAATCAATCAATCGATCGTATTTATTGAGCGCTTACTATGTGCAGAGCACTGTACTAAGCGCTTGGGAAGTACAAATTGGCAACACATAGAGACAGTCCCTACCCAACAGTGGGCTCACAGTCTAAAAGGGGGAGACAGAGAACAGAACCAAACATACCAACAAAATAGAATAAATAGGATAGAAATGTACAAGTAAAATAAATAAACAAATAAATAAATAGAGTAATAAATATGTACAACCATATATACATATATACAGGTGCTGTGGGGAAGGGAAGGAGGTAAGATGGGAGGATGGAGAGGGGGACGAGGGGGAGAGGAGGGAAGGGGCTCAGTCTGGGAAGGCCTCCTGGAGGCGGTGAGCTCTCAGCAGGGCCTTGAAGGGAGGAAGAGAGCTAGCTTGGCGGAGGGGCAGAGGGAGGGCATTCCAGGCCTAGGGGATGACGTGGGCCGGGGGTCGACGGCGGGACAGGCGAGAACGAGGTACAGTGAGGAGATTAGCGGCAGAGGAGCGGAGGGTGCGGGCTGGGCAGTAGAAGGAGAGAAGGGAGGTGAGGTAGGAGGGGGCGAGGTGATGGACAGCCTTGAAGCCCAGGGTGAGGAGTTTCTGCCTGATGTGCAGATTGATTGGTAGCCACTGGAGGTTTTTGAGGAGGGGAGTAATATGCCCAGAGCGTTTCTGGACAAAGATAATCCGGGCAGCAGCATGAAGTATGGATTGAAGTGGAGAGAGACACGAGGATGGGAGATCAGAGAGAAGGCTGGTGCAGTAGTCCAGACGGGATAGGATGAGAGCTTGAATGAGCAGGGTAGCGGTTTGGATGGAGAGGAAAGGGCGGATCTTGGCAATGTTGCGGAGCTGAGACCGGCAGGTTTTGGTGACGGCTTGGATGTGAGGGGTGAATGAGAGAGCGAAGTCGAGGATGACACCAAGGTTGCGGGCTTGTGAGACGGGAAGGATGGTAGTGCCGTCAACAGAGATGGGAAAGTCAGGGAGAGGACAAGGTTTGGGAGGGAAGACAAGGAGCTCGGTCTTCGACATGTTGAGCTTTAGGTGGCGGGCGGACATCCAGATGGAGATGTCCTGAAGGCAGGAGGAGATGCGAGCCTGGAGGGAGGGGGAGAGAGCAGGGGCAGAGATGTAGATCTGGGTGTCATCAGCGTAGAGATGATAGTTGAAGCCGTGGGAGTGAATGAGGTCACCAAGGGAGTGAGTGTAGATTGAGAACAGAAGGGGACCAAGCACTGAACCTTGGGGAACCCCCACAGTAAGAGGATGGGAGGGGGAGGAGGAGCCTGCAAAAGAGACTGAGAAAGAATGACCGGAGAGATAAGAGGAGAACCAGGAGAGGACGGAGTCTGTGAAGCCAAGGTCAGATAGCGTGTTGAGGAGAAGGGGGTGGTCCACAGTGTCGAAGGCAGCTGAGAGGTCGAGGAGGATTAGGACAGAAGGGCTTAATAAATGCCATTAGTTAGTAAGCGCTTAATAAATGCCATTATCATTATTATTATTAAAACAAGTAAACAGGCATCAGTAGCAACAATATAAATAGAATTAGAGACATATGCACATTATTAATCAAAGAGAATAATCAATATGTACATATATACACAAGCGCCGTGGGGCAGGGAGAGGAGCAGAGAAGAGGGAGAGAGTGGGGCGATGGGGAGGGGAGGAGGAGCAGAGGAAAAGAGGGGCTTAGTCTGGGAAGGCCTCCTGGAAGAGGTGAGCTTTCAGTAGGGCTTTGAAGGGGGGAAGTGTGCTAGTTTGGAGGATTTCAGGAGGGAGGGCATTCCAGGCCAGAGGTAGGACGTGGGCCGGGGGTCGATGGCGGGACAGGCGAGAACGAGGCCCAGTGAGGAGGTGAGCGGCGGCAGAGGAGCGGAGGGCATGGGCTGGGCCGGAAAAGGAGAGAAGGGAGGTGAGGGAGGAGGGGACGAGGGATGGAGAGCTTTGAAACAAATAGTGAGGAATTCTCGCTTGATATGAAGGTTGACAGGCAACCACTGGAGATTTTGAGGAAGGGAGTGACGTGCTCAGAGCGTTTCTTTAGAAAGATAATCCGGGCAGCAGAGTGAAGTACAGAGAGGATATCAATCCCTGAAACCTGGTCCCCAAATCCCAGGTTAAATGCCAGTATAATCCCTCCTTCCCTCCTTCCCTGGCTGCACAGATTTCCTCCCTGGCCATGCCCAGGCAGAGACCCAATGTGGGAATTCAAAGCTCAAACGAAGCTGAGAGGGTACCTCACCTCATTCCACAGTGGGTTGAGCTCATTATCGATCTTCTTTGTTTTTTTCTTTTCATCTGCAAACGGAACACAAGAGAAGATGTTTTCCTGCGCAGGACGAAGATACGACACAAGCGGGTGTTGAACGAACACCTCCATCCACCTCAGAGCTGGATCACTTCCTGTCCTTACTCCAGCCCAGCGAGGCAGATCGCAGCCGGACCCGGGAGGGACGGTGGAGTGACCCGGAACGCTCAACAGCCACATCCCATTTGTCTGGCGTTGGAAGGTTCATCATCATCATCAATCGTATTTATTGAGCGCTTACTATGTGCAGAGCACTGTACTAAGCGCTTGGGAAGTACAAATTGGCAACATATAGAGACAGTCATGGTCACCATGTCGAAGGCTCTGACTCGGCAGGGAGATCCCACTTGAGAGAGAGATGGGAATGAGTTGGGAATGAGGGCAGTCTGCTGGGCTGACGAACGGGACCTGTCCTCGGCCCCAGACCCCTGGGCACCTCTGTGAGGGGTCTCCAGGTTGCTCTTTCCATCCAGCTCTCCATTGCCACTACTAGTAGGGTGGCCCTCTGGGCGACAGACAAACCCCAGGCCCTATAGACCCAAATGAACACCCAACCGGACCGGTAGCCACTGGCGTAGGCTAATTCTGCCCGGTAATAATAATAGCAATGATAGTACTTGTTAAACGCTTACTTTGCGCCAGGCACTGTACTACGCAGTGGGGTGGACCAGCAAATCGAGTTGGGACATGGTCCCTGTCCCATGGGGGGCTCACCATCCCAATCCCCATTTTACAGAGGAGGTAACTGAGGCACAGAGAAGCGAAGTGACTTGTCCACGGTCACACAGCTGACAAGTGGTAGAGGCAGGATCAGAACCCATCACGTTCTGTGGCCGGAGAAACTGAGGGCTCGTCGTTAGCTCCCTCAGACACGCTTTGGCTCAGTGGGAGGGATGGTTCTGTGCCCAGCTCTTGTCGTAATATAATAATAATAATGATGATGGCATTTATTAAGCGTATATTATGTGCAGAGCACTGTTCCACCCGATCATCAATCAATCAATCAATCAATCGTGTTTATTGAGCGCTTACTGTGTGCAGAGCACTGTACTAAGCGCTTGGGAAGTACAAGTACAAATTGGCAATCATCAGGCCAACCAGGACCAGAGAGATGTTGAATAAGTAGAAATACAAATAATAATAATAACTGTGGTATTTGCTAAGTGCTTACCATGTGTGAAGCACTGTTTTAGGAGCTGGGGAAGATTCTTAAATACCAGCACATATCTTGGTCCCATTTAAAGATCAATCCTATTTATTGAGCGCTTACTGTGTGCAAAGCACTGTCCTAAGTGCTTCAGAGAAGATAGCAGAACAGATTTGGTAGATACGTTCCCTGCCCACCACGAGCTTACCGTCTAAAGATGCAGAAACTGAGGCATAGGCGCTAAGTGCCTTGCCCACTGGCTGGTCACATCTCCTCCAAAAGCTATTCCCCGACTGAGTGCGTGTTTCCCCTTCTTCCTATTCACTTCCCCTTCTGTGTCGCCTTGGTACTTGGGTCAGTACCGGTCATTCCTTCATTCTTTCAATTGTATTTATTGAGCACTTCCCTGTGTGCAGAGCACTGTACTAAGTGCTTGGGAAGTACAAGTTGGCAACATATAGAGACGATCCCTACCCAACAACGGGCTCACAGTCTAGAAGGGGTCAAGCACTTGATATTCACCCCAGGCCTAGCATTTGTACTTCCCAAGCACTTAGTAATAATAATAATAATTGGCATTTGTTAAGTGCTTACTATGTGCAAAGCACTGTTCTAAGCGCTAAGTACAGTGCTCTGCACACAGTAAGCGCTCAATAAATACAACTGATTGATTGATTGATTGATATCCTTACACTCTCCCATTTCCTCTATCTGTAATTTAATTTAATCCATTTCCCCCTCTCTACTGTGTGTTTCTTGTAAGTAGGGATTGTGGTGAGCAAGAGTGACTCCATCTTGAAACGCAGAAGCCATTTTCTCAGAAAGAGGTGGGGTTGGCATGGGGAGGGGAGTGTAACCATTTCCCCCTCCCCGCCACTTCCACCTCCCCTGCCGGGCTTCTCCCGGGAAGCAGCATGGCTTAGTGTGGAGAGCCCGGGCTTGGGAGTCAGAGGTCACGGGTTTGAATCCCAGGTCCGCCACTTCTCAGCTGTGTGACTTTAGGCAAGTCACTTACCTTCCCTTGGCCTCAGTTCCCTCATCTGTAAAATGGGGATGAAGACTGGGAGCCCCACGTGGGGCAATCCAATTACCTTGTATCTACCCCAGCGCTTCGAACAGTGCTTGGCACATAGTAAGCGTTTAACAAATACCAACATTATTATTATTATTAATGGAGCTGAAGACAGCGGGAAATCCTGAGCAGCCCCCACTGCAATGCCCCCGATCTTTGAAACAACTGATGAAAGGGGGAAAGAACTGGTCTCACATCCCACGCGGTGAAACCACCCAAGTCAACACACGTACGCCGTGGCCGCGGAGAAAGCATCTAAGCCATACTCTGAGACACCTACTGCAGCTGTGACCAAACCACCCAAAACTTGAACCAGGATTGCACGTTACGGGTGGCCGGACTCTTTGGGCTCCTCCAGTGCGGGATCATCTTCATGAAACTTGGGGAAAACCTGTTGGATCGGTAACTACGGGTGTTGAAATTTGTGTGCGTGAATGCGTGCATACGTATCTACCCCCTGTTGTTAATAAGTTACGTGTGAAATAAAGCTTTCAGCTGTACACCGTGACCTTGTCATTGTAATTGAGCACCTGATATTAGGAGGAGACAAATTTCCCTGCAAGAGGGCTAACAGATTGAGCATCAGATATTAAGGGAGTACAATCCCGGTGAAGGGCTCATGACAGGGATTGTATCTACCAATCAACTCCCAAGCACTTAATAACATTGCTCTGTGCCCAATAAGCATTGAATAAATACCTTTGACTGATAAAAGTGCGGAGAGTGGAAGTGGCCAAAAATGTGAAATAAATAGCAGGAGAGTAGGAGCGGCTGATGAGGTAGATTTGGGCAACTTTCACAAGGCAAAGCTTCCCAGTAGAGTGTGTTTTGTGAGAGAAGTGTGAGATCCCAGAATAGAGCTTTGCGGGATATCAAACGTGAGGTGGTTCATTGGTGGACGAGGAACTGGAAAACGAGATGGAGAAAGAACGGTCAGAGATTAAGGGGGAGAACCAGGTAAGAACCATGGGGGTGAAACCAAGATCAGATAGTATTTCCAGAAGGAGGGGGTAGTAAACACTGTCAAAAGCAGTGAGGACTGAGTACAGAATATTGATCCGTTGAAGAGAGAGGGCATTTCATTTGTTCTTCCCCCTCCCGGCCTCCCCCCTCCTCCCTCCACTCCCCCCCCAGCCCCACCAGCCAAGCCAGCCCTGTCTGTGATATGTCACAAACGTCCTTTGTGACGTACGTCCTGGGGAGCTTCATATTCTGATCCCCCAAGGATCGGGATTCATTTACTCATCTGAGGTCATGCTGACTGAAAGCTTGCCCTCGATGGAGCTCTTCCTTTATGTGGTTGTCTTTCTTTTGTTGCTGTGGCTACTGGTTCAGAGGATCTGGAACAGGCACGATGCAGACAACGTATGGAAAGACCCAAACTACATCTGGGTAAGGGCCGTTTAATGAAACCCACCCCTTGGGAGAAAGGCTGGGGCGGGGGGTAGGGGGTGGAAGGAGCTGAGATGTCCAGTTTGTTGCCAAAGTGCGTAGCGTGGGGAGTGTTTGTTGAGCATTCCCAGCAAGGCAGGCTAAGGGTGCAGGGAGGGAGAAGAGAAGAAGCAGGAAAGAAGCTTTGTTGCTTTCGGTCCTGACAGAGAGGCCCAGTCCCAACCCTAAGCCCTGCCTAATTGTTTCCTTCCTGTCTTTCAGGCTCTGCTCAGGTCCTGGTGGAGGCGCAGAGCTGCAAGAGGTACGATCCTCGCTTTTCCTACATGGACCAGGCCTCAGGGCCCGAGATCCAGCCGACCGGGCCTCTGGAAGCTCCCTTCCCTGCCCTTCTGGGGGAGCCCCGGGATCGGATGGCCTTAACTCTCCTGGAGACGGAAAGAGGGCCAGAAGTGGGCCGACAACTGCCTTCATGACTCTACCATGGCAGAGGCCCTAGGCTTTTGGGGGAAGAGCCTTTGGGACTTTGGGGATCATGCAGACTGAAAGCTTTCCCCCGCCAGGGCCCTTCCGTGGCTCAGTGGAAAGAGCCCGGGCTTGGGAACCAGAGGTCGTGGGTTCTAATCCCAGCTCCGCCACTTAGCTGTGTCACTTAGCTTCTCTGGGCCTCAGTTACCTCATCTGTAAGATGGGGATGGAGTCTGTGAGCCCCTCGTGGGACAACCTGATCACCTTGTATCCCCCTCCCCAGCGCTTACAACAATGCTTTGCACATAGGAAGTGCTTAACAAATTTATTATTATTGTTATTATGATTGCCTTCTGCTGCTGTGCCTGCTGATTTTGTGACTCCGGAATAGCCACAATGCAGACACCATATGGAAAGACCAAAGCTACTTCTAGGTATGGGCCGTTAATCAAACTCTTGTTCTCTTGTTCCTAGCTCGGAGAGCCACCTGGGACTATGATGCAGATTTAGAAGAGGCCCTGTCCATCCTGCGGAGGTAATCCAGCCCCTTAGGGTCACCCGAGACCGAGAGGCTCCTCCCAGAATGGGTCGAGGGGCCGGGGGGAAAGCGGTCACTGGGAAGGGGAGCGTGGTGAGGGGCTCTGGGAGATTCCAGTTAGGCCAGGCCAGTAGGGACCAGGTTCCCTCTAATTCCTGGCCGTTATGAAATCGAATCTGGAGCCGTTCTTAGGAGAGGAGAATCAGGAGGGGGAGAAATCGAAACAGAATCATTTTTAGGGTTCATGGCAAGAGGGAACCAACTCGAAGCTGGCAATCGGGAGGTGGACTATTACATAAAAGGCGAAGGGAACCGTGGATGAAGGGAACGTGGGGCTGTAAATGGCAGGCTGAGGAGCTGATCCTGCTGCCGTCTGGAGGGGAAGTCGAATGGAGAGAGAGGCTGGGGGCAGGGAGGACAGTAAGGATCCTATTACAGCAGCGCAGGTGGAGGGATATGATTCGATAATAATAATAATAATAATGGCATTTATTAAGCACTTACTATGTGCAAAGCACTGTTCTAAGCACTGGGGAGGTTACAAGGTGATCAGGCTGTCCCACGGGGGGCTCATAGTCTTAATCCCCATTTTACAGATGAGGTAACTGAGGCCCAGAGAAGTCAAGTGACTTGCCCAAAGTCACAAAGCTGACAGTTGGTGGAGCCGGGATTAGAACCCATGACCTCTGACTCAAAATCTCTTTCCACTGAGCCATGCTGCTTCTCTGTTGGGTTGTCAATGTGGTGGTTATCAGTGGGGAGAGGAAGGAGAAGGTCTGTGATAATAATAATAATAATCAATCAATCAATCAATCATATTTATTGGGAGCTTTTAGACTGTGAGCCCACCTTTTAGACTGTGAGCCCACTGTTGGGTAGGGACTGTCTCTATATGTTGCCAACTTGTACTTCCCAAGCACTTAGTACAGTGCTCTGCACACAGTAAGCGCTAAATAAATACGATTGATTGATTGATTGATTACTGTGTGCAGAGCACTGTACTAAGCGCTTGGGAAGTACAAGTTGGCAACATATACAATAATGATGATGATGGCATTTGTTAAGCGCTTACTATGTGCAAAGCACTGTTCTAAGCGCAGGAACAAGTTGACTAAGCCTGTGGGACAGAGTGGATGGGAACTCCTTTGACCGCGATGGGAACATTAGAAAGATGAGACGGTCTAGGAGGGAAGAGGTGGAGGCCACCTCTTCCAAGGTCAGTTGAAGGTTCCAGAAGGTTATCTACAGGACACTGAAAAGCAGCTGAGGGGTCAGCGTGGGAGAGGAAGGGTGGGAAGTCATCTCCAGAAAGGGCGAGGAGTGTGGGAGTAGGAAGTACTTCCCGAGAGAGAGGGGGGAGAAGGAGAAGCACAGAGCATCCCGATTAGAGCCCTCTGGGACAACTTCGGTCAGAAGATGAGACGAGGAAGGGGAGCTGGCTAAGCCGGAATGAGAAGGAGCAGTCGGGATGGCAGTGAGAAATGCCCTGGGTCTGTAAAACCCCGTCTGGGAGGAGTTTCTCAGAGTACAGAATGGCCAGTTTGCATTGACTGCGGCAGAAATGGCAAGGAGGATAAGGTAATAATAATGATGGTATTTGTTAAGTGCTTACTATGTGCAAAGCACTGTTCTAAGTGCTTGGGGGATACAAAGTAATCAGGCTGTCCCACTGGGAGCTCACAGTCTTAATCCCCATTTTCCAGATGAGGGAACTGAGGCCCAGAGAAGCTGACAATTGTGGAGCCGGAATTTGAACCCATGACCTCTGACTCCCAAGCCTGGGCTCTTTCCACTGAGCCACGCCACAAATAGGGCGAGATATAGAGTGCATGGGCAGACAATTCATTGGCTGGGAGGAAGGGAGGGAGGTGGGTTGAGAAGCAGTGTGGTTCAGTGGAAAGAGCCCAAGCTTGGGAGTCAGAGGTCATGGGTTCTAATCTCGAGTCCGCCCCTTGTCAGCTGGGTGACTTTGGGCAGATCACTTCACTTTTCTGGGCCTCAGTTCCCTCATCTGTAAAATGGGGATGGAGACTGTGAGCCCCACATGGGGCAGCCTGATCACCTTGTATCTCCCCCAGCGCTTAGAACAGTGCTTCGCACATAGTAAGCGCTTGACAGATGCCATCATCATCATTATTATTATTTACACAGCTGGTTGGGGGCCAGCGAGAGTGGAAGGGGAGGAGGGAGATGGGCCGTGGTGGGAGGGTGGATCCGGTACAAAGTGCAGTGGGAGTTTGGTCTGCTATATCTGAGGCTCATTTCCTTCCACAGCGTAGGATGGAAGTTCAACGAAGACCGCCTGCGGGACTTGCTGGACGACCACCCAGCCTGCAGTGCCCTGATATCGGAGGTCAAGCTCCTGTTCTCCCGGAAAGTCCCGTCCCGCCAGGAGGCCCGGCCCTCCTCTTCAACCGGGCACCCAAAAACAGGCACTCGACGTGTCAAGGAGCGATCCCTGGGAACTGACGGATCTTACTCCTCCTCCTCCTCGCCCTCTTTTTACCCCTCCTTCTCTTCTTGCTCCTGCTCGTCCTCCTCATTTTACCCATCCTCCACCTCCTATTTTTCCATGTCCCCCGCCCGGAGTTCCCGCAGTACGGCAGACCCTCTGACTCCCTCTGCGGCCCGCCGTGACGAAGCGGGGACGGAAAACCAGGGTGAAGTCATCAAAGAGTCCCTGGATCTGCGCGTGCTGAAGAACACCCTCCAGGAGCCGAAGGCTCCGGCCCAGGAGGAGCGAGAGGCTCCGATTCTAGTGTTGGCCAAGCAGTGTGGAAACCAAGAGAGCAGAGAGATGACACTGTGCCTCAAGCCCAGCCACGTCTTGAAGAGATGCGCATGGCCGCCGTTCAACATCCAAGATCCCGTCACCGTCCTGGAGGTCAACGTCAGGCAGAAATATCTGGCGTTCCTCCTGGGCCTGCATGATTTCCGTTAGACGCCCACCCTGGGGGAGGAAGCCGGAGCGGACCAACCCATCTGTCCGCACCCAGGCGCACCTGGGCCGGGGGGAGCCCGCCGTTACCATCTTGTCTATCCCGTCCCCCCCCCCTCCTGGGTCCACAGCCGTAACGGTGCCCAGGCTGCCCCGGCCTCTCATCCCGGGGCGCCTCCTGCTCCGGACCTCTCCCGATGCCCTCCCCTCCATCCCTAGAATAAAGTTTTCTTGTAGGTTTCTTTGCCTCTTTCCTTCTTCATTAAACGGAGGCGGGATTGTCGGTTTCTTCTGCCTCCAGTCGCCACCGGGAGGGTGTGACCAGGAGGATCGACGGGGCGAGAGAAGCGAAGTGACTTGCCCAGAGTCACACATCTGACAATTGGCAGAGCTGGGATCTGAACCCATGACCTCTGACTCCAAAGCCCGGGCTCTTTCCACTGAGTCACGCTGCTTCTTGGTCTGAAGCTCTTAAGGAATTACCACACCAATTTTTTCCTAATTGCAGACTGTGGTTACATTCCTTTGGTCACCGAGGATTTGATCATTTTCTCTTCAAGGTTTCTATCTAGTTTCCTCTGTATTCTACAAGAGCCTCCCCGTGTTCCCCTCAGGTATCATGATGAGCAGGGAACGTGACTATTGTTACCCGGTACTCTCCCAAGTGTTTAGTACAGTGCCCTGCACACAGTAAGTGCTCAATACATATGATTGACTGGCACTGGGGTGGATACAAGATGATCAGACTGGACACAATCCCCACCTCACACGGAGTTCACTGTCTAAAAAAGAGGGAGTAGAATTGAATCCCCATTTTATAGATGAGGAAACTGAGGCGCAGAGAAGTGCCCCAGGTCTCACAGCAGACAAGAGACAGAGCATGGATTAGAACCCAGATCCTCTGCCCTCACACTCAGGCTCTTTCCAACTAGGTTAGGTGAGAAGGAATGGGGAGAGAGGGGCAGAACGAAGAAAACAGGAAGGTGATCTTTTGAGAGCTGGAAGAGGAGGATATGGGGGAGGCGGAGATATTTAGGAATTCGAGTCCGATGGATTTAATTTTGTCAACAAGGTCGTTGGCAAGGTCATCGGCCGGGGGGAGTGGGGGACGGGGACATTGGGAATTCAAGGCGGGAGCTAACTGCCTGGAATATTTAGAGCGGACCACGGGCAAGGAAGTAAGAGGGAAGAAGTTTCGTTGCTGAGTGGAGGCGAGGGCAGAGCTAAAGCAGGGAAAGATGAATTTGTAGGCCTTTTTGAGAAGCCTTGAGGAGTTGACAGTTCATACACACACTCATTCGCAACCACTAAGACACAACCGTGTTTCCACGTAAAATATCCGTATAGTGTGCTGCAGTCAGAAACTTATTAACCCATGCATATGTCAGTGTACTAGTTTCAATTCTTTTTTGAGGAACTGAGACTGAACCAAACCTCATTCTTCCTCAGCTCTCCACTTCACCTCAAAGACTGGGCAACAATGCCAGCTAAGATCCTCAGATTAAACACAGGAAACTCCTCGTCAAACGGAGTTCAGCCTCTGTTTCCAAGGAACAAAAGGAAATATTTTCACTCCAGAAAGTGGGAACGGATTTGGAGGTGGGGTCCACTGCGGGCTGAGGCGCTTCACAGTTCCTGGAGTGTTTCCGGACAGACAAGTGAACTCTTTTCTGCTTTTGACGTTCTGATGGCAAGAGCGGAATTGCGTCGCACGCCAGCTTTCCATCTCTTTCCATCTCTTTCCACGTGGTTTTAGAAACATCCCGAGGTCGGTCCTTCAGACCTTGGCCATCCTGCTCTCCGGAGGTTGGTCACCGAGCCCAGCCCGGCCTGGGAAGCAGGAGGGAGGAAGAACTTTTCTCCTTCATCCTGAGCATGCGCTCAGGCCCCGGTGGGCCCTTGGCCTTATGGGCCTGGCATCAGTGGCCCGTTTCATTCCTCCCTGGAGATTAGTTTATATAAGGATTCTGGGAATGCCGGAAAATGTTTGCCTTGGCTCTGCGATGTGGGGAGGGGAGAAAATGGAAGTGTTTCAGGACGGAGCGGGTTGCGTAGATGCGGACCTGTCTGTGTAGATCCCCTCCCCTCCTCTGAGCCATGTCGGCAGCTATAGACCCCTGGGCTGCCCGCCTTCCCCCTCCCCTGACCCAGCCCGGGGTTTCAGTCGGGAACAAAGCCCTTTTCACCCAGGCCACAGAAGGCGGGGGAGCTCACTGTGGGCAGGGATTGTCTCCTTTTATTGCTGAATTGTACTTTCCAAGCATTTAGTACAGTGCTCTGCCCACAGTAAGCGCTCAGTAAACACTACTGAATGTACGGACTTCTAGAGACACAGTGGCCGTCCGGTCCTGCTTCCCTTTGTGACGTCATCAGGTGTCCGGGCCTGCAGCCTAACAAGCTGATGACTTTCTGCGGAAAGTCATCCAAAGAGAGGGAGAGGGGACGGAAACCCCTGGAGATGTAAGGCCCAACAATGGCTACCTCTCTCTGGGCTGGCGCCCGGGCTTCTGCCCAGAGCAGGCCTGAGCCAGAAGGGCTGGCCCCTTTAGATTGCCATCGTGGCCATTCACTCATCCATTCGTATTTATTGAACGCTTACTATTATTACTATTATTAAATGCCATGGAGTCGTTTCCGATTCACAGCGACTCCGCGGATATACTTTCTCCAGAACGTCCTGTCATCTGCCATAATCCGCAACCATTCTAGACTGTGAGCCCACTGTTGGGTGGGGACCGTCTCTATATGTTGCCAACTTGTACTTCCCAAGCTCTTAGTCCAGTGCTCTGCACACAGTAAGCGCTCAATAAATACGATTGAATGAATGAATGAATGAACCATTCTAACGGTTCTTGTTATCGTCGGTACGGTTTTCTATCCGACTAGCTGCTGGTCCGCCTCTTCCACGTTTTCCCTCCAGTTTTCCTAGCATTAGGGTCTTCTCCAGAGAATTAGTTCTCCTGATTCTGTGTCCGAAATACGCTCATCTAAGTCGAGTTATGTGGCCCTCCAAAGACCGCTTGGGTTTCATTTGCTCGCAAATCCATTTTCTTTTTTTTCAGGCAGTCCACGGTAGTCGCAAAAGCCTTCCGTAACACCGCATTTTCAAAAGAATCGAGTTTCTTTCTAGTCTGCTTTTTCACTATCCATACATTGTCACTGGGAACCCCACAGAGTTGACAGTTTGCATTTTTGTGGCAATTGTTGCATCAGCACCTTTGTGACTTTTTCCAGGCCCCTGTGCAAGGCACTGTACTAAGCGCTTGGGAGAGTACTACGTAACAATGTAACAGACACGTCCCCCTGTCCACAGTGAGCTTATGGCTCAGTGTAAAGGGCGCAGACTTGGGAGCCAAAGGTCATGGGTTCGAATCCCAGCTCCACCACCTGTCAGCTGTGTGACCTTGGGCAAGCCACTTAACTTCTCTGGGCCTCAGTTACCTCATCTGTAAAATGGGGATTAAGACTGTGAGCCCCTCGTGGGACAACCTGATCACCTTGTAACCGCCTCAGCGCTTAGAACAGAGCTTTGCACATTGTAAGTGCTTAACAAATACCAACATTATTATTATTATATAATAAGTGCTTAACAAATACCATAATAATAATAAAAACAGTCTAAAGGGGGAGACAGACATTAACATAAACAAATAAATTACAGATACAGACATAAGCGCTCAATAAATAAGATTGAATGAATGAATGAACAACGTACAGACACATTCCCTGCCCACGATGAGCTCACAATCTAGAGATCCAGGCTGGCGCCAGGCAATCAGTCGTATTTATTGAGTGCTTACTGTGCGCTCGGCACTGCACTAAGCGCTTGGGAGAGTACAGTGTAACAATATCACAGACACTTCCCTGCCCACAACGAGCTTACCGTCTAGACGAGGAGGAAGACGTTAATGTAAGTAAATCAATTTCGGAGGGCTGTCAGGCTGGGAGCGGGGATGAATGACAGGAGGAAGTCAGGGTGACACAGAAGAGAGTGGAAGAAAAGGAAAAAGAGAGTCTCAGGGAAGGCCTGCTGAAGGAGATGTGCCTTCAGTAAGGCTTTGAAGTGGGGGAGAGCATTTGTTGGCTATGGGGAGAGGATGGTCCAGGCCAGAGAAGCAGCGTGGCTCAGTGTAAAAGAGCCCGGGCTTTGGAGTCAGAGGTCGTGGGTTCAAATCCCAGCTCTGCCACTTGTCAGCTGTGTGACTTTGGGCCAGTCACTTCACTTCTCTGGGCCTCAGTTACCTCATCGGTAAAATGAGGATTAAGACTGTGAGCCCCACGTGGGACAGCCTGGTCACCTTGTAACCTCCCCAGTGCTTAGAACAGTGCTTTGTACATAATAAGTGCTTAATAAATGCCATCATTATTATTATTATTATTCTTATGTGGGCCAGAAGTCATCAGTGAGATAGACAGGATGAAGGTAGAGCCAACCTCCTTAACCTTCTCCTCAGCCCCTTCCCGCTTCGCACAGCAAGGGTTATGATGTTGACGGAGACATCGTCTCCCTCCCTCCCGCATCCAGTCAGTCATTCAGTCAATCGTATTTATTGAGCGCTTACTGAGCACTTGGGAGAGTACAGTTCAACAGTACAACGGACACACTGCCTGCCCACAGTGAGCTTACAGTCTACAGATGAGCTTACAGTTTAGAGACAAGTTGGCTGTCTAGGTGAGCAGCCTCTTGAAATATCCCTCTCTCCTCGCTTAGACTCCTGATTGTATCCTACCTGAGCAATCTGTATCCATCCCAGCACATAGAACGGCCCCTGAAACATAGTAAGTTACATCAGCACATTCATGACTTTTTCCAGGCCCCTGTGCAAAGCACTGTACTGAGCGCTTGGGAGAGTACTACGCAACAATGTAACAGACATGTTCCCCTGTCCAGAGTGAGCTTACGGCTTAACAAATACCATTAAAAAAAATCTAAAGCAGGAGGTGGCTCAGAGGCCCAGATTTGGGGCCATCCTCTCTCTACTTCTCTCTCTCTGCCTCTCTTTTCTGCCTTAGTAGGTTCTGTCCATGGCCCTGCCTCCCTTCTACTTTGAATTTCCAATATCTGGGCCCCACTTATTCTTGTCCTCCCGTAACTGGACATTACCTCCAGGGTCCCTACACTCTCCCTGACCCCTCCCAAGTGGTCTTAATAATAATAACTTATTATTATTATTATATATTATAATATATTATTATTGTTATTATGGTATCGGTAAAGCGCTTGCTATGTGCCAAGCACTGTTCTAAGCACTGGGAGGCCCAGAGAAGTGAAACAGCTTGCCCAAAGTCACACAGCTGACGAGTGGCGGAGCCAGGATTTGAACCCATGACCTCTGACTCCAAAGCCCTGGCTCTTTCAATCAATCAATCAATCAATCAGTCGTATTTATTGAGCGCTTATTGAGTACTAAGTGCTTGGGAAGTACAAGTTTGCAACATATAGAGACAGTCCCTACCCAACAGTGGGCTCACAGTCTAGAAGGGGGACAGCTGGATAGAGGGTGAGGTCTCAAAGGGCTGCAGTCAGGGAAGAGACACCTCCTCCAACAGACATTAATATAAATGTATCAATTATAATATATAATTTATAGCTATGTGCAAAAACGCTGTGAGGTTGAGGGTGGGATATATAAAAGGGTGGGAGATGGTCCCTACCCAACAACGGGCTCACATATGCCATTTTGTTTATTTGTATCAATGTCTGCTCCCCCGACTCTAGACTGTAAGCCCGTCGAGGGCAGGGAATGTGACTGTTGATTGCTGTATTAGACTCTCCCAAGGATTTTAGGAGGATTTGGAAGGGAGGAACCATAACAACAATAATGGACAAACGGTTAGCGAGGTTACAGATTATGGCAGAAGACAGGACGCTCTGGGGAAAATATAGCCATAGAGCCACTAGGAATTGAAAATGACTCGACGGCACCCGATAATGATAATATTTGACATGTTTCGTGGAGTGGATATGGGCTTGAGTTGTGTGTTGAAAGCAGGAAAGTCAAGACGGGGGGACAGTTAGAACATTAGCTTATGGGGAGTGAAGAGCAGGAATTGGGGGCGGTAACAGGAAAAGAGAGCAGAAAGATAGGTGGGAGGAAGCTGGAGGAGAATTTGAAACCAGTGCTCAGGGTTTTTTTTTCCCGATAGGTAGGAAGATAGAGAAGCAGCGTGGCTCAGTGGAAAGAGCACGGACTCCCAAGTCATGAGTTCAAATCCCAGCTCCACCATTTGTCAGCTGTGTGACTTGGGGCAAGTCACTTCACTTCTCTGTGCCTCAGTTACCTCATCTGTGAAATGGAGATTAAGACTGTGAGCCCCACATGGGACAACCTGATCACCTTGTATCCTCCCCAGCGCTTAAAACAGTGCTTTGCACATAGTAAGCGCTTAACAAACACCAAAATTATTATTATTAAGATGGGGTTCCCCGGAGGTTTTAAGGAGCTTAATGATGCATTCTGTATGGATTTTGGAGAGACAGGACAAGGGGTCTTCTGCGCAGATGTGGTGGAGGGAGTAGGATGCTCTATCTCTCATCGGAGATTTTTAGGCTAGTGGCAGAGGCTAGCCGTGGTCCCCGGGGGCTGGAAAGGAGCCAGGAACAGAGCTGAGATGTTGGCCATGGCCAGGAGCCAGAAGACGCCGTCACCCTCGCCTTTCCCATCCTCATTGGGCATCAGGGCTGGACCCTTGCATCTCCGAGTGGTCTGCCCAGACATGGGATGAGACGGGGGTCACGGTGGTGATGGGCTTCCCACAGGATGGATGAATCCCTGCCCCACTGTAGGATCAAGGAGAACCAGAACCGCACTCCTCCTGATTTCTCCCTCCTCCGGCCCCTGCGTCCTTGCTCCCTGCTGGCCCTGTCTTCCCTCCTATGTCTCCTCCCGACACTTCCCCTGGAGCCTGGGCCTGACTCCCCAGGATACGGGCTCTCACTCGGCAGTCTTCGGCTAGAGGAGGCCCCCAGAGGAAGGGCCTCTGGGCGAAGGACCCTGCTCCAGTTCTGTGACTTTCCCTAGGTCCCTGCCTTCCCTGGCATCTCTTCCCACCTCCCCGCAAGTTAGAAGTGGTCCCGGGGAAATTTAAATCTCCCAACAGGTATCAGTAAACACCCGAGTGCTGCGGGATAGCTTCCCCACTTCGGTTCTAAGAACGTGTCGGAATGCCCGAAGTCTGATTTCCCTTTAAGCTCTCGCCCAAATCTCCCAACAGGTAAACATCCGAGTGCTGCGGCCTGGCTTCCCTACTTCGGTTCTCAGAACGTGCCGGAATGCCCGATTTCCCTTTAAGCTCTGGCCCAAGTGGCTCGGAGGCGTCACCCGGGCACCTGGGAATGTCCCCTGTGGCCACCCTGGCAAGGCACTGAGCAGCGAGGTTTGCTGAAGTGCAAAATGCCCTTCTGGAAAGGAGAGAAAGGGAGGGGGCCCAAATAGTCGCTCTGCCTGGGCCTGCGCGTTAGGGAGGAGAAAGGGCAGGGTTGGGGGGGAATGCGGTCTGGGGGAGGAGCCCTTACCTAGCAGAGGATCAACTTTCCCGGCCATGGAAACCTCACAAGTTAACTCTTCAGCCCCCCAGCAAATGATCTCCGCAGAGCTGGCCCTGCCCCACTGTAGGCGACCCCAAACTGGCCCGTCCCGCATCGTTCTGCTGGTGACCGCACCCTGAATGCATCCCGCTCCTCTGAGTGCCCCCCTCTGAGCCCCTTCCACTGCCCCCCTCTTTGAACCCCCTCTCTGATCACCTCCACTGGGCCCCCCTCCCTTGGAGCCCCCTCTCCTGAGCCCCCTCGGAGCCCTCTCTTCCAAGGCTGCTTCTCCGCCCCCCGCCGCCAACTGGACCACCGTCCCCGGTCTTCGCAGTCCAGGGAGGCAAGGGCGATGGCAGCCAAAATGCAGCTCCCGTCCTCTTCCCCAGCCCCCCTTCCCTTCCACGGTCGCCTCCGCTGCATTCCAGTTCCAGGGCCAACGCCAACGCCAATTCCGGGGAAAGAAGGATGTAGGGAAGAAGGCCCGGCCCTGTCTGCCACTGCGGCAGAACAAAGGAGGTGGGGGGACAGCTGAACCAGGGAGCCCAGAGAGGGGGATGCAGCTGAGTCAGGGAGGTGGTGAAAAGGGGTGCAACAGAGCCAGGGGGGCGACAGACGGGGGGCCCAACTGAGTCAGTGAAATGGCAGGCAGTTCTGGCGTGCGGGAGCGGGGCTCCGAAACCCACAATAAAGGGAGGGCCAGTCCAGGAAGGGCGGGACTGAATTGTTCTGGGGCAAATTCAATGAGGAAGAGACTTGGACTTTAGTCATTTCGAAAAGCAATGATTTCTGACTCACTGACTCAAGGAAATTCCTGGCCTTTCCTGCCTCATTTCCAGCCTTGCCCTTTTGTGGGCCGGACAGATCCTGGGCTCAAGAGCATCCATAAGTCATTCGACGGAGAGGCCAGAAGCCGCTTAGTGAACTTGACATCCCAACTTGAGCAGACGGTTTAAAGCCAAATGTGAGTTTCCCTGATTTGGGATTGGCCGGCCAACCAGCCAGATCACTGGCCCCACAGTCTCCAGCCAGGCCTGGCTCATTCATTCATTCATTCAATTGTATTTCTTGAGCGCTTCCTGTGTGCAGAACACTGTATTAAGTGCTTGGGAAGTACAAATCGGCAACATATAGAGACGGTCCCTACCTGACAACGGGCTCACAGTCTAGAAGGGGGAGACAGACAACAAAACAAAACATGTGGACGGGTGTCAGGTCATCAGAATAAATAGAATTAAAGCTAAATTCATTCATTCATTCAATCGTATTTATTGAGTGCTTACTGTGTGCAGAGCATTGTACTAAGTGCTTGGGAAGTACAAGTCAGCAACATATAGAGACAGTCCTTACCCAACAATGAACTCACAGTCTAGAAGGGGGAGACAGACAACAAAACAAAACATATGGATAGGTGTCAGGTCGTCAGAATAAATAGAATTAAGGCTAAATGCACATCATTAACAAAATAAATAGAATAGTAAATATTTACAAGTAAAATAAACAGAGTAATAAATCTGTACAAACAGGTGCTGGAGGGAGGGGAAGGAGGTAGGGCGGGGGGGGATGGAGAGGAGGAGAGGAAAAAGGGGGCTCAGTCTGGGAAGGCCTCTTGGAGGAGGTGAGCTCTCACTAGGGCTTTGAAGGGAATAATAATAATAATAATAATGATGGCATTTATTAAGCACTTACTATGTGCAAAGCACTGTTCTAAGCACTGGGGAGGTGACAAGGTGATCAAGTTGTCCCACGGGGGGCACACAGTCTTAATCCCCATTTTACAGATGAGGTCACTGAGGCCCAGAGAAGTGAAGTGACGTGCCCAAAGTCACCCAGCTGACAATTGACAGAGCCAGAATTTGAACCCACGACCTCTGACTCCAGAGCCCAGGCTCTTTCCACTGAGCCACGCTGCTTCTCTAAGAAGAGAGCTAGCTTGGCGGATGTGTGGAGGGAGGGCATTCCAGGCCAGGGGGAGGACGTAGGCCGGGGGTCGACGGCGGGATGGGCGAGAACGAGGCCCAGTGAGGAGGTTAGCGGCGGCAGAGGAGTGGAGGGTGCGGGCTGGGCTGGAGAAGGAGAGAAGGGAGGTGAGGGAGGAGGGGGCGAGGGGATGGACAGCCTTGAAGCCGAGAGTGAGGAGCTATAGCTTGATGCGTAGGTTGACTGGCAGCCACTGGAGATTTTTGAGGAGGGGAGTAACGTGCCCAGAGCGTTTCTGCACAAAGATGATCCGGGCAGCAGCGTGAAGTACAGACTGAAGTGGGGAAGTGAAGTGGCTCCCAAGGGTCGAAGTCCTGTGCTTGGAAAATTCAAACCAGAGCAGGGGTCTAACTTCCCCTCTGGGCCGCATCCTCCTCCGGCCCACTGGGCAGGAGGCAGGAATCACACAGAGGGAGCAGAGTGGCTCCTGCGGATTCCTTTCTTAGAGCCCACAGGCTTCCCCGCCCGGCCCTGCTCAATCCTGCCCAATCCTGCCCGGTCCTGCCCTCTCTGAGATCTCCCTCACCATCTCCAGAGATGCGGCGTCTGTGGCACGGGATAGGGTGAGCGGACTAGAACCCACACCTGGGGGAAAAGGAGAACCGAATCCAAATTCAGGAAGCAGTGCGGCTTAGGGGAAAGGGCAGAGGCCTAGAAGCGAGGTCACCGTTTTTTTCCACCTCCGTACCGGGCTGAGCGCTGGGGTAGATGCAAGCTAATCAGGTAGGACACAGTTCATGTGTCAGAGAAGCGGCGTGGCTCAATAATAATAATAATGATGGCATTTATTAAGTGCTTACTATGTGCAAAGCACTGTTCTAAGCACTGGGGAGGTTACAAGAGGATCAGGTTGTCCCACGGGGGGCTCACAGTCTTCATCCCCATTTACCTAACTGAGGCCCAGAGAAGATAAGTGACTTGCCGACAATTGGCAGAGTCGGGATTGGAACCCATGACCTCTGACTCCAAAGCCCAGGCTCTTTCCACCGAGCCACGCTGCTTCTCTGATGGAAAGAGACCGGGCTTGGGAGTCAGAGGTCGTGGGTTCTAATCCCGGCTCCGCCACTTATCAGCTGTGTGACTTTGGGCAAGTCACTTCACTTCCTCAGTTCCCTCATCTGGAAAATGGGGATTAAGGCTGTGAGCCCCACGTGGGACAACCTGATCACCTCATATCCTCCCAGCGCTTAGAACAGTGCTTGGCACATAGTAAGCGCTTAACAAATGCCATCATTATTATTATGTCCCACATGGGGCTCACGGTCTTAATCCCCTATTTTCCGGATGAGGTAAACTGAGGCACAGAAAAATGGTGTGACTTGCTCCAGGTCATACCGCAGACAAGTGGCAAAGCGGGGATTAGAACCCAGGTCCTTCTGACTCCCAAGCCTGTGTTTAATCCACTAGGCTCTGCTGCATTCTCATCCGATGTGGCTCAGTGGAAAGAGCCCGAGCTTGGGAGTCAGAGGTCATGAGCTTGAATCCCAACTCCGCCACTTGGCAGCTGTGTGACCTTGGGCAAGTCACTTCGCTTCTCCGTGCCTCAGTTATCTTATCTGGAAAATTGGGACTAAGACTGTGAGCCCCACCTGGGCTCCCCCAGCACTCAGAACAGTGCTTGGCACATAGGAAGCACTGAACAAACACCATCATTATAATTATTATTACTATCCTAGCTCTGCCACTTGCCCTCTGTGTGATCTTGGGCAAGTCACTTAATTTCTCTCGGCCTTAAGTTCCTTTGGCTGCAAAGTACATATTTACTATTCTATTTATTTTGTTAACAATGTGCATCTAGCTTTATTTTTATTTATTCTGATGACACCTGTCCACGTGTTTTGTTTTGTTGTCCATCTCCCCCTTCTAGACTGTGAGCCTGTTGTTGGGTAGGGAACGTCTCTATATGTTGCCAACTTGGACTTCCCAAGCACTTAGTACAGTGCTCTGCACACAGTAAGCGCTCAATAAATACGATTGAATGAATGAATGAATGAATACCCGGTCTCCCCACTGCTTAGACTATGAATCCCATGTGGGACAGGGACTGTATCTGGCTTTATTAACTTGTTCTTAAGAACAATACTTGACACAGAGGAAGCAGTTAACAAATACCGTTAAAAAAAAACAAACACTCCACCCCCGCAGGTTTCAGAGCCCCGCGGATGTGTGTTCACTGCCCATGGATAAGGCCTGTGTGCCAACATGAAAAGACATGTCAGAAATACGCTCTGATGACTTGATACCCGTCCACATGTTTTGTTTTGTTCTCTGTCTCCCCTTTCTAGACTGTGAGCCCGTTGTCGGGTAGGGACCGTCTCTATATGCTGCCGACTTGGACTTCCCAAGTGCTCTGCACACAGTAAGCGCTCAATAAATATGATTGAATGAATGAATAAATGAGGGGATTATTGATGGAACTCAAAAGCACCAGACCCAGAAACACACATGTCAGCACATGTGTTTTCCCAGACATACTGTGTAATGTAATGAGGTCTTATTTGCCAATTGTTGGGAGTACGCTCAGCTCTCTGGGGAATCCCTCGATTCATTCATTCAATCGCATTTCTTGAGCGCAGAGCACTGGACTAAGCGCTTGGAAAGTACAATTTGGCAACGGATAGAGACAATCCCTACCCAACAACGGGTTCACATTCTACCCTGCCCCTCTACTTACCCCAGAGCCTCTATCTTCCCTATGTAAGTCACCGGGAACCTGGGGGCCGCCATCAAACTATGGGATTTAGCAGCAGCAGAAGTAAACAGGTCGAAAGGTGATGATATTTACTGAGAGTCCACTGGACACAGTGTACTTATACTAGGCGCTTGAGAGAGCAAGAAAGACAGAAACACAAGATTTGTTTCCTGCCCAAAAGGAAGTTACGGTCTAGTGGAGGAAACCGAAAAAAAAAATTGCCAACAGAATATTCATTCATTCATTCAATCAATCATATTTATTGAGTGCTTACTATTGTAGAGCACTGGACTAAGCACTTGGGAAGTCCAAGTTGGCAACATATAGAGACGGTCCCTACCCAACAGTGGGTTCACAGTCTAGAAGAGTCTAGAATAAGCACACAATGCTTGGGAAGAGAATAAATAAATATGTAAATGTCAAAGGTGGTTGACTGTTGGGTTTGTACTCATTCATTCATTCGATCTGTGTGCAGAGCACTGTACTAAGCGCTTGGGAAGTGCAAAGTGGCAACATATAGATATGCCTGGCGGGGGTGGGGACGGGCGGGGGGAGTTGGGAGTTGAAATGGAGAAGCCTTGTTGGGGGCGGTGGGAGTTTAGGAGGGTTTTGAAAGTGGGGAGGCTTGTGGTCTGTCAGATTATTTTATGGTATTTATTAAGCGCTTACTATGCATCAGGCACTGTAGTAAGCACCGGTGTAGTTACAAGTTCATCAGGTTGGACAGTCCCTGTCCCACATGGGGCTCACTGTCTTAATCTCCACTTTCCAGATGAGCAACTGAGGCACGGATTAGGTTGGGGAGAGAGTTCCAGGCTAGAAGAACGGTCTGAGTCGGGGAACAGAGGTGGGAGAGTTGAGAGTGAGATTTGGAAGGGACAAATAGAGAAGCAGTGTGGCTCAGTGGAAAGAGCCCGGCTTTGGGAGCCAGAGGTCGTGGGTTCTAATCCCGGCTCTGCCACTTGTCAGCTGGGTGACTTTGGGCAAGTCACTTCACTTCTCTGGGCCTCAGTGACCTCATCTGGAAAATGGGGATGAAGACTGGGAGCCCCCCGTGGGACAACCTGATCACCTTGTGAGCGCTTAGAACAGTGCTTTGCACATAGTAAGTGCTTAATAAATGCCATCATCCTTATTATTATAAAATGGCAGATTTGATGGAAAGCCTGGAAGCTGACCCAGAGGAGTTTTTGTTTAATGAGGAAAGAAATGGGAAACCATTGAAGGCTTTTGAGGAGAGGGCAGAGGTGAGGTGTGAGACTAATTCATTCATTCATTCATTCATTCAATCATATTTATTGAGCGCTTACTGTGTGCAGAGCACTGTACTAAGCACTTGGGAAGTACAAGTTGACTAATAACTTATTAGTTATTAGTTATAATTAGTAAAGTGACTAATTAGATGATCTGGGCAGCACCTTGGAGTGTAATAATAATAATTATGGCATTTGTTAAGCACTTACTCTATGGCAGGCACTGTGCTAAGCACAAGCAGGGAGGGTTGGACACAATCCCTGTCCCTCATGGGGCTCACAGTCTTGATCCCCATTTTATTCATTCATTCAATCGTATTGATCGAGCGCTTACTGTGGGCAGAACACTGTACTAAGCGCTTGGGAAGTACCAGTCGGCAACATATAGAGACGGTCCCCACCCAACAACGGGCTCACGGCCTAGAAGGGGGAGACAGACAACGAAACAAAACACGTAGACCGGTGCCAAAATCGTCAGGATAAATACAATACTAGCTCTACGCCCGTCATTAACAAAATGGTAAATATGTCCAAGTAAAATAAATAGAGTAATAAATCCGTACAAATATACACAAGCGCTGTGGGGAGGGGAGGGAGGTAGGGAAGATGAGGTAACTGAGGCCCAGAGAAGTGAAGTGACTTGCCCAAGTTAGAAGCCATGACTCCTAAACCCGTGATCTAATCTCTACGTCACGTTGCGGAGACACAAGGGGCAGGGAAACTAGCAGAAGACGGTCGTCGCCGTGATTCCACAGGATCTTGGACCAAGGTGGTGGCAGTTTGGTTTGGAGAGGAATGGGCGATAAATGGGAGAAGGCAGGCAATGCCGTATAGGATGAACAGGCGGGATTAGCGGTGGCTCGAAGGTCAGAGTTGTGAAACGGGAAGGAGCCAAGGGTGACATCGAGATTGTGGGTTTTCCGTGATCGTGACTTTGGCAGAGATGGGGAAGTTTGGAGGGGGAGCATATTCCAGAGGGAAAAGGAGCAGTTCTGTGCAGCGTGGCTCAGTGGAAAGAGCCCAGGCTTTGGAGTCAGAGGTCATGGGTCCGTATCGCGGCTCCGCCACATATCTGCTGTGTGACCTTGGACAAGTCACTTCACTTCTCTGAGCCTCAGTTACCTCACCTGTAAAATGGGGATTAAGACTGTGAGCCCGCATGGGGCAACGTGATCACCTTGTATCCCCCCAGCGCTTAGAACAGTGCTTTGCACATAGCAAGCGCTTAACAAATGCCATCATTATTATTATATGAGGTTTGAGGTACCAGCAGGGAATTCATTCATTCACTCGCGTTTATTGAGCGCTTCCTGTATACGGAGCACTGTACTGAGCGCTTGGGAAGTCCAAGTTGGCAACATATAGAGACGGTCCCGACCCCGCAACGGGCTCACAGTCTAGAAGGGGGAGACAGACGACAAAAGAAAACACGTAGACGGGTGTCCCAAGGGAGACGCCCTGGAGGAGAGAAGGAAATGTGGGATTATAGGTCAGATTAGAAACTGGGGCTGGACAGGTAAGTTTGGTAACTTAGAGGCGGAAGTTGAAGCTGTGGGAGCAGAGGAGCTCCTGAAGAGAGTCGGGGAGGGGACGCTGGGCTCTGGAAATATAATACGCACAGAAGGGCCTCTGATTGCCATATTCAGACCGAGGACGGCCCAGCCTCTCTCCTCCACTGTCTAGCACTTCTCTGGGCCTCAGTTCCCTCATCTGGAAAATGGGGATGAAGACTGTGAGCCCCCCGTGGGACAACCTGATCACCTCGCACCCTCCCCAGCGCTTAGAACAGTGCATTGCATATCGTAAGTGCTTAACAAATGCCATTATTATTATTATTTCTAATGGCAAAGGACCCACGCTACGCCATTCACACTCTCAGTTGACTTTGGCTGCATAGTTTTCTGCCGCTGTACTTCAGTAAATACAGGAAAGGGCTCTTGAAACCTGCTGCTCAAAAAGAATGTCGTCTGGGGCTCCAGAGAGTTAATCTTTAATTCTGTTATGAACCAAAACAAATACTAAATCCTGCCTTCGGCTTGGTTAAACCCCTGGATGTTTTTTCCCTTAGCCCGGGTCGAAGAGGAATTAATGAAGCAGACGGTAGAATATTAGCTCTTTGCTGTTAAAAGTGACTGTATATATGTATATATGTTTGTACGTATTTATTACTCTATTTATTTATTTATTTTACTTGTACATATCTATTCTATTTATTTTATTTTGTTAGTATGTTTGGTTTTGTTCTCTGTCTCCCCCTTTTAGACTGTGAGCCCACTGTTGGGTAGGGACTGTCTCTATATATTGCCAATTTGTACTTCCCAAGCGCTTAGTACAGTGCTCTGCACATAGTAAGCGCTCAATAAATACGATCGATGATGATGAAAAGTGACGGAACAAATTCCTTTCGTTCTGACCATCAGCCTTCAAGTCGTTCATAGTCGCCGTGGGTTGCTTGGATCTTTTTGCAGTTGTGACTGTAGTGAGCGGCAGTCAAATGCTGAGGAGCGATTTGTGGTCCAAGATGACCTGACCATGGCTCTTGGCAGAAAGCTGTCCCCTCCTCCTCCCGATCCTCTGTCCATTCAGGTATCGGAGCGAATCCCCCCCAGGTGGATAAATCACCCTCCTCCACCCCTAGGGAAGGGGCTGTCCGAGCCCAGCTCTTCCTTACGTTGGGAACGGGCCTGTCGGGGCCCGGGCATTGGATTTTTGAACAGCGGCATGACTTAGTGGAAAGAGCGTGAAACTGGGAGTCAGGGGACTTGGGGTCTGCTGTGTGACCTCGGGCAAGCCCCTAAACCTCTCTGGGCCTCAGTTTCCTCAGCAGTGAAATGGGTACTTAATACCTTCTAGACTGTGAGCCCACTGTTGGGTAGGGACCGTCTCTATATGTTGCCAACTTGTACTTCCCAAGTACTTTCCCAAGCCCCCTGAGGGACAACCTGATCACCTTGTAACCTCCCCTATGTGCTTTGCACATAGTAAGCACTTAATAAATGCCATTATTATTATTATTATTATTATTATTATTATTATTATTATTATTGGCTGACTCCATGTGCCTCAGGGGGCTCACAGTCTTCATCCCCATTTTACAGATGACGTCACTGAGGCACAGAGAAATGAAGTGACTTCCCCAAGGTCACACAGCAGACAAGTGGCAGAGCTGGGATTAGAACTCAGGTCCTTCAGACTCCTACGCCAAAGCAGTTTGGAGTTCTTCCCATCGATCAGATATTTCACCACTCTGCCAAGTCTTGAACGGTCCCTAGGATTGTATATGCAGGTACTGACACCAAGAGAAGTTGTCTTAATCAATCAATCAATCGTATTTATTGAGCGCTTACTGTGTGCAGAGCACTGTACTAAGCGCTTGGGAAGTCTTAACATCTACAAGCTGTGGGTTATTTTGTAAAATGATCTACTTAGACTGAGAGCCCCACGTGGGACATGGACTGTGTCCAATCTGATGAACTTGAATCTATCTCAGCGCTTATAACAGGGCTTTACACAAAGTAAATGCTTAACTGATATAATAATAACAATAGTAGCAATAATTTATAGAGTTACATCTGCAGGATACGAAGTGAAGTGGAGATTTGACTCGCAGATTTCATCTCTGTAAATAATAATAATAATAATAATAATGGCATTTATTCAGCATTTACTATGTGCAAAGCACTGTTCTAAGCGCTGGGGAGTTTACAAGGCGATCAGGTTGTCCCACATGGGGCTCCCAGTCTTCATCCCCATTTTACAGATGAGGGAACTGAGGCACAGAGAATCAATCAATCAATCAATCGTATTTATTGAACGCTTACTGTGTGCAGAGCACTGTACTAAGCGCTTAGGAAGTACAAGTTGGCAACATATAGAGACAGTCCCTACCCAACAGTGGGCTCACAGTCTAAAAGAAAGTCACACAGCTGACAAGTGGCGGAGCCGGGATTTGAACCAATGACCTCTGACTCCAAAGCCGTGCTCTTTCCACTGAGCCACGCTACCTAATTCAACCCCCCAGAATCCATCCTGAGCCTTAAACTGTCCGGTTGGGCTGTCTACATTGGGCCAACTAACTGGATAATTAATAAACATCACGTTAATTATGTAGCAGATGTATTAAGCACATGGCCTCTGGATAAAGCAAAACATACACATAGTCCTGTCACATTGAAGTACATGCTGATTTACACGCTCTACCATTTAACCACTTATTTTTTTTCCTCATCCACCTTTCTATTCTCCTTTTCCTTCTAAATAATTCGGGGTCTGCCTCCCCCTTTAGATTGTACGCTCCTTGAGGGCAGGACTGCGGCTTTCATTTCCATCCTCCTCTCCCAAGCGCTCAGTAAGGTGTGGCCAGCCCACAGCAAACGTTCAGAAAGTACTATTGATGGTTGATGATCTCATCCCAGCTATGATGCCTGCACGGGAACAGAGTGGCACAAAAAAGTCAACGTCCTTAATTAAGTGCTGAGCATCGTTGTTACTGAACACAGTCTTACGTGGCTACGGGGATCCAGGCAAATCTCCACATCTCTATTTACGGCAACATGACATTTTGGTAAATAGGCCATACAGAAAGGAGGTGTTATTTTTGCAAAAAGGCTGTGGAGTGTCATTTTATTCAGCCAGAAAGAGAACATGTTTCGCTAGAAATACAGACCCTGGCCTCCAATAAATAGAACTCCAGCCTCATTGAGATCACAAGACACCCGGAAGAATGCTAAGCAGAACCACATGCTGACATGCTTGACTGTGACTGGTTTGCGCCGCTTCTTAAGTAATTGATATTAGCAAGGGAAAAGAGCACGTCACTTCTTCTGACTGTGATCTACGGGCCAGAGTCCAATTATTCTTAACAATAATAGTATTTGTTCAGAGCTGACTCTGGTGCCAAGCACTGCCCTAAAAGCTGGGGGAGATGCTGGACAATCGGATTGGATACTCCCTGGGGTATCCGGTGGGATACCCGGGGGATACGAGGCGATCAGGTTGTCCCACGTGGGGCTCACAATCTTAATCCCCATTCTAAAGATGAGGGAACTGAGGCCCAGAGAAGTGAAGTGACTTGCCCAAAGTCACACAGCTGACAAGTGGCGGAACTGGGATTAGAACCCATGACCCCTGACTCTCAAGCCCGGGCTCTTTCCACTAAGCCATGCTGCTTTTCTAATTAATAACTGTGGTATTCCTTAAGTACTCATTATGTGCCAAGCACTATACTGAGAATGGGGATCTCTCTCACTATACTGAGAGCGGGATACAAGATAATCAGATCAAAATCAGTCCCTGCTCCACATGGGGCCCCCAGCCTTCTAATTCCCATTTTACAGATGAGGACGCTGAGGCACAGAGAGCGTAAGTGACTTGCTCAAAGTCAAACAATCGGATCGGATACTCCCTGTCCCACCAGGGGCTCACAGTCTAGGGGGAAAGGGGGCCAGGAATCTTACTCCCTTTTTACAAGTGAGGAAACCGAGGCCCGCAGACCGGTGGTGGAGCCAGGATTAGAACCCCGATCTCCTGGCTCCTGGCCCGAGTGCTCTGCACACAGTAAGCACGCAATAAATACGATTGAATGAATGAACTGCGCCGCGTCGTTTCCCATTAAAGATGAAATAAATCAGAGCGTATCAGCAAGGGAGAAGCTGGTTGTCAGGTTCCGTCTGTTCTATCGCTGCCCCGAATTCACCTTCTCCATGAGCAGGAATATGTGCTTGGCAAATGGCCGGATGGTGTCTCAACCCCCACTGCGTTTACAGGTGTAGTTCCCGGCCTTCTGGGCCGTGGGATGATCTTGGTGGGAAAATCGCTCACACCGCCTTCCGCAGGGTGTGGAAGCGAAGACGGCGCCCGGCGTGGGAAGTCTGTGAGTTTATTTGGTGTGGGGATCTTCCCGTGGAGTGTGGATGGGACCGTGAGTCTCGGAACGACCTATTAGCCATCCATATACCCGGAGGAGATCTTAACAATTAATGATAATAATGGTATTCGTTAAGCGCTTACTAGGTGCCAAGCACTGTTCTAAGCACTGGGTGAGATACAAGGTTAACAGGTTGTCCCATGTGAGGCTCGCAGTCTTAATCCCCATTATCCAGATGAGGTAACTGAGGCCTGGAGAATAATAATATTAATATTTGTTAAGCACTTACTATGTGCAAAGCACTGTTCTAAGTGCTGGGGAGATACGAGGTGATCAGGTTGTCCCACGTGGGGCTCACAATCTTAATCCCCATTTTAAAGATGAGGGAACTGAGGCCCAGAGAAGTGAAGTGACTTGCCCGAAGTCACCCAGCTGACAAGTGGCGGACCTGGGATTAGAACCCGTGACCCCTGACTCCCAAGCCCGGGCTCTTTCCACTAAGCCATGCTGCTTTCCTAATTAATAACTGTGGTATTCCTTAAGTACTCATTATGTGCCAAGCACTATACCGAGAACGGGGGAAGATACAGGATAATCAGATCAAAACCAGTCCCTGCTCCACATGGGGCCCCCAGCGTTTCATTCATTCATTCAATCATATTTATTGAGTGCTTACTATGTGCAGAGCACTGTACTAAGCACTTGGGAAGGACACTGAGGCACAGAGAGCTCAAGTGACTTGCTCAAAGTCAAACAATGGCCAAGTGGCAGAACCGAAATCAGAACTCAGGTCTCGTGCTCTTTCTGCTAGGCCATACGACTTCACAGCCCGAGGCATCTTTTTTGATTATGAAGTCAATTAACCCCTCAACGATATTTATTGAGTGCCCACTGTGTGCGGAGCACTGTACAAAGCGCCTGGGAGAGTATGCTACAACGGAGTCGGTAGTTCCCTGCCCACCGCAAGCTTACAATCTAGAGGGAGAGAGAAGACAACCGTATATTTGACCGTATATACAGTCACCTAAAGCGAAACTTACATAACCAAGCCCAGGAGTCTTGTGACGTCCTGGTTTCTAGTCATCCTTTTCTTGCATTTCTTATAGGAACATCTTGCCTTAAAATGCTTCTCGCAAAAGCACGGAAGAAAGAGATGGGGCTCTTGAGGGCGGATGGCGCGTAGGAAGGGATGTGGAGAGTGACTCGAAGGGAGAGGCAAGCCGGAACTCTAGTCGGGGACGGGCAGGAATCTGGGAGAAACCAGCTCCTTGATCCACCGTGGATACGGGTGTCAGGTCATGGGGCTGAAGGTGGGAATTTCCCGGGGATGGGGAAGAGCTGGAAAGAGAGTGGGTTCTCCTGGGAAAGCCATCCCAGGAGAAATCCCAATTCCCCCTCAACCCACTTATCCAGTTGACAGGTGGTTAGGCAAGAGGATCCCAAGGGTGTCTAGTGGAAAAAGCACGGGATTGGGGGCTGGGTTCCTGGGATTCTAGTCCCAGCTCTGTTTTGGTCATGTTACGTAGCCCAGGATAGGTCGGGTAATCTTCCGGGCCTCGGTTCAGCCTGCTGCTAAAACCTGATGGTTTTTCCTCCATGACATTTCCAGGATCTGCCTTTCCTTCTCCATCCAACTGGCCACCACCCCTGGTCCGGGCACGTCTCATATCCGTCGTGGCCACCTGCGTCAGGCTCCTCGCAGACCTCCCCGCCTTCAGCCTCTCCCGTCGCCGATCCATGCTTCCCTCTGGGGACCAGTTCATTTTCCTAAAACATCATTTTGCCCATATCTCCAAAACCCTCACCGCATTCCCATTTTTCTGCATATTTAGCACTGGCTTCACCGTGGTGCGCTCTCACTATACCTCTGCCCCCACACTTCCCTTATCTCAAACTAATCCAACCTTTGGGCCTGGCTTCCTGCTGCCTGGAATTCCCACCCACTCCAAATTCTCCAGTCCACAGTTCTCCCTAATTCCCAAGCTTTTCCAAAACCCGACCTTCTCCAGGAGGCCTTCCTGATTTATTTTTCTTCTCCCTAGGTCCCATCCTTTCTCAATTCCCTCAGTGCTCACGTGTCAATTACGCAGTCACGCACTAATACTTCCGCACCTGATTTTCCCTATTTAAGCACTCCCTCCCTTAAAGATCCTTTTCCTTTCTCTTCCCCTCTTTGGAATTGTTTCGGACCAGTTTCCTCCTCTCGATTGTAAGTTCCTTGAGGACAGGGATCGGCTCTTCTGATTCTATTGTATGGTATTCGCCCAAACGCTCAGACTTAGAACAGTGCTCCAGTGCTTAGAACAGTGCTTTGCACATAATAAGCGCTTAATAAATGCCATTATTATTATTACAGTAGGTGCACAATAAACGTCACCGCAGGACTGGCCACGGCTCATGTGCTGAAGAATTGCTACAGACCCAGATTGGAAAATCCTCCCTTAACCACGAGCCAGGGTTTCCAAGAGAAGCAGCGTGGCTCAGTGGAAAGAGCCCGGGCTTTGGAGTCAGAGGTGATGGGTTCAAATCCCGACTCTGCCAATTGGCATCTGGGTGACTTTGGGCAAGTCACTTCACTTCTCTGGGCCTCAGTGGCCTCATCTGGAAAATGGGGATTAAAACTGTGAGCCCACCGTGGGACAACCTGATCACCTTGTAACCTCCCCAGCGCTTAGAAGAGTGCTTTGCACATAGTAAGCACTTGATAAATGCCATTATTATTATTATTATGGGTTCAAATCCCAGCTCTGCCACTTGTCGGCTGTGTGACTTTGGGCAAGTCATTTCATTTCTCTGGACCTCAGTTCCCTCATCTGGAAAATGGGGTTGAAGACGGTGAGCTCCCCGTGGGACAACCTGATCACCTTGTAACCTCCCCAGCGCTTAGGACAGTGCTTTGAACGTAGTAAGCACTTGATAAATGCTATTATTATGATTATGGGTTCAAATCCCGGCTCTGCCACTTGTCAGCTGTGTGACTTTGGGCAAGTCACTTCACTTCTCTGGGCCTCAGTTCCCTCGTCTGGAAAATGGGGATGAAGACGGTGAGCCCCCCGTGGGACAACCTGATCAGCTTGCAACCTCCCCAGCGCTTAGAACAGTGCTTTGCACATAGTAAGCGCTTAATAAATGCCATTATTATTATTTATTAAGGAGGCGCTGAGTGGCAGGGAGCAGGCGTTGGGCGGTTGGGTTGAAGGGGGAGAAGTTGAAGGAGAGCAGGTGCTCCTGGGACGGGTAGCAGGAAAACCAGAGGCGATTGGGGATGGAGTGGGGCGCTTCAACCTACGACAATAATAATACTAATAATGGCATTTATTAAGTACTTACTATGTGCAAAGCACTGGCAGTCTGGGCACCGCCACCACCGTTACTGCCACTGTCACTGTGACCACTGCTATCATGGTCACCACAGCTTAACAAATGCCATCATCATTATTATTATTATTATTACCAATAATAATGGCATTTGTTAAGCCCCCAATAGGTGTCGAGCGCATTCTAAGCGCCGGGGCGGGATGCAAGGTAATCAGGTCGTCCTACACGGGGGCTCATGAGAAGCAGCATGGCTCACTGGAAAGAGCCCGGGCTTTGGAGGCCGAGGTCGTGGGTTCAAATCCCGGCTCCGCCAACTGTCAGCTGGGTGATTTGGGGCAAGTCTCTTCACTTCTCTTTTAGACTGTGAGCCCACTGTTGGGTAGGGACTGTCTCTATATGTTGCCAACTTGTACTTCCCAAGCGCTTAGTACAGTGCTCTGCACACAGTAAGCGCTCAATAAATACGATTGATTGATTAATTGATTGATTCTCTGGGCCTCATCGGGAAAATGGGGATTAAAACTGTGAGCCCCCCCGTGGGACAACCTGATCACTTTGTAACCTCCCCGGCGCTTGGAACAGTGTTTGGAGCATAGTAAGCGCTTAATAAATGCCATTATTATCATTATTATTATTATAAATCCCCATTTGACAGATGAGGTAACTGAGGCACGGAGAAGTTAAGGCACCCTGCAGCCAATGATAAAAAATAGAGTACGTGGCCTTGTGTCATACGGTAAATGAGGAAGAATCACACGAGGAAGAAGCCATATGGTGTAATGAATGGATACAGCACAGGCCTGGGGTCAGAAGATCACGGGTTCCAATCCCGGCTCCGCCACGTGTCTGCCGTGTGACCTTAGGCAAGTCATTTCACTTCTCTGGGCCTCAGTTACCTCATCTGTAAAATGGGGGTTGAGTCTGTGAGCCCCACATGGGGCAGGGACTGTGTCCAACCCGATTTGCTCTATTCACCCCGGCGCTTAGTACAGTATTTGGAACTTAGTAAGTGCTTAGGAAATACCATCCTTATTGTGTGGCTCATGAGCTGCTGTACTCTCGATTGATTCTAGACTCTCCCCCTTCTAGACTGTGAGCCCGCTGTCGGGTAGGGACCGTCTCTATATGTCGCCTACTTGGACTTCCCAAGCGCTTAGTACAGTGCTCTGCACACAGTAAGCGCTCAATAAATACGAATGAATGAATAAATTGATTGATTGATTTGCCAAATTGGGATAAGATACCTGCTCTCTCCTACCTGTTGTGGACAGGGCCAGTGGCTGATGTGATTGCCTTTTTTTTCCCTAGTGCTCAGCACAGTGTTTTGACAACTAATAAGCACTTAATAATGACACCAATGCTCAGGGCAGGTTTCTTTTTTAATGGAATTTGTTAAACACTTACTATGTGCCAGGCACTGTACTAAGCACTGGGGTCAGTACAGTGCTTGGCACATAGTGAGCGCTTAACAAATACCGTGGGTTCTAATCCCGGTTCCCCCATGTATCTGCTGTGTGACCTTGGGTGAGTCACTTCACTTCTCTGAGCCTCAGTTACCTCATCTGTGAAATGCGGGTGAAGACTGGGAGCCCCACACGTGATCACCTTGTATCCCCCAGCGCTTAGAACCGTGCTTTGCACATAGTAAGTGCTTAATAAATGCCATCATTATTATTATTATTCTCTGAGCCTCAGTTACCTCATCTGTCAAATGGGGATGAAGACTGTGAGCCCCACTTGGGACGACATGATCACCTTGTATCTCCCAGCACTTAGAACAGTGCTTTGCACATAGTAAGGGCTTAACAAATGCCATTATTATTATTATTATTATTCTCTGAGCCTCAGTTACCTCATCTGTGAAATGGGGATGAAGACTGTGAGCCCCACATGTGATCACCTCGTATCCCCCAGCGCTTAGAACAGTGCTTTGCACATAGTAAGCGCTTAACACATGCCATTATTATTATTATTCTCTGAGCCTCAGTTACCTCATCTGTGAAATAGGGATGAAGACTGTGAGCCCCACTTGGGACGACACGATCACCTTGTATCCCCCAGCGCTTAGAACAGTGCTTTGCACATAGTAAGCGCTTAACAAATGCCATTATTATTATTATTATTATTATTATTGATAATCAGGTTGGACACAGCCCATGTCCCACAAAGGGACCTTCAATCTTAATCTCTGTTTTACAGATGAGGTGATTGAGCGCAGAGAAGTGAAGTGACTCACCCAAGGCCACACCACAGACAAACGGCAGAACCTGAATTATTCATTCATTCATTCAATCGTATTTATTGAGCGCTTACTGTGTGCAGAGTACTGTAATAAGCGCTTGGGAAGTCCAAGTCGGCAACACAGAGAGACGGTCCCTACCCGACAACGGGCTCACAGCCTAGAAGAGGACTCTTGACGGCATCCCGACGGGAGCTCGTGATTCCTTCACAGTGAGGGCGGGGCAGGATGCCGCCGGAATCTTCAGTTAATAATAATAATAATAATAATAATAATAATGGCATTTATTAAGCGCTTACTATGTGCAAAGCACCGTTCTAAGCGCTGGGGAGGTTACAAGGTGATCAGGTTGCCCCACAGGGGGCTCACAGTCTTCACCCTCATTTTACAGATGAAGCCACTGAGGCCCAGAGAAGTGAAGTGACTTGCCCAAAATCACCCAGCTGCCAATTGGCAGAGTCGGGATTTGAACCCATGACCTCTGACTCCAAAGCCCGGGCTCTTTTCCACTGAGCCACGCTGTTGTTTTCTCTGTTGTTTTCTCTGTTCTTTTCAGTTGTTTTGACCCCCTTGGCCTGGTCATTCCCGCCTCGCTCCTTCCATCCCCTGGAGATGGGAAGGCAGCCCAGATTTGGCCCGTGCGGGCAGCGGGAGATTACATATCTGCGGGCGAGAGGGAGGGAAAGAGGGAGGGCCCGCAGAGCCCAAATCCCCCGTGAGTGAACAAGCCAGAGCCAGGCAGATTCTTTTCCAGTGAGTCAAATTCAGTTCAGAAACATTTTGATTTTTTCCCAAAAAAAAAATCAGGAGCAGGCCTCAGGAGCAGGGCTCTTAGGAAAAAATCAAAACGTTTCTGAACCGAATTTGACTCACTGGAAAAGAATCTGCCTGGCTCTGGCTTGTTCACTCACGGGGGATTTGGGCTCTGCGGGCCCTCCCCAGTGCTTAGAACAGTGCTTGGCACATAGTCTGTGCTCATTATTATTATTATTTCCACCACCCTTCCTTCCTCAGAACTCTCCTTCCCCAGTTAGTCCCCAGGACCACAAGTCAAACGAGCCCACCAGTCATCTCTAATAATAATAATAATAATAATGACGGGATTTGTTAAGCGCTTACTATGTGCAAAGCACTAAGCACTGGGGGGATACAAGGAGCCCACGGGGGGCTCACAGTGTTAATCCCCATTTGACAGATGAGGGAACTGAGGCTCAGAGAAATTAAGTGACTTGCCCAAGGTCACACAGCAGACATGTGGTGGAGCCGGGATTCGAACCCATGACCTCCGACTCCAAAGCCCATGCTCTGTCCACTGAGCCATGCTGCTTCTCTAAATCTAGCACTTCAGCGCTTATCGATACCTGTCCTGCCTACTTTGGTGCAAACATCATTCAGTTTGTACTTGCTTCCTTTGCTTATTCAATTAGCAATTATTTTTATGCTGTCTTGTCCTGGTGGACAGGGAACCTGTGACATCTCTAGTTATTTTTAATTTTCCAAGCGCTCCCTGCAAACTGTAAGCTCCTTGTGGCTGGGATCACATCCACCAACTCCACTGTACTGGACTTTCCCAAGCGCTTAGTACAGTACTCGGCACGTCACTGATGGATTGTTTACACCCCATGGGTGTTCAACAGATGCTATTTAGTTTTGGGACTTGGGGACTCTGAGATCAAATAGGTGGTCTTGAGTTCCCTCTGGCCCCTTGCCAACATTTCCCATCAATCCCGTTCTTCTCCTTCCTACTCTCCTTCTCTCCTTTTTTTTTAATGGTATTTATTAAGTGCTTGTTATGTGCTGAGCACTAGGGTAGATACAAGGTAATCAGGCTGGATGCAGTCCCTGTTATTCATTCATTCAATCGTATTTATTGAGCGCTTACTTCCTTCCTTCAGTCGTATTTATTGAGCGCTTGCTGTGTGCAGAGCACTGTACTAAACGCTTGGGAATTACAAGTCGGCAACATATAGAGACGGTCCCTACCCAACAGCGGGCTTACTGTGTGCAGAGCACTGAACTAAACACTTGGGAGAGCACAAAACAGCAATAAACAGCCACATTCCCCGCCCAAAATGAGCTTAGAGTCTAGAGGGGGAGACAGACATTAATATAAATAAATCAGTGACAGATATTCATTCATTTATTCATTCAATCGTATTTATTGAGTGCTTACTGTGGGCAGAGCACTGTACTAAGCGCTTGGGAAGTAGTAGGAGAAGCAGCGTGGCTCCGTGGAAAGAGCCCGGGCTTTGGAGTCAGAGGTCATGGGTTCAAGTCCCGGCTCCACCACTTGTCACCTGTGTGACTTTGGGCAAGTCACTTCACTTCCCTGGGCCTCAGTTACCTCATCTGTAAAATGGGGATTCATTCATTCATTCAATCGTATTTATTGAGCGCTTACTGTGTGCAGAGCACTGTACTAAGCACTTGGGAAGTCCAAGTTGGCAACATATAGAGACGGTCCCTACCCAACAGTGGGCTCACAGTCTAGAAGGGGGAGACAGAAAACAAAACATATTGACAAAATAAAATAAATACGCACAAATAAAACAGAATAATAAATCCCAACATTATTATTATTTTATTATTCTCTGCCTCAGTTCCTTGCTCTGTAAAATGGGGAGGAAGACTGAGCCCCACGTGGGGATGAAGACTGTGAGCCCCCCGTGGACAACCTGATCACCTTGGTAACCTCCCCAGCGCTTAGAACAGTGCTTTGCACATAGTAAGCGCTTAATAAATGCTATCATTATTATTATTATTACAAGTTGGCAACATATAGAGACGGTCCCTACCCAACAGCGGGCTCACAGTCTAGAAGGGGGAGACGGACAACAAAACAAAACATATTAACAAAATAAAATAAATAGAATAGTACATAGATACGTACTTGAGTGCTGTGGACCGGGAAGGGGGGAATGGAATAAAGGGAGCAGGTCAAGGTGACACAGAAGGGAGTGGGAGAAGAGGAAAGGAGGGCTTAGTCAGGGAAGGCCTCTTGGAGGAGACGGGCCTTCAATAAGGCGTGGAAGCGGAGAGTAATCATCGGAGTCGAAGATTGGAAAAGCCAACTTGTACTTCCCAAGCGCTTAGTACAGTGCTCTGCACACAGTAAGCGCTCAATAAATACGACTGATTGATTGATTGACTGATTGATTGAAGAGGGAGGGCGATCCGGGCCAGAGGCAGGACTTTGGTGAGAGCTCAGTGCAGATAAGAGTTCCAATGAGAAGATTAGCACTAAAGGAGAGAAGTTTGCAGGCGGGGGGGCAAGGTGATGGAGAGCTTCGAAGCCAACGGTGAGGAGTTTCGGTTTGGTGCGGAGGTGGATGGGCAGCCACCGGAGTTTCTTGTGGAGTGGGGAAAGCCCTTTTGAACGTTTTTGTAGAAAAATGACCTGGGCAGCAGAGTGAAGGACGGACTAGAGTCGGGAGAGGCAGGAGACTGTCCCAGGTGGGGCTCGCGGTCTTCATCCCCATTTTACAGACGAGGTGGCTGAGGCGGAGAGAAGGGAGGGGATTTTCCCCAGGTCACTCAGCGGGCAAAGTGCTGGAACTAGGACTAGAACTCAGTTCCTTCTGATTCCCAGGACTATGCACTACCCACTAGGCTATACTGCTTCTTTTTCCTTCTGTCTTCCCACCTACTGCTTCCTTATCATTATTATTATTATTATTATTATTATTATTATTATTATTATTATTATTATTATTCCTTCAGCTCAACCCCCAAGAGCTAGCTCTACTCTCTTCTCCGTTCTCCCTCCGCTGTGACTCCTCCAGCCGCTTTGAGTTGTGACAATAAAATGGAGCCTCTCTGGTTTCCTGGGGGACAAGATGTTGAAACTGAGGCAGTCATCCCCGCGTAGGGCCCGGGGCTGGCTCATCTGTGAAACAAACCCGAGGTCTTGCCGGCCTGATGAGCCAGCGCCGAGAACGGATTAAAGAAGCAGCGTGGCTCAGTGGAAAGAGCCCGGGCTTTGGAGTCAGAGGTCACGGGTTCGAATCCCAGCTCCTCCACATGTCAGCTGCGTGACCCTGGGCAAGTCACTTAACTCCTCTGAGCCTCAGTTACCTCATTTGTAAAATGGGGATTAAGACTGTGAGCCCCACCTGGGACAACCTGATCACCTTGTATCCCCCCACAGTGCTTAGAATGGTGCTTGGCACATAGTAAGCGCTTAACAAATGCCATTATTATTATTATTATTATTATTATTATTATTATTATTATTATATCTGGACGTGCCGAACTGGACAGAACCAGGGTCTGGCCACCCTAACCCTTCCACCCCACCATCCGACCCTGAGAAAGGGCCCCCAGGCTCCCTGGACCCTCGGGGTTATCACTCCACGGTGCGGAGCTCTCGGAAACCCTGTCCCAGCCATGAATCGAGGGTTCATTCATTCGTTCAGTCGTATTTATTGAGAGCTTACTGTGTGCAGAGCACTGTACTAAGCGCTTGGGAAGTCCAAGTTGGCAACATATAGAGATGGTCCCTCTCCAACGGCGGGCTCACGGCCTAGAAGGTGAATTATGCCAGCTAACTTCCCACTGAACTGCACTTAGCAGATCACTGGGTAAACTTCAACGCTGGCCCGGTGACCCCCGGAGTTGATCAGCCAGCCAGGAAGTAGGACAACAGGATAATAATAATAATAATTTTATTTATTTATTTATTTATTTATTTATTTATTTATTATTATATTTATTATTATAAAATTTATTTTATTTTGTTAGTATGTTTGGTTTTGTTCTCTGTCTCCCCCTTTTAGACTGTGAGCCCACTGCTGGGTAGGGACTGTCTCTATATGTTGCCAACTTGTACTTCCCAAGCGCTTAGTACAGTGCTCTGCACACAGTAAGCGCTCAATAAATGCGATTGATGATGATGATGATGATAATAATAATAATAATAATAATAATGATAATGATGGAATTTGTTAGGCACTTACTATGTGCAGAGCACTGTTCTAAGTGCTGAGGTGGATACAAGGTGATCAGGTTGTCCCAAGTGGGGCTCACAGTCTTCATCCCCATTTTACAGATGAGGGAACTGAGGCACAGAGGTGTTCATCCATTCATTCATTCAATCGCATTTAGTGAGCATCTACTTTGTGCAGAGCACTGTACTAAGCGCTTGGGAAGTACAAGTTGGCAACATAAGTGAGAAGTGAAGTGACATGCCCAAAGTCCCACAGCTGACAATTGGTGGGAGCTGGGATTTGAACCCATGGCCTCTGACTCCCGAGTCCGTGCTCTTTCCACTGAGCCACGCTGCTTCTAATGATGATGGAATTTGTTAAGCGCTTACTATGTGCCAGGCACTGTACTGAGCGCTGGGGTGGAAGCAAGCAAATCGGGTAGGACCCACAGTCTTCATCCCCATTTAGAGAAGCAGCGTGGCTCAGTGGAAAGAGCCCGGGCTTTGGAGTCAGAGGTCATGGGTTCAAATCCCAGCTCCACCACTTGTCAGCTGGGTGACTTTGGGCAAGTCACTTCACTTCTCTGGGCCTCAGTGCCTTCACCTGGAAAATGGGGATTAAGACTGTGAGCCCCCTGTGGGACAACCTGATCTCCTTGTAATCTCCCCAGCGCTTAGAACAGTGCTTTGCACATAGTAAGGGCTTAATAAATGCCATCATCATCATTATTATTATTGTTATTTTACAGATTCATTCATTCAATCGTATTTATTGAGCGCTTACTGTGTGCAGAGCACCTGACTAAGCGCTTGGGAAGTACAAGTTGGCAACATGTAGAGACGGTCCCTACCCGACGACGGGCTCACAGTCTGAAGTACAGTGACAGGCCCAAGGTCACCCAGCAGGCAAGTGGGGGAGCCCGGATTAGAGCCCGGGGTTGGGCTGGGCCAAGGCTTCCAGGAAATCACGAGCTCATGACTCAGTAGCTTCATCAGGGCTGATGGCATGAACCTAGCGTGGTCCAGGATCCTACTTCCAGCTGTGTGACTTTGGACAAGTCACTTCACTTCTCTGGGCCTCAGTTCCCTCATCTGGAAAATGGGGGTGAAGACTGGGAGCCCCCCGTGGGACAACCTCATCACCTTGTAACCTCCCCAGCACTTAGAACAGGGCTTTGCACACAGTAAATGCTTAATAAATGCCATCATCATCATCATCAATCGTATTTATTGAGCGCTTACTGTGTGCAGAGCACTGTACTAAGCGCTTGGGAAGTACAAGTTGGCAACATATAGAGACAGTCCCTACCCAATAGTGGGCTCACAGACTAAAAGGGGGAGACAGAGAACAAAACCAAACATACTAACAAAATAAAATAAATAGAATAGATATGTACAAGTAAAATAAATAAATAGAGTAATATTATTATCATTTGGGCAAGTCACTTCACTTCTCTGGGCCTCTGTTTCCTCATCTGTAAAATGGGGATGAAGACTGGGAGCACCCCCTGGGACAACCTGATCACCTTGTAACCTCCCCAGCGCTTAGAACTGTGCTTTGCACATAGTAAGCGCTTAATAAATGCCATTATTATTATTATTATTATTATTATTATTATTATTATTATTATTATCATTTGGGCAAGTCACTTCACTTCTCTGGGCCTCAGTTCCCTCATCTGTAAAATGGGGATGAAGACTGTGAGCCCCCCGGGGGACAACCTGATCACCTTGTAACCTCCCCAGTGCTTATTAGAACGGTGCTTTGCACATAGTGAGCGCTTAATAAATGCCATCATCATCATTATTATTATTATCATTTGGGCAAGTCACTTCACTTCTCTGGGCCTCAGTTCCCTCATCTGGAAAATGGGGATGAAGACTGGGAGCCCCCCGTGGGACAACCTGATCACCTTGTAACTTCCCCAGTGCTTATTAGAACAGTGCTTTGCACATAGTAAGCACTTAATAAATGCCATCATCATTATTATTATTATTATCATTTGGGCAAGTCACTTCACTTCTCTGGGCCTCAGTTCCCTCATCTGGAAAATGGGGATGAAGACTGGGAGCCCCCCGTGGGACAACCTGATCACCTTGTAACCTCCCCAGTGCTTAGAACCGTGCTTTGCACATAGTAAGCTCTTAATAAATGCCATTATTATTATTATTATTATTATTTGGGCAAGTCACCTCACTTCTCTGGGCCTCAGTTCCCTCACCTGGAAAATGGGGATGAAGACGGGGACAACCTGATCGGCTCGTTAACCTCCCCAGCGCTTAGACCGGTGCTTTGCACATCGCAAGGGCTTAACAAATGCTATTATGATCGTTAATATCATAAGGAAAACAGTGAAACAAAAACCTCAAGCACAAGAAGATCAGGCAACTCGGTCAACTCTGGCATTTTGTCTGGGAATGACAAGGTTAAGTACAGTTTAAAGAACGTTTCCCGCTCTTCCTGACCCCCCGGTTGCAACATTTCCCCCCCCAAATTCTCCCATCTAAATCCAGCCCCTCTAACTCGAGCTACGGGGACTAATATCTTTCCCTGCGGCCTCTGGCCGGTTCTTCGCGGCAGATTGGGGTTTCTCCTCCTTTCATTTCCCGTTTATCGGCGCTGAAGAGCGGGATTGCGGTCAGAAGAGAGAACTGACCCCCTCGGCCACACCCCACTGCGACTCAGCCCCCGGGACTGACTCCAGATCCAGAAGGGTTTGCTGAAAAAAAGGAAGCCGAAACTTTTTTCTGGGTTCTTTTTCTGGTTTTTCTCAGCAGGCCAGGTGACGATACATTGTCAACACTCTGAAGAGAAGGTAGGCCGTCGTGACAATCCCAGCAGACTAAACTAATCCCCTTCTTCGATGGAGTCAGGGCTGTTGGACCCCGGGGCAGTAGTAGACATCGCCATAGAGAAGCGGCGTGGCTCAGTGGAAAGAGCCCGGGCTTTGGAGTCAGAGGTCATGGGTTCAAATCCCAGCTCCGCCCATTGTCAGCTGGGTGACTTTGGGCGAGTCACTTCACTTCTCTGGGCCATAGTGACCTCATCTGGAAAATGTGGGATGAAGACTGGGAGCCCCCCGTGGGACAACCTGATCACCTTGTAACCTCCCCAGCGCTTCGAACAGTGCTTTGCACATAGTAAGCGCTTAACAAACACCATTATCATTATTATTATTATTCTCTGGACCTCAGTTCCCTCATCTGGAAAATGGGGGATGAAGACTGGGAGCCCCCCGTGGGACCACCTGATCTCCTTGTAACCTCCCCAGCGCTTAGAACAGTGCTTTGCACATAGTAAGCTCTTAACAAATACCATTATCATTATTATTATTATTCTCTGGGCCTGTTACCTCATCTGTAAAATGGGGATGAAGACTGTGAGCCCCCCATGGGACAACCTGATCACCTTGTAACCTCCCCAGCGCTTCGAACAGTGCTTTGCACATAGTAAGCGCTTAACAAATACCATTATCATTATTATTATTATTCTCTGGGCCTGTTACCTCATCTGTAAAATGGGGATGAACACTGGGAGCCCCCCGTGGGACAACCTGATCACCTTGTAACCTCCCCAGCGCTTAGAACAGTGCTCTGCACATAGTAAGTGCTTAATAAATGCCATCATCATCATTATTATTATTATCTGGAAGCTGTAAGTTCTTTACAGGCAGGGATCTACTTGATTTATTATCCCCTCCCAAGCGCTTACTGCAGCGCTCTGCACAGAATAGTAAAAGCTCGATCAATGCATTCATTCAGCGGTATTTATTGAGTGCTTCCTGTGTGCAGAGCACTGTACTAAGCGCCTGGAAAGTACGAATCATTAGCACCCTGGGCCAGGCTCTTTCCACTGGGCATGCTGCTTCTCTTCTCCCTTGTACCCACAACCATCACAGAAGAACTGTTAGAAAGGCGACGATTTACAACAGGAGACGGGATGTTCTGGAGAAAATCTATCCCTAGAGGTGCCATGAATCAGAAATGACTCAATGGCATTTGATAATAAAATAACGTTGATATAATGTTAATGATATAATATAATACAATGATATAATATGTATAATATAGTGATAAGCAGCGTGGCTCAAGGGAAAGAACACGGGCTGGGGAGCCAGGGGTCGTGGGTTCTAATCCCGGCTCCGCCACTTGTCTGCTGTGTGACCTGGGGCAAGTCACTTCACTTCTCTGGGCCTCAGTTCCCTCATCTGGAAAATGGGGATTAAGACTGTGAGCCCCACATGGGACAACCTGATCACCTTGTAACCTCCCCAGCGCTTAGAACAGTGCTTTGCACATAGTGAGCGCTTAATAAATACCATTATTATTATTATTCTCTGGGCCTCAGTTCCCTCATCTGGAAAATGGGGATTAAGACTGTGAGCCCCACATGGGACAACCTGATTACCTTGTATCCTCCCCAGTGCTTAGAACAGTGCTTGGCACAGAGTAAGCGCTTAACAAACACCAACATTATTTTTATTATCCAATGATATAATGATGTATAATAAAATAAAATCAATAAGAAAATAAATAAAATACGATAATAACAATAACGGTAATAATAATGGAAGGATTGATAGAGCAAGGCTCTGATTCTGTCCCAAACAACTTTCCCATCAACAAACTGGGAAATACGGCCTAGGCTTTGGTCCCAAACAACTTTCCCATCAACAAACTGGGAAATACGGCCTAGGCTTTGGTCCCAAACAACTTTCCCATCAACAAACTGGGAAATACGGCCTAGGCTTTGGCAGTCTCAGCTGGAAACTGGTCAAACCCCCCTGGAGACCAGTTGAGTCCTTTGGGGAGGAATCCTGAGCGACGGCCCAGGAACGTCAAACATTTCCGTGTCCAGCGGGACGAGGGAAGTGAGAGCAGGGCTCCGGTCAGTTTGAGGATGACTCCGAGCCGAGGAAGAAGGCTAATTGGAGAAGTGTCGGACATTAGAAGAACGAAATTCACTAGGGCCAAGGGAGGAGAGTCATTGGCGACACGCCCGCTCCCCAGGCTGCAAGAAGGGCAGATGTGGGAGCAGGAAGCGGGGCGGCATTTTGGTTAAGGCCGGGGCGGGAAGGGCTAGGGGGTGTGACATCTCCAAAGCAGGCAGCGGAAAAGAGGAAAAGGGAAAGCACGGCGCTTACTGCCATGTTCTGTCATGGTGAGGGGGACGGCGTGGGCTTCCTAAGGTGGGAGGAGAGGATCTCAGTAGCTCCGGCCTGGCCGGTTGCCAGCCGTGGCAACCCCCGTTGGCACTAACTCTGACCCCGCCACCGATGCCTGGGAAGCCGGAGGCCGGAGGTTGACGGAAACACGTGTCACCTTGCTCCCTCCCGTTAGCGCCCAAAGGACAGTTGCCCAAACTGCCACGGAAGGCAGGCATCCCTGCCTCAAGAAGCCAAGGCGCGCAACCACACCCAGCCATGGGCCAACACGGGGACGAACCAACGAGGATTCACGTGCACGAAAGCAGCCGACGAGGAGCTGCTGTTCGGCTGACTGGGAGGAGAAATAACGTTCCTAACAGGCGGAAGCAAATGCAAGGAAAAACGCTGAGGTTCAAACCTGGACGGATCGACAGAGGTGAACGGGACGGCTCAATCGGCTTTCCGGAGATACAAGGCCAGCTGTCCACTGGTTCTCACCCCTCAAACTACAGATCACACCCTCGTGCCCAAATTGCAAACCACCCCGGTCTCCCGGAGGCCTCAGGTAACCGCACGGACCTATCGGGCCCGGACTTCAAGGGTAAAAGGTCACTTGATCCGAGACCCCCCAAGGCGCCCGCCCCAAACTCTTCCAGCTGAGATCGAAGCAACTTCCTTCTTACCTTTAAAGACCACCGACACGATGGGGTCAGGTTTCCCGAATTTGGTTTTCGGGATATTGCTGGCCGCCTCGACGATGACCCGAAGCATGGTTCCCGGAGCAGTCCCCGCCCGCCGAGAGGGAGAGACTTCTGCAGGCCGGTGGTTCGGCCGGGGGCCCCTTCCTCCCAGCCAGCTCAGACGCGGAGGCGCGGGCAGGGGAGTGATTCACTTAGACCGAAAGGGGAAAAGGAGAATGGGTGGATCTCTGCCGGTTAGTTCCTAAAAGCTGGATGTAAACTGACACCCCAATCCCTCCCAGCTTTGCCCAGACAGAGTCTCGGGATCTAACTTGTAAACGCCGCCCGGGATGTGTGGGACTCAGGAATGCGATCCCGACCAGTGGGGAAAAACAGAACAAGCGCCTCCGCCTCTGGCATCACGGAGGATGCCGGCTAGGGAAGACCGTGGACATTTCCGCAAGCACGGTGCTCGCCTCCTACCGCTTCTTGAAGAGCGAATGGCAGAACTGGGAAAAGTTGCCCCAACTTGTTACGGTTGAGTCAACTTTGGGAAGTTCTTTGATTTTATTCAATCCTTATGAGGGTGGCTTTCTGTGGTTTAATCTACCCACGAAATACCACTGGTCTTGATGGTAAAATAATTCAAACTCTCCCCCTTCTGCCCAAATCAGAAACCACAAGCCAGATTTTCCTGAACGCTCCGCAGACAAAAAGACTATATTGTCCCTGGACACTTTACCTGCAAGGCTTCAGGAGCTTGTATTAACAGGGGTGTCCGTGTTTCTAGCCACGACAAACAACAACACAAAGCCGAGATGCTTTTTTTTTTTCAAGAGTTCAGGGGAACACGAAGGCATTATCTGAAGGGACCATATTTCCCAGAACTTCAAGTGCAACAGGAAGGGTGGCTTCCATCAGCGCTTAGAACAGCGCTTTGCACATAATAATAATAATGATGGCATTTATTAAGCGCTTACAAGTGCTTAATAAATGCCATCATTATTATTATTATTCCAGGAGGAGAAGGCAGTGATTCAAGAATGGGGGTTAGAGAGGGTTGCGGAGAAAAAGGAAAGAGAGCCAAAGTACAGACAGAGGGGAGAGAACTAAAGGGAGAGGAGGATCGTTAGAGGGGAGGACAGTTTAGAGAGATAGAGGCACGGGGGCCGGACTCCCCCGTATCCCCGATCCCCACTCAAGCAGAAACCTTCACCAGGATGGTCGGATCAATTAATCGGTTTCTGGAACTTCTCCAATTAGCCTTCCTCTTCCCCTCCCCGGGGCTTAGAGTCATCCTCAAACTGACCAGCGTATGGTTCTTACTTCCCTCACTCCGCTGGAAATGGAAATAATTGACATTTCCAGTCCCAACCCCAGGACTCCCCACCTAGGGCCCACCCCAAAGGACAGAGCTGCTCTCCAGGGGGTTTGACGTGGACACAGTGGCCTTGTACGCACCCAGTACAATGATATTTATTGAGTGCTTACTCTGTGCACAGCACCGTACTAAGCGTTTGGGAGAGTACGATACAACAGAGAAGCAGCATGGCTTAGTGGAAAGAGCCCGGGCTTGGGGGTCACAGGTCAATCAATCAATCAATCGTATTTATTGAGCGCTTACTATGTGCAGAGCACTGTACTAAGCGCTTGGGAAGTACAAATTGGCAACACATAGAGACAGTCCCTACCCAACAGTGGGCTCACAGTCTAAAAGGGGGAGACAGAGAACAAAACCAAACATACCAACAAAATAAAATAAATAGGATAGAAATGTACAAGTAAAATAAATAAATAAATAAATAAATAGAGTAATAAATATGTGCAACCATATATACATATATACAGGTGCTGTGGGGAAGGGAAGGAGGTAAGATGGGGGGATGGAGAGGGGGACGAGGGGGAGAGGAAGGAAGGGGCTCAGTCTGGGAAGGCCTCCTGGAGGAGGTGAGCTCTCAGCAGGGCCTTAAAGGGAGGAAGAGAGCTAGCTTGGCGGAGGGGCAGAGGAAGGGCATTCCAGGCCTGGGGGATGACGTGGGCCGGGGGTCGATGGCAGGACAGGCGAGAACGAGGTACAGTGAGGAGATTAGCGGTGGAGGAGCGGAGGGTGCGGGCTGGGCAGTAGAAGGAGAGAAGGGAGGTGAGGTAGGAGGGGGCGAGGTGATGGACAGCCTTGAAGCCCAGGGTGAGGAGTTTCTGCCTGATGCGCAGATTGATTGGTAGCCATTGGAGGTTTTTGAGGAGGGGAGTAACATGCCCAGAGCGTTTCTGGACAAAGATAATCCGGGCAGCAGCATGAAGTATGGATTGAAGTGGTGAGAGACACGAGGATGGGAGATCAGAGAGAAGGCTGGTGCAGTAGTCCAGATGGGGTTGTGGGTTCTAATCCCAGCGCTGCCACCTGTTAGCCCTGTGACTTTGGACAAGTCACTCAGCTTCTCTGTGCCTCAGTTCCTTCACCTGGAAAATGGGGATTAAGACTGTGAGCCCCACCTGGGACGGCCTGATCACCTTGCATCTCCCCCAGCACTTAGAACAGAAAGCACTTAACAAATGCCATCATCATTATGTTGCCAACTTGTACTTCCCAAGCGCTTAGTACAGTGCTCTGCACACAGTAAGTGTTCAATGAATACGATTGAATGAATGAATGAATGAATTATTATTATTATTAATAGAGCTGAAAGATGTGATCCCCATCCACAAGGAGCTAAAAGACATCAAAGCCGCCTTTCCCCTTACCCTGCTAGGGTTACGGTTTCTCCTAGGGGTTTCCATTGCAGCTATTCTACACACATCTGCGGCCACTGCAGAGCTTCAGCGTGGCTCAGTGGAAAGAGCCCGGGCTTGGGAGCCAGAGGTCATGGGTTCTAATCCTGCCTCTGCCACTTGTCTGCTGTGTGACTCTGGGCAAGTCACTTCACTTCTCTGGGCCTCAGTGACCTCATCTGGAAAATGGGGATGAAGACCGGGAGCCCCCTGTGGGACAACCTGATCACCTTGTATCTCCCCCAGCGCTTAGAACAGTGCTTCGCACATAGTAAGTGCTTAACAAATGCCATTATTATTATTATTATTCAGAAGCAGGGTGCCTGGGGCGATCTCTTTGTGGAGTGGACAGCGGAGTGGGGTTCTGTTTCTTCCACGTTCTCCGTCGCTATCTGCTGCTATTCCGCTTCCACAGCCATTGGAAAAAGCAAACCTTTTGGAGGTCCCACTAGACATTTTTAGAGAAGCAGCGTGGCTCAGGCGAAAGAGCCCGGGCTTTGGAGTCAGAGTTCATGGGTTCAAATCCCGGCTCCGCCACTTGTCGGCTGTGTGACCTTGGGCAAGTCACTTCATTTCTCTGGGCCTCAGTTCCCTCATCTGTAAAATGGGGATGAAGACTGTGAGCCCCACGTGGGACAACCTGATCACCTTGTATCCCCCCCAGCACTTAGAATCAAACAATCAATCAATCAATCGTATTTATTGAGCGCTTACTGTGTGCAGAGCACCGTACTAAGCTCTTGGGAAGTGCAAGATGGCAACATATAGAGACAGTCCCTACCCAACAGTGGGCTCACAGTCTAAAAGAACAGTGCTTTGCACACAGTAGGCGCTTAATACCATCATTATTATTATTATTAACCCAGTGCTTAGTACAATGCCTAGCACACAGTAAGCAAGCAAGGAATGCCATTACAAACGTACAATGTTAATAATAATCATAATAATAATTATTACTGTTGTCGTTATTAAAACCAGGCTCCACTTTAGGGGTCCAGGACTCCAGCCCTGGCTTTTCTCCTGCTCCCAGACCAGGCAAAGCTCAGAAAACGGAAAACAGTCTTGGTGTCTGAGAGTTGGCGAGGCAGCCGAAAAGCTATTTAAGGCCAGGCCCAAAGAGGCCTGGAGGAGGAGGAGGAGGAGGAGGCCGCCGCAAAGGGAGGATCATGTGAGGAGCTCGTTGGATGCCTTCTCTAGTTCTCATGGGGGAGCAGGGGCAGAGGCATAAAGCCTCCATTTGAGATTCTGCTGCTCAATCCATCCATCAATCAATCAGTTTCCATCACTTCTCCAATTAGCCTTCCTCTCCCTCTCCCCTGAGCAGAACGCTGCCCTCACTTCCCTCATCCTGCTAGAAATGGAAGTAATCCGCCGTTTTGCCTGCTTAGGCCTACGTGTAACCCAAACTCGTTTCTGGGAGTTGGCAGCCAGAGCCCGCCCGCGTCGCGCGACGTACGGGCGGCCGGGGTACCCGCCACCCCTGTGAAAGCACGCGGGCTTCCCCACACGCCGCCTCGGGGAAAGTTTGTTGGCCAGCAATGTCATCTGAATTGCTGGCCACGTTCTGGTCTCCGCTCTGTGCCCCTGCCACCTGAAGGGAGCCACAAATTTGACCGTGGGGGAAGAAGCAAGGTGGCCATGTGCTCAGGGACACTGGGGAGTTGGGGAAGGGGCGGAAGCAACCGGGGTGGGACTGAAAGTGGGGGAAGTAGAGGAAGAGAAGTGGGGCAGAGAAAGGGGGGGATGGAGAAAGGGCAAGAAAGAATGGCCGAGAGAAAGGAACAGAAGAGGACGAATACGGGAGAGCGGAAGGGGGGGAAACGTTGGTTACTTTCACCAGCCACGTCGGCCAGGAGGAGGAGGAAGGGGAGAAGGAGAAGATAGTTCAGACTCCTCCATTTCACTTGTCTTCCTCTTCCCAGTTGTGGTCCTGGGCTCAAATTCCTGCTCCCCCCGGTGAGAAGGATTGAGCACGAGAATTGGAAACAGAAAAGGAATTCCCGTCAGGGTTTGTCCGGGCTGCCTTCCTCGTGGCTCTAGCTCCCTTGTAGTTGATCACAAATGAACAACGGATTATCAGCGTGGCTCAGTGGAAAGATCACGGGCTTGGGAGTCACAGGTCATGGGTTCAAATTCCTGCTCCCCCCTGGTGAGAAGGATTGAGCAGGAGAATAGGAAACAGAAAAGGAATTCCCATCAGGGTTTGTTCGGGCTGCCTTCCTCGTGGCTCTAGCTCCCTTGTAGTTGATCACAAATGAACAACGGATTGTCAGCGTGGCTCAGTGGAAAGATCACAGGCTTGGGAGTCAGAGGACATGGGTTCAAATTCCTGCTCCCACCTGGCGAGAAGGATTGAGCACGAGAATAGGAAACAGAAAAGGAATTCCCGTCAGGGTTTGTCCGGGCTGCCTTCCTCGTGGCTCTACCTCACTTGTAGTTGATCACAAATGAACAACGGATTGTCAGCGTGGCTCAGTGGAAAGATCACAGGCTTGGGAGTCAGAGGACATGGGTTCAAATTCCTGCTCCCACCTGGCGAGAAGGATTGAGCACGAGAATAGGAAACAGAAAAGGAATTCCCGTCAGGGTTTGTCCGGGCTGCCTTCCTCGTGGCTCTACCTCACTTGTAGTTGATCACAAATGAACAACGGATTGTCAGCGTGGCTCAGTGGAAAGATCACAGGTTCGGGAGTCAGAGGTCATGGGTTCTAATCCCCGCTCTGCCAACTGTCGGCTGTGTGACTTTGGGCAAGTCACTTCACTTCTCTGGGCCTCAGTTCCCTCATCTGTAAAATGGGGATTAAGACTATTAGCCCCACGTGGGACAACCCGTTTACCTTGTATCTCCCCCAGCGCTTAGAACAGTGCTTGGCACATAGTAAGCGCTTAGTAAATACCATTATTATTATTATCATTCTATTCTTATTCCTTTGAAACTCTTTCTTTCTCCCAAACATTCAGTGGCAAGTCGCCATCATTAACTACAGTATGATTTTTTAAGTTGTTACCTTAATGAGTTCTGGCTTGGAATTCCCTCCCTCTTCATATCTGACAGACAGTCACTCTCCCTAGCCTTATGAGAAGCAACGTGGCTCAGTGGAAAGAGCCCGGGCTTTGGAGTCAGAGGTCATGGGTTCAAATCCCGGCTCCGCCACTTGTCAGCTGGGTGACTTTGGGCAAATCACGTCACTTCTCTGGGCCTCAGTTCCCTCATCTGGATAATGGGGATGAAGACTGTGAGCCCACCGTGGGACAACCTGATCATCTTGAAACCTCCCCAGCGCTTAGAACAGTGCTTTGCACATCATAAGTGCTTAATAAATGTTATTATTATTATTATAAGCACATGCCCCGCCACTTGTCAGCTGCATGACTTTGGGCAAGTTGTTTCACTTCTCTGGGCCTCAGTTCCCTCATCTGTAAAATGGGGATGAAGACTGTGAGCCCCCCGTGGGACAACCAGATCACCTTGTAACCTCCCCAGCGTTTGAACGGTGCTTTGCACATAAAAAGCGCTTAATAAATGCCATTATTATTATTATAAGCACATCTTCCCCAAGAGGCCTTCTCCAACTAAGCCCTCATTTCCTGTTCTCTCACTATCTTCTGCGTCATCCTTGGACTTGAATTTCTACCCTTTTCCCACCCCTCCCTCAACCCCACAACACTTATGCGCCTAGCCATAATTTATTTAAGACTGAGCTCCTTGTCTTCCCTCCCAAACCTTGTCCTCTCCCAGACTTTCCCATCTCTGTTGACGGCACTACCATCCTTCCCGTCTCACAAGCCCGCAACCTTGGTGTCATCCTCGACTCCGCTCTCTCATTCACCCCTCACATCCAAGCCGTCACCAAAACCTGCCGGTCTCAGCTCCGCAACATTGCCAAGATCCGCCTTTTCCTCTCCATCCAAACTGCTACCCTGCTCATTCAAGCTCTCATCCTATCCCGTCTGGACTACTGCACCAGCCTTCTCTCTGATCTCCCATCCTCGTGTCTCTCTCCACTTCAATCCATACTTCATGCTGCTGCCCGGATTATCTTTGTCCAGAAACGCTCTGGGCATATTACTCCCCTCCTCAAAAATCTCCAGTGGCTACCAATCAATCCGCGCATCAGGCAGAAACTCCTCACCCTGGGCTTCAAGGCTGTCCATCACCTCGCCCCCTCCTACCTCACCTCCCTTCTCTCCTTCTCCAGCCCAGCCCGCAACCTCCGCTCCTCCACCGCTAATCTCCTCATTGTACCTCGTTCTCGCCTGTCCCGCCGTCGACCCCTGGCCCACGTCATCCCCCGGGCCTGGAATGGCCTCCCTCTGCCCCTCCGCCAAGCTAGCTCTCTTCCTCCCTTCAAGGCCCTACTGAGAGCTCACCTCCTCCAGGAGGCCTTCCCAGACTGAGCCCCTTCCTTCCTCTCCCCCTCGTCCCCCTCTCCATCCCCCCATCTTACCTCCTTCCCTTCCCCACAGCACCTGTATATATGTATATATGGTTGTACATATTTATTACTCTATTTATTTATTTATTTTACTTGTACATTTCTATCCTATTTATTTTATTTTGTTGGTATGTTTGGTTCTGTTCTCTGTCTCCCCCTTTTAGACTGTGAGCCCACTGTTGGGTAGGGACTGTCTCTATGTGTTGCCAATTTGTACTTCCCAAGCGCTTAGTACAGTGCTCTGCACATAGTAAGCGCTCAATAAATACGATCGATTGATTGATTGATTGATTATTTATCTATGTTAATGTCCCCCTCTAATAATTATAATAATGATGGCATTTATTAAGCGTTTACTATGTGCCAAGCACTGTTCTAAGCATTGGGGATGTTACAAGGTGATCAGGTTGTCCCACGGGGGGCTCACAGTCTTCATCCCTATTTTCCAGATGAGGGAACTGAGGCCCAGAGAAGTGAAGTGACTTGCCCAAAGTCACACAGCTGACAAGTGGCGGGACGGGGATTTGAACCCATGACCTCTGACTCCAAAGCCTGGGCTCTTTCCACTGAGCCACGCTGCTTCTCTAGACTGTAAGCTAACTGTGGGCAAGGAACATGTCTACCGACCCTGCTGTATTGTCCTCTCCCAAGCGCTTAGTACAGTGCTCTACCCACAGGAAGTGCTCAATAAATACGATTGATTGATTCACTGCCAAGTCCCTGTCGCTGATTACAGTGTATTAGCTTCGGAGTCAAAGGTTGTGAGTTCTAATCCCACCTCCGCCACTTGTCAGCTGTGTGACCTTGGGCGAGTCACTTCACTTCTCTGGGCCTCAGTTCCCTCATCTGTAAAATGGGGGTTAAAATTGTGAGCCCCACGTGGGACAACCTGATTACCTTGTATCTCCCTTGGCGCTTAGAACAGTGCTTGGCACATAGTAAGCGCTTAACAAATACCATTATTATTATTATTATTAAGTTCTTACCTTGCAGAGAGCACTGTGTAAGGAAGGCCAAGACAGCAGATCCATAATGGTCTCGGGCAACAAAATATTACTTTACCGCTCAGTACAGCTCAGGACATCGGTGATGGCAATACATACCAAAGGTCACGGTATTATGTCTCTGGAAGCACATAAAAAAATCCTCTTGTTCCCGCTTCTGTTGTCTGGGTCATCGCGATGATTAGAGAAGCAGCGTGGCTCAGTGGAAAGAGCCCGGGCTTGGGAGTCAGAGGTCGTGGGTTCAAATCCCAGCCCCGCCAATCATCAGCTGTGTGACTTTGGGAAAGTCACTTCACTTCTCTGGGCCTCAGTTCCCTCATCTGTAAAATGGAGATGAAGCTGTGAGCCCCCCATGGGGCAACCTTGTAACCTCCCCGGAGCTTAGAACAGTGCTTTGCACATAGTAAGCGCTTAATCAATGCCATCATTATTATTATTAAGATGGGTTTGCGGTTCTGGGCCTCCGTCAGCCACTGGCCTGCTTGGGGGCAGCGGGAAAGGGCAGCTGACCTCCCTTCAGTTCATGCCCTCAGTCGAATTTGACTTTCATTACGGAAAGGGCGGGAAGGTGACAGTTTGCAAAGACGGTCACTAGCTTCGGAAGGTCAGGAGAGTGGGTTAAAACGGGACCCAAGAACCAAGGGCATTTTGCAGAAATCCTTCAATTTCGTGAGCGCTTTCCTTTGGGGAACCACTTCCACCTCACCCAGGTCAGAATCACTGTGTTGCTCTCCCAAATCCCTCTCTCCAAGGCTCTTTCCTAAAAGCAAAAACCATCAAAATGCCCGGCACCTTATCAGTGCCAGACGGGAACAGAATCAACCAATCAATCACTGGCAATTATTATTATTATTCCTAATAATAATAATGATGATGATGGCATTTATTAAGCACTTACTATGTGCAAAACACTGTTCTAAGCACTGGGGAATTTACAAGGTGATCAGGTTGTCCCAAGGGGGGCTCACAGTCTTAATTCCCATTTTACAGAGGTGGTAACAGGCCCAGAGAAGTGAAGTGACTTGCCCAAAGTCACACAGCTGCCAAGTGGCAGAGCCGGGAATTGAACCGATGACCTCTGACTTCAAAGCCCGGGCTCTTTCCGCTGAGCCACGCTGCTTCCCTACTTCCCAAGCACTTAGTACAGTGCTCTGCACACAGTAAGCGCTCGATAAAATTACTAGAATAATAATGGCATTTGTTAAGCCTTACTTTGTTAAGGCTTCCTGCCTTAACTCAGCCCTCTCCTCTACCAGACAAAACTATTTCTCCTCCCTTATTGACACCCATGCCCATCACCCCCGCCAGCTCTTCCGTACATTCAACTCCCTTTTCAGGCCCCCAGTTCCTCCCCCTCCTCCTTCCCTCACCCCTAACTATCTGGCCTCCTACTTCATTAACAAAATTAAATCCATCAGGTCCGACTTCCCCAAAGTCACTCCCCGGCCTTATCCAAACCCCCGGTTCTCAACACTCTCTGCTACTCTCCCATCCTTCCCAGCAGTATCCTCAGAGGAGCTCTCCTCCCTCCTCTCAAGTGCTACTCCGGCCACCTGTGCTTCTGACCCCATTCCTTCTCATCTCATGAAATCTCTCGCTCCATCCCTTCTCTGCTCCTTAACTTCCATCTTCAACCGCTCACTCTCCACTGGTTCTTTCCCCTCTGCCTTCAAACATGCCCGTGTCTCTCTCATCCTAAAAAAACCCTCTCTTGACCCCACCTCACCTTCTAGTTATCACCCCATCTCCCTCCTACCATTCCTTTCCAACTCCTTGAACGGGTTGTCTACACGCGCTGCCTCGAATTCCTCAACACCAACTCTCTCCTCGACCCCCTCCAGTCTGGCTTCCGTCCCCTACATTCCACAGAAACTGCCCTCTCAAAGGTCACCAATGACCTCCTGCTTGCCAAATCCAATGGCTCCTACTCTATCCTAATCTTCCTCGACCTCTCAGCTGCCTTCGGCACTGTGGACCACCCCCTTCTCCTCAACACTCTATCTGACCTTGGCTTCACAGACTCCGTCCTCTCCTGGTTCTCCTCTTACCTCTCTGGTCGTTCTTTCTCAGTCTCTTTTGCAAGCTCCTCCTCCCCCTCCCATCCCCTTACTGTGGGGGTTCCCCAAGGTTCAGTGCTTGGTCCCCTTCTGTTCTCGATCTACACGCACTCTCTTAGTGACCTTATTCACTCCCACAGCTTCAACTATCATCTCTACGCTGATGACACCCAGATCCACATCTCTGCCCCTGCTCTCTCCCCCTCTCTCCAGGCTCGCATCTCCCCCTGCCTTCGGGACACCTCCATCTGGATGTCTGCCCGCCACCTAAAACTCAACATGTCCAAGACTGAACTCCTTGTCTTCCCTCCCAAACCTTACCCTCTCCCTGACTTTCCCATCTCTGTTGGCGGCACTACCATCCTTCCTGTCTCACAAGCTCGCAACCTTGGTGTCATCCTCGACTCCGCTCTCTCATTCACCCCTCACATCCAAGCCGTCACCAAAACCTGCCAGTCTCAGCTCCGCAACGTTGCCAAGATCCGCCCTTTCCTCTCCATCCAAACCGCTACCCTGCTCGTTCAAGCTCTCATCCTATTCCGTCTGGACTACTGCATCAGCCTTCTCTCCGATCTCCCAACCTCGTGTCTCTCCCCACTTCAATCCATACTTCATGCTGCTGCCCGGATTGTCTTTGTCCAGAAACACTCTGGGCACGTTACTCCCCTCCTCAAAACTCTCCAGTGGCTACCAATCAATCTGCGCATCAGGCAGAAACTCCTCACCCTGGGCTTCAAGGCTGTCCATCCCCTCGCCCCCTCCTACCTCACCTCCCTTCTCTCCTTCTCCAGCCCAGCCCGCACCCTCTGCTCCTCCACCGCTAATCTCCTCACCGTGCCTCCTTCTCGCCTGTCCCGCCGTCGACCCCCGGCCCACGTCATCCCCCGGGCCTGGAATGCCCTCCCTCTGCCCATCCGCCAAACTAGCTCTCTTCCTCCCTTCAAGGCCTTACTGAGAGCTCACCTCCTCCAGGAGGCCTTCCCAGACTGAGCCCCTTCCTTCCTCTCCCCCTTGTCCCCCTCTCCATCCTCCCATTTTACCTCCTTCCCTTCCCCACAGTACCTGTATATATGTATATATGTTTGTACATATTTATTACTCTATTTATTTATTTATTTTACTTGTACATATCTATTCTATTTATTTTATTTTGTTAGTATGTTTGGTTTTGTTCTCTGTCTCCCCCTTTTAGACTGTGAGCCCACTGTTGGGTAGGGACCGTCTCTATATGTTGCCAACTTGTACTTCCCAAGCGCTTAATACAGTGCTCTGCACACAGTAAGCGCTCAATAAATACGATTGATTGATTGATTGAATGAATGAGTGAACGAATGAACTAATGAACGAATGAAGTAACGAATGAATGAATGATCAAATGAACGAATGAATGAATGAACTAATGAATGAATGAAGAATGAACAAACGAATGAATGAGTGGATGAATGAAGTAATGAATGAATGAACTAATGACTGAATGAATGAAGAATGACTGAATGGACGAATGAATGAACTAATGAATGAATGAACAAACAAATGAATTAACTAATGACTGAATGAATGAAGAACGAATGAATGAATGTATGAACTTATTCATTCATTCATTCAATCGTATTTATTGAGTGCTTACTGTGTGCAGAGCACTGTACTAAGCGCTTGGGGAGTACAAGTTGGCAACATATAGAGACGGTCCCTACCCAACAGCGGGCTCACAGTCTAGAAGGGGGAGACAGAGAACAAAACAAAACATATTAACCGAATAAAATAAATAGAATAAATATGTACAAGTAAAATAAATAAATAAATAGAGTAATAAATATGTACAAACATATATACATATACACAGGTGCTGTGGGGAAGGGAAGGAGGTAAGGCAGGGGGGATGGAGAGGGGTAGGAGGGGACATGTCAAGGACACCAATGAAGGAATGAATGAATGAATGAACTTATGACTGAATGGACGAATGAATGAACTAATGACTGAATGAACAAATGAACGAATGAATGAACTAATGACTGAATGAATGAAGAACGAATGAATGAACTAATGACTGAATGAACTAATGACTGAATGAACAAATGAGCGAATGAATGCACTAATGACTGACTGAAAGAAGAACGAATGAATGAACTAATGACTGAATGAATGAAGAACGAATGAATGAACTAATGAATGAACGAATGAAGAACGAATGAATGAACTAATGACTGACTGAATGAAGAACGAATGAATAAATGAACTAATGAATGGATGAACTTAAGCCTGAATGGACGAATGAGTGAATGAAGAATGAACGAATGAATGAATAAACTTACGACTGAATGGACGAATGAATGAACTAATGAATGAATGAACAAACGAACGAATGAATGAACTAATGACTGAATGAATGAAGAACGAATGAATGAACTAATGAATGAATGAACAAACGAACGAATGAACGAACTAATGACTGAATGAATGAAGAACGAATGAATAAACTAATGAATGAATGAACAAATGAACGAATGAATGAACTAATGACTGAATGAATGAAGAACAAATGAATGAACGAATGAAGAACGAATGAATGAACTAATGACTGAATGAAGAACGAATGAATAAATGAACTAATGAATGGATGAACTTAAGACCGAATGGACGAATGAATGAACTAATGAATGAATGAACAAACGAACGAACGAATGAATGAATGAATGAACGAACTAATGACTGAAGGAATGAAGAACGAATGAATGACTGAACTAATGAACTTATGACTGAATGGACGAATTCAGTCATAAGTTCACTTCACTTTCACCAACTTCATCTTCATGGTCAAGGATACCTCCTACCTCTTCATCACCGGGCCTGACGTAGTGAAGTCCGTTACCAACGAAGACGTCCCCCAGGAGGAACTTGGGGGAGCAAAGACCCACACCACGATGTCAGGTGTGGCCCACCGTGCTTTTGAGAACAACATCGACGCCTTATTCAACGTCCTCGAGTTTTTCAACTACCTCCCTCTGAGCAACGAGGACCCAGCCCCAGCCCGGGAATGCCACGACCCCTGTGGCCGCCCGGTCCCCGAGCTCGGCACGATCGTCCCGTTGGAGTCCACCAAGGCCTAGGACATGGTGGACAACGTACACTCAACGAGGGAACTGAGGCCCAGAGAAGTGAAGTGACTTGCCCGAAGACACACAACTGACAAGTGGCAGAGCCGGGATTTGAACCCACGGCCTCTGACTCCAAAGCCCGAGCTCTTTCCACTGAGCCATGCTGCTTCAAGCAACCCCATTATTTAACACCTGTATATATTTATTTATTTTATTTGTACACATTTATTCTATTTATTTTATTTTGTTAATCTGTTTTGTTTTGTTGTCTGTCACCCCTTCTAGACTGTGAGCCCGCTGTTGGGTAGGAACCGTCTCTCTGTGTTGCCGACTTGTACTTCCCAAGCGCTTAGTCCAGTGCTCTGCACACAGTAAGCGCTCAATAAATACCATTGAATGAATGAACTAATGAATGAATGAACTGATGAATTCAGATGAAGGAGAAGCAGCGTGGCTCAGTGGAAAGAGCCTAGGCTTTGGATTCAAAGGTCACGGGTTCAAATCCCGGCTCCGCCACTTGTCAGCTGTGTGACTTTGGGCGAGTCACTTAACTTCTCTTAGAGAAGCAGCGTGGCTCAGTGGAAAGAGCCCGGGCTTTGGAGTCAGAGGTCTTGGGTTTGAATCCCGGCTCCCCCACGTCTGCTGCATGACCTTGGGCAAATCACTTCACTTCTCTGAGCCTCAGTTCCCTCGTCCGGAAAATGGGGATTGACTGTGAGCCCCACGTGTGACAACCTGATCACGTTGGATCCCCCCAGGCGCTTAGAACAGCGCTTGGCACATAGTAAGTGCTTAACAAATGCCACTATTATTATTATTATTATTATTCTCTGTGCCTCAGTTTCCTCATCCAGAAAACGGGGATTGACTGTGAGCCCCACGTGGGACAACCTGATCACGTTGGATCCCCCCCGGCGCTTAGAACAGTGCTTTGCACATAGTAAGCGCTTAACAAATGCCACTATTACTATTATTATTATTCTCTGGGCCTCAGTTCCCTCATCTGTAAAATGGGGGTGAAGACTGGGAGCCCCCCCCCCCGGGGGACAACCTGATCACCTTGTAACCTCCCCAGCGCTTAAAACAGTGCTTGGCACATAGTAAGCGCTTAACAAATGCCATTATTAGTATTATTATTATTATTATTCTCTGGGCCTCAGTTACCTCATCTGTAAAATGGGGATGAAGACTGTGGGACAACCTGATCACCTTGTAACCTCCCCAGCGCTTAAAACAGTGCTTGGCACATAGTAAGCGCTTAATAAATGCCATCATTATTATTATTATTATTATTATTATTATGAATGAATGAATTAACCAATGAGTGGACGTATGAATAAATGAAGGAATTAACGAATTAAGGAAGGAAGATACGAACGAACGAACGAACGAACGAACGAACGAACGAACGAACGAACGAACGAACGAACGAACGAACGAACGAACGAACGAACGAACGAACGAACGAACGAACGAACGAACGAACGAACGAACGAACGAACGAACGAACGAACGAACGAACGAACGAACGAACGAACGAACGAACGAACGCAGGAACGCACGAATGAACGCACGAAGGCACGAAGGCACGAACGCACGAAGGCACGAGCGCACGCACGTACGTACGTACGAACGAACGCAGACGCCCCGCCCCCGGAAGTGACGTCAGAGGGCCGCGAAATTCAAACCACCGGAAGCGGCTTCCGGCCCAGGACCGGCTCCAGCGCAGGGGAGGGAGCGGCCCTTAGCAACCGCTTCGCAAGTAACCGGCTTTATCCTTATTTACCCTTATTATTATTATTATTATCATCGTTATTATTATTGTTATTATTGTTAATTATTAACCCTTAACCAGGGCCTTGAATTGGGTGTGAGTGCAGCCTGCGGAGGAAGGGGGCGTTGCCGGATTGGATCAATCAATCAATCAATCAATTCATTCATTCATTCAATGGCATTTATTGAGCGCTTACTGTGTGCAGAGCACTGGACTAAGCGCTTGGAAAGTACAATTCAGCAACAAAGTGAGACAACAGCACAATTCGGCAACAGGTAGAGACAATCTCTACCCAACAACGGACTCACAGTCTAGAAGAGAAGCAGCAATAATAATAATAATAATAATGATAATAATAATGATGGCATTTGTTAAGCGCTTACTATGTGCAGAGCACTGTTCTAAGCGCTGGGGGTGGATACAAGGTGATCAAGTTGTCCCACGTGGGGCTCACAGTCTTCATCCCCATTTTACAGATGAGGGAACTGAGGCCCAGAGAAGTTAAGTGACTTGCCCAAAGTCAGACAGCTGACAATTGGCGGAACTGGATTTGAACCCATGACCTCTGACTCCAAAGCCCGGGCTCTTTTCCACTGAGCCACGCTGCTTCTCTAATCGTATTTATTGAGCGCTTCTTGTGTGCAGAGCACTGGGCTAATCAATCAATCGTATTTATTGAGCACTTCCTGTGTGCAGAGCACTGTACTAAGCGCTTGGGAAGTCCAAGTTGGCCACATATAGAGACGGTCCCTACCCGACAGTGGGCTCACAGTCTATATACACACCTGCATATATGTTTGTACATATTTATTACTCTATTTTACTTGTACATATCAATTCTATTTATTTTATTTTGTTAGTATGTTTGGTTTTGTTCTCTGTCTCCCCCTTTTAGACTGTGAGCCCACTGTTGGGTAGGGACTGTCTCTAGATGTTGCCAACTTCTACTTCCCAAGCGCTTAGAACAGTGTTGGGGTTGGGCTTGGGAGTCAGAGGTCATGGGTTCAAATCCCGGCTCCGCCACTTGTCAGCTGGGTGACTTTGGGCGAGTCACTTCGCTTCTCTGGGCCTCAGTTCCCTCATCTGGAAAATGGGAATGAAGAGTGTGAGCCACATGTGGGGCCCAATTATTATTATTAGTGCTCTGCACACAGTGAGCGCTCAATAAGAATAATAATGATGGCATTTATTAAGCGCTTACTGTGTGCACAGCCCTGTTCTAAGCGCTGGGGAGGATGCAAGGTAATCAGGTTGTCCCTCGTGGGGCTCCCAGTCTTCATCCCCATTTGACAGATGAGGGAACTGAGGCCCAGAGAAGTGAAGTGACTTGCCCAAGGTCACATAGCTGACACCTGGCAGAGCCGGGATTTGAACCCATGACCTCTGAGTCCCAAGCCCGGGCTCTTTCCGTTTAGCTACGCTGCTTCTCTAAGAGATACGATTGATTGATTGATTGATTGATAGAAGACTCTGCGAGCGCTTAGCGCAGTGCCCTGCGCACAGGAAGCGCCCAGTCAAGCCGATCGGGTGAATTCTACTTTATTCGGTTAATACTATTTCTTTTATTTTGTTAATATGTTTTGTTTCGTCGTCTGCCTCCCCCTTCTAGCCTGTGAGCCCACTGTTGGGTAGGGACTGTCTCTATATGTTGCCAACTTGTACATCCCAAGCGCTTAGTATAGTGCTCTGCACACAGGAAGTGAATGACTCTGCCCCGTGGCCCTGGAGGCCGGGGAGACGGCGGACTAGTCATTCAATCAGATTTTATAATAATAATCATAATTATAATGGTATTTGTTAAGCGCTTACTATGTGCTAAGCACTGCTGTAAGCGCTGGGCGCATGGCTCAGTGGAAAGAGCCCGGGCTTTGGAGTCGGAGGTCATGGGTTCAAATAATAATAATGTTCGTATTTGTTAAGCGCTTACTATGTACAAAGCACTGTTCTAAGCGCCTCCCCATATTTATTCTATTTATTTTATTTTGTTAATACATTTTGTTTTGTTGTCTGTCTCCCCCTTCTAGACTGTGAGCCCGCTGTTGGGTAGGGACCCTCTCTATCTGTTGTCAACTTGGACTTCCCAAGCGCTTAGAACAGTGTTGGGGTTGGGCTTGGGAGTCAGAGGTCATGGGTTCAAATCCCAGCTCTGCCACTTGTCAGCTGGGTGACTTTGGGCGAGTCACTTCGCTTCTCTGGGCCTCAGTTCCCTCATCTGGAAAATGGGGATGAAGACGGTGAGCCCCCCGTGTGACAACCTCATAACCTTGTCACCTCCCCAGCCCTTAGAACAGTGCTAGGCACATAATAATGGCTTAATAAATGCCATCATCATCATTATTATTATTAATCCCCATCTTACAGATGAGGGAACTGAGGCACAGAGAAGTAAAGCGTGTAGTATTCACTCAGTCGTATTTATTGAGCGCTTTCTGTGTGCAGAGCACTGTACTAAGCGCTTGGAAAGTACAGTCCAGCAACAGAAACGGTCCCCACCCAACAATGGGCTCACAGGCTAGAAGTGGGGAGGCCCGGGGGTTGCGTACTATTGGGGGTCCGGGGAGATTGTGTAGTAGCCGGGTGCCCGGAGAGGTGGTGTGCTGCTCATTCATTCATTGTTGTATTTATTGAGCGCTTCCTGTGTGCAGAGCACTGTACTAAGCGCTTGGAAAGTCCAGTTTGGCCACAGATAGAGACGGTCCCTGCCCAACCACGGGCTCACAGTCTAGAAGGGGGAGACAGACAACAAAACAACGCTTCCTGTGTGCAGAGCAGCGTGGCGTAGAGGAAAGAGCCCGGATTTTGGAGTCAGAGGACATGGGTTCTAATTCTGGTTCTGCCACTTGTCAGCTGTGTGACTTTGGGCAAGTCACTTCACTTCCCTGGGCCTCAGTTCCCTCATCTATAAAATGGGGATTAAGATTGTGAGCCCCACTTGGGACAACCTGATGACCTTGTATCCTCCCCAGCGCTTAGAACAGTGCTTTGCACATAGTAAGCGCTTAATAAATGCCATTATATTATTATTATTATTAGAACAGTGCTTTGCACATAGTAAGTGCTTAATAAATGCCATTATATTATTATTATTATTAGAACAGTGCTTTGCACATAGTAAGTGCTTAATAAATGCCATTATATTATTATTATTATTATTAGAACAGTGCTTTGCACATAGTAAGCGCTTAACAAATGCCTTCATTATTATTATTATTATTATTATTATTACTAAGCGCCTGGAAAGTACAATTCAGCAACAAAGAGAGGCCATCCCCTCCCAACAAGGGGCTTGCAGTCTAGAAGGGGTGCTTCCTGCGTGCAGAGCACTGTACTGAGCGCTTGGAAAGTCCAGTTTGGCCACAGATAGAGACGGTCCCCGCCCAACCACGGGCTCACAGTCTAGAAGGGGGAGACAGACGACTAAACAACGCTCCCTGTGTGCAGAGCACTGTACTAAGCGCTACAAAGAGAGGCCATCCCCTCCCAACAACGGGCTCACAGGCCCGTTAATGATGTGCATTTAGCTTTAATTCTATCTGTTCCGACGACTTGACACCTGTCCCCATGTTTTGTTTTGTTCATTCATTCATTCAACCGTATTTATTGAGCGCTCACTGTGTGCAGAGCACTGGACTAAGCGCTTGGGAAGTACAATTGTCTGCATCCCCCTTCTTGACTGTGAGCCCGTTGTCGGGTAAGGACTGTCTCTATAAGTTGCCGACTTGGACTTCCCAAGCGCTTAGTCCAGTGCTCTGCACACAGTAAGCGCTCCATAAATACGACCGAATGAATGAATCGCATACTAGCAGGGTGCCCGGGAGCCTGGGTTGGGGGGTCGTTACCCTTGAGCTGTCCAGGGGGCCCGGGACTAGTCCAGTGCTCTGCACACAGTAAGCGCTCAATATGTTGCCAACTTGTACTTCCCAAGCGCTTAGTACAGTGCTCTGCACACAGTAAGCGCTCAATAAATACGATTGAATGAATGAATGAATGAGTGGCCTGGGGAAGACCTCCACTTTTCATTCATTCAATCGTATTTATTGAGCGCTTACTGTGTGCAGAGCACTGGACTAAGCGCTTGGAAAGTACAAGTTGGCAATGTATAGAGACGGTCCCTACTCAACAGTGAGCTCAGAGTCTAGAAGGGGGAGACGGACAACAAAACAAAACATATTAGCAAAATAAGATAAATAGAATAAATATGTACTAATAAAATAAATAAATCGAGTAATAAATGCGTACACTTGCCAGCTGTGTGACCTTGGGCAAGCCACTTCACTTCTCTGTGCCTCAGTTACCTCATCTGGAAAATGGGGATGAAGCCTGTGAGCCCCACGAGGGACGACCTGATCACCTTGTTTCCCCCTCCAGCGCTTAGAACAGTGCTTTGCACATAGTAAGCGCTTAAACAAATGCCATTATTATTATGATAATAATATCATAATAATCCCCTTCTCCCCCTCCCCATCCCCCCGCCTTACCTCCTTCCCTTCCCCACAGCACCTGTATATACGTATATATGTTTGTACGGATTTATGACTCTATTTTATTTGTACATATTTTTTCTATTCATTTTATTAATACTTTTTGTCTTGGCCGTCTCCCCCTTCTTGACTGTGAGCCCGCTGTCGGGTAGGGACCGTCTCTAGATGGTGCCGACTTGGACTCCTCAAGCGCTTAGTCCAGTGCTCTGCACTCAGTAAGCGCTCAATAAATGTACGATTGAGTGAATGAATGAATAAATACGATTGAATGAATGAATGAATGCATACTATGGGGGTGGAGAAGGGGGCGGGGAAACCCCAGGCTGGAATTTCCCTTTTAGACTGTGAGCCCACTGTTGGGTAGGGACTGCCTCTATATGTTGCCAACTTGTACTTCCCAAGCGCTTAGTACAGTGCTCTGCACACAGTAAGCGCTCAATAAATACGATTGATTGATTGATTTCCCCCCAGACCTACCATGTCCCAAGGGGGTCTGACCAGGCCAGAGCTTGCCCAAGGGCTTCTCCCAGCGCTGGCTGGGCGGCCCCTCGACACCCCCCCCCCCCCCCCCAAAATGCAGAGTCAGCGTGGCTCAGTGGAAAGAGCCCAGGCTTTGGAGTCCGAGGTCATGGGTTCAAATCCCGGCTCCGCCAGCTGCCAGCTGGGTGACTTGGGGCAAGTCACTTCACTTCCCTGGGCCTCAGTTCCCTCATCTGCAAATGGGGATTAAGACTGTGAGCCCTATGTAGGACAACCTCATCACCTTGTATCTCCCCAGCTCTTAGAACAGTGCTTTGCACATAGTAAGCGCTTAACAAATGCCATCATTATTATTATTATTATTGTTACCTAGCTTGAGAGCTACTTGCCCCTCCTTCAGCTTTCTCATCTTTAGGGGCGATCTCCTGCCTTTCCTCAAAATCTATCTCTTCCTGCCCGTCCCGCATATCTGTATATATGTTTGTACATATTTATTACTGTATTTTACTTGTACATATCTATTCTATTTATTTTATTTTGTTAGTATGTTTGGTTTTGTTCTCCGTCTCCCCCTTCTAGACTATGAGCCCACTTTTGGGTAGGGACCATCTCTATGTGTTGCCAACTTGTACTTCCCTAACGCCTAGTACGGTGCTCTGCACACAGTGAGCGCTCAATAAATACGATTGATTGATTGATTGATTTATCGGACCCCCATTCCTTCGCCACTTATCAAAGCACTTCTTTCCTTAAGTGTCATCTTCAACTGTTCGCTCTCCAACGGCTTCTCACCCCACTGCTTTCAAACCTGCCCGTGTGTCTTCCCCATCCTAAAGAAAGCCCTCCCTTGACCCATCTCTCTCCTTCCATTCCCGGTCTCTCCCGGATTCCTCCTCTGCTTCCCACTTCCCAACTGTGGGGATCCTTCAAGGTTCAGTTCTGGGTCCCCACTCCCTCGGAGAACTCGTTCGCCCATATGGCTTCAAACTACCCCCTCTGTGCGGATAATACCCCCATCTATAGCTCCAGCTCTGATTCATTCATTCAATCGTATTTATTGAGCGCTTACTGTGTGCAGAGCACTGTACTAAGCGCTTGGGAAGTACAAGTTGGCAACATATAGAGACGGTCCCTACCCAACAGCGGGCTCACTGCTCTCTCTCCCTCTCTGCTGTCTTGCATTTCCTCATTCGTTCGCATTTAGCGTGTGCGTACTATGTGCAGAGCACTGTAGTAAGTGCTCGGGAAAGTACGATACGACGGGAAGCAGTGACATACCCTGCCCATGACGAGCTTACAGGCTAGAGTGGGGGAGATGGACATCAATACGAATAAATAAAATTACCCCGCCCGCCACAAGCTTACAGTCTAGAGCGGGGGGAGACGGACATCAATACAAATAAGTAAAATTACCCTGCCCACAACGAGCTTGCAGTCTAGCGCAGGGAGAGACGGACATCAATACGAATAAATAAAATTACCCTGCCCACAACGAGCTTACAGTCTAGAGCGGGGGAGACAGACATCAATACAAATAAATAAAATTACCCTGCCCACAATGAGCTTACAGTCTAGAGCGGGAGAGATGGACATCAATACAAATAAATAAAATTACCCTGCCCACAACGAGCTTACAATCTAGAGCGGGGAGAGATGGACATCAATACAAATAAATAAAATTACCCTGCCCACAACGAGCTTACAGTCTAGAGCAGGGAGAGATGGACATCAATACATATAAATAAAATTACCCTGCCCACAACGAGCTTACGGTCTAGAGCGGGGGAGACGGACATCAATACAAATAAATAAAATTACCCTGCCCACAACGAGCTTACAGTCTAGAGCGGGGAGAGACAGACATCAATACAAATAAATAAAATTACCCTGCCCACAACGAGCTTACAGTCTAGAGCAGAGGAGACGGACATCAATACAAATAAATAAAATTACCCTGCCCACAACGAGCTTACAGTCTAGAGCAGGGGATCAATACAAATAAATAAAACTACAGATATGTACATAAGTGTTGTGGGCCTGGGAGGGGGAGAAGAGCAAAGGGGGCAAGTTAGGGCGATGCAGAAGGGTGCGGGAGCTGGGGAAAAAAGAAGGGCTTAGTGTGGGAAGGCCTCTTGGAGGAGAGGTACCTTCAGTACGGCTTTGAAGAGCGGGAGAGTCATTATCTGTCAGATTTGAGGAGGGAGGGCGTTCCAGGCCGGAGGCAGGATGTGGGCTAACGGTCGACGGCGAGACGGGCGAAACTGAGGCACAGCGAGAAGGTTAGCACTAGAGAGAGGGGCGAAGTACGCGGGAGGGGTGGTAGAAAGAGAGAAGCAAAGTGAGGTAGGAGAGGGCAGAGTGATGGAGTGCTTTAAAGTCAGTGGTGAGTTTTTGTCTGATAAGTCATTGGGGAGTTTTTGTTTGATAAAGAAGTGGACGGGCCACCACTGGAGTGTTGTTGTTGTTTTTTGAGGAGTGGGGTGACACGTCCTGGATGTTTCCGTAGAAAAACGATCCAGGCAGCCGAGTGTATTACGGACCGGAGTGGGGAGAGACAGGAGGCTGGGAGGTCATTCATTCATTCATTCAGTTGTATTTGTTGAGTGCTTACTGTGTGCAGAGCACTGGACTAAGCGCTTGGGAAGTACAAGTTGGCAACATAAGGTCAGGAAGGAGGCTGACGGAATAATCCAGGCAGGAGAGGATGAGTGATTGTATTAACGTGGTAATTCTCCCGCCTTTAAGACATCTCTACTTGGTTGTCCTCCCGTCACCTCAAACTTAACCTGTCTAAAACAGAAGTTCTTATCATCTCATTAGAGAAGCAGCGTGGCTCAGTGGAAAGAGCCCGGGCTTTGGAGTCAGAGGTCATGGGTTCAAATCCCGGCTCCTCCACTTGTCAGTTGGGTGACTCTGGGCAAGTCACTTCACTTCTCTGGGCCTCAGTTCCCTCATCTGTCAAATGGGGATGAAGACTGTGAGCCCCACGTGGGACAACCTGATCACCTTGTATCCTCCCCAGTGCTTAGAACAGTGCTTTGCACATAGTAAGTGCTTAATAAATGCCATCATTATTATTATTATCCCACCCAAACCCTGTCCTCCCCCTGACCTTCCCATCACTGTAGACGCCACTGCCGTACTCTATTTATTTTCTGTTGTTAATATGTTTTGTCGTCTGTCTCCCCCTTCTAGACTGTGAGCCCGCTGTTGCGTAGGGACCGTCTCGACATGTTGCCAACTTGGACTTCCCAGGCGCTAAGTCCAGTGCTCCGCGCACGGTAAGCGCTCAATAAATACGATTGAATGAATGAATGAATCCTTCCCGTCTCACAAACCCGTAACCTTGGCGTTATCCTTGACTCCTCTCATTCAGCCCACATATTCGATCCATCACTAAATCCTTTCGGCCCCCACATTCACGACATTGCTAAAGTCCGCCCTTTCCTCTCCATTCATCCGTTCATTCAATCGTATTTATTGAGCGCTTACTGTGTGCAGAGCACCGTACTAAGCAACTGTTCCCGTGTTAATCTAATCACGTACCCTTTCCCTCTCTGATTACTGCATCAGCCTCCTTGCTGACCTCCCAGCCTCCTGTGTCTCCCCACTCCAGTCCAAACCTCACTCTGCTGCCCGGATCAGTTTTCTACAAAGAAGTTCAGGACGTGTTTCCCCATTCCTCAAGAAGCTCCAGTTGGTGCCCATCCGTCCCCGCATCAAACGGAAACTCCTCACCACTGGCTTTAAGGCGTTGCGTCATCTTGCCCCCTCCTTCCTCACCTTCCTCGATCTCGCCTCCGACCTCTCGCCCACATCCTTCCTCCGGCCTGGGACGCCCTCCCTCCTCAAATCTGGCAGACGACGACTCTCCCCCACCTTCAAAGCCTTATCGAAGACACATCTCCAAGAGGCCTTCCCCATATGTTGCCAACTTGTACTTCCCAAGCGCTTAGTACAGTGCTCTGCACACAGTAAGCGCTCAGTAAATACGATCGATGATCCAAGCCCCTTTCCCTTTTCTTCAACTCCCTTCTGCATCCCCCTGACTTAATTCATCCCCCCCGTCCCAGCCCCACAGCATCTATGTACATATCTCTGATAAATGCCATTATCATTATTATATTAATGTCGCCTCCCCCTCTAGACTGTAAGCTCGTTGTGGGCAGGGGATGTGACTTCTACTCTTATGATGTACTCTCCTAAGTGCTCAGTACGGTGCTCTGCTCACAGCTCTCAATAAATGCTTGACTGACTGAGCATAATTAATTTGAGGCAGAAGTTTTGAGCTCCTCGCAGCAGTCTGAACCTCCACCTCTAGACTGTGAGCCCGTTGTTGGGTAGGGACCGTCTCTATATGTTGCCAACTTGTACTTTCCAAGCGCTCAGTACAGTGCTCTGCACACAGTAAGTGCTCAATAAATACGAATGAATGAATGGTGGGAGAAAGACCATAAAATAAATTATAGATGAACATGTCATAAGTGCCGTCGGGGTGAGGTGCGAATCGAATTGCCGTTTTATTTGGGGGGGGGAATAGATTATGACCCATTTAGTCCAATTGTATGGTTTGGACTTAAGTTCTTTATCGTTCTGGACCTAAACCCTTTAATTCTGGTGTTTATGTCCTTATTTTTCACCGCTATTCTAGAGATGGCATCAAAGACAACCAGGGACATGCTGAAGAGCAAGTGGGGTTTAAAGTCCAACAACGCCAAATCCGAAGCCGAATTAGAGAAGTGTAAAAGAGATAACGAAGCCATCAAAAAGGACATTGCTGGTGGAAAAGGAAAGCTGACAGATAAGGAAAGGGACAGACTCCTAGAGGTAAGGTCCTCGGGCTTTAAAACTTTCCGTTTTCCTCCTCGTCTCCCGTCCTTCTCTCCCCTGCCTCATCCAGAGAAGCAGAGTGGCTCAGTGGAAAGAGCCCGGGCTTTGGAGTCAGAAGTCGTGGGTGCAAACCCCGGCTCGGCCAATTGTCAGCTGGGTGACTTTGGGCAAGTCACTTCACTTCTCTGGGCCTCAGTGACCTCACCTGGAAAATGGGGATGAAGACTGTGAGCCCCCCGTGGGACCGCCTGATCACCTTGTAACCTCCCCAGCGCTTAGAGCAGTGATTTGCACGTAATAAGCGCTTAACAAATGCCATTATTATTATTATTATTATTATTATTATTATTACTACTATCCACACCCCTCCCTCTGGCTTCCTGAAGTTGGCCACTGCCTGACCGCCCTGGCCCGATTGTCTAAGAAGGAGGTTGGGGCGAGATGAGGGCAGCAGCCAGGGGATCAGCAGGCCCCCTGACTTCCTTCTTTTTAATCTCAGACATTTGGAGGAGTTGGCATATTTCCCTCATGGCTAACTAAAGACCCTCTATAGAGTATTATGTTAAATATCAAACACATTGTGGAAACTGAGGCCCGTGGCCAAAAAAATTCAACAAATGGTTCCAACATGTACAGGTGTCACCGTTGTATACAGAAGCATTCATTCATTCATTCAATCGTATTTACTGAGCGCTTACGGTGTGCAGAGCACTGTATTAAGCGCTTAGTACAGAAGCAGCGTGACTTCCGACGGTTTTGACACCCGTCTACACGTTTTATTGTCTGTCTCCCCCTTCTAGACTGTGAGCCCGTTGTCGGGTAGGGACCGTCTCTATATGTTGCCGACTTGGACTTCCCAAGCGCTTAGCACAGTGCTCTACACACAGTAAGTGCTCAATAAATATGAATGAATGAATGGAGGAGCACAGACTTGGGAGTCAGAGGTCATGGGTTCTAATCCCGCCTCCACAATTTATCAGCTGTGTGACTTTGGGCAAGTCGCTTAACTTCTCAGTGCCTGTTATCTCATCTGTAAAATGGGGATTAAGACTGTGAGCCCCACGTGGGACAGCCTGGTTACCTTGTATCTACCCCAGTGCTTAAAACAGTGCTTGGCACATACTAAGCGCTTAACAAATACCATTATTATTATCATCATCTTTTTTGCCTTGTCAAATTTCCCCTTTCCATTTCTGCCTCATGCTTAAATGGTCATTTTCAGAAATTCCAAATTGCGTTACCATTCTTCACTGTTTTGAGCAAAGCTCCTAGCTTGCAGAAAGCTATTTTGGATTTCAGCATTTTTCATCCTGGCCACTTTCAGTGGTGTGACTTCAAAAGAGCGTAGAGTGGTGATACCAGTTGATAAGTTGCCATAATTTTAAGGCCGCTTTATGGCACTTCATTTTAAGCACTCAGCTGAAAACGTATTGTGCCAGTGTGAAAGTGCTGCTTTCCGGTAGCATTTTAATATTCAATAAAAAGAGGGAATGTGTTTGTTCTTGTCATGAATCAGTTTTTTTCAGGTCATGGGAGGTCATTTAAAGGTACAAGCTGCCATTGTGAAACTTCTCTGTAAATGTTTAACAATCCAGTGTCCTTTGGCTTCTTTCCAGGCTAAATATTGGGCTGACGCTGTCAGCGTCAGATCTTCTGAGGGCATTTTGTAAAGGGTCTAATGTCATTTCAAGAATAGATACGCTGATTCTCAAGTTAACTTTCTCATCTCTAAAATGCTCGTGAAAAGTTCACTTCCAGGTGGCTTTCCCTGGTTAAAACCCACCTGCTTGGGATGTGCCTATGGAGTCAACTTAGCACCTAATTAATGTTAATTGACATTAACATTACTATGGGCAAAGCACTGTTCTAAGCGCTGGGTAGGTTACAAGGCGATCAGGTTGTCCCACGGGGGGCTCACAGTCTTCATCCCCATTTTCCAGATGAGGTCACTGAGGCCCAGAGAAGTGGACTTGCCCAAAGTCACACAGCTGACGACTGGCAGAGCCGGGGTTTGAACCCACAACTTCTGACTCCAAATTAACGTTAATTGACATCCCCATTAACATTTAGTGTGTAATTCCGTTTTACTCATTTATCCCTCCATCATTTTGCTGTCCGCAGTCTCGTTGTTTCTTTCTCCAATTATTTTGAAAGTCCTGCGTCGGACTCCCCTGTTAGACTGTAAACACCTTGAGGACAGAGATCGTTTTTCTGGTAGTTCCTTAAGCGCCGTGAGTCTCCATTAAAAACTGTCAGTTGAGTTCATTCTCGATTTAGTCGCAAGAGCCATTGGCTTATCTCTCCAGCTGTTTTCTCCTCAAGCACTGCTTCCTCCCGCTTGTCTCGCCTTACGCGCTTAGAACAGTGCTTTGCAAATAGTAAGCAAATACCATTATTATTACTATTATTATTATTATTATTTGGTCGAGTCCTCTTCGACCCATTAGGCTCCACGGACACATCTCTCCCAGAACGCCCCACCTCCATCTGCAATCGTTCTGGTAGTGCATCCGTAGAGTTATTCTCTTGGCAAAGATCCGCAAGTGGTTTACCACTGCTTTCTTCCACGCGGTAAACTTGAGTCTCCACCCTCGACTCTCTCCCTCGCCGCTGCTGCCTAATACAGGTGGGTTTTGACGTGTAGCAGATGGCCTTCCACTCGCTAGCCGCTGCCCAAACTGGGAATGGAATGGGTGGGCCTCTGCCTGACTCTCCCTCCCATAGCCGAGACTGGTGGGGTACTGGAAACTCTCCGAGTGTGAGTCTGCGAGGGCTCCTCCCTCTTGGGATTTGGAAAAAAAATGCAGGGAGGGGGTGGAAACGGATCTGCTTTCGGAGCCGGGAATTTCTGTGTGATGGCCACCAGAAATACGAAACCCCTGTTCCCGCTTCTCCCCCATTTGGCTTTGGTAATCGACGAAGACAGTACCAAGTTACAGGTGTAGTGTCAGCATTAAGAAAGGCTGACCGGACAGCCTGGCAAGAAATGAGCTAAATCCAATTAGTCAAGCGAGTTTATACTGTACTAAAGGTTGGGGAGAATATAATATGAATGAATGAACTGGAATCAATCAGGCAATAGAATTGGCTGATGCCGGATAACTAGGACTGGGTGTCTGGGACGGAACGATACAGTCGATTTGTTAGAAGTGGTCCCTGCCCACAGGGAGCTCATAGTTTAGTCTGCATGACCTAGTGGAAGGAGCCTAGGTTAGGGAGTCAATGCCCAAGGTCACTCTTGTCTGCTGTGTGACCTTAGGCAAGTCACTTCTCTGCCTCAGTTGCCTCATCTTGTAAAGTGAGACTGTGACCCCCACGTGGGATGATTGACACCTGTCTACATGTTTTGTTTTGTTGTCCGTCTCCCCCTTCTAGACTGTGAGCCCGTTGTCGGGTAGGGACCGTCTCTCTATGTTGCCGACTTGGACTTCCCAAGCGCTTAGTCCAGTGCTCTGCACACAGTAAGCGCTCAATAAATACGATTGAATGAATGAATGAATATAACAGTAAACGGACACAGTCCCTGCCCACAATGGGGGTATTCAGGATGCAAGCCGAAGCAGTTTTAGGGGCACGTGAAGCAAATAATGCAGTGCTTTGCCAGTAATAGCTGTGGAATTCACGATAAACTCAACCTCCGTCTTAGCCATCACTCAGCTTCTGCCTCCAGGACACCTGTCTAATGGAAAGAGCCCAGGCTTGGGGGTCAGAGGTCACGGGTTCAAATCCCGGCTCCACCACTTGTCTGCTGTGTGACTTTGGGCAAGTCGTTTCACTTCTCTGGGCCTCAGTTCCCTCATCTGGAAAATGGGGATGAAGACTGAGCCCCCCGTGGGACAACCGGATCACCTTGTATCCTCCCCAGCGCTTAGAACCGTGCTTTGCACATAGTAAGCGCTTAACAAACGCCATCGTTATTATTATTATTATGCTCCAGTGGCACCTTAACACGTCCCAAACTGAACCTCTCATCTTGCCTCCCAAATTCTCTCCTCTCCGTACCTTTCCCACATCCTTCCCACCCCTCGGGACCGCAACCTTGACATTATCTTTGATCCCTATGTCTCTTTCAATCTCCTCATTCAGTTTGTCACCAAATCCTGTCGTTTCTTTCGTCATCATGTCTCCAGAATCCACCCCTTCCTCTCTTTCGAAACTGCCGATCGTCAACTGCCCACTGTCATCCCAATTTGAGTATTGCATCCTCATCCTCCCAGACCCCCTCACACCCTCTCCCTTCTCCGATCCATATTTCCCTCTGTTGCCTGGATCCTAAAACATCATTTCGCCCTGCTGGGGTAGATCCGATTTAAGCGGGTTGGACAGAGTCATCCCGCAGCAGGCTACCGGTTTAAGGAGGAGGGAGGACAGGTATTGCCATCCCAGTTTACAGGTGAGGTAACTGAGATAGAGAAGCTAAATGATGTGCCCGTGGTCACACAGCAAGCAAGTGGCAGAGCTGAGATTTAGAACTCAGGTCCTGCTTCCCAAGCACCGCCCCGTTCTTCCACATCCTCCAGTGGTGGCCCATCCCTCTCCACATTACGTGGGAATTCCTGACCACGGACTGCAAACCCACTCGCTCTTCCCGCTCTTCCCACTGCAGTCTAGCTCATCCACTTTGCTCCTTTCAAGCCCAACTACAGACCTTGCTCACGTCCTTGCCCTTGCCGGAAACTCCCTCCCCCTTCATTCCTGGCGGACCGCTCTTCTCCTTATCTTCAAGGCACATCTCCTGGAGGCCTTACATGATCTCTCATCCCCCCCACTCACTCCCCACTGCCACATCAGCTCTTCCAGAGTCAATCAGTGGTGTTTATTGAGCGCTTACTGTGTGCAAAACACTGCACCGAGTCCTTTGGCAGTCACACTTCCCCACTGTACTTATCTTTAAACCCTTGCTTTCCCTTACCGGTAGCTTACTTTAGTGTCCATCTCCCCTACCTGACTGTAGGACCCTTGGTCTCAACGCTGTTGTGCTCGCTTATGTGACAGCGTGGCTCAGTGGAAAGAGCCCGGACTTTGGAGTCAGAGGTCGTGGGTTCAAATCCCGGCTCCGCCACTTGCCAGCTGTGTGACTTTGGGCAAGTCACTTCACTTCTCTGGGCCTCAGTGACCTCATCTGTAAAATGGGGATTAAGACTGTGTGCCCCCCTGGGACAGCCTGATCACCTTGTTTCCTCTCCAGCGCTTAGAACGGTGCTTTGCACATAGTAAGCGCTTAATAAATACCATTATTATTATTATTATTATTAATAAAATCTGTCAATTGACTAGAAAAAAAAGGTCTTACCGTATTTTTCAAGAACACTTTTATCTTAAAGTGAATAATAGTTTTAGAGTAAAAGTTTTCCAGCATCTTCCAGTTTTTCAATCGCCCGTTTTGATGTGCGTTATCCAATTTATTGCTTGACCTGGCTCCTCAATGACGAGGTCCTTTCTCATCCTCTCACTTCTAGAAAATCCTCTCTCTCGAAACTGAGAAGGAAAAGAATTGCCATCACCTTGTAGAGAAAGACAGAGAGATTCAGCGGCTCCAAGAGCAGCTGGGGCGCAGAAACTGCCCCAGTGAGGAACGGGACGACTTGGAGGAGAAAGCAAGAGAGGCCAAGAGGAGAGAGCAGCTCTTGAAGTCCTTCTCCGAAGAGACCGACATTCTGAAAACACAGTTATCGACGGCAACCACAAGACTCTCTGAACTGGAAAGCAAGGCCAGTGCAGTGCAGTTAACCCAGGTATCTGAGTGGAATGGATGTGAGGCATCTCATGTCCGGAATTGTTTTTAGCGAGAAGGGGGATGTGCTTAGGACTTTACGTTGCTGTTCGCCGAGTCCTGAGCCCCTTTCTGCCCACAGCCACCTTCTGTTGTTCCAACTGTTCTTCCCTTAATTTCTTTTAATGGTATTGAAGCGCTTACTATGTGCCAGGCACTGGGGTAGATACGAGCTAGTCAAGCGGGACACAGTGCCTGTCCCGGGTGCGGCTCCCAGTCTTAATCTCCATTTTCCAGATGAGGTCAATGAGGCCCGGAGAAGTGACGTGACTTGCCCAAAGTCACACAGCTGACAAGCGGCAGGACCCAGGCCCTCCCGACTCCCAGGCGGTGCCCACCCACTGGGCCGTGCTGCTTTCTGACGTCCGTCATGACCTCTCTGCTCTGCCAAAGTGTCGGCCGAGGCGGGTGTAATCAGTTGTCTTTATTTGAATCCCACCCCCCTCACTTCCCGTCTCGGAGAGCCCCCCGGCATTCGCGGGGCGCTGCGGGCTCTGGCATTTAGCTCAAGGAATAATAATAATAATGATGGCATTTGTTAAACGCTTACTATGTGCAAAGCACTGTGCCTTGGTGCCCCCACTGCTGTCCCCAATGCCCACCAAGGTGGCACAGCCAGGGGAAATAATATGGATGGTATTTGCTAAGTGCTTACTATGTACCAAGCACTGTTAGTTCATTCATTCGTATTTACTGAGCGCTTACCGTGTGCAGAGCACTTGGGAAGTACAGGTCGGCAACATATAGAGATGGTCCCTGCCCGACAACGGGCTCACGGTCTAGAAGGGGGAGACGGATGGCAAAACAAAACATGTGGACGGGGGTCGAGTCTTCAGAAGAAATAGAATTCAAGCTAGATGCACATCATTAACAAAATAAATAGAATAGTAAATATGGACAAGTAAAATAGAGTCATAAATCTGTACAAACATATATACAGGTGCCATGGGGAGGGAAAGGAAGTAGGGCGGGGGGGGTGGGGAGGAGGAGAGGAAAAAGGGGGCTCAGTGTGGGAAGGCCTACTGAGGTAGGGCTTTGAAGGGAGAAGGAGAGCTAGCTTGGCGGATGTGCGGAGGGAGGGCATTCCGAGCCAGGGGGAGGACATGGGCCGGGGGTCGACGGCGGGACGGGCGAGAATGAGGCACAATGAGGAGATTAGCGGCAGAGGAGCGGAGGGTGCGGGCTGGGCTGGAGAAAGAGAGAAGGGAAGTGAGGTAGGAGGGGGTGAAGGGATGGAGAGCTTTGAAGCAGAGAGTGAGGAGTTTTTGCTTGATGATGCACTGTTCAAAGCACTGGGGTAGGTACAAGGTAATCGGGGTGTCCCACGTGGGGCTCATACGGTCCTAATCCCCATTTTCCAGATGAAGTAACTGGGGCACAGAGAAGTAAAGTGACTTGCCCAAAGTCGCACAGCTGACAAGTGGTGGAGCGGGGATTAGAACCCACGACCCCTGACTCCCAAGCCCGGGCTCTTTCATTCATTCATTCATTCAACCGTATTTATTGAGCGCTTACTGTGTGCAGAGCAGTGTACTAAGCACTTGGGAAGTACAAGTTGGCAACATATAGAGACGGACCCTACCCAACAGCGGGCTCACAGTCAACAGGGGGAGACAGACAACAAAACAAAACATATTAACAAAATAAAATAAATAGAATAAATATGTACAAATAAAATAGAGTAATAAATATGTACAAACATATATACATAAATACGCAGGTGCTCTTTCCACTAAGACGCATCCCCCTTTTAGACTGTGAGCCCACTGTTGGGTAGGGACTGTCTCTATATGTTGCCAACTTGTACTTCCCAAGCGCTTAGTACAGTGCTCTGCACACAGTAAGCGCTCAATAAATACAGTTGATTGATTGATTGATTGAAAGTGGTTGGGGTGTCCAGCGCGGTGGTGTGGACGTCTGCGGCCAAACCACCCTGAACGCGCCCGATCTCGTCTGATCTCGGAAGCTAAGCAGGGTTGGGCCTGGTTAGTATTTGGATGGGAGACCGCCCGGGAATACCGGGCTTAACTTGTATCCCCCTCAGCGCTTAGAACAGTGCTTGACACATAGTAAGCGCTTAACAAATACCATCATCATCATTATTATCATGTCTGGAGCACCTATGGTGTTGCTTCCAGGTTAGGTAGATACCTGGAGGGCTGCAGCCCAAGAGATCAGTCTGCTCCTCCGATGAAACGGGCAACTCCCGGAAGCCTGGAGGCTTAGGGGGAATCTTTGCCGTGACGGCGGGGGGGTCCTTGACCCAAGCCCTGACCTGGAATGGATGGCCACTTCATCACCCAGGCCTAAAGGGGTCCACGAGGCTCAGGATTTTCTGTGGATGATACGGAAGATCTCAGCGCGTCAGGGCCTTTTACTTAACGTTTATAATCTCCAGAGTGACAAACATCGCGCTTCCCGGGATTCGGTGTGCCCAGAGTAGAGTGGAGGTGGAATGGGAAGCCACCGCTTTACGGCTTCTGGGAAGAATGCTCACAATCCAAATTGCGTTTAGGTCGAAGTTTTGACAATGGCACAGTCATTAAGGGAGCGAACAGAGAAACAGTGAGCCATGGATTAGAGCCACTTAACTTCTCGGTGCCTCAGTTTCCTCATCTGAGTAATGGGGATTCCATACCTGTTCTCCCTCCTACTTAGACTGCCAGCCTCATGTGGGACGGGTCTGTCTGACCTTGGTATCTACCCTTGTGCTTAGTACAGCTCAAAGGAAGTGTTTACCATATACCAGCGTGGCTCGGTGGAAAGAGCCCGGGCTTTGGAGTCAGAGTCATGGGTTCAAATCCCTGCTCTGCCAACTGTCAGCTGTGTGACTCTGGGCGAGTCACTTCACTTCTCCGGGCCTCAGTGACCTCATCTGGAAAATGGGGATGAAGACTGTGAGCCCCCCGTGGGACAACCTGATCACCTTGTAACCTCCCCAGCGCTTAGAACAGTGCTTTGCACATAGTAAGCGCTTAATAAATGCCATTATTATTATTATTATTATTATTGTTATTATTACCACAATTATCATTTTAATGTAGAAGTGTTCGGACGATCCCTAGCCATAAAAATGGGCATCCAGAAAGGCACTGAAGCACAGGTTTTCTTCAGGCGACTTCGGCCGTCTTCTCCAGCGTCTCCTAGCTTGGATGACTGCATCTGGTGGGAGGAATTGGCGGGTTTTCATTCATTCATTCATTCAGTCATATTTATTGAGCGCTTACTGTGTGCAGAGCACTGTACTAAGCGCTTGGGAAGTACAAGTTGGCAACATATAGAGACGGTCCCTACCCAACAGTGGGCTCACAGTCTAGAAGTTTTATTAAGGTCTCAATTTACAGTGATGGTATGAACCAAAATCTTCACCACCGAAATTCCCCTGTGTTGAATGCCTTATTCAGATCTTTCCTTTGAACAGATTTCAGAACGGATGTGGCAGTGCGGCCTGGTGGAAAGAACCTGGGGCTGGGAGTTGGGAGACTCATTCATTCAATCGTATTTATTGAGCGCTTACTGTATGCAGAGCACCGTACGACGCATCTGGGAGGGTACAATCCAAGAATAAACTTTTATATTCCCTGCCCATGGCGGTCGATCTGGGTTCTATCCCCAGCTCCTGTCAGTCCTGGAGCTTAGCTTGGGTGATTGGATCGCGCTTCTCCCAGACGTCTCTGCCTGGCAGTGGAGCCAAGGGGAAGGGGCTTTATCACTCCATCTAGTGAGGGAGAACTCTTCAGTCAGTGGTATTTATTGAGCCTTTCCCGGGTGGAATGGGAAGCCACAGTTTTACGGCTTCTGGGAAGAATACTCACAATCCAAATTGCGTTTAGGTCTGAGTTTCGACTAAGAGGAAACTTCAGTCTATACTTCACGCTGCTGCCCGGATCATCTCTGTGCAGAAACGCTCTGGGCGTGTTACTCCCCTCCTCAAAAATCTCCAGTGGCGGCCTGTCAACCTACGCATCAAGCAAAAACTCCTCACTCTCGGCTTCGAGGCTGTCCATCCCCTCGCCCCCTCCTACCTCACCTCCCTTCTCTCCTTCTCCAGCCCAGCCCGCGCCGTCCGCTCCTCTGTCGCCGCTCACCTCCTCACTGGCCCTCGTTCTCGCCCGTCCCGCCGTCGACCCCCAGCCCACATCGTCCCCCGGGCCCAGAATGTCCTCCCTCCGCACATCCGCCAAGCTCGCTCTCTTCCTCCCTTCAAAGCCCTACTGAGAGCTCACCTCCTCCAGGAGGCCTCCCCAGGCTGAGCCCCCTTTTTCCTCTCCTCCTTCCCCTCCCCACAGCACCTGTATATATGTTTGTACAGATTTATGACTCTATTTTACTTGTCCATATTTACTATTCTATGTATTTTGTTAATGATGTGCATCTAGCTTTAATTCTCTTTGTTCTGACGGCTCGACACCTGTCCACCTGTTTTGTTGCCCGTCTCCCCCTTAGACTGTGAGCCCGTTGTCGCTTAGGGACAGTCTCCATATGTTGCCGACTTGTACTTCCCAAGTGCTTAGGACAGTGCTGTGCACACAGCAAGGGCTCAATAAATACGACTGAGTGAATGGATGAAATTGTGGTTACGCTTCTGCGGCAGAGAGGACTGCAGGGGAACATTTTGTAACGATAACAACAACTGTGGCATCTAATCACTTTATACTATGCACTTTGCGAAGCATCAGGGTAGGATAGGTACAACTGTCAGATCAGACACGGTCCCAGCCCCACGTGGGGCTCACGGTCTTTGTGGGAGGACAGTAGGTATTTAATCCTCAATTTACAGAAGAGGAAATTTACAGAAGAGGGAAGTGGCAGAGCTGAGATTAGAACCCAGGTCCCCTGTGCTCATTTCCATCAGAAAAGCAGCGTGGCTCAGTGGGAAGAGCCCAGGCTTGGGAGTCAGAGGTCGTGGGTTCTAACTCCGGCTCTGCCACTTCATTCATTCAATCCTATTTATTGAGCGCTTGCTGTGTGCAGAGCACTGCACTAAGCGCTTGGGAAGTCCAAGTTGGCAACATCTAGAGACGGTCCCTACCCAACAGCGGGCTCACGGTCTAGAAGGGGGAGGCAGAGAACAAAACAAAACATATTAACAAAATAAAATAAATAGAAGAAATATGTTCAAATAAAATAGAGTAATAAGTGCAATAGAGTAATAAATGCCACTTGTCAGCTGTGTGACTTTGGGCAAGTCACTTCACTTCTCTGGGCCTCAGTTACCTCATCTGGAAAATGGGGATTAAGACTGTGAGCCCCACATGGGACATTCTGATCACCTTGTATCCCCCCAGCGCTTAGCGCAGTGCTTGGCACATAGTAAGTTCTTAACAAATGCCATCATTATTATTATTAGACCTTGCTTCTCTACCTCAATCAATCATGCTACTTACAGCGCAAATAATCTCTTCGAGCTTGTTGATTTGGGCGGCTGAAGACCTCCTGTGGGATGCTCATAAGAGCCACGGTTGTTCCCTCTCCCAAGTGCTTCCTTTTTTTAAAAAAAAAAGGTTACTAAGCGCTTACTATGTGCCCAGGACTGTACTAAGAGGTGGATACAAGATAATCAGGTTGGACACAGTAGCTGTTCCACGTGGGGCCCAATCGATTAAAGGGAGGAGGATTCAATCTCAGATTCAGGTGAGGTAACTGAGACATAGAAAAGTTAGGTGATTTGCCTAAGGTCACACAGCAGACAAAGGGTGGAGCTGGGTGGGATTAGAACCCAGGTCCTCTGACTTCCAGGCACATAATAAGAATAAGAATAATAATAACGATGGCATTTATTAAGCGTTTACTATGCGCCAGGCACTGTTCTAAGCGCTGGGGAGGTTACAAGGCGATCAGGTTGTCCCACGGGGGGCTCCCAGTCTTCATCCCCGTTTTCCAGATGAGGTCACTGGGGCCCAGAGATGTGAAGTGACTTGCCCAGAGTCACACTACTGACAGTTGGCGGAGCCAGGATTTGAACCCATGACCCCAAACCCGGGCTCTTTCCTTTGAGCCACGCTGCTCTTTCCACTAGGCCACTCCGCTTCTTACTTTCCATTCTGTTCTGAAATCGTCTGCTCCGCCATCACCAGTTGATGGCAATATTGTTTTAAAAATGGGAAAATCACCAAGTGGGACTCAGTCAATCATATTTGAGCGCTTACTGTGTGCAGAGCACTGTACTGAGCGCTAGTGAGATGTTTTAGGCTGTTTTGTCTCTTCCTGTTTTTTTTTAAACAATAGTAGCACATGGTCCCTTGTATAAGTCCTATTAGAAAAAAATATATAATAATAATAATAATTTTGGTATTTAAGTGCTTACTATGTGCCAAGCACTGTACTAAGCGCTGGGGGAGATACAAGGTAATCAGGTCGTCCCACATGGGGCTCCCAGTCTTAATCCCCATTTTCCAGATGAGGTAACTGAGGCACAGAGAAGTTAAGTGACTTGCCCAAAGTCACACAGCGGCTAAGTGGCGGAGCCGGGATTGGAACCCGTGACCTGTGGCTCCCAAGCCTGCGCTCTTTCCACTGAGCCACGCCGCTTCTCTATCTGTAAAGTGTTAGCTTTCTCTTTCTCTACAAGCCATTGTGCGGTTTGGGTTCTGTGCATTTAATTTGAGAACGAAATACGGTCCCGAATCGGAGGCCCCAAATAATTTAGCGGTTGTGGGGGTCTTGAAAGGTTGGGGTTTTTATTTATTTTTTTGATGCTCGGCTTCAGGGGTCGCTTAGCGATGGGGGTTTTTGTGCCCAGTTGGTGACGTGCCTAGCATTGGAGGGTAGAGCCCAAATAATAATAATAATAATAATGGAATTTATTAAGCGCTTACTATGTGCAAAGCACTGTTCTAAGCGCTGGGGAGGTTACAAGGTGATCAGGTTGTCCCCCGGGGGGCTCACAGTCTTAATTCCCATTTTACAGATGAGGTAACTGAGGCCCAGAGAAGTGAAGCGACTTGCCCAAAGTCACCCAGCTGACAAGTGGCAGAGCCGGGATTTGAACCCATGACCTCTGACTCCAAAGCCCGGGCTCTTTCCACTGAGCCCCGCTGCTTCTATATAAGCCAAAGAGGCTAATCCGCGGCCGGACGGGAGCCCCTCTCCACAGGTGGATTCTGCTCCGGGGACGGCTCGGGGCCCGCCGCGATAAGCCGCCCTCAGACGTTGTGAGCTTCGGGGGGCAGAGCCTGGGGGGAATTCGAGAAGCAGCGTGGCTCAGTGGACAGAGGTCATGGGTTCAAATCCCGGCTCCGCCAATTGTCAGCTGGGTGACTTTGGGCAAGTCACTTCACTTCTCTGGCCCTCAGTTCCTTCATCTCTAAAATGGGGATTAAGACCGCGAGCCCCCCCCGTGGGACAACCTGATCACCTTGTAACCTCCCCAGCGCTTAGAACAGTGCCAGGCACATAGTAAGCACTTCATAAATGCCATCATTATTATAATTATTATTATTTGACCTCACTCCCTGCAAGGTGGGGCCTCCCCGTCTCCGAAGGAGCTCTGGCACTTGGGACCCAGACTGGGGGAGAGAACCCCTAAATGAGGTCGGCCCATTTAGCCCCAGGAGCCGGCCCTTTCTGAATGTCAGACTAAACGCATCGTGTAACTGACTTCATTCATTCAGTCGTATTTATTGAGCGCTTACTGTGTGCCGAGCACTGTACTAAGCGCTTGGGAAGTCCAAGTTGCCAACATATAGAGACGGTCCCTACCCAACAGCGGGCTCACAGTCTTCGGTGTTGGGGCCTCGTTCCTGGGGCCCTGAAGTATGTAGGAGTATTTTCTCTTACTCAGTGGCACTTGAGCGCTTTTGTGTGCAGAACACCGTACTAAATCCTTGAGAAAGTGTATATATGTTTGTACGTATTTATTACTCTATTTTATTTGTACACATTTATTCTATTTCGTTTTGTTAATATGTTTTGTTTTGTTGTCTGTCTCCCCCTTCTAGACTGTGAGCCCGCTGTCGGGTAGGGACCGTCTCTGTATGTTGTCAACTTGGACTTCCCAAGCGCTTATTACAGTGCTCTGCACACAGTAAGCGCTCAATAAATACGATTGATTGATTGATTATTACAGTGCTCTGCACACAGTAAGCTCAATAAATACGATTGAATGAATGAATGAATACAGCAGGGCTCACAGGGTGCTTACAATCTACAGATTTAATTTAGGCCAAATTTTTTACTGAAATCCCAAATATACTGGCCACTTGTGAGCTCATCTTGGGCAGGGAATGTGTCTACCATCGGGAAGCAGCGTGGCTCGGTGGAAAGAGCCCGGGCTTTGGAGTCAGAGGTCAGGGGTTCAAATCCCGGCTCCGCCAACTGTCAGCTGGGTGACTTTGGGCAAGTTGCTTCACTTCTCTGTGCCTCAGTTCCCTCATCTGGAAAATGGAGTGAAGACTGTGAGCCGCCCGTGGGATGACCTGATCACCTTGTAACCTCCCCAGCACTTAGAACAGGGCTTTGCACATAGTAAGTGCTTAATAAATGCCATCATTATTATTATTACCAACTCTATATTGTACTCTCCCAATCGCTTAGGACGATACTCTGCACGTGGTAAGTGCTTATTAAATGCAATTGAAACATAAGTGGCTATATGGATAATAGGCCGAGGTATTCATTCATTCAGTTTTATTTATCGAATGCTTACTGTGTGCAAAGCATCGTACTAAGCATTTAGGAGAGTACAGTATAGAATCAGACACATTCCTGCCCACAGTGAGCTCGCAGTCTAGAGGGAGAGACAGACAATATGAATAGAAAAATTAAGAAATTCCAGATATATGCAGATATATAGATATAGGCAGATATATAGATACACACACACGCTCATCAGTTAACCAGCGACGAGCAAGTCGTCAAGGAAGTGCATCTTATTTGTAAATAGCCACCTCGGCAGTGAGAGTCAGAAAGAGATCGCAGTAAGACTTCGAGTCTAAGGGGAGGCCGCACAGCCCAAAGCAGAGCGATATTGTAGTTTGGCTAGGGGACCAAGCCAATCTTTAGTTCGATAAACAAGGGATTTGGCAGGTGGGAGTCGTCCTCTTCTCTTCTTCCTGAGGGAGAAGTGCCCTGTCCTTGGTTACCTTGCCGTTTCTCTAGGAGGAATGAGGTTGTCTTTTGGACGAGAGCCACGTGCTTGGGTAAAGACAGCCTCAGGGACCCTTGAGCAGAGCAAGATTCAAAGCAGAAGCCCAGAGAGATGTTTAATGTGCTCCTAGGTCACCTCTCCCCGGCACTCTGGGAGTTTGGGAATTTTGGGAACAGGACTTTTTAGGAGATCCGGAGTGGCTGGGAAGTTTGGGAACAGGAATTTCTAGCAGGTCCGGAGTGGCGCGGGCACAGAGCAGGGCAGAGGATGCGGTGTCCCGCGTCAGAGGTTGGCGTTCCCTTTTCACCTTCCTGTAAAGGGGATGTGTTGTCAATCTCCCGTCGCCCAGTTGCCCTCGGGGGCTCGTTCAGGGCATCGTCACCTGGCCAGTTGCTCCTTGTGCCCCTGAACTGGGGCCTGGACTCTAACCCCGGGTGTTTGGAAAGTCTGGGCCCCGGCCTCGGGCCGCCCAACCCCGCTCGCTCGAAGGTGAAGAGGTAAAGGAGCAGTGGTGGAGACAATCAAGGCCTCAGGGCCACTGCCCCGGCTGCACCTTCAGCAGACCCAGCGGAAGTGGGGATCGGCTTCTTGAACTGACGAACGTCTTCCCAAAAAGAAACCAACTGGGTGCGTTGGATTGGAAAGCCCCAGTCTAGGGCTCACAGTCTAGAAGGGAGAGACGGACGACAAAACGAAACAAGTAGACGGGTGTCAGAACCGTCAGAATAAATAGAATTATAGTTATGTGCACATCATTAATAGAATAGAGTATAATAATGGCATTTATCAAGCGCTTACGATGTGCAAAGCACTCTTCTAAGCGCTGGAGAGGTTACAAGGGGATCAGCGTGTCCCACGGGGGGCTCACAGAGAAGAGAAGCAGCGTGGCTTAGTGGAAAGAGCACGGGCTTTGGAGTCAGAGGTCATGGGTTTGAATCCTGACTCAGTTGTCCGCTGTGTGACTTTGGGCAAGTCACTTAATAATAATAATAATAATGGCATTTATTAAGCGCTTACTATGTGCTGAGCACTGTTCTAAGCACTGAATCAATCAATCAGTCATATTTATTGAGCGCTTACTGTGTGCAGAGCACTGTACTAAGCACTTGGGAAGTACAAGTCGGCAACACATAGGGACAGTCCCTACCCAACAGTGAGCTCACAGTCTAGAAGGGGGAGACAGAGAACAAAACCAAACATACTAACAAAATAAAATAAATAGAATAGATATGTACAAGTAAGATAAATAGAGTAATAAACATGTACAAACATATATACATATATACAGGTCCTGTGGGGAAGGGAAGGAGGTAAGATGGGAATGGAGAGGGGGAGAGGAAGGAAGGGGCTCAGTCTGGAAAGGCCTCCTGGAGGAGGTGAACTCTCCGTAGGGCCTTGAAGGGAGGAAGAGAGCTAGCTTCCCAGCCGAACTTCTCTGTGCCTCAGTTACCTCATCTGTAAAATGGGGATGAAGACTGTGAGCCCGTTGTGGGACAACCTGATCGCCTTGTATCCCCCCCCCCAGCGCTTAGAACAGTGCTTTGCACATAGTAAGTGCTTAATTAATGCCATTATTATTATTATTATTAGTCCCCATTTTCCAGATGAGGTAACTAAAGCCCAGAGAAGTGAAGTGACTTGCCCAAAGTCACCCAGCTGACAGTGGGCGGAGCCGGGATTTGAACCCATGACCTCCGACTCCAAAGCCCGGGCTCTTTCCACTGAGCCACACTGCTTCTCCCAAGATAATGCCAGAGTCGCCGCTCTGGGCATGTCATCCCCCTCAGACATCTCCAGTGGTTGCCCGTCAACCTCCGTATCAAGCAAAAACTCCTCACCCTCGGGTTCAGAGCTGTCCATCCCCTCGCCCCCTCCTTCCTCACCTCCCTTCTCTCCTTCTGCGGCCCAGCCCGCACCCTCCGCTCCTCTGCCGCTAATCTCCTCACCGTACCTCATTCTCGCCTGTCCCGCCATCGACCCCCGTCCACGTCCTAACTCCAGCCTGGAATTCCCTCCCTCCTCAAATCCGCCAAACGGCCGCACTTCCCCCCCTTCAAAGCCCAACAGAAGGCTTCAGGAGGCCTTCCCAAACTAAGCCCCCCTTTTCCTCAGTTTCACCTCGCCCCAACTGCTCCCTTTTCTCTATTCCCCCTTTCCTGCCCCACAGCACTCGTGTATATATGTACAAATCTCTAATTCTATTTATTTATATTAATTCCTGTTTTAATTGTTCTGATGTGTGTCTGTGTATGGAGAAGCAGCGTGGCTCAGTGGAAAGAGCCCGGGCTTTGGAGTCAGAGGGCGTGGGTTTTCATCCGGGCTCCGCCACTTATCAGCTGTGTGACTCTGGGCAAGTCACGTCACTTCTCTGGGCCTCAGTTCCCTCATCTGGAAAATGGGGATGAAGACTTTGAGCCCCCCGTGGGACAACCTGATCACCTTGTATCCTCCCCAGCGCTTAGAACAGTGCTTTGCACATAGTAAGCGCTTAATAAATGCCATTATTATTATTATTATTATGTGCCTGGAAGTCAGAGGACCTGGGTTAGTTGAAAGAGCCTGGGCTTGGGAGTTTGAGGTTGTAAGTTCTCATCCTGCCTCCACCACTTCATTCATTCATTCAATCGTATTTATTGAGTGCTTAACAGTGTGCAGAGCACTGTACTAAGCACTTGGGAAGTACAAATTGGCAACATCTAGAGATGGTCCCTACCCAACAGTGGGCTCACAGTCTAGCCATCATCATTATTATTATATATATATATATATATATATATATATATATATATATCCAATTCTATTTATATTGATGCTATTAATACCCATATACTCATTTTGATGTCTGTCTCCCCTCTTCTAGACTGTAAGCCCATCGGGGCAGGGATTGTCTCTTTTTGTTGTGAACTGTATTTGAATTGTATTTTATTTCGTTAATATGTGTTGTTTTGTCATCTGTCTCCCCCTTCTAGACTGTGAGCCCGCTGTTGGGTAGGGACCATCTCTATATGTTGCCGACTTGGACTTCCCAAGCGCTTAGTACAGCGCTCTGCACACAGTAAGCGCTCAATAAATAGGATTGAATGAATGAATTGTACTTTCCAAGCACTTAGTACAGTGCTCTGCACACAGTAAGTGCTCAATAAATAGGATTGAATGAATGAATGGTACTTTCCAAGCGCTTAGTACAGTGCTCTGCACACAGTAAGCGCTCAATAAATAGGATTGAATGAATGAATGAATTGTACTTTCCAAGTGCTTAGTACAGTGCTCTGCACACAGTAAGCGCTCAATAAATAGGATTGAATGAATGAATGAATTGTACTTTCCAAGCGCTTAGTATAGTGCTCTGCACACAGTAAGCGCTCAATAAATAGGATTGAATGAATGAATGAATGGTACTTTCCAAGCGCTTAGTACAGTGCTCTGCACACGGTAAGCGCTCAATAAATAGGATTAGATGAATGAATGAATGAATTGTACTTTCCAAGCGCTTAGTACAGTGCTCTGCACACAGTAAGCGCTCAATGAATCCGACTGAATGAACGAATAAGTATTCTTTAAAGGCCCAGCATTCACTGCAGGTGTGCACCGCTTATGTAGGTCGTCACCATTCATTCCATCGTATTTATTGAGCGCTTACGGTGTGCAGAGCACTGTACCAAGCGCTTGGGAAGTAGAAGTTGGCGATGAATAGAGGCGGTCCCTACCCAACGGGGGCTGACACCTGATGGAGTTCCCTCCCCATCCCTGGCAGAGGGACGGGCGGGACTCCAGCCAGGCCTGACGCACACAGTAAGCGCTCAATAAATACAATTGATTGATTGATTGCGCGGCTGAGGTGAGTGGGTTTCGGGGGAGAGACCCTGGATCGTAGCGAACCAAATCCCTCCGGCACTAATCCATTTTGATTCGCTTACAGGAAACGGCCTTGGACTCGCGCCTGGGAAATATCGGAGCCGTGGAGTTGCAGCTGAAAGACGTAAGTGTCTCCCCGGCCATTTCAATGGGGCTGAAGGCCGGCCCACTTCCCTCTGAAGCAAAGCTGGCGCCTGCTGTAGGCCGTGGGTTCGAATCCCGGCTCCGCGGCTCGTGTTGCCAACTTGTACTTCCCAAGCGCTTAGTACAGTGCTCCGCACACAGCAAGCGCTCAATGAATACGATGGAGCGAATGACTTGGGGCAAGTCACTTCACTTCTCGGGGCCTCATCTGTAAAAGTGGGGATTGAGACTGGGAGCCCCACGTGGGATAAGCATCATCATCATCAATCGTATTTATTGAGCGCTTACTATGTGCAGAGCACTGTACCAAGCGCTTGGGAAGTACAAATTGGCAACATATAGAGACAGTCCCTACCCAACAGTGGGCTCACAGTCTAAAAGGGGGAGACAGAGAACAAAACCAAACATACTAACAAAATAAAATAAATAACCTTCATTACCTTGTCTCCCCCCCACCACAGCGCGTAGAACAGTGCTTAACAAATACCACCGTTATCATTAAGAAGAAGCAGCGTGGCTCAGTGGAAAGAGCCCGGGCTTTGGAGTTGAGGGTCATGGGTTCGAATTCCGACTCTGCCAGCTGTCAGCTGTGTGACTTGGGGCAAGTCGCTTCACTTCTCTGGGCCTCAGCGACCTCATCTGGAAAATGGGGATGAAGACTGGGAGCCCCCCGTGGGACAACCTGATCTCCTTGAAATCTCCCCAGCGCTTAGTACTTAGTACTAGTACTTAGTACTAGTACTTAGTACTTAGTACTTGCAAAGCTTAGCTTTGCAAATAGTAAGCGCTTAATAAATGCCATTATTATTATTATTATTATTATTACTAGCTGTCTGCTTGGAAGAAAGTTCTGTAACTCCGAAGCCCTGGGTTTGCAGGTGGTGATCGCCACAGTGTTACCAAAGTTGGACGACTAGAAAGATACGGAAAACTTTAAGCCCTGCTCCCTGTCAACATGTGAGGAAGTCGCACAGGCCTGGGTGTTGGAGGGCCTGGGTTTTTGGTGGGTTTTTTTTTAATGGCATTTATTAAGCGCTTACTATGTGCAAAGCACTGTTCTAAACGCCGTAACTGCTACTTGCCTGCTATGTGACGTGGAGGAAGCGGCGTGGCTCAGTGGAAAGAGCCCGGGCTGAGGAGTCGGAGGTAATGGGTTCTAATCCCGGCTCCACCGCTTGTCTGCTGTGTGACTTTGGGCAAGTCACTTCACTTCTCTGGGCCTCAGTTGCCCCATCTGTAAAATGGGGATGAAGACTGTTAGCTCCATGTGGGACAACCTGATGACCTTGTATCCCCCCCCAGTGCTTAGAACAGTGCTTGGCACATAGTAAGCGCTTACCAATGCCATCATTATTATTATTATTTAACTCCTCTGGGCCTCAGTTTCCTCATCTGTACAATGGGGAGTCAATACCTGTTCTTCCTCCTCCTTATTAATAATTAATAATAACGGCATTTGTTAAGCACTGACTATATGCAGAGCACTGTTCTAAGCGCAGGGAGGATACAAGGAGATCATGTTGTCCCATGTGGGGCTCACAGTCTTAATCCCCATTTTCCAGGTGAAGGAACTGAGGCCCAGAGAAGTGAAGTGACTTGTCCAAAGTCACACGGCTGACAGGCGACGGAGCCGGGATTTGAACCCATGACCTCTGACTCCAAAGCCCGGGCTCTTTCCACTGAGCCACGCTGCTTGCTTACTGTGTGCAAAGCACTCTACTAAGCGCTTTAGACTGTGAGCCCCCGTTGGGAGAGGGACCGTGTCTAACCTGATTCTTATATATAATAATAATAATAATGTCGGCATTTATTAAGCACTTACTATGTGCAAAGCACTGTTCTAAGCACTGGGGAGGTTACAAGGTGATCAGGTTGTCCCTCGTTGGGGCTCACAGTCTTAATCCCCATTTTCCAGAAGATCAGTGACTTGCCCAGAGTCCCACAGCTGACAATCAGCGGAGCCGGGATTTGAACCCACGACCTCTGACTCCAAAGCCTGTGCTCTTTCCTACTGAGCCACGCTGCTTGGCACATAGCAAGCACTTAAATACCACAATTATTATTATTTTGAAGGGAGAAGGGGTTCTGTCTGACTCCAAGAAGGGCTAAAAGTGAGGTCTGCCACCCCATCCCTCGAATGCTGATCCCTAGGCCTTCCTGGGAACCACCCTTGGATTTCTTCCAAGTTCACTTCTGCAGCAGGAAATTCAACTCCCTGTTTAGGAATTGATATGACAGGTCTATCTGAGGTTTTCACCACTCTGGCAACCAGCAGCCTAAAACAAGCCCGTCTTTCATTTGATCCCCCTCGCTGTTTCGACCTCAGGCGGAGGGCTGTCTCCTTTCGGGACTGCAAGGGGCCAAGGGTGTGCGTTGTTTTCTTTTCTGATATCCGTTAAGTGCTTTCTGCGTGCCAGGCACTGTATTAAGCGCTGGGGTAGATACGAAATAATCAGGTTGGACACGGTGCATGTCCCGTGTGGGGCTCCCAGCCTTAATCCCCATTTTACAGATGAATAGCTGAGGCACAGAGAAGTTAAGTGACTGGCCCCAGGTCACACAGCCAGAGAAGTGGCAGGGCCAGGAGCATCCCACCTTCCGTCGTGAGGTCAGTCCGGTAGGCGGATCCGTAGGGTTTTCTTAGAAAAGATAATGGAAGTGGTTTACCGCTGCCTTCTTCCACGCAGTAAAAACTTGAGTCTCTGCCGTTGCCTTTGTTCAGTATTTTGATCCCTTGGTCATCTAGACTGTGAGCCCACTGTTGGGTAGGGACCATCTCTATATGTTGCCAACTTGTACTTCCCAAGCGCTTAGTACAGTGCTCTGCACACAGTAAGCGCTCAATAAATACGATTGATGATGATGATCTCTATATGTTGCCAACTTGTACTTCCCAAGCGCTTAGTACAGTGCTCTGCACACAGTAAGCGCTCAATAAATACGATTGAATGAAATGAATCTGACTTTGACTCCCGTGCCGCTGCGGCCCAGCACGGGTGCATCAACTTTAACGCTTCAGCTTAGACCTTTCCGTCACGGGTAGTCCTGTGTGGCGTAGCTCTAAGCTTTATCCGTCGACGCAAACTCTCCTGCCATATTAAGGCGTAGATTCGCAGGAGAGGATTGGATACATAGCGGTAATTTATTTATCTCCATGTCTGTATCCCCTTCTAAACCGTAAGCTCTTTGTGGGCAGGGAACCCTTCTACCAACTCTGTTGTGTGTGTGTATATATATATTTGTACAGATTTATCACTCTATTTATTTTACTTGTCCATATTGACTATTCTATTTATTTTGTTAATGATGTGCATCTAGCTTTACTTCTATTTATTTTGTTAATGATGTGTCACTTCATTTCTCTGGGCCTCAGTTACCTCCTCTGTAATTTGGGGATTAAGACCGTGAGCCCCATGTGGGACAACCTGATCATCTTGTAAATTCCCCAGCGCTTAGTACAGTACTTTGCACATAGTAAGCGCTTAATAAATGCCATCATCATTATTATTATTATCTAGCTTTACTTCTGTTTATTCTGACGACTTGACACCTGTCCACATGTTTTGTTTTGTTGTCTCCCCCCCCCCCTTCTAGACCGTGAGCCTGTAGTTGGGTAGGGACCATCTCTGTATGTTGCCGACTTGTACTTCCCAAACACTTAGTACAGTGCTGTGCACACAGTAAGCGCTCAATAAATACGATTGAATGAATGAATGAATAGGGACCGTCTCTATATGTTGCCGACTTGGACTTCCCAAGCGCTTAGTACAGTGCTCTGCACACAGTAAGCGCTCAGTAAATGCGATTGAATTAAATGAATGAATACTCTCTCAAGCAGGCGCTCAATAAATACCATAGATTCGTAGCTGTTTCCCCACCCCGACCACAGTTCAGTTTAGGTCCCACTTTAGGGTTGGAGCTATGTGTAAAATTATGTGTAAAAAGAGATGGGAAATCTGGTCCCTTTTCTACACCGTTTCCTTCTCCCCCTGGTAGACTGCAAACTCTTTAAGGTCAGAGATCAGGTCCGCTAATTCTACTGTGCATCCCCAAGCACTTAGTACAGTCCTCCACACATAGAAGACACTCAATGAGGTGCTCAAGAAGTATTATTGATTAGCACCAAACTAAAGAATTCATCAAGCCTCTTCGCTAGCTCCTTTTCAACCCCATCGTCACCGATCCCTACGCTCAATCCCTAGTCGGCCTCTAGCTTTTAGAATAGTTTTTTTATGATGTATGTTCTAAGTGCTGGGGTAGATACAAATTAATTAGTTTGTACACAATCCCTGCTCTTCATGGGGCTCACAGTCTGAAGTAGGAGAGAGAACAGGAGAACGGGGCCACGGAGCAGTTAAGTGACTTATCCAAGGCCACACGGTAAGCAATTGGCAGAGCCGGGCTTAGAAGCCAAGCCCTTGCTCTTTCCATCCTTTCCGTGCAGCTTATTAACTTTGCTATCATAGCCAAGGACTTTTCAGACTCCTTTTTCTTATTTGCACCTGGCCTGCTATTTTTCAGAAGTTTCCCTGTTCTGTTAGGTGACCTTTCCCCGTTATAAAAGATGAATCACGCTCCTATTTTGTTGGATCATTCCCTTTTTTTTGGTCTGTGGCCCAGATTTCACCTGAAATACAATGGTTTGGAAACACTCGAGTCTCCTTGAAGATGATTTCTTTGGTATCTACTGCTTTTCACCTTTTCCTAGCTAAGATCCGTTTCTTTATTGGAAATCTCTGCGTTGTATTTTTTGGTTTGTTTTTTTTTTGTTTTATTTTTCCCTCCCCAGAGATGATTTTCTCCTTTTTCCTCAGCAGCCTGAGGGCTGTCTTGAGAGTTGGGGCCGTTCTACAGTGGACCCACTCTAACCCCCTCAATCCCTCCTTCCCCCCTGCAACCCACCCCACCATTAGGGTGAGGAATTCCCAGCGAAGCTGGAAGATGTCAGGTTCAAAACCAACTGAGGAAACACTTCTTCACCCAGCACGTGGTGAGCACATGGAATTTCAGAAGGGATGTGGGTTACGTTCCTGGCCGAGAGAATCATTGCTGGGTGTTGGATGATATCCCTAATCAAGAGGCTGAAAGTCCAGAAGGGGAACCGGCCCACTGTTCTTCCAAGAATTTGGGATCCAGTAATGACAATACTCCTGGTCATTTCTTCACCCTCTGTTAGTTTCTTAGAAGACACACTGATTTAATAATAATAATAATGATAATAACGCCGATATTTGTTAAGCGCTTACTATGTGCAAAGCACTGTTCTAAGCACTGGAGGGATACAAGGTGATCAGGTTGTCCCACGGGGGGCTCACAGTCTTAATCCCCATTTTAAAGATGAGGGAACTGAGGCACAGCGAAGCAGAGTAGCTTGCCCAAAGTCACCCAGCTGACAGTTGGCGGAGCTGGGATTTGAACCCATGACCTCTGGCTCCAAAGCTCTTTCCACTGAGCCATGCTGCTTCTCTATTTGATTTGATTTGATTTTCTTTGTCTATCTGTGCATTGCTTATTCATATCTACAGCCTAGCGAGCAGGAATCAACCGATCAATGGTATTTCATTCATTCAATCGTATTTATTGAGCGCTCACTGTGTGCAGGGCACTGTACTAAGCGCTTGGGAAGTCCAGGTTGGCAACATATAGAGACGGTCCCTACCCAGCAACGGGCTCACAGTCTAGAGGCTGTGTATTTGAGTGCTAACTGGGTGCCGAGCACCGTACGAAGCACTAAGGAGAACCCGGAACAGTAGAGCTGGTAGATGTAATCCCCGTCATCAAGGAGAAGCAGCGCGGGCCTAATGGAATGGGCATGGACTGGAGGGTTAGGGTTAGGGTCAGGTCCGCTGTGTGACCTTGGGCAAGTCACTTAACTCTTCTGGACTTCCATTTCCTCATCTGTAACGTAGAGATTAAATCCTCCTCCCTCCTCCCGTGTCCGGCATACAGTAAGTGCTGAACAAATGCCATTAAAAACCAAAAAGGAGTTTACAATCTAGTGGGATGGGAGTGGGGGCGAGTAAATGGGAAGTAAGAATATAATGTTCTTGTACTTCCCAAGCGCTTAGTACAGTGCTCTGCCTACAGTAAGCGCTCAATAAATACGATTGATTGATTGATAATGTTGGGTGCATATAAGTGCTGAAGGGGTAGCAAAGTCTTAGGGGGAATAAGTTTAAGGGCACAGATGGCACAGAAGGGAGGATGGATAGACTGGCGGGATGGCAGCCCTTCTAGACTGTGAGCCCGTCGTTGGGTAGGGCCCATCTCTACATGTTGCCAACTTGTACTTCCCAAGCGCTTAGTACAGTGCTCTGCACACAATAAGCACTCAATAAATACGGTTGAATGAATGGGAGGTTAATTAGAGAAGGATTTCATGGAGGAGAGATTTTTTAGTAGGGTTTTGAAGAGGGAGAAAATGGCCTGTCAGCTGAGAAGCAGCGGGGCTCAGCAGAAAGAGCCCGGGCTTTGGAGTCAGAGGTCAGGGGTTCAAATCCCGGCTCTGCCAACTGTCAGCTGGGTGACTTGGGGCAAGTCACTTCACTTCTCTGGGCCTCAGTGACCTCATCTGGAAAATGGGGATGAAGACTGGGAGCTCCCCCGCCGTGGGACAACCTGATCGCCTTGCGCATGGAACAGTGCTTTGCACATAGTAAGCGCTTAATAAATGCCTTCATCATCATCATTCATTCATTCAATCGTATTTATTGAGCACTTACTGTGTGCAGAGCACTGTACTGAGTGCTTGGGAAGTACAGGTTGGCATCGTCATTTGAAGAGGGAAGGAGCCCCAGGCAGCAGGGAGGATGTGAATAAGGGGTCAATGGTGGATGTGATTGAGGTCCAGTGAGGCAAGGGAGGAGAGAGAGATCTGACACGGGACCTTTGAGCCAACAGTGAGGAGTTGTACTTCCCAAGCGCTTAGTACAGTGCTCTGCACACAGTAAGCGCTCAATAAATACAATTGAATGAATGAATGAGTTTCCGTTTAACACGGAGCCATCGGAGGCTCTGGAGACGGGCACGGAATGACCTTTTTATCCGAACGATCCGATCCGCCGAATGACTTTTTTAGCGGAATGATCCGATCGGCCGATTGGAAGTGGGGAGTGGCGAGAGGCCTGGAGGCAGGGAGGGCCAGCAGGCAGGTGAGTGGAATATGAGAAGCATTTGGACCAGGATGGAGAGGTAAGGGCGGGGTCTAGAGATGTCGGGAACGTTTAAAACTGAGAGGATTCGGTGGCCGGTGGAACAGGCGGCTCAGAAGAGAGAGATGGGGGGAGGATGATGCGGTGGCGACAGGCCGGTGATACCGGGTGATGACGGCTGTCTCTACAGTGACGGACGCGTCCCGGTGGGGAGAGGGTTTGGATGGAAAGATGAATCTTATGTATATATGTTTGTACATATTTATTACTCTCTTTATTTATTTTACTTGTACATATCTATTCTATTTTATTTTGTTAATATGTTTGGTTTCGTTCTCTGTCTCCCCCTTCTAGACTGTGAGCCCGCTGTTGGGTAGGGACTGTCTCTATATGTTGCCAACTTGGACTTCCCAAGTGCTTAGTCCAGTGCTCTGCACACAGTAAGCGCTCAATAAATACGATTGATTGATTAATTGATTGAATCGATCGGAGCACTAAGTGCCGCGTTTTCCTCTGCCCGCATTTTTGCAGGTTCGGAGGCCGGGTGCAGCCCGGAAATGCCGGACGTGGGAAACCCATCTATCCTCACGCGTTTTGTGTCTTGTATTTTTCTTGTTTGCGTCAGGCCCTGGAGAAAAATCAGCAGTGGCTGAAGTACGATCAGCAGCGAGAGGTCTACGTAAGGAGCCTCCTGGCGAAAATCATCCAGTTGGAACAACAGGCCGCAGCCGTCGCCCAGCCCCTCCAAAAGAAAGCGGAAGAGGGCAATTCCGAAGGTCCGTACCCCACTTCTCTCTCTCTCTCCCCGCTTTCTTTCACTCTCTCTCCCTCTTTTTCTCAGGATATGTTGCCAACTTGTACTTCCCAAGCGCTTAGTACAGTGCTCTGCACACAGTAAGCGCTCAATAAATACGCTTGATTGATTGATTTTCTCTCAGGCTCTGACTCCAAAGCCTAGGCTCTTTCCACCGAGCCACGCTGCTTCCCTTATTCTTAGAAACACCGTCAGACATAGTAAGCGCTTAATAAATGCCATCGTCATTATTATTATTAACTTGAGTGGCTAGCCCAAGATAACGCAGCAGACATGTGGCGGAGCTGGGGGATTTGAACCCAGGTTCTTCTGATTCCTAGTCCCTTGCTACATTCATTCAATCGTATTTATTGAGCACTCACTGTGTACAAAGCACTGTGCTACACCCACTAGGCCGTGCCACGTCTCCTGGCACCTTTCCGTACATGGACAAGCACTTAGTACAGTGTTCTGCGCACAGTAAGTGCTCAATAAATACGATTGAATGAATGACAGTGCCCAGCCCAGGGACAGCCTCCAGCCCAGCCTAGGCTGAGAAGCAGCGTGGCTCAGTGGAAAGAGCCCGGGCTTTGGAGTCAAAGGTCATGGGTTCGAATCCCGGCTCCGCCAACTGCCAGCTGTGTGACTCGGGGCAAGTCACTTCACTTCTCTGGGCCTCAGTGACCTCATCTGGAAAATGGGGGTGAAGACCCCGGGGGGCAACCTGATCACCGTGTAACCTCCCCAGCGCTGAGAACAGTGCTCTGCACATAGTAAGCGCTTAATAAATGCCATTATTATTATTATTACCTCTTCCTCCTCCTACCAGACAGGGACTCCTGAGGGTCATCATCAATCGTATTTATCGAGCGCTTACTGTGTGCAGAGCACTGTACTAAGCGCTTGGGAAGTACAAGTTGGCAACATATAGAGACAGTCCCTACCCAACAGTGGGCTCACAGTATATTGATGGGTCAATCTTCCCATCAGCAGGCACCAATACCCTCCAGGCAGTGCGCCTCTCCGAAGTTGAACCGAAGCACTTGGTACGGTGCTTCGGCCACTGTAAGCGCTCAATACATCCGAACGAATGAATCCTCGATGGGATGGCGATTGGCCACCTGGGCCCCGCCCCACAATGGCCACCTGAGCCCCGGGACTTTTCAGGATCAGGGAACCAGTCTCTGGGTTCGGTCTCAAACCCCATCTTCCCCTTATTTGGGCCGGTGAGTCCCATGTCGGACGGGGACTGAATCTTCCCCGATTATCTCGTCTACCGCAGTGACGAGACTTCTGCGGTCTATCCCCGATTATCTCATCTACCTGGAGGCCTAGCGGGGCAGCTTAGCTCTTCCGTTTCCAAAGGAGAGTTGAAGAAGAAGCCAGCATTCGTGGTCCCATTTTTCCCGCTTCTTCTCAGGTATAGAAGAACCAGCCAGATGGGAATCCTCCAGAAACCCCTGAATGGATCTCTGTCTCTTCTGCCAGGTTATCTGTCGGAGGAAAAGCGAAAGTACTATGACCGACTCTTCCTGGCTGCGAAAAGGGATCTGGAAGTGGAACGGCAAACCGTCACGCAACTGAGGTTCGATCTTAATGAATTTCAAAGGAAATATGAAGCAGCCAAGCAGGAGGTGTGCGATTTAAGCCACCGCCTGTACTCGCAAAGAGAGGCAGATGTCCAGACTCTGGAAGACCAGAGTAAGATGGAGAAAATACAGAGGCTGAAGAAGGAAAATGAACTTTCCAGAAGGAAACTGGAAGAAGAAAAGAAAAGATCTGAAGAACTCTTATCTCAGGTGAGTCCTGAATGGTTTGCCAGGCTGCTCCCGAATTAAATCGCCTTGAGAACGCAAATATATTGCTAAATGAGCAGAAAATCGTTGCTTTGGCTGTAGCCTTTTTACGGATCCATAATGTTCCGTGTTGACCCTCAGAGGAAAGTTGAGCGTCCCGATTTGGTCACCGCGAAGGGACTTGGACGGAGACTGTGAGTCCCGTGTCGGACGGGGACTGAATCTTCCCTGATTATCTCATCTACCTCAGTGAGGGATGGGTGGCAGTTACCCAGGCCGGGCTTGGTGATCCAGAAGTCGTAGAACCGTGCTTGGCACATAGTGAGCGCTTAACAAATGCCATCGTCGTCATTATTATCATTAGCAGTAGGCAAATAATGGAGCCATCCCAAGTAAAACAGTCAGTGATGATTTTGAACCTTGAACGTGAACGTTGCCATCAAAAATCGTTTAGGAATAATATTGGAGGGGTGTCTCTTTTCTGTGTTACAGGTACAGTTTCTGTACACATGCTTATCAAAGCATGAAGAGGAGCACACGAGGATAACTTGGATGGAGCAGCAGGTATGCAGTGGAAACTCTTCCCTCTTGGACGTCAACACCACTATCTAAAGTTCCCTCTTGGTTTGCGTTAACCTAGTGGGGGATGTTTACGAATGGATGCAGGGTGTTTTTTTAAAAAAAACTTTATTTTAGGAAGATTTCTTTCACTGGAGGAATTGAATCCTTCCCCTAAGTAGAATGGGGAATTAGTTTCAATCTTGAATCTACCCCAGAACTTGGTGTGGAGGAATCTCTTAGTAAATGTCTCGCTTTATTTGACCACGTGCTAAGGTAGGGTTGAGTTCTTAAGAGGACCTTTTTGCCCGTAGCCACCAAATACTTGAGAAGCAATGCGTCCTAGTGGAAAGAGCTGGGTCTGGAGTCAGAGGACCTGGGTTCTAATCCTGGCTCTGCTCTGCTGTATGACTTTGGGCAAGTCACTTCACTTCACGGTGCCTGTTACCTCATCTGGAAAATGGAGACTAAAACGTCCTCCCTTACTGCGTTCAACCTGATTACCTTGTATCCACCCCAGTGCTCTGTGCAGTGCTGAGCATTTAGTAAGCACTTAGCAAGCACCATAAAAAAATAGTCCTTATTAGGAGTGTGCACCCTGGTTGAATATTCTTTCTTTTAGAGGCTCCAGGTATAAATTTTGGATTTTCCCCTAAGAGCATCCCAGCGATTGAGTCTTAGACTCAGATACCCTTTGATAGCGAAGACGTGCCAGAAACCTTTTCTTCTCCTGCTCCTCCACTCCCAACCCTGTCTCTATCTGAGAGAGAAGAGATGCATAGACCCATATCTATTCCACGTGGGACTAATGTCCTGCTAGAGAACCCAAGATCAGTCAGTGGTGTTTATTGAGCACTCACTGGGTGCAGAACTCTGTACTAAGTGCTTGGGAGAGGATGATACCCTAGAAATAAGTAGTCAAGGAGTCTAGAAGGAGTCAGGCGCTGAAGTAAATTGCAGATAGGGGAAATGGCACGGTGTGGAACTGAGGGTGCCCAGAAGAAAGGACTGTCCATTGGACGGGACAAATGGGTATAAATCTATCCTAGAGTAGAAGAATTCCAGCCCATCCAGTACCTTAACGTCATCCCAGAGGCTCTTCCGGGGCTGCCTTCCTTAGGGGGTGCGGGTTGGAACTTGGACTCTCCTGGGAGAATCTGGTCCAGTTCCAGGGTGAGGCTGAGAGTTAGATCCAGCCCTGAAGAGGGGTGAGCCCAAGTATAGAGACCCTCCCTCCACCTGACAGTCTTTTCTAGAGGCTTGACAAGCATGAGTTCAGTCCCCCCACCTCGTAATGGTCAGAGTCCCCTCTTCTTACGGAGCAGAAAATTTGGTTCGGAATTCGGGTAGCGAAACCAAACTGGCTGCTCCCCTCCATCCCCAAAGGATGTACAGCTTTTGCCTTTTCCAGATCCAGGCTTGTACTACAGACTTTGAAAACGAAAAACTTGATCGTCAGAACATGCAACGGCAGCTGCATAAAGTCCTCCTGGAGCTCCGAAGAGCCCGAGAGCAGATAACACGTCTGGAACCCTTGGTAAGCCCTCCCGGGTTTAAAAGAAACCAGTTAGCATAAAGGGATAATAATAATAATGATGATGGTGGTATTTGTTAAGCGCTTACTATGTGCCAACACTGTTCTAAGCGCTGGGATAGATACAAGGTTCTCATATTGTCCCATGTGGGGCTCACAGGCTTTATCTTAATGAGGTAACAGACGCAGAGAAGTTAAGTGACTTGCCCAAAGTCACTCAGCTGACAAGTGGCGGAGCCAAGATTAGAACTTATGACGTCTGACCCCCAAGCCCGTGATCTTTCCGTTAAGCCACGCCGCTTCTCTAAGGGACTGGTTACTTATTAGGGGACCCAGCTGGGGTGTTTTCGCCTACTGACCGTTAAAAACTTTGGAGTTTTTTTTTTTGAAAGAGAAATCTGGACAGATGTGAGTGCTTCCAAGTTAGCTCCAGAATTAAAACCAGTAATTAAAAAGATAAAGGCAGTTATTTTGGAATAATAATAATAATGGCATTTGTTAAGCGCTTACTATGTGCAAAGCGCCGTTCTAAGTGCTGGGAGTCAGTTCTTCTATAATGCAGAAAGCAATGGCAGAATTAGGGAACTTTCTTCCATCAGTGCCGTGCCCTGTCAGATAAAATGGTGAGGAGTTTGCATGTGACGCAATATGAGTGCAATATGAGTTTACCATAATGTGGTAATCTACAAGAATGCATCCCCTGCGATATAGGAGGACTATCGAGTAGGGGTCCAGCTCTAATAAGCTTGGATAACTTTTTTACCGTATATTAATAGTTTGGTAAATAGAGAAGCAGCCGGGCCTAGTGGAAAGAGCCTGGGCATCAGACGACAGGAGTTGTCATCCTAACTCTGTCATGTGCCTGCCGTGTGACCGTGGGCAAGTCACTTAACTTCTCTGTGCCTCAGTTTCTTCACCTGTAAAATAGGGATGTGATATCCACTCCCCATCCTAGTTAGACCGCGAATGCTTTGTGCTCAGCCTGATCATCTTGTCTCTACTCCAGCGCTTTGTACAGGGCTTGACACTTCACAAATGCTTAACAAATATCACAGATATTGAATGGAATCGTTTATTCCCCATTTCAGTGGCTGCCCAGAGCTCTTTCCTGGGGTGGGGCCAGCAATTTCAGGGGAATCTTTTTCAATTTCCACTTTTCCTCTTTTTTTTTTCTTCCCTTTATTCTCTGCTCACCAGTCAGACACTATCAATGTCCTCAGTAACATTGGGCACCCTTCGGCAGCAAACAGTTTTGAGCCACTGTAGAGCGTGGGCTTGGGAGTCAGAAAGTCATGAGTTCTAATCCTAGTTCTGCCACCTGTCTACTGTGTGACCTTGGGCAAGTCACTTAACTTCTCCGGGCCTCAGTTACCTCATCTCTAAAACGGGGATTGAGACCGTGAGCCCCATGTGGGACAATGAGCTGCGTCCACCCCGATTTGCTTGTACTGTGTGACCTTGGGCAAGTCACTTAACTTCTCCGGGCCTCAGTTACCTCATCTGTAAAATGGGGATTGAGACCGTGAGCCCCATGTGGGACAGTGAGCTGCGTCCAACCCAATTTGCTTGTACTGTGTGACCTTGGGCAAGTCACTTAACTTCTCCGGGCCTCAGTTACCTCATCTGTAAAATGGAGATTGAGACCGTGAGCCCCATGTGGGACAATGAGCTGCGTCCAACCCGATTTGCTTGTACTGTGTGACCTTGGGCAAGTCACTTAACTTCTCCGGGCCTCAGTTACCTCATCTGTAAAATGGGGATTGAGACCGTGAGCCCCATGTAGGACAATGAGCTGTGTCCAACCCGATTTGCTTGTATCCACCGCAGCGCTTAGTACAGTGCCTGGCATATAGTAAGTGCTTAACAAATGCCATTATTATTATGACTAGCGGTTTTCCAGTAACAGGTAATGATAATGATGATTGTAGCATTTAAGTGCTTACTATGTGCCACGCACTGTGTTAAGTGCTGGGGTAGATAGATAATCAGGTCAGACACAGTCCCTGTCCCACATGGGACTCATCTTCTAAGTAGGAGAAAGAACAGGTCTCGAATCCTTCTCCTATTCTAGAAGAGGCACAAAGAAGTTAAGTGATTTGCCTACAACACCCAACAAACAGGTGATGGAAATGGGATTAGAAGCCAAGTCCTCTGATTCTCAGGCCCGGGCTATTGCCGCCAGTAGTAGTATTGCCACTACTTCCAAATTCTTCTCCCTTCTGTGAGGGTTTAAAGCGCCTCTTCCCTCTCCCCCCAAGCCCTTCATGGATTCAGTGTCCCTTTTCTCCCCGGCAACTCTGTGCAGATTCACTGCGTCCCCTCGCTGCCCAGTAGGACTGCGTGGATTCCCTGTGTCCCCGGCACCCCTTCACTGTCCGGAGGATCCCGGCATTCCTCTCTTGGGTCAGAGCCATGACCCAGGGGTTCTCATCATTCACAGGAGCCTCCCATCACCAGGGCTCGGAGCTGCGTGTTTCTGACTCCGAGGTGGGGAATAAGGGTGGGCCCCACTAGATTTCTCACCTGCCTCTACGCACACATCAGTGCGTGCTCCCTAAATGGAAACGGCATCAAGATGCTCTACCTCTTAGTTATCCAAGATAGCATCATTTTGGATGCGGGAGGGTTTTCCCTCTTCGCCGTCGCTAGGTATTTCCTTCCATCGGAATAGCCCCCTATGTCGGTCTCCGAGAGGGGGCTCACGGAAACGCTGCTTCTCTCAGCCCCGGTTTGTCTTCCCAAAGAAAGACCCAGTTTGCCCAGGACTGTGCACTTGGCTGAATTCAGCTGCACGTGAGTATCGCACACTGGCACAGCAACTGACTCTCTGTCCAGCTGAGCGAAGATAATAATAATGATGGAATTTGTTAAGCGCTTACTATGTGCAAAGCACTGTTCTAAGCGCTGGGAGGTTACAGGGTGATCAGGTTGTCCCACGGGGGGGGCTAACAGTCTTCATCCCCATTTTACAGATGAGGGAACTGAAGCACAGAGAAGTGAAGTGACTTGCCTAAAGTCACCCAGCTGACAGTTGGCGGAGCCGGGATTTAAACCCGTGACCTCTGACTCCAAAGCCCGGGCTCTTTCCACTGAGCCACGTTGTCCCCATGTCCCTCCCTAGTCCCGCCCTCGGTGGCATCCTCGCCTCAGACCTGTCTCCCGGATATTTCGTTGCGGGCCACACATGGAGGATGATTTCATTTTTCTCCGACCCCTTCCTCATTCATTATCGTTTTTGTGATCAAGGGTCCTCTTCGATGGACAAAATCCCTTCTTATCCTAATCTGCTCTGTTTCCTCTTCTGGCTCTTCAGTATTTGCTGGCCTTTGAGGTTCATCTACAGATTTTTAACCCTGTATCAGTTGTTGAAATCATCTTCAACTATTCTTTCGCTCGGACTCCTCTCTCCTGTCCTTTTAGCTCATCGTCCATTGGGCAACCTCAGCCTCCCGAGGCCTGCATCACCGTTACCTCATCCTCTCCCCCCACGCCATACACCAAGCCAACACTTTCCCTCATCGCCCTCACGCTGCGTTGTAAGGGAGCTTGATTTTCAGTGATCTCTAAAGAAGGCTACGCTCTGGGCCGGTCCTTCCCACAGTTCAGCAGTGACAAAGGGCCAAAGTCAGGAACGAATCCTCCTTGCTCCCCTCTTCAGCTGATTCTTTCTCCCTAAAGCACAGACGTTCGGGCCGCCGAACACGTTAGTATTAGTGACTCGGAGAATTACAGACCCCGGCCTCTCTCCCCTCTCTCAGGGTTGGGCTATTGAACACGAAGCGGCATTACGTCTCTAATACTGCTCTGAGCTTCACCTCCTTGGGAGCGGTCACCAACCAGCGCGTTTAGGGGAAGAAGAACGTGGCAGCTGAGGGTTAGCGAAAGGCCGCAATTCACCGGAGACTTTCTCTTTCAGAAACAGCTCTGTGACTTCGCTCATCTGGAATCCCTAAAACAGTTCCAAGGAGAGCAGGACGCCAAGTTGAAAAATGCCGTCACCCCCGCGCGATGTTCCAGCCTGTTAGACGAAAGCTTCTTGGAGTGTCCGAAGTGTCAAATGCAGTACCCGACGAGCCAGCACCGAGAACTCTTAGCCCACATTGATTACTGTGCAAATTAAACTCTGCTTTTGTTCCAGGCAGCTAATCTCCCCCGCCGGCAGGCTAGCTTTCGAATCGTATAAAATGCTCCAATTGTAGGCCAAAAATGTACGTTTGTCCGGGCCGCTTCATCTCCTCTTTGGCAATTATGTCACCCGGAAATGGCCACCCCTTGGGCCCTAATCTCCGTCCACCGTCCTCACTGCACCCCAGGCAGCCCCTCCGAGGGCAGGCCCGTCTCCAGCCCACCCAAATACACCCCCATCCCAACCCACTCTCCCACGCTCTGGGTGGTTTTCACGCCGCCCTATCCAAACGTGGAGCTCTGGTAACTGGAAAGGCAGGGGGAAAAGAGAGGGCCAGAGAGCAGTGAGACACACACTGCCCTCCCTTCTTTGACTTTCCCATTCCTTGGGGGTGAAGCACTAGGGCCTTGACTGGATCCGAGCATCCCAGGACTAGGGAGAGGGGCGGGAATACTGCTTTAAGTGTCCACACCAACGGTTTCTTCCATTCGCACAAATTAGTGTATACTGTATTTTGAAACTACTGACTTTTTGCACTGTACAGAGTATTCATTGGAAAGAATGAAAGTACATATCTAAGCGGGTTACTCTTGGGGTGGTGTTTTTATGCTTTTATATCCAGATACCCGTGTTCGGTGGCAGCAAAATAGTCACCCAGGAACTAGTGTACGTTCTGCGTAAGACCTGAAAATGAATGAATTCTAGGACTTTTCCCAACTCGTTTCGTTCAAACACCTAGGATTCAGGTCTGGATGCCCTTTTTAAAAATCTTGGGTGCTATTTTTCAGTATCTCACGTGACGAGATAGAGCAGCCACCACAAATATGGGGTGTTTAGGAATTTTTGTGATTTTATTGCAGCTTCTAATAGTTTGCCATTCTTTCATACCTGGCTCTTCACCTCGTCTGCACACACAGGGTGCTCGTAAAGTTTCACCTTTAAACTGACAATTAATCAGTATCTGGCTAACAGATAGCGGTCTTCCAAAAATTTAAAATTAGAACTATCGAAGCGTCTAAATGTCTCATTGGAAAAAAATGAGGTGTTTTATTTATTTTTCTTGATGTGCACTTCAGTATTTCACAGCTCAAAGTTGGGGAATATGTATATCGGAATTCTCGCTTTCTCGAACGGATATATTTTTACACGCTGTCATACAAACTCATTGTTTTAAATATCTTGGTGGAAATGTTTGAAACTGGATTGTTTTTGCAAGTGATCTAAAAGAGGAATAAACATTTTAACCAGAAACCGTTAACATCAATGTGTTTGCTTCTTTAATATTATAGTCGACACCAGATTTTAAACTGGAATGTATGACTACTTAAGCGTCATAACCCTATGAAAAGCAGGAAAGAAATTAGATGTGGCGTTCCTTAGGCAGCCCTTCACCCTTTGGTTTTTGTCTGTTACAACTCTTGATTCCAGACATTCCAAGAATTCCAAGAATGGCGGGATCATCTGTTGTTTGCATTGTCCTCCCTAATCGTTCCCACCACGAGCTCAAGTGGGCCCCCTCCACTGCCAGATTAATTCATTCATTCATTCAATCGTATTTATTGAGCGCTTACTGTTTGCAGGGCACTGTACTAAGCGCTTGGGAAGTACAAATCGGCGACATATAGAGACGGTCCCTACCGAACGACGGGCTCACGGTCTAGAAGGGGGAGACAGAAGACAAAACAAAGCATGGAGACAGGTGTCAAAATTGTTAGAATAAATAGAATTCTAGCTATATACACATTATTTCCAAAATAAATAATCCTTCCTAATTCACTCCCGTACCCACCACCACGGCCACACTGCTTCCTCAAATCTCCTGTCACTCTCCTTCCCTGCATTCTTCCATTTCCTCCCGCTTTCAGGAGGAAAGCTTTCTGAATTTCCCACTGACCCCTCTTTCCAAACATGTCCAAAACTGAGCTCCTCATCTTCCGATCCAAACCCCGTCCTCCCCGTCTTTCCTATCACTGTGAACAACACCACTCTCCTCCCTGTCTCACGAGCCAACTTGTACTTCCCAAGCGCTTAGTCCAGTGCTCTGCACACAGTAAGCGCTCAATAAATACGACAATGAATAAAGCAGAGAAGCAGCATGGCTCAGTGGAAAGAGCCCGGGATTTGGAGTCAGGTCATGGGTTCAAATCCCGGCTTCGCCAATCGTCAGCTGTGTAACTTTGGGCAAGTCACTTCACTTCTCTGTGCCTGTTACCTCATCTGTAAAATGGGAATTAAGACTGTGAGCCCCCCGAGGGACAACCTGATCACCTTGTAACCTCCCCAGCGCTTAGAACAGTGCTTTGCACACAGTAAGCGCTTAATAAATGCCATTATAAATAAAATAAATAAGCCCATAATCCTGGCATTGTCCTCGACTCACTGATGTCATTCCACCCGCATATTCAATCTGTCACCAAATCCTGTCAGTTCTACCTTCGCAACATGGCTAAAATCTTCCCTTTCCTCTCCATCCAAACTGCTACTATGCTGATCCAAGCATTTGTCCTATACTGCCTTTTTTTAATGGTATTTAATAATGATGGTATTTATTAAGTGCTTACTATGTGCAAAGCACTGTTCTAAGCGCTGGTATTTGTTAAGCATTAGTGCCACGCACTGTACTAAGCACTGGGGTACAAACTAATCGGTTTGTGTACATATTTTGTACATTATTTTGTACATATTTTGTACATTGTACATATGTGTACGTATTTTGTACATTGTTTGTACATATTTATTACTCTATTTTACTTGTACATATCTATTCTATTTATTTTATTTTGTTAGTATGTTTGGTTTTGTTCTCTGTCTCCGCCTTCTAGACTGTGAGCCCACTGTTGGGTAGGGACTGTCTCTATATGTTGCCAAGTTGTACTTCCCAAGCACTTAGTACAGTGCTCTGCACATAGTAAGCGCTCAATAAATACAATTGATGATGATGATGGTGTACATAGTCCATGTCCCACATGGGGCTCACAGTCTTAATCCCCAGCATGGCTTAGTGGGCCTGGGAGTTAGAAGGATCTGGATTCTAATTTCCATTCTGCCACTTAATAGTGATGGCATTTGCTCATTCAATCGTATTTATTGAGCGCTTACTGTGTGCAGAGCACTGTACTAAGCGCTTGGGAAGTACAAGCAGATGCAATATAATCAGAGTAAACCTAGTCCCGGGGCTCCAAAATAATAATAATGAATAATAATAATAATGGTATTTGTTAAGCGCTTACTATGTGCAAAGCACTGTTCTAAGTGTTGGGGAAGATACAAGGTTATCAGGTTGTCCCACCTGGGGCTCACAGTCTTAGTCCCCATTTTACAGATGAGAGAACTGAGGCCCAGAGAAGTTGTGACCTGCCCAAGGTCACACAGCTGACAAGTGGCAGAGCTGGGATTCGAACCCATGACCTCTGACTCCAAAGCCCAGGATCTTTCCACTAAGCCACAGCTGCATTTTTTTATGGCATTTATTAAGTGTTTACTATGTGCAAAGCACTGTTCTAAGTGCTGGGGAGGTTACAAGGTGATCAGGTTGTCCCAAGGGGGGCTCACAGTCTTCATCCCCATTTTACAGATGAGGTAAGTAAGGCACAGAGAAGTTAAGTGACTTGCCCAAAGTCACACAGTTGAGGTGGTGGGGTGGGATTTGTTAAGCGCTTACTACGTGCAAAGCACTGTTCTAAGCGCTGGAGGGGGATACAAGGTGCTCAGGTTGTCCCACGGGGGGTTCACAGTCTTCATCCCCATTTTCCAGATGAGGTCACGGAGGCCCAGAGAAGTGAAGTGACTTGCCCAAGGTCACACGGCTGACAATCGGTGGAGCCGGGATTTGAACCCATGACCTCTGACTCCCAAGTCCGGGCTCTTTCCATTGAGCCACGCTGCTTCTCTGCATCTGCTGTGTGACTTTGAACGAGTTACTTCACTTCTCTTTGCCTCAGTTGCCTCATCTGTAAAATGGGGATTAAGACTGTGAGCCCCATGTGGGGCAGGGACTGTGTCCAACCTGTTTAATTTACATCTACTCTACTGCTTAGAACAGTGTTTGGCACATAATAAGTACTAAACAAGTATCATTATTATTATTCAAAGAAGTAGCGTGGCTCAGTGGAAAGAGCCCGGGCTTTGGAGTCAGAGGTCATGGGTTCAAATCTCGGCTCCGCCACCTGTCGGCTGTGTGACTTTGGTCAAATCATACTTGTACATATCTATTCTATTTATTTTATTTTCTTAATACGTTTGGTTTTGTTCTCTGTCTCCCCCTTCTAGACTGTGAGCCCACTGTTGGGTAGGGACTGTCTCTATGTGTTGCCAACTTGTACTTCCCAAGCGCTTAGTACAGTGCTCTGCACACAGTAAGCACTCAATAAATACGATTGATTGATTGATTGATTGATTGATTGATTGATTGATTTACTTCTCTGTGCCCCAGTTCCCTCATCTGTGAAATGGGGAGGGATTAAGACTGTGAGCCCCCCGTGGGACAACCTGATCACCTTGTTACCTCCCCAGCGCTTAGAACAGTGCTTTGCGCATAGGAAGCGCTTAATAAATGCCATCATCATCATTATTATTATTGTAATTATTATGATTATTCCTACTACTGCTATTATACTTTCATGAGAACTTACTACAGTGCTCTGCACAGTAGAGGCACTCAGTAAATATTGATTGACAATCTGCTTTAAATGGCATGACTGACTCCGCATGTTAACTTTTTTTTTGTGGAGTATAGGTGCCGATTGTATGCTAGATACTATACTAAGAAGCAGGGTGGCTCAGTGGAAAGAGCCCGGGCTTTGGAGTCAGAGGTCGTGGGTTCAAATCCCGGCTCCGCCAGTTGTCAGCTGGGTGACTTTCCATTGAGCCACGCTGCTTCTCTACGTCTGCTGGGTGACTTTGAACAAGTTCCTTAACTTCTCTGTGCCTCAGTGACCTCATCTGTAAAATGGGGATTGACTGTGAGCCCCCCCGTGGGACAACCTCATCACCTCGTAGCCTCCCCGGCGCTCAGAATGGTGCTTCGCACATAGTCAGCGCTTAACAAATGCCATCATTATTATTATTATTACTAAGAGGAGCTGTGCAGCCTAGTGGATAGAGCACAAAGCTAGGGGTCAGAAGGACCTGAGTTCTAATCCTAGCTCTGCCGCTTGTCTGCTGTGTGACCTCTGGCAAGTCGCTTAACTTCTCTGTGCCTCATTTACCTCATCTGTAAAATGGGGTTTAAGACTGTGAGCCCCAAGTGGGACAGGGACTTTGTCCGACCTGATCAGCTTGTAGTATCCCTGTTCTTAGTACAGTGCCTGGCACATAGTAAGCACTTAAGTACCAAGAAAAAAAAAAAGGAGCTGTCTCACAAATCCGTGTCTCACATGGGGCTCACAGTCTTAATCCCCATTTTACAAATAATAATCATAATGGCATTTATTAAGCACTTACTATGTGCCAGTCACTGTACTAAGTGCTGGGGAGGTTACAAGGTGATCAGGTGGTCCCACGGGGGGGGGGCTCACAGTCTTCATCCCCATTTTACAGATGAGGGAACTGAGGCCCAGAGGAGTTAAGTGACTTGCCCAAAGTCACCCAGCTGACAAGTACCGGGAAGCCGCGTGGCTCGGTAGAAAGAGCCCGGACTCTGGAGTCTTAGGTCATGGGTTCAAATCCCAGCTCCACCAACAGTCAGCTGTGTGACCTTGGGCAAATCACTTCACTTCTCTGGGCCTCAGTTCCCTCATCTGGAAAATGGGGATTAAGATTGTGAGCCCCACGTGGGACAACCTGATCACTCTGTAGCCTCCCCAGTGCTTTGCACATAGTAAGCGCTTAATAAGTGCTATCATTATTATCATTATTAAGTGGCAGAGCAGGGATTTGAACCCATGACCTCTGACGCCCAAGCCCGGGCTCTTTCCCACAGAGCCACGCTGCTTAACTGAGGCCCAGAGAAGTCACGCGGCAGTCGACTGTTCCAGGGCCTCATTTTCTTTGCCTCTTCTGCAGGAAAAGTTGAAGACTAGAAGAAAGATCATGGGCTTGGGTGTCAGAGGCTCTGAGTTCTAATCTTGGTTCTGCCGGCTGTTTGCCGTGTGACTTCGGGCAAGTAGCTTAACTTCCCTGTGCCTCAGTTCATTCATTCAACCGTATTTATTGAGCGCTTACTGTGTGCAGACCACTGTACTAAGCGCTTGGGAAGTACAAGTTGGCAACAAATCGAGATGCTCCCTACCCAACAACGTCCTACTTAGACTGTGAGGTCCATGCAGAAAGGGGACTGTGTCCAACCTAACTCAGTTGGATCCGTGTGACCTGGGGCAAGTCACTTCACTTCTCCGTGCCTCAGTTCCCTCATCTGTAAAATGGGGATTAAGACTGGGAGCCCCATGAGGGACAGTCTGATCACCCAGCGCTTAGAACAATCAATCGTATTTATTGAGCGCTTACTGTGTGCAGAGCACTGTACTAAGTGCTTGGGAAGCTCAAGTTGGCAACACATAGAGACGGTCCCTACCCAACAGTGGGCTCACAGTCTAGAAGAGTGCTTTGCACATAGTAAGCGCTTAATAAATACCAACATTATTATTATTATGATTTCCCCAGAGTTTAGAAAAGCGTTTGACACAGGGTAAGCGCTTAACAAAAACCAGAGGAAAAAAAAAGGTTGCCCACTCCTGCACATACAGATGGTGGCTGAAACCACCCAAGTGGATGAGTTTTCCAAGACAGTGGGTATTACAATTAATTATTGAATTTATTAGCGCTTACTAGGCCCGTGGCTCAGTGGAAAGAAGATGGGCTTGGGAGTCAGAGGTCATGGGTTCAAACCCTGGTCAGCTGTGTGACTTTGGGCAAGTCACTTCACTTCTCTGGGCCTCAATTACCTCACCTGTAAAATGGGGATTAAGGTTGTGAGCCCCACATGGGACAACCTGATCACTTCGTATCCTCCCCAGCGCTTAGAACAGTGCTTGGCACATAGTAAGCGCTGAACAAATACCAAAATTATCGTTATTATTACAGGCTTCACGCAGTGTTCTAAGCACTGGGGTACAACGTTGGACACAGTCTCAGTCCCACATGGGGCCCACAGCTGAAATAATAGGGGTGATAAAAGTATTATTAAGTGCTTATTATGTGCAAAATACTCTTTGTCAGCCCTGGGGCAGGTTACAAAGGTGAGAATTAGAGCCTGTCTTTGGGCCCCAAAGGACTCCCAATTCAAGCGGAAAAAGGGGGAAGGGGTGGCTGACCATAGCCAGATAAGGAGAGAGGTGAAACAATAAAAACACTTAACATATAAGATGAGGACAAATGAGCTGGAAGTAAAAACAAATAAAGTAAAACAAAGGAAAGCTCAGGCCAGGTGCTTGCTTCTGCTCCTCTTCCTCCCAGCTTGAGAAACAGCTGGGTTTAGTGACAACAGCGTAGGCTTGGGAGTCAGAGGTCTTGGGTTCTAATCCCACACAGTCAGCTGTGCGACTGTGGGTAATAATAATAATGGTGGTATTTGTGAAGCGCTTACTATGTGCAAGGCACTGTTCTAAGCGCTGGGGAGGTTACAAAGTGATCAGGTTGTCCCACGGGGGGCTCACCGTCTTCATCCCCATTTTCCAGATGAGGTCACAGAGGCCCAGAGAAGTGAAGTGACTCGCCCAAAGTCACCCAGCTGACATGTGGCGGAGCCGAGATTTGAACCCCTGACCTCTGACTCCAAAGCCCGGGCTCTTTCCGCTGAGCCACGCTGCTTCTCTAAATATGGTATTTATTAAGCGCTTACTATGTGCCAAGCACTGTTCTAAGCGCTGGGGTAGCTACAAGGTCATCAGGTCACCCCACGGGGGGCTCACAAACTTAATCCCCATTTTACAGATGGGGGAACTGAGGCCCAGAGAAGTGAAGTGACTCACCCAAAGTCACACAGCTGACAAGTGGCGGAGCTGGGATTCGAACCCATGACCTCTGACTCCCAAGTCCGGGCGCTTGCTGCTAAGCCACGCTGCTTTTCTCACAGTACTTTGTACACAATAAGCGCTTCATAAATATTGTTTCTACTCCTACTCGTAGGGAGTGTATGTGGAGGGAGAAGAGCAGAAGAGCCAACTAGGAGCCCAGGGAATAAGAGGGAATAAGGGAATAAGAGGGGGAGGAGGAATAGTATTCATTCAATCGTATTTATTAAGCGCTTACTGTGTGCAGAGCACTGTACTAAGCGCTTGGGAAGTCCAAGTCGGCAACATCTAGAGATGGTCCCTACCCGACAGCGGGCTCACAGTCTAGAAGGGGGAGACAGAGAACAAAACAAAACATATTAACAAAATTAAATAAATGGAATAAATATGTTCAAATAAAATAGAGTAATAAATACGTACAAACATGTATACATGTACGGTTAGCCAAAAAGAAGTAGCGTGGCTCAGTGGAAAGAGCATGGGCTTTGGAGTCCGAGGTCATGGGTTCGAGTCCCAGCTCTGCCACATCATCATCATCAATCGTATTTATTTAGTGCTTACTGTGTGCAGAGCACTGTACTAAGCGCTTGTGTGCTGTGTGACCTTGGCCAAGTCACTTCACTTCTCTGAGCCTCAGTTCCCTCATCTGTAAAATGGGGATTAAGACTGTGAGCCCCACATGGGACAACCTCATCACCTTGTATCCCCTGCCAGCGCTTAGAACGGTGCTTTGCACATAGGAAGCGCTTAACAAATGCCATTATTATTATTATTAAGCTGCGAGGGCCACCGTAGGAAAACCAGAAGAGTCCAAAGTCAGCCGAAGGAGACTCCTGGCAGAGCAGAGCCCTCGGGAGCTGGTTTTGAGGGGTCACTGGTGACTCTGAAAAGAGGGATTTCGGAGGGGAGAAGGGAGAAAGACCTGCCCGGAGAGGGTTGAGAAGAGAGGTGATGGAGAGGAAAGAAAATCAATCAATCAATCAATGGTATTTATTGAGCGCTTACTGTGTGCAGAGCACTGGACTAAGGGCTTGAGAAGTCCAAGTCGGCAACCTAGAGAGACGGTCCCTACCCAACAGCGGGCTCACGGGCTAGAACGAATAATGGTATTCGTTAAAGGGAGAGGAACTCGTTTTGAAGGAAGTCAGACGGAGCGGAGGAGCGAGATGGAGCGCTAGAAAGGGGGCCGTGATGCCACGTTCGAGGGGAGAGGGGAAGAAGTCATTAGAGAGAGAGGCAGAGATAGCGGCAAGGGAGCAGAGGAGGTAGAGGAGGTTGAGAGCAGGGCCGAACTCTCCACTTGAGAAACAGTGGGGAAGATAAAATAATAATAATAATAATAATAATAGTAATAATAATAATAATAGCATTTATTAAGCACTTACTATGTGCAAAGCACTGTTCTAAGCGCTGGGGAGGCTACAAGGTGATCAGGTTGTCCCACAGGGGGCTCACAGTCTGTGAGCCCACTGTTGGGTAGGGACCGTCTCTATATGTTGCCAACATGTACTTCCCAAGTGCTTAGTACAGTGCTCTGCACACAGTAAGTGCTCAATAAATATGACATATAATATAATATAATATAATATAATACAATATAATATAATATAATATAATTTTATAATATAATAATAAATAAATGAGAGAAGCAGCGTGGCTCAGTGGAGAAGAGCCTGGGCTTTGGAGTCAGAGGTCATGGGTTCAAACCCCAGCTCCGCCAATTGTCAGCTGTGTGACTTTGGGCAAGTCACTTAACTTCTCTGGGCCTCAGTTACCTCATCTGTAAAATGGGGATTGAGACTATGAGCCCCATGTGGGACAACCTGATCACCTTGTAACCTCCCCAGCGCTTAGAACAGTGCTTTGCACATAGTAAGCGCTTAATGCATGCCATTATTATTATTATTATTATGACTGAATGAATGAATCCCCATTTTACAGATGAGGGAACTGAGGCCCAGAGAAGTGAAGTGACTCGCCCAAAGTCACACAGCTGACAAGTGGCGGAGCCGGGATTTGAACCTCTGACTCCAAAGCCCGGGCTTTTCCTACCTGAGCCACACTGCTTCTCTAAGATGAGAAAGAAGAGAGGGTAATAATAATAATAATAATTTTGGTATTTGTTAAGTGGTTATTATGTGCAAAGCACTGTTCTCAGCACTGGGGAGGATACAAGGAGATCAGGTGGTCCCCTGTGGGGCTCACAATCTTAATCCCCATTTTACAGAAGAGGTAAGTGAGGCCCAGAGAAATGAAGTGACTTGCCCAAAGTCACACAGCTGACCAGCGGCCGAGCGGGATTTGAACCCATGACCTCTGACTCCCAAACCCGTGATTTTCCCATTGAGCCACCCTGCTTCTCTCAGAAGGGACTGTGAGAGGTTCCCACTCAGTGGTTTCTGTTTTATAGATGAGCCAGCTGGAGAGGAGGTCCCCTAGTACAGTGCTCTGCACACAGTAAGCGCTCAATAAATACGATTGATTGATTGAGAAGGAAATTAAAGCCTGGGAACCATTGCTGTGTGTTGTAAGCGTGGGAGCTGATGAGGAGGGAGAAGATTTGTCCAGCAGAAGAGCTGGATTTTACTCTCCAGTCACCTGATGCAGTGCTCTGCATACAGTGGGTGTCCAGGATGGACACAGATGGGGTTCGGGGGTGCTCAACTTTCCATTTTTCCTGTGAGGGCTTTGAGGGATAGAGGAGGAGGGGGAGGAAGTGGAAGGGAAGGAAGAGAAAATAAAAGGTAAAAATGGAAGGCCACAGATCCCTTCACACTCCCACCTGTTATCAACAGACATGACGGGGTCCCTTCGTGGAACTGTTGTCGACAAACGGGGTTATCATATGGGTTCGTTGAGTCGATGAAGAGACGAGTGACTCCGAGAGAAGGAGTCACGGATCAGGGCAGTCGGAAAGTGGCGAGCAGCCCGTTCACCCGATGGGGTACGAGTGACTGCAACGGCCCGAGCCACCGGTGTAAGTCGGCGGCAGGGTTCGAGAACCCAAGGGGGTGACGCAGGTAGGAAAAATGACTCGGAGACGGGAGTTCAGATACCGCAGGAAAGGAGGAAAGTGGCTACCTGCCCGTTCGCCTCCCGATAGAGGTATGAGTGACAAGCAGCCCCGATCCCATTCTCACTGTTTCTTTTATTGAGTTACAGCGACATGGGAGCGGAGCGTTTGGGAATTTCAGGAATCCAATTAGGACCGGCAGGATGTTCTAAATTCTCATTATTCTCTGTTTTCACTGTCTTGTGCAGGATGTTGTTATCTGCACTATGACCTTGCATAGATAGGTGTTACTTGTTACTGGCCTTGAAGACATCTGTTGCAGACAATAGAAAAAGGAGTTGTTCTCTCAGCTTGCACAAAATGGAGGGTTACCGTCAGCATGCACAAAATGGAGTCAGTCGTGTCAAGTCCGCTAGTGAGTCCCAGCCCCTTGCCCAGACTCACTCCACATTCCTCCAGACTCCTCCAGATTCAATCTCTCATCCTCTCCCGACTGGATGACTGCATCGGCCTCCTCTCTGATCTCCCATCCTCCTGGCTCTCCACGCTTCAGTCTATACTTCACGCCGCTGCCCGGATTATCTTTGTGCAGAAACGCTCTGGGCATGTCACTTCCCTCCTCAAAAATCTCCAGTGGTTGCCTGTCAACCTACGCATCAAGCAAAAACTCCTCACTCTCAGCTTCAAGGCCGTCCATCCCCTCGCCCCCTCCTTCCTCACCTCCCTTCTCTCCTTCTACAGCCCAGCCCGCACCCTCCGCTCCTCTGCCGCCAAACTCCTCACTGGGCCTCGTTCTCGCCCGTCCCACCGTCGACGTCGTCCCGCTTGCCCGGAATGTCTTCCCTCCGCACATCCGCCAAACTAGCTCTCTTCCTCCCTTCAAAGTCCTACTGAGAACTCACCTCCTCCGGGAGGCCTTCCCAAGACTGAGCCCCCTTTTTCCTCTCCTCCTCCCCATCACCCCCTGCCCTACCCCCACCCCTCCCCACAACACTTGTACATATTTGTACAGATTTACTACTCTATTTTATTTGTACATATTGACTACTGTGTATATAGCTGTAATTCTATTTATTCTGACGGCATTGACACCTGTCTTCTTCTTGTGTTTTGTTGTCTGTCTCCCCCTTCTAGACTGTGAGCCCGTTGTCGGGTAGGGACCGTCTCTATACGTTGCTGACTCTTGTGTGCTCTGCACACCGTAAGCGCTCAATAAATCCGACCGAATGAACGAATGAACACAATCCCACTGCCACGCTCATCTCCCATTCAGGCCGGGAAGACCCCAGCCCATCCAGCCCCTGCTACTCTCCTGAGGACTCCAACCCCAGACTGCTGAGGGCAAGTGGTGCCAACTGGGCTAATTATGTTGCCCTTTCTGCCCGAACAATTGTGAGGGTGAATCAATCAATCATATTTATTGAGTGCTTACTGTGTGCAGAGCACAGTACTAAGCGCTTAGCACTGTACAGTGAAGGTGGTGTGATATCATCCCCACATTACCAAGCCCATGAGGACTCTGGTTTCCTAGGGCCTCCACCGAGTGAGCTCAGTACAGTGCTCGGCCTGTAATAGATACCCAACATGGCATCTATATTTGTACAGATTTATTACTCTATTTGTTTTACTTACACATATTTACTATTCTATTGATTTTGTTAATGATGTACATAGAGCTCTAATTCTATTTGTTCTGATGAATTTGACACCTGTCTAAGTGTTGTGTTTTGTTTTGTCGTCTGTCTCCCCCTTCTAGACTGTGAGCCCGTTGTGGGGTAGGGATTGTCTCTATATGTTGCCAACTTGGACTTTCCAAGCACTTAGTACAGTGTTCTGCACACAGTAAGCGCTCAATAAATACGATTGAATGAATGAATGAATGAATCTATACAGCAGGGCCCCATATAGTGCTTTGTACATAGTTGTTGCCCAGGATAGCACTCTACACGTAGGAGTTTAGTATAGTGCTCGTGGCTTAGAGGAAAGAGCCTGGGCTTGGGAGTCAGAGGTCGTGGGTTCTAATCCCGACTCTGCCACTTGTCTGCTGTGTGACTTTGGGCAAGTCACTTTGCTTCTCTGGGCCTCAGTTACTTCATCTGTAAAATGGGGATTAAGACGGTGAGCCCCCTGTGGGATTGTATCTCCCCCAGTGCTTAGAACAGTGCTTGGCACATACACTACTTCTTTGGGCCTCAGTTACTTCACCTGTAAAATGGGGATTAAGACGGTGAGCCCCACATCGGATTGTATCTCCCCCAGCGCTTAAAACAGTGCTCGGCACGTAGTAAACGCTTAACAAATGCCATTGTTATTATTATTATTATTACAGTGCCCTGTAGACAGTACCCAGTACCATAACGGGTGCTCAGTACACTATCCTGAACATAGAAGACACACAGAATGGTGTTCCTCACCCACGGGCACTCAGAGCATACGGGTGAAGCTGATCATGATGAATCTGCCGGGCGGCCTCATTCAGTAGCTATGAAAAGCAAATCCACTAGGAATATTTTAATTTGACCGAGAAACGAAATGCAAGTGAGATGGCTCTTTTCCAGAGCCCGTAATTTGGGATCCAGATCCTCCGTCTTCACTCCGGGAAGCGCCGGTCCGTTCCCGGCAGCGGGTGCTCCGCGTCGTTCCCCGGGCGGGGCTTTGGCTGAGGGGAGCACGCGGTGACCGCGGAGCTGCCAGGCCTCTAATCGCAGAATCCTGCAGCGGGGAAGAGAACCCCGGCCGGTAAAGATGCTCAAAATCCCAGACCCCAGCTGCCCGGCGTGGGGCATCCGTGGAAACCGAGAAGGTTTCTCCGGGTGGGGAGGCAGGAGGGGGCAACTGCCCCCCGTGCCCCCAGACCCACTGTCCGGATCCCCTCCCTGGTCCAACTTCCCTGTGGGGCAATTGGCGAAGGGAGGTTGGCAATTCAGGTAAAAACGCCAGACCTCCAGGGGCATATCCCTTAGCAAAGCAGCGTGGCTCAGTGGAAAGAGCCCGGGCTTTGGAGTCAGAGGGCATGGGTTCAAATCCCAGCTCCGCCGCTTCTCAGCTGGGTGACTTTGGGCAAGTCGCTTCACTTCCCTGGGTCTCAGTGACCTCATCTGGAAAATGGGGATGAAGACTGTGAACCCCCCGTGGGACAACCTGATCACCTTGTAACCTCCCCAGTGCTTAGAACAGTGCTTTGCACCTAGTAAGCGCTTATTGAATGTCATCATTATTATTAGGATTATATCCAGGAACCGGGGGCTGTCTGGGTCAGAGCCAGACAAATGGCCGCCACGGAGGCAAGACGCGGGATGTTTCCTCGGTCTCTTCTCCCTGTTTTTGCCCTTCCTGGGCACGGAGGGCACCTGAGCCTCAGGTGTCACTCACACGGAGAGACAGCCGAAGCGGAGGCTCCGGGAGCAGTTCCCCATCCGGCTACTGTGTCTTCTCCCCTCCAGGGTCTGAGCCGGGGGCGAGAGGCCGAGACGGGGCCGGCCGCAGGAGCCCGGGGGCCTTACCGTTGTGCACGATCGTCCTGTACTTCCTCCCCAGGCACAGCTCCTCCTGTCCCTGCCTGACCAGCTTCTGGGCCTCGGGCGGCAGTCCCAGCGGGTCCCGGGAGAAGACGAAGGAGTAGCTGTCGGCACAGGTGCCGTCCTCGTTCAGCTCGCGGCAGGAGTACTGCAGGGCGTACGTGTCGTAGTCCGTGTCCACGATCCAGTGGTCGTCATCTGGAAGCCACAGGGGGGGTCGGCCAGGGGCCCCGTTGGCCAGACGCCCAGCTGGTGGCCCCCGCTCTCCCTGGCCGCCCTCTGAGCCGGTGGTCAAGTCACGGCGGAGGGTGGGGCCCGCCTCTCCTCTCTCCCCTCGCTCTTATCTGACACCTCCCCACAACTTAACAGGACCCATCAACCAGGTGGCCAACTCAGAGAGCCCCCTGCTCCAGACGCCTTTGCACACGTACGTACGCTACGTCTTAAAAGGACAGTCAAATTCCCACACTGTCCCACATGCACACACTCTTTCCTACACACGGTCACCTCCACAAACTCCTACGTACATAATAATAATAATAATAACGTTTATTAAGCGCTGACTATGTGCCAAGCACTGTTCTAAGCGCTGGGGAGGTTACAAGGTGAACAGGTTGTCCCACGGGGGGCTCACGGTCTTAATCCCCATTTTCCAGATGAGGGAACTGAGAGATTAAGTGACTTGCCCAAAGTCACACAGCTGACAAGTGACAGAGCTGGGATTTGCTCATACATACTCACACACTGTATGTGACACCCAACTGCACACACCCCATAAACAGACACACTCTTACAGTCATTCCTGCTGTGGCCTAGAGGAAAGGTAACAGCCTAGAAAGGCTGGAGGCCTGGCTTCTAATGCCCCCTCGGTTATGAGAGTTAAAAAAAATTGTAAATACACAGGAGGGTTTAGAATAAATCACCTAGGAGTGCTGAGATTAAATCCAGTGCATTGCACAGAGTAAGCGCTTAACAAATACCATCCTTATTATTCCATTGTCCCAAACACTCCCCCCGTAACACACACAATCCCTCCACAACCCACAGGAACCTCTCTGTCTAAAACCCAGGCTAGGACCTCTTGGCTTTGACGAGGTTGGCGTTGGCACAACCGGTCTTGAAGGGAAATGTGAACGGAGGGCCAGGGCGACTCCAAGGAAGACTAAGAACAGAGAAGAGGCATGCCAAGCTAGCTTGGGAGAATAGCGCCGGGCACACCTACCAAAGGTCCCCCCAGATGAAAGGGGGCCACGGATGGCACCCTCAGAAGGTGTCCCCTCATGCGAGGGAGGGCTCTGGCTGATCAGAGTGTGACCGTTGGAAGGCAGCCCCCTTAAACCCTGAAAATTTTCCTCTGCTCTCTCCCTTCCCTTCCCCAGAGTCCCTCAGCGCCGGCTCTATCCCAGACCGACCTGGGCGGGGGCAGATTTCTCGGGAATCAGTCTGCATCCCTGCTCCCAGCAGGCCTGCCGCTGGCACGGCAGTGGAGAGGGGCGGCCGGGGGGCAGCAGCCGTAGGAAGAGCCCTTGGGATGACGGGCACATTGAGTCCAGCCCCTCAATCTCCTCTCCTCTATTCGGCGGATCCCGAGACCGCCAGCCTGTGCTGGGCGAGAGGCTGCTTTCTGCACGTAGGGGAGGAAGCGGATGCGTGTCTGTGTGTGTTTATGCACGTGTGCGTGCGTTAGTGAGAGTTTACAGGGGAACGTGCATGGGCCAAGCTATGGAGGATTATGGTCAACGTGGTTCCAAGCCCCATCAAGCAAGGGCGGACACGATCATTTCTGCGAGTCAGGAAACCCTGCAAGGGGGCAGATGCGGAAAGCCTCCAAACCTCCACATGGCATTGGGACAGCCGAGCTAGGGGAGGCCCCGCGAAGCAATCGGAGGGAAGCTCAGAAGTTTCTGGAACAGGTAATGACTCACTCCAAGTCCCCTCTCCTGAAGAGGAAGCACCCATCTGCCCGAGAACCCGTCACTTCTCTGACAGCACCGCCTCAAATGGAGTCGATCACGAGGGCAGATTAAGAAAAAGGAGGTAGCCCCCCACCTGCCACGTTGAATGAGTTGGGACCAAGTGTTCAGAGGGATAACCAAAGAAAAAGACCCAGGGAGAGGGTGGGAGACGCCGAAGGTTTCCGTCTGTCCAGAGACGGAAGGCCACAGTAGAGCTTCTTGCAGGAAGTTTTGCAGGGAGGTTGCCCCTGGGAAAAAGTTTTCGCTTAAGGGAAAGGTAGTTTCTTCACAGCATCTTTCCTGAGTTTCTTTACGGCAGCTGCCTGATGATAGGTTCCTGATCAGTAAGAAATGATTTTGAGTCTGGTGGACGGCGGATGGGAGGGATGTGTCCACCAGAGTCTCCAGGCCGCCAAAGGGGTTCGTCCACGGTCGGAAGCACTCGGCTCTATCGGCAGACCTGGGCGCCGGCGGCTTCTAAGAGACTGTGGCTGCCCTGAGAACTTCGCCAACGTCCTACTGAGACAAAAGGGAAGAGGCACCCGGCTGATCCTTCCTGGGAAGCGGCGGGGATCAGTGGAAAGAGCCCGGGCTTTGGAGTCAGAGGTCAGGGGTTCGAATCCCGGCTCCGCCAACTGTCGGCTGGGTGACTTTGGGCAAGTCACGTCACTTCTCTAGGCCTCGGTTCCCTCATCTGGAAAATGGGGATGAAGACTGTGAGCCCCCCGTGGGGCAACCTGATCACCTTGTAACCTCCCCAGCGCTTAGAACAGTGCTTCGCACATGGTAAGCGCTTAACAAATGCCATCGTCATTATCATTATTATTCCTTATTTTCTGCGGTAGCAAACAGGGCTTTGTTCTAGGGTTGAAATGAGGGACCTGGAAGTTGCCGTCAGAAAACAATTCTCCTTCTTCGGGAAACTCGTTCAACTCATCACTGCGGATCCATGAGTCATTCATACAGGAGCTCCTAAATGCTGATGACTGTACTGTGGACACAGACTGTGAGCCCGCTGTTGGGTAGGGACCGTCTCTATATGTTGCCAACTTGGACTTCCCAAGCGCTTAGTACAGTGCTCCTCACACAGTAAGCGCTCAATAAATATGATTGAATGAATGTCTTTGCACGCATTTGCACATACAAACGCATATGAACAGACACACACATGGACACAGGCCCAGGATCGTGAACTGCTTCTCAGAATCAACAAAAAGTGGTTTGGATTGACTAACATTCCGAAGCAGACCAATCCTATGGGAAGCAGTGGAAATGACAGCGGCCTGGACGCCACTTGTCTGCCGTGTGTGACCCCTTGGGCGAGTCACATAAATTCTCTGGGCCTCAGTTATCCCATTCAGAAAATGGGGATTAAATCCTACTCCCTCCTAATAATATTAATTATGGCACTTATTAAGCGCCTACTATGTGTACGGCACTATACTAGGCAAATTGAGTTGGACACAGTCCCCGTCCCACGTGGCGATCACAGTCTCGATCCCCCTTTTACAGATGAGGTAACTGAGGCACAGAGAAATGAAGAGACTTGCCCAAGGTCACCCAGCAGACAAGTCAGCGCTTAGAACGGTGCTTTGCCCATAGTAAGCGCTTAATGAATGCCATTTAAAAAAAAGTGGCGGAGCCGGGATTAGAACCCATGACCTCCTGACTCCTATTTAGATTGTGAGCCCCGGGTGGGACAGGGACGGAATCCAACATGATTATTTTATAGCCTAGTGTTTAGTGCAGTGCTTGGCACAGAGTAAGTACTAAACAAGTATCATTAAAAAAAAACGACCCGCAACCTACTCCTAGCAAACCCCGCACCAAACCAAGGCTTGTCAATCAGCACTTAGGACAAACGGCCGTCACTGAATTCTGCTACCTAGACAGCACTCGTCCCAAAAGTCAAGTGGGCCCTAGTGGGAAAATCGTGGGCCCTATCTTTGGGCCCCACATCTGCCACTGGTTTACTGTTTGACATTAGGCATATCACCTAACCTCTCTGGGCCTCAGTCTCCTATCTGTAAAATGGGGATGAGCTAGATCGTGATCTCCACGGGAAACAGGAAGGGTGTCCAATCGTAATACTGAAACACTCGGCATAGTAAGTCCTTAATAAATGACATAATTCCTATTGAGATCAGATTTGAAAATCTACAGGTAATTGTATTCATTAAGCTCTTTCTACGGGCCGGGCACTGTATTAAGTGCTGGGTAGATACAAGATAATCAGCTTGGACACAGTCCCTGTCCCACATCGGGCTCACGGCCTTAATCCCCATTTTAGAGATGAGGAAACTGAGGAACGGAAGAGTCAAGTGAGTTGCCCAAGGTCTCAGAGCAGACAGGTGGCGGAACCAGGATTAGAACCCAGTTCCTCTGACTCTCAGGTGTGCTCTGTCCACAAAACCATGCCGCTTCTCTTCTACTCCTACATTCGCAAGTTTCTTGACCCAATCTCTTCAGCAATTTCACCAATGCCAAGGCAGGGCCACGAGCAGCAGTCCCGGAACCCAGCGAGATGCCCAGTATCGAACTTAGGTCGTCGCATGACACCTTTGCTCTGTGGCCCATGGGAGGAGAATTGGAGGCAGGATACCTGCAAAGCTGCTTGAAACGGGAAGAATCGGAAGCAGAAGAAGTTGAATTCCAATGAGGGTAAGTGCTCGCAAAAGTCGCGGGCACCTCTGAATCCAGAGGACAGCAGGCACTGGGAGGGTGGAACTGGAGAAAAGCGATGCAGGATTGGCACTCTCTGGAAAACCGGGGCCCTCTGCAGTGCTGGTCGTTTGCTGTTTTCAAATTGGGGCCTCTCGATTTTCTGTTCCCAGACAGCATCCCCTCACCCGACTGCTGTCTCTCAGGGTGGTCTCTCTGCTGCAGCGGTCTCCTGACGGTTCACAGGCAGGTCAGGGTGAGACCTTGCTTCATGGATCTTTAAATTGTCCGTTCAACCCTCCGGTGCTACGCGTCCAGTTCGGCCCGTGGGGGTCGGTTGGTTACCCCTGCCGTCGATCGCACTCCTCACGTGTTCCGTCCAGCATTCCCCCACGGCTGGGGAGCTGCCTGTTGGAAATTCCCGCCAGTCTTTTGATCCCGAAAGGTTCATAGGCGACGCTGCTGGAGAAGCCATCCGACTTCAGGCGTAACCGACTCACGTGAAAGTTCACGTGGTTCCCACCGTGCCCTGGAAAGCAGGTATTGGATCTCCTAACACCTGCTCACTAAACAGGTGTTTAGCGGGGGCAGAGCCTTCTTCCTCGGGTTCCTGGAGACGTTTTCCCGGCCCACGCACGGTGCCAAGGGGCAAGAGTGTTTCTGCCAAAATAGCCACACCCTGAGACTTCTGGTGCAGGAAAGGCAGGGGTGCCAAGATGCTACTGGGGGAGAGAGGAGAAGGGAGATTCCCCGGAGAACCTCAGGCCTGGGGACCCTGGGGTCGGTGAGTACCAAGAGCAGCCCCAGTGTCCCTGCATGGATCCCCAAACCAGGAACCATCTTAGCCAGCTCCCGGAGCCCCTGGAAGCGGGATGTGGGTTCCATGGAGGGGGCTCTCTACAGAGCTCCGGGCAGGGTTCTCCAGTGCTTTGCACATAGTAAGCACTTAATAAATGCCATTATTATTATTATTATTATTATTATTATTATTATTATTATTACACCCAGACTTTTGAGACTGTGAGCCCCACGTGGGACAGGGACTGTGTCCAACCCGACTGGCTTTTGGAGAAGCAGTGTGGCTCAGTGTAAAGAGCATGGGCTTCAGAATCAGAGGTCATGGTTTCAAATCCTGGCTCCGCCAACTATCAGCTGTGTGACTTTGGGCAAGTCATTTAACTTCTCCATGCCTCAGTTACCTCATCTGGAAAATGGGGATTAAAGGTGTGAGCCCCCCGTGGGACAACCTGATCACCTTGTAACCTCCCCAGCGCTTAGGACAGTGCTCTGCACATAGTAAGCGCTTAACAAATACCATTGTTATTATTATTATCCACCTCAGCCCTTTAGCACATAGTAATGGCCTAACAAATACCGCAATTATTATTACCATTATTACACGGGCTTGGGGCATCCATGCCCAGGGGTTGGAAACTTGGTTCTCAAAGCTTTGGGGGAGCGGGTGGAATCAAGGCGGCCCCCCAATCCAGCTCAGCCCCCTCCCTATCTCCCTGTGCCCTCAGATCCGCAGCGGGGATTAGCTTTCTCTCTCCCTTCCAGAGCTAGAAAGTTCAGGTAGCTCGTTGTGGGCGGGGAATATGTCTGTTTATTGTTATATTGTACTTTCCCAGGTGCTTAGTACAGTGCTCTGCACCCAGTAAGCACTCAATAAACGATTGAACGAATGAATGAAAGTGGCGTTTTGTCTGCCTTTCGGTCAGTCCGTCCGTGCGTGCGCGTGGGCCGGAGGCAGCCCTCAATCCACGTGTCCCCCCCCGACTCCCAGACTCACTCCCTCTCTGCAGGAAGGACGCCATTCCCCAGTACTTCATCCGGAACTTGGCGGGGTCCTCCGTGTCCGTGAACGAGCCCACCATGTCCGCGCAGACATCCCAGTTACTGCAGAAGGACACGGGCAGAGTGACAGGGGTGGCCACGGCAGGGGTGGGGGGACCGGGGGTCTGGAGGGAGGTGGGTTTGGCCAAAGGGTTGGGCGTCTGGAAATGATGATATTTGGTTGGAAGGTTGGGGGAGGAAAGGGGTTGAGAAGAGGGGGAGAAGGGGCCGGGAGAGTGGAAAGGGTAGGGGAGAGGATTGACGGTGGGGGCATTCTTGGAGGAGAGCAATGGAGTCGACTGGGAGGAGTGTTATGGAAAGGTTGGGGGTATGGAGAAGGGGTTAGCCAGAGGGTTTGAGAGGGAAGAAAGGATCAGGGGAGGGAATCGACAAGGGGGTAGTGGGGAGAGCGTAGGCAGGGAAGCACTGTATCCATGGGAGGGGCCATCAGGGAGGAGGTGCGGGCACTGACTTGAAGAGCCGGACGCGGCCCTTGGCCGTGGCGCTCATAGAGCCGTCATCGTCCACCGCGAAGCGGGCGACGATGTTGTCCTGCAGGAACAGCCCCTCCGGATCTTTCTTGGCCATCGCGTACCAGAGCCCTGAGAACTGGGGACCGGGAAGAGTCAGGGCCCGGCCTGGAGGGGAAGGGCCGAGGGAAGGGGCTCGGGGCCCAGATGGGGGGTGGGAGAGGGTGCTCAGTGTCCGGCCGGGGGGACGAGGCACGGGGGCCAGGGTGGGAAGGGGTGGGATACTCAGGGCCGGGCCGCGGCGGGAGACGGGGGAAGGCGGACACACGGTGTTGGGCCTGGAAGAGGAGTGGGGGACTCCGTTTAGGGCCAGGGCTGGGGAGGGGGCGTAGGGCCCGGAGCCGGGAGGAGTGGGGGGCACAGGGTTTTCCTGGGGAAGGATTTGGAGGGCTCAATATAATAATGGCATTTATTAAGCGCTTACTATGTGCAAAGCACTGATCCAAGCGCTGGGGAGGTTACAAGGTGATCAGGTTGTCCCACGTGGGGCTCACAGTCTTCATCCCCATTTTTCAGATGAGGTCACTGAGGCCCGGAGAAGTGAAGTGACTTGCCCAAAGTCACACAGATGACAATATAATAATAATGATAATGATGGCATTTATTAAGCGCTTACTATGTGCAAAGCACTGTTCTAAGCGCTGGGGAGGTTACAAGGGGATCAGGTTGTCCCACGGGAGGCTCACAGTCTTCATCCCCATTTTTCAGATGAGGTCACTGAGGCCCAGAGAAGTGAAGTGACTTGCCCAAAGTCACACAGCTGACAATATAATAATGATAATAATTATAATGATGGCATTTATTAAGCGCTTACTATGTGCAAAGCACTGTTCTAAGCGCTGGGGAGGCTACAAGCTGATCAGGTTGTCCCACGGGAGGCTCACAGTCTACATCCCCATTTTTCAGATGAGGTCACTGAGGCCTGGAGAAGTGAAGTGACTTGCCCAAAGTCACACAGCTGACAATATGGGCCCAGGGGGTGGGGGGGCTTAGTGTCGGGTAGGGGAAGGGGCCGGGGGCTTGGTGGGGGGATGGATGGGGTGGGGGCGTTCGGTGAAGGACCATGGGAGGGGTGGGGAAAATCACTGTGGAGCCAGGAGGGGCTTAGTAGGGAGCCAGGGGAGAGCTCAGTGCGCAGCGCCCGGGTCGGGGGGTTCAGTGTGGGGCTGGGGGAGGGATGGGGGGGGCTCAGTGAGGGGCCAGAGAGGGGTCTGGGGCTCAATGTGGGGGAGGGGGAGGGACAAGGGGACTCTTTTGAGCCATGGTTGGGCTGAGGGGCTCGGGGTTGGCAGAGGAAGGGTCGGGGCAGTGGGCCCGCTTGGACTCCTGTGACCTACCCGCTTCTTGTCGAAGTTCTCCATGACCCTGAAGCTGCTCACCCTGCAGTCCCGCTGGGCATCCCCGCCCCCCAGCCCCGCCACGGCCAGCAGCAGTAGCCCCCAGACCCAAGTTCGCTCCATCGTCCGCCCTCTCAGTCTGGACCGGAGCCGGGCCCCTGGCCCTTATATAGCACCCGCCCAAGGTTTCATAACTGGGCAGGGACGGGGGGGCGGGGAAGGGGACGGCAGGCCAGCCGGACATCCTGCAGTCGGCCACACCTCCCTGCCCCTTCCCAGTGGGACAGCCGGACTCAGTGTCACCTCTGTGCCCTTCCCGGAGGCCCCCTCCCCTGGATCCCGTGCTCCCCTGGGCCTGTACTGGTGACTGGGACTCTCTGGGAATGTAGGCCAGGCCCTTCCAGCGGTCCTGCTGGGCAGCCCCCAAGCCCTGGCCCATCCTCCCATCCCTCAGGACCCCCAGAAGCCCTCCTCACTTTAACCAGCTGTGGGGGACAGTGGCCAGGCCTCCAGACACCCCCCCCCCCCCCCACCGGTCCCGGCTCCAGCGTCCATTCCCGGCTCAAGGCCCAGCCGCAACGGAGAAGCAGCGTGGCTCAGTGGAAAGAGCCCGGGCTTTGGAGTCGGAGCTCATGGGTTCAAATCCCGGCTCCGCCACTTGTCAGCTGGGTGACTTTGGGCAAGTCACTTCACTTCTCTGGGCCTCTGTTCCCTCATCTGGAAAAGGGGGATGAAGACTGTGAGCCCCTCGTGGGACAACCTGATCACCTTGTAACGTCCCCAGTGCTTGGCACATAGGAGGCGCTTAATAAATACCATTATTATTATTATTATTATTAATGCCCCGAGGTGGCTCTGGGGAGGCCGTGGACCATCGTCAGCCCCCAAGGGGTGGGTACAGGCCCAGGCTGGGGCAGTGGGCTCTCACCCACCTCCCACCCCACTCTCTGTGATCTGGCTGGGCCGTGGGCCAGGGGAGGAGGCTGTGATTTCCATTGTGGCCCCACTGCTGATCCTGGATCAATATTTGCCCTGCGGTTTCGCCATCCTCAGAAGCACAAATCCTGTTAAACATTCTCCAGAGTGGCTCTACAGCGGCCTGGGCCACGATGGGGGGTGGGAGTGAGGGGGTTGGGGGTGGATAGGGAGCCATTATCTCTCCACACTCCCCCAGCCCAATCCCGGCCTGTCTCATGAGGCTGGAGACTCTACCCTTGCCCCCAATTCCTGCAATCTCCATCCCTCTGCCCGCTGGCTGGGGCCTTCTCTCTCCCTCTCATTCATTCATTCGTTGGTATTTATTGAGCGCTTACTGTGTGCAGAGCACTGGGAAGTCCAAGTCGGCAACGTCTAGAGACAGTCCCTACCCGACAGCGGGCTCACAGTCTAGAAGGGGGAGACGGACAACAAAATAAAACATGGAGACGGGTGCCAAAATCGTCAGAACAAATAGAATCCAAGTCCCCGGGCCTGATCTGGCCTCCAGTGTTGTGCGGAGTAGGTGTTATGAGAAGCAGCATGTCTCAGTGGAAAGAGCCCGGGCTTTGGAGTCAGAGGTCATGGGTTCAAATCCCTGCTCCCCAATTGTCAGCTGGGTGACTGTGGGCAAGTCACTTCACTTCTCTCTGCCTCAGTTACCTCATCTGTTAAATGGGGATTGACTGTGAGCCCCCCGTGGGACAACCTGATCACCTTGTAGCCTCCCCAGCGCTTAGAACAGTGCTTGGCACATAGTAAGTGTTTAATAAATGCCATCATCATCATCATCATCATGTATGAAGCAGCCTCCCTTAGGGGAAAGAGCACGGGGCCAGAAGACAGAAGACCTGGGGAAGTAGCGTGGCTCAGAGGAAAGAGCCCGGGCTTTGGAGTCAGAGGTCATGGGTTCAAATCCCAGCTCTGCCAACTGTAAGCTGTGTGACTTTGGGCAAGTCACTTCACTTCTCTGTGCCTCAGTTACCTCATCTGTAAAATGGGGATGAAGACTGTGAGCCCCCCGTGGGACAACCTGATCACCTTGTAACCTCCCCAGCACTTAGAGCAATGCTTTGTACATAGTAAGTGCTTAACACATACCATCATCATCATTACTATTATTATTACCTGGATTCTAACCCCGCTTCTGCTACTTGCCTGCAATGAGACCTTGAACAATTCATTTCACTTCTCTGGGCCTCAATTTCCTCATCTGTAAAATGGGGATTCAATACCTCTTCTCTCTCTTAACTAGACTTTGAGTCTCATGTGGGACTGAGGCTGAATCTGACCAGATTGTCTTGAATCCACCAATCTAGCAGTCATATTCATGGAATGCTTACCGTGTGTGCTAAGAGCTGTGCTAAGCTCTTAGGAGAGTATATAAAAATAATAATAATAATGGCAGTTATTAAGCACTTACTATGTGCAAAGCACTGTTCTAAGTGCTGGGGAGGTTACAAGGTGATCAGGTTGTCCCAAGGGGGGCTCACAGTCTTAATCCCCATTTTCCAGGTGAGATAAATGAGGCACAGAGAAGTTGACTTGTCCAAAGTCACACAGCTGACAATTGGTGGAGCCGGGATTTGAACCCATGACCTCTGACTCCAAATCCCTGGCTCTTTCCACTGAGCCACACCGCTCCAACATTCCAACTTTCCATTCCATTCCATACATTCCAACAGAATTGGTAGACACGCTCCCTGCCCACCAAGAGGACCCAGGTTCTGATCCCGGCTCCGCCACCCGTCTGCTGCGGGACCTTGGGCAAGTCGCTTCTCTGTGCCTCGGTGACCTCATCTGTAAAACGGGGATAAAGACTGTGAACCCCCTGCGGGACCTGGACTGTGTCCAACCTGATTACTTTCAAGCATTCAATCGTATCTACTGAGCGCTTGCTGGGTGCAGAGCACTGTACTAAGTGCTTGGGAGGGACAAGTTGGCGACGTATAGAGACGGTCCCTACCCAACAACAGCGCTTAGAACAGTTCCTGATACCAGGTAACCACTTAATCCCATAAAAAAAGGAGTCTAGAGGGGAAGACGGGCAGTTCATATAAATAAACGTCAGCAGTCAACAAATCCCAGAATTGTTATCTCCAACATGCAGCATCAGTATGGAATATAATAATACAAGCTTACCGTGTGTAGAGCACTGTACTAAGCTCTTAGGAGAGTACATAAAAATAATAATAATAATGACAGCATTTATTAAGCGCTTACTATGCGCAAAGCACTGTTCTAAGTGCTGGGGGCCCGGGGCGCAGCATATAGCAAAGTGAATCCACCCCGATCGACTCTCTCCAGGTGCTGGAAGGGCTGAGGGGACCAACGTGGGCCTCCCAAGCCAACCCGTCCTGCCCTGCGACGTCGATCACAGGATGGTAACGCAAGCCTCAGCCCCCTCAGCTTGCCAGTGCTGTGCTCTCCTCTGCAGCGGGCTGACTCGCAGTCAGGCCCAAAACACCCATCGAACACACTAAGGCAGGCTTGGGAGTGAGAATAATAATAATAATAATAATGATGGCATTTATTAAGCGCTTACTATGTACAAAGCACTATTCTAAGAGCTGGGGAGGTTACAAAGTGATTAGGTTGTACCACGGGGGTGCTCACAGTCTTAATCCCCATTTTACAGATGAGGTAACTGAGGCCCAGAGAAGTGAAGTGACTTGTGCAAAGTCACACAGCTGACAATTGGCAGAGCCGGGGTTTGAACCCATGACCTCTGACTCCAAAGCCTGTGGTCTTTCCCCTGAGCCATGCTGCAGGGTTCTAATTCCCGCTCCACCACGTGTCTGCTGGGTGACCCCGGGCAAGTCACTTCACTTCTCTGGGCCTCAGTTACCTCATCTGGAAAATGGGGATTAAAATGGGGGACAGGGACTGGGCCCAACCTGATTCTCAGTGGAAAGAGCCCGGGCTTTGGAGCCAGAGGTAATGGGTTCAAATCCTGGCTCCGCCAATCGTCAGCTGTGTGACTTTGGACAAGTCACATAGTTACGTCCTCCTGATAAGGATGTCTAAAACAGAACTCCTTATCTTCCCACTAAAATCCTGTCCTCCCCCTGACTTTCCCATCACTGTAGACATCATCACTGTTCTTTCTGTTTTACAAACCTGCAACCTTGACTCTTCTCTCTCATTCTACCCACATATTTAAGTTTATCCATTCCTGCCTTAACTTAGCCCTCTCCTCTGCCAGACAAAACTATTTCTCCTCCCTTATTGACACCCATGCCCATCATCCCCGCCAGCTCTTCCGTACATTCAACTCCCTTTTCAGGCGCCCAGTTCCTCCCCCTCCTCCTTCCCTCATCCGCAACGATCTGGCCTCCTACTACATTAACAAAATTAAATCCATCAGGTCTGACCTCCCCAAAGTCACTCCCCCACTTTCTCCAACCCCCCGGCTCTCAACACTCTCTGCTACTCTCCCATCCTTCCCAGCAGTATCCTCAGAGGAGCTCTCCTCCCTCCTCTCAAGTGCTACTCTGGTCACCTGTGCTTCTGACCCCATTCCCTCTCATCTCATGGTATCTCTCACTCCATCCCTTCTCCCCTCCTTAACTTCCATCTTCAACTGCTCACTCTCCACTGGTTCCTTCCCCTCTGCCTTCAAACATGCCCATGTCTCTCTCATCCTAAAAAAAATCCTCTCGACCCCACCTCACCTTCTAGTTATCGCCCAATCTCCCTCCTACCATTCCTTTCCAAACTCCTTGAATGAGTTGTCTACACGCGCTGCCTCGAATTCCTCAACACCAACTCTCTCCTCGACCCCCTCCAGTCTGGCTTCCGTCCCCTACGTTCCACGGAAACCGCCCTCTCAAAGGTCACCAATGACCTCCTGCTTGCCAAATCCAACGGCTCATACTCTATCCTAATCCTCCTCGACCTCTCAGCTGCCTTCGACACCATGGACCACCCTCTTCTCCTCAACACGCTATCCGACCTTGGCTTCACAGACTCCGTCCTCTCCTGGTTCTCCTCTTACCTCTCTGGTCGTTCTTTCTCAGTCTCTTTTGCAGGCTCCTCCTCCTCCTCCCATTCTCTCACCATGGGGGTTCCCCAAGGTTCAGTGCTTGGTCCCCTTCTGTTCTCGATCTACACTCACTCCCTTGGTGACCTCATTCGCTCCCACGGCTTCAACTATCATCTCTACGCTGATGACACCCAGATCTACATCTCTGCCCCTGCTCTCTCCCCATCTCTCCAGGCTCGCATCTCCTCCTGCCTTCAGGACATCTCCATCTGGATGTCTGCCCGCCACCTAAAACTCAACATGTCCAAGACTGAACTACTTGTCTTCCCTCCCAAACCCTGCCCTCTCCCTGACTTTCCCATCTCTGTTGACGGCACTACCATCCTTCCCGTCTCACAAGCCCGCAACCTTGGTGTCATCCTCGACTCCGTCTCTCATTCACCCCTCACATCCAAGCCATCACCAAAACCTGCCGGTCTCAACTCCGCAACATTGCCAAGATCCGCCCTTTCCTCTCCATCCAAACCGCTACCTTGCTCGTTCAAGCTCTCATCCTGTCCCATCTGGACTACTGTATCATCCTTTTCTCTGATCTCCCATCCTCATGTCTCTCCCCACGTCAATCCATACTTCATGCTGCTGCCCGGATTGTCTTTGTCCAGAAACGCTCTGGGCATGTTACTCCCCTCCTCAAAAATCTCCAGTGGCTACCAATCAATCTGCGTATCAGGCAGAAACTCCTCACCCTGGACTTCAAGGCTGTCCATCGCCTCACCCCCTCCTACCTCACCTCCCTTCTCTCCTTCTCCAGCCCAGCCCGCACCCTCCATTCCTCTGCCGCTAATCTCCTCACCATGCCTCATTCTCGCCCGTCCCTCCATCGACCCCCGGCCCACGTCCTCCCCCGGGCCTGGAATGCCCTCCCTCTGCCCATCCGCCAAGCTAGCTCTCTTCCTCCCTTCAAGGCCCTACTGAGAGCTCACCTCCTCCAGGAGGCCTTTCCAGACTGAGCCCCTTCCTTCCTCTCCCCCTCGTCCCCTTCTCCTTCCCCCGTCTTACCTCCTTCCCTTCCCCACAGCACCTGTATATATGTATATATGTTTGTACGTATTTATTACTCTATTTATTTATTTTTTTATTTATTTAACTTGTCCATATCTATTCTATTTATTTTATTTTGTTAGTATGTTTGGTTTTGTTCTCTGTCTCCCCCTTTTAGACTGTGAGCCCACTGTTGGGTAGGGACCGTCTCTATATGTTGCCAACTTGTACTTCCCAAGTGCTTAGTCCAGTGCTCTGCACACAGTAAGCACTCAATAAATACGATTGATTGATTGATATTCAATCCATCACTAAATCCTGTTGGTTCACAACATTACTCAAACCCACCCTTTCCTTTCAATGCAAACTGCGTGGCTCAGGGGAAAGAGCCCGGGCTTTGGAGTCAGAGGTCATGGGTTCAAATCCCGGCTCCGCCAATTGCCAGCTGGGTGATTTTGGGCAAGTCACTTCACTTCTCTGGGCCCCAGTTACCTCATCTGGAAAATGGGGATGAAGACTGTGAGCCCCCCGTGGGACAATCTGATCACCTTGTAACCTCCCCAGCGCTTAGAACAGGGCTTTGCATGTAGTAAGTGCTTAATAAATGCGATTGTTATTATTATTATATGAATCCAAGCAGTTATCCTATCCTGCCAGCGCTTTGAACAGTGCTTTGAGTGACTCGCCCAAGGTCACGCAGCAGACAAATGGCAGCAAACCTTGTGACTCCCAAGCCCGTGCCCTATCCCCATGCCATACCGCTTATCTATCGATGGTTATCCATTGATCTCTGCTATGTACTGAGCGCTCGCTCGCTTTGTGGAGAGCCCTGCACAAAACACTCGGGAGGGTCCACTCCAACAGAGTCGGTAGATGGGACCCCTGCCCACAAGGAGTTTAGAGGAGGAGTTGGGCGTTCAAAACAGATGATTGGATTGGTTTCATCACACCCCACAGACAAACGTTTTAAGTAAATGCCTGCCAATGACAAAGGAAGAAATCCTCTTTAGGAGGCGTGAAGATGGAGCCATCTAGTCTTGGCTTGCTACCGCTTCAGCAGAACCCTTTCATTTTGGCCTCATGCTGGCTTCTGCTTAGTTACTCGGTTTGATGAAGAAAAATTGGATCTCACACCTGCAGTATTGGGGACCATCCAGCTCCTCAATTTTACTCGCTTTTGGCCCGCCATACACCCCCTGGCCTGGAATGCCCCCCCTCCGCACTTCCACCAAGCTAGCCCTCTTCCCCCCTTCAAGGCCCTACTGAGAGCCCACCTCCTCCAGGAGGCCTTCCCACACTGAGCCCCCTCTTTCCTCTCCCCCTCCTCCCCCTCTCCATCCCTCCTTCCCTTCCCCACAGCACCTGTATATATGTATATATGTTTGTACGTATTTATTGCTCTATTTAATTTGTACATATTCATTCTATTTATTTTATTTTGTTAATATGTTTTGTTCTCTGTCACCCCCTTTTAGACTGCGAGCCCACTGTTGGGTAGGGACCATCTCTATGTGTTACCAACTTGTACTTCCCAAGCACTTAGTACAGTGCTCTGCACACAGTAAGCGCTCAATAAATACGATTGATTGATTGATTGTTTTGTACATAGTAAGTGCTTAACAAATACCAAAATTCTTATTATTATCATCGCCCTCCTCGCTGACCTCCCGGCCTCCCGTCTCTCCCCACTCCAGACAGCATTTCACTCTGCTACCCAGATCATTTTTTCAACAGGGAAGGGAACCACTCTTCGTAAGCAGTCCGTCTAGACGGTCACGGGCCAGAGAGGCCACAGCGAGGTCAGGATGCACGGCGGCGAACATCACATCGACACGTCCAGGGATGGGCTTGTTCTCTCCCCATGCTCACCCCATAAATACCCTCGCCCGTCAGCAGCGTCGCAACTTGCCAACAAGCCCAGAGTCGGTGCCAGCAGGGCGGCCCGGCTCGGCCTCGGGGCGGATTGGCCGGCCTAAAAGGATAAATGAGTCTCCGGGGATTTGTGAGCTAAGCCAGCTCAGGGGTTTAGTGTCCTGACAGTCTCTTTAATCTGCAGCCCCTAGGATCTCCCCATTGAGAGGACACTACGCCTCCGGCCCCCCGTCACATCTCTAGACTTTCGGGGCAGGGGCGGAGGGTGGGAGGGAGTTGAGAATCTAGACCACAAAGCCCATCGAGCCTCAGCCCCACTGCGCCTCCGTCTCTGTGGCCCCTGTTGGGTCAGGGAGAGGTTTCAGGACCAAGAGAACAACCATGGGGGAGTTGAGCAGAGATGAGGTGGAGAAATTCCTGGAGAGCAACCCCCAGTTCGCCAAAGAGTTCTTCGACAAGAAAATGCGGCCGGAAGTCCTACGAGAACTTTTCCGGGGCAACGTGGGGCCTGTCGAGGACGGCGTCTCCTTCAGGGAGATGACCCAGCTGGAGGAGTCGTCCCTGCTCTTTCAGACTCTCCTGGACGCGCAGGACGAGGCGATCACCATGGAGATGGTGGTCCACAGAGTCCTGAGGAGACTGGCCCAGCTGCTGAGGGCCGACCGCTGCAGCCTGTTCATCTTCCGCTCCCGGAACGGCATCTCCGAAGTGGCCACCCGGCTGCTCGACGTCACGCCCACTTCCAAGTTCGAGGACAATCTGGTGGCCCCGGACAACGAGGTGGCTTTCCCCCTGGACGTCGGGATCGTGGGCTGGGCGGCTCACACCAAGAAGTCCTTCAACGTTCCGGACGTGACCGAGGTAGGGCCCGTCCGGAGCTCCTTGGCTGAGCCTGATGGAGAGCCACTGCGGTGGCGGAGGCACGTGCCCTTGAGGGCCAGCTTGCCCTCGTTTTAGACTGAGGAAGAGTCCCAGGGTTCTCACGGGGGCCACAAGGGCAGAGGGGAGAGAGGGAAAGGGCTACTGACATCTCCCTATCCCCTCCACTGAGCAGATCTTGGGGTCGGGGGATGGAGTTTGCAGCTTGGGGGGCAACGTGAGTGAGAATTTGCAAGTTTGTCCTCTGGACCGGTAAGCTTAGTGCTGGCAGGGAGTGTGTCCACCGACTTGGTTGTATCGTACTTACTACAGTGCTCTGGACACAGGAGGTGCTCAATAAATATGATCGGTTGAGTTTGAAGTCAGAGGAGACAAGAGTGAGCCCAAATGAAGTCAGGTGGGTAAGCTGGGATGTAAGAGGTAGATTGAATTGAAATAATAATAATAATAATGAGGCCAACTTATACATATGCTGCCAACTTGTACTTCTCAAGCACTTAGGACAGTGCTCTGCACACAGTAAGTGCTCAATAAATACGATTGAATGAATGAATGAATGATGGCATTTACTAAGCGCTTACTATGTGCACAGCACTGTTCTAAACACTGGGGAGGTTACAAGGTGATCAGGTTGTCCCTCGTGGGGCTCACAGTCTTCATCCCCATTTTCCAGATGAGGTCACTGAGGCACAGAGAAGTGAAGTGACTTGCCCAAAGTCACACAGCTGACAGTTGGCAGAGCCGGGATTTGAACCCATGACCTCTGACTCCAAAGCCCGGGCTCTTTCCACTGAGCCACGCTGAAATGTCAGAGGGAGAAAACTACTGGAGAAATTTGACTAATAATAGTCGCCGCATTTGTTAGGCGCTTTCTATGTGCCGGGCACTTTAGTAGATAAAAGATAATCAGGTTGAAATTAGTACTTTTTTAAAATGGTATTTGTTTAGCGCTTACTATGTTCCAGGCATTGTATTTAGCCCTGGGGTACAAACAGTGTAATCAGGTTGGCTACTGTCTAAGTCTCACAGGGAGCTCACAGTCTTAAGACCCATCTAACAGATAAGGTAACTGAGGCACAGAGAAGTTGAATGACTTGCCCGAGGTCACACAGCACGCAAGTGGTGGAGTCAGAATTAGAACCCAAGTTCTCTGACTCCCGGGCCCCACATTTTTTCCACTGGGCCATACTGCCTCTCCTTGAAACCGACATTACAGAGTTTCTGCTCGATACAGAGGGAGGTTGACCACTATTGGAGTTGTCTGAGGAGCGGAGAGTTGTGTGCCAACCGCCGATTCAAGAACATGATTTTTGTAGTAATTGTGATACAGGCTGAAGACAGGCAAGGAGATTTGTACTTTCCAAGCGCTTAGTACAGCTCTCTGCCCACAGGAAGCACTCCATAAATACGACTGAATGAATGAATAATAATAATAACGATGATGATGGTATTTGTTAAGCGCTTACTATGTGCCAAGCACTGTTCTAAGCACTGGGGGAATACAAGGTGATCAGGTTGTCCCACGGGGGGTTCACAATCTTCATCCCCATTTTCCAGATGAGGGAACTGAGGCCCAGAGAAGTGAAGTGACTTGCCCAAAGTCACCCAGCTGACAACTGGCGGAGCCGGGATTTGAACCCATGACCTCTGACTCCAAAGCCCAGGTTCTTTCCATGGAATGAGACCCATGAGAAGGCTGGTACAAAAATGTCTTAGAGAAAGAGCACAGGCCTGGGACTCAGAGGACTTGGGTTCTAATCTCGACTCCACCATTTGTGTGACCTTGGGCAAGTCACTTAAGTTCTCTGTGCCTCAGTTATCTCATCTGTTAAATGGGGATTGATACTGTGAGCCCCATGAGGGACAGGGACTGTGGCGTAATCTGATTCATTCATTCATTCATTCATTCATTCAATTGTATTTATTGAGCGCTTATTGTGTGCAGACCACTGTACTAAGCGCTTGGGAAGTACAAGTTGACAACATATAGAGATGGTCCCTACCCAACAGCGGGCTCACAGTCTAGAACGGTGCCTGGCACAAAATATTTTATTATTATTATTATTATTATTATGAGTAAGATGAGAGTTTGGGCCAGAGGCATCACTTGACTGGGTGGAAAGGAAGTGACTCGTCTCGGGAATGTCCTGGAGGAAGCACTTGCATGATTTAGATAAAATAATAATAATGATGATGGCATTTAAGTGCTTACTATGTGCAAAGCGCTGGAGGGATACAAGGTGATCAGGTTGCCCCACGGGGGGGCTCACAGTCTTCACCCCCATTTTCCAGTTGAGGGAACTGAGGCTCAGAGAAGTGAAGTGACTTGCCCAAAGTCACCCAGCTGACAAGTGGCGGAGCCGGAATTCGAAACCCCGGCCTGCTTTGATTACTGTATCGGCCTTCGGGCTGGCCTCCCAGCCTCCTGTCTCTCCCCACTCCAGTCCCCACTTCACTCTGCTGATCTCTGGATTATTTTTCTACAGTAACGTTCTGGACACGACACCCCGCTCCTCCCGAAACTCCAGGGGTTGCCCATCCACCTCCGCAACAAACGGAGACTTCTCACCGCTGGCTTTAAAGCAATCACCTGGCCCTCCTACCTCCCCTCACTATTCTACTACAACCCATCCCGCACGCTTCAGTCCTCTATTGCTAATCTTCGCACTGTACCTCCGTCTCGCCTATCTGGCTGCCGGTCTCTCTCCCTCATCCTGCCTCTGGCCCGGAATGCCCTCCTTCCTCAAATCAAATCCGACAGACAATTTCTTCCCCCCCTTTAAAGCCTTATTGAAGCCGCATTTTCATCAAGAGGCCTTCCCTAAGCCCTCCTTTTCTCTCTCTCTCCCTTCTGCGTCATTCCGGGGTTGCTCCCTTCATTCATTCATCCTCCCTCCCAGCCCCACAGCACTTAGGTACATATTCATTCACTCAATCGTATTTATTGAGCACTTAGGTACATATTCATTCATTCAATCATATTTATTGAGCGATTACTGTGTGCAGAGCACTGTACTAAGAGCTTGGGAAGTCCAAGCCGGCAACATAGAGAGACGGTCCCTACCCAACAGCGGGCTCACAGTCTAGAAGGGGGAGACAGACAACAAAACAAATTAACAAAATAAAAGAAATAGAATAGTAAATATGTACAAGTAAAATAAATGGGGTAATAAATCTGTACAAACATATATACAGGTGCTGTGGGGAGGGGAAGGAGGTAAGGCGGGGGGGGATAGAGAGATGGAAAAGCATATGATCCGACAAATTTTGTCCTTTTTTTTTTTTTAATGAGTTGACAGGCCCTGTACAAGTTGATTTTAGAACACAAATTTTACTTAACCTCCTAGAAAAGGATACCATACTTTGTCAGGAAGCAATTTTCTAAGTGGAAAGAGGACTACAGTGAAGCAAACTGAAATGGAACTGTCACCTAGGGTGAAGTACAGTGCTCTGCACACAGTAAGCGCTCAATAAATACGATTGATTGATTGATTGATTGAAGAACTGTTACTAGGGAGAGTAGGGAAAAAGCAAAGACGGACTTTGAAATACGTGTGGGGCAACCACGCCATGTGGATGGGCGAGACGGCGGTTTCCCTCACCAACGCCGGGCCGGTTGGAGCCATTCTGATGGCGATTTTATTTCCTAGGTTGGGGAGAACATATCTGCAGTTTAGTTCTTTGCATTAAAGAATTCGATTATTTCTTTATGTTTCGGTCTCCCTCTCTAGACTAAAAGCCCGTCGTTGGCAGGGAATGTGTCTGTTCTGTTGCAATACTGTAATAATAATAATAATGATGGCATTTGTTAAGCGCTTACTATGTGCCAGGCACTGTTCTAAGTGCTGGGTACTCTCCCAAGCAGTTAGTACAGTGCTCTATAAACAGTAAGCGTGACTGACTGACTGGTAACAGGGTGAGTGAGGGGTCTGAGATGAGAAAGGTGACGGGGGAAGGTGAGTCGGGGAGGAGAGAAGAGCGTGGGCCAGGGGCAGGTGGTGAAAGGAGTGGAGATATAAAATGAAGAAGACGTGATATAAAATGAAGAAGACATCCCCCATTCCCTGTAAACAGGTGGCACACTGGGGTCGGGGGGCAGGGGGTTTTGGCAGCGTGGCTCAGTGGAAAGAGCCCGGGTTTGGGAGTCAGAAGGTCATGGGTTCTAATCCCGGCTCCGCCACTTGTCAGCTGTGTGACCTTGGGCAAGTCACTTTGCTTCTCTGGGCCTCAGTTACTCACCTGCAAAATGGGGATTAAGACTGTGGGACAACCTCATTACCTTGTATCTACCCCAGTGCTTACAACAGTGCTGGCATATTGTAAGCGCTTAACAAATACCATCGTTATTATTACTATTATTACTGGCTGGGAGCAGCTGTGTTATTCGAAAGCAAGCCACATTCATTATGGGAACAAAGTGGAGTTTATTAATAATAATAATAATAATAATAATAACGATGGCATTTGTTAAGCGCTTACTATGTGCAAAGCACTGTTCTAAGCGCTGAGGAGGATACGAGGTGATCAAGTTGTCCCACGGGGGGCTCACAGTCTTCGTGGATCAGTGGAAAGAGCCCGGGCTTTGGAGTCAGAGGTCAGGGGTTCGAATTCCAGCTTCGCCACATGTCTGCTGTGTGACCTTGGGCAAGTCACTTAACTTCTCTGGGCACTCAGTTACCTCATCTGTAAAATGGGGATTAAGACTGGGAGCCCCCCATGGGACAACCTGATCCCCTTGTAACCTCCCCAGCGCTTAGAACAGCGCTTTGCACATAGTAAGCGCTTAATAAATGCCATCATCATCATTAATCCCCATTTTCCAGATGAGGCCCAGAAAAGTGAAGTGACTTGCCCAAAGTCACACAGCTGGCAATTGGCGCAGCCGGGATTTGAACCCGTGACCCCTGACTCCAAAGCCCGGGCTCTTTCCACTGAGCCATGCTGCTTCCAGGGCTAGTACAGAGTTCTGCACAGAGTGCTCAATAAAATGATATATTGATCGATTTGATCCGTTTGTTCCTCTCTCTGTGGCTCTTCTTCCTCCACCCTCCCCAGATCTCCGGGCTTCCCCTTTCACAGCTCCCCTCCCTCCTCTGCTCTCCACTGGGTCGGGGACAATCCGGCTGGTCCTCCCTTGCCTCCCCATTTCTGTCCACCCAGAACTGGCAATGGTGACCAATCCTTCTTCTGCGCTCCCATTCTTACACTCCATGTCAGTTCTGGGGCTCGGTTTCCCCTCCGTCCCCGATTGTGGTCGAATTGGGAGCAGCTCCCAGCCGGCGGTTTCCTCCCGTTACCTGTTTTCTAAGAAGTGTCTGGGTTTCTGGCCTCCTGTCGTCTTTTGCGACGGCCCCGCTCAGTCGGCCCGCTCCCCTCTCCTACCCCAGGGACCCCTCCAGGTTCCCGCTCGGGCTGACTCAGTGGAGGTCCCGGAGAGCGAGCTAGGGGTTGGATGCCCATCTCCCTCTCCGCCAGCCGGGTCCTTTCTGTTTGGTTTCCACTGGCATTCACCCCTGTTGCCCTGCAGCTGGTCTGCGCTGGCCCTGGCCGCCTCTGGGCCTCCCCACCTCTAACGACTTTTCCTAAATACGTAGTCCTAGGAGTCAGGTAACTCCTGGCGATCTGCAGCTGCTGTTTCCAGATCCACGCAGGGAGATGAGCCTGCTCCACGCTGTGGCTTTGGGTTGGAGATCGGGGTTCGATCCCTCCGTACGGTGATCATGGGCCACATCTTTGCTCTGTTTCGGTGCTGGGGCTCCGTGTTGCAGTTCTACACTCCAGCTCCAGGCTGCGGTTCTGGCCACTGCTCCACGTGATCTAACAATAATAAAATAATAATCAAAATTATGGTAATTGTTAAGCGCGGCGTGGCTCAATGGAAAGAGTATGAGCTTGGCCGAAAGAGGTCATGGGTTCAAATCCCGGCTCCGCCCATTGTCAGCTGGGTGACTTTGGGAAAGTCACTTAACTTCTCTATGCCTCAGTTACCTCAGCAGTAAAATGGGGATTAAGATTGTGAGCCCCACTTGGGACAACCTGATCACCTTGTATCCTCCCCAGTGCTTAGAACAGTGCTTTGCACATAGTAAGCACTTAACACATGCTATTATTATTATTATTATTATGTAAGCACTTAACAAATGCTATTATTATTATTATTATTATTATTATTATTATTTACAAAGCTTTGTTCTAAACTCCTGGGTAAATACAAAGGTAATCAATTTGGGCACAGTCCCTATCGTACACTGGGCTCACGCTCTTAATCCCTGTTTTCCAGATGAGGTAACTGTAGGCCAGAGAAGTGAAGCAACTCACCCAAGGTCATAGAGCAGACGTGCGGCGGAGCCGGGATTAGAACCCAGGTCCTTCTGACTCCGAGGCCCATGCTGTATCCACTAAGCTACACTGCTTCTCCGCAAAATAGGTCTGCACTGTAGCTGTGTGCTTTTAGTAGCTCTGAACCATGGCGCTGGGCTCTGGCTCTCTGGTATGGCTGCGGAAACCATATTCCAACTCCACACCTGACTCTTGTTGTATGAGACGCTTTTCCATTCCAGTGGTTCAGTTAGGATTTGGGAAATCCTGCCACAGCGAACCAGAATAAAGGCTCATTGAGGGCGGCTATCGTGTCTACCAACTTCACTGAATTGTCCGCTCCCAAACAGTACAGTGCTCTGCACACAGTAAGTGTTCAATAAATACCACTGATGGATTAGGGAAGCAGCGTGGCTCAGTGGAAAGAGCCCGGGCTCCGGAGTCAGAGGTCATGGGTTCAAATCCCGACTCCGCCACTTGTCAACCGTGTGACTTTGGGCAAGCCGCTTCACTTCTCTGGGCCTCAGGTACCTCATCTGGAAAATGGGGATGAAGACTGTGAGCCCCTCGTGGGACAACCTGATCACCTTGCAGCCTCCCCAGCGCTTAGAACAGTGCTTTGCACATAGTGAGCACTTAAGAAATGCCATCATTATTATTATTATTATTATTATTATTATCAAGCTCTTCCTCTAAGCCTCTCCACTATGTGGAGGTGCCATGGGACCAGCCTGCTGGGGGAGAAGATAGCCATACTGGGGAGATGAGTTCCTGGCTGCTCTCCAGTCCTCTGGGGCCCTCCTTCTCCTGCTTAGGAGGCAGCCGGAAACCTAGAAAGCAAGAAATCCTGGCGAAAGGGCTGAGAGAGCCCAAAATGGTTCCCAGGTCCCACGAGGATCTCCTTCCCTGGAGCCAGGAGGTCTCAGAGCGTGACTCCGGCCAGGAAAGACCCATTCCAGGCTGGAAACAGGGGCATGGACTAGTCGACCCTCACCCCCACCCCCAAGAGGCAGTGTGAACTGGTGGGAAGGACTATGTGCTAGCCAGAAAACCTGAGTTCTAATCCAGAAGCAGTGTGGCTCAGTGGAAAGAGCATGGACTTTGAAATAGGAGGTCACAGGTTCAAATCCCAGCTCCACCCATTGTCAGCTGGGTGACTTTGGGCAAGTCACTTCACTTCTCTGAGCCTCATTTCCCTCATCTGTAAAATGGGGGTGAAGACTGTGAGCCCCACGTGGGACCACCTGATCACCTTATAACTTCCCCAGCGCTTAGAACAGTGCTTTGCACATAGTAAGTGCTTAATAAATGCCATCATTATTATCACATTATATTATTAATTAATATAATTGTTTATATCACATCAATAATATTATTGTATTAACAATCATATCATTAATACATTAATTTATATATGAATTAATAATATATATTAATCTTATATTAATAGTAAATCGACCAATCTATCATTAGTCAATATAATCAATCATATCAATAATATCATTATATTGATAATTGCATTATCAATATATTAATTAGTATATCAGTGCATTATCATATACCATTACCTATATAATAATATTATTAATTGATATGAATTAATAATTAATGTTATTATAATATTATATTATAATAATAATCTTGCTTCTGCTACTTTCATTCATTCAATCATATTTATTGAGCGATTACTGTGTGCAGAACACTGTATAAGCTCTTGGGAAGTACAAGTTGGCAACATATAGAGACGGTCCCTACCCAACAATGGGCTCACGGTGTGACCTCGAGCAAGGCAGTTAACTTCTCGGAGCCTTAGTTCCCTCCTAAGTAAAATGGGGATTCAATACTTGTTCTCCTTCCTACTTAGTGTGAGCCTAGGTGGGGCCTGTTGATCTTGTATCTACCCCAGAGCTCAGTACAGCTCGTAGTAAGGACTCAACAAATACCACCATCGTTGTCGATTATTATTACTTCCGGGAATTGGGCTCTAAAATTCCCCTCTCCTGGCCAATTCCAGTGGGAAGGCCGGCCCGCCATCAGCCCCCCGGCCCTGGGCACTGAGCGGGGTTTCCCGTGTTTCAGAACGACCACTTCTCCGACTTTCTGGACAAACAAACCGGCTATACCACCAAGAACCTGCTGGCAACCCCGCTGGTGATGGCCAAAGAAGTGCTGGCGGTCGCCATGGCGGTAAACAAAACGGACGGCCTTGGGTTCTCCGAACAGGACCAAGAGGTGACTGGGCTTGGAGGGCAAGCGTCGGACGCGTCTTTCGTTGGATGCAGTGACTATCTGGTTTCTTTCTCTCCCACTGCAGGTGTTTGCCAAGTACCTGAATTTTGCATCTCTCAGCGTGAAGCAACACCACACCACTTATCTGTACAATGTGGAGTCAAGGAGAAGCCAGGTGAAACCCCTGAGAATATTCGCTCGTCTCCAATGACCGTCACCAACTGTCCGGAGGGAGGCCTGAGTTTTACCCCTCTGCCCTTCTCTCCGCCAGTCCCCCCCAGCTCATTCCTGCCCTCAAGTCCCCCCTACTCCCCAACCCCCCGGAACTCCCGACCCCTTCCCAATATCTGTCCTGGGAAGAGTGGATGGCCCCTCGATCGGGGCAGGACGCAGGCCTAGCCCTGCCAGGAGGGCCAGGAGGTGGGCTGCGGGAAGGGAGGGGAGAGCGCAAGCCGGGAGGGGCTGTGACAATGAGGAGGGAGAAGTACTAAAGGGAGAGATAAGAGAAAGGGAAGAAGGGAGAGAAGCTAGGACAGAGGAAGGAAAGGGGAAGGGAGAGGAGGAAGAGGGAAGGGCCTGGGAAGGACTGGGGGAAGACTGAGGAGGGGGTTGGCCGGCTTCCCGGGACCGGGAACGTGAATGCAAAATGCAGCCAGGAATCTTTTCTAGCCATCCAGGAAGGCAACAGAAGGGAAACCGAGAGGATGACGGAGCCTGCGGGAGCAATGTCCGTACTGGGGACTGCAGGGACAGTGGAGGTGGGAGAGGCGTTGGCAGCAGAGTGGATGGCCACCCTTTGATGGACTTTGACTTAAAGGCCTCTGAATCCTCTCAAGATGCAGTGGGGCTTCCAGTTCATCCCCAGCCCCAGAGCAGGGGCCCCAGGATGGCAACTGGACCTCATTTTTTTTTAATGGCGCTTGTTAAGTATTGACTATGTGCTAGACACTGTAGTAAGTGCTGGGGTGGCTATAGGCTAATCAGGTTTGATACGGTTCATGTCCCACTTGGGGCTCCCAGTCCCAATCCTCCTTTTACAGATGAGGTAACTGAGGCACAGAGAAGGGGAATCACTTGCCCTAGGTCACACGGCAGATAATTTCAAGACTGTGAGCCCACTGTTGGGTAGGGACCGTCTCTATATGTTGCCACCTTGTACTTCCCAAGAGCTTAATACAGTGCTCTGCACACAGTAAGCGCTCAATAAATACGATTGAATGAATGAATAATTGGCGGAGCTGGGATTAGAACCCAGATCCTTCCAACTCCCGGGCTCAGGCTTTATCTATTGGCCCCGGACCCCCCATTTCCCTTTCAGCCCCCGCCCCGCTTGGCCCAGGTTCCTTTCACTCCATCTTTCTCCCTCTGAATCTCTCGCAGATCCTCTTGGGGTCCGCCAATAAAGTGTTCGAGGAACTCACGGATATCGAGCGCCAATTCCACAAAGCGCTGTACACCGTCCGCACGCATCTGAACTGCGAGAGGTACTCCGTCGGGCTGCTGGATATGACCAAGGACAAGGTCTCCGCCGCTCCCCACCCCGGGCCCCAAACCGTCCCCGGCCTCCCACGGCCAATCGCTTCCCCGTTGGCCTCCTCTCTGCTCCAGCCCCTCGCGGGCCCTCTCTCCTTTCTCCCTCCCCTCCGCTAGTACATATTTATTACTCTATTTATTTATTTTACTTGTACATATCTATTCTATTTATTTTATTTTGTTAATATGTTTGGTTTTGTTCTCTGTCTCCCCCTTCTAGACTGTGAGCCCACTGTTGGGTAGGGACCGTCTCTATATGTTGCCAGCTTGTACTTCCCAAGGGCTTAGTACAGTGCTCTGCACACAGTAAGCACTCAATAAATATGATTGATCGATTGATTAGTAGGGTGGACCATGAGGCAGTGACCCTCCTGTGACCTTTAGGAGTTCTACGACGAGTGGCCCATCAAGCTGGGAGAAGTGGAGCCGTATAAAGGGCCCAAGACCCCGGACGGACGGGTAAGTAGCCGCGCGGCCTAATGGGAAGAACACGGGGCCAAGAGATGGGGGCCTGGGCCCTAATCCCGACTCCACCACTCGTTGGTTGTGCGACCTGGGGCTCTGCGCCTCGATTACCCCATCTGTAAAATGGGGATTAAGAGCGAGAGCCCCATTGTGTGACCCGGGGCGGGTCGCTTCACTTCTCTGCGCCTCAGTTACCCCATCTGTAAAATGGGGATTAAGAGCGGGAGCCCCACGCGGGCCAGGGAACGTGTCTAACCTGATCAGCTCGTAGCTACCCCGGCGCTTAGTACGGTGTCAGGCGTGGTGTAGGCGCTTTACCGATAGCACAGTTTTTGTTATTGTGGTTATTCCCAGCTGCTCACCTCCCTCTGGAAAAAATGGAAATGCTCCCAGCGTGGGGGCAAAGATGAGCCACCCCGACCATGCCTGCGGGGGCCCGGGGAAATCACAGGGCGGTGCCGAGGGCCTGTCTCAGAGAAAGGTTTGAGTCCAGAAGTCGGGATCAGGGGCAGGAGGCCAGGAACCTTAACGTTAGGAAGCCCAGGGATCCGGTGACAATTTCTCCACCGGAAAAGGGGGAAACTGGAGACAAACGCATCCTGTCCAATGCCGCCGGGGAGAAGAGTGACATTTTTCTGGGAAGCTACATTCATTCATTCATTCAATCGCATTTATTGAGCACCTACTGTGTGCAGAGCACTGTACTAAGCGCTTGGGAAGTACCAGTTGGCAACCGCAGAGAAAGATGGGTTTGCTCCAACGTGCAACTGTGCCATGTGATCTTTCCCTTTCATTTAGGAAATCCTCTTTTATAAGATAATTGATTATATTTTACATGGAAAAGAAGAAATCAAAGTCATCCCGTGAGTATGCCCGCCCGGGAAGTACAAGAGCGGTGCTCAGCGACGCAACTTTTCCTTTGCCCCCGCTGCTCCGGGACTTCCCCTAAACGGTGTTTCCGAACTCTTTTACCTAAAGGAGCCCCCCCTCAGACCACTGGTCCCTGGTGAGCGGCCTGCCGACGTACGTCGCTGAAAATGGATTTGTAAGTTGCTCTGTGGTCGTCACCCCAACTGTTCCCCACCCCCGAGTCCGCAGCGCAGCTTGGGTTGACCAGCCGGCTGCTATGCATCTGCAGAGCACGGGACAGGCGGGCTTCCCTTTCCAGCATCCTCCTGGCCTCCGTAGTGCTAGGGGAAAATACCCCGTGGTGTGAGTGGAGGAGGAGGTTCACAGGATCAAATTCTCTTGTGGTTATTCTTCCAGGCGCTTAGAACAGCGCTCTGCACGTACTAAGTGCTCAATAAATACCACCGATGTGGATTAAAAGCCTCCTCCATCTGGCCTGGGGTGTCCTGGGGTGGAACACCCTTCTCCTTCCATCATGCAGGGCAGGGCTTACTGGGCTGGTCATCAAGGAAAGTGGAAAGGGGGAAAAGATCAGATCTAGGTTCTGCAGGGTTCTCCGAAGCTCATGAGATTCCGTAAATCCCCCGGGCTGTGAGATCCTTAAAGGCAGGGATCGTAACGTACTCTCCCAAGTGCTTCATACAGTGCCCCTCGCACGATAAGTGCTCAGTAAATACCATCGAGTGATCGATTCTGTTTCCGGAACACTGTCCGCGTACAAAGTCCTGCCCCACGTCTGTCCTGTCCCAGCCTGCTCCAGCCTGCCTTACCCTGCTCTGCCCTAGAAGGAGAAGGAGGCTGCAGGATTAATATTCGTTCATTCAGTCATATTTATTGAGCACTTACTGTTGGCAGAGCACTGTATTAAGCGCTTGGGAGAGTACAGAATCACAGTAAATAGACACATTCCCTGCCCACAATGAGATTAATATTGAATTAGATCCTAAAAGATTGTCATCTACCACAGGAGTGACCCAACTGTGGCCCATGGTAAAAGCCAGGAATTTTATATTTTCTTATTTATGACTACTAATAATAATCATAATGGCATTTGTTAAGCGCTTACTATGTGCAAAGCACTGTTCTAAGTGCTGGGGGGATGCAAGGTGACCGGGTCATCTCACGTGGGGCTCACAGTCTTATGTGGCTCAGTGGAAAGAGCCCGGGCTTTGGAGTCAGAGGTCATGGGTTCAAATCCCGGCTCCACCAGTTGTCAGCTGTGTGACTTTGGGCAAGTCACTTCACTTCTCTGGGCCTCAGTGACTTCATCTGTAAAATGGGGATTAAGACTGTGAGCCCCGCATGGGACAACCTGATAACCTTGTAACCTCCCCAGTGCTTAGAATAGTGCTTTGCACATAGTAAGCACTTAATAAATGCTATCATTATTATTATTATCCCCATTTTACAGAAGCAGCATGGCTCAGTGGAAAGAGCCTGGGCTTTGGAGTCAGCGGTCATGGGTTCAAATCCCAGCTCTGCCGATTATCAGCTGTGTGACTTTGGGCAGATCACTTTACTTCTCTGAACCTCAGTTACCTCACCTGTTAAATGGGGTATTAGGACTGTGAGCCCCTCGTGGGACAACCTGATCACCTTGTAACCTCCCCAGCTCTTAGAACAGTGCTTTGCACATAGTAAGCGCTTAATAAATGCCGTCATTATTATTATTATTATTATTATTATTATAGATGAGGGAACTGAGGCCCAGAGAAGTGAAGTGACTTGCCCATAGTCACACAGCTGACAAGTGGCGGAGCCGGGATGAGAACCCATGGCCTCTGACTCTCCCCCTTCTAGACTGTGAGCCCACTGTTGGGTAGGGACCGTCTCTATTTGTTGCCAATTTGTACTTCCCAAGTGCCTAACACAGTGCTCTGCACACAGTAAGCACTCAATAAATACGATTGAATACGAATAGTCTGTAATAATTGATCAACGGTATTTATTGAGCACTTACTCTGTGCAGAGCATTGTACTAAGCACTTGGGAGAGTCCCGTACAGCATAATCAGCAGGCACACTCCCTGCCCTTAATGAGTTTACGGTCTCAAAGATGGAGCAAGGATTTGGGGGATTAACAACATCACTTGGGGCAATTATTAGGTTTCGCTTTTCCTTCTCTGTCCGCGGAGACCTTTGTGGAGGGAACTCCTCGGGAAGGAGCCAGGACCGGAGTCCAGTCCCCAAGGAGGGCCAGGGGTGGAAAGAGGGACAAGAAAGACTTTTGCAGTTGATCCTTAGGTGGGAGAGGGGAGGAGAAAAGTGAACTGCAGCCCCTCTAATCCCTGGGGTCCCGAGACTAATCTTGGGAGGTGGAGGGTAGGAGGGAAGAGAGGAGAGAAAGGGATGGAGCACACTGGGATGACAGGAGCAACAGGCCGAGGCATTCCCGGGGCAATACGGGACCGTGGCGATCCTGGGAGAGTCCCAGAGCGGTTCTGGGGCAGTCCGGGGGCCTTCCTGGGGCTGCCCTGGGATGGTCATTCCTGCCTAGGATTTCCAGGATGGAAGGGAGTTTTTCAAAATCAATCAATCAATCAATCAATCGTATTTATTGAGCACTTACTGTGTGCAGAGCCCTGGACTAAGTGCTTGGGAAGTACAAGTTGGCAACATATAGAGACGGCCCCTACCCAAAATCAGAATCAGGAAATCGAATCAGAGTAAAATCAGGGAAATTCTGGGCAGTTACCCTGCTCTGGTGTATGAAAGTGAATCGGTTAATAGTTTTAGAAGAGAAGCAGTGTGGCTCAGTGGAAAGAGCCCAGGCTTTGGAGTCAGGGGTCATGGGTTCAAATCCCGGCTCTGCCAGTTGTCAGCTGTGTGACTTTGGACGTCACTTCACTTCTCTGTGCCTCAGTTCCCTCATCTGTAAAATGGGGATGAAGACTGTGAGCTCCCCCTGGGACAACCTGATCTTCTTGTAACCTCCCCAGCACTTAGAACAGTGCTTTGCACATAGCAAGCACTTAATAAATGCCATAATTATAATTATTATTATTCTCTCTGCCTCAGTTCCCTCATCTGTAAAATGGGGATGAAGACTGTGAGCCCCCCGTGGGACAATCTGATCTTCTTGTAACTTCCCCAGCACTTAGAACAGTGCTTTGCACATAGCAAGCACTTAATAAATGCCATTATTATTATTATTCTCTGTGCCTCAGTTCCCTCATCTGTAAAATGGGGATGAAGACTTTGAGCCCCCCGTGGGACAACCTGATCTCCTTGTAACCTCCCCAGCACTTAGAACATTCATTCATTCATTCAATCGTATTTATTGAGCGCTTACTGTGTGCAGAGCACTATACTAAGCACTTGGGAAGTACAACTTGGCAACATATAGAGACGGTCTCTACCCAACAGCAGGCTCACAGTGCTTTGCACATAGGAAGCGCTTAATAAATGCCATCATTATTATTATTAGTAGTAGTATTTTAGGGTGCATCTAAATTAGTGTCCAGCTCTGTTTTATATGTTGCCAACTTGTACTTCCCAAGTGCTTAGTACAGTTCTCTGCACACAGTAAGCGCTCAATAAATACGATTGATTGATTGATTATTTCGGGCTTGGAAGAGTAGGATAGGAAAAAAGCCAGGGTACTTTGTGGGCTTCCCAAGTGCTTAGTACAGTGCTCTGCACACAGTAAGCGCTCAATAAATACAATTGATTGATTGATTGGGCACCTTCTAGGCTCAGAGTATCCAGGCATGGACCTCTTATCCACCCTGGACTTTGGGAGTACCCCCAGGAAGCAGACTCTGGCCACCGAAGACCTGCCTCCCGGGGGTCCCTTAAACTCTCGTGGCCGCCAAGGAAGCCGTGGCCGCGCTTCCCTCGTCTGTCTCTATCACCGGACCACCCGTCTCCAGCCAGAAAAGATCCGAGGTTGGGTAGTGGGCGGCCAATCCTTGCGGGGATGGGCCACCTCCTTTTCAGAGCTGATGCCCCAGAGGAAATACGGGGACCCCAGCACTCCGAGCAGGCCAAAATCCAGCCTGAGGCGGCCGCGGCGATGACACTCCTGTCCCTGCCTGACACCCGTCCCGATTCTGGAGAGCGTTCGGGTTAGGTATGTCTGGGTCTAACTTGGGAATGAACTCCCTCTGATTCTTTTCCCACTTGCTTCCCTCTCCCCTGAAGATCTGCAACATGATGAACGCCCCAGCGGATGAATATTTTACATTCCAGGTAAGCCCGTCAGAACCCTCATCCTCCACTGCAGGGTGCCTCTCTGTTATTCTTTTAATTTTATTTTGCTAATATGTTTTGTTGTCTGTCTCCCCCTTCTAGACTGTGAGCCCGCCGTTGGGTAGGGACCGTCTCTATATGTTGCCGACTTGGACTTCCCAAGCGCTTAGTACAGTGCTCTGCACCCAGTAAGCGCTCAATAAATACGACTGAAAGAATGAATGTGCATCTAGCTGTACTTCTATTTATTCTGACTTGACACCTGTCCACGTTTTGTTTTGTTGTCTGTCTCCCCCTTCTAGACTGTGAGCCCGCTGTTGGGTAGGGACTGTCTCTATATGTTGCCGACTTGGACTTCCCAAGCGCTTAGTACAGTGCTCTGCACACAGTAAGCGCTCAATAAATACAATTGAATGAATGAATGTGCATCTAGCTGTACTTCTATTTATTCTCCCCCTTCTAGACTGTGAGCCCAATGTTGGGTAGAGACTGTCTCTATATGTTGCCGACTTGGACTTCCCAAGCACTTCTCTGCACACAGTAAGCACTAAATAAATATGATTGAATGAATGAATGTGCATCTAGCTTTACTTCTATTTATTCTGATGACTTGTCACCTGTCCACATGTTTTGTTTTGTTGTCTGTCTCCCCCTTCTAGACTGTGAGCCCGCTGTTGGGTAGGGACCGTCTCTATATGTTGCCAACCTGGACTTCCCAAGCGCTTAGTACAGTGCTCTGCACATAGGAAGTGCTCAATAAATACAATTGAAAGAATGAATGAATGCCCCCAGTTCTGATCCCAGTGCCACGCAACTCCGAGGCGTCCCCTCTGCCGCGGCCGGAGGGGCAGGGAGGAGCTGGGGTGGGGGAATGGGCCCACTGTGGGTGGGTGGCCAGGAGTCAGGGCTGGGGAGGGACCATCTCACCTCCTTCCCTTCCCCACAGCACCTGTATATATGTATATATGTTTGTACATATTTATTACTCTATTTATTTATTTATTTATTTTACTTGTACATATCTATTCTATTTATTTTATTTTGTTAGTATGTTTGGTTTTGTTCTCTGTCTCCCCCTTTTAGACTGTGAGCCCACTGCTGGGTAGGGACCGTCTCTATATGTTACCAACTTGTACTTCCCAAGCACTTAGTACAGTGCTCTGCACACAGTAAGCGCTCAATAAATACGATTAATGATGATGATGATCTGGGGGTTTGGGGGGTTTGTCCCACCCGCCATGTTATGTTCTTCAGAGCACACTGTTAGGAACTGGGGGGCGGGAGAGATGGGAAGAGGACAAAGTCATCCTGTTTCAGGCGTGGGAGGGGCAGGGGCAGGGAGCTGGGAGCTGTCGTGATCGGAATACCTCACCCCCGAATCGTAGCTGAGGGCGGCCTGCGGTCAGGTTTCAGGCAGGACAGGCCCAGTCACTGAGGGTAATGGGATCCCACTCCATTGACAATCAAGGTGGCAATGGAGCAGGCATGGTAAGTTAATAATAATAATAATAATAATGGCATTTATTAAGTGCTTACTATGTACAAAGCACTGTTCTAAGCACTGGGGAGGTTACAAGGTGATCAGGTTGTCCCATGGGGGGCTCACAGTCTTAATCCCCATTTTACAGATGAGGGAACTCAGGCCCAGAGAAGTGAAGTGACTTGCCCAAAGTCACACAGCTGACAATTGGCCGAGCCAGGATTTGACTCCAAAACCCGTGCTCTTTCCACTGAGCCACGCTGCTTCTCCTAAAGTTCCAACTCCTTTCAGTCATTCATCCATTCAATCGTATTTATTGAGCACTTACTGTGTGCAGAGCACCGTACTAAGCACTTGGGAAGAACTCCCGTCTGGCCCTGCCCACGTTGGGCACTTTCCCATCCCCTCCAAGCTCCCTTACCGAGTCGTCCCCATCTGTCCTGGCCCGTGGGGTCCCAAGCAACCGTGGCAGTGCCCGGCCCCTGGAAAACAGGGAAGCTCTAGTCCTGCCCAGTCACCGAGAAAGGGAAGTCAGACGCCGGCCCACAATCCTAGGTGCGCTGAGGCGATCAGCCAACCTACTGTTCGAAGTTCTGTCCCGCCATCCAATAAAGCACCACTGGTGGCAGGGAGAATAATAATAATGATGGCATTTATTAAGCGCTTGCTATGTGCCAAGCACTGTTCTAAGCACTGGGGAGGTTACAAGGGGATCAGGTTGTCCCACGGGGGGCTCCCGGTTGTCTACAAGTGAGGTAACTGAGGCTCAGAGAAGTTAAGTGACTTGCCCAAAGTCACCCAGCTGACAAGTGGTGGAGGCGGGATTTGAACCCATGACCTCCGACTCCAGAGCCAGGGCTCTTTCCACTGAGCAGGAGACCTCGTTTCCAGTAGTTTAGGGGGCACTAGCAGCAATGCCACCCCACTGGATGATCTTCAGGGGGGCAGCCCCATTCAATGCCATCGCTGCCACACTGGCCAGCGGTCGGCATTTCCGGCCTCCAGCTGGCCCGGGAATGTCTCTCCACCAACTGGCCTGGTTCCGGGTGGCCCGATAATAATAATAATGATGATAATGGCATTTGTTAAGCGCTTACTATGTGCGAAACACTGTTCTAAGCGCTGGGGGGATACAAAGTCATCTGGTTGTCCCACGTGGGGCTCACAGTCCTAGTCCCCATTTTACAGATGAGCTGATGGGGGCCTAGAGAAGTAAAGTGACTTGCCCAAAGTCACACAGCTGACAAGTGGCAAAGGCGGGATTAGAACCCATGACCTCTGGCTTCCAAGCCCTGGCTCTTTCCACTGAGCCACGCTGATCCCCAAGCTGGACCACTGTGGGCAACGGGGTCAGTGCTAGGGGACAAATGATTTTTATTTCTCTGCTCTCTTTCCCTCTCTCTTCCATCAGTGGTATTTTTTGAGTGCTTACTGTGTGCAGAGCACTCCGCCTTCTTTCCCTCTCTCCATCTCTTTCGGCTTCCCTCCCCAGGAGCCCCAACTGTTCAATCAATGGAATTTATAATAATATTAATAATAATAGCATTTATTAAGCGCTTACTATGTGCAAAGCACTGTTCTAAGCTCTGGGGGGGGGGATACAAGGTGATCTGGTTGTCCCATGTGGGGATCACCTTCTTCATCCCCATTTTACAGATGAGGGAACTGAGGCTCAGAGAAGTTAAGCGACTTACCCAAGGACACACGGCCGACGTGGCTCAGTGGAAAGAGCCTGGGCTTTGGAGTCAGAGGACATGGGTTCAAATCCCACCTCTGCTGCTTGTCAGCTGGGTGACTTTGGGCAAGTCACTTTGCTTCTCTGGGTCTCAGTTCCCTCATCTGTAAAATGGGGGAGAAGACTGTGAGCCTCCTGTGGGACAACTTGATCACCTTGTAACCTCCCCAACATTTAGAACAGTGCTTTGCACATAGTAAGCACTTAATTAATGCCATTATTATTATGTGGCGGAGGCAGGATTAGAATCCATGACCTCTAACTCCCAAGCCCAGGCTCTTTCCACTGAGCCACGCTGCTTCTCTATTATTATTATAATTTATTGAGCGCTTATTCTGTGCAGAGCACTGCTCCTGGAAAATCCAAATTCCAGTCTGGATCCACCAGGGTGCGGCTGGGAAGGGCCTAAGGAGACTCCAACTTCCAATCAATCAATCAATCAATCAATCAATCAATCGTATTTATTGAGCACTTACTGTGTGCAGAGCACTGTACTAATCGCTTGGGAAGTACAAGTTGGCAACTTCCAGCCTGGGAAGAGGCGAGGGACTTAGAGGGAGGGATTGAGTTTGTAATCCATGGGGACCTGGGCTTGTCCCAGCCCCAGGGCCTCCTGGATCTACCCTGACTCAGTTTCTCAGGGCCTCCCACTCTCTCCTGTGCTCACTCTATCCTGCGGCCACTCCATCCTGCGCTCAACCCCTCCTAAGGCTCACCCCCTCCATGCCCACAGCTTCCCGTTCTCACCCCTTCCTTGCCTTCCTGTGCTCGCATCCTCCTGCGTTCAATCCCCGCCATCCCCCCGTCCCCTCTGCCCCCCAGCTTTATCCCATTGACAGCATGGAGTAAATCGGATAGGACACTTCCAGCTCTGACCCAGTCCGGCACGCTGTCGGAAGTATTTACTGAGGGGCTACCGTGCGCAGAACGCTTGGAAGACTGGAAAAGAGCTAGCTGATGTGATCCCTGTCCTCAATCAGCTTACAGTCTAGCAAGGGAGACAGACCCGGAAAAACATCACTGATAGGAGGAAGTCCTAGAGTCTAAAAATGCATTCACGAGTGCTACAATGGGCAGAGAGTATTAAAAGGCTTAGGTCATGCAAAAATGCCAAAATAGCAGTGGGTGGGAATATCAGATTGAGAGATTAATCATCAGGGGTGGCTACTTGGAGGAGATAGGATTTCAGAAGGACTTTGAGCACGGGGGGAGTGCTGTTCTGTCAGATGTGAAGGGGGAAAATGTTCCAGACAGGAGGGAGGGCTTGGGAAATGATGCTAATAATGATGGCATTTGTTAAGCGCTTACTGTGTGCAGAGCACCGTTCTAAGCGCCGGGGAGGTTACAAGGTGATCAGGTTGTCCCACGGGGGGGCCACAGTCTTCATCCCCATTTTCCAGATGAGGTCACTGAGGCCCAGAGAAGTGAAGTGACACGGCTGGCAATGGGCAGAGCCGGGATTTGAACCCATGACCTCTGACTGCAAAGCCCAGGCTCTTTCCACTGAATCACGCTGCAGATACTGTCTTTTGATTTCACCTCCTCCCTCTTTTCAGTCTCTTTCTCAGTCCCCTCTCCTTCCTCCCACCCTTTAACTGTGGGAGTCCTTCACAGCTGAGTTCGGGTTCCCCTCCTATTTTCCATCCACTCCCACTCCCGCGGAGAACTCAGTCACTCCGACGGCTTCAACTACCCTCTCCACATGGACGATTCCCAGATCCACCTCTCCAGTACTGACCTCCTCTCCTTCTCTGCAGCCCGGCCTTTTCTCCTGCCGGCAGGGAATCTCTATTTGGACGTCAACCAATCGATCGTATTTGAGACTTTCCGGTCCCACCGACACCTCAGGCTTCACCTGACCCTAACGGAATTCTTCACCTTCCACCCAAACCCTGTCCTCACCGACTTTCTTATCGCTGCGGATAGCGCTCCCAGCCTCTCTGCCGCACACGCCCGTGACCTTGGCACTATTAGAGAAGCAGCGTGGCTCAGTGGAAAGAGCCCGGGCTTTGGAGTCAGAGGTCGTGGGTTCAAATCCCGGCTCTGCCAATTGTTGGCTGGGTGACTTTGGGCAAGTCACTTCACTTCTCTGGGCCTCAGTTACCTCATCTGTAAAATGGGGATTAAGACTGTGAGTCCCCTGTGGGACAACCTGATCACCTTGTAACCTCCCCAGCGCTTAGAACAGTGCTTTGCACATAGTAAGCACTCAGTAAATGCCATTATTATTATTATTATTATTCTCCACTCACCTCTCTCATTCAACCCGCACCCTCAATCTGTTCACAAAATCCTGTCGGCTCTACCTTCACTTCAATTCTAGACTCTACACTTTCCTCTCCATCCAAACATCTACCGTTCCGATAGGCCCCACGACGTTTACGTACCTGTCCGTCATTTACACGAATGCCTGTCCTCCCCGCTAGACTGTAAGCTCCTCGTGGGCTGGGTATGGGAAGAGCGAACTGCAGACCGAACTGCGGACAGAGGTCAGTGGTTGTGTCCAAACTTCTTAGTGGCTGTGAGATCTGGATCTGTTACGGAAGCTCCGTTTCCACTTCGAGCAGTTCCAACAGTTCCACTCTTCCGCAGAACCGGAATAATATTATTATTATTATTCCGCAGAACCAGAATAATATTATTATTATTATTCTGTGGAAGTGCTTAGTACAGTGATCTGCACCCAGCAAGCACTCAATAAATACCATGGATTAAGTGGTCGGTTCGATCGGCCACACGGGCACACGCTGATAGACTTTCACCCCTAGTAACCCCAGGGACGGAAGATGGCTATGCCTCCATTTTTATATTTGTGAATATAGTAACGTAAAGTGTCTTCACTTTCCAATTAATAATGGCATCCTCCCTAATCTCAAGAACCACCAGCTTTGAGGACCAGTAAAGCAGCGAAACCACCCGCGTCCAAGCTAAAGCTCACTGCATCGTCACACCAGTGCCAGTTGGGACTCGGGAGGAGACTGGATATGCTAGGGGAACACGTAGTTTTGGCGTAAGGAGTGGAAATCAATCAATAAATCATAGATATTGGGAGTTCTTGGTGCACAGAGCACTGTTCTCAATGCTTGGAAGAGTACAATACAACATAGTTGGTAGACACGTTCCTTCCTGCTTTGCACATAGTAAGTGCTTAATAAATGCCATCATTATTATTATTATTATTCCCACGACGTGCTTACAGTCTAGAGAAGCAGCGTGGCTCAGCGGAAAGAGCCTGGGCTTTGGAGTCAGAGGTCACAGTTTCAAATCCCGGCTCCGCAGACTGTCAGCTGTGTGACTTCGGGCAAGTCACTTCACTCCTCTGGGCCTCAGTGACCTCATCTGTAAAATGGAGATGAAGACTGTGAGCGCCCCGTAGGACAACCTGATCACCTTGTATCCCCCCAGTGCTTAAAACAGTGCTTTGCACATAGTAAGCGCTTAAGGAATACCATCATCTTTATTATTATTATTATTAGAGGAAGGAAACAAGGCAGTTGGAGACAGGGCAGACAGAAGGCAAGCTTGCAAGCCACAGGGAAGCAAGAACTCCAACCTGGTGTCATAGATAGCGGTGGACAGGTGGAAGATGGCAGGAGCGGGACATTTTGGGGGGTACAGCCATCAGAAACGGGGGGAAACTCCTCGGGGGAGATGGTGACCCTAAGTTGGGGAAAGGAAGATAGCTATAGGCAAATGCACAACACAACAAAGGACAACTCTTCAACGTGCCATTGGAGAGGACCGTCATACTGTTGTATTGTACTCTTCCAAGTGCTCAGTACAGTGATCTGCACGCAGCAAGCGCTCAATAAATACCATGGATTAAGTGGTCGGTTCGATCGGCTACACGGGCACACACTGATTGACTTTCACCCCCAGTAACCCTAGGGACTGAAGATGGCTATGGCCTCCATTTTTATATTTGTGAATATAGTGACATAAAGCGTCTTCACTTTCCCATTAATAATGGCATCCTCCCTATGCCGTAGAAAGGACCGGTGGACGAAACGGGCTGGGTCATCAAAAATGTCCTGTCGCTGCCGATTGTCAACAGGAAAGAAGAAATTGTGGGGGTTGCCACATTCTACAACCGAAAGGACGCAAAGCCCTTCGATGAGTACGACGAACAGATCACCGAGGTGAGTTTAAAGAAATCATGTCGGTTGAGGACCAGGGTGGGCCTACTGGAAAGCGCGTGGGCCTGGGAATCAGAGGATGTGGGTTCTAATCCCAGCTCTGTCAGTTGCCTGCTGAGTGACCTTGAGCAAGTCACTTAACTGCTCTGTGCCTCAGTTTCCTCAACTGTAACTTGGGGATTCATTGGCACTGTCCCTGCTACTTAGAGGGTGAGCCCCATGTGGGCTAGGGACCGCTACTGACCTGATTAATCGGTGTCTACTCTAGCACTTTGAACTGTGCTAGACACACCATAAAGATTTAACATATATAATAACAACAATCATGAGAACAATGAAAATAATGAGAACAGTCAATCAATCAATCAATCAATTGTATTTATTGAGCGCTTACTGTGTGCAGAGCACTGGACTAAGCACTTGGGAAGTACAAGTTGGCAACACATAGAGACGGTCCCTACCCAACAGTGGGCTCACAGTCTAGAAGGGGGAGACAGAGAACAAAACCAAACATATTAACAAAATAAAATAAATAGAATAAATATGTACAAGTAAAATAAATAAATAAATAGAGTAACAAATACGTACAAACATATATACATATATACAGGAGCTGTGGGGAAGGGAAGGAGGACAGCAACAACGAGAAGCATCTTGGCTCAGTGGAAAGAGCACGGGCTTGGGAGTTCGGGTTGTGGGTTCTGATCCCGGCTCCGCCACCTCTCAGCTGTGTGACTTTGGTCAAGTCACTTAACTGCTCTGTGCCTCAGTGCCCTCATCTGTAAAATGGGGATTCATTCTTTCATTCAGTCGTACTTATTGAGCACTTACTGTGTGCAGAGCACTGTACTAAGCGCTTGGGAAGTACAAGTTGGCAACATATGAAGACTACAACCCTAGTGGGACAACCTGATTACCTGGTATCTACCCCGGTGCTTAGAACGGTGCTTGGCACATAGTAAGCGCTTAACAAATACCAACATTATTATTATTATGAGTGATTGCAGTAAGGTGGTAACAGTTGGGATGGAGAGGAAAGGGGGGATTTTCGCCATGGTGTGAAGGTGGGATTGACAGGATTTAGTGATGGATTGAATATGCGGACTGAATGAGAGACAGGAGTCAAGGATAATGCCAAGATTACAGGCTTGCGGGTCAGGAAGGATGGCAGTGCCGTCTACAGTGATGGGAGTGTCACGGAGAGGACCGGGTTTGGGTGGAAAGATAAGGAGCTCTGCTTTGGATGCATGAGGTTTGAGGTGACGGGAGGACATCTCTCTCTCATTCCTCTCAAGGTAATTTATCCACTGTGCCTCGTTCTTAGCTGCCCTCTTTCAGATCCCTTTGTTCTCACCCCTTCCTCTTGCGTGGAGCCCCCATACCCTTCTGAGCAATCTTGCAAACCTTCAGCATCTTCAAAGCCTTTCTGAAAACCCACCTCCTCCAGGAGTCCTTCCCTGATCCTCTCCCACCTCGGTTTATTTTTTGCACTATCTCTGCACTGATGCATTCACAACCACCACAGTCACAACCATCAGAACATCTAGTCTGCACCTGAGAAGCGCTCAATAAATACGATTGAATGAATGAATCTAGTCTCGCCTACTAGACTGTTTCAGCATTCGCATGGCTATCTTTCCATTCCCTCTTTCCTATTAGTAATTTATTTTGCGTCTGTCTCTCCTGCTAGACTGTAAGCTGCTTAAGGACGGGTAAGCATCCTGCCTTCTCATTTCTTGTAATCGATCCATCGGTGGTATTTATTGAGCACTCTCTGTGTGCCGAGCGCTATGCTAAGGCCTTGGGAGAGAACCAGAAAATTGAGCAGGAGCCTCAACCTATACTATCGATCGATTGACTGATAGATTAGTGGGAATCCACGGAAAGGTGCCACGGCCAGTTCGTGTGCTCACTTCCTTCGGACAGGAGCAGATTCACCATGTCCCTGTGGCTGCCTGGAAGCGAGGCCCCAGCCCAGGATGGGTCGGTCCCCATCGTCGGGCCGAGTCAGGAGACAAAACTGTCTCTGTGGTCGGTTTCAGACGCTCACCCAGTTTCTCGGCTGGTCGGTTTTGAATGCTGACACCTACGACAAGATGAATAAGCTGGAAAACAGAAAGGAGATCGCCCAGGAGATGCTCATGTACCAGACCAAGGCCACCGCCAATGAGGTCACGTCCATATTGGTGAGAACGCAGAGAGGCCGCAGAACAAGAGGGAGCCGGGCCGCTGGGATCCATGGGCACGGGGGCCGGGGGCCAGGGAGGAGCGAGACGGAGAGTCGGCGTGATGGGTGGGAAGGGAGCACAGACGCGCTGCCTGGGGGGAGGAGAGTCACTCTGGGGCCATCAATAGGCCACATCCCTGATAGGAATCACACTCTTTTCAGAAATACAATGAAAAACTGAACAAAGACAGGATAGAAGACTGTGAAGAGAAGCAGCTTATCAAAATTCTGGTAAAACCACTTGCTCCTCACCCGGTGGGAAAAGTGGGGTCTCACTGAGAGGGGCGATTGGATTCTGAGCCTCCCCTCTGGGCTAGAGTCTGCTCCACCGGGCGGGCATTGGCTAAGGTTAGGTTACTGTTGGGTTCTCGCACATCTCCACGAGCAAGTCTCCCCCTGGGCGGTTAGAGACAGACGGACATCCAGGGCATTTGCTCAGGAACATGGCCACGGTCTTTGTCCGAACAGAAAGAGGAGCTGCCCGACCCGAAGGAGGTGGAGCTGTACGAATTCCGCTTCAGTGACTTCCCCGTGACGGAGCACGAGCTGATCAAGTGCGGAATCCGACTCTTCTTCGAGCTCAACGTGGTGGAGAAGTTCAACGTGCCGGTGGAGGTCAGAGAGCCACCGGCCAATCTGAGAGCCACCGGCCCGCCGGCCGGCCGATCCGAGGGTGGTCCGTCCACTGGTCGGACAATCCGAGAGAAGCTGGCCAGCCAATCTGAAGGCGGTCGGCCCACTGGACGGCCGATCGGAGGGCAGTCGACCACTCTTCTTAGGTCAGAGAGTGGTCTCAGTTGGGAGGTGGGCGGCCGCGCCCGACTCCACGGAGCCGCCGTCTTGATGAAGGCAGCGGGGGTCAGTCTGGAGGCGGCCTTGGGCTGCGTGGGTGGAACTCCCGGGCCTGACGGTGCTGTTTTCTGTAGGTTCTCACCAGGTGGATGTACACGGTGAGGAAAGGTTACCGCTCCATCACGTACCACAACTGGCGACACGGCTTCAACGTGGGTCAGACCATGTTCACCCTGCTCACGGTAGGCCCTGGCAGCTAATAATCATAACTGCGTTGTTGTTTATATAACTTTGGTATTTGTTAAGCGCTTACTATGTGCAAAGCACCGTTCTAAGCGCTGGGGAGGATACCAAGTGATCAGGTTGTTCCATGTGGGGCCCACAATCTTAATCCCCGTTTTCCAGAAGAGGGAACCGAGGCACAGGGAAGTTAAGTGACTTGCCCAAAGTCACCCAGCGGCGGAGCTGGGATTTGAACCCCTGACCTCTGACTCCCAAGCCCGTGCTCTTTCCACTGAGCCACGCTGCTTCTCTAAGCGGCGTTTATATGCTAACCAACGCTACAGAGGAAGAAACCGAGGCCCGGAGCAGTGACGTGACCTCTCCGAGGTCACCCAGTAGACAAAGTGGTGGAGTTGGAATTAGAACTCAGGACCCCCCGGCTCCCAGCCCCTGCTCTTTCCACTAGGCCACCTCTGCCCCAAGAGGGACCCAGCTGACCGTGTCTGCTTTGACCCATCTAATGAATCCAGACTTCTGGAGCCAGTCCCGCGGGTCCCCGTGCCCAGCCTGCCAACCTCCGGGGCTGGGGCAGACTGGCCCGCACCTGGCTGCCACCTCTCAAGCAGGGACAGGGAGTGTGTCGGCAGTGTCTCTGCCTCCGGCATCCCAGCGAAATACAGTCCAGGCCGGGCCTCAGGTAGAGGAATGTGTCACAACAGGCTCCCAAAACCCTCTGGAAGCTCCTGCGAATATATCAGCTCTTCTGTCCGCTCACCGGGGCTGATTCTAGACTGTGAGCCCACTGTTGGGTAGGGACCGTCTCTATACATTGCCAACTTGTACTTCCCAAGCCCTTAGTACAGTGCTCTGCACCCACTAAGAGCTCAATAAATACGATTGAATGAATGAATGAATGAATGATTGTTTGCAGACGGGTGGACTCAAGAAGTACTACACCGACCTGGAAGCTTTCGCCATGTTGGCCGCGGCTTTCTGCCACGACATCGACCACCGGGGCACCAACAACCTGTACCAGATGAAGTACGTGGGGATCCGCCCTCTGGGCATCAGTCTACGGGCTTCCTCTTCCGGCCTGCCCCGTCTCCTCACTCTGGGGTTCAAAGCTCTCCGTCCCCTCGCCCCCTCCTACCTCACCCCCCTTCACTCCTTCTCCAGCCCAGACCGCACCCTCCACTCCTCTGCTGCTAACCTCCTCAACAGGCCTCGTTCTCACCCATCCCGCCGTCGACCCCCGGACCACGTCCTCTCCCTGGCCCGGAATGCCCTCCCTCCGCACATCCGCCAAGCTAGCTCTCTTCCTTCCTTCAAAGCCCTACTGAGAGCTCACCTCCTCCGGGAGGCCTTCCCACGCTGAGCCCCCTTTTTCCTCTCCTCCTCCCCATCCCCCCCACCCTACCCCCTTCCCCTCCCCACAGCACCCGTAGATATGTTTGTATAGATTTATCACCCTATTTATTTTACTTGTCCATATTTACTATTCTATTTATTTTGTTAATGATATGTATCTAGCTTTATTTTTATTTATTCTGGTGACTTGACAGCTGTCCACATGTTTTGTTTTGTCATCTGTCTCCCCCTTCTAGACTGTGAGCCCGCTGTTGGGTAGGGACCGTCTCTAGATGTTGCCGACTTGTACTTCCCAAGCGCTTAGTCCAGTGCTCTGTACACAGTAAGCACTCGATAAATACGATTGAATGAATGAATGAATGTCCCCCACCCGCCACCCTCATCTTGGTCATGGCTCTCTCCGGCTTAAGCATTCAGTCCCCGAGATATCCACTTTCCTCCTTTGTCTCTGTAAACTATTTCCATGTCAGTCTCCCTACCGAATTGCAAGCTACTGGAGAACAGGGTTTGGGTTGACTACCTCTACAGAGAAGCAGCATGGCTCAGTGGAAAGAGACCGGGCTTGGCAGTCAGAGGTCATGGGTTCGAATCCCAATTGTCGGCTGTGTGACTTTGGGCAAGTCACTTAACTTCTCTGTGCCTCAGTTACCCCATCTGGAAAATGGGGATTGAGACTGTGAGCTCCACGTGGGACAACCTGATCACCTTGTATCCTCCCCAGCGCTTAGAATAGTGCTTTGCACGTAGTAAGCGCTTAACAAATGCCATCATCATTATTATTATTATTGCATTCTCCCAAGCCCTTAGTATTGTGCTACAGGCAACTGTGAGAACACAAGTGAGCCCGTTGTTGGGTAGGGACCGTCTTTCTGTGTCGCCAACTTATACTTCCCAAGCGCTTAGTACAGTGCTCCGCACACAGTAAGCGCTCAATAACTACGATTGAATGAATGAATGAAAATGAGTGGTTGTCATGAGGTTGGCGATATCTGGCGGAACCGTTGTCTTCCTGACTTACACTTTCCCCTAGGTCATGTTGCTTCCCTAAGACATAAGTCCCCCCCAGCCCCCTTAACAAAGCCATCAGGCCCTTTCAGACATTCATGAAGTCTGGGTTGAAGCCACGGTCCGGGCCCTCGGCTGAATGTCAGGAGCGGGCACGTCACGTCTGATGCTACAGGTCTCGGGAAATCCCTCCACACGCTGCCTCCGGCCCGTCTTCTATTTGCCAATCCACGGTGGATGGTTTCTCCCCCAGGTCGGCTGCCCCTTTGGCGAGGCTCCATGGATCCTCCATTATGGAACGGCACCACCTGGAATACAGCAAGACTCTGCTACAGGATGAGGTTGGTCCTGACTCTTGAGCACGGGCTGGGGGGTCTCTCCCTTAGCATGGGGTAGACAGTCTCTCCCCAAGGGAGTGGGTTCGGGAGCGGATGAGGATTTTCCTCGCCAAAGGATGTGAATGGGAGGTCTTCCCCCACAGTGAAGGTGGGAATTCTCTCCCTTATAATGTGGAGGGGTGATCTCTTCCCCAGTACGTCTTTGATCGCTTCCTGGAGTGGTAGTAATAATGATAATGATGGCATTTTATTAAGCGCTTACTATGTGCAAAGCACTGTTCTAAGTGCCGGGAAGGTTACAAGGTGATCAGGTGGTCCCACAGGGGGCTCACAGTCTTCATCCCCATTTTACAGACGAGGGAACTGAGGCCCAGAGAAGTGAAGTGACTTGCCCAAAGTCACCCGGCTGACAATTGGCGGGGCCGGGATTTGAACCCGTGACATCTGACTCCAAAGCCCGGGCTCTTTCCACTGAGCCACGCTGCTTCTCTAGTAGCAGTACTAGTAATAATCATGATAATAACTGTGGTATTTGTTAAGCGCTTTCTATGTGCCAAGCACTCTACTAAGCGCTGGTGTGGATACAAACAAATCGGGTTGGACACAATCCCTGCCCCATGTGGGGCTCCCAGTCTCAATCCCCATTTTGCAGATGAGGCAACTGAGGCCCAGAGAAGTCAAGTGACTTGCACAAGGTCATGCAGCAGACGTGGCGGAGCCGGCATTCGGACCCATGACCTTCTGGCTTCCAAGCCTGCGCTCTACCCACTAGGCCAGCCTGCTCCTAGTAGTAGTAGTAATATTGAGGGCATCGCCCCACACAGCAATCCTCTGCTTGGCAAGTTCAACGAAAGCAAGCGCTTAGTCCAGTGCTCTGCACACAGTAAGCGCTCAAAAAATACGATTGAATGAATGCATTTCCTGTCCACGCACACAGAAAAACTTGCCCTCCAATATGGTCACAAGCCGTGAAGTCGGAATTAATGAAAGCGAACGCTCATCAAATATTCATCTCTCCATGAATACTGAAGAAGAGTTTGCCCACGATGGAGCTGTGCGTTTCTTAGGCTGCCTCTGGGATGAGGTTTTAGAAGGGGGAGGGAAGAAACGACGGCCTAAGGAACGACGAAGGGTTGGATTGGAGTGAGGCGGGGGGGGGCGAGAAATGGCGGCCTAAGGAATGATGAAAGGTTGGATTGGAGTGAGGTGGGGAGGGGAGAGGCAAAGTTAGGGCTTGGGACAGCAGATGGAAAGAAGGTGGGAAAAAGAGGGAGTGTAGAGAGAAATGAGCCCCCATCAACTCACCCCTGACCATCACCGCCGTCCCCTTCCCACGGCCTCAGCCAAATGTGGTGTGTTGGAAACCCCGCTCCACCATGGGAAAACTTCCCTTCATTCTTGACCGGTCCTGATCCTGACAATGTCTCCCCAGCCGCTCTCCTCGGGGTGTGTTCAACTTCTCTCACTTCCCAAGACTCGTTGGGAATTTGTACTTCCCAAGCACTTAGTACAGTGCTCTGCACACAGTAAGCACTCCATGAATACGATTGAAGGAACGAATGAAAGACTCACTGGGAAAGGGAAAGGAGTGGGCTGCTTGATCTCCAAGGCCACTTTCACACAATTCCACCTCCTCCATCCCTCTCTTTTCCTTCCTTTCAAGCCCATTTCATCCACCTCTACCAACCAATCTAGTTGCTGGTCACACTCATCTATCCCTCACCCTCCCACCCCCAGGGCCCCTCCTGACTGAATCACTTTGATCCCTCTCTCGCATTTCTTCTCTCTTTCGCCATCCCGACATCAATCCTTGGAGATTTCAAAAGCTGTAGATGTCTCCAGTCACCCTTCCACTGTCGACTTCCTCTCACTCCTCAACGCCAATGACCTCCTGCCCCCCTCCATGCCACCCATTCGCCAACCAGAGCGCCCACTTGATCTCATCATCTCTAGTGCTACTATTCTATTTCTTTTGTTAATGATGTGCATCTAGCTTTATTTCTATTTATTCTGATGACTTGACCCCTGTCCACATGTTTCGTTTTGTCATCTGTCTCCCCCTTCTAGACTGTGAGCTCGTTCTTGGGTAGGGACCGTCTCTCTATATTGTTGACTAGGACTTCCCAAGCGCTTGGTACAGTGCTCTGCACACAGTAAGTGCTCAATAAATATGATTTAAATGAATAGTAATTGCACGGTCTGTACCCTCACCAACCCTGAAATTCCTCCCCTGGAACACGTTCTCATCACCTGCTCTCTCTCCCACACAACGACTCTCCGCGAATCTCTCCTGTCCCCCCACGGAGACATCCTTTGGCCCCGTCCAATAATTCTAAAGCCATTATGTCCCATTTTGTTCCCCTACCCACACTTCCTTCTCTTGACACACAAATTGGCGCTCTCAATGCCGCCCTCTCCATTGAACTCAACTCCCTCATTCCCCTACCCCTCTGCCGATCGTGTACCACTACAGAGAAGCAGCGTGGCTCAGTGGAAAGAGCCCGGGCTTTGGAGTCAGAAGTTGTGGGTTCAAGTCCCGGCTCTGCCACTTGTCAATCAATCAATCAATCGTATTTACTGAGCACTTACTGTGTGCAGAGCACTGTGCTAAGTGCTTGGGAAGTACAAGTTGGTTGTCAGCTGGGTGACTTTGGGCAAGTCACTTCATTCTCTGGGCCTCACTGGGTAAAATGAGGATGAAGACCGTGAGCCCCCCGCGGGGCAACCTGATCACCTTGTAACCTCCCCAGCTCTTAGAACAGTGCTTTGCACATAGTAAGTGCTTAATAAATGCCATTATTATTATTATTATTATTATTCTTAAGGAGAAGGAAGGGGGAGAGGGAGGAGAGGGAGGCCAGACCAGAGGAGGCTGCTTTAGTGCTCGCCCTTGGGCTATGTCCTCCAGCTGAGTGTGGTCGACAATATTACCGGTCCAGCCAGTCCGGATGGCAAGCAGATCCCAGTTATTCCCATGCTTCCCTGAGCGGCTCTGAGATTCTCCCAGAATTCCCTCACCAATTTTGCGTTCAGCAAGAATATGCCAGTGAGGCATGCTGGACCGTACTAAGCGCTTAGTACAGTGCTCTGCACGCAGTAAGCGCTCAGTAAATACGATTGAATTGAATGGATCATCGTCTCCAGCCTTTCCCGCTCCCCTCTGCGGCCAGGCCAGGCCGAGCAGCGGGAGGGCCCGGGAGGGACCAGTCCCAAGGGCCGACGCTTGCTGCCCAACCCAAACGCCGCGCCAACCGCCCGCTGTCCACCCTGCAGAGCCTGAACATTTTCCAGAACCTCAACAAGCGCCAGTTTGAAACCGTGATTCATTTATTTGAAGTGGCCATCATAGCGACGGACCTGGCGTTGTATTTCAAGTAAGTGAAAGGCCCTGGCCCTTGCCCCTGATCTGTCCCTGCTCCTGCCCCTGACTGGCCTGGCCTCGCTTCCTGTCTTCCGCAGGAAGAGAACCATGTTCCAGAAGATCGTCGATGCCTGTGAGAAGTTGGACACAGAGGAAGAGGCCATCAAATACGTATCGACCGATCCAACCAAAAAGGAAGTTATAATGTAGGTACTCGGCCCCTACTGAGAGCTCACCTCCTCCAAGAGGCCTTCCCAGACTGGGCCCCCTTTTTCCTCTCCTCCTCCCCATCCCTACCTCCTTCCCCTCCCCACAGCACCTGTATATGTTTGTACAGATTTATTACTCTATTCTAATTATTTTGTTAATGAGGTGCATCTAGCTATAATTCTATTTGTTCTGACGACTTGACACCCGTCCACGTGTTTTGTTTTGCCGTCTGTCTCCCCCTTCTAGACTGTGAGCCCGTTGTCGGGTAGGGACCGTCTCTCTATGTTGCCAACTTGGACTTCCCAAGTGCTTAGTCCAGTGCTCTGCACACAGTAAGCGCTCAATAGATACGATTGAATGAAATGCTCCCCTGGAAATCATGCTACGCCTGGCTGTGGACTGGTGTTTTCTAATTCTAAGTGGTGCTGACTGGTGTTAGATGGTCCTAGCTGGCCTTGGCTGGCCCTGGCTACCTCTGGCTGGTGTGCGTTGGCCCTGGCTGGCCCTGGCTGGTTTGGGCTAGCCCTCGCTGGTGCTGAGGGGGCCTGATTGGTGCTTGGTGGTCCTGGGTGGCCCCGATGGGTGTTGGATGACTGGCTCGTGTTGGCTGGCCCCGGCTGGCCATGGATGGCTGGCTCCGGCTGGCAGTGGCCAGTGGTGACTGGCATGGGCTTGCCCTGGCTAGTGGTTGTTGTGGGATGTGGCCCAGGGTTGCCCCTGACTTGGATTTCTCCCTCCACAGGGCGATGATGATGACTGGGTGTGATCTGTCGGCCATCACGAAGCCGTGGGAGGTTCAGAGCCAGGTGGGCACCCGCAAGGCCATACTTGCCTCCCTCTGGCCTCACTGGGCTGATCTGGGGACGGGTCAGCTCTCCCAGCCTGCCCTGGCAGCAGGAGGTCCCAGCCCCCAGCCCTCCAGGCTCTGGGGCCGTCCAGGTTCCCAGCCACAGCCGAAGGGGTCCAAACCGCCCTCGGAAGGGCCACTTTCAGTTCGAATGAGGCTAGATTTGCGGAGCAGGACTGGCTGCTGCTTCCTCTCTGGGCCTCCGCTCTGGCCAGCAGTGGGGAGAAGTAGTAGCAGTAATAGTAGTAGTAGAAGTAAGGCTGTCCATCCCCTCGCCCCCTCCTACCTCGCCTCCCTTCTCTCCTTCTCCAGCCCAGCCCGCACCCTCCGCTCCTCTGCCACCGCTCACCTCCTTGCCGGGCCTCGTTCTCGCCCGTCCCGCCGTCGACCCCTGGCCCACGTCCTCCCCCAGCCCGGAATGCCCTCCCTCCGCACATCCGCACATCTGCTCTCTTCCTCCCTTCAAAGCCCTACTGAGAGCTCACCTCCTCCGGGAGGCCTTCTGAGCCCCCTTTTTCCTCTCCCCCTCCCCATCCCCCCCCCACCCTACCTCCTTCCCAGCACAGCACCTGTATATCTGTTTGTACAGATTTATTACTCTATTTATTTTACTTGTCCATATTTACTATTCTATTTATTTTGTCAATGATGTGCATCTGGCTTTACTTCTATTTATTCTGATGACTTGACACCTGACAACATGCTTTGTTTTGTCGTCTGTCTCCCCCTTCTAGACTGTGAGCCCGTTGTCGGGTAGGGACCATCTCTATATGTTGCCGACTTGGACTTCCCAAGCGCTTAGTACAGTGCTCTGCACACAGTAAGCGCTCGATAAATACGATTGAATGAATGAAAGTAGTAGTTAGATGTAATAGTAGCAGCAGCAGTAGTATTAGGAGGAGGAGTTATTCATTCATTCATTCAATCAATCGTATTCATTGAGTGCTTATTGGAAGCGCACAGGCCTGAGAATTAGGGGCTCTGCTTTGGGCAAGCCATTTAATTTGTCTGTGCCTCAGTTTCCTCATCTGTAAAATGGGGATTCAATACCTGTTCTCCCTCATTCATTCATTCAATCGTATTTATTGAGCGCTTACTGTGTGCAGAGTACTGTACTAAGTGCTTGGAAAGTACCAGTTGACAACATATAGAGACGGTCCCTCCCCGACAACGGGCTCGCAGTCTAGAATGGGGAGACAGACAACAAAACAAAACATGTATATGGGTGTCAAAATCATCAGAATAAATGGAATTATAGCTATTCTCCCAAGACTGAGCCCCAGACCAATCTGATTCTCTTCTATCTACTCCAGCGCTTAGTAGAGTGCTTGGCACAGAGTAAGCACTATACAGATACCACTATGACATTATGTGCAACTGTGAGGCATTAGGGACGGAAAGAGAGACTTGTCAGGGAAGGCTTCCTGGAGGAGACGTGATTTTAGGAGGGCTTTGTGGCTCAGTGGAAAGAGCCCGGGCTTCGGAGTCAGAGGTCATGGGTTCGAATCCCAGCTCTGCCACATGTCTGCTGTGTGACCTTGGGTGAGCCACTCCACTTCTCTGGGCCTCAGCGACCTCCTCTGCAAAATGGGGATTAAGATTGGGAGCCCCCCGTGGGACAACCTGATCACCTTGTATCACTCCACCCAGCACTTAGAACAGCACATAGTAAGCACTTAATAAATGTCATTATCATTATTATTATTGTTTGAAGATGTTGAAGTGGGGAGGTGAGAGAGAGAGGGAGGACAGGCAGTGGAGAAGGCAGGGAAATGGAGGGCTAAGAGAATGTGGCCCTTTTTTCTGGTCCCTGCACACGCCCCTACCCCACCTCCTTTCCTCCTTCACTTGTCCCTCCACCACAGACCACCGTTGAGCCCCAAGATCCCCACACTTTCCCGGATTCTCGGACACCCGGGCTGGGAGGGCTCCTCCGGATGGGCCCCACTGACGCTGGGCTCCAGTGAGCCAAGCCTCCGTTTCCCGCAGGTGGCCCTCATGGTGGCTAATGAATTCTGGGAGCAGGGAGACCTGGAGCGGACGGTTCTCCAGCAGCAGCCCATCGTAAGGACCTTCCGCGCCACGTGCGAGCTTCCGTCCCCGCCTCGGGGAAGTGGGGAACCATCCAGAGGGGCGGCTGGACCTCTGGAGGACAATAACAATAATAATAGTAATAATGATGGCATTTATTAAGCGCTTACTATGTGCAAAGCACTGTTCTAAGTGCTGAGGGGGACAGGGAATATCCAGAATGATGAACGATCTGATTCCTCCAAAGGTCCCAGCGCCCCTGTCATAGACCAGGGGTGGAGGGCTGGGTGGGCCAGGGGATCAGAGGTCGGGGGGGGGGTCTAGTCACTAGCGGGGCTCCTCATTCCAGCGGCGCTCAGTCAAGCCGGTCACGAGCGACCGCAGGGGTCCGGCTCACAAGGTCCCTCGCCTTTTGGGGCTAAAGGGGAACTTCTCCCCCCACCCAGCCCATGATGGACAGAAAGAAAGGAGATGAACTCCCGAAGCTTCAGGTTGGATTCATTGACTTCGTGTGCACTTTTGTGTACCAGGTGATGCTACTTTCCCCCGTTCTCTATAACGCCAATGCCGGGAGGCCTCCGTCCCCCCAAACCGCTCCCTCACCTCTGCCCTGATCCTCCCCGCCCCGGCCCGGGGACCCTGGGGGTAGGGGGCATCGACCTCCGGCCTCACACGGAACTGGAAATGGCCCCGGCAGGAATTCTCCAGGTTCCACAGGGAGATCACACCCATGCTGGACGGGCTGCAGACTAACAGGGTGGAGTGGAAATCCCGGGCGGACGAATATGACGCCAAGGTGAAGATGTTGGAAGAAGAGAAGAAAAGGCAGGAGGAGGAAGCAGCCAAAAAAGGTAAGAGGCTCCGGAATCTTCTCCTCTCATCAGGCTCCCATCCAACCCTCCAGGACGGCCTTCCCGCCCCTCTTCCCTTATATTTATTCTAATTATTTTATTTTGTTCATATGTTTTGTCTTGTCGTCTGTCTCCCCCTTCTAGCCTGTGAGCCCGCCGTTGGGTAGGGACCGTCTCTAGATGTTGCCGACTTGGACTTCCCAAGTGCTTAGTACAGTGCTCCGCACACAGTAAGCGCTCAATAAAGATGATTGAATGAATGAATGAATGAACTCCTGGTCCCCTGAGCCCGGAGGGAGTATATCTGCCCGCCCTTAAGAAAACAGGATTTCAAAGACCTGAGGAGTCTCCCCCATCGCCCTGCTCAACCGGTGTGCCAGAACAGCTTCTGAAGGACTAATAATAACAATTATGGTATTTGTTAAGCACTTACTATATGCCAAGCACTGGGGTGGAGACAATGTAAGCAGATTGGACTTAGTCCCTGTCCCACAGGGCGTTCTCAATATGAGGTGGAGGGTGAACAGGAACAGAATCCCCAATTTACAGAAGAGGAAACAAAGGCCCAGAGAAGGTGAGTGATATTCAAGCGCTTAGTACAGTGCTCTGCACACAGTAAGCGCTCAATAAATACGATTGAATGAATGAAGTTCACACAGCAGACAAGCGGGGAAGCCAAGATTAGAGCTCGGGCGTTCTAACTCTCACCCCTGCCCCATGGTCTTTCACTAGGCCACGCTACTTCCCAAAGCTTCCGCCTCTCCATGGGGTAAGTGTCGCCCTGAGCTGGCCGAGAAGCGGCGTGGCTCAGTGGAAAGCACCCGGGCTTCGGAGTCAGAGGTCACAGGTTCAAACCCCGGCTCCGCCGATTGTCAGCTGCGTGGCTTTGGGCAAGTCACTCGCCTTCTCCGGGCCTCAGTTCCCTCATCTGGAAAATGGGGATGAAGACTGGGAGCCCCCCGTGGGACCGCCTGCTCAATTTGTAACCTCCCCAACGCTTAGAACGGTGCTTTGCACATAGTAAGCGCTTAATAAATGCTGTCATTATTATTATTTTTCTCCGCTCCACCATCCCTCCCCAGGACCCCTCTGTCTCATACCCGGACATCAAATAGAGGCACTGAACTGGTTGAAGGGGACATGGCCTCCATCCTTTGGGAAGTCCAGTCCCTGTCCTTTTTGGGCCAACTGTCCTCCCCCTCCAGCCTCCCCTCTCTCTTCCCGTCCCCCTGCTTCTCTCCCTCTCTCTCCGTAGTCTCACCTGACTTCGGGCAGTTGGCGTGGATGTAGTACGGTCGGACAGTTATGGTAATAATCCTAATAACTGTGGTATTTGTTGAGCACTTCTATTGTGATGCTATTTATTACTTTAGCATTTGCTAAGCACTCGGGTTGGTACAATACAATCAGGTCAGTCATGGGGCTCCCCGTTTAAGGGGGAGCCCTTAGCCATCCCCACGCCGGGCTGACCAGAACCCCACAGAGTGTGGGATGCAGGCCATATTCATTCATTCATTCATTCAATCATATTTATTGAGCACTTACTGTGTGCAGAGCACTGTACTAAGCGCTTGGGAAGTACAGGTTGGCAACATATAGAGACGGTCCCTACCCAAAAGTGGGCTCACAGCCATATCTGGGGCTGTACAGGTTGGCAACATATAGAGACGGTCCCTACCCAAAAGTGGGCTCACAGCCATATCTGGGGCTGATCCGTCCACCGCCGGTCACGGCTTCAGGGAGGCCTGATCTCTACCTCCATGCCATCCCCTGCCAACCCCAGCGCTTAGAACAGTGTTTTGCACATAGTAAGCGCTTAACAAATGCCATTATTATTATCATTATTATTATTATTATTATTATTATTATCATTATTATCCCCAGCCCCTCAGGGCCTTTCTCCATCGACCCCTCTATAAACACCCCCTCAGTCAGTGAGCAGCTCCCACAGTCCCGGCGCTACAAGCCAGGCCAGGAGAAGCAGCGGGGCTCAGCGGAAAGAGCCCGGGCTTGGGAGTCGGTAGGGCGTGGGTTCTAATCCCGCCTCTATCACTTGTCAGCTGGGTGACTTCAGGCAAGTCACTTCACTTCTCTGGGCCTCAGTTACTTCATCTGTAAAACGGGGATGAAGACTGTGAGCCCCACGTGGGACAACGTGATTACCTTGTGGAGAAGCAGCGTGGCTTAGCAGAAAGAGCCCAGGTTTGGGAGTCGGAGGGCATGGGTTCTAATCCTGCCTCTATCACTTGTCAGCTATGTGACTTTGGGCAAGTCACTTCATGTCTCTGTGCCTCAGTTACTTCATCTGTAAAACGGTGATGAAGACTGTGAGCCCCATGTGGGACAACGTGATTACCTTGTAGAGAAGCAGCGTGGCTTAGCAGAAAGAGCCCGGGCTTGGCAGTCGGAGGGTGTGGGTTCTAATCCCGCCTCTATCACTTGTCAGCTGGGTGACTTTGGGCAAGTCACTTCACTTCTCTGGGCCTCAGTTACTTCATCTGTAAAATGGGGATGAAGACTGTGAGCCCCATGGGGGACAATCTGATTACCTTGTAGAGAAGCAGCGTGGTTCAGCGGAAAGAGGCCAGGCTTTGGAGTCAGAGTCACGGGTTCAAATTCCAGTTTTGCCAATTGTCAGCTGGGTGACTTTGGGCAAGTCACTTCACTTCTCTGGGCCTCAGTGACCTCATCTGTTAAATGGGGATGAAGACTGTAAGCCCCCTGTGGGACAACCTGATCACCCTGTAACCTCCCCAGCACTTAGTAAAGTGCTTTGCACATAGTAACCACTTAATAAATGCCATTATTATTAGTAGTATTGTTACCCCAGGGCTTAGAACAGTGCTTGGCACATAGTAAGCGCTTAACAAATGCCATCATTACTATTCTCAGTACTAACCAGAACAATGATGAATAGGGTACTTGTTAAAATCTTATTATGGGCCAAGCACTGTGCTAAGCACTGGGGTCGATACAAGATGAGAAGATTGGACTGCAGAGACAACTCAGTGCTCTGAATAATAATAATAATAATAATAATGGCATTTATTAAGCACTTATGTGCAAAGCACTGTTCTAAGCGCTGGAGTAAAACAACAGGGAGTAGTTATAACAGTAATGGTATTTTTAAGCACTAACAGTGTGCAAAGCACTGTTCTAAGCGCTAGAGTAAAGCAACAGGGAGTAGTTATAACAGTAATGGTATTTTTAAGCACTAACGGTATGCACAACACTGTACTAATTGCCGGAAAAGAATGTACCAGTGGAAATCAGACACAGACCCAATCCCTCTAGGAATGCAAAATTTTTACCTTGCTTCTCCCAAGGAGCGTGGGTGATGGGGTGGGGGTGGGGGGATAGTTGGGAGGAGTAGGGGTGGGTGAGATGGGGTCAGAGAAGCAGCGTGACTCAGTGGAAAGAGCTCGGGCTTTGGAGCCAGAGGTCATGGGTTCCAATCCCGGCTCCGCCACTTGTCAGCTGTGTGACTTTGGGCAAGCCACTTCACTTCTCTGGGCCTCAGTTACCTCATCTGTCAAATGGGGATGAAGACTGGGAGCCCCCCGTGGGACAACCTGATCACCTTGTAACCTCCCCGGCGCTTAGAACAGTGCTTGGCACGTAGTAAGCGCTTCATAAATGCCATCATTAGTATTATTATGGGGTCACTGGGGGTGGGAGGCTGGAACGGGAGGAGGTGGGCTGAGTGGACCTGAGTTGGATTGGGGGTGCCGTACGGGGGTGAGATGGGGAGCTGGAGGTTCTGTTTGGGAAACAGCAGCCCAGGGTTGTCTGGTCTGTGGTCTGGTCTGCTCTGTGAGGACAGAAATGGGAGAGGAAACGAGGGTAGGGGAAGAAGAAGAAAAGGGGTGGCCTTCTCCTCCTCTTCTTCTTCCCACTTAATAATAATAATGATGGCATTTATCCCTGAGCCCGGCTGGTCCACCCTCCCGCTCATCCCCGGCCGGAGTCCGCTCCAGGAGCCGTCTCCCAGCACAGGGACACTCTTCATTCATTCAGTTGTATTTATTGAGCATTTTCTGTGTGCAGAGCGCTGGACTAAGCGCTTGGGAAGTACGCTCTTCCCACAGGTGGCTGGGGGGCAGGAGCGGCCATTTCTGTGAGGACAGAAATGGGAGAGGAAATGAGGGTAGGGGAAGAAGAAGAAAAGGGGTGGCCTTCTCCTCCTCTTCTTCCCACTTAATAATAATAATAATGATGGCATTTATTAAGCACTTACTATGTGCAAAGCACTGTTCTAAGTGCTGGGGTGGTTACAAGGTGATCAGGTTGTCCCACGGGGGGCTCACGGTCTTCATCCCCATTTTCCAGATGAGGGAACTGAGGCCCAGAGAAGTGAAGGGACTTGCCCAAAGTCACACAGCTGACAAGTGGTGGAGCTGGGATTTGAACCCATGACCTCCGACTCCAAAGCCCGGGCTCTTTCCACTGAACTGAGCTGCTTTTCTATTCTCTATTAATAATAATAATAATAATAATAATAATAATAATAATGGCATTTATTAAGCGCTTACTATGTGCCAAGCACTGTTCTAAGTGCTGGGGAGGTTACAAGGTCATCAGGTTGTCCCACGGGGGGCCTCACATTAATCCCCATTTTACAGATGAGGAAACTGAGGCCCAGAGAAGTGAAGTGACTTGCCCAAAGTTACACAGCTGACAAGTGGCGGAGCCGGGATTTGAACCCATGACCTCCGACTCCAAAGCCCAGGCTCTTTCCGCTGAGCCGCGCTGCTTCTCTATTCTCTCTTCTACTTCTCTATTCTCTATTCTCTATTCTACTTCTCTTTCCCCCACCCCACCAGAAGTCGCGGTGCATATAAATACACACATACACATACGCAGTACACACACAAACGCACACAGGCACACACATAGACATACATGCAGGGGCACCTACACAGGCACAGAGTCACATGCACCTAAAATTAAACTAAGGAAGTGGAATGTGCACACAGACACACGGACTCTGACACATATTCCCAATTACACAACGGCACCCTCATATTCATTCATTCAGTCGTATCTATTGAGCACTTACCGTGTGCAGAGCACTGTACTAAGCCCTTAACTTACGCAAAGACAGGCCAGGCACACTCACACACTGGCGCCCATAAATGAACACAGATGCTCATCCAGACACCAGCCCCTAAAACACACAGAGGAATGCAAACACACACGCACATATGTAAACCCAGACCCTGGCACCCACACACATGCCCACAAACACAAACACACACACACAAAAAAGAAGCATGCACATACCAGGCACTGGCGCACACTAATGCACCCACAACCCAGACTTACAAACACAGAGATACGCACAGATGCACACATCCACACACGCCCCACCGGTCCACCCAGATAATAATAATAATAATAACGATGGCATTTATTAAGCGCTTACTATGTGCAAAGCACTGTTCTAAGCGCAGGGTTGCTCCACGGGGGGCTCACAGCCTGAATCCCCATTTGACAGATGAGGGAACTGAGGTCCAGAGAAGCGAAGTGACTTGCCCAAAGTCTCCCAGCTGACAATTGGCGGAGCCGGCGTTTGAACCCATGACCTCGGACTCCAAAGCCCGGGCTCTTTCCACTGAGCCACCCGCACACAGAGGCCCAACAAACCTGCAGATCAAACACAGGCTAACAGAGCCTTGGTTTAGGAATATCATGTCTGAGAGGGAGCCGATAAAGACACAAATACGTCAAAGGGCAATTTTCTGTCCCGCCCGCTTTGCCCCCCTCTCGGGAGGCTGTGAACTCCTGAGTCTGTTTGGCCTGATGTTTCCCGCGACCGGAGCTGGGCCAGGCCTCTCTCTGCCACCCATATCATCTCCGGGCTGTCAAATGGACAGTGGGCAGGCAGGTCATCAGGTCAAACAAAGTCCCGGACCCACAAAGGGCTCACGGCCTAAGGCGGGGAGAAAACACGCATTCGCTTTCCCCATTTGACAGCTGAAGAAAATGACTTGCCCAAGGACACACAGCAGACATGTGCGAGCACAGGCCTGTGCTCTTTCCATGGTAGGTGAAGACTGTGAGCCCCCCGTGGGACAACCTGATCACCTTGCAACCTCCCCAGCGCTTAGAACAGTGCTTGGCACATAGTAAGCACTTAATAAATGCCATTATTATTATTATTATTATTATTATTAGAGAGGGAGGCAAACATGTGGGAGCCCACTGTTGGGTAGGGACCGTCTCTATATGTTGCCAACTTGTACTTCCCAAGCGCTTTGTACAGTGCTCTGCACACAGTAAGCGCTCAATACACACGATTGAATGAATGAATGAATGTGGGAGACTCCCAGGCCTGTGTTCTTTCCATTAGGCTCCGTTGCTTCCCAATCCTATTCCCTTTTCCTGCGGGCAATTCCCAGCTCCCAGCGGGGAGAGGAAAGAGGGGATGGGGCCAAGATGGGGGATGGATGGCCACATCCCATTAAGCACAGAGTCTGGCCATGCAGCCTCAGAGCAGCGACAATCAGTCAGCCCGCCAATAGTATCTATTGAGCGCTTAATAATAATAATAATGATGATGGCATTTATTAAGCGCTTACTATGTGCAAAGCATTCTAAGAGCTGAATGAATGCAAAGCACTGTATTAAGCGCTTGGAAGTCTACAACGTGCTTAGTATGTGCAAAGCACTGTTCTAAGACCTGAATGTATGCAGAGCACTGTATTAAGCGCTGGGAAGTCTACAACGTAACAATAGAACCGAAACATTTCCTGCCCTCAACAAGCTTACGGTCTAGAGAAGCAGCATGGCTCAGTGGAAAGAGCCTGGGCTTGGGAGTCAGAGATCGTGGTTCAAATCCCGGCTCCACCAGTTGTCAGCTGTGTGACTTTGGGCAAGTCACTTCACTTCTCTGGGCCTCAGTTCCCTCATCTGTAAAATGGGGATTAAAACTGTGAGCCCCTTAGGGAGCAACCTGATCAACTTGTATCCTCCCCAGTGCTTAGAACAGTGCTTTGCATATAGTAAGCACTTAAAAAATGCCATTATTATTATTATTATTCTCTGGGCCTCAGTGACCTCATCCGTAAAATGGGGGTGAAGACTGTGAGCCCCACGTGGGACAACCTGATCACCTTGTATCCTCCCCAGCACTTAGAACAGTGCTTTGCACCTAGTAAGCGCTTAATAAATGCCATCATTATTATTATTATTATTAATAGGAGAGTAGAGAGGTGAGGTAGGAGGGGGCAAGGGAGAGTTTCCCACCCTCCCACCACATCCAACCATGGAAATGGTAAGGGTGGGGAAAATCCGGGGCTGGGAGGAGAGAGAGAGAGAAAAGGCACCAAATTCCCGTGCCTCCCAACCCCTCTTCCCCGGCTCCTGCTCCTGACCAATTATCATCATCATCATCATCATCATCATCATCATCATAATAATGGTATTTGTTAAGCGCTTACTATGTGCAAAGCACTGTTTTAAGCACTGGGGAGGTTACAAGGTGATCAGGTTGTCCCATGGGGGGCTCACAGTTTTAATCCCCATTTTCCAGATGAGGGAACTGAGGCACAGAGAAGTGACTTACCCAAAGTCACACAGCTGACGGCGGAGCCGGGATTTGAACCCACGACCTCTGACTCCAAAACCCGGGTTCTTTTCACTGAGCCATGCTGCTTCTCATCATAATCATCATATTATTATCATTAATAATAATGAATGCTATTTAATGTGGTATTTCTTAGGTGCTTTCTATGTGCCAAGCACTGTGCTAAGTACTGGGGTAAATAGAGATTACCAGATCACCCACGGTCCCTGCCCTACATGGGGCTCACAGTCTAGGGGAGGGAGAACAAGTATTTTACGGATGGGGAAACGGAAGCACTGAAAAGTTAAGAGGCTTTTATTTTTTTGGATGGTATTTGATAAGCGCTTACTATTCATTCATTCATTCAATCGTATTTATTGAGTGCTTACTGTGCGCAGAGCACTGGACTAATGTGCCAAGCACTGTTCTAAGTGCTGGGTGGGATACAAGGTGATCGCATTGTCCCACGTGGGGCTCACGATCCTAATCCCCATTTTTCGGTTGAGGCAACTGAGGCCCAGAGAAGTGACTGGCCCAAAGCCACGCAGCAGACGAGCGGCGGGGCAGGGATTAGAACCCGTGACCTCTGACTCTCAAGCCCGGGATCTTTCCAGTGATTCCCAAGGACTTGCCCAAGGTCACACGGCAGACAAGTGGCAGAGCCAGTATTGGTAATAGTAAGAATATTTATTAACCACGTCCTGAGTGCAGAGCAGTGTACTAAACGCTGGGCGAGAATACACAGGTGGAAATTAGACCCGCTCCCCTCTTCCGAGGCGGGTTCACAGTCCGAGGGATTAGACCGCGTCCCTGTCCTTCGGGAGGGGGATGCCCAAAGCCTCCGAGTTGAACTGGGGCAAAGGGATTGGAGAGGAACCCGGCAGGAGGGACGAAAGGTTAAAACACGACAACACCAACAAACGCGCGGCTCAAAGTCCGGAAGCGGCGGCGGCAGAGATGGCGGGAGGAGGCCGAGGGAGCGTGAGGGCAGTTTTCCTCGCGGACCGGCCGGGAGCGGGGACCCTCGGCTGTGGGAGGGAAGGCGACCGTTCCACCACCGTGGTTTCGTCAGCCGCGACGGAGGGCTCCCCTCACTCCCGGCCCGCCGCTCTGCAGGTGACTTTGCCAAGGTCACACGGCAGACGAGTGGCGGGCCCAGAACCCGGAACTGACACGGCCTAGGGGATAGAGCGTTGGATTGGGAGTCAGAAGGACCTGGGTTCTAATCCCGGCTCTGCCACTCCTCTGCCGGGGGACCCTGGGCGAGTCACTTCACTTCTCGGTGCCTCAGTGACCTCATCTGAAAAATGGGAATTCTAGACTGTGAGCCCACTGTTGGGTAGGGACCGTCTCTATATGTCGCCAACTTGTACTTCCCAAGCACTTAGTCCAGTGCTCTGCACACAGTAAGCGCTCAATAAATACGACTGAATGAATGAATGAATGAAATGTGGGCCCCATATGGGACAGGGACTGTGTCCAACCTGATTAGCTTGTATAATAATGATAGCATTTGTTAAGCGCTTACTATGTACAAAGCACTGTTCTAAGCGCTGGGGGGATTCAACGCGATCAGGTTGTCCCACGTGGGGCTCACAGTCTTAATCCCCATTTTACAGATGAGGTAACTGAGGCTCAAGGAAGTTAAGTGACTTGCCCAATGTCACACAACAGACATGTGGCGAAGCAGGGATTTGAACCCATGACCTCTGACTCCAAAGCCCGTGCTCTTTCCACTGAGCCACGCTGCTCAGCTCTGCCAATTGTCAGCTGTGTGACTTCGGGCAAGTCACTTTGCTTCTCTGTGCCTCAGTTCCCTCATCTGTAAAATGGGGATGAAAGCTGCAAGCCCCCCGTGGGACAACCTGATCACCTTGTAACCTCCCCAGCGCTTAGAACAGTGCTTTGCCCATAGTAAGCACCTAATAAATGCCATCATCATTATTATTACTCCAAACACCGCAAAAGACAACAAAAAAAACCAGAACCTCTGCTTCCCAGAGGTGAAATGGAACCACGACGGATGGCATTCATTCATTCATTCAACTGTATTTATCAAGCGCTTACTGTGTGCAGAACACTGTACTAAGTGCTTGGCAGCAGGTGGGCAGGAATTGTGTCTGTTTATTGTTGTATTGTGTATGCTCTCATTCTATAGTAGTATAGTACTACTATACTAGTAGTAGTAGGGTCTACTACTACTACTACTTATAGATCACTGTACTGGCCACTTCCCCTAAGCAAACCACTGCAGGAGGAATTTAACATGTGCAGGGGGCGGGACTGGCATCCCCGTGATACAGGCATAATTCATTCCTCGAGTACATCAATCAATCAATCAATCATATTTGTTGAGCACTTACTGTGTGCAGAGCACTGTACTAAGCGCTTGGGAAGTACAAGTTGGCAACATATATAGTCCCTACCCAACAGTGGGCTCACAGTCTAAAAGGGGCACACATCGATGTGTCATGAATAGCTGTTACCTGGGCGGTGTTTTCTCACAGACGAACACGTTATACTCTGTTTCTGTACCTCTGGAAAAACCATATGAAATTACTTTCAGTCAATCATTCAATCGTTTTTATTGAGCGCTGTGTGCCCAGCACTGCACTAAGCGCTTGGAAAGTCCAATTCGGCAACAGAGACGATCCCAACCCAACAATGGGCTTACAGTCTAGAAGGGGGAGACAGACAACAAAACAATAACATCAAAATAGATAAATAGAATTATAGATCATCAATTGTATTTGTTGAGCGCTTACTGTGTGCAGAGCACTGTACTAAGCGCTTGATCTATGTACATTAATAAAATCAATAGAATAATAAATATTCATTCATTCAATTGTATTGATTGAGCGTTTACTGTGTGCAGAGCACTGTACTAAGCGCTTGGGAAGCACAAGTTGGCAACATATAGAGACTGTCCCTACCCAACAATCAATCAATCAATCGTATTTATTGAGCGCTTACTGTGTGCAGAGCACTGTACTAAGCGCTTGGGAAGTACAAGTTGGCAACTTATAGAGACAGTCCCTACCCAACAGTGGGCTCACAGTCTAAAAGGGGGAGACAGAGAACAAAACCAAACATACTAACAAAATAAAATAAATAGATATGTACAAGTAAAATAAATAAATAAATAAATAGAGTAATAAATATGTACAAACATATATACATATATGCAGGTATATAACAACGGGCTCACAGTCTAGAGATGTGTTAGGGAAACAGCGTGGCTCAGTGTCAAGAGCCCGGACGTGGGAGTCAGAGGTCATGGGTTCAAATCCCGACTCTGCCAACTGTCAGCTGTGTGACTTTGGGCAAGTCACTTCACTTCTCTGTGCCTCAGTTTCCTCATCTGTGAAATGGGGATTAAGCCCCACGTGGGACAACCTTGATTACCTTGTAGCCCCCCAGTGCTTAGAACAGTGCTTAGTACACAGTAAACACTTAACAAATATCAACATTATTATTATTATTTTGTACAAATAAACACAAGTGCTGTGGGGCAGAGAAGGGAGTAGAGCAGAGGGAGGGAGTCGGGGCGATGGGGAGGGGAGGAGGAGCGGAGGAAAAGGGGGGCTCAGTCTGGGAAGGCCTCCCGGTGGAGGTGAGCTTTCAGTAGGGCTTTGAAGGGAGGAAGAGAGAGAGCTTGGCAGATGTGAGGAGGGAGGGCATTCCGGGCCAGAGGTGGGCCAGAGGTAGGCCTTGGCCCGGGGGTCGACGGCTTTCCACACAACATGCTGTAACATGAAACGTTCCTCATCTGTCATTTATTTTCTTATAGAAGAATTCAAAGCACAATCTCACACTAACTGAGGCATTGTAATCTGACCGTGAGTCTTTTCAAGGAGGCAGCAGAAGCGGAAGCGTGGCTTTCTATTGTTAGTGAAACCCGTCCAATTGAGGTTCATTCATTCATTCAATCGTATTTATTGAGCGCTTACTGTGTGCAGGGCACTGTACTAAGCGCTTGGGAAGTACAAGTTGGCAACATCTATTGACCAGGTTGAACAGTAGCTTTCTGGACCATCTCCACAAACCTTAGAGCTCCTCTCTCTCCAGTGTCTTCCTCTTCGATCATTTTCAGCAGCTCGTTTGCTCTCTAGAAACTTGTCTTTTTAATCCTCCAATTTTAGCTGGTGTGAGAGCTAAGATTCTAGTCATCATCAACATCATCATCATCAATCGTATTTATTGAGCGCTTACTGTGTGCAGAGCACTGTACTAAGCGCTTGGGAAGTACAAGTTGGCAACATATAGAAACAGTCCCTACCCAACAGTGGGCTCATAGTCTAAAAGTCTCACAGTGGGCTCATAGTCCTGAGCAGGAGCCATGATACCCTCCAGGGGGATGGGGATTTCTCCTTTCCACCCCTAAAGGAGCCGAGACTCGGGATAAAGTGGAAGGGCAGAGGTCTTACTTGGATCCAGCTGGCTTTTCCTACCAGCTGTGATTGTCTCCTGGTTTGGGATGGAGCAGAGAACCTGGCTTTGCGTCTGGGGAAAGGCGGGGGGGAGTGGAGCAGCGAAGGAATTTAATTCCTGCAGTGATAGGACGCAACGAAGGGTGGGGTCTGTCGATTCTGCTGTCGGCCTCAACGATGGTGAGTTACACGTCTGCATTTTGCGCATTTTGTTCTATCAGAAGCAGGGTTACACTGGTACTAGGTTTTTGGGGAAGCTCATTAAAAGTACAGGAAAATGACCCGGCTCCATCTCTTCCCTGCTGTGAGACCTTAGGAAAGTCACTTACCTTCTTTGGGCCTCGGTTTCCCCATCTGTAAAATGGAGCTTCAGTAGCTGTTCTCCTTCCTATCCGTGGGATGGGAACAGGGATGGCATCCGACCTGATTAACTTGTAACAACCCTTGGCACATAGTAAGCACGTAACAAATACCACAGTTCTAATTACTAGAGATCGCTACTGGGTTGTAGCCCGTTGCTGGGTAGGGACCGTTGCCGATTTGTACTTCCTAAGTGCTTAGTACAGTGCTGTGCACACAGTAGGTGCTCAATAAATACGATTGAATGAATGAATGGATTCATATAGACAGACATGTAGCCCGTTGGGGAGCCACCACGAGGGAGATGGGGATTAGTCTGGGAATGGCTCCTGGAGGAGGTGGGTTTTCGGGAGGCTTTGAAGGCGGGAAGGGATAATAATAGTAATAATGATGGTATTTGTTAAGTGCTTACTATGTGCAAAGCACTGTTCTAAACGCTGGGATGTGGTTTGGCAGACAAGTCTCTGTTTGATGAATTGAAATCCTTTTTCTGAGGAACGGAGGGACGAAAAATGGAATAGTTGGCCGAGTTGCCACACGTGATCCTTGCTCTCTGCTCCCCTAGACTTGGGATCAGAAGCAGGGGGAGGCCTGCTCAAGGAATTGTTGAAATCAGAGTCCTCTTCCCTCTCAGGCTCGAGAGGGAAGCACCCTGAGGGCTGGGATCATGTCTTTCTACTCTAGTGTACTTTCCCAAGGGCTTACAGTCTACCGCTCAGCAGTCATTCATTCGATCGTATTTATTGAGCTCTTACTGTGTGCAGAGCACTGTACTAAGTGCCTGATTGACTGATGGATTGCTGGTCTGTTTGTGCATTAAACTAATTCAATGTAGTCTCTCAAGAGCTTACAGTACAGTGCTCTGCACAAAGTGAGCACTCACTAAATACCACTGATTATCTGTACACGTACTAAGCTAATTCAGTGTAGTCTCTCAAATGCTTACAGGACAGTGCTCTGCATACAGAGCGCACTCAGCGTGGCTCAGTGGAAAGAGCCCGGGCTTTGGAGTCAGAGGTCATGGGTTCAAATCCTGGCTCCACCACTTCTCTGCTGTGTGACTTGGGGCAAGTCACTTAACTTCTCTGCGCCTCAGTTCCCTCATCTGGAAAATGGAGAGGAAGACTGTGAGCCCCCCGTGGGACAACCTCATCACCTTGTAACCTCCCCAGTGCTTAGAACAGTGCTTTGCACATCGTAAGAGCTTAATAAGTGCCATCATTATTAAATACCATCGATAGACTGATTCATTACTGGGCCGTATATGCACTAAGCTAATTCAATAATAATGACAATAATAATAATGATGATATCATTTATTAAGAGCTTACTTCATACAAAGCACTGTTCTAAGCGCTGGGGAGGTTACAAGGTGATCAAGTTGTCCCCACGGGGGGCTCCCAGTCTTCATCCCCATTTTACAGATGAGGGAACTGAGGCCCAGAGAAGTGAGGCCCAGAGAAGAAGAAGTCACTTGACTTGCCCAAAGTCACCCAGCTGACAATTGGCAGAGCTGGGATTTGAACCCATGTCCTCTGACTCCAAAGCCCGGGCTCTTTCCACTGAGCCACGCTGCTTCTCTAATGAATTTTCTCTAATTGAATTATCTAATTCAATGCCACACAAGCTGGATTCCTACTGCATTGAAACGGCCTGGCCCCTACCTGCACTTCTGAAACAGCACGGCCCAGTGCGGGCTGGGCTGGAGAAGAAGAAAAGGGAGGTGAGGGAGGAGGGAGCGAGGGGATGGACAGCTTTGAAGCTGAGAGTGAGGAGTTTTCTCTTGATGCATAGGTTGACTGGTAGCAACTGGAGATTTTTGAGGAGGGGAATAACATGCCCAGAGCGCTTCTGCACAAAGATGATCCAGGCAGCCGCGTGAAGTATAGACTGAAGTGGGGAGAGACAGGAGGGTGGGAGATCAGAAAGGAGGCTGATGTGGAGCCGGGCCCACCTATACACACTGAGTTGGCTGTCATAGGGTCTCATCGATTGGCCTTTGGGCAGTCGAGTCCATTGGACACCAAGCCAACAAAAATTTCCCACGCCGCTTCGGTCGAGAGTTCGGAACCCCCGAAACGGCGGAGGAACTGAAACAATATTTTAACGAACTTGTAGCAAAGTTGATCTTTCTCTTAATGGAAGCAAAACCAAGCGTAGGAGACTGATTATGTGACGTGTTTTAATGCAGGTGGAAAGGGTGGAAAATAACCTAATTGCATGGTGATCCACAGCTTTTAAATGTAAGTTTGAAGTCCAACAACCGAGTCGATGAAGCAAGAAATGATCACAAACCCAAACCCCACTCAACAACAACGGGTGAAATCATTTTTGAAGCGGCCCCTCCATCCTGTAATGTTGTCTTATGGTTTCATCAGTCCCGGGTCAAGTTTTACATTGAAAACCTTTGATATCATAATTAATGTCAGTGTCTAAGAATAGTTACTCAGTTGGTTACTCAACTCTTCTCTCCCCTCCGCACAACTCTCCCCTTACCCATTTCGGTACTTGGCAAAGTTATGAACAGGAACTGCTGAAACCTTTCAGAGTCTGGGGAGATGTGGGATGCAACATTGTTCAAAGCCCTAATGAACGTCTACTGATGGGAAAGTCAGGGAGAGGACAGGGCTTGGGAGGGAAGATAAGGAGTTCAGTCTTAGACATATTGAGTTTTAGATGGTGGGCAGACATCCAGATGGAGATGTCCTGAAGGCAGGAGGAGATGCGAGCCTGGAGGGAGGGAGAGAGAGCAGGGGCGGAGATGTAGATTTGGGTGTCATTGGCATAGAGATGACAGTTGAAGCCATGGGAGCGAATGAGTTCACCAAGGGAGCGGGTGTAGATAGAGAACAGAAGGGGACCAAGAACTGACCCTTGAGAAGTCCCTACAGTAAGGGAGGGGAAGGAGGAGCTCGCAAAGGAGACTGAGAATAAACGGCCGGAGAAATGAGAGGAGAACCAGGAGAGGACGGAGTCTGTGAAGCCAAGGTTGGATAGCGTGTTGAGGAGAAGGGGGTGGTCCACAGTGTCGAAGGCAGCCGAGAGGTCGAGGAGGATTAGGATAGAGTAGGAGCTGTTGGATTTGGCAAGAAGGAGGTCATTGGTGACCTTTGAGAGGGCAGTTTTGGTGGCACGTAGGGGACGGAAGCCGGCTTGGAGGGGGTCAAGGAGAGAGTTGGCGTTGAGGGACTCGAGGCAGTGAGTGTACTTTTCAAAACTGTAATTTACAGTTTAATGCCAATTCAGCTAGCAAAATGATCATTTAGGAAAGTAAAAGCTGAGAAATAGTGAATAGGAGTCCAATCGACCAATCAGTCCATCATGGCATTTATTGAGCACTGACTGTGTGCACTGTACTGAACGCTCGGGAGAGCGCAATACAATAGGGATGGTAGACACGATCCTCGCCCACAAAAAATGCACAGTCTACCGGGGGAGACGTACATGAAAATAAATTGCAGAGAGGGGAAATGGTCTAAGGCTATGTTCCTAAGTGCAATGCCGCTGGCAGGAATTCCCAGTTTTTGCCCAGGTGAGATAGATACGGTGCTTCTCTTCCTTTTTCCCCCTGTTCCTTTTCCTTTCCTTTTTCTGCTTCCCTCCACTCTCCCCCACATCACCCATCCCTCAAGCCTTCTGCTGGACTGCCTCCTGCTTCTCGCTATTTTCCTACCCCTCTCTGGGTCTCTGCTGTTGTCGCTCATGTCTCCTGCCTGTTCTCCCTGGCTTTCCCCGTTGCTGTTGCCTTCACCCCTCCGTCCCGCTGCTAAAGGCCACCTCTCTCGCTGTGCCCATTCTCCCCTCTTCCTGTCCTGTCCTCTTCTCATTACCAGCTGCTCAGCTTTCTTCCCTCTTCCTCCCATCTCCCATTCTTGGGAATTCCTCTCCATTCTTGCTTCCTGCCCCCTTGCTGTCTTCCCTCATCATTCTGCCTCTCTTTTGGGCAGCTTTGTGGATGGGAGAGATGGGGAAGACCGAAAAAGGTCTTGCCCTCCCCCTGCCTGGACCCAGGCCCCAAACAAGACCTGCTGAGCCCCTGTGGGTCCCGTGGGAAGGAAGACCTCCTCAGTAGGAGCCTGTCGCTCGGTGGCTGCGGCTCACAAGGACAGAGACCCCCCCAAAACCATAGCGCTTTCTACCGAGACTCCAGCTACTTCCGTTAACATCCCTGTTCTGTTTCTCACTAGCTGAACGAGATTCAGGAGGAGGAAGAGGAGGAGATGGAGAGGCTGGGAAATCCAAAACATGTCTAATTTTATAATACAATCCGATGGGGCCCAACTCGGAGGCTCGGTTTCTGAAGCTGGAGAACAAAATGAAGGAAGGGTGGATTTTTAGGGACGTAGCGAATCATCTAGAGTAAGATCAGCCGAAACGTTGCCACCACCAAGAGAATCAACCACCCAGCCGGAGAACATCTTGAAAATCCCAAGGGAAATGACACACCCAGCAAAAGGGAGAAACGATTTTTGTTTCCTTAATTTCAATACCACTTGGAAAACAGAAAACTACCCGCTCCCCACAGGGCCCACAAGAAACATTTTTTTTATGTCAGATGTTAGCACCTAAAAGACTAAAAAACTCAGTCTAAAAACCGTAATCCAGCTTCTGTAATCTGACAGTTTGGGAAGAGATTTGTCTTTTCCATAATCATGTTCCTATTCCCTCCAGTGTCCTGCACAACAGTTTCGCCCCAAAGCCCCCGCCGACTTCTCTCAAGGACGGGCCTAGGAGTCAGAGGACCTGGGTTCTAGACCCAGCTCTGTTATTTGTCTGCTGTATGACCTTGGACAAGTCACTCCACGCCTCAGTTCCCTCATCTGCAAAAGTGGCAAAATCTGTTCTTCCGCCTAATTAGATTGGGAGCCACATGTGTGACCTGTATAATAATAATAATAATGGTATTTGTTAAGCGCTTACTATGTGCAAAGCCTGTTCTAAGTGCTGGGGGGGGATACAAAGTGATCAGGATGTCCCACGTGGGGCTGACAGTCTTCATCCCCATTTTACAGTTGAGGTAACTGAGGCACAGAGAAGAAGAGTGCCTCATTTCCCCATTGCTTAGAACAGTGCTTGACATGTAGTAAGCACTTACCAAATCACACGGTTATTATTACTATAGTACAATAGAGTCGGTAGACATGATCTCTGCCCACAAGGAGCTTACAGTCTGTTGTGGGCAGGGAACGTGGTTACTAAACTCTTTGGCATTGTATGATCCCACACATTTAGCACCCTGCTCTGCACACAGTAAGTGCTCAGTGAATAATGATAATAATGGCATTTATTAAGCGCTTACTATGTGCAAAGCACTCTTCTAAGCTCTGGGGAGGTTACAAGGTGATCAGGTTGTCCCACGGGGGGCTCACAGTCTTAATCCCCATTTTCCAGGTGAGGTAACTAAGGCACAGAGGAGTTAAGTGACCTGCCCAAAGTCACACAGCTGACAATTGGCAGAGCTGGGATTTGAACCCATGACCTCTGACTCCAAAGCCCGGGCTCTTTCCACTGAGCCGGACTGATTGATTGATTCCTCTATGCCAAGCACTGGGATGAATACGGCACGACCTGTGCATTCCCGGTACCCGGCCTGTACGGGGACCGCTACCGAGATCAGACGCTCGGAATGACGAGAGTGCAATCTGATCTCTCGAAACAATTCTAGCATTGCTGTAACCGAACAGATCCCCTGGCCCTGAGCCAAAAAGAGAGATTCCTGCGCTGTGCTTTCCCAGGGGCTAGGCCCTCACTCCTAGGCAGAAGGCAACACCCCAAACCTACCCAAAAACAAAGTCTCCTCCGTGCAGAACAGGAACTGTTAAAAACTGGCACGTTCTGATCGGATGGAACGGGCGAGACACAATAGGACGCCCTTGAAAATTTTCAGTGAGAATGCAGTTCAACCGATCCGATTTTAAGAGTTGGTTTGCCGGTCATTTCAAAAACACCAGACGATTAGAATTGGGGGAAAAAAAAGTTCCCAGAAAAGATTAAGACCTCTTCTTCCCTTTTCCATCTACAACCAGTAGCCATAGGAGCAGCAGAGGAATCCATGAGTTAATCTCAATATTTAGTCTTGAAAAGCCATGGCTTTTCCAATTTGAGTTGCTGTGAGGTAATATCTACATTAAGGGCTGCTAGAGTCCGGAATCTTCGCCTTCGTTATTCCTAGAAATGTGTCTTAGTCTGTTCTGATTGTTTAAGATTCCCACTGGTCATCCCATGCTTATTCATAGGCTCCATATCGTACTAGGGTCTACTTCTCAAGGGCTGCTTTTTGCTGCCCGGGTAGCGATCCCTGCCCCTCCCATGTTACCACACCTGCTGATAAACAGGAGGTGGGACAAAACTTTATATTTTTCAGGCGTTGGTGTGGGAGGGCCGACTTCCCTGGATGTTTATGTCTTAATAATCCCTTCTGGCCAGTTACTCTGTGGATCCGGAATACTAGATGAAAGTCAAATTTAGATTTATTCTTCTATGGTGGAAAGATCCAGGGATTTTACAGGATGAACCAAATTCCCAAGAGGCAGTGCTGACATCACGGAACCCAGGACCGACTTGGGGAGAGAAGCAGGAAAGAGAGACCGAATCAAAGCAACGTGCCGGAGGAGAAGAGAAGCGAGGGGAAAGAAAGCAGGCCTCGGGGTGAGACCGTGAGCGGGAGGTCTACCTGTAAGTGCACCCCAAGACGTGATGCGTTACCAACCATTCTACTAAATGAAGTTACCGTCAATACAATTCTGACACGCGAAAGGAACGATTTAAATCCCAGGAGAATAAAGATCTAAGAGCCCTCGTGTAGGAGGGGGATCCCTGCTGGCTCACTTGGTGTGGTCGTGTTTTCGCCGCTGGTAGCCCCACAGTGGTTAAAGACTAGGCAATTGGGAGGGGATTATCCCAACTTTATTTTATTTTTTTTACTTACACATATTTACGATTCTATTTATTTTGTTAATGATGCGCATTTAGCTTTAATTCTACTTGTTCTGACTTGACGCTTGTCCACATGTTTTGTTTTGTTGTCTATCTCTCCCTTCTAGACTGTGAGCCCGTTGTTGGGTATGGACAGTCTCTCTATGTTGCCAGCTTGTACTTCCCAAGCGCTTAGTACAGTGCTCTGCACACAGTAAGCGCTCAATAAATACAATTGATTGATTGATTGATTGCCAAGGGCATTCACCCCCAAAGGGCAAATAAGTAATATTGAGAAGCAGCGTGGCTCAGTGGAGAGAGCATGGGCTTTAGAGTCAGAGGTCATGGGTTCTAATCCCAGCTCTGCCAATTGTCAGCTGTGTGACTTTGGGCAAGTCACTTCACTTCTCTGTGCCTCAGTTACCTCATTTTTAAAATGGGGATTAAGACTGTGGGACAAACTGATCATCTTGTAACCTTCCTAGCGCTTAGAACAGTGCTTTGCACAGAGTAAGCGCTTAATAAATGCCATCATTATTATTATTATTAAGTAATAGCCAATAAGTCCCAGGATGCCATGGTGGGTTGGGAAAAGGGGTGAAAAAAAACGGGTGTCAAGACTTTGTGACAGGATGACAAGAAGGGTAGGATCCTGGGGTGATAGGGTCTCATGAGAAGCAGTGTGGCACAGTGGAAAGAGCCCGGGCTTCGGAGTCAGAGGTCATGGGTTCTAATCCCAGCTCCACCACTTGTCAGCTGGGTGACTTTGGACAAGTCACTTCACTTCTCTGGGCCTCAGTTACCTCATCTTTAAAATGGGGATTAAGACTGTGGGACAACCTGATCATCTTGTAACCTTCCTAGCGCTTAGAACAGTGCTTTGCACAGAGTAAGCGCTTAATAAATGCCATCATTATTATTATTATTAAGTAATAGCCAATAAGTCCCAGGGTGCCATGGTGGGTTGGGAAAAGGGGTGAAAAAAACCGGGTGTCAAGACTTTGTGACAGGATGACAAGAAGGGTAGGATCCTGGGGTGATAGGGTCTCATGAGAAGCAGTGTGGCTCAATGGAAAGAGCCCAGGCTTCAGAGTCAGAGGTCATGGGTTCAAATCCCTGTTCTGCCAATTGTCAGCTGGGTGACTTTGGACAAGTCACTTCACTTCTCTGGGCCTCAGTTCCCTCATCTGTAAAATAGGGATGAAGACTGTGAGCCCCCTGTGGGACAACCTGATCACCTTGTATCGACCCCAGCGCTTAGAACAGTGCTTTGCACATAGTAAGCGCTTAACAAATGCCATTATTATTATTATGCCTGATTCAGGGCCAGCTGGCCTCTCTAGATCCCTTTCCATTCTTTCCCCTCAGATTAGCTGGGGGAATTAGATAATTTTTTAGGGAGAAACACCTAAACCCCCCCCCAAAACTGGAGAGTTTCCTTCCCAAAGCCACCACACACTCCCCACACTGACTAGTCTGTCTGTGAGAAGGACACCCCCTTGGGTTACCAACTCTTGTTATCCTTGATCCTGTTAATTGAATAAATCAATCATATTTATTGCGTGCCTACTGTGTCCAGCACATTGGACTAAGGGCTTGGGAAAGCAATAATAATAATAATAATAATGATGACGGCGTTTATTAAGCGCTTACTATGTGCAAATCACTGTTCTAAGTGCTGGGGAGGTTACAAGGTGATCAGGTTGTCCCACGGGGGGCTCACAGTCTTCATCCCCATTTTCCAGATGAGGGAACCGAGACCCAGAGAAGTTAAGCAACTTGCCCAAAGTCACACCACTGACAATCGGCGGAGCCGGGATTTGAACCCATGACCTCTGACTTCGAAGCCCGGGCTCTTTCCACTGAGCCACGCTGCTTACAGTATAACAGAACTGACAGACACCTTCCCTGCCCACAGCGAGCTTCCGGTCTATTTAATCCAAATAGATAGTAAGCGCTTAACAAACACCGTCATTATTATTATTATAATAAATAAATTACAGATAGCTACAGAAGTGCTGAGGGATGGGTGAAAAAAGCGTGCAAATCCAAATGCAAGGGAGACACAGAAGGAAGTGGGCATGCGGGAAATGAGGGCCTGGTGTCGGGGAACGTCTCTTGGAGGAGATACGCCTTAAATAAGGCTTTGAAGGTAGGGAGGGTAACCGTCTGATAGACCCCCTTGTCGGATTGGGGTGGGCCTGGAGGGAGACCACTGAGAAAATCCAGATTTAACTAGGGCCAGGCGTGAATTCTGCGTGCATGTGAGCTAGGCCTCCGAGGGCCACAGTGTGTGGCTTATGTATTTTAGAATTACGAATGTCGGTTGGGACAGGGACTGAGTCCAACGTGATTAACGGTATTAGCCTCTTATTGCCTTGGGGTGTAGGGTGTGTTTAATGATGAATTCCGACAGGAGGTTAGAGATCTTAACTGCCAGTCCGCCAGCTCTACCTAAAAGTTAGGAAGGCATCCTGGAACTCTCTGGGATATGCCAGCCTTTCACACTCGGAGGAGATTTCGGATTTCGGACCAAAGTCCTTGGGAGGGATGGGGGCGGGTGAGGGCGGACGGGGGCTCTCAAGATCCTCACGGCCCAGCCTTGGGATGTAGCAAGAATGACCGGTCCGGTTTTGTTTTGTCATCAGTCTCCCCTTTCTAGACTGTGAGCCCGTTGTTGGGTAGGGACCGTCTCTATATGTTACCAACTCGTACATCCCAAGCGCTTAGTACAGTGCTCTGCATACAGTAAGCTCTCAATAAATACGCTTGAATGAATGAACGAACGAAGCCAATTCTTTCTCGAGCTTCAAGACTCTTACCTGGCTCCAGGTTGGCTCAGCTCCCCAACAAAGCTTGGGATGGCAAAGAGTTAACCTGGAAATCTGTCATCCTACCTAAGGAAGTCTTCCCTGGCACATAGCTATTTTTACTTGTTATTTAAGGAACCCTGAAACTCAATCCTTTTTCTGTCACCCGCTCTGAAGGCGGACATTTTAAAAACCAACAATAATAGTCTTCCCCGATAAAGCCCTCTTTTTCCCAGCTCGCTCTCCCTTCTGTGTCTATGCACTTCGATCTGTGACCCTTGGGCATTTAATATTTGCCCTGTCCTCAACCCCACGGCCCTTACGTACATATCATTAAATTATATATTATAAATTACTTTCTATTAATGTCCGACTCCCCTTCTAGACTGTAAGCTCGTAAAGGGCAGGGAATGGGCCTGCTAATTCCATTGTACACTCCCTGCTTATAAGCACTCAATAAATACCATTGATTGACTGAACGGACAGTAATGTTTGTGGTAACTGTTCAATGCTTACTACGTGCCCTGTGCTGTAGTAAGTGCTAGGGTAGACACAAGATAATCAGGCTGGACACAGTCCCTGTCCCACATGGGGCTCACGATCTAAAGAGGAGGGAGAACAAGTTACTGAATCCTGTTCTGAAACGGAGACGTAGGGAAATTAAGTGTTTTGTTTTGTTGTCCGTCTCCCCCTTCTGATAATAATAATAATAATGATGGCATTTATTAAGCGCTTACTATGTGCCAAGCACTGTTCTAAGCACTGGGGAGGTTACAAGGTGATCAGGTTGTCCCACCGGGGGCTCACAATCTTAATCCCCATTTTACAGATGAGGTAACTGAGGCCCAGAGAAGTGAAGTGACTTGCCCAAAGTCACACAGCTGACAATTGGCGGAGTCAGGATTCGAACCCATGACCTCTGACTCCAAAGCCCGGGCTCTTTCCACTGAGCCACGCTGCTTCTAAGCCGTGAGCCCGTTGTTGGGTAGGGGCCATCTCTAGGTGTTGCCGACTTGTACTTCCTAAGCGCTTAGTACAGTGCTCTGCACACAGTAAGCGCTCAAAAAATACGATTGAATGAATGAATGAATGGTCAATGGCCACTTGGCAGGCAAGCGGTGGAGTGGGATTAGAACCTGGGTCCCCAAACTCCTAGGCCTGAGCTCTTTCCCCTAGGCCAGGCTATTAGGGGAAGCAGCGTGGTTTAGCAGAAAGAGCCCGGCCTTGGGAGTCAGAGGTCACGGGTTCTAATTGCGGCTCCACCACGTGTCAGCTGTGTGACTTTGGGCAAGTCACTTCACTTCTCTGGGCCTCAGTTACCTCGTCTGGAAAACGGGGATGAAGACTGTGAGCCCCCCGTGGGACAACCTGATCACCTTGTATCTATCCCGGCGCTTAGAACAGTGCTTGGAACAGAATAAGTGCTTAACAGATACCATCGTTATTATTATTATTCTCTGAACTGAACTTCTGTTCAGATGTAATAAATATCAGGATAAACATTTCCATTCATAAATGCCCCTTTGGTATGTAACATACGGGAATGTATTACACTCACGTATAATATAACTGAATCATGCTTCCCATTTAGTTCAAAATCAATGCTATTTACAGAGCACTTACTGTGTGCAGACTTGACACCTGTCCACATGTTTTATTTTGTCGTCTGTCTCCCCCTTCTAATAATAATAATAATAATAATAATAATGGCATTTGTTAAGCGCTTACTATGTGCAAAGCACTGTTCTAAGCGCTGGGGGGATACAAGGTGATCAGGTTGTCCCACATGGGGCTCACAACCTTAATCCCCATTTTACAGATGAGGTCACTGAGGCTCAGAGAAGTTAAGTGACTTGCCCAAGGTCACACAGCAGACATGCGGCAGAGCCTGGATTCGAACCCATGACCCCTGACTCCCAAGCCCAGGCTCTTTCCACTGAGCCACGCTGCTTCTAGACTGTGAGCCCGTTGTTGGGTAGGGACCGTCTCTATATGTGGCCGAGCGCTTAGTACAGTGCTCTGCACACAGTAAGCGCTCAATAAATTTGACTGAAGGAATGAACACAGAGTGCTGTACTAATCACTTGAGAAAGTACAACGGAGCCGTAGACATGATCCCTGCCCACAAGGAGCTTATTGTCTGCAGGGGGAAACAGACATTAAAATAAATTCGGGAGGGGCGAAATAGAAGAGTATAAGAATATTTTCCAAAGTATTTTAGGTCTGGAGTGAGTGTCAAAGTGCACGCAGCCCAGTTCACAGTCTGCGCGACGGAGAAGGCAAATGGGGAAATAGGGGGTAAGGGAAGGCCTGGAAATGTGATTTTTAGAGGGTTTTGAAGGTGGAGGGCGGCGAACTCTCAGACATCGAAGGGAACTCTCAGTTCTGGGCTCAAGGGGGAATACGGGCGATGGCTCGCTCGCAGAGTAGATGAGATCGAGGTACAGAGAGTAGCCACCTTCCGGGACTGGGGCGTGTGGGTTGGGTTGATTTGTAGTAAGCAATCGGTGAAGGCGATAACCCTTCTGATCAGGGTTGTGAAAATAAACAAGAAGATATCTGACCTCATAATAACACTAGTGATATCTGTTAAAAACTGATATACAAAATGCTGGCAAGAGAGTCAAGTCAGACAATAATAATATTCTAATTGTATATTTATTATTTAGAGATTACCCGTGGTTGCCTTGCAGCGCTATGCCAACGTACATCTTTTCTTTCTCCAACGGTTTACCATAAAGATAACCATCGTGGCACCGTCAATCGACAAATACAATTCCTTAAAACAAAACCCACAAACTGACGGAAAAGAAGTTACCCGATATGGGAGAGGAAACAGAAGTAGGATTGGCTAAAGACGGTATCCTCCCACTTTGCAAGACAGGCTCACGTAATAAACTAAGGGGATCTGGAACGATGGATAGCATCTCAATCGGTGGCATTGTTCTCCTGTTTCACAGAAACAAGTCTTGGAAATAGTCATCGAATTCTTCCTCCCTGTAAGGAAAGCAAACGACATGGATAAATCTCTACATTACACGCAACGCTTTCTATCGCTGATGCTTCCCAGGAAATCAACAGCTATGCTCGGAAGGCCCTGGGCTGAACTGTGGGGCCGGGGGAAAATCGGACGCCACCACGGCTCCCAAAACGGTGGGTTTTCAAGTCCAGCGGAAGTCACGCTGTGGAGCTGTGAAGCCCATGGAGATGGGGGAGTGGAGGACGGAACAGGGGCGGGGAGCAGGGTAAGACTGGGTCACAAGATTTGGGGAATTTCCGCAGGCAAGGGAATGGATTAGATAGAAATCATGACCAGATACAATTATAAATTATAAATTCTGGGGTACACCATTTAGAATTCTAATTGAGGGCAACATTATTTCCACATTCATTCATTCAATCGTATTTATTGAGTGCTTACTTTGTGCAGAGCACTGTACTAAGCGCTTGGGAAGTACAAGTTGGCAACATAATAGAGACGGTCCCTACCCATAATAATAATTGCATCTGTTAAGTGCTTACTATGTGCCAAAGGACTGTTGAGAAGCAGCGTGGCCCAGTGGAAAGAGCCCAGGCTTTGGAGTCAGAGGTCATGGGTTCGAATCCTGGCTCTGCCACTTGTCAGCTGTGTGACTTTGGGCAAGTCACTAAACTTCTCTGGGCCTCAGTTCCCTCATCTGGAAAATGGGGATTAAGTCTGTGAGCCCCACGTGGGACAACTTGATCACCTTGTATCTACCCCAGTGCTTAGAACAGTGTTTTGCACATAGTAAGCGCTTAATAAATGCCATTATTATTATTGTTTTAAGCACATACTTTCATACTGCTATTTTAATATTAACATTAATAACAATAATAACAATAATAATGGCATTTGTTAAGTGCTTACTATGTGCAAAGCACTGTTCTAAGCACTGGGGGGGATACAAGGTGATCAGGTTGTCCCACGTGGGGTTCACAGTCTTAATCCCCATTTGACAGATGAGGGATTAAGCAGTACTTTCATACTGCTATTTTAATATTAACATTAATAATAATAATAACGCTGGCATTTGTTAAGTGCTTACTATGTGCAAAGCACTGCTCTAAGCACTGGGGGGATACAAGGTGATCAGGTTGTCCCATGGGGGGCTCACAGTCTTAATCCCCATTTGACAGATGAGGTCACTAAGGCTCAGAGAAGTGAAGTGACTTGCCCAAGGTCACTCAGCAGACAGGTGGCGGAGGCGGGATTAGAACCCATGACCTCCGACTCCCGGCTCTTTCCACCGAGCCACGCTGCTAACAACTTTACAATATAAATTGTGATGAACAGAGCCTTGGGAACCCTTCATCCGATCAAACCTCAGGTTCTCTCATCGTCTCCCCCAAACCTGGAAATCCCAGCAGCAGGGAAATTACTGGATTCCAACCAATATATCCGGCCTGGGTTGCAGCTGGGAGAACCCAGAGCACGGACCAAATCAGCCAGATATACGTGTGTTTGTGGGACTGTTTCAGAGAAATTTGTACTGGTTTCCGCAGCCCCCGGAAGGCTCGCTCCGCGGAATAAGTTGGCGGGGCGATGAGGAGGGAGGTGGGTGGTCTGGGTTCCGTTTCCCTCTCCCTTACCGCTTCCTTGGTGAACCTGCAGCTTCTAGTTAGGCATCCGAGGCCTGCAATACTTAGGTCCCTCTCTTCCAGGCAAGCAGAGAACTCAGGTTGCCAGCCCAGGCAACAGAGAAAGAAAACGAGAAGGGCCGGAAAGCAGGAAAAGAGAGCAGGGCGGGGAGGCATGCTTGCGGAGAGAGGTCAGAGGCAGCGGGAATGCCCGGACCCAACGCCTCCGGTGGCTCCGGACTTCAGATTTCAGGCCTGGAACGGTCCGGGAGCTCCTCAATTTGGCCTGGTTGGCCGGGCATGGAAAAAGCGTCTGTCCCTCTCTGCCCTAACCACCAGAATGGGTTGAGCCTGAGTACTGTCTTTTGGGCAGCCGTACAGTCCCCCGTCCCACCTCTCTCCTGTCGATTCATTCATTCAGTCATATTTACTGAGCGCTTACTGTGTGCAGAACACTGTACTAAGCGCTTGGGAAATACAAGTCGGCAACATATAGAGACGGTCCCTATCCGAAAACAGGATCACAGTCTAGAAAGGGGAGACAGACAACCAAACAAAACATGTGGATAGGTGTCAGGTCATCACAATAAAGAGAAATAAAATTAGATGCACATCATTAACAAACTAAATAGGATACTAAATGTCGATAAAAAAACTCACTGAGATTTTTCATCCGTCTCCGGAACGGGGCCCTTCCAGAGCTCGGCTTCTGAAGGTCCCTCTTCTTCATCACTGCTGTCTGTATCTGTTTCAGCAAATCATTGGAAACTCAGGAAAATACGATAGTAATGCAACAGACAACACACATTTTGTGCTACTAATTCATTCATTCATTCAATCGTATTTATTGAGTGCTTACTGTGTGCAGAGCATCGTACTAAGCGCTTGGGAAGTACAAGTGGGCTAATGGGCACGTATCCTCATAGATTTGTCTTTATTCAGTGTTCCCCAATTCCCAGTCCATGCAGCACGTGCCCAATGCACACTAACGAACCAAGGAATGAAAAGATCACAATCCCCTCCGTTCCACCATCACCTCCATCGCCAAGACTATAGTAGACTACAATAGGACCAGTAGTAATGATAATAGTAATAATAATTATGGTATTTGTTAGGTGTTTACTACGTGCTAAGTGCTGGGATAGATCCAAGGTAATCAGGCTGTCCCCCGCGGGGCTTACGGTCTTAATCCCCATTTTACAGACGAGGTAACTGAGGCACAGAGAGTGGCTCGCCCCAGGTCACACAGCAGACAAGTGGCGGAGCCGGGATTAGAACCCATGACCTCTGACTTCCAAGCCGGGGCTCTTTCCGCTATGCCACGCTGTGGTGAACACTCACTGGGAAAGTACAGCACAAGCATAAAATGTATCTCCTGCCCTCAAGAAGCATACAATCTCAGTGGGGGGGGGGATCATGTACAAGCAGCATGGCTCACTGGAAAAAGCCCGGGCTTTGGAGTCAGAGTTCATGTGTTCAAATCCCAGCTCTGTCAATTGTCAGCTGTGTGACTCTGGGCAAGTCACTTCACTTCTCTTTGCCTCAGTTTCCTCATCTGTAAAATGGGGATTAAGACTGTGAGCCCCACATGGGATAACGTTGATTACCTTGTAGCCCCCCCAGTGCTTAGAACAGTACTTTGCACATAGTAAGCGCTTAATAAATGCCATCGTCATTATTATTATCATTGTACAAAGCAGCACGGCTCAGTGGAAAGGGCCCGGGCTTGGGAGTCGGAGGTTCTAATCCCGGCTCCACCACTTGTAGGCTGTGTGACTTTGGGCAACTCACTTCACTTCTCTGGGCCTCAGTTCCCTCATCTGAAAAATGGGGATGAAGACTGGGAGCCCCCCGTGGGACAACCTGATTGCCTTGTAACCTCCCCAGCGCTTACAACAGTGCTTTGCACATAGTAAACGCTTAATAAATGCCATTATTATCATTTATTTATTATTAACTGGTGGAAGATTTCCTGGATGGGGGAATTTACTTGGAAGATGGGGAGGGCTGATGCCTGGTGGATTTGTCAGGGAGGAAATTCCAGGCTGTGGGCTGTCGGGGAGGGGGAGAGGGGGAGAAATGATAATAATAATAATGATGATGGCACCCCAGGAAAAAGGCCCTTGTTATCACCAAGTTAAATTAACCTCAACCTCATTCGCACCTACTCAGCCCTCCTGTCCCGCCATCGACCCCCACGTCCTCCTCCGGGCCTGGAATGCCCTCCCTCTGCCCATCCGCCAAGCTAGCTCTCTTCCTCCCTTCAAGGCCCCACTGAGAGCTCATCTCCTCCAGGAGGCCTTCCCAGACTGAGCCCCTTCCTTCCTCTCCCCCTCGTCCCCCTCTCCATCCCATCTTACCTCCTTCCCTTCCCCACAGCACCTGTATATATGTATATATGTTTGTACATATTTATTACTCTATTTATTTTACTTGTACCTATCTATTCTATTTATTTTATTTTGTTAGTATGTTTGGTTTTGTTCTCTGTCACCCCCTTCGAGACTGTGAGCCCACTGTTGGGTAGGGACTGTCTCTATATGTTGCCAATTTGTATTTCCCAAGCACTTAGTACAGTGCTCTGCACATAGTAAGCGCTCAATAAATACGATTGATGATGATGATGATGATGATGATGGGGAGGTTACAAGGTGATCAGGTTGTCCCATGGGGGGCTCACAGTCTTAATCCCCATTTTACAGATGAGGGAACTGAGGCCCAGAGAAGTGAAGTGACTTGCCCAAAGTCACACAGCTGACAATTGGCAGAGCCGGGATTTGAACCCATGACCTCTGACTCCAAAGCCCGGGCTCTTTTTCATTGAGCCACGCTGCTTCCCCTAATAGTGAGCCCGCTGTTGGGTAGGGACCGTCTCTATATGTTGCCAACTTGTACTTCCCAAGCGCTTAGTACAGTGCTCTGCACACAGTAAGCGCTCAATAAATATGATTGAATGAATGAATAGTGAGTCAGGGGGTCGGAAGCAGAAGAGGAGAGAGTGGGGTATAGTTGAGGGAATCTCAGGAGGAGCCAAGAGTGCCGGTTGGGGAGAAGGAGTGGGAAGAATGTTGGATGGAGAAACCTGGTGGAGATCCTTGAAGCCAGTGAGAAGGAGTTTTTGTTTTATTTTATTTTGTTAGTATGTTTGGTTTTGTTCTCTATCTCCCCCTGTTAGACTGTGAGCCCACTGTTGGGTAGGGACTGTCTCCATATGTTGCCAACTTGTACTTCCCAAGTGCTTAGTACAGTGCTCTGCACACAGTAAGCGCTCAATAAATACGATTGATTGATTTTATGCCGAGGAAGACAGCCACTGGAGGCTTTTGAAAAGGGGAAAGAGGCACTCTGACTTATGTTTCAGGCCAGAAGAGAGGAAAGGCTGTAGGCACGGAGAACAGAGAAGAGTCTGATAAGGTCACCCCACCACGACACGAAGAACGCTTGAACCAGAGCAGCGGCTGTTTGAGGGGAGAGGCAGGGAAGAATCAGGGAAATGTTCTGAAGGAAGAATGGGCAGGTTTTAGCAGAGAACCGACTGTAAGAGCTGGAAGATGGCGAGGAGCGGAGGAGGACACGGAGGTTGCCGGCTTCAGGGCCGGAGAGGACAGTGGTGTCACCGACAGAGATGGGAAAGTTAGGAGGAGGAGAGAAGTTCAATTTTAGAGAAGATGAGTCTGAAGTGTAGGCAAGCCATTCAAGTGGCGATGTCCTGGAGGCGAGAGAAGGCCCAGGGGGAGAGGTTGGGGCCAGACGGGTAGATTGGGGAGTGAGCGATCTGCAGAGAGGTGCTGGTGAGCGGATGATTCCCCAAGAGGGTGAGCGCACCGCGAAAAGACTAGGGGACCAGGACAGAATCTCGCAAGACACCCGCGTTTGGGGGATGAGAGACGGCAGAAAGAGCCAGCAAATGAAACTGAGGCGGAGCAAAGAGTAGGGGAGGAACCGGGGACGGGGACCGGGCCGAATTCTCCACACCCGGCTCCGCCAGTTGTCAGCTGCGTGGCTTTGGGCAAGTCACTTAACTTCTCTGTGCCTCAGTTACCTCATCTGAAAAATGGGGATTAAGACTGCTGGCCCCACGTGGGACAACCTGATCACCCTGTATCCTCCCCAACACTTGGAACAGTGCTTCAAACATAATAATAACAATAATGACGGTATTTAAGCGCTTACTATGTGCGAGGCACTGTTCTAAGCACTAGTAAAGCGCTTAACAAATGCCATTACTATTATTTTTCTCTCCTAGCAATAATAAGAATAATAATGGCAGTTATTAAGCGCTTACTATGTGCGAAGTACTGTTCTAAGCACTAGTAAGTGCTTCACAAATGCCATTATTATTATTATTCTCTTCTAGTAATAATTTAGACTGTGAGCCCACTTTTAGACTGTGAGCCCACTGTCGGGTAGGGACTGTCTCTATATGTTGCCAACTTGTACTTCCCAAGTGCTTAGTACAGTGCTTGAGCACACAGTAAGCGCTCAATAAATATGATTGATTGATTAATAATAATAATAATGGCATTTATTAAGTGCTTACTATGTGCAAAGCACTGTTCTAAGCGCTGGGGAGGTGACAAGGTGATCATGTTGTCCCACGGGGGGCTCACGGTCTTAATCCCCATTTTACAGATGAGGTCACTGAGGCCCAGAGAAGTGAAGTGACAATTGGCGGAGCCGGAATTTGAACCCACAACCTCTGACTCCAAAACCCGGGCTCTTTCCCCTGAGCCACGCTGCTTCTCTACTTAGTACAGGACTCTGTACACAGTAAATACTACTAATAGGAGCATGCCACAAGGGCCAAACCCAGATCTGAGAGCGTTCCAAGGGGCAGGGAGCAATGGACAACGTCAAGAACGGGCCGTGTAAGGTTGATGTGGATAGGGAATGTGTCCGTTTATTGTTATATTGTACTCTCCCCAAGTGCTTAGTACAGTGCTTTGCTCACAGTAAGCGCTCAATAAATATTTTTGAATGAACGATGATGATGAGGACAGAGTAGAGCCCACAGGATGTGGAGAGGAGAAGGTCACCGGTGACTTGGGAGAGAGTCGTCTCAGGTGAGCCAAGGTGGGTGAAAACTCAAAATCGGTGGATTAAAAAGAAAGACAGTGGAGAGGAGCTGAAGAAAACAATCCTTTCGGGGAGTTTGGATGGGAAAGAGAGGAAGGAGATGGGGTGAGAAATGGAGGGGGCCGGAGGATCCAGAAATTTTGGGGGGGTCACAATCTGGTTCGGTCAAGACAAAGAGTTTTACAAGCCAAGGGACGGGTAGGGGGCCCTTGATTGTTCCCGTTGTTATCTCTCCCTGTGGTCTGCAAAGTTACAAGATGTCATAAGCTGAAGGAGAAGCAGCGTGGCGCAGTGGAAAGAGCCCGGGCTTTGGAGCCAGAGGTCGTGGGTTCAAATCCCAGCTCTGCCCATTGCCAGCTGGGTGACTTGGGGCAAGTCGCTTCACTTCTCTGGGCCTCAGTTCCCTCATCTGGAAAATGGGGATGAAGACCGGGAGCCTCCCCGTGGGACAACCTGATCACCTTGTAACTTCCCAAGCGCTTAGAACAGTGCTTTGCACATAGTAAGCGCTTAATAAATGCCATTGTTATTATTATCATTTGGAGTCAGAGGTCATGGGCTCAAATCCCAGCTCCACCACTTGTCAGCTGCGTGACTGTGGGCAAGTCACTTAACTTCCCTGGGCCTCAGTGATCTCATCTATAAAATAGGGATTAAGACTGTGAGCCCCCCGCCCGTGGGACAATCCGATTACCTTGTAACCTTCCCAGCGCTTAGAACAGTGCTTTGCACATAGTAAGCGCTTAATAAATGCCATTGTTATTATTATTATTATTTGGAGTCAGAGGTCATGGGTTCAAATCCCAACTCCACCACTTGTCAGCTGCATGACTGTGAGCAAGTCACTTAATTTCTCTGGGCCTCAGTGACCTAATCTATAAAATAGGGATTAAGTCTGTAAGCCCCCTGCCCGTGGACAATCCAATTACTTTGTAACCTCCCCAGCGCTTAGAACAGTGCTTTGCACATAGTAAGCACTTAATAAAATGCCATTATTATTATTATTATTATTAAAGGGAAGATGCTTTTTAGTCCCCAGTTACCAATGCCTTACTGAGGACCGGTTTGGGTGAACTCTCCGGTTGAAGAAGTGTGGGGAGAAAGTCCAAGAGGCCCCAAGAGAGAAGTACCCCTACCCCAGCCCGGGGGACGCAGGGGAGAAGATCAGTGTCAGAAGCCAGTTTGTGAAAAAGCCGTGCCTCCAGCCTGCGGGGGTACTGAGGCCCCGCAAAACCGCTCCTTCCCGACGCCCACTTTCCCGTTTTCCCATCGCCCGGCTGGACGGACTGAAAAACAACAGCAACACGCTCCTCGTTTAGAAAGAAGGCCCAGTGGAAAACCAAGAAGGAAGACCTACCCCGGCAGGCCCATCTCTCAGTTTCTGCTTTTCAGGAAAGGAAAAGGTGCTTCTGCGGGATTTCCCTGGCGGCGTTTTGCTGGAGGCGATTCCTTGCAAGAAGCAACCTCAGAAAGCCGGGCCCTTTCCCGACCCGGCACGTCCAGGGAGGACGGAGTAGAGGGTTACCATTCCCAGACAAATATCTAGATAATCCTGAACGATATCTGGAGAGGCGACATGGACCGGAGGAAAGATTCTAGGCCTAGGAGTCAAGAGAGTCAAGAAGCAGCGTGGCTCAGTGGAAAGAGCAGGGGTTTTGGAGTCAGAGGTCATGGGTTCGAATCCCAGCTGTGTGATTTTTGGGCAAGTCACTTAACTTTTCTGTGCCTCAGTTACATCATCTGTAAAATGGGGATTAAGACTGTGAGCCCCACGTGGGACAACCTGATCACCTTGTAACCTCCCCAGCGCTTAGAACAGTGCTTTGCACATAGTAAGCGCTTAATAAATGACATCATCATCATCATCACGGCGGATCCGAGTTAATAATAATAATAATAATAATGATGGCATTTATTAAGCACTGACTATGTGCAAAGCACTGTTCTAAGCACTGGGGAGGTTACAAGGTGATCAGGTTGTCCCACGGGGGGCTCACAGTCTTAATCCCCATTTTACAGATGAGATAGCTGAGGCCCAGAGAAGTGAAGTGACTTGCCCAAAGTCACACAGCTGACAGTTGGCAGGGCCAGGATTCAAACCCATGACCTCTGACTCCAAAGCCCGGGCTCTTTCCACTGAGCCACGCTGCTTCTAAAGCCGGCTCTGCCATTTGCCTCTGTTACGTGACTCTGGGAGAGTCGTTTAACTTTTTTGTGCCTCGGTTTCCTCATCTGTAAAATGGGGATTCAATTCCTGTTCTCCCTCCTACTCAGACTGTGAACCCCACGTGAGGCAGGGACCACATCCGATCTGATTATCATGTAACTACCCCAGTGCTTAGTATAAAGTGTTTGGCACCTACTAAGCACTTAACAATCACCACGGCTTTGATGATGATGATGATGATGATGATTATTATTATTATTGTAGTTTAGGCATAAGCCTATTTTAGTCTCAATTACCTGGATAGCCAAAGCCGAATAATCCTGATATATCTTAATTCTTTTCACTTTGCTGACGTAAACCTGGTCACACAGTACATTAGCTATCTCTCCGATTGTGAGTCCCTCATAGGATAGGGCCGACGTCCGCATGGATAATCCCAGGGTTTAGCCCTGTGCTTGGACCCTAGTAAGAGCTTAATGGCTACTACCATAATTAGCAAGTGATTTCTTGACCGAAATCCCCACCGTCGTTTGAAAATAGAAATCGACCAGAACGCCGCTGACCGGTGCAAAATGTTAGCGTAATGCAATGGGAAAATAAAGCAAATCAAATAAATTGATTTGCTGGAGGCGGGGAGGGAGGCGTGCTCTCTCAGCCTTTCAGCGTTGTTGGCATTCCGCTCTTCAGGGCACTAATCCCTGGAGCGACACAAGGGCTGGGACTTTGTTCCTGCCCTTGAATTCCAAGAAAAAAACAGGGAGAGAGAACAACTGTTATTTTCCCCTAAATCTGTGTCCAAAGCTAATTCAGTAAGAAAAGTCTGGGGGCAAATGAACCTATTTCCCCTTCCCTGACAGACCAGACAGCAGGGTGGTTAACGGGATGCCCATTTCTAAAATTGTACTATGGGGGAAAAAAACGCCGACTGCCCCCATTCCACTGAACTGGTAGAGAATCATTCATTCATTCAATCGCATTTATCGAGCGCTTACTGTGTGCAGAGCACTGTACTGAGCGCTCGGGAAGTCCAAGTCGGCAACATATAGAGACGGTCCCTACCCAACAACGGGCTCACAGTCTAGAAGGGGAAGACAGACGACAAAACGAAACATGTGGACGGGTGTCAAGTCGTCAGAACAAGTAGAATTAAAGCTAAATGTACATCATTAACAAAATAAATAAGCCACCACCCTCTAGACTAGAAACTCTGTTGTACTGTATTCTCCCAAGCGCAGAGTATAGTTCTCCGCACAGAATAAGCGCGCGATAATTCCCTCGACCCCCGCCTCTGGCTTCTTTGTGTCAGTCGCTTCAAAGCAATCCCAGGGATTGCACGTGGGGAGTCGGGAAAACTGAATGCCAGTCCTGACCCCACCACTGAATCTCTCCGGCCCCTTCCCCACTCTAAGCTGTATTTCTTCTTTTGCAAAATGCCAACAATCTCTCCTCCCACCTGGTCCCAAATGGGAAGCAGCGTGATCCAGTGGAAATAATAATAATAATAATAATGGCATTTATTAAGCTCTTACTATGTGCAGAGCACTGTTCTAAGCGCTGGGGAGGTTACAAGGTGATCAGGTTGTCCCACGTGGGGCTCACAGTATTAATCTCCATTTTACAGATGGGAACTGAGGCCCAGAGAAATGAAGTGACTTGCCCAAAGTCACAAAGCTGACAATTGGCGTAGCCGGAATTTGAACCCATGACCTCTGACTCCAAAGCCCGTGATCTTTCCACTGAGCCACACGGAGTCAGAGGATCTGGGTTCTAATTCCAGGTCTGCCACTTGTCTGCTGGGTGACCTTGGGGGAGTCATTTCACTTATGAGAAGCAGCGTGGCTCACTGGAAAGAGCCCGGGCTTTGGAGTCGGTGGTCAGGGGTTCAAATCCCGGCTCCGCCAATTGTCAGCTGGGTGACTTTGGGCAAGTCACTTCCCGTCTCTGGGCCTCAGTTCCCTCATCTGTCAAATGGGGATGAAGACGGTGAGTCCCCCGTGGGACAACCTGATCACCTTGTAACCTCCCCAGCGCTTAGAACAGTGCTTTGTAAGTGCTTAATAAATGCCATTATTATTATTATCTAACTTATCTTTGTCTCAGTTCCTGCACCTATAAAACGGGGTTGCAATCCTCCTCCCTCCTACTTAGACTTTGAGCCCAGGGTGGAACCAGGACTTTGTCCGATCTGCCTCTCTTGTATCTACGCTGGCACGTAGCACAGCGCTTGGCACAGAGTAAGTGTTTAGCAAGTACAGTGATAATAACGACGACAATGGAAATAATGGCAGGGGTCGGGAGGCAGTGTCTGATGGTGGCCCTCCCTGAGGCTCCTAATTGGAAGCCCTCTGGGTTCTGCCACGGCTGAGGGGTTGGGGAAGACGCCGCCCTTCTCACCCGGGCCCCCGGGTCAGAGCTGGTTCCCAGGTCTCCAGGCATCTTCTTCTACTTGGAAAAAGGGAAGGGAGGAGGGTGCCCGCTGAATACTCAGAGGAATGGAGGAGAGCAGGAGCTGGTTTCTGGCTTTAGTGAGGCAGTTCTCTGCAGGGGTCCATTCTGGAATTAAGTGATTTGGGCCTGCCCCTCGGTGGACACGGACATTTTCTGACCCATCCCCTCTAGATTATACACTCACTGTGGGCAGGAAATGTGTCTACCAGCCGCTAACCTCCTCACTGTACCTCGTTCTTGCCCGTCCCGCCGTCGACCCCCGGCCCACGTCCTCCCCCTGGCCCGGAATGCCCTCCCTCCACACCTCCGCCAAACTAGCTCTCTTCCTCCCTTCAAAGCCCTACCTCAGTAGGCCTTCCCAGACTGAGCCCCCTTTTTCCTCTCCTCCTTCCCATCCCTGTATATATGTATATATGTTTGTACATACTTATTACTCTATTTATTTATTTTACTTGTACATATCTATTCTATTTATTTTATTTTGTTAATATGTTTGGTTTTGTTCTCTGTCTCCCCCTTCTAAACTGTGAGCCCACTGTTGGGTAGGGACCGTCTCTATATGTTGCCAACTTGTACTTCCCAAGTACTTAGTACAGTGCTCTGCACACAGTAAGCGCTCAATAAATATGATTGATTGATTGATGGATTGATCCCCCCACCCTACCTCCTTCCCCTCCCCACAGCACCTGTATATACATTTGTACAGATTTATTGCTCTATTTATTTTACTTGTCCATATTTACTATTCTATTTATTTTGTTAATGATGTGCATCTAGCTTTAATTCTACTTGTTCTGACGACTTGATACCTGTCCACATGTTTTGTCGTCTGTCTCCCCCTTCTAGACTGTGAGCCCGTTGTTGGGTAGTGACCGTCTCTCTATGTTGCCGACTTGTACTTCCCAAGCCCTTAATACAGTGGTCTGCACACAGTAAGCGCTCAATAAATACGACTGAATGAATGAACTAGACTGTATTGTAATAATAATAATAGCCCTGGCATTTGTTAAGCGCTTCCTTTGTGCCGGGCACTGTACTAAGCGCTGGGGAAGTGAATCGAGGGAGACACGGTCCCTGTCCCATGTGGGGCTCAAAGCCTCCATCCCCATTTTACAGATGAGGTGACTGAGGCCCAGGGAAGCGAGGCGACTTGCCCACGGTCACGCGGCAGAGCCGGGATTAGTTAGAACCCACGACCTTCTGATTCCCAGGCCTGCGCTCTATCCACTAAGCCACGCTGCTTCTCTGTACTCTTCCAGGCGCTTAGTACGGTGCTCTGCACACAGTAAATGCTCAATAAATATGACCGATTGATAAAATGGTTGGCTACAGCATTTCCTTCAATGAGAACCCTTCATGGCATTTCCATATAAATTTGCAACACATTTGGGAAAGATAGGAAGTCCGATGGACATACTTTCACTGCTTGATCTGCGCCACCTTAATAACCCCAACCAACTTGTGTTGGATCCGGTCATTTTAAAAACATTTCTGTTTATTGTTCATATTTTCTATCAGACTCCCCCTGGCAGCCTATTTGTCAACCTGTTAGCCCCCTTTTTTCTCTCCCCCTCTCCATCCCCCCCGCCCTACCTCCTTCCCGTCCCCACAGCACCTGTATATATGTTTGTACAGATTTATTACTCTATTTATTTCACTTGTCCATATTAACTATTCTATTTACTTTGTTAATTATGTGCATCTAGATTTATTTCTGTTTATTCTGATGACTTGACACCTGTCCACATGTTTTGTTTCATTGTCTGTCTCCCCCTTCTAGACTGTGAGCCTGTTGTTGGGTAGGGACCGTTTCTATATGTTGCCAACTTGGACTTCCCAAGTGCTTAGTACAGTGCTCTGCACACAGTAAGCGCTCAATAAATATGATTGAATGAATGAACTGCCTGTTCTGCTCTAATCTTTCCCACTTTTAAAATAATAATAATGGTATTTGTTAAGTGCTTACTATGTGCAAAGCCCTGTTCTAAGTGCTGGGGGGGGGTACAAGGTGGTCGGCTGTCCCACCTGGGGCTCACAGTCGTAATTCCCATTTTCCAGATGAGGTAACTGAGGCTCAGAGAAGTTAAGTGACTTGCCCAAGGTCACACAGTAGACAATTGGTGGAGCTGGGATTCAAACCCATGACCTGTGACTCCAAAGCCCGGGCTCTTTCCACTGAGCCATGCTGCTTCTGTGAAAAACAGTTCAAATGCAACAGATGTGTCAAAAGCCCAAGCACCAGCTTGAACGCTGACCGATTCTCCCCAATCACTGGTTTTTCTTCCAGTTTCCTCCCCATCTTTCTCTTCTGGATCGGTAAACCGATCTGAGCGTCTCTGCCAACAAGAATCCCTCAAGACCACAACAAGTCCCATGTCTTAACTGCAACACACTTGGGGTGCAACACCCCAACCGTGTTTCAGATCAGCAAAACTGCCAGCACGGAAAGGGAAACGGTTCCCAAACGTCACGTAATCTCGCGTGACTACTCACCTTTTCCAGCCTCTTCTGATTTCTTCGCGGGTAAGCGTTCTGGAGAGAAGAAAACATTTTCTAAATAAACCAGCCAAACTCCCCATGATTCTTGTATGGCGACGGAGGCAAGGTGGCCCAAAGGCAACAGATATTGACACACTCCCCAGCGCTCAATGAGAAGGGACGGCAGGGCCAGGCGGGGCAGAGCCGCTCGAGTTTCTGTCGCCCACGTGGTCACAGTGGCCAGAAGTTGGAGGCCGAGGAGCACAGAAGTCACGACGGTGGCGACCACAGCAGCGAGCTGCTAGTTTCTCTCTGGCCTGCTCTTGCTGCTTGCCGCTCTACTTTTTGATTAACCTCTTGGAAGAGGTGAGTTCCCTTCTACGCTAAGCATGTACTTTATTCATGAGGCAAACCCTGGGAGTCTGTGACCCCAGCCCACGTCTTGGGTTCAGAAGACCAACTTACGTTGGTTTGCGGTAACGGACAGCTCATTGTGGGTACCACGCTGACTTCGGAATACCTGTCCCAAGAAGACGCTTCTCTCCTCAGCGGGCTGAGTAAGCCACGTCCACGGGCAGCCCGGAAGCCATCTGGGAAAAGTATGTCCACCTGTCCACATGTTTTGTTTTGTCATCTGTCTCCCCCTTCTAGACTGTGAGCCCGTTGCTGGGTAGGGACCGACTCTATCTGTTACCGACTTGGACTTCCCAAGCGCTTAGCACAGTGCTCTGCACACTGCAAGCGCTCAATAAATATGAATGAATGAATAAATAATAATAATAATAATGATGGCATTTGTTAAGCGCTTACTATGTGCAAAGCACTGTTCTAAGCGCTGGGGAGGATACAAGGTGATCAGGTTGTCCCATGTGGTCTGGCCTATTATTCACTGAGGAAGCTGGGACCTGATTGCCATGGTCATTCCCACCCGTGTGTAAAATCACTGCCTCCTCCCACGTGCGGAACTAGGGTTTCCCCTGGGAGGTTGGAGAGAGGAAACGACCCTGGGAAGAGACAGGAGAGATGAGGGAGCGTGGGGGAAATAAGTTGCATCTCAGCATTTGATCTGAATATCCACATTCAACGGCCCTGAAAAGCACAGTCCGACATCCAGTCCTTTGCTCCAGATAGCAGGCCACTCCAGAAACGACGGACTGAGATTTCACTTTCTTCTCCTTTACCTTCAAGAGGCTGCCAGGGAACTAGCGGATTGTGCCCTACCTAGTGAAACGGGAGGTCTGGGCAAATATCAGGCTGGCATAATCATGCCGAGTGTGGTCAGCAGACATTTACGCTGGAGGAGAGACAAAGAGGATATTGCCATACGCCCAGACCCAGTGAGAGACGCACTCATCTAATCATAATAATAATGATAGCATTTATTAAGCGCTTACTACGTGCAAAGCACTGTTCTAAGCGCTGGGGAGGTTACAAGGTGATCAGGTTGTCCCACGGGGGGCTCACGGTCTTCATCTCTATTTTACAGATGAGGGAACTGAGGCCCAGAGAAGTGAAGTGACTTGCCCAAAGTCACACAGCTGACAAGTGGCAGAGCCGAGTTTTAAACCCATGACCTCTGACTCCAAAGCCCGGGCTCTTTCCACTGAGCCACGCTGCTTGTGTAGCTCAGGCTTGATCCAAAGTGGGTATGACAGAACTCAAGGCCCCGATCCTCTGGAAATATACCCTGCACGGAATGCCAACCCAGGGAAAGTCCTCCAGCTAATCACTCATTCATTCATTCATTCATTCAATCGTATTTATTGAGTGCTCACTGTGTGCACAGCACTGTACTAAGCGCTTAATCATCTGGCAGGAGCCACCACCTTGGGAACAACAAACAGGTTTCAGGCACTAATTTCCACTTACCATGGTCTTCCTTTCTTTTGGAACTCTTTTTTCTGGACGAAGATAATCTGGGCTTTTTAAGTGATAACGCTTCAGTATTCGTTTCAGCTCTCTGCCTTTTTGGCTTGACTTCTTTTCTCCTTTGGATCAAAAACAGAAATTTAAAAAGTGACAAATCAGAAACCAACTCAAGGAAATGTTTAAGTCAGTTAGTCAGTCAGTCAACACGCTTACTGTACGCAGGGCACTGTATTAACTGCTTGGGTGAGTACAACGTAACAGACACATTCCCTGCCCACAGTGAGCATCCGGGCTAGAGGGGGAGACAGACATTAATATAAATACATAAAATTACGGATATGTACAAGCCCCCCCTTTATCCTCTGCTCCTCCTCCGTTCCCCATCACCACCATTCCCTCCCTCTGCCCTACCCCCTTCTACTCACTACAGCACTTGTGTATATTTGTACATATTTATTACTCTATTTTATTAATGATGTGTATATATCTATAATTCTATTCATTTTGATGGTATTGACACCGGTCTACTTGTTTTGTTTTGCTGTCCGTCTCCCCCTTCTAGACTGAGAGACTGTTGTTGGGTAGGGACTGTCTCTATATGTTGCCAACTTGTACTTCCCAAGCGCTTAGTACAGTGCTCTGCACACAGTAAGTGCTCAATAAATACGATTGAATGAATGAATGTTGCCGATTTGTACTTTCTAAGGGCTTAGTACAGTGCTCCACCTGCCCCAAATCCCAACCCAAGTCTCCACCTCTATGTTCCCTCAGGCCACCAGGGAACCAAGTACCCGATAAATTTAATCCGTCTACTCTGGGATAGGTTCAGAGTTGCTCGGCTCAGGATTAGGAAACCCTGACTGCTCTCTGTCAACCGGGGGGCCTGCTGAGATCTGGTTATCCTGGTCAGGCTCTCGAAACAAGAAGCGCTCCCCATCTCCTTAGCATCTGGGGTCTGGGGAAGATCCGCCCCAGGGGGGTTTGGTGGACCGCAAGAAGAATTTCCACTAGAAAAGCTCTTTGGAAACCGGTGCCTCGCTGCCAGGCCCGCTATCGAGGAAAAGAAACCCTCAGTTACCTGTGGTGAAAGTTTAATCGGAAGGAACACTCTTGGCAAAGTCCTAAAAGAAACATACAGAAAACATTTAGCCGGAACCGGAGTCTGGATGACAGGCAAGCCGCACCGTACTTAACCGGAAAAACGATTCGGTCGGTTCAGGGATTAAGCATATTCTCTGGCCTCGTATTTCCCATGGGGTTCCAGGGAAGGCAGAGCTGAGGAACCGTCATACATTCCTGGGGTTGAAGACGGAGAAAGCGGGGAATCTCAGACCAGCTATGAGGCCAAGAGGGAGGGCAGTGAAATCTCCGAGGAGGGAAGGTGGGCATGAGGAAGGAAGAGGGCAGCTCTGAGAAGCTGGTGGGGGACAGGGATAAAGGGTGGAGACAGGTAAGCTTCACCGGAGAGCTCACCCCTTCACAACCCTCCCTCAGATACACAGGGAAACAGGCCAACTGGTGATGGCCTGTGCCAAAAGGGTCAGGTGGTCCTTCTGGCCATCCTGCCCCAGAACTCTCTCTGGTGGGGCCTCCCACCTCCCTCTCATCCCAGAAAAGAGGGTTGTCCCCCAGTTGGAGCTATGAATTTCTAGAAATTCTTGCATGGGCTAGGGAGAAAGACTAAGACAGAGGGATTGATGGGAACAGTGTGAGAGGAGGAGCCAGGTGTGAGGGAGGGGCCCTTGTTCACAGGTTGGATTTCCTGGCTCCTCTCTCCTGCCGCCGACACGGAGGGCATTTATACCGTTCCCCAGCAACGCCATCCGAAAAGGAGAGGCTGCAGAAGGGGAAATGCCCACATAAACCATTTTATTTTGTGTTAGCGTCTCTGGAGAAATGATTAAAGCCCGCTGTTGGGTAGGGACCGTCTCTATACGTTGCCAACTTGTACTTCCCAAGCGCTTAGTACAGTGCTCTGCACGCAGTAAGCGCTCAATAAATACAATTGAATGAATGAATGATTAGAGGACTAGGAGGCAGTTGAGAGTTTGGGCTAAAACGAAGAGTGAGAATCACCCAGAAGCAGCGTGGCTCAGTGGAAAGAGCCCGGGCTTGGGAGCCAGAGGTCATGGGTTCTAATCCCAGCTCCACCACGTGTTTGCTGTGTGACCTTGGGCAAGTCACTTAACTTCTCTGAGCCTCAGTTACCTCAGGATGAAGACTGTGATCCCCACATGGGACAATCTGATCACCTTGTATCCCCCTCCAGCGCTTAGAACAGTGCTTTGCACATAGTAAGCACTTAACAAATGCCATCATTATTATTATTATTATTATTATTACTTGCCCGGGCTGACCCTGTCAGCCTTTCCCATGGAGATAGGGCTTTGTGCCCTGTAAGTAGGTCGGTAACACTGCCCTCATTTTCAAGAAGGCCTGGCCCAACTGGCGGCAGGCTTTACCTGTGGGCGGGAGCGGTCGAAGAGACGAAAAGCAATCCCTCCCTCCTGGGGCACACACAGAGACGAACAGCCCAGTCTTTCCTCTGGTATTCCCGAGGGCGACTCTCCACGCTGCTTCTCAGAGGGACACTTAAGTCGCCGGAGGCTTATTACTGGGACAACGTGTGTTCGGCCCCGTGGTACGCCCAAATCCACATCAGCCCACTGAGCAGCAGCTGTGAGAATCCCAGCAGAGGCATGTACGGCGCCAATAGTAATCATAATGATAGCATTTGTTAAGTGCTTACTATGTGCAAAGCACTGTTCTAAGCGCTGGGGGGGATACAAGGTGATCAGGTTGTCCCACGTGGGGCTCACAGTCTTCATCCCCATTATACAGATGAGGTAACTGAGGCTCAGAGAAGTGAAGTGACTTGCCCCAGGTCACCCAGCAGACATGTGGTGGGTGCGGAATTCGAACCCATGACCGCTGACTCCAAAGGCCAGGCTCTTTGCACTGAGCCACAAGCGGCACCTCTCCAGACGCTTGGACGCTTGATCGTATTTATTGAGCGCTTTCCGTGTGCAGAGCATCGTGCTAGATGCTCCGAGGCTCGTGCATGCTGCTGACAGAACTGCTGGAGAAGCCAGATGAAGAGCCACGAGGCCTAGTGGAAAGAGCCCGGGCCTGGGAGTGTGAGGGCCTGGGTTCTAATCCCGGCTCCGCCACTTATCGGCTGTGTGACTTTGGGCAAGTCACTTCACTTCTTCTCTGTGCCTCACTTATCTGTAAAAGGGGGATTATCAATCAATCAATCAATCAATCGTATTTATTGAGCGCTTACTATGTGCAGAGCACTGTACTAAGCGCTTGGGAAGTACAAATTGGCATCACATAGAGACAGTCCCTACCCGATAGTGGGCTCACAGTCTAAAAGGGGGAGACAGAGAACAGAACCAAACATACCAACAAAATAAAATAAGTAGGATAGAAATGTACAAGTAAAATAAATAAATAAATAAGATTATGACTGTGAACCCCACGTGGGACACCCTGATTACCTTGTATCAACCCAAAGTATAGAACAGTGCTTGGCACATAGTAAGCGCTTAACAAATACCACCATTATTATAATTATTGTCTGCTCTGTGACCTTGGGCAGGTCACTTCACGTCGATGGGCATCAGTCCCCTCATCTGTCAAATGGGGAATCAATACCTGTAGCCCATCTGCTTAGGGAAGCAGCGTGGCTCAGTGGAAAGAGCCCGGGCTCTGGAGTCAGAGGTCAGGGGTTCAAATCCCAGCTCCGCCAACTGTCGGCTGTGTGACTTTGGGCGAGCCACTTAACTTCTCTGGGCCTCTGACCTCATCTGTAAAACGGGGATTAAAACTGTGAGGCCCCCCGTGGGACAACCTGATCACCTTGTAACCTCCCCAGCGCTTAGAACAGTGCTTCGCACATAGTAAGTGCGTAATGAATGCCATCATTACTATACCGCATCTACCCCGGCACTTAACACAGTGCTTGGCACACAGAAGCACTTAGCAAATACCACAATTATTATTATTGAGGTGCTTTGGAGAGGCAGCTGGACTGAATACCCAAGGGCCGGCTGGCCTGGTTCCTGCTCAGAGCCGTCCTGAGATTCGGCCAGCCGGCGATCCCGGCTGAACGTGTTCCCAGAGGAGAAGTGATGTGACGTTAAGTCCGAGTACATGGTCTGCTTACTCAGTTTAACGAGTGCATTCCTCTTTTCCCCATGCTCCATGTAACCGAAGTTCACTTCCCAGCTCTTCAATCCTTCTTTGGCCTCGCAGTATTTATTGCCACAGAAAAACTGACCTGCAAAGAGATGCCAACGGTAAACCTTGGTTAAATCATTAGCTGGGTTTCAATTGTCTCCGGTCAACGCTTTGCCTAACCTCTGGAATTTGCCTCTAAGCTACCTTCAAACAAGATTTAGTTTAAACGAGCTCGATTCTCCCGGACACTGAGCCATTTTTAGAAGCAATTTCGGTGCTGGAGAGATGTGGCTTTCAAAAATGCCTAATGACCGGCAAAACCCTGGATTAACTCATCAGCCATAATTTTTTTGGAGGGTACATTGAAAATAGGATGAGCACATTAAAAAACCTGGCCTACCGCTCTGAAAGATCTAGGGGAAGACCAAAAGTTACAACTCAACTCAACTCAGTTGGGAGAGGGGACAGACGTGTCATAAAGTAGAACCGAGAATCACAAGGCTTGGGAACTGTCTTCCCTAACCTCTGAAGTCCCGATGGCAGGGAAATCCCTTAGGATAGAAAAACAGAGGCTGAGGAACCTGTGGGTTAGAGTTTCTCCACCACTGATCCTGCTGCATGGAGTTCCAGAAGATTGAGGGTGACCCAAATCAGGCATTTTTATATTTCCATGTCCGTTGGCCTCTGACTTCCTTGGACGCCAGGGTTTCCACGTTTTAGGTACTTCGTAATAGTGGTGTTTGTTCGGTGCTCACTATGTTCCAGGCACTGTGGTAAACCCCCTACAATCAGATTGGACACTGTCACTGCCCCACACAGGGCTCACAGTCTAAAAGGGAGGGAGGACAGATATCGAATCCCCATTTTTCAGATGAGGAAACTGAGGTAGAGAGAAGTCACCCAGCAGGCAAACGGTTGAGCCAGGATTCGAATCCAGGCCCTCTCCTTCCAGGCTCAGGCGCTTTCCACTAGGCCACCCTGCCTCTCAAGTACTTCATTCATTCATTCATTCAATTGTATTTATTGAGCACTTACTGTGTGCAGAGCACTGTACTGAGCGCTTTGGGAAGTACAAGTTGGCAACATATAGAGATGGTCCCTACCCAACAATGAGCTCACAGTCTGTGCTTAGTGCTTCTGTACTTACATGTTTACTAAATACTGACTGAGATTCAAAGCTTGCATGAGAAATGAGAGCTGTATATATATTAAAACTCAAAAAAATTGCTAATCAATCAATCGTATTTATTGAGTGCTTACTGTGTGCAGAGCACTGTACTAAGCGCTTGGGAAGTACAAGTTGGCAACATATAGAGACAGTCCCTACCCAACAGTGGGCTCTGAGAACGAAGTTTTGGGGTTTTTTAATGGTATTTGTAAAGTTCTTGCTATGTGTCAGGCACTGTTCTAAGCGCTGGGGTAGATACAAGTTAAGCGGGTTGGACACGTTTCCTGTCCCACATGGGGCTCCCCGTCTTAATCCCCATTTTCCAGATGAGGTAACTGAGGCCCAGAGAAGTTAAGTGACTCACCCAAGGCAGGTGGCAGAAGCAGCGTGGCTCAGTGGAAAGAGCCCGGGCTTTGGAGTCAGAGGTCATGGGTTCAAATCCCGGCTCCGCCGCTTGTCAGCTGGGTGACTTGGGGCAAGTCACTTCACTTCTCTGGGCCTCAGTGACCTCATCTGGAAAATGGGGATGAAGACTCGGAGCCCGCCGCGGGACCACCTGACAGCCTTGTAACCACCCCAGTGCTTAGAACAGTGCTTGGCACAAAGTAAGCGCTTCATAAATGTCATCATTATTATTATTATTATTAAGTGGCAGAGCCAGGATTAGAACCCAGGTCTTTCTGACTCCAGGGCCCGTGATCTACCCACTAGGCCTGCTGCTTCTGCAGTTCGTTCAATTGTATTTACTGAGCGCTTAAAGTCACTTCACTTCTCTGTGCCTCAGTTACCTCATCTGCAAAATAGGGATGAAGACTGTGAGCTCCCCGTGGGACCAACCGATCACCTTTTAACCTCTCCAGCCCTTAGAACAGTGCTTTGCACATAGTAAGTGCTTAATAAATGCCATCATTATTATTACTATTATTAATAAATATGATTGAATGAATGAACTTGCCTGACTGAGAAGTCGCTTAACTTCTCTTGTGCCTCAGTCTTCTCATCTATAAAATGGGGATTTAAGATCTATTCCTGGGAGCCCCGTGGGTGACAGGGACCGTGTCTGAACTGATGATCTTGTCTCTACCCTAGCAGTCAGTACGGTGCTTGGACATTGTAAGCTCTTAACAGATACCAAAATTAGTACTACTAGTGTTATTATTTTCATTCCATCGTATTTATTGAGCGCTTACTGTGTGCAGAGCACTGTACTAAGCGCTTGGGAAGTACAAGATGGCAACATATAGAGACGGTCCCTACCCAACAACGGGCTCACAGTCTAGAAGGGGGAGACGGACAACAATAGGGGCTGGGTCCATTCTGATGATCTTGAATCTCCCCCAATGCTCAGTGTAGAGCTTGGCACATAGTATGTGTCAAAGATAAATGCCATCACCATTACTGTTATAATAATAATAATAATGATACCATTCATTAAGTGCTTACTATGTGCAATGCACTGTTCTAAGCGCTGGGGAGGTTACAAGGTGATGAGGTTGTCCCACGGGGGGCTCACAGTCTTCATCCCCATTTTACAGATGAGGGAACTGAGGCCCAGAGAAGTGAAGTGACTTGCCCAAAGTCACACGGCTGACAAGTGGCGGAGCCGGCATTAGAACCCATGACCTCTGACTCCAAAGTCTGGGCTCTTTCCATTGAGCCACGCTGCTTATATTATGCTCTCCCAAGTGCTTAATTAACACATTAATAATAATAATGGTGATGGCATTTGTTAAGCACTTACTATGTGCAAAACACTGTTCTAAGCGCTGGGGAGGTTACAAGGTGATGAGGTTGTCCAATGGGGGGCTCACAGTCTTCATCCCCATTTTCCAGATGAGGGAACTGAGGCCCAGAGAAGTGAAGTGACCTGCTCAAAGTCACCCAGCTGACAAGTGGCGGAGCGGGGATTTGAACCCATGACTTCTGACTCCAAAGCCCGGGCTCTTTCCACTGAGCCACGCTGCTTATATAATGTTCTCCCACGCGCTTAATACAGTGTGCCACGCACATTAAGAACTCAGTGAATACCACTGATTGATTCCAGATTTGGAATCACCTGGGAGAGTGTACTAAGCGCTTGGGAGGGTACAATATTGGCTGAGTTGGTAGAAGGGATCCCCGTCCACAGGGATCTGGGCAATCTACAGGGATTCCAGCTGTTAGTCTTTAAGGGATGGTCCGGCTTCGTTATCTTTGGGATTTCCTGACCTCCGGCCTTCAGCCGGATCACGGGGCCGGGATGGGCGGGGGTGTTGGGATAAGTCACCCAACAACAGTTGACGTTATATCCCTGGTTTGGTTTCATCGTGGGTGATTTTAAGTTGGGGAAGCCCCGCATTTCTGCACACTGCTCTCCAGGCCCCAGATCAATCAATCAATCGTATTTATTGAGCGCTTACTGTGTGCAGATGCAAGTCAAAAAAATCAAATGCTCAATGGGCCACCAGTGACAAAACCGCCATCGGTATCCGTCTTTCAAACGGGCCTTCGACAACCAAACCGATGGTCAACACCCATCTCTCACCTTACTTTGTCCCTGCCCGAAACCAAACACCACCTTGGGTGCCAACCCAAGCCTTCGCCTTAACCCTAGCCCTAATCATTCATTCGTTCATTCATTCAATCGTATTTATTGAGCGCTTACTGTGTGCAGAGCACTGTACTAAGCGCTTGGGAAGTACGAGTCGGCAACATAGAGAGACGGTCCCTTAATCCCAATTCTAGCACTAGCCGTGCCCCCGGAAGAGGGTTCTTTGACCATTAAGGTTATTTTTTAACTTTGGAATTGTCTATAAATGGAAAGTGTTTCGTTTTGTGGGTCTTGCCGTTCCCCATTTAGTCTCTCTGTAGGTTTGGGGATTTCCTTGTCCCCCCCATTTTATCAGTGGCTGCTGCATCCCATTGCCCTGCCCGCCTCTGCTAGGGTGAAGTCCCAACCCAACAGCTCGGAGTAGGTAATAATTATAATAATAATAATAATAATAATAATAATAATAATGATAGCATTTATTAAGCACTTACTATGTGCAAAGCACTGTTCTAAGCACTGGGGAGGTTAACAAGGTGATCAGGTTGTCCCACGGGGGGCTCACAGTCTTCACCCCCATTTTACAGATGAGGGGACTGCGGCCCAATGAAGTGAAGTGACTTGCCCAAAGTCACCCAGCTGATAAGTGGTGGAGCCGGGATTTGAACCCATGACCTCTGACTCCAAAGCCCGGGCTCTTTCCACTGAGCCACGCTGCTTCCCCAAGAGGAGGTTGAGGTTGAAGCTGCAGGCTGAAGGACTGGGGTGGTTCTTCCTCTTCTACCAGCCCCAAAGGATCCACGGAGCAGCCTCTCTCTCTCCCCCAATCAATCAATCAATCAATCGTATTTACTGAGCACTTACTGTGTGCAGAGCGCTGTACTAAGCGCTTGGGAAGTACAAGTTGGCAACATATAGAGACAGTCCCTACCCAACAGTGGACTCACAGTGCTGCACAAAAGCAGGTCAGGAAGAAGTCCCTGAAGCAACTTTTGGAATGTGGGCCGGGATATGACACCAGGAAAGTGCTTAGGAGCTTGAGAACTGTTCCTTTTAGAAGTGATCTACCCTGGCTCTCAGGGTATTTACCTCATTATTTAATAATAATAATAATGATGATGGCATTTGTTAAGCGCTTACTACGTGCCAACCACTGTTCTAAGTGCTGCGGGGGGATACAGGCTGAGCAGGTTGTCCCACGTGGGGCTCCCAGTCTTAATCCCCATTTTACAGATGAGGGAACTGGGGCGACTTGCCCAAGGTCACACAGCAGACGTGTGGCGGAGTCGGCATTCGAACCCATGACCTCTGACTCCAAAGCCCGGGCTCTTTCCACTGAGCCACGCTGCTTCTCTACTAGACTGGAGGGCAGAGAATGCGTTTATCAACTCTGTTGCATTGTATTCTCCCAAGCACTTAGTACAGTGCTCTGAACACAGTAAGTGCTCAATAAACATTACTGATTGATTGATCGATCAGAAAAATACTGACACTGATCAGATCGATCAGTGAAACCGTTGCTAGATCCTTCCCACCCAGTACAGATCCATTCATTCAATCGTACTTATTGAGCGCTTACTGTGTGCAGAGCACTGGACTAAGCGCTTGGGGTACCAGTGACGAATTATTATTCTTATGTCTTTTGGTGGAATTTAGTACAGTGATTTGTATTGTCAATCAATAGCACCTGAGTGCTTACTGGGTGCAGAAGATCAACAAATACTAATAATCTACTTTTATATACCATGATAATCTGGATAATCCTTGATTAATATTCCTCCCAGCGCTTAGAACAGTGCTTTGCCCATAGTAAGCGCTTAACAAATACCGTCACCATCATCATCAGAGCCTACTACAGTTCTCTGCAAAAGAAAATACTGGTAATGATTACAGCCAACTTCTTTAGAGCATTCGTTCTGATCCAAGTGAATTATTCTACCCATTAAGAACTTAACTGCAGCAGTAATCTGTATGCAGTTCAATGAAACATCCTGAAAGTGTAAAGACGCTACGTGAATAGCGTTTCCTCGAAACTCTTAATTTCTCCGATCAATCCCCACAGCACCTGTATATATGTATAGATGTTTGTACGTATTTATTACTCTATTTATTTTATTTGTACATATTTATTCTACTTATTTTATTTTTTTAATATGTTTTGTTGTTTGTCTCCCCCTTCTAGACTGTGAGCCCACTGTTGGGTAGGGACCGTCTCTCTATGTTGCCAACTTGTACTTCCCAAGCGCTTGCTACAGTGCTCTGCACACAGTAAGCGTTCAATAAATATGACTGAATGAATGAATGAATGAAGAGGCTTGGCTTGCGAGTGGAAAGCAATCCGCAACAAGTCAAAACTTCCCTGTGCTGGGCAGCAGTGGCCTGGGAGAGATTCGAGGGCGGAGACTCAGGTTTACCGTGCGGAAGGAGGCATTTCTGGATTTTTACCAGGAAAACTCTCCGGTTACACTACCAGAATGATGATGATGGTATTTATTAAGCTCTTACTATGTGCAAAGCACTGTTCTAAACACTGGGGAGGTTACAAGGTGATCAGGTTGCCCCACTGGGGGGCTCACAGTCTTAATCCCCATTTTCCAGGTGAGGTAACTGAGGCACAGAGAAGTGAAGTGACTTGCCCAAAGTCACACAGCTAATTGGCGGAGCTGGGATTTGAACCCATGACCTCTGCCTCCAAAGCCCAGGCTCTTTCCACTGAGCCAGGAATGATTGCAGATGGTGAGAGTATATATGTATATATACATATATATACATATGTATATATGTTTGTATGCATTTATTACTGTATTTATTTACTTATTTTATTTGTACATATTTATTCTATTTATTTTATTTTGTTAGTATGTTTTCTTTTGTTCTCTGTCTCCCCCTTCTAGACTGTGAGCCCACTGTTGGGTAGGGACCGTCTCTATATGTTGCCAACTCGTACTTCCCAAGCGCTTAGTACAGTGCCCTGCACACAGTAAGCGCTCAATAAATATGATTGAATGAATGAATGAGCGGTGCGTTCTGGGAGAGACATGTCCATGGAGGAACTTTGGGTCAGACACGACTCAACAGCATGACAAGTGATAGAAGTCTGTTCATTCATTCAATCGTATTTATTGAGCGCTTACGGCGTGCAGAGCACTGTACTAGGCGCTTGGGAGGTACAAGTTGGCAACATATAGAGACTGGCCCTACCCAACAACAGGCTCCTTCACTCCCTATTTTATTTTGTTAATATGTTGTGCTTTGTTTTCTGTCTCCTTCTAGACTGTGAGCCCACTGTTGGGTAGGGACCGTCTCTATATGTTGCCAACTTGTACTTCCCAAGCGCTTAGTACAGTGCTCTGCACACAGTAAGCGCTCAATAAATACGATTGATTGATTGATTGATTGATAAGACAAGATAATTGGGGTTGTCGATCACAGCTCTGAGTGACAGCTATAGGCGAGGGGGAGAGATAGACAGTGTCCCCATGTTTTGTTTTGCCATCTGTCTTCTCCTCCTAGACTGTGAGCCCGCTGTTGGGTAGGGACCGTCTCCATATGTTGCCAACTTGGACTTCCCAAGCGCTTAGTACAGTGCTCTGCACACAGTAAGCGCTCAAAAAATGCATTTGAATGAATGAATAGAAGAAGAGCCAGCTACAGAGACTGAGATGTACCCGCCAGAAGCAGGAGAAAACTGTCAGCAACTGCAATGTTAGGCATTCACTAATGAGTTCATTCAGTCGTATTTATTGAGCGCTTACTATGTGCAGAGTGCTTGGGAAGTACAAGTGAGCAACATATAGAGACGGTCCCTACCCAACAACGGCTCGCAGGGTTTCCAGAAGGAGGAAGTGGTTCACGCTATGGGCGAAGGAGACAGTGCTTTGCACATAGTAAGCGCTAATAAATGCCATCATTAAGCGCTTGGAAAGTACAATTCGGCAACAGATAGAGACAATCCCTACCCAACGATGGGCTCACAGTCAAGAAAGGGGAGACAGACAACAAAACAAGAACATCAAAATAGATAAAAAGAATTATAGCTATATACACATATCATTAATAAAATAAACAGAATAATAAATATGTACAAATATACACAAGTGCCGTGGGGCGGGGAAGGGGGCAGAGCAGAGGGAGGGAGTCGGGGTGATGGGGAGGGGAGGAGGAGCGGAGGAAAAGGGGGGCTCAGTCTGGGAAGGCCTCCTGGAGGAGGTGAGCTCTCAGTAGGGCTTTGAAGCGGGGATGAGAGCTAGTTTGGCGGATGTGAGGAGGGAGGGCATTCCGGGCCAGAGGTAGGATGTGGGCCGGGGATGGATGGCGGGATGGGGAGAATGAGGCCCAGTGAGGAGGTGAGCGGTGGCAGAGGAGCGGAGGGTGCGGGCTGGGCTGGAGAAGGAGAGAAGGAAGGTGAAGTAAGAGGGGGCGAGGGGATGGACAGCTTTGAAGCCGAGAGTGAGGAGTTTGTGCTTGATGCGAAGGTTGACAGGCAGCCACTGGAGGTTTTTGAGGAGGGGAGTGACATGCCCAGAGTGTTTCTCTACAAAGATAATCCAGGCGGCAGAGTGAAGTACAGACTGAAGTGGGGAGAGACAGGAGGTTGAGAGATCTCCTAAAGCACACAGCTGCAAGCTTTTGTATTCAAGTTCGTTGTTCCTCAAAGAGCCAACACAAAGTCCAGAGAGCATCACGATCTCCGCGCTTAGATAAAACAGATCAGGACCAACGTCCTGGGAAGCAATAGGGCTTAGAACAGTTCCCAGTGCTTAGAACATCATCATCATCATCAATCGTATTTACTGAGCGCTTACTGTGTGCAGAGCACTGTACTAAGCGCTTGGGAAGTACAAGTTGGTAACATATAGAGACAGTCCCTACTCAGCAGTGGGCTCACAGTCTAAAAGGGGGAGACAGAGAACAAAACCAAACATACCAACAAAATAAAATAAACAGAATAGATATGTACAAGTAAAATAAATAAATAGAGTAATAAATATGTACAAACATATATACATATATACAGGTGCTGTGGGGAAGGGAAGGAGGTAAGATGGGGGGGATGGAGAGGGGGACGAGGGGGAGATGAAGGAAGGGGCTCAGTCTGGGAAGGCCTCCTGGAGGAGGTGAGCTCTCAGTAGGGCCTTGAAGGGAGGAAGAGAGCTAGCTTGGTGGATGGGCAGAGGGAGGGCATTCCGGGCCCGGGGGATGACATGGGCCGGGGGTCGATGGCAGGACAGGTGAGAACAGGCGAGGCGAGAACGAGGCACGGTGAGGAGATTAGTGGCAGAGGAGCGGAGGGTGCGGGGTGGGCTGGAGAAGGAGAGAAGGGAGGTAAGGTAGGAGGGGCGAGGGGATGGACAGCCTTGAAGCCCAGGGTGAGGAGTTTCTGCCTGAGTCGCAGGAGGTTTTTGAGGAGGGGAGTAATATGGCCAGAGCGTTTCTGGACAAAGATAATCCGGGCAGCAGCATGAAGTATGGATTGAAGTGGGGAGAGACACGAGGATGGGAGATCAGAGAGAAGGCTGATGCAGTAGTCCAGACGGGATAGGATGAGAGCTTGAATGAGCAGGGTAGCGGTGTTCCCTGCTCACATTGAACTTTCCATCTGGAAGGGGAGACAGAAATGGATATCGACAGCGAAGCAGTGTGGCTCAGTGGAAAGAGCCCGGGCTTTGGAGTCAGAGGTCATGGGTTCAAATCTCCACTCTGCCAATTGTCAGCTGTGTGACTTTGGGCAAGTCACTTCACTTCTCTGGGCCTCAGTTACCTCATCTGTAAAATAGGGATTAAGACTGTTAGCCCCCCTGGGACAACCTGATCACCTTGCAACCTACCCAGCACTTAGAACAGTGCTCTGCACATAGTAAGCGCTTAATAAATGCCATCATTATTATTATTATATAAACAAATTAATTATGGAGATGGGCATAAGTGTTGAGGGTGAGGTGAATATCAAGTGCTGAAAGGGTACAAATCCAAGTACAAGGGCGACACAGAAGGGAGAGGGAATAGGGGAAATGAGGATTAATCCGGGAAGGACTCTCGGAGGAGATGTGATTTCAAAAAGGCTTTGAACGTGGGGAGAGTGGGTGGTCCGTTGGATATAAAACTCGTTCTGGGCAGGAAACATCTGTTAATTCTGTTGTATTGCATTCTCCCAAGTCTTACAGTGTCCTGCACCTAGTAAGAGCTCAATAAATATGACTAGTTGATTGATATGAAGGGGATGGGAATTTCAGGCCAGAAAGAGGGCAAAGGATTGGCGGTGAGATAGACAAGATAGAGGGACAGTGATCAGGATGGCGTTAGAGAAGCAAAGTGAGAAGCCTGGGTTTTAGGAGGAAATCAATAAGGTAAGAGCTGATGGTAAGGAGCTTCTGTTTGATAAGGAGGTATTTGAGGAACGATTGGCAGTTCTTGAGAAGTGGGTAACATGGAGTAACCACTTTTTTAGAAAAATACTCCAGGCACTTCAGTGAAGTGAGTGACTAGAATGGGGAGAGACAGGAGGCAGCGAAGAGTCAATCATTCAGTCGGTCAATCGTACTTATTGGGCGCTTACCGTGTGCAGAGCACTGTACTAAGCGCTTGTGAGAGGACGACGCAACAATATGACAGACAGGCTGATGCGGCTGTCAAGGTGGGATAGGTTAAGTGCTTGGATCAGCGTAGGAGCACTCTGGATGAAGAAGAAAGGGTGGATTTTAGTGATGTTGTGAAGGTAGAAGCGACAGGATTTGGTGACAGAATACGTGGGCTGGATGAGAGAGATGAGTCAAGGATAATGTCATGGTTACGGGCTTGTGGGCCAGGGAGGATGGTGGTACTGTCTACAGTGATGGGAAAGTCAGAGGGAGGACAGGACTTGCGGGGGAAGAGGAAGAGTCCTGTTTAGGGACACGTTCAGTTTAAGGTGACGGCGGGACATCCAAGGAGAGATGCCCTGAAGACAGGACAAAATGTGAAACTGCAGAGAGGGGGGTGAGAGAAACAGGACTAAACGGTGGAAGACAGGACAAAATGTGAGAGAAACAGTGAGAGAAACAGGACTGAACAGTGAGAGAAAGGGAGCAAACTGCCAGCAAAGCAAGTCTGTCTTTCAAATAAGGAGGACCACAGTGTGTGTGTGTCTACGTGTGTCTGCGTGTGTAGCCGGGGGTGTCTATGTGAGTGTCTGCGTGTGTAGCCAGGCGTGTCTACGTGTGTGTCCGGGTGTGACTTGACACCTGTCCACGTGTTTTGTTTTGTCGTCTGTCTCCCCATTCTAGACTGAGAGCCCGTTGTTAGGTAGGGATTGTCTCTATATGTTGCCGACTTGGACTTCCCAAGCACTTAGTACAGTGCTCTGCACACAGTAAGTGCTCAGTAAATACGATTGAATGAATGAATGTAGCCGGGGGGTGGGGAGGGGAGGGGCGGGAGGAGAGCACAGGGCAGAAGCGAGCCACCGAATAAAAGTCTGTTTTCCAGCAATCAAAAAATCAACAGTAGTTCACGAGCCCTTATCATGTGCAGAGTGCTGTGCTAAACCCTAGAATCCAAGAGCAACTTTCCTAGAGACTGTACTCTTACAACTTTACCTTCTGCTAAGCAAATACAAGTTAACCGTAATTGGGGAGCGGTTGAAATGGGAAAGGGCAAGTGAGGACTCAATGTGAACAAAACGAGAAAAACAGCTGTGTTTGATGCTTTTTCTTGATAATCAGGACAAGCATGAAAGCACCCTATGGCCCGGACCTTAATAATAATAATAATAATAATAATGGCATTTATTAAGCACTTACTATGTGCAAAGCACTGTTCTAAGCACTGGGGAGGATACAAGGAGATCAGGTCTTCCCATGGGGGTCTCACCATCTTCATTCCCATTTTCCAGATGAGGGAACTGAGGCCCAGAGAAGTGAAGTGACTTGCCCAAAGTCACCCAGCTGACAAGTGGCAGAGCCGGGATTTGAACCCATGACCTCTGACTCCAAAGCCTGTGCTCTTTCCACTGAGCCACGCTGCTTCTCTAATGATGGGATTGGTATAGCCTTTGCCCCCTGAACTTTCTAGGATGTATTTGCTAAATCTTCTGCTTATACATCCACACGCGTGAGAAGGCCTCGGACACCTGCCAGTTTTTCTACGGTCAATACTTATAGAAATTAGGGCAGCTTTGGCTTCAGCAACTCATTCATTCACCCATTCAATCGTATTTATTGAGTGCTTACTGTGTGCAGAGCACTGTACTGAGCGCTTGGGAAGTACAAGTCGGCGACATATAGAGACGGTCCCTACCTGACAACGGGCTCACAGTCTAGAAGGGGGAGACAGACGACACAACAAAACATGTGGACGGGTGTCAAGTCGTCAGAATAAATAGAATTGAAGCTAAATGTCCATCATTAACAAAATAAATAGAATAGTAAATATGTACAAGTAAAATAGAGTGATAAATCTGTACAAACATGTATACAGGTGCTGTGGGGAGGGGAAGGAGGTAGGGCGGAGGGGTGGGGAGGAGGAGAGGAAGAAAGGGGCTCAGTCTGGGAAGGCGTCTTGGAGGAGGTAAGCTCTCAGTAGGGCTTTGAAGGGAGGAAGAGAGCGAGCTTGGCGGATGTGCGGAGGGAGGGCATTGCGGGCCAGGGGGAGGACGTGGGCCGGGGGTTGACGGCCCCTCAAACTTCAGCTCTTGGCAGACAATAAAAAGTAGGGTTTCCCTGCAATCAGAAGCACCGACTTGAGGGAAGGGGGACAGGGAGAGGAGATGGGGGGGTGGGGGGGTGTAAATCCCTGAAGAGAGTTGTGGCTGGCACAGCCATTTAGTTTCACCCCCACAGCTCTTTGAGCTCTCTTCCCCTTCCCAGGAGGAAGTGGGCCAGAAGAAAGCAAGACATACTCCCGGCAGCGACAGAAGCAATAATAATGATGGTATTTGTTAAGTGCTTACTATGTGCAAAGCACTGTTCTAAGCACTGGGGGGGATACAAGGTGATCAGGTTGTCCCACGTGGGGCTCACAGTCTTAATCCCCATTTTACAGATGAGAGAACTGAGGCCCAGAGAAGCGAGGTGACTTGCCCAAAGTCACCCAGCTGACAAGTGGAGGAGCCGGGATTTGAACCCCTGACCTCTGACTCCAAAGCCCGGGCTCCTGCCACTGAGCCATGCTGCTTCTCAGAAGTAGTATTTACTGAGCACCTACTAGGTGCAATGAACTTTAAAAGGCAACACATATAAGTGGCTTGTTTCCAGACCACCAGAATTTTATACGCTAATGAAGAAAACAGGACTAAAAGTAATTAGTCATGAAATCATATAATTTAATGTATAAGTAAATTTGTGTATACGTATATATGCACATATGTATATGGGTGTGTGTGCGCTAAGGATAAATTTAAGTAGAAACTTACATGCAAGATAGGTTTGTATGACTTGGGGTGCTGGGAGTTAATCAGAGAAGGCTGGCCGGAGGAGGTGGGCTTTCAGGAGGGCTCTGAATATGGGATGATAATAATAATAATAATAATAATGGTATTTGTTAAGCGCTTACTATGTGCAAAGCACTGTTCTAAGTGCTGGGGGGATACAAGGTGCTCAGGTTGTCCCACATGGGGCTCACAGTCTTCATGCCCGGTTCCAAGCCGGGGAAAGAGCATTAGGCGAGGGGACGGAGGCGGGAGAGTTGACAGCGAGTGTCAGTTAGAAGGCTGGCTTGGAGGGGACAGAGAGAGCGAGTTTCGGAGCAAAAGTTGGAGCGGTGGCAGATTTGGAAACAGGCTTTCCAGATGTGACACTGTTCTGGCCTCAGAGGGGAATTGGCACTCCGGACTTTTCCCTTCAACTTCCCCAGGTGTGGCTGTTCTCTAGGTGCGTTTCCCAGGGTCCCCACCCTCGGAAAAACCCACCCCAAGATCTCCTCTGTGCTCAAAATGCAATGTCCACACCTCCATTTACATGACTCGCTGTATTAAATGTAGCTAAACTAACCCTCTCTAGCCTGGTTATCTTAAATGGGAGTCATCAGATACTTAGCATCGAAACAAATCGTTGGAGTCCTAAGACTGTGTACAGAAATTCCAGTAATGCACACTGAGCTGGGCAGGCCTCAGCGGTTTAATTAGAAAAATCAGGATGTATTTTAGGAAACAATATAAGGATCTACATTTATACACACACAGACATATCATATACCAAACTCTCCACCAGAGCCTGGCCCGCTTATCATAGTCATTTTCAGAAAGTGCATTCAACAGATGGAGCGAGTTCTTGACTATTTAGGAAATGCAATTTGCTGTTAACCTCCCAACTTTCATTTTAGCCAAAGTGAATCCCTTCCAAACGTTTCTCCAGAATCCATCCACTCACTAGCGGACTTGCTAGTGAGGAGCAAAACAGTCCAAAGATCAGCAGAAGAGAGGGTGAAAAAGAGGAAAGAGGGAGAAAGCTAGAGACAGAGAGAGAGAGAGAGAGCGGTAGATTAGGGACCGTGTCTATATGTTGCCAGCTTGTACTTCCCAAGCGCTTAGTACAGTGCTCTGCACACAGTAAGCGCTCAATAAATACGATCGAATGAATGAATCAGGAGGAGATGGGGGAGGAAGAGAGGAGAAGGGAGGAGGAGGAACAGAGATCCAATCTGCGAATTGGTGATATTATTTTGTACATCAATAATCAGAATCAGGGGAACAATCATTACCTTTTCCAGATATTACTTCTTTATCCACTCGCCACCTAAATCCAAACTGGTGAAAAAAGAAAGACCTGTGTTAAACACAATTTAATTGACATTAAAAGAGCTCACATTCTACATACTCCTAAGATTTCTAGGTCTACACAAGTCTGGAACCTGATTTAGGAAAAAACTTTTCTAGCTTGAGGTGAGCGCAGTGGGAGCATCAGGCTTCAACTTCCAACTCCGCACACACTTTCTTTCTGGGTAATCACCCACTCAGTCCGGAGTTTGGCACATAGTAAGTCCTCCATCAAGGCCGTTGGTTAAGCGATTGATCCTTGACTGGGCCCAGTGACATCTTCTGCATCTTTGCACATAGTAAGCGCTTAATAAATGCCATTATCATTATTATTATTCTGGAAGCCGCGGGGCTGCTGCTAGAAGACAGTTGGCCTCTCTTCTACAAAGCCAACAGAGTAGCTGGGCTGCTGTGTACCTCGTTGCTTGCGGGGTGGGAGGGCAAAGAGAAAGGCAGGAGCAAGGAGTGTGTTTGTGTGGAGGGGTTGTATATGTGTGTGTGCATATGTTTACTGTGGTCTGTGCAACTTTGTCTCCAACAAATGCAAGCTTCCTTTCAGCCTTGACCTGCTTGCTGTTCTTTTTCTCTCTCTGACCTTATCTTCTCCGCATCTTCCTGTTCCTCGGCCTCCGATGTCATTCTCACCCTATGACACCCCCTCTTCTCTCTTCCTCCTCTGAATTCTACCCTCTTCAACTACCACTGGCGATCGCCTACCAACCTCCTAGTCTCACCCGTGCATTTCTGACTGACTCTGATGGCTTCTCACTCTCAGTCCTTCTCCTAGTCTGATCCCTGGGGACTTCAGCCTCTGTGTTGATCCCTCTAACCTCCTCCTCAGACACTGATTTCCTCTCACTTCTCAATTCTACTGCTGCTTGAGTCACCCCGCCTCAGCCAGACATCAGTGTGAACGCGCACTAGATCGAATCATCTTGATCTACCGCGATCCACAGCCTCGCCAATTCTGACTTACAGCTCTCCGACCGTCGTCATCTTCCCTTCCACCTAATCCACAACCGCTGCTCTGTGAACTGAACCCATGACTTCCATGCTATGAAATCTCGCCCCTTATCCAGGGCCATCACACCCCTTCTGAACTCCCTGCTTACCTTCCCCCTCCCTTTTTTATGGTATTTGTTACCATACTATGTGTCACACTATAGTATTGTACTGTTCCATAGTTACACTTACTGTCAGACACTGCAATAATCATAATAATAATAATGTTGGTATTTGTTAAGCGCTTACTATGTGACAAGCACTGTTCTAAGCGCTGGGGTAGATACAAGCACTTAGAACAGTGCTCAGAGCTTAGAACAGTGCTTTGCACATAGTAAGTGCTTAATAAATTCCATCATTATTATTATTATTATTGTTACAAGGTGATCCGGTTGTCCCACGTGGGGCTCACAGTCTTCATCCAGCCTTCCCAGACTGAGCCCCCTTTTTCCTCTCCTCCTCCCCATCCCCCCCCGCCCTACCTCCTTCCCCTCCCCACAGCACCTGTATATATGTTTGTACAGATTTATTACTCTATTTTACCTGTACATATTTACTATTCTATCAATTTTGTTAATGATGTGCATCTAGCTTTAATTCTCTTTGTTCTGACAACTTGACACCTGTCCACATGTTTTGTTTTGTTGTCTGTCTCCCGCTTCTAGGCTGTGAGCCCGTTGTTGGGGAGGGACCGTCTCTATATGTTGCCGATTTGGACTTCCCAAGTGCTCAGTACAGTGCTCTGCACACAGTAAGCGTTCAATAAATACGATTGAACGAATGAATGAGTGGGAGAAGAGGAAAGGAGGCCTCTCGGAGGAGATGGGCCTTCAATAAGGCTGTGAAGGTGGGGAGAGTCATTGTCTGGCAGATACGAAGAGGGAGGGCATGGGCGAGAGGATGACAATGAGACAGACGAGATCAGTGCTTTGCGCATAGTAAGCGCTTAATAAATGCCATTATTATTATTATTATTATTATTATTATTATTATTATTATTATTATCAGGGTACCGTGAGTTGTTTGGCATTGGAGGAGCAGAGAGAGTATGCTGGGTTGTAGTAGAAGAGCAGCGAGGTGAGGTGGGAGGGGGCAAGGGGATTGAATTCTTTAAAGCCGAAGGTGGGGAGTTTCTGTTTGACGAGGTGGTGGATTCATTCATTCATTCATTCAATCGTATTTATTGAGCGCTTAACTGTGTGCAGAGCACTGTACTAAGCGCTTGGGAAGTACAAGTTGGCTACATATAGAGACGGTCCCTACCCAACAGTGGGCTCACAGTCTAGAGTGGATGGGCAACCTCTAGGGGTTCTTGAGGAGCGGGGAGATGTAGACCAAATATTTGTGTAGAAAAACGATCCAGACAGCGGAGTGAAGCATGGACTGGAGTGGGGAAGAGCCAGGAGGCAGGAAAGTTGGCAAGGAGGCTGATACAGCAGTCGAGGCAGGACAGGATAACTGCTTGGATAAACACGGTAAGCAATTTGGATGGAGAGAAGAGCACCGACTTTAGCGAAGTTGTGAAGGCTGAAGCATGGGATTGAGGGACAGGTTGAATACGTGGGTTGAACGTATTCCCGGCTCCGCCAATTGTCAGCTCTGTGACTTTGGGCAAGTCGCTTAATAATATAATAATGATAGCATTTATTAAGCGCTTACTATGTCCAAAGCACCATTCTAAGCGCTGGGGAAGTTACAAGGTGATCAGGTTGTCCCACGGGGGGCTCACAGTCTTACCATTTTCCAGATGCGGTAATTGAGGCACAGAGAAGTCAAGTGACTTGCCCAAAGTCACCCAGCTGACAAGCGGGGGAGCCGGGATTTGAACCCATGACCTCTGACTCCAAAGCCCGGGCTCTTTCCCCTGAGCCACGCTGCTTCTCGATTGTTGAGGATAGGTAGGTGGTTGAGGAGGAGGATGAGAATGAAGTAGGGAGCACTGGAATCTGGAAAGGCAGGCATTGGTGATCGTAGAGAGGGAAGTTTAAATGGGGTGGTGGGGGTAGAAGCCAGAATGTGTGCCTGTGTGAAAGGGGAGGTGAAAAGAAGAGTATCGAAAGGGAGGGAGTTGAGGCAACTGGTGTGAACAACTCACTCAAGGAATTTGGAAAGGAAAGGTAAGCGGGAAACAAGACAGTAACTAGAGGGAGTACTAGGAGAAGCAGCATAGCTCTGTGGAAAGAGCACAGGCTTTGGAGTCAGAAGTCACGGGTTTAAATCCCGGCTCTGCCGACTTTCAGCTGTGTGACTTTGGGCAAGTCACTTCACTTCTCCGTGCCTCAGTTCCCTCATCTGGAAAATGGAGATAAAACTGTGAGCCCGCCGTGGGACAACCTGATCACCTTGTAACCTCCCCAGCGCTTAGAACGGTGCTTTGCACATAGTAAGTGCTTAACAAATACCATTATTATTATTATTGTTACAATCAAGGAAGGGTTTTTTTAGGATGGGGATACATGGGCGTGTTTGAAAGCAATGGGGAAAATGTCACTGGAGGGCGAGCGGTTGAAGATGGTGGGCGGGAGGAGGCCAGTGTTTTAATAAGGTGAGAAGGGATGGGTCAGAGGTACAGGTGGAGGGGATAGATTTGAAGAGAAGGTGGGCAATCTTCCCTGAGATACTGCTGGGAAAGAGGGGGAAGAGTCATCTGTTGTACTGTACTCTCCCAAATGCTTAGGACAGTGTAATAATAATAATAATGATAGCAGCATTCGTTAAATTGTGCCAAGCACCGGGATGGATACAAGCAAATTGGGATGGATCCAGTCCTTGCCCAATGCAGGGCTCACAGCCTCAAGACCCATTTTACACCACATTAAAACCATTTTACACCACACATAAAACGCCACATTTTACAGATAACAATAATAATAATGATGGCCTTTGCTAAGTGCTTACTACGTGCAAAGCACTGTTCTAAGCGCTGGATGAGGTAACTGAGGCACGGAGAAGTGAAGTAACTTGCCCCACATAACACACGGCAGAGCGACGGCAGAGCCGGGATTAGAACCCATGACCTTCTGACCCCCAGGCTTCTGTCTCCTCGCCACGCTGCTTCTCCACACGGAATTAACACTCAATCAATACGACTGATTGGCCCCGAAGATCTGCACAGGTTCCTCAGCAGGAGGGATACCATTTGTCAGCTTTGTGACTTTGGGCAAGTCACTTCACTTCTCTGGGCCTCAGTTCCCCCATCCGTAAAACGGGGAGGAAGACTGTGAGCCTTGTAACCTCCCCAGCGCTTAGGACGGTGCTTTGAAAATAGTAAGCGCTTAATAAATGCCATCATTATTATTTAGACAGGTGATCACAGGATTCCTTTGGGTAGAACCAGAATTACCGGTACTTTGGAACAGACCAGCAAATTATACACGACTTTTTGCTTAAACCGAAAAAGGCTCCTCATTGAACGCGTACCTTGTTATCTTTGTATCTACTGAGATCAGCAATACAGTATTCCTTGAATAATTTGTCGTAGTATTTCTTGGCCAGCCTCTTCTCCCTGGAGACAGAAGAGCACACTGTTGCAATGAGAAAAACATCCAATCGCCGCCTCGCACCTGAGGAAATTCTGGCGGTGAATAGTAACAGTAAATTACAAATAATCATGACCGAGCTAATGAAGGACTGATAGGGGGTTCCCACAAGATCCTATTATCTGTTTTACGCCTCATCCCTGACTATGCTGTGACTATTTCAACAGCAGGATTCCACAAAACGCCGTAGTTGTGATTCTGAAAGTGCCCATTTAAGGAAATGGCCCTTCATTTTTTCTTTTTAAATGGTATTTAATAATAATCGCATTTATTAAGCGCTTACTATGTGGAAAGCACTGTTCTAAGCGCTGAATTTGTTAAGCACTTACTCTGTGCCACGCACTGTACTAAGAGCTGGGGTTGATCTGAGCTAATCAGGTTGGACTCAGAGAAGCAGCGTCGCTCAGTGGAAAGAGCATGGGCTTTGGAGTCAGAGGTCATGAGTTCAAATCCAGGCTCTGCCAATTGTCAGCTGTGTGACTTTGGGTAGGTCACTTAACTTCTCTGTGCCTCAGTTACCTCAACTGTAAAATGGGGACAAGCACTGTGAACCCGCCATGGGACAACCTGATCATCTTGTAACCTCCCCAGCGCTTAGAACAGTGCTTTGTACATAGTAAGCGCTTAATAAATGCCATCATTATTATTATTATTGGACTCGGTCCCTGTCTCACACGGGGCTCACAGTCAATCCCCATTTTACAGATTCAGTCATTCATTCAATGGTATTTACTGAGCGCTTACTGGGTGCAGAGCAGGTACTAAGCGCTTGGGAAATACAAGTCAGCGACATACAGAGACAGTCCCTACCCAACGATGGGCTCACAGTCTAGAAGGGGGAACCAGACGACAAAACAAAACCTGTAGACAGGTGTCAAAATCGTTAGAATAAATAGAATTCTAGTTACATACACATCATTACCAAAATAAATAGAATAGTAAATATGTATAAGGAAAAAGCATTCATCCTTTCCACACTGCCCAAACAAACAGCAATGAGTTCAGTTGATTCAGTCGGCCCGGAGTCTCAGTAATCAGGAATTTTCGTTTAACCGGGAATCCCTTCACAGCGAATGTAAACGTGACAGATTCTAAAAATCCACAGTTTCTTCTATCATGAACAGTAGCTTCTCTTAAAGTTTTCGTTTACTATTTGGTGGGCTGGGGCCCAGCCTTCATCAATAGACGACTTCATTCTCTACAATCCACTGTGTCGCTTCCCCTTTTGGGAAAACTAACACCAATACCTGGACGATACACACCTCTGGGGTTCCCAACTCATTATTTATGAGGTCTGATTCGTTTGCTTTCTACTCACAAATATTCATTCAATCGTATTTATTTCTATTTCTAGTTATTCTGCTGACTTGACACCCGTCCTCATGATTTGTTTTGTTTTCCGTCTCCCCCTTCTAGACTGTGAGCCTGCTGTTGGGTAGGGACCGTCTCTATATGTTGCCGACTTGGACTTCCTAAGCGCTTAGTACAGTGCTTTGCACACAGTAAGCGCTCAATAAATACAAATTAATGAAATCTGAGAAAACTGGGGTACGGAGCTGGGGCAGTATTCGGCAAAGTGCCCTTTGACTGTCAGCTCCTTGTGGGCGGGGATCGTGTCCACCAGCTCCGTTGTCACACTCTCCTAAGTGTTTAGCGCAGGGCTCCTGCACGCAGTAGGTGCTCAATAAATCCCCCCGACTGATGGACTGATTCAGCCGGGATCTAGATAGGCCGCACCATGTGAACTGACACTCTTAGGCAAGTTATCAATCGGTCGACAGTAATAATAATAATAATGATGGCATTTATTCATTCATTCATTCAATCGTATTTATTGAGCGCTTACTGTGTGCAGAGCACTGTACTAAGCGCTTGGGAAGTACAAGTTGGCAACATATAGAGACGGTCCCTAAGTGCTTACTATGTGCATAGTAAGCGCTCAATAAATATGACTGAATGAATGAATAAATGAGACTCGCCAGCAAGACAATTGCCCTCCTGCCAGGTGAAACACCTAAAATCATTCATTCAATCATATTTATTGAGCTGAGCTTACTGTGTGCAGAGCACTGTACTAAGCACTTGGGAAGTACAAGTTGGCAACATATAATCAATCAATCAATCAATCAATCGTATTTATTGAGCGCTTACTATGTGCAGAGCACTGTACTAAGCGCTTGGGAAGTACAAATTGGCATCACATAGAGACAGTCCCTACCCAACAGTGGGCTCACAGTCTAAAAGGGGGAGACAGAGAACAGAACCAAACATACCAACAAAATAAAATAAGTAGGATAGAAATGTACAAGTAAAATAAATAAATAAATAAATAAATAGAGTAATAAATATGTACAACCATATATACATATATACAGGTGCTGTGGGGAAGGGAAGGAGGTAAGACGGGGGGATGGAGAGGGGGACGAGGGGGAGAGGAAAGAAGGGGCTCAGTCTGGGAAGGCCTCCTGGAGGAGGTGAGCTCCAGCAACATATAGAGACGGTCCCTACCCAACAGTGGGCTCACAGTCTAGAATCCCCAGAGCAACCTAAAAGTAAGACAGCTTGACCCCAGGTAGTTTACCAAGTCATGTCCACTTCATCCTCTTCTTTCCACAGAAATCTATGGTTTTCTCTGACCACGTCCAGGTCTGTCTTGTCATTTTCCCTAGGAAAGGAAATATTTGCATTAATCAATCTGGTGATGATGATGGCATTTGTTAAGCGCTTTCTATGTGCGAAACACCGTTCTAAGATCTATGAGTCTCCCGTCGAGTACCTATGATAATAATAATAATAATGATGGTATTTGTTAAGCGCTTACTATGGGCAAAGCGCTGTTCTAAGTGCTGGGGGGATACAAGGTGATCAGGTTGCCCCACGTGGGGCTCACAGTCTTCATCCCCATTTTACAGATGAGGGACATTAAGTGACTTGCCCAAAGTCACACAGCAGACAATTGGCGGAGACGGGATTTGAACTCATGACGTCTGACTCCAAAGCCCGGGCTCTTTCCACCGAGCCGCGCTGCTTCTCTATGAGCCCCTAATCTGTGTAGAGCACTGTACTAAGATGAGCAGAGTAAAAGAGGGGTAGTAGAAATAATCCCTGATCTCGAAGGGCTTACAATCCAGCGGGCAGAGACAGACGCTACAATGATTTACAGATAGGAAGGAGGAGAGTGGGTATAATAATAATAATAATGGTATTTATTAAGCGCTTACTATGTGCAAAGGGTATATAAGCGAATCCTTGAGGGAAGAACAGAAGCACTTCAAGTGATTCTGTAGTTGGAACGAAGCATCGGGATGGTAGATGGGGCGTAATTTATTTATTGAGATTAATGCCCGTCTCCTCCTCTAGACTGTGAGCCCACTGTTGGGTAGGGACTGTCTCTATATGTTGCCAACTTGTACTTCCCAAGCGCTTAGTACAGTGCTCTGCAAACAGTAAGCGCTCAATAAATACGATTGATTGATTGATTGATTGATTGAGCTCCTTGTGGGAAGGGAACATGTCTCCCCACTCTTTTGTTCTGTACTCTCCCAAATGCTTAGTACAGTGCTCTGCACGTGGTAAGCGTTCAATAAATATAATTGATTGACCGACTGAAGCGAGGGGAAGGGAAGGGATGGACGGGAGATGAATGCGCTGCCAAAACGAAGGCTCATATACGCATACTGACCTTTTCCGAGAGTGCTACGGCTTCTGTCGGAGCAGGAACTGGAGGCGTGGGTGGCCTCTTTTTGATTTTTAGGCGGTACTTACGTGCTTACTGTGTGCTAGGCCCTGCACTAAGCGCTGGGGAAGAAACGAGCTAATCAGGTTGGACATGGTCCCTGCCTCCGCACAGGGCTCAGAGTTACCAGATGAGGTAACTGAGGCCCAGAGAAGTGAAGGGACTTGCCCAAGGTCACGCTTAAGGGGCTTCGTCCCCTCTGCCGCCCAGGCATTTTGGGGGTTCAAGAGAGCAAAGTACCCCACTAAGCTGCAGTGGCCGCCCAGCTTGGTGAGGCCTTAGACTGTGCAGAGCCAGGAGGGTGCCCGGCCTGAGCTGTTAATAACAATAATAACAATAATAATAATAATAATAATGGCATTTATTAAGCGCTTACTATGTGCAAAGCACAATGCCACCAGGCCAGACAGTGCATAGCTCCCCCCCGGATCGGTCAATTCAATTCAATTGTATCTACTGAGTGCTTACTATGTGCAAAGCACTGTACTAAGAGCTTGGGCATGTACACTATAACAAAAGACACATCTACCTCCCCAAGCCCCAGCTACGAGCTCATGGTCTAGAGGGGGAGACAGACATTAATATAAATAGATAAAACAATAAATTACAGATCTGTGCCGTGGGGATGGGAGGGAGGATGAATGAAGGAGCAAGTAAGGGCGAGGCAGAAGGAAGTGGGAGAAGAGAAGAGGAGGGCTCAGTCAGGGAAGGCTTCTTGGAGGAGACGGGCCTTCGATAAGGCTTTGCGGTGGGGGAGAGCAATTATCTGTCTGATATGAGGAGGGAGAGCATTCCAGGCCAGAGGCAGGATAATAAAAATGATAATGATGGCATTTATGAAGCACTTACTATGCGCAAAGCGCTGTTCTAAGCGCTGGAGAGGTTACAAGGTGATCAGGCTGTCCCACGGGGGGCTCCCAGTCTTCATCCCCATTTTCCAGATGAGGTCACTGAGGCCCAGAGAAGCGAAGTGACTTGCCCAAAGTCATCCAGCTGACAATTGGCAGAGCCAGGATTTGAACCCGTGACCTCTGTCTCCAAAGCCGGAGCTCTTTTTCACTGAGCCACGCTGCTTCTCGGATGTGGGCGAGAGGTTGGTGGTGAGATAGACGAGCTCGAGATACACTTCAGGGTCACTTACCCGGAGCGCCGGAAATCTTCTTTTTTGCCGCCGTAATATAAAATATAATCATTCACCAACTTCCTATGCCTTGCGTACTGAAATAGAGAACTGTTAAGGTTTTTTTCTTGCTTCTCTCCTCCTCCCTCTCCTCTTTCTCTTTCTTCCCCTCCTTCCCAGGATTGTTTAAACTCTCCCAATGCTGTCCCTTCTATTCAGCACTGCTTTAAATCGGATGTAAAAGCCTCTATTTCTAAAATAATAATAATAATAATATTGGTATTTGTTAAGTGCTTACTATGTGCCAAGCACTGTTCTAGGCGCTGGGGTAGATACAAGGTGATCAGGTTGTCCCACGGGGGGCTCACGGTCTTAATCCCTATTTTACAGATGGGGTAACTGAGGCACAGAGAAGTTAAGTGACTTGCCCAATTGGCAGAGCTGGGGTTTGAACCCGTGACCTCTGACTCCAAAGCCCGGGCTCTTTCCACTGAGCCATGCTGCTTCTCTATGAAATATTCCATGCACAGGACGATTAGACGAATTCAGTTTCACCTACAATAACCTTGTTTCGACCAGCAAGGTGGATTAATCGCGGAACGCGCCGCTGGGATATTTTTAACCTCGATCCTATTGCTTGATACTGTTTGACTGTCCACAAACAGAAACCTAAAGCCGCAATGTTTTCCAAAAAGAGGACGATTTCAAGACAGATGCACGTGAAACGGGGCTGCGTAAGGAGTGCCATCCTACAGCACACACTCAAATATTTTTAAGACTAACGTCCGGCCTTTAATCCTATTCAGAAATGAAATTAAACGCTTTACATTCAGGGTGACAAATCAGGTAGAGAGTAAGATAGTGTGATGCTTCATTTTCCAAATCAAAGGTTAACCCGGCCGGAAGGGATCGCGTGAGATCCTCAGTGAAACAGAAACAGAATTCAAATCACATGGGAGAGCAACCCTAAACCCCAAAATGTCACGGTCTGAACCCGTAACGTGAATCCATCCACGGTCTTTAGAAATCTTCAGACACGTCAATGATCCTTACAGGTCACAAGGATCACGAGCATCACTAACAATCTAGAAATGCAGGAATGGGGAAGGATGAGAAACCCAAGCCCAGGAAGGGGAAGAGGAGGACGGTCAGACCGAGGAGTAGCCAGAAGGAATCAGGAAGTCGCCTCGGGGCCCAGGGGCCGGGGATGAGGAGAAAGAAGATGAGGGGAGAGAACAAATAGTCAAATGAGTACAGACAGACGGGGTGCCCACTGGGCCCGTCTTCTATCAATCAATCAATCAATCGTATTTATTGAGCGCTTACTGTGTGCAGAGCACTGTACTAAGCACTTGGGAAGTACAAGTTGGCAACATATAGAGACAGTCCCTACCCAACAGTGGGCTCACAGTCTAGAAGGGGGAGACAGAGAACAAAACCAAACATACTAACAAAATAAAATAAATAGAATAGATATGTACAAGAAAAATAAATAAATAGAGTAATAAATATGTACAAACATATATACATATATACAGGTGCTGTGAGGAAAGGAAGGAGGTAAGATGGGGGGGATGGAGAGTGACTGTGAGCCCACTGTCGGGTAGGGACTGTCTCTATATGTTGCCAACTTGTACTTCCCAAGCGCTTAGTACAGTGCTCTGCACACAGTAAGCGCTCGATAAATACGATTGAATGAATGAATCACTCTCCGCAGGCCCCTTCCAGAATCCTTTGCTTCTGTCAGAGATAGGGCCTCACGGTTTTACTATTGGGTTTTATTCCGATTTTCTCCCATTCCACACCCCAAATTTTACCCTCCAGACTCAGTAGGGAAGTCATACCTGAAATAAGTAGGAGAAGAACTACCCTTTTAGTTCCTCGAAGGAGCTTTCCCTCAAATTGGAAACCACTGGGTCCCTCACTTGGTAGAAATGATGAGACCCGTTAAAAGGATACGGCGTCCATTGCCAACAGATGGAACCTCCTGTTTCTTGCTTCTTCCCTGGTAAAAGAAACATTTCCTTGAAGTCACGTTTCAGCTCTGGAGTCTTTTTACACACTCACCTCCGCAAACATCCAACTTTCCATTCTTATTCAGAACCGAGAACCAAACCTCAGAAATGAAAAATGCCCGCGGAAATGAAACAAATACCTATCCAGCTCGTTGGCTGCAACTCTGTGGTGTGGCATCTGTCCGAATTTCTCTTTCTGAAATGGCTTTCTGAGCAGCAATTCTTCACTGCTTGCCCTGGTTAAAAGAAAGAATATTGAAGATTTCACGTTTCCGGCAGAGTTCAATTTTTTCAGAGTTTGAGGGTCTCACGTTCAGGATACGTCACAAGACTTTATGATAATAATAATGATGGCATTTTATTAAGCACTTACTATGTGCAAAGCACTGTTCTAAGCATCCCAGAAAAGTAAAGGCGGGACCCGGGTTCTGTAATAATTAATAACAATTATGGTACTTGTTAATAATAATAATAATGGCATTTATTAAGCACTTACTATGTGCAAAGCACTGTTCTAAGCGCTGGGGAGGTTACAAGGTGATCAGTTTGTCCCACGGGGGGCTCACAGTCTTAATCCCCATTTTCCAGATGAGGTAACTGAGGCCCAGAGAAGTGAAGTGACTTGCCCAAAGTCACCCAGCTGACAACTGGCAGAGCCTGGATTTGAACCCATGACCTCTGACTCCAAAGCCCGGGCTCTTTCCACTGAGCCACGTTATTCATTCGATCGTATTTATTGAGCACTTACTGTGTGCAGAGCACTGTACTAAGCGCTTGAAGATATGAAGATACCACGCATATTCTAGTCTTGTTCTCGCAAATGACCCTTCTCTGAACCGGACAATCTCAGTTTGTTTTCCTCCTCGTAAATTCTGGAGGAGCGGGGATTAGTGAGGGGAGCACGGTCCTGGGAGTAAGGAGGACCTGGGTTCTAATCCCGGCTCTGCCATGCATCTGCTTTGTGGCCTCGGGCAAGTCGCTTAACGTCTCTGGGCCTCTTCTGTAAAACAGGACTTGAGACTGGGAGCCCCATGTAGGACTGGGACTGTGTCTAACCCGATTCACTTGTATCTATCCCAGCGCTTAGAACAGTGCTTGGCACACAGTAAGCGTGGCTCAGTGGAAAGAGCCTGGGCTTTGGAGTCAGAGGTCAGAGGTTCAAATCCCGGCTCCGCCACTTGTCAGCTGGGTGACTTTGGGCAAGTCACTTCACTTCTCTGGGCCTCAGTTACCTTATCTGTAAAATGGGGATTAAGACTGTGAGCCTCCCGTGGGATAACCTGATCACCTTGTAACCTCCCCAGGGCTTAGAACAGTACTTTGCACACAGTAAGCACTTCATAAATGCCATTATTATTATTATTGTTAGTATTAACAAGTACCATAATTGTTATTAATTTTTACAGAACCCGGGTCCCACCTTTACTTTTCTGGGATGCTTTCAGTGCGCTGGGAATAATAAGAATAACAATGATGGCATTTGTTAAGTGCTTACTATATGCCAAACACTGTTCTAAGCACTGGGGGAGATACAAGGTGATCAGGTTGTCCCATGGGGGGCTCACAGTCTTAATCCCCATTTTACATATGAGGTAACTGAGGCCCAGAGAAGTGAAGTGACTTGCCCAAAGTCACCCAGCTCACAGTCTTCATCCCCATTTTAGAGATGAGGGCAGTGAAGCAACTTGCCCGAAGTCACACAGCTGACAAGCCCGAGCCCGGGCTCCTTCCACTGAGGCACGGATATAGGATAATCAGGCGGGGCACAGTCCATCCCACCTGGGCCCCGGAGTCTAAGCAGGAGGGAGAACAGGCGATGAATCCCCATTTTATGGATGAGGTAACTGAGGCCAGAGAAGTGAAGTGATTCGCCCAAAGTCACACGGCAGGTAAGTGGCCGGACCAGGGCGGGGACCCAGATCCTCTGACTTCCCGTGCTCTTTCTGCAAGAGGGGGGAAGTCGATTTTTGGTGACGCTGAGGATGACGACGACTTTATCCCATTCTACAACAGAACCTGAAGGAACTGCAACGGAACAAAAGCAGAGCAACGGCATGCTTCCGAGTCACAAGACCTCGGTTCGAAACGCAGCTGTGTGACCTTGGATAAGTCACTTTACTGCCCCGCCTCAGTTTTCTCAACTGTAAAATGGGATTCGATACCCGTTCTCCCTCATTTTTAGACGGGGAGCCTCATGTGGGACCTGACTGTATCTACCCCAGTGCTTAGAACAGTGCTTAGCACAAAGTAAGTGCTTACCAAATACAATTATTATTAGTATTTTGGCAAGGTGGCTCTAAGATTCGACATAAAACCATTCCTACAGAGACCCCTCGCTATCCTCTACCGGAAAACAATATTTTCAGTCTAGGGTAACTCACGCACTTTGGAAACACACGGCTTCCAGGAAAGACTCCAACAAGGCGGCTTGAGGAATAAATCAGCAGCATGAACAAGTTAAAAGAGCAGAGATTGTCTCTACCTGTTGCCGAATTGTACTTTCCAAGCGCTTAGTACAGTGCTCTGCACACAGTAGGCGCTCAATAAATATGATTAAATGAATGCAAGCCCGTTGCTGGGCAGGGATTGTCTCCATCTGTTGCCAAATTGTACTTTCCAAGCGCTTAGTAAGGTGCTCTGCACACAGTAAGCGCTCAATAAATACGATTGAATGAATGAATGAATGAATGGTTCTAACCCCAGCTCTGCCACTGCTTGCGGTGTGACCTTGGGCAAGTCACTTCACTTCCTCCGGGCCTCAGTTGCCTCATCCGCAAAACGGGGATTCGATCCCTGAACTCTTACACTACGAGCTTCATGCGGGACAGGGACTAAGACCTGATTATCTTACGAGAAGCAGCGTGGCTCAGTGGAAAGAGCCCGGGCTTGGGAGTCAGGGGTCGTGGGTTCTAATCCCGGCCCCGCCACTTGTCTGCTGTGACACCCCGGGCAAGTCACTAGACTTCTCTGTGCCTCAGTTACCTCATCTGTAAAACGGGGATTAAGACCGGGAGCCCCCCGTGGGACCACCCGATCACCTTGGATCTGCCCTGGCGCTTAGAACAGTGCTTGACACATAGTAAGCGCTTACCAAATACCATCATCATCATAATCTGGATACCACTCCCGTACTTAACGCAGTGTCTAGCACATAGTAAGCACTTAACAAACCCCCACCCCTGATAATAAGAATAATTCTGCTTTAAAATGGGATATGGATAGTTTCTTGGTAATGAAATCTGCTAAATGAGAGAAACAGTGGTTACGAGTAGGTAAGGGCTTCCTGGCCATGTAGGCTATGATAAAAAATAAGTAGGAGCCCCAAAGAGAAAAGAGAATTATCTGATCTTTCTGAGACTTGTAAAATCTCCCAAGGGCCAACAGCTTGGTATGGTAGCTCTCCTTTCATTCATTCATTCAATCGTATTTATTGAGCGCTTACTGGGTGCAGAGCGCTGTACTAAGCGCTTGGGAAGTACAAGTCGGCAACATCTAGAGACGGTCCCTACCCAATAACGGGCTCGCAAGGCAGAATCCAGAGACGCCAAGGAACAGATGGTCCATTTCCCAGTAAGGGACCGGTAACTGGACTCTAAGTTGCCAAATGACAGCTTGGCTGGCAATAATAATAATAATAATAATAATAATGGCATTTATTAAGCGCTTAATATGTGCAAAACACTGTTTTAAGCGCTGGGGAGGTTACAAGGTGATCAGGTTGTCCCACGGGGGGCTCACAGTCTTAATCCCCATTTTACAGATGAGGTAACTGAGGCACAGAGAAGTGAAGTGGCATGCCCAAAGTCCCACAGCTGACAGATGGAGGAGCCAGGATTTGAACCCATGACCCGACTCCAAAGCCCGGGCTCTTTCCACTGAGCCACGCTGCTTCTCTAGCGGTCTGTCAGCGGTGCTGAGATGCCTCTCCCGTCTGTGGCAAAGGGGCGGGGAAACGGGCAGGCCAGGCCACACCCTGGAGGGCCCGATGAACGGACGACGCGTTCCTCATATGGCTGCTTTGCGAAAAACCATATTGTCAACAAACCCCAAGGCACGGCATCGTCATTCGCAGTGAATAATAATAATGATGGCATTTATTAAGCGCTTACTATGTGCAAAGCACTGTTCTAAGCGCTGGGGAGGTCACAAGGTGAACTCACTCGCTCATTCAGTCGGATTTATCGTGCACTTACTGTGGGCCAAGCACTCTACTAAGGGCTCGGAAGAGTACGATACATTCCCCCACACACACAACGAGCTCACAGTCTAGAGGGGGAGACTGACGTTGATATACATAAATAAAGACAGAAATGACAGATATAGACATATGTGTTGTGGGGAGGCGAGGGGGATAAACAAAGGGAATGAGTCAGGGCCATGCAGAAGGAGAGGGGGACTCCTGGAAGGCTTCCTGGAGGAGAGGAGTCTTCTTAGAGGAGAACCGTTGTCCCCAAGTGTGATGGAAGAAGACATTTTCTACGCAGCGTGGCTCAGTGGAAAGAGCCCGGGCTTCGGAGTCCGAGGTCAGGGGCTCAAATCCCGGCTCTGCTCATCGTCAGCTGTGGGACTTTGGACAGGTCACTTCACTTCTCTGGGCCTCAGTTCTGTCATCTGGAAAATGGGGATGAAGACTGGGAGCCCCCCGTGGGACAACCTGATCACCTTGTAACCTCCCCAGCGCTTAGAACAGAGCTTTGCACATAGTAAGCGCTTAACACATGCCATTGTTATTATTATTATCTGACCTTAACGACCGAGGCGTTGTTCCCCACTGCTGAGCCCCGGCGAGGCCCCAACAAACACTCACTTCTGCCACTGTGAGCCCACTGTTGGGTAGGGACTGTCTCTATATGTTGCCAGCTTGTACTTCCCAAGCGCTTAGTACAGTGCTCTGCACACAGTAAGCGCTCAATAAATACGATTGATTGATTGATTGATTGGGGGTGGCCAGTCCACGCCCTGGGGTGCGCTGATAGGGAACGAGAGAACCTAAGCGGCAAGCTCATTTGGGCCCAGGGTGTCGAGGCGAAAGGAGAAACCATCCGGCCCCCGGGGCCCACGTGGGGCGTTTAGACGCAGCGGGCCCCATTAACGGAGGGTTTCGAAGTATCCCCACCCCGCGTTAGATGAAAACAAGAGAGCCTGCTCATCTGGGAGCAGATCGTTCGCTCAAGGGACGACGTTCTCGGTTCTCGGGTGACAGCTCTGCCTCAGAAAAACAAAGCAACAAAGAAGCATCTTTCTCATTGACGGGGAAGGTGGGACAGAAAAAGCGCCACCCAAAACCTGTGTCCCCTTCCCGTCCTGGGGCCTACCCAAGAAAGAAGGGGGGGAAGGAGGAAAATCCCCAGGCGCGGCTGTTCTCTTCACGGGGAAGGGAGCAAACCGCGGCATCAGAAAGGCAGGTGGTCGTTACTGGGACGGAGCTGGAAGAACATCGCCCCTTCTCGGGGCCGTGCCCACCGCTCTTCCCTGAAGGGGCGGGAAGCGGGAAGAAGGGAAGGGAAGCATTTGCAGAGATTCCCCAGCGCTTTGGTTCGCAAAGGGCTGCAAGAGGGGGGAAATGAGGGATGCCAGCAGATCCATCCTTTCCCGACCCTTGTCCAGGAAGGCCACCAACGCACAGTTCCTCCGCGCAGCCTTTGGAGAGGGGCTAGAGGAAAGCTCTCTGAATGCTTTCTACTGGGAAGTGAGCAGGCAGCGTGTAGCCTCGAGTTATATGGGGAGGGGTAATGAGAATGATGGTATTGGTTAAGCGCTTACTACGTGCCAGGCACCGTACTGAGCGCCGAACTCTGACGGGAAAACGCTGGAGCCAACTAACTTCGACTGAGGAGCAGTGTGGCCTCACGGGGAGTCAGAGGACCTGGCTCCTAATCCCCATTTGGTCTCCTGTGTGAGCTTGGGCGAGTCGCTTAACTTCTCTGAGCCTCAGTTTCCTCAACCGTTTATCCTCAACAAACACTCGCTTCTGCCGCTGTGGGGACAGCCATTCCACCCTCTGGGGTGCACCAATCCCCGCTTGGCCACTTGTCTCCTGTGTGAGCTTGGGCAAGTCACTTGACTTCTCTGAGCCTCAGTTTCCTCCCCTCTTATTTAGATCGTGAGCCCAATGTGGGGCAGGACACTGTGCCTGACCTGATTAAGTTGCATTTACCCCAGTGCTTAGAACAGTGCTTGATACCCAGTCGGTGCTTACACAGTAAGAATTGTTACTTATGAAGAGCCGGGAAGGAAACGGGACAATCCACAGATCACTGGCAATGGGGACTTTCACGGCTTCATTCCTGGTGAGTTGCTACAGGACATTATCCATCAGTTATATTTATTGAGCGCTTATTGTGGGCGAACCACTATACAAAGCACTTGGGGAGAGTACACGAGAACTATAAAATAGGCACAATCCCTGCCCGTAAGGAGTTCACCGTCTCCAAGGAGCGTGCAGTCTCGACATTCCCGGGGATAAAACTCGATAATTACCTTTTCTTTCCTCCAGCAGATCCTCCGGTCGGCTCTTCATCACTAAAATCGGAGTCATAGTCGCCGTGGACCTGGGAAAAAGAAGTCAAAATATTTTTCAAATGTTAGCAGGGATAGGTAACACGGGGTCGAAAAGTTGCCCTACAGTCCATCAATCAGTAGTGTTCTGTGACGATCACTGGACTAAGTGCTGGGGAGAGTCCAGAAGGGTTAACAGACACGATTCCTACCCTCGAGGAGTTTACTTTAGGGGAGGAGATGCTGAAATGAAATGCCAGCAGGGGGGAAGCAATCAAATTCAGAGATATGTAGGTAAGCACTCGGACTACACGGAAGAGTTGGAAGTGGCAGTAGAGGGGGAGACGGGGCGGGGAGATTCATCGGGGAAGGTCTCCGCTCCTGGGGAAGACGTGCTCCCAGAAGATCTCCGAGGATGGGAAGCGAAGTGGTCTGTGAATGGGGAGGGAAAGCCCAGGCAGGAGAGATCGTAACCGGGAGGTCGACGGCGAGAGCGATGAGAAAACGGTTTCACAACACCTAATTTGGGGCAGCAGGGTTGACAACCGAAGTACTAGCTTTGTAGACTGAAAATCCCTTTCTCGGGGGTCAAAGGATCGTCGTCCTTCGAGGAGATTCCCAACTCCGTCGATCCGTCAGTCAATCAGTGGAAGACATTGAGCTTCCCAATCGCTTAGTACAGTGCTCCGCACACAGTAAGCGCTCAATCAATCAATCGTATTTATTGAGCGCTTACTGTGTGCAGAGCACTGTACTAAGCGCTTGGGAAGTACAAGTTGGCAACATATAGAGACAGTCCCTACCCAACAGTGGGCTCACAGTCTAGAAATAAATAAATAAATAAATAAATACGATTGAATGAATGGAGTACTTACTGTGTGCGGAGCACTGTACTAAACCCTTGGGAGAGGACAATACCGTATGGTTGGTAATAATAATAATAGTAATAATGATGTCATTTATTAAGCGCTTACTATGTGCAAAGCACTGTTCTAAGCGCTGGGGAAGTCACAAGGTGATCAGGTTGTCCCACGGGGGGCTCACAGTCTTCATCCCCATTTTCCAGATGAGGTCACTGAGGCCCAGAGAAGTGAAGTGACTTGCCCAAAGTCACCCAGCTGACAATTGCCAGAGCCGGAATTTGAACCCATGACCTCAAAGCCCGTGCTCTTTCCCACTGAGCCACGCTGCTTCCCAAGAGGCTCCCCATCACAGTCGGAAGTGAAACAGAGATGAACGCTTTACCAGTGAAACAAACCGCATTCTTCTCCTCCCCTCTCACCCGAATATTAAATGGAGAAGAACCAATCAATCAATCAATCGTATTTATTGAGCACTTACTGTGTGCAGAGCACTGTACTAAGCGCTTGGGAAGTACGAGTTGGCAACATACAGAGACAGTCCCTACCCAACAGTGGGCTCACAGTCTAAAAGGGGGAGACAGAGAACAAAACCAAACATACTAACAAAATAAAATAAATAGAATAGATACGTACAAGTAAAATAAATAGAGTAATAAATATGTACAAACATATACATATAAACATATATACATATATACAGGAACCAAGGGATGAGGAGCGGGATGTTACATCTTTTAAACATTTGTCTATGGGGCTTGGTCAGAGTGGAAAGATTATTAGAGAAGCAGCGTGGCTCAGTGGAAAGAGCCCGGGCTTTGAAGTCAGAGGTCAGGGGTTCGAATCCCGGCTCCACTACTTGTCAACTGGGTGACTTTGGGCAAGTCACTTCACTTCTCTGGGCCTCAGTGACCTCATCTGGAAAACAGGGATGAAGACTGAGAGCCCCCCGTGAGACAACCCGATCACCTTGTATCCCCGCCCCCCCGGCACTTAGAACAGTGCTTCGCACAGAGTAAGTGCTTAATAAATGCCATCATTATTATTTATTTATTATTATTATTAGCCACCGGATGGGGATCCTACGGAAAAATCCTAGTCACCGCTTTTAACATTTCATAACGTGGCCAATGGCGTTGAAACGGACCGCAACTCGGCGGTCTCTCTCTGACTTGTTCATTCCCCAGGCCGGGTTCGGTTTGAAATGAAGCAGAAGAAGCTCGGCTTCTGTTAGAAATCTGGAGTAGGTGGGAAAGCAGCACGGCAACATTTTTCGATCAGGACTAATTCGGGCCGTAAGCCGTCCTGCAAGTATAGGGTATCGCTGGGCGTTTTACAAGACTGACTTCCTTTGACGCAGCGGAGGACCCAGGCCTTTGCTAAAATACAAGTGGGCTATTGTCCTTTGTCCGAAATTCTGGCGGGCAGTTTTAATTAAATTATGAAGACTCAACTGTACTCTGGGTTAGGAATTTGGTGCTCTTTGGCGCTCATCAACTTGCCGAGAGACAAGAGGGACGGAGGGGGGTCAGCAGGAACGCTGACGCGGCAGCCACGGGGGAGAGGAGCGCGGCTCAGTGGAAAGAGTCCGGGCTCTGGAGTCGGAGGTCAGGGGTTCAAATCCCGGCTCCGCCGCTTCATTCATTCACTCAATCGTATTTATTGAGCGCTTACTGTGTGCACAGCACCGTGCTAATCAATCAATCGTATTTATTGAGTGCTTACTGTGTGCAGAGCACTGTACTAAGCGCTTGGGAAGTCCAAGTTGGCAACATATAGAGACAGTCCCTACCCAACAGTGGGCTCACAGCCTAAAAGGGGGAGACAGAGAACAAAACCAAACATACAAACAAAATAAGATAAATAGAATAGATACGTATGAGTAAAATAAATAAATAGATAGAGTAATAAATAAATAAATAGAGTAATAAGCTAAGCGTTTGGGAAGTACAGTTGGCAACGTATAGAGACGGTCCCTACCCAACAGCGGGCTCACAGTCTAGCTTGTCAGCTGTGTGACTTTGGGCAAGTCACTTCGCATCTCTGGGCCTCAGTTCCCTCATCTGTCAAATGGGGATGAAGACAGTGAGACCCCCATGGGATCACTCTGTAACCGCCCCAGCGCTTAGAGCAGTGCACTGCGCATAGTAAGTGCTTAACAAATACCAACACTACTATTATTACTAAACAGACACCATTCCCTGCCCACAATGAACTGACAGTCTAGAGGGGGAGAGGAGACGTTCAATAAATGGCAGAGAGGAGGGGCTGGAAGTGAGGGGGGTGGGGGCGGAGTCAGGGAGGAGGGATTGGGAAGGGGTATTTTCAGGAATGAAGGCTGGGCACTTGTGGGAAGAAGGAGGGAAAAGGGGTGGGCAGAAGGGGAGAGGAGGAGGAAGCAGGGGGAAGTCGAAGGGAGGACGGGTGGGAAGCCGGGTAGAGACGGGAGGAGGGAATGGGCTCCAGAAGGAGGGGAGGGAGAAAGGGAAGAGGCTGTGGGCACAGGGAGGAGGGGTGGGCATTTGGAGAGAGGGGGAGGAAGGAGGGATGGGCCCTTGGAATAGGGGTGGGAAGTTTGGGAGAGGAGGAAGGAGGTGGAGCAGGGAATGGATGGATGGATGGATGGATGGATGGGTGGATGGATGGATGGATGGGTGTAGAGAAGCAGCGTAAACAGCCCGGGCTGGGGAGCCAGAGGTCATGGGTTCTAATCCCGGCTCTGCCACTTGTCAGCCGTGTGACCTTGGGCAAGTCATTTAACTTCTCTGGCCCTCAGTGACCTCATCTGTAAACTAGGGATGAAGACTGTGAGCCTCACGTGGGACAACCTGATTACCATGCATCTACCCCAGCGCTCAGAACAGTGCTTGGCACATAGTAAGCACTTAATAAATGCCGTCATTATTGTCACATGGATGGATGAGTGACTGGATGGATGGATTCATTCACTCATTCATTCAGTCGTATTTATTGAGCGCTTAGAGAAGCAGCGTGGCTCAGCGGAAAGAGCCCGGGCTTTGGAGTCAGAGGTCATGGGTTCAAATCCCAGCTCCGCCAGTTGTCAGCTGGGTGACTTTGGGCAAGTCACTTCACTTCTCTGGGCCTCAGTTCCCTCATCTGTAAAATGGGGATTGACTGTAAGCCCTCTGTGGGACAACCTGATCACCCTGTAACCTCCCCAGCACTTAGAACAGTGCTTTGCACATAGTAAGCGCTTAATAAATGCCATTATTATTATTATTATTATTATTATTACTGTGCGCAGAGCACTGTACTAAGTGCTTAGGAAGTACAAGTTGGCAACATATACAGACAGTCCCTACCCAACAATGGGCTCACAGTCTAGAAGGGGGAGACAGACAACAAAACAAAACATATTAACAAAATAAAATAAATGGGATATGTAAATATGTACAAGTAAAATAAATAGAGTAATAAATCTGTACATATATACAGGTGCTGTGGGGAAGGGAAGAAGATAGGGAGGGAGGATGGGGAGGGGAAGGGGATGAATGAATGAATGCATGGATGGATGGATGAATGGATGAGTGAATGAATGAATGGATGGATGAGTGGATGAATTCATTCATTCATTCAATCGTATTTATTGAGCGCTTACTGTGTGCAGAGCACTGTACTAAGCACTTGGGAAGTACAAGTTAGCAACATATAGAGACAGTCCCTACCCAACAGCGGGCTCACAGTCTAGAAGGGGGAGACAGAGAACAAAACAAAACATATTAACAAAATAAAATAAACAGAATAAATTTGTACAAGTAAAATAAATAGAGTAATAAACACGTACAAACATATACACATATATACAGGTGTTGTGGGGAGGGGAAGGAGGGGAGATGGGAGGAATGGGGAGGGGATGGATGGATGAGCCCGCTGTTGGGTAGGGACCGTCTCTCTATGTTGCCAACTTGTACTTCCCAAGCGATTAGTACAGTGCTCTGCACATAGTAAGTGCTCAATAAATACGATTGAATGAATGAATGAATGAATGGATGGATGGATGGATGGATGAATGGATGCGTGAATGGATGGATGAGTGAATGAATTAATGAACGGGTGGATGGATGGGTGAATGAATGAATGTGTGGATGGATGGATGAATGAACGGATGGGTGAATGGATGGATGGATGAAGTGTATTGTTAGTCGTGTAACCCTGTTCAGAACCCTGGAATTGCACATAATATCATCTCCTTTATATAAACCATTGCACTCTTTTTGCCCCCTACCACTTGTTAGTGAAACAAAGGCAAGTCAGGCTTGTGCAAAACACAATTAGACTGACAATTACAGTCTATTACACAATTACAAGACAATTACACAAATCTCAGACTGAGCCCCCTCCTTCCTCTCCCTCTCCTCCCCCCCCCCGCCTTACCTCCTTCCCCTCCCCACAGCACCTGTATATATGTATATATGTTTGTACAGATTCAATACTCTATTTATTTGTTTACCTTATTTGTACATATTTATTCTATTTATTTTATTTTGTTAGTATGTTTTGTTTTGTTGTCCGTCTCCCCCTTCTAGACTGTGAGCTCACCATTGGGTAGGAACCTCTCTAGATGTTGCCAACTTGTACTTCCAAAGCGCTTAGTACAGTGCTCTGCACACAGTAAGCGCCCAATAAGTGCGATTGAATGAATGACTGAATGGGTGGATGGATGGATGAATGAATGAATGGATGGGTGAGTGAATGAATGAATGAATGAATGAATGGATGAATAGATGGGTGGATGGATGGATGGATGAGTGAATGGATGGATAGATAGATGGATAGATGAATGGATGGATGGATGGGTAAATGAATGAATGGATGGATAGATGGATGGGTGGATGAGTGAATGAATGAATGGATGGATGTGATGGATGGATGAGTGAATGAATGAATGGATGGATAGATGGATGGATAGATGGATGGATGGATGAGTGAATGAATGGATAGATAGATGGATGGATGGATAGATGGATGGATAAGTGAATGAATGAATCGATGGATAGATGGATGGATGGATGAGTGAAAGAATGAATGGATGGATAGATGGAGGGATAGATGAGTGAATGAATGAATGGATGGATAGATGGAGGGATGGATGAGTGAATGAATGAATGGATGGATAGATGGAGGGATGGATGAGTGAATAAATGAATGGATGGATAGATGGAGGGATGGATGAGTGAATGAATGAATGGATAGATGGATGGATGAGTGAATGAATGAATGGATGGATGGATGATGAGTGAATGAATGAATGGATGGATAGATGGATGGATGAGTGAATGAATGAATGGATGGATGGATGACTAGATGGATGGTTGAGTGAATGAATGAATGCATGGATGGATAGATGGAAGAATGAATGGATGGACAGATGGATGAATGAGTGAATGAATGGATGGATAGATGGATGGATGGATGAGTGAATGAATGGATGGATGGATAGATGGATGGATGAGTGAGTGAATGAATGAATGGATGGATGGATGGATGGATGGATGAGTGAATGAATGAATGAATGGATGGATGAGTGAGTGAATGAGGGGGGCTGGGCAGTGGAGGAGGGAAACTAGAGTCCCGCCCCTCCCCCCCCCCCCGCCACCCCGTTCGGTCCGCGGCAGGAGCTTACGGCGGTGGCGCGCATGCGCGGCGGCTCCATAGCGCCCACTGCCCCGACGGGGGGCCGCGAGCGCCGCGACGCCCCCCAGCGGCCCCCAGCCGGCCCGGAAACAGCCCAACGGCCCGACGGCCCGACAGCCGGCCGGCCGGCCGGGAACTGACAGCCGCGCAGGCGCACACGGGCCGGAAACGGCGCCGGCGGAAGGAATGAGCCGGCGCGCCCCGCCGCGGAGGGGTTCTGCGTCACGCACAAACCGGGCCGGCCGGAAACGGGGGCCCGGGACTAAAGGGCCGCCGCCTCCTCACCGCCCCCCTGGCCCGCAACGCCCTCCCTCCGCACGTGTCCGCCTAGCGGGCTCCCTTCAATCAATCAATCAATCAATCAATCAATCGTATTTATTGAGCGCTCACTGTGTGCAGAGCACTGTGCTAAGCGCTTGGGAAGTATAGAGACAGTCCCTACCCAACACACAGTCTAGAAGGGGGAGGCAGACAACAAAACATGTGGCCAGGTGTCAGGTCATCAGAATAAATAGAAACAAAGCTAGATGCACATCCTTGACAAAGTAAATAGAATAGTAAATGTCTACAAGTAAAATGAATAGTGATAAATTCATTCATTCAATCGTATTTATTGAGCGCTTACTGTGTGCAGAGCACTGTGCTAAGCGCTTGGGAAGTACAAGTTGGCCACATAGGGAGACGGTCCCTACCCAACACACAGTCTAGAAGGGGGAGGCAGAGAACAAAACCAAACATACTAACAAAATAAAATAAATAGAATAAATATGTACAAGTAAAATAAATAAATAAATAGAGTAATAAATATATACAAACATATATACATATATACAGGTGCAGTAGGGAGCTCACCTCCTCCAGGAGGCCTGTGAGCCCACTGTTGGGTAGGGACCGTCTCTATATGTTGCCAACATGTACTTCCCAACCGCTTAGTACAGTGCTCTGCACACAGTAAGTGCTCAATAAATACGATTGATTGATTGATTGATTGATTCCCACACTGAGCCCCCTCCTTCCTCTCCTCCTTCCCCTCCCCACAGCACTTGTACATATGTCTGTCCAGATTTATCACTCTATTGTTTATCATTTATTACATATTTATTGCTCTACTTATTACAGATTTATTACTCTATTTATTTTATTACTCCATTTACTTTGTGCATATTTATTCTACTTATTTCATTTTGTTAATATGTTTTGTTTTGCTGTCCGTCTCCCCCTTCTAGACTGTGAGCCCGCTGTTGGGTAGGGACCGTCTCTAGATGTTGCCGACTTGGACTTCCCAAACGCTTAGTACAGTGCACACAGTAAGCGCTCAATAAATACGACTAAATGAATGAATGAATATGTTGCCAACTTGTACTTCCAAGCGCTTAATACAGTGCTCTGCACACAGTAAGCGCTCAATAAATACGACTGAATGAATGAATGAATATGTTGCCAACTTGTACTTCCAAGCGCTTAGTGCAGTGCTCTGCACACAGTAAGCGCTCAATAAATACGATTGAATGAATGAATGAATTTATCACTCTTTTTATTTTACTTGTACACATTTACTATTCTATTCATTTTGTCAATGATGTGCATCTAGCTTTATTTCTATTTATTTTGATGACTTGACACCTGTCCACATGTTTTGTTGTCTGTCTCACCCTTCTAGACTGTGAGCCCGTTGTCGGGTAGGGACCATCTCTATATGTTGCCTACTTGGACTTCCCAAGCGCTTAGTACAGTGCTCTGCACACAGTAAGCTCTCAATAAATACGATTGAATGAATGAATGAATGAATGAATGAATATGTTGCCAACTTGTACTTCCAAGCGCTTAGTCCAGTGCTCCGCACACAGTAAGCGCTCAATAAATACGATTGAAAGAATGAATTTATCACTATTTATTTTACTTGTGCACATTTACTATTCTACTTATTTTGTTAATGATGTGCATCTAGCTTTTCTTCTAGTTGTTCTGACGACTTGACACCTGTCCACCTGTTTTGTTCTGTTCTCTGTCTCCCCATTCTAGACTGTGAGCCCGCTGTCGGGTAGAGACCGTCTCTGTATGTTCCCAACTTGGACTTCCCAAGTGCTTAGTATAGTGCTCTGCACACAGTAAGCGCTCAATAAATACGACTGAATGAATGAATGAATGAATATGTTGCCAACATGTACTTCCAAGCGCTTAGTCTAGTGCTCTGCACACAGTAAGCACTCAATAAATACGACTGAATGAATGAATTTATCACTATTTATTTTACTTGTACACATTTACTATTCTATTTTATTTTGTCAATGATGTGCATCTAGCTTTACTTCTATTTCTTCTGACGACTTGACACCTGTCCACCTGTTTTGTTTTGTTGTCTATCTCCCCCTTCCAGACTGTGAGCCCGCTGTTGGGTAGGGACCGTCTCTATATGTTGCCAACTTGTCCTTCCCAAGCGCTTAGTACAGTGCTCTGCACACAGTAAGCGCTCAATAAATACGACTGAATGAATGAATGAACAAAATGAATGCTCTGCACACAATAAGTGCTCAATAAATACGATTGAATGAATAAACATCTATAATTCTGTTTATTTCTATTGATGCCATTGACGCCTATTTGTTACTCTATTTTATTTGAACATGTTTATTACCGTATTTTATTAATGAGGTGTATATAGCTATAATTATATTTATTCTGAGGGGATGGACGCCCGTCTACTTGTTTTGATGTCCGTCTCCCCCGCTTCTAGACTGTGAACTCACCTTGGGCAAGGATGGTCTCTCTCTGTTGCCGAATTGTACTTTCCAAGCACTTAGTACAGTGCTCTGCGCACAGTAAGTGCTCAATAAATACGATTGAATGAATGAATGATGCCTGTTCACTTCTTTTGATGCCTGTCTCCCCCCTTCTACACTATGAGCCCACTGTGGAAAGGGGTTGTCTCTCTATGTTGCCGAATTGTACTTTCCAAACGCTTACCATAGTGCTCTGCATACAATAAGCACTCAATAAATACGATTGAATGAATGAATGCTCTGCACACAATAAGCACCCAATAAATACGATTGAGTGCCCTGTTCACTGGCTTTGATGTCTGCCTCCTCCCTTCTAGACTGTGAACCCAGTGTGGGCAGGGATTGTCTCTCTTTGTTTCTGAATTGTACTTTCCAAGCGCTTAGTACAGTGTTCTGCACACAGTAAGCGCTCAGTAAATACGATTGAATGAAAGCTCTGCACACAATAAGCACTCAATAAATATGATTGAATGAATGAATGATGCCTGTTCATTTCTTTTGATGCCCATCTCCCCCCCTTCCAGACTGAGCCTGGTGTGGGCAGGGATTGTCTCTCTTCGTTGCCAAATTGTACTTTCCAAGCGCTTAGTACAGTGCTGTGCACACAGTAAGTGCTCAATAAATACGATTGAATGAATGAATGATGCCTGTTCACTTGTTTTGATGTCTGTCTCCCCCCTTCTAGACTGTGAGCCCGGTGTGGGCATGGACTGTCACTCTCTGTTGCCAAATTGTACTTCCCAAGTGCTTAGTACAGTGCTGTGCACACAGTAAGCGCTCAATAAATGTGATTGAATGAATGAATGATGCCTTCTTTTTTTGATGGCATTTATTAAGCACTTACTATGTGCAAAGCACTGTTCTAAGCGCTGGGGAGGTTACAAGGTGATCGGGTTGTCCCACAGGGGGCTCACAGTCTTAATCCCCATTTTACAGATGAGGCAACTGCGGCACAGAGAAGTTAAGTGACTTACCCAAAGTCACCCAGCTGACAACTGGCGGAGCCGGGATTTGAACCCATGTCCTCTGCACAGAGCGAACGAATAATAGCTGTGGTTCACTTCCTTTGATGCCTGTCTCCCCCCATCTAGACTATGAGCCCACTGTGGGCAGGGGTTGTCTCTATCTGTTGCTGAATTGTACTCTCCAAACGCTTACCACAGTGCCCTGCACACAATAAGCGCTCAATAAATACGATTGAATGAATGAATGAATGTTCTGCACACAATAAGCACCCAACAAATACGATCGAATGAACGAATGATACCCTGTTCATTGGCTTTGATGTCTGCCTCCCCCCTTCTAGACTGTGAGGTAAGTGACTTGTCCAAGGTCACACGACAAGATTCCCCCTTCTAGACTGTGAGCCCGCTGTTGGGTAGGGACCGTCTCTATATGTGGCCAACTTGGACTTCCCAAGAGCTTAGTACACTGCTCTGCACACAGTAAGCGCTCAATAAATACGACCGAACGAATGAATGACAGGAAAATAGCAGATCCGGGATTAGAACCCAGGTTCCCTGATTCCCAGACCTTTCCATCGGGTCACGCTGCACTCCCCCATGTCCTGGGTCGGAACTGTAACCATATTCCTGAGGAAAAGACGCTGTTCCTTTCCCACTCTTACTCTTCTATCCACTCACTTCTGTTCCCTTAGGAGGAGGAGGAAGAAGAGAAGGAGGAGGAAGAAAAGGAGCAGGAGGGGATGAGAAGAAGGAGACGGAGGAATAATAGGAGTAGAAATTATATTGTTGAGTGTTTACAGAGTATAATGTAATAATAATAATGATGTTATTAAGCACTTAGTATGTGCAAAACACTGTTCTAAGCACTGGGAAGGTGATCACAAGGTGATCAGGTTGTCCCACGGAGGGCTCACAGTCTTCATCCCTGTTTTACAAATGAGGTCACTGAGGCCCAGAGAAGTGAAGTGACTTGACCAAAGTCACCCAGCTGACAATTGGCAGAGCAGGGATTCGAACGCATGACCTCTGACTCCAACGCCCGGGCTCTTTCCAATGAGCCACGCTGCTTTTCTAATGTACTGTAATAATAATACTAATTCTGGTATTTCTTAAGTGCTTACTGTGGGCCAGGCACTGTGCTGAGCGCTGGGGTGGAGACAAGCAAATCGGGTTGGACACAGTCCCTGCCCCACGTGGGGCTCACAGTCTCAACCCCCATTTTACAGATGAGGTAACTGAGGCCCAGAGAAGTGAAGGGACTTGCCCAGGGTCACATGGCAGACAGGTGGCAGGAATCCCAGCTCTGCCACTTGTCTGCAGTGTGACCTTGGACAAGTTACTTCAGTTCTCTGGGCCTCAGTTACCTCATCTGTTGTAATAATGTACTATTATAGATATTATAATAATATACAATAATACAATAAACATTAAATACAATATCATGCATAATAATTTATTATTATATTAATTTATTATAGCATATGATGTTATATATTATAATATATTAATATAATATGATTTTACATAATATTGATATTAATGTTATATTGATATGTATCATGATGTTGTGATATTATGATATTATATAATATAAATATATACCATATAATATATTACCTATAATATAATATAATAATATTATTTATTATGTTATTTTATAACATGTATATTATATTAGGTATCATATATTGTTGTGATATGTGTTATATAATATAATATATTGATATAGCATTAATATAATATAATGCATAATAATATACTGTAATATAATATAATATAGTGTGATGTGATGATGTGATGTGATGTGATTGATATGATATACGATATAATATAATAAAAAAATATTATATGTTATATAGTATGTATTATAATATAATATATTAATATAATATGATATACAATAATAATTATTATGGTATATGTTAAGCACTTACTATGTGCCAAGCACTGTTCTAAGGGCTAGATACAAGGTAATCAGGTAAAATGGGGATTGAAACTGTGAGCCCCACATGGGACAGGGGCTGTATTCAACCTAATAAACTCGTATCTACCCCTGGCACATAATAAGTGCTTAATAAATACCACAATTATTGTTACTATTATGTCCAACCTGATTAACTTGTATCTACCCCAGTACTTAGAGCAATGCTTGGCCCCTAGTAAGTGCTTAACAAAAAGAAGAAGGAGGAGGAGAAGGAAAAGGAGAAGAAGAAGAATTCCTAATCTGTATCTTCAAGGCCCTGCTGAGAGCTCACCTCCTCCAGGAGGCCTTCCCAGACTGAGCCCCTTCCTTCCTCTCCCCCTCGCCCCCCTCTCCATCCCCCCATCTTACCTCCTTCCCTTCCCCACAGCACCTGTATATATGTATATATGGTTGTACATATTTATTACTCTATTTATTTATTTGTTTATTTTACTTGTACATATCTATCCTATTTATTTTATTTTGTTAGTATGTTTGGTTTTGTTCTCTGTCTCCCCATTTTAGACTGTGAGCCCACTGTTGGGTAGGGACTGTCTCTATATGTTTCCAATTTGTACTTCCCAAGCGCTTAGTACAGTGCTCTGCACATAGTAAGCCCTCAATAAATACGATTGATGATGATGATGATGATCTCCAGCCCTGATATAAATAATAATAATGATGATGGCATTTGTAAAGCGCTTACTATGTGCAAAGCACTGTTCTAAACTGATCTCTCTCCATTTCTGTAGTCTCTATTTGGATGTCCAGCCGACAACTCAAGCATAACACGTTCAAAACGGAACTCCTCATCTTTCCACCCCCTCCACCCCGCGACTCTTCCATCCCCGGAGACGGGAACTCCATTCTCCCGGTCTCGCAACCCCGTAACCTTGGTGTTATCTTCAACTTATCCCTTTCGTTCAACCCACAGAGTCAAATCTGCCACCAAATCCTGCGATTCCATCGTCACTTGCTAAAATCTGCCCTTTCCTCTCCATCCAAACGGCTACCCCGTTGATCCTGCCTCGACTCTCTCACCAACCTCCTTGTTGAACTCCGCGCCTCCTGTCTCTCCCCACTCCGTTCCATATGTCACTCCGCTGCATGGATCATTTTGCCAAGGGAAAAGCTCGGCCCGTGTTTCCCCCACTCCCCAAGAATCTCCAGCGTTGGCCACATCGAACAGAAACACCTTCCCGTTGGCTTTAAAACACTGGATCACCTTGGCCCCTCCCATCTTATCTCACCGATTTTCTACTACAACCCAGAATGTCACGTCTCTCCCCTAACACCAACCCACTCACTAAATCCAGCTCCGCCAATCGTCAGCTGTGTGACTTTGGACAAGTCGCTTAACTTCTCTGTGCCTCAGTTCCCTCATCTGTAAAATGGGGATGAAGACTGTGAGCCCCCCGTGGGACAACCTGATCACCTTGTAACCTCCCCCGCGCTTAGAACAGTGCTTTGCACATTGTAAGTGCTTAATAAATGCCATTATTATTATTACGTCCATCTCATATCTCTTACCGCCAACCCCTCACCCATATCCTGCCTCAGCTCTGCAACTCCCTCCCACTTCATACCTGATAGATGATCACTCTCCCTGCCTTCCAAGCATTATTAAGGTCACATCTTAAGTAGTCCATCCTTTTCCACACTCGCCCTTCTGCGATTCCCTTGCACTGGATCTATTCCCTTCATTCGCCCCGTCCTCAGCCCCACGGCACTTATGTACGTATCCGTAATTTATTTTAATGTCCGTCTCCCCCTCTGGACCGTAAGCTCCTTTTGGGCGGGGGACATGTCTACCAACTCTGTTATAGTGTAGTCCCCCAGGCACTTAGTACAATGCTCAGCACACAGTCAGAACTCAATAATGTTAGATTGATTGATAGTGGAAAAACCACAGACCTGGAAATCAGAGGATCTGAGTTCTAATCCTCGATCTAGACTGTGAGCCCGTTGTTGGGTAGGAACCATCTCTATATGTTGCCAACTTGTACTTCCCAAGCACTTAGTACAGTGCTCTGCACACAGTAAGTGCTCAATAAATATGGTTGAATCTATCACTTTCCTGCTGTGCAATTTGGGGCAGAGTCCTCTGTGCTTCAGTTTACTCATCGGTAAAATACCTGGTCTCCCTCCTGCTTAGATCGTGAGCCCCTTGTGGGACGGGGACGGTGTCTGGCCTGACCGACCTAAATCTACCGTAGCTCTTAGTCCAGTGTTTAGCACACAGTAAGCGCTTAATGAATACCACAATTATTATTCCCCGTCTGTGATTCCACCACAGCCCATTTCCTCTGAGAGCTGAGAGGCTCCCCACCCGGTGCCGGGAATGGAAAGGGATTGGGTTATAGGTTCTCATTTGTTTATTTAATGTCAGAAAGGTTTGATCCCTGTCCATTAATTAGGATAAGGGTTAGGGTTTGATAATAATAATACTAATGGCATGTATTAAGCGCTTACTATGTGCAACACACTGTTCTAAGCGCTGGGGAGGTTACAAGGTGATCAGGGTGTCCCACGAGGGGCTCACAGTCTTAATCCCCATTTTTCAGATGAGGGAACTGAGGCCCAGAGAAGTGAAGTGACTTGCCCAGGGTCACCCAGCTGACAATTGGCGGAACCGGGATTTGAACCTCTGACCTCTGACTCCAAAGCCCGGGCTCTTTCCACTGAGCCACGCTGCTTCTCTCTGTAGTTCAGGCATCTACCTTTACGGAGAAGTTAGGGGTTGGGGTTCCAGAGAGGAACCCAGGAGTCCAGGTGCAGAGGACACAAGGCTCTGTTGTCCTTCCTTTCCCGCTAGACCCGGGGACACCGACGTATCCCTGAAAAACTGGCCATTCCCCCCAAGGGCGGGACCAGGAAATCACCCTTGGCTCAGTTTCCCCCAGTCAGTTCCCGTGCTCCAGCTTCAGTTCTCTCCCTCGATGGGGTGGGAGCTAGGACACATCCAGCGTGGGTAGGGACCGTCTCTATCTGTTGCCAACCTGTACTTCCCAAGCGCTTAGTACAGTGCTCTGCACACAGTAAGCGCTCAATAAATATGATTGAATGAATGAATGAATGAATCCGGCGGAAAGGAGGGTCTCCTGGCTCAGGAGGGGAGGGAGGAGGAACAGAAGACACGACGCCGAGGCCCTCGCATTCCCGCTAGAATTCCAGGTTGAACATGCCTACTGATTCTGTTGTACCCTCCCATGTGCTTAATACAGTGCTCTGCACAGAGTAAGCACTCAATAAACGCCATTGATCAATTGATTGGTTGTTTATTCCGTGCCCCACCTCCCATCTTGGTCAACAAACTGGGTGAGGAAACATTCCCTTTAGTTTAATTTGAACTGTCTAGACTGTGAGCCCGTTTCTAGGCTGTGAGCCCGTTGTTACGTAGGGACTGTCTCTGTATGTTGCCAACTTGTACTTCCCAAGCGCTTAGCACAGTGCTCTGCACACAGTAAGCACTCGATAAATACGATTGAATGAATGAATAAATGAACTTTCCACCCCCGCACTCCGCTGAGTCCCTTGTCTCAGGATTTGGTACCTGATTATTTTGCGTCTGCCCGATCCAACCACTCCGCGTCTTTGTTGACTTCCCTCATGACCCTCTTGAGCCTTGTCTTCCCAGACTGGAGAATCCCAAACTTTCTAGTCTGTCCTAAGATGGAAGTTTTCCCTTCCCTCGATCACCTCCATTCCCTTCTCTGGTTCTTCTTAGCTCCTCTCCTTCCTTCCCAAGCTGTGGTCACCAGAACGACCCACGGTTTTCCAGTTGCGGAGCAGACCACGGTTTTCTACAGTGACAGGACTCCGCTTTTTGTCTAGTTTTCTGCCCTCTTCCTGAATACTGCTTCACCTCAGTTACTGCTCTTGATCGGTTGCATAAAACTCGAATGTTAAGCAAAAGGGCACTACACAAAGTTTAGTCTCTCTGGATGTGAGATCTTAGAGACAGTAAGATGCTGAAGACGATACCAAGGTTGCAGGCTTCTGAGAGAGGAAGTATGGCGACGGTGTATGCTGCGATGGGAAATTTAGGAGGGAAGACGAGGAGCTCCGTTTGAGCCACGATGACTTTATGATGCCTGGAGGACATCCATGTGGTGATGTCCAGGAGACAAGAGGAAATGGAAGTTGTGGAATAGATGAGAAGTAGGGTTTACAGAGGTAATCGGTCATTCGATCGTATTTATCAAGTGCTTACAGTGGGCAGAGCACTGTACTAAATGCTTGGAAAGTACAATTCGGCAACAAAGAGAGACAACCCAGTTATTCATTGAGCACCCATTTGGTGTACCTTTGGGAAGTACAGATTGAAGATGTGATACATTCCCGTCCACGAGAAGCTTACCTTCTAACGGGGTAGACAAATTTAAAAACAATTACACGAGCCATCGGACTAACTCAACTGAATAGATACACACACACAGCTCTAGAGCTGAAGTCGAGTACGACTATTTTCACGAGTAGTCGAGTTGCACACATCTCTAGAGCTGAAGTCGAGTCCGACTATTTTCACGAGTAGGCGAGTTGATCGAAGGGTTTCTGCGGGAGGAGAGGAGAAGGGTGGAGTGCAAATGTTTTAAGAAAGTGAGAAGGGATGAGGTCAGTTGCAGGTGGAGAACTGCCCATCTCCCTCCATATCACACCCAAACCGGCACCACCACTGACTTCAAGGGCCTCCACTGATTCTGTCCACTTGACTCAACTAATTCCGACACCCCGACGTTTACCAAGCCAAAAGCCTCCTAGAGCACTGGTGCAATTATTCCCCTCAACACTGGTGCCTCTATATGGATATTGAATTATTCTGATTCCACCATTTCTAAACGTTTTTACTTCCGTCTCCTCCATTAGAGCATGAGCATCATTTGGGAGGGAAGATGAAGAGTTCAGTTGGAGCCATGATGACTTTATGATGCCTGGAGGACATCCGTGTGGTGAGGTCCAGGAGACGAGAGGAAATCATCATCAATCGCATTTATTGAGCGCTTACTGTGTGCAGAGCACTGTACTATGAATTTGTGGAATAGACGAGAAGTAGGGTTTAAAGAGGTTCATTCGATCGTATTTATCGATCTCAGGGACTGTGTCCTGGGCTTAGTATAGAGGAATTTGTTATTCATTCATTCAATCGTATTTATTGAGCGCTTACTGTGTGCAGAGCACTGTACTAAGTGCTTGGGAAGTACAAATTGGCAACATATAGAGACGGTCCCTACCCAACAGCGGGCTAAGCACTTACTATGTGCCAAGCACCGTTCTAAGCACTGGGGTAGATGCAAGTTTATCAGATGGGACCACAAGGCTCCCACTCTGAATTGGAGGGACGAGGGTTTAATCCCCATTCTCCAGGTGAGGCAACCGAGGCCCGGGGAAGTTAAGTGACTTGCCCAAGGTCACACAGCAAGCAGTTGGCAGAGACGGAATTAGAACCCAGGTCCTCCGGTTCCCAGGTCTGCGCTCTTCCCACTAGTTCATGCTGCTTCATTACTTCTTTTACCACAGCTATCGATAGCATCAGTAATGTGATTGAGTCTCTTCCACCAAAGAATTGCTGCAACAGACCTCAACACACAGACATTCGCTGGAGGCCAGCTGGGTGGGGGCAGAGAGGGGGAGAAAAGAGAGGAAGGAGCAAGGCCGAAATGGGGGTCAGGGGATTTATTTATCTACGTATTCATTCATTCATTCAATCGTACTTATTGAGCGCTTACTGTGTGCAGAGCACTGGACTAAGCCCTTGGGAAGTACGAGTCGGCAACATATAGTACTTGTTTATCTGTCTAATTATGTATCTGTAGAAACGTCTGTCCCCCCCCAGACTGTGATCTCACCTTGGGCAGGAATGTGTCCGTTGGTTGTCATATTGTCCCCTCCCACGTGCTTAGTACAGTGCTTTGCAAACAGTGAGCGCTCAATAAATACCACCGAATGAATGAATGGAAGAAGAACTCACCTGTTTGCTGTCGCTGCCACACTTCGCCTCCCTCACCAAGAACGTCAGTCCTCTGGTCCATCCAGGGTCGGCCGGACCACCCGGTTAGACGATGCCGTGTCCCCTGCAGATGCAGAGGTGACAACAGCCTCGACCTCCCCCTGGCATGAACCGACCCACTCGGGGACCGTGAGGGAACGGTAGTTTCTGGCCACACCAGACGTGTTCATCCAACTGAGAGTCACTTCATCTGCGTTCTCGACCGTGAGCCCGTCGCTGAGTCGGGGCCATCCCTGTCTGTTGCCGAACTGTACTTTCCAAGCGCTTAGTCCAGAGCTCTGCACATAGTAAGCGCTCAATAAATACGAATGAATGAATGAATGAATGGCAGTGATAGCAAACCTTCATTAACTCAGTCACGAAAGAATGTTTAGTAATAATAATAATGATGGCATATATTAAGCCCTTACTATGTGCCAAGCACTGTCCTAAGCGCTGGGGTGGTTACAAGGTGATCAGGTTATCCCGGGGGGCTCACAGTCTTAATCCCCATTTCTACAGATGAGGTAACTGAGACACAGAGAAGTGAAGTGACTTGCCCAAAGTCACACAACTGACAATTGGCGGAGCAGGGATTTGAACCCATGACCTCTGACTCCAAAGCTTGTGTTCTTTTCCACTGAGCCACGCTGCTTCTCACTAATAATAATTGTGAGCCCATATACACCGTACTATTCCTTCTACTTTTTTATTATTTTATTAATGATGTGTATATAGCTATAATTCTATTTATTTATATTGACCCTATTGATGCCTGTCTACTTGTTTTGTTTTGTTGTCTGTCTCCCCCCTTCTAGACCGTGAGCCCATCGTTGGGTAGGGATTGTCTATATTTGTTGCCGAATTGCACTTTCCAAGCACTTAGTACAGTAATAATAATACTAATGATAATGATGGCATTTATTAAATGCTTACTATATGCAAAGCACTGTTCTAAGCACTGGGGAGGTTACAATGTGAATAATGATAATTCATTCAATCATATTTATTGAGCGCTGTGTGCAGAGCACTGTACTAAGCACTTGGGAAGTAACAAGTTGGCAACATATAGAGATGGTCCCTACCCAACAGTGGGCTCACAGTCTAGAAATAATGATGGCATTTATTTTATTTTATTTTTTGATGGCATTTATTAAGTGCTTACTATGTGCAAAGCACTGTGTGCTCTGCATTCAGTAAGCGCTCAATAAATACAATTGAATGAGTGAATGAATGGTAGTGATGGCAAACACTCTAACTCAGTCACGAAAGAATGTTTAGTAATAATAATAATGATGGCATTTATTAAGCGCTTACTATGTGCAAAGCACTGTTCTAAGCGCTGGGGAGGTTACAAGGTGATCGGGTTGTCCCATGGGGGGCTCGCAGTCTTAATCCCCATTTTACAGATGAGGTAACTGAGGCACAGAGAAGTTAAGTGACTTACCCAAAGCCACCCAGCTGACGCCTGGCGGAGCCGGAATTTGAACCCATGTACTCTGCACAGAGCGAATGAATAATAACTGCGGTTTTTGTTGAGCACTTACTCCGTGCCAAGCTCTCAACTAAGCACTGGGGAAGATAAAATGCAATCAGATCAGACACAGCCCCTGACCCACACATGGCCCTTACAGGAGGGAGAAAGAACTGGCATTCAAACTCATTTTACACGTGAGGGAATGGAGATAGAGATGTTCAAATGATCGGTTTAGAACTCCTAATTTCCCATCTTGCGCTCTTTCCACTAGGCCCACACCACTTCTCAACTTCAGGGCATCTCGACAATGCCCAGGACACTGTGCTAGGGGCTCAGTATACGCGGAGCGACCTACCGGCTGCCTTCGGGGGTCTTCTGTGTGCAGAATATTCAGTCCTTCTGTGGGTATCTACTTTTTTTAATTTGCATTTATTAAGTGCTTACTATGTGCAAAGCACTATCCTAAGCACTGAATCTACTTGATGCAGAGAACTGTACTGAGCAGCTAACGTGCGCAGAACACTGAGTTTCCTCTTATTATTATTACTGGGCAATTAATGTGTACGGGACACTTACTGTGTTTAGAACATCGTATTGGGTGTCCATCGGGAACAAAGTTCTGCAGCGGCAATCTACCATGTGCAGAGTTCCGTGCTGTGGATGTAAAATTTGCAGCGCGTTGACTGCCGATCACCACCTTCTCCCGCTCCTTTTCCATCTCCTCCTTCGCCTCCTCGTCCTCCGCCTCCTCCCTGCCTCAGGTCAGCTCTGTCTACATGCCACTGTCAGCTTGGCGACCACCAGGCCGCTCGCCCCGGGTAGAAAGCCCCCTAAGAGAGGGAGAGAGCTTGAGATGTCTGGGCACTGCCTCTGGGGTTCTTCTCCAGACGGTGAGCGGCCGGCCGGGCCGCTGGCCACCTACCTGATTGAGGAAATCGAAACTAGCAGGCATGATCTACCTAAAATCGTCCCTGCTCCTCTTCAGTCCTGCCCTCCTCCTTTCCCTTCTTCAACACTCCCATCCTTCACAGCGGTATCTCAAGAGGCGATCTGTCTTCTCTCAAAATCCATCCCCACTCATCTGCTCATCGCATGTCATCCCTCCCCACCTCATTAAAATACTTCCCCCGTCCCTTCTTCCCTTCCCTTCAACCGTTCGCTCTCCAATGGCTTCTTCCCCACTGCTTTCATCCATTCGGTCGTATTTACTGAGCGCTTCCTGTGTGCAGAGCACTGTACTAAGCGCTTGGGAAGTACAAGTCGGCAACATATAGAGACGGTCCCTACCCAACGACAGGCTCCCGTCTCTCCTAGCCCTCCCTTGACCCCACAATTCCCTCCAGTTATCACCTCATCTCCCTCCTACCGTTGTTTTCCAAACTCCACGTGTCCTCTACACCCGTATCTCCAGGTCCTCTCCTCCAATTCTCTCCCAGACCCCATCCCCTCGGCTCCACGGAAACCACCCTCTAAAGTTCACAGGTGATCCCCTTCTTGACAACTCCGACGGCCTCTACTCCATCCTAATCCTTCTCGACCTCACAACTTCAACACTGTCAACCCCCTCCGCCTTCTTCCGGAAACATTATCCACCCTTGGCTTCACTGGCACTATGCTACCACTCTGGCCACTCGTCCTCAGCCTCTGTCTCGGGTTTCTTCTGTGCCGTCCACCCCCTAACTGTGGGGGTCCCTCAAGTCTCCGTTCTGGGTTCCCCTTCTCTTCTCCATCTACCCCCACTCCCTTGGAAAACTCATTCACTCCCATGGCTTCAACTACCACCTCTAAGCGGATGATTCCCAAATCTGCGTCTCCAGTCCCGATACCTCTCCCCCCCTGCAGTCTTGAATTTCCTCCTGCTTTCATGTCCCGCCAAGACCTCAAGCTTAACGTGTCCAAAACGGACCTCATTATTTTCCCACCGAAACTCTGTCCGCCCCGCCGATTTTCCCATCGTTGTAGACAACGCCACCATCCTTCCTGTCTCGCAAGCCCATAACCTTGGCGTTGTTCTTGACTCCTCTCTCTGATTCAACCCACATATGCTATCACGCACATAGTCATTCATTCGTTCTTTCAATAGTATTGATTGAGCGCTTGCTGTGTGCAGAACACCGTACTAAGCGCTTGGAAAGCACAATTTGGCAACAGAGACAATCCCTACCTAACGGGCTTACAGTCTAGAAGGGGGGAGAATGACAACAAAACAAAACAAAGCAAGGGGACAGGCATCGATAGCATCAATGTAAATAAACTAAATTATATAGACACATCATTAATAAAATAAATAGAATAGTAAATATGTACATATATACACAAGTGCTGTGGGGTGGGGAGGGGTGTTGGAGCAGAAGGAGGGACTAGGGGCCATTGGGAAGGAAGGAGGAGCGGAGGAAAAGGGGGCTCAGTCTGGGAAGGCCTCATGGAGGAGGTGAGCTCTCAGTAGGGCTCTGAAGGGAGGAAGAGAGCTAGCTTGGCGGATTGGCAGAGGGAGGGCATTCCGGGCCAGGGGGAGGATGTGGGTCGGGGGCCAACGGCGGGACGGGTGAGAACGAGGCCCAGTGAGAAGGTGAGCAGCAGAGGAGCGGAGGGTGTGGGCTGGGCTGGAGAAGGATAGAAGGGAGGTGAGGTAGGAGGGGGCGAAGGGATGGAGAGCTTTGAAGCCGAGGGTGAGGAGTTTTTGCTTGATTTGAAGGTTGAGAGGCAACCCCTGGAGATTTCTGAGGAGGGGAGTGACATGCCCAGAGCATTTCTGTACAAAGAGAATCCAGGCAGCAAAGAGAACCTTGATAGTTCAATCTCTCATCCTATCCTGACTGGATGACTGCATCAGCCTCCTCTCTGATCTCCCATCCTCCTTTCTCTTCCCACTTCAATCTGTATTTCCCTCTGCTGCCCGGATTCTCTCTGTACAGAAACGCTCTGAAGGCTTCGGCAAACATATCCCTTCCCCGGTATTTTGATGCTTCCGGGGAGATACCTGACAGTGTGGGTTTTAGGGCCAGATGACATATTTTGAGGTGCTGCCCAAAGAGCAATGGCCTGGTAGTTAGAAGTCCTGGGTTCTAATCCTAACTCTGCCACTTGTCTGCTCTGTGACCTTGGGCGAGTCAGATCACTTCTCTGGACCTCGAGTTTCCTCATCTGTGAAATCATCCCTAGACCTCTCAGCGGCCTTATCCTTGAAACTTTATCCAACCTTGGCTTCAGCGATAATAGCCTCTCTTGGTTCTCCTTCTATGTCCCTCTCGGTTTCTTTTGCTGGCCCTTCCTCTGTCTCCCACCCTCCGACAGTGGGGGTCCCGCAGAGCTCAGTTCTGGATCCCCTTATAGTCATTCAAATAAATTATTGATAAGGAGCTCAGTGGAAAAAGCCTGCACTTGGGAGTCAGAGGTCGTGGGTTCAAATACCGCCTCCGCCAATTGTCGGCTGGGTGACAATTTGGGCGAGTCACTTCACTTCTCTGGGCCTCAGTTCCCTCATCTGGAAAATGGGGATGAAGACTGTGAGCCCCCCGCGGGACAACCCGATCACCTTATATCCTCCCCGGCGCTTAGAACAGTGCTTTGCACATAGTAAGCGCTTAACAAATGCCATCATCATTATTATTATTATAAGGGAAGCAACAGAGTCTAAAAGAGATGCAGTGTGGCCTAGCGGAAAGAGCACGGACCTGGGTTCCAATCCCAACTCCACCAAACGCCTCCTATGTGACCTTGGGCAAGTCACTTTAACTTCTCCCTGCCTCAGTTTCCTTATAATAATAATGATGATGATAATAATAATAATGTTGGTATTTGTTAAGCGCTTACTATGTGCGAAGCACTGTTCTAAGTGCTGAGGGGATACAAGGTGATCAGGTTGTCCCACGGGGGGCTCACAGTCTTCATCCCCATTTTACAGATGAGGTCACTGAGGCCCAGAGAAGTGAAGTGACTTGCCCAAAGTCACATAGCTGACAAGTGGCGGTGCCAGGATTAGAACCCATGACCTCTGACTCCCAAGCCCAGGCTCTTTCCACTGAGCCACGCTGCTTCTTATCTGTAAAATGGGGATTCATTACCGATTCCCCCTCCTATTTAGATGGTGAACCCCATATAAGGCGGGGGCTGTGTTCAGCCTGATTAACTCGTATCTACCCCGGCACTTAGAACAGTTCTCGACACGTAGTACACGCTTAGGAAATAAGACAACAGCAACAACAAAAACAAAAATAATAATATGTACACAAGTAATAATAATGGCATTTATGAAGCACTTACTAGGTGCAAAGCACTGGTCTAAGCACTGGGGAGGTTACAGGGTGATGAGGTTGTCCCACGGGGGGCTCACAGTCTTAATCCCCATTTTACAGATGAGGTCACTGAGGCCCAGAGAAGTGAAGTGACTTGCCCAAAGTCACACAGCTGACAAGTGGTGGAGCCGGGATTTGAACCCATGACCTCTGACTCCAAAGCCCGGGCTCTTTCCACTGAGCCACACTGCTTAAGTGTTGTGTTGCTGGGAATGGAGTAAGTCGCTCGTGACTCACTCCCGTGGCTCTCCGCAGGCTGCTTTCCGACACCGTTCTCTCTCCACGTGGCTTAGTGGAAAGAGCAGGGGCTTCGGAGTCAGCGGTCATGGGTTCTAATTCCGGCTCCGCCGCTCTCATTCACTCATTCGTTCATTCAATCGTATTTATTGAGCGCTTACTGTGCACAGAGCACTGGACTAAGCGCTTGGCAAGTACAATCTGGCAACAGATAGAGACGGTCTCGCCGCAACAACAGGGTCACGGTCTAGAGGGGGGAGACAGACAACAAAACAAAACAAGTAGACAGGTGTCAATGCTATCAAAATAAATAGAATTATAGCTCTATACAGAACATTAATAAAATAAGTAGAGTGATAAATATGCACAAATATACACACGTGCTGTGGGGAGGGGAAGGGGGAAGAGCAGCAGGAAGGAGTGGGAGGCGGTGCAGAAGAAAAAGGGGGGCTCAGTCTGGGAAGGCCTCCGGGAGGAGGTGAGCTCTCAGTAGGGCTTTGAAGGGAGGAAGAGAGCTAGCTTGGCCGATGTGCGGAGGGAGGGCATTCCAGGCCAGGGGGATGACGTGGGCCGGGGGTCGACAGCGGGACAGGTGAGAACGAGGCACGGTGAGGAGATTAGCGGCAGAGGAGCGGAGGGTGCGGGCTGGGCTGTAGAAGGAGAGAAGGGAGGTGAGTGAGGAGGGGGCGAGGGGATGGACAGCCTTGAAGCCAAACGTGAAGAGCTTGCCAGCTGGATGACTTTGGACAAGTCACTTCACTTCTCTGTGCCTCAGTTCCCTCCTCTGTAAAAGGGGGACAAAGACTGTGAGCCCCACGTGGGACAACCTGATCACCTTGTATCTACCCCAGCATTTAGAACAGTGCTTGGCACATAGTAAGTGCTTAACAAATACCGTCATTATTATTATAATTCCTACGGGCCGGTCCAAGATGAAGGAGGCAGGAATGGATGGCATCGAGCCCTCCCAAGCACTTGCTACAGTGCTAGGACTGAGCCCCCCTTTTCCTCTCCTCCTCCCCATCCCCCCCGTCCTACCTCCTTCCCCTCCCCACGGCACCTGTATATACCTTTATACAGATTTATTACTCTATTTATTTCACTTGTACTTATTTACTATTCTATTTATTTTGTTAATAATGTGCATTTAGCTTGAATTCTATTTGTTCTTACGACTGGACACCCATCCACATGTTTTGTTTCGTCGTCTGTCTCTCCCCCTTCTAGACTGTGAGCCCGTTGTTGGGTAGGGACCGTCTCTATATGTTGCCGACTTGGACTTCCCAAGCGCTTAGTACAGTGCTCTGCACACGGTAAGCGCTCAATAAATACGATTGAATGAATGAATAAATGAATAAATATCATTCACCGATTGATTTTCTTAGTGAGTGACTGCACAGAGCTTCTTGGATTTGAAGGGGCAGGTCAGACAGGCTCATCCCCAGAAGCGGAAATGGCTGTCGCCCCCATTTCTAGACTGGGAGCCTGTTGTCGGATAGGGGCCGTCTCTATATGTTGCTGAGTTGGACTTCCCAAGCGCTTAGTACAGTGCTCTGCACACAGTAAGCGCTCAATAAATATGAGATTAAATAAATGAATCATCATCATCATCATCAATCGCATTTATTGACCGCTTACTATGTGCATGTGCAGAGCACTGTACTAAGCGCTTGGGAAGTACAAATTGGCAACATATAGAGACAGTCCCAACCCAACAGTGGGCTCACAGTGTAAAAGGGGGAGACAGAGAACAAAACCAAACATACTAACAAAATAAAATAAATAGAATAGATATGTACAAATAAAATAAATAAATAAATAAATAGAGTAAAAAATATGTACAAACATATATACATATATACAGGTGCTGTGGGGAAGGGAAGGAGGTAAGATGGGGGGGATGGAGAGGGGGACGAGGGGGAGAGGAAGGAAGGGGCTCAGTCTGGGAAGGCCTCCTGGAGGAGGTGAGCTCTCAGCAGGGCCTTGAAGGGAGGAAGAGAGCTAGCTTGGCGGATGGGCAGAGGGAGGGCATTCCAGGCCCGGGGGATGACGTGGGCCGGGGGTCGATGGCGGGACAGGCGAGAGCGAGGTACGGTGAGGAGATCAGCGGTGGAGGAGCGGAGGGTGCGGACTGGGCTGTAGAAGGAGAGAAGGGAGGTGAGGTAGGAGGGGGCGAGGTGATGGACAGCCTTGAAGCCCAGGGTGAGGAGTTTCTGCCTGATGCACAGATTGATTGGTAGCCACTGGAGATTTTTGAGGAGGGGAGTAATATTCCCAGAGTGTTTCTGGACAAAGATAATCCGGGAAGCAGCATGAAGTATGGATTGAAGTGGAGAGAGACACGAGGATGGGAGATCAGAGAGAAGGCTGATGCAGTAGTCCAGACGGGATAGGATGAGAGCTTGAATGAGCAGGGTAGCGGTTGGGATGGAGAGGAAAGGGCGGATCTTGGCAATGTTGCGGAGCTGAGACCAGCAGGTTTTGGTGACGGCTTGGATGTGAGGGGTGAATGAGAGAGCGGAGTCGAGGATGACACCAAGGTTGCGGGCTTGTGAGACGGGAAGGATGGTAGTGCCGTCAACAGAGATGGGGAAGTCAGGGAGAGGGCAAGGTTTGGGAGGGAAGACAAGGAGTTCAGTCTTCGACATGTTGAGCTTTAGGTGGCGGGCAGACATCCAGATGGAGATGTCCTGAAGGCAGGAGGAGATGCGAGCCTGGAGAGAGGGGGAGAGAGCAGGGGCAGAGATGTAGATCTGGGTGTCATCAGCGTAGAGATGATAGTTGAAGCCGTGGGAGCGAATGAGGTCACCAAGGGAGTGCGTGTAGATCGAGAACAGAAGGAGACCAAGCACTGAACCTTGGGGAACCCCCACAGTAAGGGGATGGGAGGGGGAGGAGGAGCCTGTAATAGAGACTGAGAAAGAATGACCGGAGAGGTAAGAGGAGAACCAGGAGAGGACGGAGTCTGTGAAGCCAAGGTCAGATAGCGTGTTGAGAAGAAGGGGGTGGTCCACAGTGTCAAAGGCGGCTGAGAGGTCGAGGAGGATTAGGACAGAGTAGGAGCCGTTGGATTTGGCAAGCAGGAGGTCATTGGTGACCTTTGAGAGGGCAGTTTCCGTGGAATGTAGGGGACGGAAGCCAGACTGGAGGGGGTCGAGGAGAGAGTTGTTGTTGAGGAATTCTAGGCAGCGAGTGTAGACAACTCGTTCAAGGAGTTTGGAAAGGAATGGTAGGAGGGATATGGGGCGATAACTAGAAGGTGACGTGGGGTCAAGAGAAGGTTTTTTTAGGATGGGAGAGACATGGGCATGTTTGAAGGCAGAGGGGAAGGAACCAGTGGAGAGTGAGCGGTTGAAGATGGAAGTTAAGGAGGGGAGAAGGGATGGAGCGAGAGATTTCATAAGATGAGAGGGAATGGGGTCAGAAGCACAGGTGGCCGGAGTAGCACTTGAGAGGAGGGAGGAGAGCTCCTCTGAGGACACTGCTGGGAAGGATGGGAGAGTAGCAGAGAGTGTTGAGAGCCGGGGGGATGGAGAAAGGGGGAAGAGACTTTGGGGAGGTCGGACCTGATGGATTTAATTTTGTTAATGAAGTAGGAGGCCAGATCGTTGGGGGTGAGGGAAGGAGGAGGGGGAGGAACCGGGGGCCTGAGAAGGGAGTTGAGTGTACGGAAGAGCTGGCGGGGGTGATGGGCATGGGTGTCAATTTTACAGGTGGACCGACTGAGGCCAGGGGCCTTGAGGCCCTGCTTGTTGTCGGGAGGTGTGAGGGTGGGCCCGGGCGAAGCCCCCAGGCCCCCATCTGCAGCGGGGCCGTGGCCACCCCCGTGGGCCGGTCAGCAGGGTGGAATGATCAGGGGGCCGGCCCGGCTCTGGACTCTCCCGTTACGCTGCTGGCCATGTGGCAACCCGGTTCCCCCGGTACCGAGCCGGAGGCAACTACTTTCAGTGCTTAGAACAGCACGTGTGGCCCATAATGATCATAATGATGGTATTCCTTAAGCGCTTACTATGCACTGCATGAAGCAGCGTGGCTCGGTGGAAAGAGCCCGGGCTTTGGAGTCAGAAATCAAATCCCAGCTCCGCCAATTGTCAGCTGTGTGACTCTGGGCAAGTCACTTCACTTCTCTGGGCCTCAGTTACCTCCTCTGTAAAATGGGGATGAAGACTGTGAGCCCCCAGTGGGACAACCCGATCACCCTGTAACCTCCCCAGCGCTTAGAACAGTGCTTTGCACATAGTAAGTGCTTAATAAATGCCATCACTATTATTATTACTATTATTATTATTATTATTAGCCCACCTCCGCCACTTATCAGCTGGGTGATTTGGGGCAAGTCACTTCACTTCTCTGTGCCTCAGTTACATCCTCTGTAAAATGGGGATGAACACTGTGAGCCCCACGTGGAACAACCTGATGAACTCGTATCTCCCCCCAGCGCTTAGAACAGTGTTTGGCGCATAGTAAGCACTTAATACCACATTATTATTAGTAGTAAGCGCTTAACACATACCATCATTTGTTCATTCATTCAATCGTATTTATTGAGCGCTTACTGTATGCAGAGCACTATACTAAACACTTGGGAAGTACAAGTTTTGATTAGAAGCAGTGTGGCTTAGTGGAAAGAGCCCGGGCTCGGGAGTTTGAGGTCGTGAGTTCTCATCCTGCCTCCGCCACTTGTCTGCTGTGTGACCTGGGGCAAGACACTTCGCTTCTCTGGGCCTCAGTTACCTCATCTGTAAAATGGGGATGAAGTCTGTGAGCCCCACGTGGGACAATCTGATCACCTTGTATCTCCTCCAGCGCTGAGAACACTGCTCAGCACATAGTAAGCGCTTAACAAATACCATCATTCATTCAATCTTATTTATTGAGTGCTTACTGTGTTCAGAGCTCTGTGCTAAGCGCTTGGGAAGTACAAGTTGGCAACATATAGAGATGGTCCCTGCCCAACAGTGGGCTCACAGCCTAGAAGGGGGAGACAGAGAACAAAACAAAACATATTAACAAAATAAAATAAATAGAATAAATATGTACAAATAAAATAGAGTAATAAATCCGTACAAACATATATACATATATGCAGGTGCTGTGGGGAGGGGAAGGAGGTAAGGCAGGGGGGTGGGGAGGGGGAGGAGAGGGAGAGGAAGGAGGGGGCTCAGTGTGGGAAGGCCTCCTGGAGGAGGTGAGCTCTCAGTAGGGCTTTGAAGGGAGCCCTACTTTGCTGATTTCCTACTTTGCTGATTTCCTACAACCAACCCAGCTGGCTCAATTCATTCCTCTAACACCAATCTACTCATTGCATCTTAGTCCTGTCTGTCTCACCACCATCCCCCAAGTCCTCGCTCTGGTCTGGAACAGTGCTCTGCACACAGTAAGCATTCAATAAGTACGATTGGATGAGTGAATGAACAACCTAGCCCATTCTCCCCCTCCTCCCCCTCTCCATCCCCCCCGCCTTACCTCCTTCCCATCCCCACAGCACCTGTAGATATGTTTGTACGGACTTATTACTCCATTTATTTATTTTACTTGTACATATCTATTCTATTTATTTTATTTTGTTAATATGTTTGGTTTTGTTCTCTGTCTCCCCCTTCTAGACTGTGCGTTGGGTAGGGACCATCTCTATATGTTGCCAACTTGTACTTCCCAAGCGCTTATTATAGTGCTCCACACACAGTAAGCGCTCAATAAATACGATTGATTGATTGATTCGTAACTGAGGGACCACCATGCTCCTCATTTTCAAAGTCCTAATTTATTACCCCCATCTCCTCCAAAAGGCCTTTCCTGACAAAGTTCTCAATTCCTCACCTTATTTGCCCTCCCCTCTATACCCCTGAAGTACCCCCGAAGTACCCTTCCTTCCTCTCCCCCTCGTTCCCCCTCTCCATCCCCCCATCTTACCTCCTTCCCTTCCCCACAGCACCTGTATATATGTATACATGTTTTTACATATTTATTACTCTTTTTATTTATTTATTTATTTTACTTATACATATCTATTCTATTTATTTTATTTTGTTAGTATGTTTGGTTTTGTTCTCTGTCTCCCCCTTTTAGACTGTGAGCCCACTGTTGGGTAGGGACTGTCTCTATATGTTGCCAATTTGTACTTCCCAAGCGCTTAGTACAGTGCTCTGCACATAGTAAGCGCTCAATAAATACGATTGATGATGATCTTTAAGCATTCAGTCACCACCACCCCAGACCATTTCCTTACTCTCTGCCCTTTCCCCTAATTGTAATGCATTTTAATGTCTGTCATCAATCAATCAATCAATCAATCAATCAATCATCAGACCTTGTATCTCCCCCAGCGCTGAGAACAGTGCTCGGCACATAGTAAGCGCTTAACAAATACCACTATCAGTGCTTTGCACCGAGTAAGCGCATAACAAATGCCATCATTATTACTATCATCACACCTTGTATCTCCCCCAGCGCCGAGAACAGTGCTGGGCACATGGTAAGCGCTTAACAGACACCATCATCATGCCTTGTATCTCCCCCAGTGCTTAGAATGGTGCTCAGCACATAGTATGCGCTTAGCAAATACCATCATCAGTGCTCTGCACATTGTAAGTGCTTAGCAAAGGCCATCATCAGACCTTGTATCTCTCCCAGCGCTGAGAACAGTGTTTGGCACATAGTAGGCGCTTAGAAAACACCATCATCAGACCTTGTATCTCCCCCACCGCTGAGAACGGTGCTCAGCACACAGTAAGCTCTTAACAGACACCATCATCATACTTTGTATCTCCCCCAGTGCTGAGAACAGTGCTCGGCACATAGTAGGGGCTTAACAAATACCATCATCAGTGCTTTACACATAGTAAGAGCTTAGCAAACGCCATCATCAGACCTTGTATCTCCCCCAGGCTGAGAACAGAGCTCGGCACACAGTAAGCCCGTAACAAATACCACTCTTGGTGCTTTGCACCTAGTAAGCGCTTAGCATAGGCCATCATCACACCTTGTATCTCCCACAGCGCTGAGACCAGTGCTCGGCACATAATAAGCGGTTAACAGATACCATCATCAGACCTTGTATCTCCCCCAGGGCATAGAACGGTGCTCGGCACATAGTAAGCGCTTAACAAACGCCATCATCAGACCTTGTATCTCCCCCAGGCTGAGAACAGAGCTCGGCATATAGTAAGCGCTTAACAAATACCATCATCAGTACTTTGCACCTAGTAAGCGCTTAGCAAAGGCCATCATCAGACCTGGTATCTCCCCCAGGCTGAGAACAGTGCTCGGCACAGAGCCAGATCTTAGCAAACACCATCATCATACCTTGTATCTCCTCCAGTGCTTAGAATAGAGCTTGGCACATAGTAAGCGCTTAACAAATACCATCATCAGTGCTTTGCATCTCCTCCAGTGCTTAGAACTGAGCTTGGCACATAGTAAGCGCTTAACAAATACCATCATCAGTGCTTTGCACATAGGAATCGCTTAACAAATGCCATCATTATTATTATCATCTACACCTTGTATGTCCCCCAGCGCTGAGAACGGTACTCGGCACATAGTAAGTGCGTAACAAATACCATCATCAGTGCTTTGCACATAGGAAGCACTTAACAAACGCCATCATTATTATCATCACACCTTGTATCTTCCCCAGCGCTGAGAACGGTACTCGGCACATACTAAGCGCTTAGAAAATACCATCATCAGTGCTTTGCACATAGTAAGCGCTTAGCAAAGGCCATCATCATCACACCTTGTATATCCCCCAGTGCTGAGAAGAGAGCTCGGGACATAGTAAGCGCTTAACAAACACCATCATCAGACCTTGTATCTCCCCCAGCGCTGAGAACAGAGCTCGGCACAAAGTAAGCGCTTAACAAACACCATCATCAGACCTTGTATCTCCCCCAGCGCTGAGAACAGATCTCGGCACACAGTCAGCGCTTAACACATACCATCATCAGTGCTCTGCACATAGTAAGCGCTTAACAAATACCACTCTCAGTGCTTTGCAGACAGTAAGCGCTTAGCAAAGGCCATCATCCCACCCTGTATCTCCCCCAGGCTGAGAGCAGAGCTCAGCACATAGTAAGCGCTTAACAAATACCATCATCAGACCTTCTATCTCCCCCAGCGCTGAGACCAGTGCTCAGCTCATAATAAGTGGTTAACAAATACCATCATCAGTGCTTTGCACATAGTAAGCGCTTAACAAATACCATCATCAGAACTTGTATCTCCCCCAGGCTGAGAACAGAGCTCGGCACACAGTAAGCGCTTAACAAATACCATCATCAGTGCTTTGCACATAGTAAGCGCTTAAAAAATACCATCATCAGACCTTGTATCTCCCCCAGGCTGAGAACAGAGCTCGGCACATAGTAAGCGCTTAACAAATGCCATCATCAGTGCTCTGCACATAGTAAGCGCTTAACAAATACCACTCTCAGTGCTTTGGAGACAGTAAGCGCGTAGCAAAGGCCATCATCCCACCTTGTATCTCCCCCAGGCTGAGAAGAGAGCTCGGCACATAGTAAGCGCTTAACAAATACCATCATCAGTGCTTTGCACATAGTAAGCGCTTAGCAAATGTCATCTTTATGATTATCATCACACCTTGTCTCTCCCCCAGCGCTGAGAACGGTGCTCGGCACATAGTAAGCGCTTAACAAACACCACCATCACACCTTGTATCTCCCCCAGCGCTGAGACCAGTGCTCGGCACATAATAAGCGGTTAACAAATACCATCATCAGTGCTCAGCACATAATAAGCGGTTAACAAACACCATCATCAGTGCTTTGCACATAGTAAGCGCTTAACAAATACCATCATCAGACCTTGTATCTCCCCCAGGCTGAGAAGAAAGCTCGGCACCCAGTAAGCGCTTAACAAACACCATCATCACACCTTGTATCTCCCCCAGCGCTGAGACCAGTGCTCGGCACATAATATGCGGTTAACAAATACCATCATCAGTGCTCAGCATATAATAAGCGATTAACAAATACCATCATCAGTGCTTTGCACATAGTAAGCGCTTAACAAATACCATCATCAGACCTTGTATCTCCCCCAGGCTGAGAAGAGAGCTCGGCACACAGTAAGCGCTTAACAAATGCCATCATCAGTGCTCGGCACATAGTAAGCGCTAAGCAAATACCACTCTCAGTGCTTTGGAGACAGTAAGCGCGCAGCAAAGACCATCATCCCACCTTGTATCTCCCCCAGGCTGAGAACAGAGCTCGGCACACAGTAAGCGCTTAACAAATGCCATCATCAGTGCTCGGCACATAGTAAGCGCTTAACAAATACCACTGTCAGCGCTTTGCACATAGTAAGCGCTTAGCAAAGGCCACCGTCAGACCCGGTATCTCCCCCAGGCAGCATCGTCCTCCTTGGCGGTAGTAGCAGGAGACGGCTACGGCATGCGATGGTAATCGCGCTGCGGGCCGGCGGCCGCCCCGCGTCTCCCGAGGCTGGGGCCGGGGGTGCGGGGGGTGCGGGGGGTCCGGGGGGGGCGGGGCGGAGGAGGGGGCGGGCGGGCGTCCGGGCCCGTCCGCGGCCCCGCCCCTGCCCGTGCCCCTGCCCGGCCGCCCTCCCCGCGCTGGGCAGCCGGGCGGCGGGCCGCAGGCTGGGCACCGCACCGCACCGCACCGCCCAGCGGGCCGCGCAGCCTGGGGGCCGACGGATGGGGCGGCAAGGGGGCCCGGGGGGCCGCCTCCTCCTCCCCGTCCCCCTCCTCCCCGTCCTCCTCCTCCTCCCCCTCCTCCTCCCGCTGCCCCCGGCCGAGGGCAAGAGGGCCGCCAAGCCCAAGTGCCCCGCCTGGTGCACCTGCACCCGGGACAACGCCCTCTGCGAGAACGCCAGGACCATCCCCCGCTCCGTGCCCCCCGGGGTCATCTCCCTGTAAGCGCTAAGGACCGCGGGCACCGGGCCGGGGGCGGGGGGGGGACCAGAGGGGGTGGGCAGCCTTGGCACAGCAGTACCAGAGGGGGGAGGGCAGCCTGGGCACAGGGTGGGGGGGAGGCAGAGGGGGGTGGGCATCCAGAGTGGGGGGGACCAGAGGGGCATCCAGGGCACAGGGTGGAGGGGATCAGAGAGGGAGGGCAGCCTGGGAACAGCAGGACCAGAGAGGGAGGGCAGCCTGGGCACAGGGTGGGGGGGGACCAGAGGGGGGTGGGCATCCAGAGAGGGGGGACTAGAGGGGCATCCAGGGCACAGGGTGGGGCGACCAGAGGGGGAGGGCAACACTGGGGGGGGAGCAGAGTTGGGTGGGCATCCAGGGCACAGGGTGGGGGGGACCAGAGGGAGGAGGGGGGCAGCCTGGGCACACGGGGGGGGGGGGACCAGAGGGAGGAGGAGGGTAGCCTGAGCACAGGGTGGGGGGACCAGAGTGGGGTGGGCATGCTGGGCACAGGATGGGGGGGACCAGAGGGGGGTGGACATCCAGGACACAGGGTGGGGGGGACCAGAGGGAGGAGGAGGGCAGCCTGGGCACAGGGTGGGGGGGACCAGAGGGAGGAGGAGGACATCCAGGGTACAGGGTCGGGGGGGGACCAGAGGGAGGAGGGGGGCATCCTGGGCACAGGATGGGGGGGACCAGAGGGGGGTGGACATGCAGGGCACAGGGTGAGGGGGACCAGATGGGGGTGGGCAGCTAGGTCACGGCGGGGACCGGCGGGGAGCGGGTACCCGGGGTCCGGGAGAGTTGGGGCTGCCGCGGGGATGTGGGGAACATCGTGATGCGGGGAGCATCAGCGCCGGCCCGGCCGGGGTTAACGGAGGGGGGGATTTCTCTTTCAGCTCCTTTGTGCGGTGCGGTTTCACCGGGATCCCGGAAGGGAGCTTCTCCCTCACCCCGTCTCTGCAGCTCCTGTGAGAAATATTTATATCGATCACGGTGGCTTCGGTCTTGCGGCGCGGGTTTTTGTTGTCCTGCGGGCAGGGGCAGGGGGATGCCGGGGGGGAGGCGGGGGGGGGGGGGTCAGAAGAGGACCCCCTTGCCCGTCTCCTATCCAGGCCAGAATGGGAAGAGCTGGCTGGGTTCTGTCCGAAAAGCTCTTTGGGCCTCCCTGCCAGGGATTCCCTAGGTGTGAGGCCGGGAGATGTAGGGTAGAGAGGTGTGGGGGGGGAGGTACCCTGTCTGAGGGGGCAAGGGAGACCCCCTTCCTCAGTCGAACCGTCAGCGGCGGGGGCCCCGAACCCGCGACTAGACAAATCCAGACCCTTTCCCAACTCTCCAAGGCCTAGCCCGCCAACCGGCATGTGGCCGACTGCGCCCCGGATTGAGCCACGGGGAGACCCGCTCTCCACCCCGAGCCTTAGGTGTCCTCGGGGCCAGCCTGGATTCCTCAGGGAGTGGAAGAGACCAGGCCGCGGCACCTGGCTCAGAGAGAGGTCCGGGGGTGACAAGGATTGGAGAGCGGGCGCCCCACGGGCTCCCCTAACTCCCCAGAGCAAGGTTCCCCTGGGAAGTCCAAGGAGACAAGAGTCCAGCCCTGCCATTCCACAGCCCTCAGGACATCGGAAGGGAGGGCTTCCGGGAGCCGCGGGGTCATGCCCCACCACATTTCTCCGCCCGATGGGCGAGGAGGTTCCTGATGGATAGATATCGCCCACCCTTCGTTCGAGATGGGATTCGCCGGGTGACACCCAGAGGAAGCCATGTTCCGTGGTTTTAAATAGCCCAAGTTCCCATGGAAACCCAGCGGGCTCCCGGGGACTGCAGTTCAGCCCACGTTCTCCCGAACCGTGGGCAGGCCGGAGCGGGACGGGGCTCGAGACTCCCCCGTCCAGGGGGAGTGCCAGGTCAGAGCCCGGGAGCGGTGAGGGGCTCAGATCGAGAGCCCGCCCGCCCCTCTGCAGTCCCGAGAAGTAGCCCGAGCGGAAAGGGGGAAGGAGGCTTCGCTCCGACACGCCGACGTCTTCATCTCGGGGCCAAAATTCCTCTCAGACGTTCTGGCATTTCTGGGGCAGTTGGAGCGACTGACCGAGACCCATGGTCCCGGTTCGCTCTGCTGCACCAGGGGGAGAGGCCTCACAGAGGAGAGGTCAAAGCCATCAACTTGTGCTGGAGAATGAACCCATTCAGTGGGCCGCTGGAAAGGGAAGAGAGAGAGAGAGATCAGTCGCTACAAATCATGGTCGTATTAGAATCATTGCATTTCTTGGGCGAAGTCCAAACCCTGATAATGGACAGAAAGATTTCCACCCGGGACTCGAGGTGGAAAGGTCTGTCTCGGCAAACACGTCTTCCTGCAGATTCCCTTCGGGCCGAACCTGAGAGGACGCGGTGGAGACCCAAGGTTTGAGATGACCTTCGTTTTCCCGGCGGAGAGCAGGATTCTGGAGTGACTCAAGTATGGAGTACTGCGTTGTTCCCATCAGTTGTGCCTTTCTCTCTAAGCCGGAGTCACCCTGGGGTCCGGCCTCGACAGGAGAGAAGAGCAAGAAACTGTAATGGAGAGAGACTCTGGGCAGAGGCCTGCCAGCTCGCATTAGTCTGGAAACTCTCCTAATGGGTGAGCTGGACGGACTCCGGGGAGAATTCGGGGCTGCAAAGGAGGAATGACTCTCAGGGCTGAGGCCCGCCAGCTTTCAAACTGTATCTCAAGCAATCGATCCATCGGTGGGCCAACTGGAACCGTAAAGATTTGGGTTTTGCTCTCTTTTGCGTAACTCTGCGGCTCGGCATCCCGACAGGGAAGAAAAACCCACGGTCCAGGCCCAGAAATAACCAGGTCAGCCCGGCAAAGCAGGATCTGCTTGCAGCGACTGAGCTCCCTCCTCCCCGTGCTCTCCGACCAACCCCCATCTGCCGTCCCCCACCACGCCCGGGCCCGGCGTGGATCGGACCCCCAAGAGGAGATTCAGGACTCAGGAGAGGGAGAGCGGATTCCACTTCCCGACACCAACCGGCCCCTCTCCCAGCCCCCTCGGGGGTGTGGGAGGGCTAGTGCCAGAGCAGAACTGAAGCTGGCTTTAGGGGAGGGGTGGAGGAAGTGGGGTGGGCTTGCGGAAGGTTGGGCGTCTCGCTTCTAGACGGCTGGCAAGTCAGGGGAAAGAGCGGAAACACCCAAAACTGCCTGGGACAGGAACTTCCTGGTGTCCAGCTGGCAGGGAGCCCAGGCCTTGACTCCTGGCAACAGAAACGTCAGATCTGTCCAGGGACTGTCTACTACTGTGCTACGCCTTCAGCGTTCACAAGCATCCCTCTCGCCTTCCCCTGAAGCCGGGGATTTGGGAAAGCAGATCATTTTCTTTCATTCTTTTCCCAAGAAGCAGGGGGACGATACTCGGTTGTCCCAAGGACGTCAGTCTGTCAGTCGTGGGGCCCGGGTTCTCTCTGCGGAAGATGAGTTCAAAGGGTCAGGGCCGATGCCACTGATTTCTCTCCACAGACTTTCCCTGATCAGCGTGTTAGAGACGGAGCCGGAAACTCGGGTTTGGAAAACGTATGCCACCCATCAGGATGGCCCATTTGTGTTTCCCCAAAAGACGTGTGGGTTTGGAAAGATGAGGTTTACCGAGGCGGCCCCGTGGCCCCAGCGCTGGGCTGGACGGGCTGTCCCGGATAATGGGTGAGGGTGGGAAGTGGCCAGTATGGCAAGCCAGGGATTCCAACTGAAATCGCTTGTGCTCAAGTCTCCCTTCTGGATCTGGGGGCTCTGGCTCCTGGCCGCGGGAAAGAGACGATTGCCCCCTTTCCCCCGCCTCCACCACGGGCAAGTTTGGACCGTGGGGAGGGTGACTCGCTTTTCCTCTGAGAGCTTTCTTGGGCTGCCACCATCCTGGGGCCCGGGCAGTTCTCCGAGCGGGATTGACGTCTGGGGACAGGCGAGTCATCCCCGGCGTCACCGGGATCAGCCCGATCCGGGCCCCGGATTCCGCTTTCGGCCCCTCCGGCCTGCGGCCGCTGCCTCTCTCCCTCACCGTGGCCCCACGCAACCTGCATAGAGGACCACCCAAGAGTTGGGCCGACTGCTCAGCGAGAGGGTGGTCTGCGCCCTTCACGCCCTTCACGTTGCCCCACTTGAAGCCCTCGGGCTGCTGGCCACCTGCGTCCTCTGGGGGAGGGAGCAGGAGGACTCCTGAGGTCCAGTCTCCGGGAATCCCCCAGGCGGGGCGGTCTCTGTCCAGACTCTTACGTCCCTGGCAGCCCTCAAAGCGTTTTCATGATCTTCTTCACCATCGGCATCATCACCTAACTGAGCTTCGGCCTAGGGCAGCTCCAGGGTGGGGCCACCGACCCCTCAGGGAGTCAGCTGGTCCCGAAAAGGGCCGCTCGCTTTCCCAGCACGCCACGCCACTCGTAGGGAAGAGCTCTGCAGAAAGTGTCTAGCTCCCTCCTGGATGCCCAGGCGTCTGTGATTCATTCATTCATGCATTCATTCATTCATTCATTCGTTCAATCGTATTTATTGAGCGCTTACTGTGTGCGGAGCACTGTACTAAGCGCTTGGGAAGTACAAGTTGGCAACACATAGAGATGGTCCCTACCCAACAGTGGGCTCACAGTCTAGAAGGGGGAGACAGAGAACAAAACGAAACATATGAACAAAATAAAATAACTAGAATATGTACAAGTAAAATAAATAAATAAATAGAGTAATAAATATGTACAAACATATGTACATATATACAGGCGCTGTGGGGAAGGAAAGGAGCCCGGACAAGCCCGTGGATGGGTTTTTTGTGTCATTTGTCTTTTTAAATGGCATTTATTAAGCGCTTACTTTGTGCCAAGCACTCCTCTAAGTGCTGGGGGAGATATGAGGTCATCAGGTTGTCCCACGTCCACAATCCTCATTTTACAGATGAGGGAACTGAGGCCCGGAGAATAATAATAATAATAATAATAATAATGATGGCATTTATTAAGCGCCTACTATGTGCAAAGCACTGTTCTAAGTGCTGGGGAGATTACAAGGTGATCAGGTTGTCCCACGGGGGGCTCACAGTCTTAATCCCCATTTTCCAGATGAGGTAACTGAGGCACAGAGAAGTTAAGTGACTTGCCCAAAGTCACACAGCTGACAGTTGGCGGAGCAGGGATTTGAACCCATGAACTCTGACTCCAAAGCCCGGGTTCTTTCCACTGAGCCACGCTGCTTCTCTAGTGAAGTGACTTGCCCAAAGTGACACAGCTGACAAGTGGCGGGGTCAGAATTAGAACCCACGACCTCTGACTCCCAAGCTCAGGCTCTTTCCACTGAGCCATGCTCTGTTAAGCACTTACCTTGTGCAACCATACTGATTGCTGGGGTAGACTCAAGGATGGACACAATCCGTGTCCCATATGGGACTTACAGTCTTCATCCCCATTTTATTCATCCAATCTTATTTATTAAGTGCTATGTGCACAGCACTGTACTAAGCAGTTGGGAAAAAACACAATAATAATAACAATGGCATTTGTTACTATGCCATAGCGCTTACTATGTGCGAAGCACTGTTCTAAGCGTTGGGGGGGATATAAGGTGATCAGGTTGTCCCGTGGGCTCACAGTCTTACAGTTGAGGTAACAGGCTCAGAGAAGTTAAGTTCAGAGAAGTTAAGTGCCTGTGATGCTCTGGGGTTCTGTGGTTCCCCATCCCTGCTGAGCTCCTGGGCTCCCGGGCTCCTGGACGGATGGTCCGGCGGGGCCTGGTGTGGGGACACCTCTGGCCCCACGACCCCCGCCCCCGGATCTGCCCATTCCCCCTCTGGAGCCCCAGGCCAGGAGGAAGGGGAATCCGTTTCTGTGAAACCGAGGCCAAGTGACTCGACGGTAAATGGGAAACGTCCGGGGGCATGCCGCTCACACCTGCTAAACCCAGCCCATCCACGTGGGAAGTGGAAGGCCGGGGAGAGTCCAAAGAAACGGGATCCACCACCCTCCCCGTGCAATGTCAAGGTTCCCTTTCTTGGGCAGGGACTGCCGAGCTTCCTCCTGCATGCCCGCGGCCCTCGCCGACCGGCCGTGAGCCCAGGGTGGCGTCCTCTGCCTCCCTCCCAGGGACTTCGTTCACCCAAATCTTTGAGGTCCTGAAAACATCCATGGTTTTCCGCCCAGCCAAGCAGTCTCCATGGAGTTAATCTGACTCTTCCCCAACCTTTAGAGGGGAAGCCCAGGGAAGGCTGGGTGACTCCGCCAGCAAATGGCTTCCGCAGAGTTCCCTGGGGGCCGGGGGCCGACTGCCTGCCAAGGAGCTCGGTGGGAGCCAGTGGGCTGGGGAAGGAGACAGGGCCAGGGAGAGAGTTGTCCCTTGGATAAGCCCAGGGAGGGGACGTGACTGTAGCCTCGATCACATCTACCAAGTATTTTACTCACCCAAGTGCTCTGTACAGTGCCGGGGACATAGCGCTCAATAAATACCATCGATAGATCAACCGATGGATTGATTGATTGGGAGAAGTGTGCCTAGTAGAAACTGAGTGGTCACCCTGTGAATGTTTCTGAGAGGGTGTTAAACTTGAGAAACTGCACGGCATCTCTCTAGGAAGGCGTTTTTTAGCTATTACGCCCCAGGCTACGGGAATTAGATGAATAAATGCTCTGGAGAGAGCGACAATGGCGGCGGGGGAGGAGGTAGATGACAGGTCTGTAGCACTCAGGAGCAGAAAGGATGGTTATCTGGCCAGGTAACCATTTGATTTTGTGTTTTTTTCCTTTGTGCAGGTTGTTCACATCAAACTCTTTCGATGTTATCAGTGATGATGCTTTCATGGGGCTTCCTCATCTAGAGTACTTGTGAGTGAACCCGTTCATGTACTCATCCGATCTATCGAGTATAAGCGCTTCGAGTTGCTGAAATTGTTTTTACAGAGACATTTTTCTGACCTGTTGCAGGTTCATAGAAAACAACAATATCAAGTCAATTTCAAAACACACTTTTCGGGGACTGAAATCTTTAATTCACCTGTAAGTACAACAGCTGCATATCGTTTCTTGTGTTTGTGGGCTGACGGTACTGTCCGTTTCAGTTTGAAAACCTCCTGCAGAGGTGTTTGGAAATTTGAGCTGAGTGTAATTACTCCAGTGGGAATTGGCTGCTAAATAGTGCCGAGCTTCATTGTCCTGGGGTCAGATCCCAAAAGGAGAGTCCTGGATTCAGAAACCCCAGATAGAAGTGGGAAACTGATGGTGCCCAGATGCTCCCATCCCGGCCCCCACAGGATGCTAGGACACTGAAAGAGGCTCAGAAAGCCTGGATTGGGGCCACAAGCAAGCTAGGGGCTGGTTGGCCAGTTTGGGAAGGTATCCAGGCCAAATACCCCAGGAGGGGAGGAGGGGGCAGCGCCTTGGCCCGGGCCTGGGCTCACCACTCCCCTTCCTGCCCCCAGGAAGGCAGGGTGATTCAGGGAGTGGGGATTCCTCTGGGGACAGGTAGTAGTAGTAATAATAATAATAATAATGGCATTTATTAAGCGCTTACTATGTGCAAAGCACTGCTCTAAGCGCTGGGGAGGTTACAAGGTGATCAGGTTGTCCCACGGGGGGCTCACAGTCTTAATCCCCCATTTTAAAGATGAGGTAACTGAGGCCCAGAGAAGTGAAGTGACTTGCCCAAAGTCACACAGCTGACAGTCGGCGGAGCCGGGATTTGAACCCGTGACCTCTGACTCCAAAGCCCGGGCTCTTTCCACCGAGCCTCGCTGCTTCTGTAGTAGTAGTAATAATAATAATAGTAATGTTGGTATTTATTAAGCGCTTACTATGTGCCAAGCACTGTTCTAAGCGCTGGGGGGAATACAAGGTAATCAAGGTTGTCCCATATGGGGCTCACAGTCTTAATCCCCATTTTACAGACGAGGGAACTGAGGCACAGAGAAGTGAACTGACTTGCCCAAAGTCACACAGCTGACAAGTGGTGGAGCTAGGATTCAAACCCATGACCATAGTAGTAGTAGTAATAATAATGATAGAATTTATTAAGCGCTTACTATGTGCCAAGCACTGTTCTAAGCACTGGGGAGCTTACAAGGTGATCAGTTTGTCCCACGGGGGGCTCACAGTCTTAATCCCCATTTTACAGATGAGGTAACTGAGGCACAGAAAAGTGAAGTGACTTGCCCAAAGTCACACAGCTGGCAGTAGGCAGAGCTGGGATTTGAACCCATAACCTCTGACTCCAAAGCCCGGGCTCTTTCCACTGAGCCACGCTGCTTAATAGTAAATGCTTATTGTGTGCAAACACTGTTCCCTGAGAAAAAATATACAGGTGGGAATTAGACACAGTCCCTGTACCTCAGATGGGCTCCCAGCCTAAGAGTATAAGTGGAAAGACAGGCACATCAGGAGCCATGAAACAATAAAACACTAAAACAGTGTAAAACACAAGGATACACAAACTACAATTAATCTCAGCAGGGAGCTGTAGCTAGAGGGGAAGAATTTCCATTTCCTTATGGTCCAAGTCCCACCGTGCTTCCTTTTCCCTCTCCTCCTCCCCATCCCCCCCACCCCATATCTCCTTCCCCTCCCCACAGCACTTACATATCAATCAATAAATGAATCAATCGTATTTATTGAGCGCTTACTGTGTGCAGAGCACTGTACTAAGTGCTTGGGAAGTCCAAGTTGGCAACATCTAGAGACGGTCCCTACCCAACAGTGGGCTCACAGTCTAGAAGGTGGAGACAGAGAGCAAAACCAAACATATTAACAAAATAAAATAAATAGAATAGATATATATTTGTACAGATTTATTACTCTATTTTACTTGTACATATTTACTATTCTATTTATTTTGTTAATAATGTGAATAGAATTTTAATTCTATTCATTGTGATGACTTGACACCCATCCACATGTTTTGTTTTGTTGTCCATCTCCCCTTTCTAGACTGTGAGCCCGTTGTCGGGTAGGGACCGTCTCAGTTGCCGACTTGGACTTCTCAAGCGCTTAGTCCAGCGCTCTGCACACAGTAAGCGCTCAATAAATACGATTGAATGAATTAATGAATGAATTCCTAGCCACAGATCTGCTCCAGTGTCTATCTGTCTTCCCGAGGTTTGGAGGCCTTATTCATTCATTCATTTCTTCATTCATTCAATCATTTATTTAGCTCTTACTGTGTGCAGAGCACTGTACTAAGCACTGTACAATATAACAATGAACTGACGCATCCCCTGCCCACAGTGAGTTTACAGTCTAGAGCGGGAGACAGGCGTTAATCATCATCATCATCAATCGTATTTATTGAGCGCTTACTATGTGCAGAGCACTGTACTAAGCGCTTGGGAAGTACAAATTGGCAACATATAGAGACAGTCCCTACCCAACAGTGGGCTCACAGTCTAAAAGGGGGAGACAGAGAACAAAACCAAACATACTAACAAAATAAAATAAACAGAATAGATATGTATAAATAAATAAATAGAGTCATAAATATGTACAAACATATGTACATATATACAGGTGCTGTGGGGAAGGGAAGGAGGTAAGATGGGGGGATGGAGAGGGGGATGAGGGGGAGAGGAAGGAAGGGGCTCAGTCTGGGAAGGCCTCCTGGAGGAGGTGAGCTCTCAGTAGGGCCTTGAAGGGAGGAAGAGAGCGAGCTTGGTGGATGGGCAGAGGGAGGGCATTCCGGGCCCGGGGGATGATGTGGGCCGGGGGTCGATGGCGGGACAGGCGAGAACGAGGCCCAGTGAGGAGGTTAGCGGCAGAGGAGTGGAGGGTGCGGGCTGGGCCGGAGAAGGAGAGAAGGGAGGTGAGGTAGGAGGGGGCGAGGTGATGGACAGCCTTGAAGCCCAGGGTGAGGAGTTTCTGCCTGATGCACAGATTGATTGGTAGCCACCGGAGGTTTTTGAGAAGGGGAGTAACATGCCCAGAGCGTTTCTGGACAAAGATAATCCGGAAAGCAGCATGAAGTATAGATTGAAGTGGAGAGAGACACGAGGATGGGAGATCAGAGAGAAGGCTGATGCAGTAGTCCAGACGGGATAGGATGAGAGCGTGAATGAGCAGGGTAGCGGTATGGATGGAGAGGAAAGGGCGGATCTTGGCAACGTTGCGGAGCTGAGACCGGCAGGTTTTGGTGACGGCTTGGATGTGAGGGGTGAATGAGAGAGCGGAGTCGAGGATGACACCAAGGTTGCGGGCTTGTGAGACGGGAAGGATGGTAGTGCCGTCAACAGAGATGGGAAAGTCAGGGAGAGGACAAGGTTTGGGAGGGAAGACAAGGAGTTCAGTCTTCGACATGTTGAGCTTTAGGTGGTGGGCAGACATCCAGATGGAGATGTCCTGAAGGCAGGAGGAGATGCGAGCCTGGAGAGAGGGGGAGAGAGCAGGGGCAGAGATGGAGATCTGGGTGTCATCAGCGTAGAGATGATAGTTGAGTTAATATAAATAAATAAATTCCAGATGTGTGCATAAGTGCCGTAGGGATGGGAGGGGGGCTCAGCGGAAGGAGCCCGGGCTTGGGAGTCAGAGGTTGTGGGTTCCCATCCCGGCTGGGCAAGTCACTTCCCTTCTCTGGGCCTCAGTTTCCTCATCTGGAAAATGAGGATTAAAACCGTGAGCCCCCCGTGGGACAACCTGACGACCTCGTATCTCCCCCAGGGCTTAGAATGGTGCATGGAACATAGTAAGCGCTTAACGAATACCGACATTATTATTATTATTATTATTAAAGACTTTGCTGGGGGTGGGAGAATGAGTAGGGAGTGAAGAGGAAGAAAAAGTCCTGCCCGTCCCCCCGCCCCCAACTTCCCTAGCTCACTCTTCTCTGCCTCCTGGGGAGGGGATGCAGGTATAATAATAATAATAATAGTAATAATAATAATGGCATTTATTAAGCACTTGCTACATGCAAAGCACTGTTCTAAGCGCTGATAATGATGGCATTTAAGTGCTTACTATGTTCAAAGCACTGTTCTAAGGGTTCACTGACCCACTCTCTGTCCGATTACTTTGTACCCACAGGGCTGGAGCCTTTTATGCCACCTTGGGGCTAAGCCAGCCCTGCCCTGATGATAATAATAATAATAATAGTAATAATGATGGCATTTGTTAAGCACATACTATGTTCTAAGCGCTGGGGAGGTTACAAGGTGATCAGGTTGTCCCACCTCGGGATCACAGTCTTCATGCCCATTTTCCAGATCAGGTAACTGAAGCACAGAGAAGTGAAGCGATTTGCCCAAAGTCACACAGCTGACGATTGGCGGAGCTGGGGTTTGAACCCATAATAATAATAATGATGGCATTTGTTAAGTGCTTACTATGTGCAAAGCACTGTTCTAAGCACTGGGGAGGTTACAAGGTGATCTCAGGTGGTCCCACGGGGGGCTCACAGTCTTCATGCCCATTTTACAGATGAGGCAACTGAGGCTCCGAGAAGTTAAGTGACTTGCCCAAGGTCACACAGCAGACACGTGGTGGGGCCGGGGTTCGAACCCGTGATCTCTGACTCCAAAGCCCGGGCTCTTTCCATTGAGCCCCGCTGCTTCTCTAATAGAGCCTGATAGAGCCAGGCCTGGAGTCCGGCCTGGCGTCGTGGCTTCTGCCAGACCACAGTCGCTGCTGTCCCCTAGCTCCACCTATCCCTCTCTATATGTTGCCAACTTGTACTTCCCAAGCGCTTAGTACAGTGTTCGGCACACAGTAAGCGCTCAATAAATACGATTGAATGAATGAATGAATGAATCCCTATCCTGCTGGGACTCTAGGGTCAGTCCAAGAAGGAAGTGAAATCGGCCCCCCATGCCTGGTGCTTTTTCGCACCCTTAGCTCTCTGGTGGCTTTCCCGCCTGGGCTCGGAGAGGGTCTGGGCAGGAAATCCAGCCAGAAGAATTTCTATTTCTCTGCTTGGCGTCTGGGTGCGTTAATGTGACCCTCTCGGCTGATGCCGTGGAGCTGGGTGGTCCCAGCCCAAGTGCCACCCCCCTATCCCAGGCCCAAACCAACCTCCATCCCAGCCCAGCCCCAGCCCAAGTCTCGCCCCAGCCCCAGCCCTGATGTGGTTTTGGTCAGGGGTGGATGGAAGGGGGGTAATAATAATAATAATAATGATGATGACATTTATTAAGCACTTACTATGTGGAAAGCGCCATTCTAAGCGTTGGGGGGGATACAAGGCGATCAGGTTGTCCCACGTGGGGCTCGCAGTCTTCACCCCCGTTTTACAGATATGGGAACTGAGGCTCAGAGAAGTTAAGTGACTTACCCAAGGTCACACAGCAGACACTTGGTGGAGCTGGGATAATAGTAATAAAGATGATGATGGCATTTGTTAAGTGTTTACTATGTGCAAAGCACTGTTCTAAGCGCTGGGGAGGTTACAAGGTGATCAGGTTGTCCCACGGGGGGCTCCCAGTCTTCATCCCCATTTTACAGATGAGGTAACAGGCCCAGAGAATAATAATGATAATGGTATTCATTAAGCACTTACTATGTGCAAAGCACTGTTCTAAGCGCTGGGGAGGTTACAAGGTGATCAGGTTGTCCCATGGGGGACTCCCAGTCTTCATCCCCATTTTACAGATGAGGTAACAGGCCCAGAGAATAATAATAATAATGATAATGGCATTTATTAAGCGCTTACTATGTGCAAAGCACTGTTCTAAACACTGGGGAGGTTACAAGGTGATCAGGTTGTCCCACGGGGGGCTCACAGTCTTCATCCCCATTTTCCAGATGAGGGAACTGAGGCACAGAGAAGTTAAGTGATTTGCCCAAAGTCACCCAGCTGAGGGTGGGTCAGGGAACCCTTAGAACAGTGCTTTGCACATAGTAAGCGCTTAACAAATGCCATCATTATCAGCACTTAGAACAGTGCTTTGCACATAGCAAGTGCTTAATAAATGCTATTATTATTATTATTATTATTATTATTATTATTATACCTGCCTCCTCTCCCCAGGAGGCAGAGAAGAGTGAGCTAGGGAAGTTGGGGGCGGGGGGACGGGCATTGGCGGAGTGGGGATTTGAACCCATGACCTCTGACTCCAAAGCCTGGGCTCTTTCCACCAAGCCACGCTGCTTTTCTAGCAGAAGAATAGAATGGGCTGCTCGAACCTACTTCTTCTCAGCCATTTCCAGAAGGGCGGAACTGGGGAGAGGAGAGAAAGTCCGGGCTCGTACAAGTCGGGATGAATTTTCACCGCTTCGCTTTTCCCTCGCCTACCTCGACCTGAGTGGAAACTAGGGACTGACGAACTGCTGCTGTGGGTTTCTCTGTCCTAGATGACTCACATTTCTGTACCCCTCAATCTACTGAGCAATAGGGGGTGAGGAGAGAAGTATGGCATTACTATAATAATAACAGCCTTGGTAGTCACCAAGTATTAGAAAGTGTTAAGCTAAGTGCTAAGTACATAGGATGTGCTAAGCATCGGAATAGATACAAGAAAACAAAATCCTCCCACATGGGACTCACAGTCTAAAATAGTGTTTCCTTTACGCTTCCCAAACCCTACCCGTTGTCGATTTGTACTTCAAGCGCTTAGTCTGGTGCTCTGCACACAGTGAGCGCTCACTAGATACGATTGAATGAATGAAAGTGCTTAGTTCAGTGCCCTGCCCACAGTAAGCGCTCAATAAATACGATTGAATGAATGAATGAAAGTGCTTAGTTCGGTGCTCTGCCCGCAGTAAGCGCTCAATAAATACGATTGAATGAATAGCAGTGTTTATTAAGCGCTACCTGTGTGCAGAACCCCGTACGGAGTACTTTACTAAGCATTGTGTGTCGAGCAGTTTAATAAAGTGCCGGGGGGGCATATAGAGGAAGCACAAGACAAGATTCCTGCTTTTGAGGAGCTCACGCTCTAATGTAGGGAGTCAGTAGACAGGGGAGTGAGAGAATAAATATAAATAATAATAATAATGAGATTTGTTAAGCGCTTACTATGCGCAATGCACTGTTCTAAGCGCTGGGGAGGTTACAAAGTGATCAGGTTGTCCCGCGTGGGGCTCACAGTCTTCATCCCCATTTTCCAGCTGAGGGAACTGAGGCCCAGAGAAGTGAAGTGACTTGCCCAAAGCCACACAGCTGACAATTGGCGGAGCTGGGATTTGAACCCATGACTCCAAAGCCCGGGCTCTTTCAACTGAGCCACGCTGCTTCTCTTAAATGCCACATTTACTTGCCTAATTGCATCCGCCACATAATACCCCCGCCCCCGACCATACTCCGTTTTTGAAGAGGAAATTCAAGGTTATTTTTGTGAGCAGTGAGAGCAGCGTGCATTAGGGAAGAAAGAGGAAGAGGGTGAAACTCATGTATACAGACCACATGTATAAACTCGTGAAGGGGAGGGAGTTTCTTCCCTGAGATGTGAAGATATTTGGAGTTAGGAAGAGGAGAAAGGACAGGGAGTTAATTCATTGGGTGTCTACTTTACGCAACGCTTGTATGTAGAATACAACAGAAGTATTGAGAATTAAATATTGAGTATTGAGAAGCAGCGTGGCTCAGTGGAAAGAGCCCGGGCTTTGGAGTCAGAGATCATGGGTTCAAATCCCGGCTCCGCCACTTGTCAGCTGGGTGACTTTGGGCAAGTTACTTCACTTCTCTGGGCCTCAGTTCCCTCATCTGTAAAATGGGGATTAAGATTGTGAGCCCCATGTGGGACAACCTGATCACCTTGTATCCCCCCAGCGCTTAGAACAGTGCTTTGCACATAGTAAGCACTTAACAAATACCATCACCATTATTATTATTATTAAGTTTCAAGTGCTCCCTTACCTTCCTTCTCCCCTCCTTTCCTTCTCCTTTTTCTTTCTTATCTTTGTTCTCCTGCTTCCTTTACTGTGACTTAATTTTTTTTTGATAGCATTCATTAAGCGCTTCCTATGTGCAAAGCACTGTTCTAAGCGCTGGGGAGGTTACAAGGTGATGAGGTTGTCCCCCGGGGCGGCTCACGGTCTTAATCCCCATTTTACAGATGAGGGAACTGAGGCCCAGAGGAGTGAAGTGACTTGCCCAAAGTCACACGGCTGACAAGTGGCAGAGGCGGGATTTTTTTATGGCATTTATTAAGCACTTCCTATGTGCAAAGCAGCGTTCTAAGCCCTGGGGAGGTTACAAGGTGATGAGGTTTTCCCCCGGGGTGGCTCACGGTCTTAATCCCCATTTTACAGGTGAGGGAACTGAGGCCCAGAGAAGTGAAGTGACTTGCCCAAAGTCACACAGCTGACAAGTGACAGAGGCGGGATTTGAACCCTTGATGTCTGACTTCAAAGTCTGTGCTCTTTCCACTGAGCCACTCTGCTTCTTCATTCATTCAATCTTGTTTATTGAGCGCTTACTGTGTGCAGAGCACTGTACTAAGCGCTTGGGAAGTCCAAGCTCGCAACATATAGAGACGGTCCTTACCCAACAACAGGCTCACAGTCTTCTTTGACCCCACATAATAGCCCAACCCATGTTTTGGGGTGGTGAAAATTATGCGCAAAGTGGGATAACCATGCTAACAAATGTGGTAATAGGGGGATCAGTCGGTCAAGAAGAACTAAAGAGACGAAATCTGAGGAGGGGTGGGTTGGGGTGGTATGACCGAGAAAGTGGGGGGAATTAATCAAAGAATGTCTCCTAGAGGAGGTGACTTTGTCGAGGGTTTTGAATGTGGGGAGGATTGATGCTGAAGCAGCGTGGCTCAGTGGAAAGAGCCCGGGCTTGGAAGTCAGAGGTCATGGGTTCAAACCCCGGCTCTACCAATTGTCAGCTGTGTGACTTCGGGCAGGTCACTTCACTTCTCTGGGCCTCAGTTACCTCATCTGGAAAATGGAGATTAAGACTGGGAGTCCCACAGGGGACAACCCGATTACCTTGTATCCTCCCCAGCGCTTAGAACGGTGCTCTGCACATAGTAAGCTCTTAACAAATGACATTATTATTATTATTATTGTGTTGAGGAGAGAATGGGGTTGAGCAGAGACTTGCAGAGCAACGGGGGATGAGAGGGTTTTATTTAAGAGGGACAGACCCTGAAAAGAGCAGGAAAAGAGGCGGCTGATCCAAATGGGTGAGAAAAATGATGGCTTGGTGGCTTGTCCTTGGGGCCTTAGGGGGTTGTGTTTCCGAGGGTTGTCTCCCCGGGAGTTCTTCAGGGTGGGAACCATCGGGGCCATTATTTTCACTCCGCTGACCAGCTCCTTCCCTGCAGGCAAACCCTAAAATCACCATCGTATGTCTCAGTCCAGTGGATGGGCGGGAGGAGGAGGAGGGAGAGGATGGGAGTGGAGGGAGAAAGGAGGAAGAGGAGTTGGACAATAAGAAGGAGGAGGAAGAAGCATTAAAGAGTCATCTAGTTCAGCGCTTAGAACAATGCTTTGCACATAGTAAGCACTTTATACATGCTATCATTATTATTATCAGTGCCCCACACTTGGGAAAGCGCTGGGGAATTACAGAAGAACCAGACAAAAAGCTCACAGTGTTGGGGACAGAGAAAGAGGTGCAAAGAAAGAAGCAGGAGGGCTGAGGAGCTGGAAGGGAAGGAGAGGGGCAGCAGAGGCATGGGAGTATTCTACCCACATGGGCCCAGGGCAGCAAAGCGGGACGGCCACACAGAACAGCCAGAAACCCTAAGGAGAGGTGACTCTCTAGAGAGCATCACACCTTTCCTGGGTTTGGCCAGATGTGGTCCCTGAGCCGAACCGGTCCTCTCCCTGTCCGCCTCCCTCCTTGCTTTCCCAGTCCCCGCTCCCTCCTCCCCACCCCCCAGGGCTTTCGGAGGGGCGAAGCCTCCGAAGAGGTTGAACCACTGCTGAACTGAAACCGGACCAGGCCAGACAGAGCCCGTTGGCCACGTGGTCATCCTCTTGCTCCAGACAGGGAGCTGAGGAGGCAGTGGGCCACGTGAGCTTGAGGGGAGTGGCTCAGAGAGGGGGGCTCTCTGGAATATGCCCCCCTGCCATCTTCCCCACGTCGCATCTGAGGGCTAACCCTCCCTGCAGTACCCAGAGAGAGGAGGCCACAAGACTCCCCTGTCCTCCCCAGCTTCCGGCCATCTTCCCACGACCCCCGGCCCCCAGCCCGCCGGGCCTCAGAGCCCCTTCTCAGGGCTGCTTCAGCCAGGCGGGGCCTAGACCAGAACCAGGGTTCAGAGCTTCAGGGCAGCGTTGTTTCGCATTGCCTCAAGTGCAGATGTGAAGCATCGATTAGCTCCGCCTTCCCCTACCACTCACCTCTTCCCTTGAGCACCGGACTGGGGCAAGGGGTGAGCAGCTAGAGTGGCCATTTTGTAGCTGCGGAAATAGAGGAGTCTAACTTGCCTGTGGCCCTTCAGCCAGTGCAGGAATCTGGATCAACGGCAACTTTCCCGCCCTCCCACCCTAGGCCACCTGACCTGGGAGGATGGAGCTCTTCCCAGGAATCGCCTGCTGGAAGGCGAAAACCCACATTTGGGTCTCCCCTTCGCCTTGGCTCCCTCGAGACTTCCCCCAACCCCTCAGCCACCCACTCGAGACCCTCCCTTCGAGGATGATTAAGGCTGGAGGCCAGGGCCGGGCCTGAGCAGAGCAGCCCACCGGTATGGGGGGGGAGCAGGGCAATCCCCTCACTACTCCCCACGAAGATGCTCGCGCTGATTCTTTTCCAAGGAAATGAGTCCCTCAGGGGACTCTAAGGGCCACACACACGAGGGGAAGACCAGAGGCCCTGGCGCGGTGGGGTGGTGGGGAGAACCGGGGCTAGCTCAATTCCCGTTGTCGTTCAAGGGGTGTTAAGTGGATCAGGAGACCCGGGAAGGCACGGGACCCCCCTGGGGGTCTGGAAACATTAGTTCTGATCTCCATGAGGATAGTACATTTCAAATATGAAACAATTTGAAACAGGATTTTCCTAGGGAAACCACCAACCGTGCAGGCCCTGGGCCCTGCGGGTGGCTGTTCTGCCCGACTCAGTTTACCTGGTCCCCACGGTGCCAATCGCGGAGTCCAGGTGTTACCGCTCCAGCTCTTGTGGCAGCGGGAAGGTCTGTCGGTGGAAATGCGGTTGCCGGCTCCCTCCGGGTCGGGGAGCAGGTGGGCAGGAACGACCGTGAAAACAATTCCGTCGGATTGGGCCACCGGCCCGGACTGATGCGCCGTCTCTCTTTACCTCACAGGAGCCTCGCCTACAACAATCTCCAGACTCTTCCAAAGGACATTTTCAAAGGCCTGGACTCACTGACAAACGTGTAAGAGATGAGCAGCGATCGGTTTCCAGACCCGGTTGTAAGGTGGCCCCGGGAGTGGGGCTCAGTTGGGGCTGGGACTTGCCCGGTCATTGGGGGAGCTTGGCCGGCCGGCTACCGTTTTTGACCCTGGGTGGCCCTGGAGACTTGGACTATCTGGCTGGTGCCCGTTCCCGGGGACTACGTGGGAGAAATTTCAAACCGTTTTTCTCTGAGGAGAGGCTGGGCGGTCGGGCCAGGTTGCTACCCAAGTGCACGCCACACTAATCCCGGAAAACAATATGCGCAGTATCACTGTTGGGGTCACTTTTAATACTATGGGGAAGAGTATACAATTAAGATGGAGAAAATTATAATAGAAGAGTAAGAAATGAGAGAGAATGAAATGTAGTACCCTGGGCATTTAACCTCTCTGGATCTCCATTTCTTCACCTGCAAAATAAGAATTAGTGAGGTACGTACCCTCCCTTGCCTCTTAGGCTGTGAGCACTGCTTGGAATAGGGGCTGTCTCTGATCTGCTCATCTCGTATCTACCTCAGTGCTTCACACAGCACTTTAGCCCCCAGTAAACGAGTAAACGCTTAATCAATATCATAATTAAGTAACGCCTAGAAATACCTAGCAAAAATATCGTCCCTGTCACCCTGATTGTGAAGCAATGGAGCACCCAGCATAGAAGAACACAGGGATCCAATAGGTGCCCCAAATTCTCTAGCTAAAATTTCACCGCAGCTGGGACACGCTGGAAAACTGGTCAGGTCTCCCTGCTCTAAGTCAGACAAAGGGAACAAAATTTACTTTCCCTTCCTCGAGATTTGCTTCTTGCCGTTCGGTATGTTTTCCCAGAGAAGGAGTGACCACAGCCCTTTGCTTGTCCTTAAAAGTAGTGGAGATTTTTGTGTGTGTATGTGTGGTGACTATTTCTTAGCGGGGCCAATTATCACTATGTTCAGAAAGAGGAGCCTTGTTCACCAGAGTCGTGCTTGTTCTCACAAATGACCTCTCATTTTTCCCTCTGTCCCAGAGTATCTCTTTTTGTCTTTTCTGCACACAAACCAAAACACTCTGGGCATTTTCCAAGCCCCCCACCCCTCCGTCCTTGCGATCTCAACGTGTGGCTGGTTTTCCTCGGCCAACGGTTCTTTCTCATTCTCAGGCCTCAGGTCTTTCTTTTTGACTCGGGCTAAATCGCGCGGAGCAGCTTGAGGTTGGGCAGTCCAGGGTCACCTCAGGCCAGCGAGGATCCGGCCATCCCGACCGGACAGGGAAAAATTCTGGGCAGGAGACTCGAATCCCAGGAAGGACATTCACCGGTCTGGGTAGCAGAGCCGGAGGCCTGGGAGGGGGAGACCGGCATGCCGTTCCCACGGCCTCGAGCCTGTGTTGTGGGTGAGGTGACTCCGACACCAATAGATCCCACGAGGGAGAAGAAATGGGTTTGGAGGCTCGTCCGGGGAAGTCCCGGAGGGAGGCAGCCGGGAGAGAATGGGTTGGTGATCTCAGTGGCCCATAAACCCCGTGGCTAATCCAACGGGCCGCGGCTCTCCCCAGGTTCACATTCCTCTCGGAACCCTGCTTTTGTTAGCGAGCCTTCCGTGATTAATTCCCAAACCCTGACCCATCAATCCTGCAGCCACCTCCCCTGCTGATGTATCTATTTATATCCTGGGTACGTGAGCATAATCGATTGACAGTCTACTGTTGATTCTGATTGCTTCATTTAGACATTTTTCTATGCCTGCTCCTCTTAAGCTCCTTGAGTCCAAGGATTATAGTAATAATAATAGCATTTATGAAGCGCTTGCTCTGTGCAAAGCACTGTTCTAAGCGCTGATCTACCAACGTGATCGTACTCTCCCAAGAGCTCAGTTCAGCGCATCGTCCCAGGGGCTGTTGCTACTACTACTTCCGTTACTATTATCCCTACCATCGATCAATCAGTTGTATTTACTGAGCACTTTCTATGTGCAGAGCACTGGACTAATCGCTTAGAAGAATGCAATTGAGTTAACAGACCCCCAGCCCACATCCTCCCCCTGGCCTGGAATGCCCTCCCTCCGCATATCCGCCAAACTAGCTCTCTTCCTCCCTTCAAAGCCCTACTGAGAGCTCACCTCCTCCAGGAGGCCTTCCCAGACTGAGCCCCCTTTTTCCTCTCCTCCTCCCCATCCCCCCCCACCCTACCTCCTTCCCCTCCCCACAGCACCTGTAGATATGTCTGTACAGATTTATTGCTCTATTTATTTTACTCGTACATATTTACTATTCTATTTATTTTGTTAATAATGTGCATCTGGCTTTAATTCTATTTGTTCTGATGACTTGACCCCTGTCCACATGTTTTGTTTCATCATCCGTCTCCCCCTTCTAGACTGTGAGCCCGTTGTCGGGTAGGGACCGTCTCTGTATGTTGCCGACTTGTCCCTCCCAAGCGCTTAGTCCAGTGCTGTGCACACAGTAAGTGCTCAATAAATACGATTGAATGAATGAATGAATGAACAGACACATTCCCTGCCCACGACGAGCTTACGGTCCAATGGGGAGGACAGACAATAATATGAATGTTACAATATGTGATTTCAAGATATGTACGTAAGTTCTGTAGTGTTGAGAGTGGGATGAACAGCAAATGCCCAAGGGTCACAGATCCAAGTGCATAGAAGAGAGAGGGAGACAGGACGACTTGACACCCATCCACATCTTTTGTTCAAATCCTGACTCCACCGCATGTCTGCTGTGTGACTTTGGGCAAGTCACTTAACTTCTCTGGGCTTCAGTTACCTCATCTGTAAAAATGGGGATAAAAACTGTGAGCCCCCCGTGGGACAACCCGATCACCTTGTAACCTCCCCATTGCTTAGAACAGCGCTTTGCACATAGTAAGCGCTTAACAAATACCATTATTATTATTATTATTATTATTATTATTATTATGTTGTTGTTGTTGTCGTTGTCTGTCTCCCCCTTCTAGACTGTGAGCCTGTTGTTGGGGAGGGACCGTCTCTATATGTTGCCGACTTGTACTTCCCAAGCGCTTAGTACAGTGCTGTGCACACAGTAAGTGCTCAATAAATATGATTTAATCGGGGGGAGGCCTCTTGGAGGAGAGGCGAAGGAGATGCGACCTTTGAAAACGGGCAGAGCGGCTGTCTGGGTTACCTGGAAGGGGAGGGAATTCCAGGCTATGAGAAGGACGTAGGAAATAGTTCAGTGACGAGGCAGGCAAGACTTGGGGGACAGCAGTAACCTGGCTCTAAAGGAGCGGAATGCACGGCCTGATCCGCAGTAGGAGATTAGTGAGGCGAGGTACGATGGGGCGAGCCGGCTGAGTGCTTCTGATTCACTGGTAAGGAGTTTCTGTTCTGCTTGACGAGGAGGTGGATGGGCAGCCGCTGGTGGTTCTTGAGGAGTGGGGAGACCTGGACTGAATCCTTTTTTTAGAAGAATCATCCGTGCGGCCCGGTGAAATAAGGACTGGAAAGGGGAGAGACAGAACGTGGGGAGGTTGACAAAGAGGTGGATGCAGTAGTCAAGGTGAGATAGGATAAGCGCTACAACTAGTAGACTGTGAGCCCACTCTTCTAGACTGTGAGCCCACTGTTGGGTAGGGACCGTCTCTATATGTTGCCAATTTGTACTTCCCAAGCTCTTAGTACAGTGCTCTGCACACAGTAAGTGCTCAATAACTATGATTGAATGAATGAATGAACTAGTATTACTACTCTTACTAGTCTACTACTATTATTTCTTGTATTATTACTATTTTACTTGTACATATTTACTATTGTATTTATTTTGTCAATGATGTGCATCTAGCTTTAACAATAATAATAATAATAATAGTGGCATTTATTAAGTGCTTACTATGTGCAAAGCACTGTTCTAACTGCTGGGGAGGTTACAAGATGATCAGGTTGTCCCACGGGGCGCTCACAGTCTTCATCCCCATTTTCCAGATGAGGTAAATGAGGGCCAGAGAAGTGAAGTGACTTGCTCAAAGTCACACAGCTGACAGTTGGCAGAGCCGGGATTTGAACCCATGACCTCTGACTCCAAAGCCTGGGCTCTTTCCACTGAGCCACACAGCTTTACTTCTATTTCTCTTGATGACTGGACACCTAACCAGGTGTTTTGTTTTGTCATCTGTCTCCCCGTTCTAGACTGTGACCCCATTGTCAGGTAGGGGCCGTCTCTATAGGTTGACGACTTGTACTTCCCAAGTGCTTAGTACAGTGCTCTGCACACAGTAAACACTCAATAAATATGATTGAATGAAGGAATGAATTACTTTCTACTACTACTGCTGCAACTACTACTACAAAAGAAAATTACCTTTTTCCTATTCCAACAAGAGCATAAAAATGATGAAATGTCTAAGCCTTGAGCATGCAGATTGGCCCCAGCCCAGCCACCATAAATAATGATAGCATTTATTAAGCGCTTACTATGTGCCAAGCACTGTTCTAACCGCTGGGGAGGAGATACAAGGTGATCAGGCTGCCCCACGGGGGGCTCCCGGTCTTCATCCCCATTTTACAGATGAGGGAACCGAGGCCCAGAGAAGTGAAGTGACTGGCCCGAAGTCACCCAGCTGACAAGTGGCAGAGCCAGGATTTGAACCCATGACCTCTGACTCTCAAGCCTGGGCTCTTTCCACTGAGCAATGCTGTATGGGTCCGGGCTGGCCACCTTAAAGAAAACAGAGATGCGATCGCAGAGAGGCAGGAAAGCAGCGTGGCTCAGTGGAAAGCACCCGGGCTTTGGAGTCAGAGGTCATGGGTTCAAATCCTAGCTCTGCCACTTGTCAGCTGTGTGACTTTGGGCGAGTCACTTCACTTCTCTGGGCCTCAGTTCCCTCATCTGGAAAATGGGGATTAAGACTGTGAGCCCCACATGGGACAACCTGATCACCTTGTAACCTCCCCAGCGCTTAGAACTGTGCTTTGCACATAGTAAGCGCTTAATAAATGCCATTATTATTATTTATAAAAGGGGAACAGAGGAGAAGGAGAAGCGGAAGGGCAGCAGGGCAGGATCGGCCAGTTTACCTGAGGCCAGCAGGCAGTTTCTGCTCCGGGATTGCCAACCTCCCACGACCACCAGAAGCCCAAACCCTGTGCCTGGATGCAGACTGGCTCAGAAACTCACATTTTCCTAAGATTCACTGCCCAACATTCCTGACATTTATAGGGAAGCAGCCTATAAGCAATAATAATAATATAGATAATAATAATAATTATCATCTCTGACTTCCCCTTCCCCAGAGACATCTTCTGTCTCCCCCTTTTAGACTGTGAGCCCACTGCTGGGTAGGGACTGTCTCTATATGTTGCCAACTTGTACTTCCCAAGCGCTTAGTACAGTGCTCTGCACACAGTAAGCGCTCAATAAATATGATTGATGATGATGATGATGATGATCATACTTGTTAAGTGCTTACTATGTGCCAAGCACTGTTCTAAGCACTGGGGTAGATTCATTCACTCATTCATTCAATCGTATTGATCGAGAGCTTACTGTGTGCAGAGCACTGTACTAAGCACTTGGGAAGTACAAATCGGCAACATATAGAGACGGTTTCTACCCAACAATGGGCTCACAGTCTAGAAGCAGCGTGGCTCAGTGGAAAGAGCCCGGGCTTTGGAGTCAGAGGTCATGGTTCAAATCCCGGCTCCGCCAACTGTCAGCTGTGTGACTGTGGGCAAGTCACTTCACTTCTCTGGGCCTCAGTTCTCTCATCTGTAAAATGGGGATTAAAACTGTGAGCCCCCCGTGGGACAACCTGATCACCTTGTAACCTCCCCAGCGCTTAGAACAGTGCTTTGCACATAGTGAGCGCTTAACAAATACCCTGATTATTATTATTATTTGCACATAGTAAGCGCTTAATAAATACCATCATTATTATTGTTAGAAGGGGGAGACAGACGACAAAACAAAACACGTAGACAGGGTAGATGCAAGTTAATCTGGTAGGACACAGTCCCTGTCCCACACGGAGCTGCCGCTCTTACTCCCCATTTTACAGATGAGGGAACTGAGGCTCAGAGAAGTTAGGTGACTTGTCCAAGGTCCCACAGCAGATAAGTGACAGAGCAGGGATTAGAACCCAGGTCTTTCTGACTCCCAGCCCATGCTCCAGAAGAGCTTTTAAAAACGAGAAAGAAGCCTACAACTCTCGAGAGGACTATAATTTCTGAATTTGCTTACTGGTTAGATCACAGGCCTGGGAGACAGAAGGACATTCCTTCATTCATTTATTCATTCAGTCGTATTTATTGAACGCTTACTGTGTGCAGAGCACTGTACTAAGCGCTTGGGAAGTACAAGTTGGCAACATATTAGACATGGGCTCTAATCCCCACCCTGGCACTTTTCAGCTGTGTGATCTTGGACGAGTCACTTCAAGTCTCTGTGTCTCAGTTACCTCTTCTGTAAAATGGGGACGAAGACCGTGAGCTCCACGTGGGTCAGGGACTGTGTCCAACATGATTAGCTTGAAGCAGCGTGGCTCAGTGGAAAGAGCATGGGCTTGGGAGTCAGAGGTCATGGGTTCAAATCCCAGCTCTGCCGCTTGTCAGATGTGTGACTTTGAGCAAGTCACTTCACTTCTCTGGCCTCAGTTGCCTCATCTGGAAAATGGGGATTAAGACTGTGAGCTCCACATGGGACAACCTGATCACTTTGTATCCTCCTCAGCGCTTTGAACAGTGCTTTGCACATAGTAAGCGCTTAACAAATACCAAAATTATTGTTATTATTATTATTATTATTATCATCATCATCATCATTATCTACCCCAGCGCTTAGAACAGTGCTTGGCACATAGTAAGCGCTTAACAAATATCATCATCAGCCTGGCTTAGTGGAAAGAGCATGGTCTTCGGAGTCAGAGGTCATGGGTTCTAATCCTGGCTCCTCCACTTGTCAGCTGTGTGACTTTGGGCAAGTCTCTTCACTTCTCTGTGCCTCAGTGACCTCATCTGTAAAGTGGGGATGCAGACTGTGAGCCCCCCGTGGGACAACCTGATTACCTTGCATCTCCACCAGCGCTTAGAACAGTGCTTGGCACATGGTAAGCGCTTAACAAATGCCATCATCAGTATTATCATTTATTGCCAGGGCACAACTGTGCCGACTCTGCAAAGCAATACATGTCTCATGTGAGTATCTCCTGAACCCGATCAGCAGCATATCACATCTCCCGGGGTGACCGCTTCCAAGGTCCCTGCAGATCTTAGCGCTTAGTACAGTGCGAGTGCTTAGTACAGTACTCTAAACATAGTAAGCGCTCAGTAAATACCATCGACTGGTTTATCGATCCTTGCAAATCCCTGAAGATTACCTGCTGAGTGTGTGCGCCCTTAGTAAAGTGCTTGGCACATAATAAGCATTTAAAAAATGTTCCAGTGTTTATTATTTCAGTTAGAAGGTGAACTGAGGAGTAATAGTGTAAGCCCGTGAGGAATGGAAGTGTTTTGGGTTTTTTTTTGTTAAGGTTCAGTCAGCATATCCCTAGATCTCTTCAGCTTTGGCTTCCCATCCTGGGTCAAGCGCTTAGAACAGTGCTCTGCACATAATGAGTACTCAATAAATACAACGGGATGAATGAATGAATGAATGCGCGTCCTTTAATCTGTCCCATCATAGGTTTCTATAGACTGTAAGCTCATTATGGGCAGGGAAGGTACACGCTGACTTTATTGGGTTTTCCCAAGCTCTTAGTTCAGTGCTCCGCACACAGAAGCGCTCAATAAATACCACTGATGGATTATGATCCTGAGGGGCTGGAAGGTGATACTGATGGATTTCCTGCTTTGCTTCAGGTCATTTTTAAATCTCTGAATCATTGTGTGCAAACCGGTCCTGATGGCTCTGAACAGTTTTCACCAATTATCAAATCAGTCTTGATGGTATCTCTTTTCCATAGGCATAGTCAAGATTGACTGATTAAATGATTAGATTAGAGACTGATTAGAGAAGCAGCGTGGCTCAGTGGAAAGAGCACGGACTTTGGAGTCAGAGGTCATGGGTTCAAATCCCGGCTCCACCAGTTGTCAGCTGTGTGTCTTGGGGCAAGTCACTTCACTTCTCTGGGCCTCAGTTACCTCATCTGTAAAATGGGGATTAAGACTGTGAGCCCTCTGTGGGACAACCTGATCACCTTGTAACCTTCCCAGCGCTTAGAAAGTGCTTTGCACATAGCAAGCGCTTAATAAATGCCAGTATTATTATTATTATTATTATTAAATGGGTCCTCAGAGAGAGTCATGATTCGCTGTTAGTCAGTCAATTTATCAGTCATATTTATTAAGAGTTTACTATGTGCAGAGCACTGTTCTAAGGGCTCGTGAGAATACAATATAACAGAGATGGTAGACCTGTTCCTTTCATTCATTCATTCATTCAATCGTATTTATTGAGCGCTTACTGTGTGCAGAGCACTGGACTAAGCGCTTGGGAAGTACAAGTTGGCAACATATAGAGACGGTCCCTACCCAACAATGGGCTCACAGTCTAGAAGGGGGAGACAGAGAACAAAACAAAACATATTAACAAAATAAAATAAATAGAATAAATATGTACAAATAAAATAAATAAATTTCCACCTTGAGCTTACATTCTAGAGGAGGAGACAGACATTATTATAATTATTATTATTCTACAGTGGTATTTGTTAAGTGCTTACTTTGTGCCGGGCATTGTAAGAAGCGCAGGGTTGGATACAAGTAAATTGGGTTGGACGCAGTACCTGTCCCACTTGGGGCTCAGAGTCTAATATAAATAAATGAATTATGGACCTATACATAATAATAATAATAATAGTAATAATAATAATTTTGGTATTTGTTAAGTGCTTACTATGTGCAAAGCACTGTTCTAAGCGCTGGGGAGGATACAAGGTGATAATAATAATAATAATGGTATTTATTAAGCGCTTACTATGTGCAATGCACTGTTCTAAGCGCTGGGGAGGTTACAAGGTGATCAGATCGTCCCATGTGGGGCTCACAATATTAATCCCCATTTTACAGATGAGGTAACTGAGGCCCAGAGAACTGGAGTGACTTGCCCAAAGTCACACAGCCAACAAGCGGCGGAGCTGGGATAAGTGGGGCTGAGGGAGGGGTGAACAGAGGGAGCAAATCCAAGTGCAAGGGTGGCACAAAAGGGAATGGGAGAAGAGGAAATGAGGCCTTAATGTGGGAAGGCCACTTGGAAGAGATGTGTCTGCAATAAGGTTTCGAAGGTGGAGAAAGTGATTGTCTGTCTGATATCAAGAGGGAGGGCATTCCGGGCCACAGGCAAGACATGGGTGGGAGGTCGACGGCGGAGAGATAGGTGAAATCAAGGCACCGGGAGTAAGTTGGAATTAGAGCAGCGTGGCTCAGTGGAAAGAGCCCGGGCTTTGGAGTCAGTGGTCATGGGTTCAAATCCTGACTCCACCAATTGTCAGCTGTGTAACTTCGGGCAAGTCACTTCACTTCCCTGGGCCTCAGTTACCTCATCTGGAAAATGGGGATTAAGACTGTGAGCCCCCTGTGGGACAACCTGATCACCTTGTAACCTCCCCAGCGCTTAGAACAGTGCTTTGCACATACTAAGCGCTTAATAAATGCCATTATTAATTAATTCGAGGCACGACGGGTGTAGGCTGGGTTGTAATAAGAGAGCAGTGAGGCATAATAGGAGAGTGCAACGTGCTGGAGTGCTTTAAAGCCTAGGGTAAGGAGTTTCTGTTTGATGTGGAGGTGGACGTGCAACCGGCGGAGATTCTGGAGGAGTGGGGATACAGGGACTGAATGGTTTTTAGAAAAAGGAGTGGGGCAACAGAGTAAAGCACAGATTGGAGTACGGAGGAACAGGAGGCGGTCACTGAATCAGTAGTATTTATATATGTTCGTACATATTTATTGCTCTATTTATTTATTTATTTTACTTGTACATATCTATTCTATTTATTTTATTTTGTTAATATGTTTGGTTTTGTTCTCTGTCTCCCCCTTCTAGACTGTGAGCCCACTGTTGGGTAGGGACTGTCTCTATCTGTTGCCAACTTGTACTTCCCAAGCGCTTAGTACAGTGCTGTGCACACAGTAAGCACCCAATAAATACGATTGATTGATTGATTGAGGGCAAAGGACTGAACTAAGCATTTGGAAGAGTATAATGGTGTTAGAGACAGGGTCCCTGCCCTTAATAACAATAATAATAAAGATGACATTTATTAAGTGCTTACTATGTGCAAAGCACTTTTCTAAGCACTGGGGAGGTTACAAGGTGATCGGGTTGTCCCACTGTTGGCTCACAGTCTTTAATCCCCATTTTCCAGATGAGGTAACTGAGGCCCAGAGAAGTGAAGTTGTTGCCAATTATGTTGCCAATTTGTACTTCCCAAGCGCTTAGTACAGTGCTCTGCACATAGTAAGTGCTCAATAAATACGATTGATGATGAAGTGACTTGCCCAAAGTCACCCAGCTGACAAGTGGCAGAGCTGGGATTTGAACCCATGACCTCTGACTCCAAAGCCCGGGCTCTTCCCACTGAGCCATGCTGCTTCTCGTGTTTAAGGAGCGTACAGTCTAATGAAGGGAGGAGGGAAACTGACAGACACAGGGCTGAGGTGCAGAATGTGCTGGTTGGTAATAGCAAAAATATGGAAGAGTAAATAGCTAGATAAATAAATAAAAAGTCGATATAAGTGCTAAGCATAGATGAATAAACAGAAGTGCTATGGACCTGACCTCAGAAAGAGGAGCCTAACTGGGGAAGGCCTCCGGGAGGAGGTGGGTTTTCAGGAGGACTTTGAGGATAAGACAGATTTGTAAGTGGGGGAGTTCTAAGCAGGAGGCAGAGTATGAACCGGGGATCAGTGGAAAGAGCCTGGGCTTTGGAGTCAGAGGTCATGGGTTCAAATCCCGGCTCCGCCAATTGTCAGCTGTGTGACTTTGTTCAAGTCACTTCACTTCTCTGGGCCTCAGTTCCCTCATCTGTCAAATGGGGATGAAGACTGTGAGCCCCCCTTGGGACAACCTGATCACCTTGTCAACTCCCCAGCGCTTAGAACAGTGCTTTGCACATAGTAAGTGCTTAATAAAATGCCATTATTATTATAGAAGTGGGACAGTTGAGAATGAGAAATGGGGGATGAAGACTGTGAGCCCCATGTAACCTCCCCAGCGCCTAGAACAGTGCTTTGCACATAGTAAGCGCTTAATAAAATGCCATTCTTAGAGAAGTGGGACCGTTGAGAATGAGAAATGAGGGCAAGGTTAACTTGGGAGAGATGAAGAGTACAATCTGGGATGTAGTGGGGGAAGAAAGTAGATAATAAAGAGGGAGAGAGATGATGGAGGGTTTTAAAGCCCAAGGGCAGGAGTTTCTGCCTGATGCAAAGAGGAATAAGTACTCACTGAGTGGGAAGAGAATTCAAGATGCCGAGCAGAAGAAAGGGCAGAGTTGTAGCAGGTGAGGGTGACATCGGCTTGGTGTTTGAATTTCTGGCTTCGGCACTCAAATACAGGAGTGGAGGAAGTATACTAGAAGGCGACCCGGGACTGGTGGGGCAAGAGCGAAGGGGGAATAGGGGGAGAAAAGGGTTGAGTTCAGTGGAGAAGTTGATGCTGGAGATGTGGATTTGGGCAACACTGGAGGGCAAGGTTGGTAGGGAGTTCAGGAGGAGCATATTGCGTAGGAATAAGCCATGGGGGTGGTCTAAAGAGCAGAGATCTCCGAGGGGTGGGGTGGGAGAATGGTTAGGGGGCAGGAGGCCGATGTACATATTGAGGAAAGTTAGGAAGCTGCGGTCAGAGATTGGCATTTCGGAGTCGGGGAGGTGAAAAAGGAACCAATTTACTGGAGATGACTAGATCCAACGTGAGTCCAACATGGGTCCAGGGTCAGTGGAGTTGAGAAGTGAGAGGGAGCAGGGGCCTGGAGGGGTGGGTGGGAATGCCACCCAAGGATGACAGGTAGAAGGGGAGAGAGGTATCAAATTCACCCGGAAAATCAGAGAGATCAGGAAGCCAAGAGAAGCTGCTGTGCGTGGTAGAGGCGAGGGAGATGGGCTTCCAAGGAAGAGGTGGAGAGAGATTGAGCGACTGAGAGGGAGCGAAAAGGGCATTGGAGAGGTGAGGCACAGCACCGATTCTCCTCATTCTCTTCCAAATAAAATTGGGTTGGGCCCAAGTCTTGTCCCACGTGAGGCTCACGGGCTACGTAAGAGGGAGAATAGGTATGAAATCCCCATTCTACAGATGAGGAAACAGACGCCAAGAGGAAAAGTGACTTGCCCCAGTTCAAGACTGTGAACCTGCTGTTGGGTAGAGACTGTCTCTATACGTTGCCAACTTGTACTTCCCAAGCGCTTAGTACAGTGCTCTGCACACAGTAAGTGCTCAATAAATACGATTGAATAATGTAGTCAAGCGCTTAGTACAGTGCTCTGCACACAGGCTAAGTAAGAGGGAGAATAGGTATGAAATCCCCATTCTACAGATGAGGAAACAGACTGAGAGGAAAAGTGACTTGCCCCAGTTCATGTAGTCAAGCGCTTAGGACAGTGCTTTGCACACAGTAAGCGCTCAATAAATACGATTGAATGAATGAATGAATGTAGCCAGCAAGTGACGGAGCTAGGATTAAACCATTTTTCCTCTGACTTCCAAGTTAACAAGGTTGCCTTGAACAGAATCAAGTAGGGGCTCAGTAAATGCTACTACTACTGCTACCACCCTAAAACTGGAGGTTTTGATAGCTAATAATAATAATAATAATGATGGCATGCATTAAGTGCTTACTATGTGCAAAGCACTGTTCTAAGCGCTGGGGGGGGGGCGGTTACAAGGTGATCGCGTTATCCCACGGTGGGCTCACAGTCTCCATCCCCATTTTCCAGATGAGGGAACTGAGGCCCAGAGAAGTGAAGTGACACACAGCTGACAAGTGGCGGAGCCGGGATTTGAACCCATGACCTCTGACTCCAAAGCCCGGGCTCGTTCCGCTAAGCCACACTGCTTAGTGGAATGAGTAGCACATCTCCGTGGGCAAAGGTAGAGGGGGAACACAGAGATAGCACCCCGACTGCACCTTGAGTTTCAACCAGCTGTCTCTCAGTGTGTGTTTCTGGGCCCAGGAGGGCTGAGAGAGAGGGAGAGTGTGGATAGTGCTATTTAAGCCATCACCACTGCAGCAAAAATAACTCCAGCCCATGATCACGGGATATCTCCATCCCTAAACAATTGTTCTATACAAATGGAAGGCCCAGGATATCGGTCGTTCTACCGCTGTTATAGCCGCAGGGGTATTTGGTGACACCCTGGGGGTCTGAGCAGTCCTTATCAGTGACTAGCCCCAGGGCACCCAGCTGGCAAGGAGAGCCAAAATTAGGGCTCCTGAGGTCCAGTTTTGTGCCCTCTCTACTGGGCCACGCTGCTCCCCTAATATCAAACTCGTAAAATCGAACTAATATGGGCCAGCCCAGATGGTGACGAATAAACGCTAAGAGCGGCTGTTGGCTGGGTACGATCTTGGGGTGGTGGGAATGAATCAGGGAAGACTTGCTGAAGGAGGTGGGATTTTAGGAGGGCTTTGAAGATGGGAAGGGCAGAGGCCAGGCGGATTTGCAGGCTGGGCGCATAGCGAGACAGGGGTCAGAGGCAAGTGAAATGAGAGCAGGGCACAGCCAGATGTACTTGGGAGTGGGGCTGAGTTCAGCTGCGAAATGAGCTGGGGGAAACAGCTGAAGGGCCCCTGAAAATTGGAAAGTCTGCCCGCACTGGAAAAGATGTCAGCGGGAACAGGGGCCTGAGAGGAGTGCGATGGCTTTCCTAGCAAGCGCGTGGCTAGGAGTCTTCCTGGGCTATCTTCAGGGGTTCCAGAAGAGATGCACTCTAACTTCATCCCCAACTTCAGGGGTCTTGGTGGAGTTACAATCTATATTTGGGGGCCCTAGCAGAGATGCAGAAGAGATGCACTCTAACTTCAGGTGTCCTGGTGGAGATACAATCTATATTTGGGGGCCCTAGCAGAGATGCACTCTAAGGTCTGGGGTCTCGGCACAGATGTGCTCTAAACTCTGGGGTTCTGGTGGAATTCCATCACTTTGTTGTGTGGCGGATGCAGCCTGCGGATTCTACCGTAATAACTTCGTGTGGATTATTCATTCATTCATTGTATCGTATTTATTGAGTGCTTACTGTGTGCAGAGCGCTGTACTAAGCACTTGGGAAGTACAAGGTGGCAACATATAAAGACGGGGTCCTACCTGACAACGGGCTCACAGTCTAGAAGGGGGAGACAGACAACAAAACAAAAATGTGGACAGGTGTCAAGTCATCAAAATAAATAGAAATAAAGCTAGATGCACATCATTAACAAAATAAATAGAATAGTAAATATGTACAAGTAAAATAAATAGAGTAATAAATCTGTACAAACATATGTACGGGATTAGGAAAGGGTGTCAACCTTTTCCCATCTCAGACTGGGCGAATGTCTGAATCCGGCTCCGGTTGGGAGAAGCGAGGAGTGTGACCTGGGGAGTAGTGGTGAAGAAAGAGCCCGGGCTTGGGAGTCAGAGGTCATGGGTTCAAATCGCGGCTCCGCCAGTTGTCAGCTGTGTGACCCTGGGCAAGTCACTTTATGTCTCTGGGCCTCAGTGACCTCATCGGTAAAATGGGGATGAAGACTGTGAGCCCCAGGTGGGACAACCTGATCACTTTGTATCCTCCCCGGCGCTTAGAACAGTGCTTTGTATCATCATCAATCGTATTTATTGAGTGCTTACTATGTGCAGAGCACTGTACTAAGCGCTTGAAATACTAAGTACTTTGCACACAGTAAGTGCTTAACAAATGCCATTATTATTATTATTATTATTATTATTATTATTATTATTATTATTATTAAGAAAGCTGAATTGTCAGATGGAGAGTAGTAGAGTGCTGAAGCGGTAGAAAGATTGAGTGGCAGAAATGGTCTAGAGAAGGAATAGTGGGAGTTGTAACAGTTTTTATTAGGTGCCCACTAGGGATAATACATGTATTTATCCCTTGAAAAATTCCAAGAGATTATATAAGATGCTTTCCCTGCTCACAAGGAGCTTACACTCTAATGCCAAAAGAGAGAGAAATGTTTACAAATTGAGTGATGAGAATAAATACTAGACTGTACAGCTGATTAACTTATCTACACAAGTGCTGCTGAACAACTGTATAAATGAATAAGTGCTAGAGGTGACTGATGGGTTGGTAATAATAATTGTTAAATGCTAACTCTGTAGCAAGCATTGAACTGAGCACTGAACACTGAACTAAGGTTTACAGTCTAAGTGTGAGGGAGAACAGGGATTTAATCTCCAAATTTACAGATGAGGAAAGTGAGGCCCAGAAAAGGTAAATGACTTGTCCAAGGTCACATGGGCAAATGGCGGAGCTGGGATTAGAGCCTAGGTCCCCTGACTTCCCAGGTCTGTGCTCTTTCCACTGGGCCACAGGTGAGGAGATCTGGGAGAGAAGCAGCGTGGCTCAGTGGAAAGAGCCTGGGCTTTGGAGTCAGAGGTCATGGGTTCAAATCCCGGCGCTGCCACTTGCCAGCTGTGTGACTTTGGGCAAGTCACTTCACTTCTCTGTGCCTCAGTTCCCTCATCTGTAAAATGGGGATTAAGACTGTGAGCCTCACATGGGACAACCTGATCACTCTGTAAACTCCCCAGTGCTTAGAACAGTGCTTTGCACATAGTAAGTGCTTAATAAATGCCATCATCATCATTATTATTATTTAGGGAGTTAATCTGGGAAGGCTTGTGGAAGGAGAGGGGATTTTAGGAGTGCTTCGAACTGGGTAGAGCCGTGGTCTGATGGATCAGGAGACGGAGGAAATTCCGGAAGGTAAAAACAGAAGGTTAACTTAGGACGTAATTCATTCATTCAGTCGTATCCATTGAGCGCTTAATGTGTACAGGGCACTGTACTAAGTGCTTGGGAGAGTAAAATATAACAAGAAACAGACACATTCCCTGCCCACGACATGGCAAGCTCTCAACAAGTATTATTATTATATTATTGATGAGGATGATGAGGATGATTAAGACTGTGAGCCCCCCGTGGGACAACCTGATCACCTTGTATCCCCCCCACGCTTAGAACAGTGCTTTGCACATAGTAAGCGCTTAACAAATGCCATCATTATTATCATTATTATGCAGTAAATCAAGCCATGATTGACAAGAGTTGGACCAAGGTAGCGGCAGTTTGAGTGCAGAGGAAGGGTAGATCTGCGTGCTGTTGGGTAGGAAAAACCAACGTGAAAGTGAGAGTTTAAAGACAGTTGGGAGTTGAGAATGGCACTGAAGTTATGGCTTTCTGGGACAGGGAGGGGGGTGGTGGTAAGATAGGAAAGTTAGGAGGAGATTTAGGATCAACGATGCGGTTTTAGACAGGTTCATCTTGAGGTATCAGCGGGACATCCCGGTGGAGATATCTGGGCGGTAAGAAGAGACCGACGACGAAGTTGGTGTCTGATAATAATAATAATAATGGCATTTGTTAAGTGCTTACTATGTGCAAAGCACTGTTCTAAGCGCTGGGGGGATGCTGCCAGAGCCAAGGAGAGTGGGTGTAGAGTGAGATGAGGAAGGGACTCGGAACAGGAGCTCCTACGACACCCGTATTTAGGGGTCAAAGACAGATGAACCGGTGAGCAAAAATGAGGAGTGGTCAGAGAAGTAGAAGGCCATTCCTGAGAGGGTTTCAAGGAGATAGGAGCAGTCCAGTATCCAAGGCAAGCAGAGAAGTCAAGGAAGACGAGGGCACCCTTGAGGTTTAGCTATGAGGATGGCATTTAGGACCTTGGGGAGTGCCGGCTCAGTGGAGTGAAAGAGTCAAAAACCCAATGGGAGTGGGTCAAGGAGAGAGTGGGTGGAGAAAAAGAGTTCAGATGACCCGTTCTTGGGATCTGGACAGGAGTGGAAGCAGGGAGACACAGCGGCAGCTGGAGGGACTTGCGGTTTGAGAGAGGGCTTTTGTAGATTTGGAGAGGTTTGGTCACATTCGAAGGCAGAAGAGGAGGAGCCAACAGAGAGGGACACGAAGGAGGAAAGGAAATGGGGACGAGGGATTTTAGGAGGGAGAAAGGGAGAGTTCGAAGCGCAGGCAGCGGGGATGGATTTAGAGAGTATAGGTGGGAGAAACAGAATGGGAGGAGAACCTTGAAGCCAATGGTAAAGGATTTCTGTTTGATCCAGAGGGAGATGGGCAGCCATTGGAGATTTTTGAGGAGTGGAGAGACGTGTGCTGAGCGATGTTTCAGGAAGATGATCCGGGAAGCAGCGTGGACTGTGGACTGTGGACTGAAGGGAGGAGAGACTGGAGACTTGAAGACCAGTGAGGAGGATGGTACAGTACGTCAAGCGCTTGAACCAAGGTGGTGGTTGTTTGGATGGAGAGGAAGGGGAGGAGCCGGGAAGGGTTTTGAAGGAAGAATTGGCAGGGTTTGGCCGTTTTTTGAAAGTGAAAGATGAAAGACAGGGAGAGGAGAACAGGATGATGCTCACTAGAGGACTGCGCCTGCCGAAATTCAATCCCAAGGTGCTAGTACAAATGAAAAATAGGAAAAAAATCACACCCCGGAGCATCGGGATAATAGCAGACAGGGAGAGCAACAGTCATCCCCAAAGGACAGTCCAAATCAGAGTCAACACTGTGGCACTGAGGTAGACCTCACCTGTCTACGCGTTTTGTTTTGTCATCCGTCTCCCCCTTCTAGACTGTGAGCCCGTTGTGGGGTAGGGACCGTTTCTATCTGTTGCCAGCTTGTACTTCCCAAGCGCTTAGTACAGTGCTCTGCACACAGTAAGCGCTCAACAAATACGATTGAGTGAATGAATGAATGGTGAAGGAAGGACAGCTCGGCTCCCAGAGACTGGTCCTGGGTAGTTCCTCGTCCCATTAGAATGACTCCACTTGGGTATCAGATTTACAAGCAGACAATTCTTAGTCTCTGGCCCCTTGCAGATCTCCCCAGTGGCGGAAGTATTTCATTTAACTGAAACCCTTAATTTGAAAAATTGCCCAATTGGCAATTACTGGGAACTATCAACTCCACACAGTCCATCCTTTCTCCATCACCCCCTCCCCGCCACCCAATCGGGTTCATCAGTAGATATCTATTTCCAGATTAGTCTCGTTTTACTGGTGGGCAGTTGACTAAATCCTCTTTAGTCAAAGGACTAAAACTGCGTGAAAACGGCAGTTTCATGTTTCAGTTATATGAACGGCAGTTCACGAAAACGGCAGTTTGATTCCCAAGATCCTGCTGAATTTTGATCCAAAATGCTTCAAGCCGCTGCAATAGTAGAGCTGGCAATTTGCTCTATAACTACCGTTGTTGGACTGATGGCTCGTGAAGGGCACCTCTCCTCCACAAAGAACTAACTTTTCCCAAATCCTAATCCAGTGTAACATGGCATGATAAGACTTTTCTCCAAATCTGTGCTCCCAGCTCTCACTGACCGCCTGTTTGAGTCGAGGGGTTGGAGCGCTTATTCAGGCTCATCGTATGCGTATTGTTATGTTGGACTCTCCTGAGCCCTTAGTACAGCACTCTGTACACGGTAAGTGCTCAATAAGTACAGCTGATTGACTGATAACCAACCTTGCAGCGAAGCCTCCTCTCAGATACTCCCATGTCCCAATTCCCTAATCCCTCCCCTCCCCAGGGAGCCTGAAATACTTTTCGTCAAGGGCCAGTCCTTTGGGCAGGGCCTCCCATTCAGAGATGGAGCCTGAATTCAGAAATAACATGATTAGAGTCCTGGGCTAGATGAAATATAGGAACGGCATTTCCTATATTCTTATCAGAAAACACCAGCATGTAATAATAATAATAATGATGATGGCATTTATTAAGCACTTACTATGTGCAAAGCACTATTCTAAGCGCTGGGGAGGCTACAAGGTGATTGCGTTGTCCCACGGGGGTCTCACAGTCTTCATCCCCATTTTACAGATAATAATAATAATAACAATAGTAATGGCATTTATTAAACGCTTACTATGCAAAGCACTGTTCTAAGTGCTGGGGAGGTTACAAGGTGATCGGGTTGTCCCATGGGGGCTCACAGTCTTAATCCCAATTTTACAGATAATAATAATAATAATAATAATAATGGCATTTATTAAGCGCTGATTATGTGCAAAGCACTGTTCTAAGCGCTGGGGAGGTTACAAGGTGATCAGGTTGTACCATGGGGGGCTCACAGTCTCAATCCCCATTTTCTAGAAGAGGTAACTGAGGCACAGAGAAGTTGAGTGACTTGCCCAAAGTCACACAGCTGACAATTTGCGGAGCCGGGATTTGAACCCATGACCTCTGACTCCAAATAATAATAATAATAATGGCATTTATTAAGTGCTTACTATGTGCAAAGCACTCTTCTAAGCACTGGGGAGGTTACAAGGTGATTGGGTTGTCCCACAGGGGGCTCACAGTCTTAATCCCCATTTTATGGATGAGGTAACTGAGCATAGAGAAGTGAAGTGACTTGCCCAAAGTCACACAGCTGACAATTGGCAGGACCAGGATTTGAACCCATGACCTCTGGCTCCAAATATAATAATAACAATAATAATGGCATATATTAAGCGCTTACTATGTGTAAAGCACTATTTTAAGTGCTGGGAAGGATACAAGGTGGTCAGGCTGTCCCACGGGGGCCTCACAGTCTTAATCCCCATTTTATAGATGAGGTAACTGAGGCACAGAGTAGTGAAGTGACTTGCCCAAAGTCACACAGCTGACAATTGGGCAGTTGGGAACTATCAACGCCACACAGTCCATCGTTTCTCCATCACCCCCTCCCCGCCACCCAATCTGGTTCATCAGTAAATATCTATTTCCAGATTAGTCTCATTTTAAGCGCTTCCCTGGGAAAGGATGGACTGGGTGGAGTTGATAGTTCCCATGACCTCTGACTCCAAAGCCTGTGCTCTTTCCATTGAGCCACGCTGCTGCTTCTGACGAGGTAACTGAGGCCCAGAGAAGTTGCTCCCCTACCGCAGAATGTGTTCTGGTTCTCTCTCCCACCGGGAAGGAGTGAGCGGGAGCAGAGTGGAGAGAGTAGGTGGTCATTCCAGGAAGTGGGCAGCGTGCAGGGATAGGTCAGTCATGGCCAGCCCCTTTGCCTCCACGAAACCATAACAATAATAGCATTTATTAAGTGCCTACTATGTGTAAAGCACTGTTCTAAGCGCTGGGAAGGTTACAAGGTGATCAGGCTGTCCCACGGGGGGCTCACAGTCTTAATCCCCATTGTACAGATGAGGTAACTGAGGCCCAGAGAAGTGAAGTGACTTGCCCAAAGTCACCCAGCTGACAAGTGGCAGAGCCGGGATTTGAACCCATGACCTCTGACTCTTTCCACTGAGCCACGCTGCTTCTTATGACCCCAGGGCTCAGCTCCCTGGCCCCTCACCCTCCAGCATCTCTCTGCCCATCTTTGTTGCCGTAAGAACCCTTTGAAGAAATGGCAGTTTTTAGTTGAGGAGAGAACTCTGAGTCTGAAAGTTTCGGAGTGGGCACTGGTTTCCCATTCCAGTGTCCAGCTGCCCTGCCTGACTGTGGATCAGGCAGAAATCTCCCCTCCTGGGCCCCGTGGCTAGGATGACTGTCCCCGGTGCCGTGCCGTTCTGGCCTACTAAAGATTCAGTGGAGTCCCGGAGCTGGGCCAGGCCAAGGAGCGGGCAGCCACGGAGAGCAGCCTGCTGCAGGCCAGGCCCTGCAGTGAATTCTCCGGGGAGCTGGAGATCCCAGGGGTCAAGGGAGAGTGGTTTTGCGGCCCCCTCACCCCAAGGTCTAAGGAAGCTCTCAGGGACCGGAACCTCCCGGGGCCTACCTGTTCCCCAAGGCAGAGGAAAGGAAAAAAGGGGAAAGAAATTATTATTATTAATGATAATAATAATGATGATGGCATTTATTAAGCGCTTACAATGTGCAAAGCACTGTTCTAAGCGCTGGGGTAGATACAACGTAATCAAGTTGTCCCATGTGAGGCTCACAGACTTAATCCCCATTTTCCAGAGGCTAGCGGTGGCAGAGGAGCGGAGGGGGCGGGCTGGGCTGGAGAAGGAGAGAAGGGAGGTGAGGTAGGAGGGGGCGAGGGGATGGAGAGGCTAATAGTATTTGTCGTGTGCCCGCCTCGTCGTAAGCGGTGGAAAAGAATACGCAGGTGGGAATTAGACATAGTCCCTGTCCCTCAGAAGGTGAACAATCTAATAATAAAAACAGGGAGAGAGAACTGGCTACAGAAACACAGGGAGAGAAGAAATAAAAGCACCAAGACAACACAGGGGCAAAAAAGATCTAGAGGGGTAGAATTTCACGCTTCTCGCATCTTAGAGTCCACACTGCGACGGCCAGCATGGCTCAGTGGAAAAAGCCCGGGGTTTGGAGTCAGAGGTTACGGGTTCAAATCCTACTCCACCAATTGTCAGCTGTGTGACTTTGGGAAAATCACTTCACTTCTCTGGGCCTCAGTGACCTCATCTGGAAAATGGGGATGAAGACTGTGAGCCCCCCATGGGACAACCTGATCACCTTGTAACCTCCCCAGCGCTTTGCACATAGTAAGCACTTAACAAATGCCTTCATTACTATTATTATTATCTGAGGTGGAAATGCCCCTGCACCATCGCAGGATCCCCCGGTCTAACCAACTGAGTCAGGGGATAGAGAGAAAGGAAAAAGTGCTTGAATGGTGGGAGACTGTGAGCCCCTTGTTGGGTAGGGACCGTCTCTGTTGCCGACTCATACTTCCCAAGCGCTTAGTCCAGTGCTCTGCACACAGTCAGCGCTCAATAAATACGGATGAATGAATGAATGACTGGGTGTCGGTGTAGGGGTGGCACACAGCTAACGTTCTGTAACAAGTCTTCTGGTGAGGCTGGGATCTTTGGAAGTAAATCCTTCCCCCCCATTTCTGTCCTGGAGACCCCATTTCCTCCTCCCCAACCTCTTTTCAGCCCTTGCCCAGGATCTTTCATGTTCCTCTGGGCAGCATCAGGAGAGAGTAAGATAGGCGGAGGGCACCCCAGCCCCTCCCTCCTTCCAGCACTCCCAAAGATGAGGAGGAGCTCCCCAGGACACGGGCCCCGATTCTCCTGGATTTGGGCTGGAAGGAGAGAGCCCAGGAGTCTCCCAGTTCCCTCTGAGTTGTCAGGGAGGGGACAGACTTACAGTCTGGGAGGTGGGCCACATCCTCCAGTACCTAGGCCCTGGTTGGGGGGCGGGGGAAGTGTAGATAGATGCAGAGTTAGCATGTCATAGCCCCATTCCAGCTTGTCCATCCCCAGAGAAGCCGCGTGGCTCAGTGGGAAGAGCCCGGGCTTTAGAGCCAGAGGTCATGGATTCAAATCCCGGCTCCGCCAATTGTCAGCTGTGTGACTTTAGGCAAGTCACTTCACTTCTCTGGGCCTCAGTTCCCTCATCTGGAAAATAGGGATGAAGACTGTGAGCCCCCGTGGGTGAACCTGATCATCTTGTAACCTCCCCAACGCTTAGGACAGTACTTTTTTTAAGCAAGTGCTTAATAAATGCCATTATTATTATTATAGCTCCTTCCCTGGACCGGAAAGGCATGAAGGGGTAGGCTGACTCACCTGCAGGGGGGTAACAACAAGACAAAACAAGATGAAACCCCCAGATCTCCCCTACGGCCTTCAATTTCCTATCCGTGCAGCCTGGATTTGTGAGCTGTCTGGGAGGGTCTGGCCATAGGATGAGGTCTTTGGCGGCCCCCTCCCCGGACTAGGGTTTCCCCTGCCCCCTCCACACCCCTTTGGAAGGGCCTTGGCTATTATTCCATCCACCTCTGATGAAGCATCTAGAGGCATCCTGCCCACCCTACTCCAGGGACCAGCCCTTCTGCAGTTTACCTGTTTCCATTCTACAGATTCCCGCGGCAAAACTGAGGCTGAGGTTGAATAAATTGATGCTTTGTGCAGGGAAGAACAAATGCAGCTCGGTAGTCTACAGTATGGACGCAGGGTTAAAATACCCCCACCCTGACTCCAGTCGTGCCCTCTTTAACCAGGTTCCCTTTGGTGGTCTGACTCAGAGAAAAGAGAGGGAGATCGGATTCATCTATTCAATCGTATTTATTGAGCGCTTACTGTGTGGAGCACTTGGGAAGTACAAGTTGGCAACATATAGAGACGGTCCCTACCCAACAGCAGGCTCACAGTTGGGGCCAGCTAAAAGGGCAAGCAGTGTGTGTTTTTTTAGTGTTTGGGGGTTTTTTAGTGGTTATTTGTTAAGCCGTATCAAATACTAAGCGCTGGGGGTAGATACAAGTGAATTAGGTTGGACACAGTGGGGCTCACAGTCCAAGTCGGAGGGAGAACCGGGGAACTGAGGCATGGAGAAGTTCAGTGACTTGCCCAGGGTCACACAGCAAGCATTCGGCAGAGTGGGGATTAGAACCCAGGTCCTCTGTCTCCTGGGCCCACGCTCTTTTGACTAGGTCATGCTTCTGTTGAAGGGGGGGAATGTCCCCGAGTCTTTACAGGTGACCTGGACGGATCTGCAGATCCTGGAGAGTTGGCAGTGGTGGCGGTGGTACTGATAGTAATCATTCGTTCATTTGATCGTATTTATTGAGTGCTGACTGTGTGCAGAGCACTGTACCAAGCGCTTGGTAAGTACAAGTCGGCAACATATAGAGACGGTCCCTACCTGACAGCGGGCTCACAGTCTAGAAGGGGGAGACAGATGACGAAACAAAACATGTAGACAGGTGTCAAAGTCGTCAGAACAAATAGAATTAAAGCTAAATGCACATCATTAATAAAATAAATAGAATAGTAAATATGTACAAGTAAAATAGAGTACTAAATCTGTACAAACGTATATACAGGTGCTGTGGGGAGGGGAAGGAGGTAGGGTGCGGGGGATCGGGAGGAGGAGAGGAAAAAGAGGGCTCAGTCTGGGAAGGCCTCTTGGAGGAGGTGAGCTCTCAGTAGGGCTTTGAAGGGAGGAAGAGAGTGAGCTTGGCGGATGTGTGGAGGGAGGGCATTCCGGGCCAAGGGGAGGATGTGGGCCAGGGGTCGACGATGGAACGGGCGAGAACGAGGTACAGTGAGGAGGCTAGCGGTGGCAGAGGAGCGGAGGGGGCGGGCTGGGCTGGAGAAGGAGAGAAGGGAGGGGAGGTAGGAGGGGGCGAGGGGATGGAGAGGCTAATAGTATTTGTTGAGTGCTTACTGTGTGCCCCCCTCATCGTAAGCAGTGGAAAAGAATACGCAGGTGGAAATTAGACATAGTCCCTGTCCCTCAGAAGGTGAACAACCTAATAATAAAAACAGGGAGAGAGGACTGGCTACAGATACATAGGGAGAGACGAAATAAAAGCACCAAGACAACACAGGGGCAAAAAAGATCTAGAGGGGTAGAATTTCACTGCGATGGCTTCTGTCTGTCCCATCAGGGAGGTAGAAAGTGGACGGGATGGAAGATTCTTGGAGTCACTGAGGTGGGAGTGGGCTGACTGCTTCTGCCCAGGGATCACTGCATCATTTCTGGTGCCCAGGATACAATCCTGCCGCGCTGGAGCCTGGGCCCAGGCCTAGGGTTTGGGGATCGGAAAGTGCTCGGCTAAAATAATAACCACGCCTTGAATGTGTTGAGGACTCTTGGTTTTCCAAAGCGCCTTCCCATCACTGAGCTCACGTTACCATCCAGCAGCCCCAGGAGGTGTGTTAGAAAGGAGGAAGAGGAGGAGGAGCTCAAGCTGGGACTCCTGCCTCCCGCCGTAATAATAATGATGACATTTATTAAGCGCTATGTGCAAAGCACTGTTCTAAGCGTTTGGGGAGGTAACAAGGTGATCAGGTTGTCCCATGGGGGGCTCACACTCTTCATCCCCATTTTACAGATGAGGGAACTGAGGCCCAGAGAAGTGAAATGACTTGCCCAAAGTCACACAGCTGACAGTTGGCAGAGCTGGGATTTGAACCCATGACCTCGGACTCCAAAGCCCGGGCTCTTTCCACTGAGCCACGCTGCTGTGTCCCGTAGGCTGGGCTGATTCTGCAGCATGGTACTTCAGGAGAAAAGGTGCTCAGTCTCCCTGTGGGGAGAGACAGGACTGGCGGCATCCATCGGCACTCCTGGCCAAACTGAGGATGATAATAATAATAACCGTGGTATTTGTTAAGTGCTTACCACGTATTAAGCACTGTACTAAGCGCTGGGGCAGATACCAGGTAATCAGGCTCCACACGGGGCTCACCGTCCGAATGGGAGGGAGAACAGTTATTCAATCCCCATATTGCGGATGAGGGAAGTGGAGCCCAGAGAAGTTAAGTGACTTGCCCGAGGTCACACAGCAGACACGTGGGGGAGCTGCGATTAGAACCCAGGTCCTCTGACCGCCGGGCCCGTGCTCTTTCTTCTAGACGATGCAGCTTCTCAGGGTGGCTCAGTGGAAAGGAGGCCATCATGGGTCGTCTTGCCCCATGGCCGAGCCTCGTTCCCCGCTCACAGGGCACGTTTGTACCTATAAGACAACCCAGACGGTGCATTTCCTTCTCTCTCCCCATCCCCTCCTCTCCCTGGCCCGACCGCAGGCCTTTCAGGAGACGACCTGAGTGCCAAAACCGAAAGATCAGAGCCCGAAGAATTCAGAGCAGCAGGCGCTGCCGTCGGCCGGGTGGGAGGCGGGCAGGGGGAAGTGCCCGGAAGGTTCCTTTGTCCCCAGAAGCCGAGGACGGAAGCGGAGCTGGCTAAGGCGGGTTACCGTCTGTAGCGCCCCAAACCTGTCCGGGACTCCCGGGCGTCCTTCGCCCCTTGAAACGCGAACCTGCGACGCGAGGGGACGCCTCCAGACTCCCAGCTGGAGTGGAACCCCTGTTCTTCCATAGCACTGCAGGGGCTGCTTTTGTTTTCCAGGGACCTGCGAGGAAACGCATTTCACTGTGACTGCAGGCTCAAGTGGCTGGTCGAATGGCTCGGCCACACCAACGCCACGGTGGAAGAGATCTACTGCGAGGGCCCAGCTGCATATAAGAAGCGCAAAATCAGTAGCCTCTCAGGAAAGGACTTTGATTGCATAATCACCGGTAACTACGCACCCCTTTAAAAGCAGCACGGTGCTTTGTCATTGGCCCAGGAGCTGATTTTTCTTGCTGTCCAAGTTCAGTGAGTGGTTTGATTTTGAAAAGCAATTGAGGAGCAATAAAGGAAGTCACTAAAAATCCGTTTTCTCTCAGGACGAAGGAAGACCGCGGCGTCGTTGGATTGCCTTAGATAAATGGATCTCCCGTTCCCCAGGCGAGGGATGGGCCGGCTCGGTCCTGATAGGCATGTTGGTGTCTCTTGCAGAATTTGCCTGGTCCCAAGCACTGCCCTATCAGTCTCTGGCTGTGGACACCTTCTCCTTCCTGGACGATGAGTACGTGGTCGTGGCTCAGCCCTTCACTGGAAAGTGCATTTTCCTCGAATGGGATCACGTGGAAATGACGTTCAGGAACTATGACAACATCACAGGTTTGGCGGGGCGGGGGCTGAGGAGCTCTTCCAAGCCCAGATGGCGTGCCCTTGGGATGCCCTCCGGGAGCCAGGGTGACAGTGGGGATCGGGGTGGGGGTTTGGGAATGAGTGTGAGCGAAGATAGAGACCGAAAGAGAGAGAAAGAGAGAGAGAGAGAGAGATCCGTAATTCCCCCAGGAGACATTCTCAGGCCTCAGTTGGTTGCCTTGGTCCTAACTTGAAGCCCATTGCTGGGTAGGGATTGTCTCTATTGCCAAACTGTAGTTTCCAAGTGCTTAGTACAGTGCTCTGCACACAGTAAGCACTCAATAAATACGATTGAATGCTGAATGAGGGATGTGGGTTTAGGGAGAGAGATGCACGCTTCCCCTCCCAGAATTGCCCTCACAGTCTGAGCTCCTCAAACCCTTTGAAAAGCCACGTCACGAGTTGCTTCGGGAGCGCCGACCCTGAGCGTCAGGCCCTGGGCCATTCCCTGCCGGTGTTCGGCAGAGAGACCTAACCTGCTCGCCTGGACTTTTTTGCGCGTGAGGAGGGCGTGTGTCAACCTGAGTGCGTGAAAAGTGTGAGAAGTGGACGACGGGGTGTATAAATGAGTATGAATACAGGTGTAGTTACATCCAGTCTGCCTTATCTTCACAATCTCTCCTCCCTTCCTCCTCTGGGACTGCCTCATCTTTCTCCAGGTTTCTGCCCCCTGCCCCTATCCTGGGTGTTTCCTTTTTCCTTTGTTCATTCGTGGAATCACTGGTTGGCTTCCGTGTGCAGAGCACTAAACTGAGTGCCTACTGAGCTCTCTATTTGCAAAATACAGGTCTGTGTGTCTACGCTGCTAAATATTGATTGTGGCAGAGACCGTGCTAAACTGAACGAAATCGTGGTCTCTGCTGAGGACCTTTAGTGTGCAGAACACGGCAGCAGCACGAGAAGCAGCGTGGCTCGGTGGAAAGAACAAGGGCTTGGGAGCCAGTGGTAATGGGTTCTAATCCTGGCCCTGCCACTTGTCAGCTGGGTGACTTGAAGCAAGTCACTTCACTTCTCTGGGCCTCAGTGACCTCATCTATAAAATGGGGATTAAAATTGTGAGCCCCACATGGGACATCCTGATCACCTTGTATCCCCCCCAGCGCTTCCACCTCTAAGAACTTAGGTCATAATAATAATAATAATAACAATAGCATTTATTAAGTGCTTACTATGGGCAAAACACTGTTCTAAGCTCTGTGGGGGGATACAAGCTGATCAGGTTGTCCCACGTGGGGCTCACAGTTTTAATCCCCATTTTATAGATGAGGTCACTGAGGCCCAGAGAAGTGTTATTGCTTCGCACATAGTAAGCGCTTAACAAATGCCATTATTATTATTATTATTATTTGGGCAACGGGAGGGCAGGAGGAAAGAGGAGGAGTGAAAGGAAGTGAGGGAGGGGAAAAGGGGGAGAGGGAAAGGAGGACAAGGAGGAGGAAAGGGAAAGAGGGAATGAAAGATCCTCAATTATTTAATCAATCGATCAGTGGTATTTACTGAGCACTTACTGTTTGCAGAGGACTGTACAAAGCTCCAGCAACAGTGTTGACAGCCATGTTTCTTGCCCACAAGGAGTTTACAGTCTACAGGAATGTGGTGTTCTCCCCTTCCTCTCCTACTGCTGTTTCTCTCGTCCTCCCCAGGCTCTGGGGCTGAGCACAACCAGTCGTATTTATGGAGGGCCTATGGTTAGAGAAGCAGCGTGGCCTGGCAGATAGAACAGGGGCCCGGGAGGAGGAAGAACCTGGGTTCTAACCCCAGGTCTTCCCCCTGTCTGCTGAGTGACCTTGGGCAAGTCACTTAACTTCTCCGTGTCTCAGTTCTCTCATCTGTAAAATGGGGATGAAGACCGTGAGCCCCATGTTGGACAGAGACTGTGTCCAACCCGATTATATTCTAACTTGTATCTACCCCAGAGCAGTGATGGTGGCCGTGGGGACAGTGGCAGTAGCAACAGTGACCGTGGAAGTGCTTCAGTGGACCGTTGAAGCAGCGTGGCTCAGTGGAAAGAGTGCAAGCTTGGGAGTCAGAAGTCATGGGTTCTAATTCCGGCTCTACCACTTATCAGCTGAGTGAATTGGGGCAAGTCACTTAACTTCTCTGGGCCTCAGTGGACCTCATCTGAAAAATGGGGATTAAGACTGTGAGCCCCATGTGGGACAACCTGATTACCTTGTATCTCCCCCAGCGCTTAGAACAGTGCTTGGCACATAGTAAGCGCTTAACAAATACCAAAATTATTATTATTATTATTGTTAAGTGGTGGCAGTGAAGGAGGCTGTGATGAAAGCGCTTAGAACAGTGCTTTGCACATAGTAAGCACTTAATAAATGCCATTATTATTATTATTATTATGACAGCGGTGGCAGCAGCCAACTCCTGCTGTCTGGGGGCAGGAGATGGGGCCAACATCTCTGCTCCACCTCTGGTCCCCTTTTCGGCTTCAAGAAGCAGAGTGGACCGACTACAGCTCTGATTCCCAGATCTACAGCCCCAGTCCTGATCTCTCTCCTTGTCTGCAGTCTCACGTTTCCTCCTGCATTCAGGACATCCCTACTTGGAAGTGTTGCCTCCTTGCCGATCTTCCAGCCTCCCGTCTCTCCCCACTCTCACTCTGCCGCCCGGATCATTTTTCTACGAAAACGTTCTGTCCGCCTCTCCCCACTGCTCAAGAATCTCCGGTAGTTGCCCATCCATCTCCGCATCAAACAAAAGCTCACTTTGCTCCGCTAATGCTCACTGTACCGCAATTTCATCTATCTTGCCTCTGGCCTCTTCATAGTCTGTCAAAGTCTCCTCACCTCCAAAGCCTTATCGAAGGCCCACCTCCTCCAAGAGGCCTTCCCTGACTAGGCCCTCACTTCTCCCACTCCCCGCCCTTCCCTTGACATTCCTCCCTCGCCCCAACAGCACTTATGATGAACACAGTGAAAATGAATTTATTTATATTGATGTCTGTCTCTAGACAGGTAAGCTCATTGTGGACAGGGAATGTGTCTACCAACTCCGTTATAGTGTCCCATTCCAAGCGCTTAGTACAGTGCTCTGCACACAGTATGCACTCTATGAATACAGTTGATTGACTGATACACGTGCCTGTCCTGCTCAAATAATAACAATAATAATAATAATAATGGTATTTATTAAGCGCTTACTATGTGCAAAGCATTGTTCTAAGCCCTGGAGAGGTTACAAAGTGATCAGGTTGTCCCACGGGGGGCTCACAGTCTTCATCCCCATTTTACAGATGAGGGAACTGAGGCCCAGAGAAGTGAAGTGAGGCCCAAAGTCACACAGCTGACAAGTGGCGGAGCCGGGATTTGAACCCATGACCTCTTACTCCAAAGCCCGGGCTCTTTCCACTGAGGCACTGTTCTAAGCGCTGGAGAGGTTACAAGGTGATCAGGTAGTCCCACGGGGGGCTCACAGTCTTCATCCCCATTTTCCAGATGAGGTCACTGAGGCCCAGAGAAGTGAAATGACTTGCCCAAAGTCACACAGCTGACAAGTGGCGGAGCCGGGATTTGAACCCATGACCTCTGACTCCAAAGCCCAGGCTCTTTCCACTGAGCCATGCCGCTTCTGTCATTGTGGACAGGGAACGTGTCTACGAACTCCATTATAGTGTACTGTCCCAAGCGCTTAGTACAGTGCTCTGCACACAATATGCACTCTATGAATACAGTTGATTGACTGATATGCCTGCCTGTCCTGCTCAACTAGTCACGGTCATCCCTGCGGCTGGGGGACGGGGGATGGACAACAGCCCCCGATGCCCCAAGGGAATTAACTTCAGTGAATCCGGAGTTTGGGGGTCTGGGAGGTGGAGGGCAGTTGCGTTGGGGGGACAGAGGCTTCAAAGAGCCACAGGAAGACCAGGACAAGTCGGGGAGGGGATAAGGAAGAGGTGGGGGACGGCACGGTGAAGGGAGAGTTGGGAAGAAACATGAAAAAAAATCACATTTGCATCAGCGTGAAGTTAAATGCACCATGTTGTCGGGTACCTCAACCCCCTGCTCATCGCATCCCTGTTCTCACCCTCACTCACGCGGACCCTGAAACTTCACCCTCACCCTCATTCCACTCCCTTCCGCCTCTCTAAAACTCTATTTTGCCATTCCCCACGGAACCCCCGTCCCATCGACAGTCAACTCCCTTGGCCTTGGCCCGTCTGTGTCCCCCCCTCTTCACCTTCTCACCATCCCTGGCACCCAGCTAGCTTCTAATGCCACCCCATCCCCAGCGGTTCTCTCTGGACGGTACCTGGGGAAAGGTTGGGGACTGGGCCTCTCCCTAATCCTCCGATGCCACTTTCAGGCCATCACCTTCCCATCATCCAAAGTCCAGGTCCTCCACCTCTGACACCCACTATAGACCTCGGAGGCCCCCACGTACCGCCTCTCAGGAACCACCTCTGCGTTCCCGGGCCAGTTGGACGCCTCTCTTTCCTTGTCCTCCCATTCCCATCCCTTAGGCCGATCCTTGGGGACTTCAGCATCGTCCCTGGTGACCCCGCCACTTCTTTTCACACTGCCTGGCTCTGCTGAACCCTCTCCCCCCTCTTCCCCACCCACTCCACCCCAGGCCAGGAGGGCTCACAAACGTGGATTTGCTCTGGAGCTCAATATTGCCAGGTGTCACCATCACTCCATCCCCTTCATCTCCAACTCTAAGCTTCCATTCTCCTACCATAGCTTCCTAAGGTCATCATCGTCGTGGTCATCATCATCCTCATCATCATCATCCTAACAACCGTGGTGTTTATTAAGCACTTACGATGTCCAAAGCATTAAACTAAGCTCTGCGGTAATAATAATAATAATAATGTTGGTATTTGTTAAGCGCTTACTATGTGCCAAGCACTGTTCTATGCGCTGGGGGGATACAAGGTAATCAGGGTTGTCCCACGTGGGGCTCACAGTCTTGATCCCCATTTTGCAGATGAGGGAATTGAGGCCCAGAGAAGTGAAGTGACTTGCCCAAAGTCACACAGCTGACAAGTGGCGGAGCCGGGATTAGAACCCATGACCTCTGACTCCTAAACCCGGGCTCTTTCCACTGAGCCACGCTGCTTCTCATGCTGGGGTAATAATAATAATAATGGTATTTGTTAAGCGCTTACTATGTGCCAAGCACTGTTCTAAACAAGACGATCGGATCAGACGTAGTCCCCCTCCGCACATAAAGCTCAAAGTCTTAGTGGGGGACTAGACACATAATCTTCATTGTGCAGAGGCACAGAGAAGGAAAATGACTTGCCCAAGGTCACACAACCAGCTAGTGGCAGAGCCGGGCCAAACTGTATCCAGAAACCAGGCCAACTTCTGCTTCTTTAACTTACACTTCCTTGCTGAAACTCTGCCCTTTCGTCCACTCCTCCTCCCTCACACATTCCCATGTCTGCGGTCTCCACCAACAACTTTAAATCTTTCTCGAAGCTTCCAGTGTCCCTACACCTTCCCCCCGCTAGCCCCTAATAACCAGAATAGCCTAGCAGAGCATGGGTCTGGGACTCAGAGGGCCTGGGTTCTAATCCTAGCTCCTGGGTAACCTTGCCTGCTAAGTCGGCAAGTCACTTATCGGTACCTCAGTTACTTCATCCCTAAAAACAGGGATTAAGACTGTGAGGAGCCCCATGAGGGACATGGACTGTGTCCAACCTGATTATCTCGTATCTACCCTAGCGCTTAGTACAGTGCCTGGCACATAATAACAGCTTAACAAATATAATATAATAACAATAACCTCGCCAACCATTCTGTTGACAAGATGGAGGGCCCCACATCTAATTCTTCTTCACAGCTGCCTCTTCCTTCAGGCCTCCTAAAATTCTACCCGCTCTACTTGTGCTTTGCACTTCAACAACTCCCACTTCTTAAAAACACTTGCTCCCGTATAACTTAGACTTCACTGAAACTATCCTTTCCCAGTTCTCCTCCTATCTCTCTGACCACTCCTCAGTCGCTGATGTAGGATCCTCCTCTGCCTCCCACCTTTTAACTATGGGAGCACCTCATGGTTCAGTTCATTCACGTATTCATTCCTTCGATCGTGTTTATTGAGCGCTGACCGTGTGCAGAGCACTGAACTAGCACTTGGGAAGGTACGCTATAATAATAATAATGATGGCATTTATGAAGCGCTTACTACGTGCAAAGCACAATAAACAGTGACATTCCTGCCCACAGCGAGCTCACGGTCCAGATTGGGGGAGACAGAAATCAATACAAATAAATAAAATTACAGCTAGCTACATAAGTGCTGTGGAGCTGGAAGGTGGGGCAGAGCGAAGGGAGCAAGTAAGGAGATGCAGAGGGGAGTAGGAGATGAGGAAAAGTGGGGCTTAGTCCGGGAAGGCCTCTTGGAGGAGATGGGCCTTTGATAAGACTTTGAAACAGGGGAGAGTGGTTGTCTGTTGGATTAGAGGAGGGAGGACATTCCAGGTCAGAGGCAGGACGTGGGCTAGGGATTGGCAATGAGATGGGTGAGATCGAGGCACAATAAGAAGATTGGTACTAGAGGAGCAGAGTATATGGGCCAGGTCGTAGAAGACGAGAAGCGAGGTAAGATAGGAGTCAGGGAAGGTGAAGGAGTGTTTAAAGCCAATGGAGAGGAGTTCTGTTTGATGTAGAGGTGGATGGGCTGGAGTTTCTTGAGGAGCGGGGTGATGTCTCCAGAACATTTCTGTAGAAAAATGATCCAGGCAGCAGGGTGAAGTACGGATTGGCGTGGGGAAAGACAGGAGGCCGATGCAGTAATCCAGGCGGGATAGGATGAGTGATTGAATTAACGCGGTAGCAGTATGGATGGAGAGGAAAGGGCGGATTTTAGCAATGTCGTGAAGGTGGGACCGACAGGATTTGGTGACGGATTGAATATGTAGGGTGAATGAGAGAGAGCAGTCAAGGATAACGCCAAGTTTACGGGCTTGTGAGATGGGAAGGGTGGTAGCGGCGTCTACAGTGATGGGAAAGTCGCAGGGAGGACAGGGTTTGGGTGGGAAGATAAGGAACTCTGTTTTAGACATGTGAAGTTTGAATCCCCTTCTATTCTCCATCTCCATCCACGCCCTTGGAGAACTCATTCTCTCTTAAGGCTTCAACTATCATCTCTATGCAGCTGATTCCCAAATCTACAACTCCAGCCCTGGTCTCTCTCCTTCTCCGTATCCCTGCCATCCCTACAGCCTTCACGATGTCTCTTCTTGGATGTCACGTCAACACCTTAAACTTAACATGTCTAAAACAAAACTCATCTTCCCACCCAAACCTTATCCTCCCCATAACTTTCCTTTGGTTGTAGACAGTACCGCCCATCTTCCCTGTCTCACAAGCCCATTGCCTTGGCATTATCCTCAACTTATGTCTCTCATGCATCTCATGAATTCATCTCATTCATCCCGTGAATTCATACAAGTGCTTAGTACAGTGCTCTGCACACAGTAAGCGCTCAATAAATATGATTGAATGAATGAATGAATGAATCTCATTCATCGAGTGGCTCTGCCACTTAGCTGTGTGACTTTGGGCAAGTCACTTCACTTCTCTGTTCCTCAGTTCCCTCATCTATAAAATGGGGATGAAGACTGTGAGCCCCCCGTGGGACCACCTGATGACCTTGTAACCTCCCCAGCGCCTAGAACAGGGCTTGGCACATAGTAAGCGCTTAACAAATGCCATCATTATTATTATTATTATTGCCCCACCCAATCCTGTCGGTTCAGCCTTCACAACATCTCTAGAATCCACCCTTTCCTCTCCATCCAGACTGTTCCATTGCTGATCCAAGCCATCATCGTTTCACTCCTTGACTTACGTCAGCCTCCTCACCGACCTCCCTGCCTCCTGTCTCTCCTCTCTCCAGTCCATACTTCACTCTGCTGCCTGGATCATTTTTCTGAAAAACTGTCCAGTCCGTATCATCCCACTCCTCAAAACTCTCCCATGTTTGCATCCTTATCATTGGCTTTAAGGTGATCAATCTGCTCTCTCTCTCCTACCTAGTCTTGTTGATTTCCTTCTATAGCCCAACCTGCAAACTCCAGTCCTCTAACACGAACCTACTCACTGTACCTCAATCACATCTATCCCACCACGGCCCCCTTTCTCCTGTCCTCCCTCAGGCCTGGAATTCCCTCCCTCTTCATGTCTGCCAGTCCACCGCTCCCCCCACCTTCAACGCCTTCCTAAAATCCCATTTCCTACATGAGGCCTTCGCAAACTAAGACCTTACTTCCCCTATCCACCCTCTCCTCTACGTCGACTCCGAATTTGACCGTATGCTACTTAAGCACTTTGATACTCACCCCAGTCCTACAGTACTTATGTAAATATTCTTATACTCTACCATATCCCTCGTCGATATTAGTGTCCGTCTTCCCCTATAGACTGTAAACTCCTTGTGGGCAGGGATCGTGTCTACCAACTCGGTTATACTGAAAGTTCCCAAGCGCTTAAAGCAGTGTTCTGCACACAGTAAGTGATCGATAAATTCTTCTTCAAATGCCGTCGAGCCGTTTCCGATTCGTAATGACTCTATGGACATGTATCCGTAGAGTTTTCTCGATTAAAAAAGTACAGAAGTGGTTTACCATTGCCTTCTTCCTCTCAGTAAAAAACTTACGTTTCTGCCGTCATCTTTGATCAACATTTTGATCACTTGGTCATCCACCTTTGAATCTTTCCCGTGCCGCTGCTGCCCAGCACAGGCGAATCAACTCTTTCTGACACTTCGGCTCAGACCTTTCCACTATGGGTAACCCCGGCGAGAGAATAGCTCTAAATGGCACAGTTCTAAGCTTCACTGGCGTACGCAAACTCTCCTGCCACGGTAAGGAGGATTCACAGGAGAGGCTCCATAAATACCATCCATTATTTGATTGACTGATTAATCTCACCCTCCTCCCCCATTTCACCACCATCTTTAATCTCAAATACTCCTCTGACTTCTTCCCTTCTTCTTTCCTTCAAGGCCAGGTTATCCCACTCTAAAAAAGCCATCTCTTGGCTCCACTACTCCATTGCCTCAACTCCCTAACCCGATCCTACCCAAGTTATTTGAACACACTATATAAATCCACCAACTCACTTCTTGAACCACTACAACCTGAATTGCACTTCCCTCAGCACACAGTCTGAGGTCTCCAACAATCGCCTTCTGGACACATTTAATGGGGGTGGTTATACTCTGCCTGATCCGCCTTGGCTGTTAATTTCTTCCTCTTCCCGGGAACTCGGCCTTGGTTTCACCAACCCTGGATTCAACCAGTGCCCCCACTTCATTCATTCATTCAATCGTATTTATTGAGTGCTTACTGTGTACGGAGCACTATAATAAGCACTTGGGAAGTACAAGTTGGCAACATATAGAGACGGTCCCTACCCAACAACGGGCTCCCAATCTACTATTCCTCAGCATTTTTGGTTGGTTCCTTGTCCTCCCTGCTCCCTTCCACCGCGGATATTCCTCAGGACTCTGCTTTAGTCCCTTTTCTCTTCTGACTCCTCCTCCCATGGAACCAGAACTAATCTGGAATCAAATCCACTCACATGGCCTTAGCCCTCTATGCGGATCACACTCAGTCCTGTCCCCACTCCTGCTTTACGGTCTCATGTCTCCTGTTGCCTCTAGGACATCCCTAGCCAGGTGATCCACTGACACCACAAACTCATTGCAGCTCATTTCCCCTCCCCAATCTTTTCTAACTTTTCCCACTGGGAACCATCTCCTTTTCCCTCCCAAGTTCTTTCTAACTTTCCCGACTGGGAACGATACCACCATTCTCCCCATCCCATGAGCCGGCAATCTCGGTGACATCTTGATCTCATTTCTTTCTCCACTCACATTTGGTCTGTCTCTAATTCCAGTCAATCTCTGTCCTATATTATTTCCTGGATCCAGCCTCTCTGTTCCACCCTGGCTCTAGCCCTCATCACTTCCTGACTGGACACCTGCATTGGCCTCCCTGTTCGTCCCCCTGCCTCCAGCCTTCACTCTCCCCTCTTCACTCTACCCCATTTTCAGGTACTCCCGTCTTCTAAATCCTCCAATGGCTATCCATTTCTTCTTGCATAAAATGAAAACTCTTGATCGAAACAAAAGCAGCAGCTGCTTCCCTCCAACTCGTCACTCTTTTCTCCCTCTTCATCAGAGCTCACGCGCTTCACTCCTCCCAACTTAACCTTCTCCCAGTACCTGATCCTCAAATTTCCTGCCTGTGAACCATTGCTCACCCCTCTACCCCATCGAGAAATCCCCCCCGCCACCCCTCCAAGTCCACTAAACCGCCTCCCGCTGCACTTTCCAAGCCTCCTAAAAAGTCACCTCTTTTCAGGAAGTCTTCCCGGATTAATTTCCAGCTTCCTGGAACCAATCAGCCACTCACCACTCTGCGTACTAACAATATTTTGTATTTATTCTTTTAAGTGACTCAATTTGGTTTTTAATCATTCATACCTCGGACAGCCAACTCTGCTACGACCCAATAGTTGTGTTCTTGAAGAACCTCCTTTTATGGAAAAATGATATGCTTGTATTCAAATCTTATCCGGTTCCACATGTCTGAATGCAACTATTGCTTCCTCATCAAATCTCTTTCACATCAGTGGAGATAATAATAATAATAATAATAATAATAATAATAATAATGGCATTTATTAAGCACTTACTATGTGCAAAGCCCTGTTCTAAGCACTGGGGAGGTTACAAGGTGATCAGGTTGTCCCACGGGGGGCTCACAGTCTTCATCCCCATTTTACAGATGAGGTAACTGAGGCCCAGAGAAGTGAAGTGACTTGCCCAAAGTCACAAAGCTGACAGTTGGCGGAGCCGGGATTTGAACCCCTGACCTCTGACTCCAAAGCCCGGGCTCTTTCCACTGAGCCACGCTGCTTCCCCAATGCAACTATTGCTTCCTCATTGAATCTCCTTCACATCAGTGGGGGTCATAATAATAATAGTGATGATGATGATGATGATGATGGTACTTGTTAAGCACTTACTATGTGCAAAGCACTGTTCTAAGCACTGGGGAGGTTACAAGGTGATCAGGTTGTCCGACACGGGGCTCACCGTCTTAATCCCCACTTTACAGTTGAAGTAACAGGCCCAGAGAAGGGTCATGTCAGTCCGTCGGTGGTATTTATCGAGCGCTTCCTAGGCGCCTGGCACTGTCCAAAGCACTGTCCTAGATAGCCACATCAGACTTGCCTTGTGGGAAGGACATTCCACAGCTCCCCGATAGCGTTGGATCCAAATCACGTAACTGAGACTCGTGTTGGAGCAGAACGGGCTCTATTGTTCATCTGATGCTCTACGTCTGTCTGTCGATCCGTCTGTCTTCCCCGTTACAGCGTAAGCTCCACGAGGGCAGGGCTGGCCCCCTTTTGCTCCTCCATCTGCCCTCTAGCACGAGGGGTAATGCCGATCCACGACAGTGACCGCGCCCGCAGGGCGGGGACGGGGTGGGGAGGAGCAGGCGTCGGCTCTCTCGTCCCGCGCCTGACCGGACGTCGAATCCCCAGACCCTAATTCCCCCGCTTGCGCTTTTCCAGGAACCTCGACGGTGGTGTGCAAGCCGATCGTCATCGAGACCCAGCTGTACGTGATCGTGGCCCAGCTCTTCGGAGGCTCTCACATCTATAAGCGAGACAGCTTTGCCAACAAGTTCATCAAAATCCAGGACATCGAGATTCTCCAGATTCGAAAACCGAACGACATCGAGACGTTCCGGATTGAGAACGACTGGTACTTCGTGGTGGCCGACAGCTCCAAGGCCGGCTTCACGACCGTCTACAAGTGGAACGGAAATGGGTTTTACTCGCATCAGTCCCTGCACGCGTGGCACAGGGACACGGATGTGGAATACCTGGAGATCCCCAGGCCGCCTCACAGGGCCAGAACGCCGCATCTCATTCTGTCCAGCAGCTCCCAGCGCCCGGTCATGTACCAGTGGAACAAGGGGATCCAGTTGTTTACCAACCAGACGGACATCCCCAACACGGAGGACGTTTATGCCGTCAAGCACTTCACGGTCAGGGGAGACGTGTACATCTGCCTGACGAGATTCATTGGGGATTCCAAGGTGATGAAGTGGGCGGGGTCGGCCTTTCTGGACGTCCAGAGGATGCCATCTCGAGGTGCCATGGTCTTCCAGCCCCTGCGGGTGGAAAACTACCAGTATGCCATCCTGGGAAGTGACTACTCTTTCACCCAGGTATACAACTGGGATTCGGAGAAAGCAAAATTCGTGAAATTCCAAGAGTTGAATGTGCAGGCCCCGAGGTCTTTCACCCGCGTGACGATCGACAAGCGTCATTTTCTCTTTGCTTCCAGTTTTAAGGGCACCACACAGATTTATAAACACGTCATAGTCGACTTAAGCGCGTGACCCCCGCCCCCTCCTCCCGCCCCCGTCCCGGGCAGACCTCTCCCCGTCCTCCAGGAAGCGGACAGGAACGACGCAACGCATGATGGCTCTCTCCTTCCCGTCCGTCCAAGCGACCGCCTCACCAAGGCTGAGATGGCTAGAGCAAAGCATTCCTCGTGTCTTCATCTTTACCTGTCAAGTCTAGTGATGTTGGAAGTTACCTTTTCTAAAGTGAATGAACTGCGCTGCATTGATAATCTGTAGATACGTGAGCCCGCGGCTTCTGTTTTTTGAACAACTATGAGTGTGGTCTCTCCTTCTATTTATTCATGGGTTGAAAACAGCTGCCAAATAAAATGTTTACATTTTCTGTCCTTCCCCTTCCGCAACCAGTTTTTCCGGGCGGGGGTTGAAGGGGCCTCCGAGAGCCGTGGGAGAATCGGTTTTATACCGGAGGGGTCTCGGTGGTGGGTTTCGGGTACACGGTTTGGAGAGTGCGGAGCAGGACTGCGATCAATCCATCAGTTAATCAAAACTCAATCCATCGATCGATTAATGGAATTTCTTGAGCCCTTCCTGTGCGCCGAGCACTGGTATTAAGTGCTTATCAGTGCACAGTACAGTGGCTGGCACCTAGTAGGTGTCAGAGAAGCAGCGTGGCTCAATGGAAAGAGCATGGGCTTTGGAGTCAGAGGTCGTGGGTTCTAATCCCGGCTCCGCCAATTGTCAGCTGTGTGACTTTGGGCAGGTCACTTCACTTCTCTGGGCCTCAGTTACCTCATCTGTCAAATGGGGATGAAGACTGTGAGCCCCCAGTGGGACAACCTGATCACCTTGTAACCTCCCCAGCGCTTAGAACAGTGCTTTGCCCATAGTAAGCGCTTAATAAATGCCATCATTATTAGTATTAGTAAGTGCTCAACAAATACCATTATTATTGTTACTGTGGTTCGTAACTCTGCCTCGGGAGCTGGAACAATCAATCCGTCCATCACGTCTATTTAGCGCTTACCATATGCAGAGTCCTGTACGAAGCTCTTGGAAGAGTAATAATAATAATTATAGTAATAACGATGGCATTTGTTAAGCGCTTACTATGTGCCAAGCACCGTTCTGAGCGCCGGGGGAGATACAAGGTGATCAGGTTGTCCCACGGGGGGCTCACGGTCTTAATCCTCATTTTACAGATGAGGGAACTGAGGCACAGCAAAGTGAAGTGATTTGCCCAAAGTCACACAGCTAAGTGGCAGGATTAGAACCCACGACCTCTGACTGCCCAGTGGCTTTCCACTAAGCCACGCTGCTTCTTTCATTCATTCATTCAATTGTATTTACTGAGCGCTTACTGTGTGCAGAGCACTGTGCTAAGCACTTGGGAAGTACAAGTCGGCAACATATAGAGACGGTCCCTACCCAACAACGGGCTCACAGTCTAGAAGGGGGAGACGGACAATGAAACAAAACAAGTGGACAGGTGTCAAGTTATCAGAATAAATAGAAGTAAAGCTAGATGCACATCATTAACAAAATAGTTCATCATCATCATCATCAATCGTATTTATTGAGCGCTTACTGTGTGCAGAGCACTGTACTAAGTGCTTGGGAAGTACAAGTTGGCAACATATAGAGACAGTCCCTACACAACAGTGGGCTCACAGTCTAAAAGTTAATATGTACAAGTAAAATAAATAGAGTAATAAATCTGTACAAACATATATCGAGGTGCTGTGGGGAGGGGAAGGAGGTAGGGCGGGGGGGGATGGGGAGGGGAGAGGAAAGAGGGAGCTCAGTCTGGGATAATGATGGTATTTGTTAAGCGCTTACTATGTGCCAAGCACTGTTCTAAGCGCTGGGGAGGTTACAAGGTGATCAGGTTGTCCCACGTGGGGTTCACAATCTTAATCCCCATTTTACAGATGAGGCAACTGAGGCACAGAGAAGTGAAGTGACTTGCCCAAAGTCACACAGCTGATAAGTGGCGGGATTAGAACCCACAACCTCTGACTACCCACTGAGCCACGCTGTTCTCTACAATATAATAGAGATGGTAGAACTGATCCCTCCCCTCAGGGAGCTTTTGGTCTACAGGGGGAGACGGGCTTTAAAATATATCACAGATGGGGGAAAAAGTAGAGTAAATGCTGTGGGGCTGGGGTGACCGTCAAAGTGATTAAGGAGTACACAGGCCAAGCTCGTAGTTGATGCAGAGGGGAGGGTGGAGAGTGGCAGAGACAGCTTGGTTGGGGAAAGGGCCTCTTAGAGGAGATGTGATTTTAATAGGGCTTTGAAGGTGGGGTGACTGGTCGTCTCTCGGATATAAAGGGGTGCGGGGGGATTTCCAGGCCTGAGGGTGCATGCGGGCAAGGGGGAGGCAGTGGGTCGAATAATAATACCAATTTTGGTATTTCTTAAGCGCTTACCATGTGCGAATCGCTGGGGAGGGTACAAAGCCATCAGGTTGTCCCATGTGGGGCTCACAATCTTAATCCCCATTTTGCAGATGAGGGGACTGAGGCCCAGAGAAGTGAAGTGACTCACCCAAAGTCACCCAGCTGACAAGCGGCGGAGCTGGGATGAGACAAGAGTGAGGTACAGAGAGTAGGGTACAGGGGGCTAGATCCGGAAAGAGCTGTGTGACTACAGAGAAAAAACGTGGTTCGGTGAAAAGAGCCCGGGCTTTGGAGTCAGAGGTCAGGGGTTCAAATCCCGGCTCCGCCAACTGTCAGCTGGGTGACTTTGGGCAAGCCACTTCACTTCTCTAGGCCTCAGTTACCTCATCTGTAAAATGGGGATGAAGACTGTGAGCCCCCCGTGGGACAACCTCATCACCTTGTAACCTCCCCAGCGCTTAGAAAAGGTGCTTTGCACATAGTAAGTGCTTAATAAATGCCATGATTATTATTATTACAGGTGAAAGGGCACGTCCAGGCTGGAGGAAGTTGATAGGGTGGGAGCCAACGTTTAGGGGACTAGGGGACGGTTCTCCTCCGAGCCAGCCAGTGGGGCTGGGCACCAAACAAGAGAAGAGCTGCTGAGAGAAGACTTGCTGGTCCGTTGAGGGGTGGCTCAGTGGGCAGCCCCACCATTGAGAACCCCCAGGTGTCTTCAGAGTTCAATTCTGGAACCCCTTCTATTCCCCACTCCCTCGTAAAACACCTTCACTCCCATGGCTTCAATTACCGCCTCTAGGCCGGCGATACCCAGATCTCCATCTCCAGCCCTCATCTTTCTCCTCCACTGCGGTCTCGCATTTCCTCCTGACTTCAAGACATCTCCGCTTGGATGTCCTCCCATCACCTCAAGCTTAACATATCCAGAACAGAGCCCCTTATCTTCCCACACCCCAACTCTGTCCTTCCCATCGCTGTAGGCGGCACTACCATCCTTCCTGTCTCACGGTGCTATACTTCATTCATTCGTTCAATCTTATTTATTGAGCACTTACTGTGTGCACAGCACTGTACTAAGCACTTGGGAAGTATAAGTTGGCAACAGATAGACCGCTGTCTCTCATTCAACCCGCACATTCCAACTGTAGCTAATTCCCGTCCGTCCCACCTTCACAACGTCGCTAAAACCCGCCCTCTCTTCTCCATCCAAACCACTACCATGGTAATGCGATCACTCATCCTAGCCCACTTGGATGACTGCAACCGCCTCCTTGCTGACCTCCCAGCCTCCAGTCCCTCCCCACTCCGGTCCATACTTCCCTCTGCTGCCCAGATCGTTTTTCTACAAAAACCTTCAGGACGTGTTTCCCTACTCCCCCAGGAACTCCAGTGATTGCCCATCCACCTCTACATCCAACAAAAACTCTTCACCGCTGGCTTCAAAGCACTCCATCACTTTGCCCCCTCTTATTTCACCTCACTACTGTCCTCCTACCACCTAGCCCTCCCACTTCGTTCCTCTAGAGTTCACCTTCTCACTGTACCTCGATCTCATCTGTCTCGCCACCGGCCCCTCGCCCGCTTCCTGCCCTTCCTCTTCAAATCCGACAAACTATTACTCTCCCCCCACTTCGAGGCTTTACTGGGGGCTCATCTCCTCCAAGAGGCCTTCCCTAAGGCCCCCGTCTTCTTCTCCCACTCCCTTCTGCATCCCCCTGACTTGCTCCCTTTGTTCAGCCCCCTCCCAGCCCCACAGCACTTTTGTACAGATCTGTAATTATTTATATTAATGTTCATTCATTTAATTCAATTCATTCAATCGGCTTTATTGAGCACTTACTGTGTGCAGAGAAGTAAGTAAGAGAAGCAGTGTGGCTCAGTGGAAAGAGCCCGGGCTTTGGAGTCAGAGGTCATGGGTTCAAATCCTGTCTCTGCCAGTTGTCAGCTGTGTGACTTTGGGCAAGTCGCTTCACTTCTCTGGGCCTCAGTTACCTCATCTGTAAAAATGGGGATGAAGACTGTGAGCCCCCCGTGGGACAACCTGATTGGTCACCTTGTAACCTCCCCAGCGCTTAGAACAGTGCTTTGCACATAATAAGCACTTAATAAATGCCATTATTATTATTATTATTACTAGGCCCTTGGGAGAGCATGACAATAAACAGACATATTCCCTGCCTTTAACAAGCTTACAGTCTAGGGTGGGGAAGACAGACATTAATATAAATAATTACAGACAAGTACCTAAGGGCCATGGGGCTGGGAGGAGGAAAGAATAAAGGGAACAAGTCAGGGCGACGTCTGTCTGTCTCTCCCCCTCAAGACTGTAAGCTCACTGTGGGCAGGGAATGAGTCCGTTTATCTCTGTACTCTCCCAAGCGCTTAGTACAGTGCTCTGCACACACTAAGCACTCAGTAAATACGATTGAATGAAAGGATGGAAGCAACAGTGACACTTTTCCAGAACTGTGCCCAAGAGCCCCCCCAAGATCTTACTATTCAATAGCAAAACTGTCCACTTCCCACCCCTAACTAAACCTTTGTCCTTGCTCTGTTCCTAGCAAAGGGACTAATAAGCAGCTGAAAAATCACAGTGGAGAGAAGGAAGGACGATAAATATGGGCCCTAGAAAGCCCCATTAATACTAGTACTACATATAGTACTAATAATGGCATTTATTAAGCACTTTCTATGTGCGAAGCACTGCTCTAAGCACTGGGGAGGTTACAAGGTGATGAGGTTGTCCCACAGGAGGGCTCACAGTCTTAATCCCCATTTTCCAGATGAGGGAACTGAGGCCCAGAGAAGTGAAGTGACTTGCCCAAAGTCACCCAGCTGACAACTGGCGGAGCCGGAATTTGAACGCGTGACCTCTGACTCCAAAGCCCGGGCTCTTTCCACTGAGCCATGCTGCTTCTCATGACCCCATTAGTGGGGTCATCAGATGCAACTGGGTTGCCGCCTCACCCACGCGCAATTAATGGATGATTGTGTGAAGCTCGAGTATTGCTAATTGATTGCATTCCTCCCAAAAGGGAAGCTCAGTCCATTGCGCCTAAACAAATAAATAATTCAATTTGCCTCACGGAAGAAATTTTATATGAAACTCAGGTTTTCCGTCCCCAGCCTCTCTCTCTCTCTCTCTCTCTCTCTGTCCCTCTCTCTCTCTCTCTCTCTCTTTCTCTCTCTCTCTCTCTCTCTCTCTCTCTCTCTCTCGCTCTTGCCTGGCTGATTACTGAACGAACCCACCTCCCCCCCTTCAAAGCCCTACTGAGAGCTCACCTCCTCCAGGAGGCCTTCCCAGACTGAGCCCCCTTTTTCCTCTCCTCCTCCCCATCCTCCCTGCCCTACCTCCTTCCCCTCCCCACAGCACCTGTATATATATTTGTACAGATGTATTACTCCATTTACTTTACTTGTCCATATTGACTATCCTATTTATTTTGTTAATGATGTGCATAGAACTTTAATTCTATTTGTTCTGTCGATTTTGGCACCTGTCTACATATTTTGTTTTGTTGTCTGTCTCCCCCTTCTAGACTGTGAGCCCGCTGTTGGCAGCTTGTACTTCCCAAGCGCTTAGTGCAGTGCTCTGCCGACAGGAAGCGCTCAATAAATATGATTGAATGAATGAATGAATTGCTCAAGTACTTAGTACGGTGCTCTGCGCACAGTAAGCTCCAAGCCCTCATTTCCTCTTTTCCCACTCCCTTCTTATTTACCGCTCCCTCATCCCCACCACACTTATGAACCTCTCTGTAAGTTATTAATTTATATTAATTCATTCAATTGTATTTATTGAGCGCTTACTGTGTGCAGAGCACTGTACTAAGCGCTTGGGAAGGACAAGTTGGCAACATATAGAGACAGTCTCCACCCATCTGTCTCCCCCTCTAGACTGTGAGCTCCCTGTGGGCAGGGAACTTGTCTGCAAACTCTGCCGTACCATCCTCTCCCAAGTGCTTAGTACAGTGCTCTGCACCCAGTATGTGCTCAATAAATACGATTGATTGATTGATTGGTGATGATGATGGTGAAACCGGGTTGGGAGAGGAGATGGGGCGTGGAGAATGGAGAAATGAGAGGAAAAGGATGGGGAAGGGGAGGGGGGGATTGGGGCAGCATGCATACACACTCACACACATGTAACACACACGCACATCAGAGCTCTCTCGGGGTTGCTATGGCAACGGCAGGAGCGGCAGGGACTCGTGCAGTCTCCTCAGAGCGGGTCCCGAGGTCCCCCTGGAGAGAGGCCGCGGGCCCGACAGTGGAAGCCAGAGAGGCCACACCGGCCCCCTCGCTGGTTAGCGGCGAAGTCTCAGGCTCAGCCACGAAATATTTAGTCAGTGGCACCAGAACTTGGCCCAGAGTGGGTCACAGTGGCCGCGGCAGGGTTTCTTGTGGCCACCAGCCTGCCGTCCCCCTTGTCCCGGTGGCTAAGCCGCAAGTGGGACGTTGGGCGGATTCTGCCCGAGACACGTCGGGACGTTCAATCATTCATTCGATCGTATTTAGTGAGCGCTTGCTGTGTGCAGAGCACCGTAATAAGCACTTGGGAAGTGCAAGGTGGCAACATAGAGAGACGGTCCCTACCCAACAGCGGGCTCACAGTCTAGAAGGGGGAGACAGATGACGAAACAAAACATGCGGGCAGGTGTCAGAATCGTCAGAACAAATAGAATGATAGCTATATTCAGTCATTCATTCAATCGTAGTGATTGAGCGCTTACTGTGTGCAGAGCACTGTACTAAGCGCTTGGGAAGTACGAGTTGGCAACATATAGAGACGGTCCCTACCCAAAAACGGGCTCACAATCTAGAAGGGGGAGACAGACAATAAAACAAAACATGTAGACAGGTGTCAAAATCGTTAGAACAAATAGAAGGATAGCTATATTCAGTCATTCATTCAATCGTAGTGATTGAGCGCTTACTGTGTGCAGAGCACTGTACTAAGCACTTGGGAAGTACAAGTTGGCAACCTATAGAGACAGTCCCTACCCAACAACAAGCTCACAGTCTAGAAGGGGGAGACAGACAACAAAACAAAACATGTGGACAGGTGTCAAAATCGTTAGAACAAATAGAATGATAGCTATATTCAGTCATTCATTCAATCATAGTGATTGAGCGCTGACTGTGTGCAGAGCACTGTACTAAGCACTTGGGAAGTACAAGTTGACAACCTAGAGAGACAGTCCCTACCCAACAATGGGCTCACAGTCTAGAAGGGGGAGACAGACAACAAAACAAAACATGTAGACAGGTGTCAAAATCGTTAGAACAAATAGAATGATAGCTATATTCAGTCATTCATTCAATCGTAGTGATTGAGCACTTAGTGTGTGCAGAGCACTGTACTAAGCGCTTGGGAAGTACAAGTTGGCAACCTAGAGAGACCGTCCCTACCCAACAACGGGCTCACAGTCTAGAAGGGGGAGACAGACAACAAAACAAAACATGTAGACAGGTGTCAAAATCGTTAGAACAAATAGAATGATAGCTATATTCAGTCATTCATTCAATCGTAGTGATTGAGCACTTAGTGTGTGCAGAGCACTGTACTAAGCGCTTGGGAAGTACAAGTTGGCAACCTAGAGAGACCGTCCCTACCCAACAACGGGCTCACAGTCTAGAAGGGGGAGACAGACAACAAAACAAAACATGTGGACAGGTGTCAAGTCATCAGAATAAATAGAAGCAAAGCTAGATGCACATTATTAACAAAATAAATAGAAGAATAAACATGTACAAGTAAAAAAATAGAGTAATAAATCTGTACGAATATATACAAGTGCTGTGGGGAGGGGAAGGAAGTAGGGTGGGGGGTGATGGGGAGGAGGAGAGGAAAATGGGGGTTCAGTCTGGGAGGAGGTAGAATAGTAAATATGTACAAGTAAAAAATAGAGTAATAAATCTGTACGAATATATACAAGTGCTATGGGGAGGGGAAGGAGGTAGGGTTGGGGGGTGATGGGGAGGAGAGGAAAAAGGGGGCTCACTCTGGGAAGGCCTCCGGGAGGAGGTGAGCTCTCAGTAGGGCCATGGGACAGAAGCCCAATAATAATAATAATAATGGCATTTGTTAAGCACTTACTATGTGCAGAGCACTGTTCTAAGCGCTGGGGGGGGATACAAGGTGATCAAGTTGTCCCACGTGGGGCTCACAGTCTTAATCCCCATTTTATAGATGAGATAACTGAGGCTCAGAGAAGTTAAGTGACTTGCCCAAGGTCACACAGCAGACATGTGGCGGAGCGGGATTCGAACCCATGACCTCTGACTCCAAAGCCCGGGCTCTTTCCACTGAGCCACGCAAAAGATGTGACATTCTCCCACTGACCAGCTCAGGGTCTAGCTGCCTAGGGAAAGGTTCGTCTCTGCGAAGAACGAGTCGCAGGCTCCCGAAGTTCCCCGCGGACTGGGTGGGCAAAGCCTCAGCTCCTGTGATCTCAGCGCCTCACCCCTCTAGGGTAACCAGACCTCAGAAACAAAAGCCTGTTGTTGGGTAGGGACCGTCTCTCTGTGTTGCCAACTTGTACTTCCCAAGCGCTTAGTACAGTGCTCTGCACACAGTAAGCGCTCAATAAATGCGATTGAACGAATAAATGACAGGAGAAAGCTGACCGCGACCAGTCTGGCCACTTCGGCCTTTCCCACCGCCATCCCTTCTTTTCCCCTCAGCCTGCTCACGTGGGATGGAAACCACGGAACCATCCCTGCTTCCGCCTCTGTCTCGGGGTGGTGGTGGGGGACCCGTTGATCAGTCAATCAATCAGTTGTATTTATTGAACACTTACTGTGTGCAGATCGTTGTACTAGGCGCTTGGGAGAGCACCTAGTACAGCAATAGTAATAATAATAATGATATTGTTGGTGTTTGTTCATTCATTCATTAATAATAATAATCATAATAATAATGACAGCATTTATTAAGTGCTTACTATGTGCAAAGCCCTGTTCTAAGCCCCAGGGAGATTACAAGATGATCAGGTTGTCCCACGGGGGGCTCACAGTCTTAATCCCCATTTTTCCAGATGAGGGAACTGAGGCTCAGAGAAGTGAAGTGACTTGCCCAAAGTCACCTAGCTGATAACTGGCAGAGCCAGGATTTGAACCCATGACCTCTGACTCCAAAGCCCAGGCCCTTTCCACTGAGCCACGCTGCTTCTCTTTCAATCGTATTTGTTGAGTGCTTACTGTGTGCAGAGCACTGTATTAAGCGCTTGGGAAGTCCAAGTCAGCAATACATAGAGATGGTCCCTACCCAGCAATGGGCTCAGAGTCTAGGAGGGGGAGACAGACAATAAAACAAAACATGTAGACAGGTGTCAAAATCATCAGAACAAATAGAATTAAAGCTTTATGCACATCATTAACATTCAATCATATTTATTGAGCGCTTACTGTGTGCAGAGCACTGTACTAAGAGCTTGGGAAGTACAAGTTGGCAACATATAGAGACGGTCCCTACCCAACAGCGGGCTCACAGTCTAGAAGAGGGAGACAGAGAACAAAACAAAATATATTAACAAAATAAATAAATAGAATAAATATGTACAAATAAAATTGAATTAACAAAATAAATAGACTAGTAAATATGTACAAGTAAAAGATAATCATATCTGTCCCACATGAGGCTCCCAGTCTTAATCCCCGTTTTACAGATGAGGTAATTGAGGATGGAGATGGTAAGTGACTTGCCCAAGGTCACACAGCAGACAAGTGACAGAACTGGGATTAGAACCCATGTCCTTCAATCCCTGGCAAAATGGGTGGATTGTAGCTCAACGGATAACTCTCCAAATGTCATATTTTAACACGACGGTGGGTTAGGAGGGAGGAATTTGTTAAGCGCTTACTATGTGCCAAGCACTGGGGGAGATACAAGGTGATCAGGTTATCCCACGGGGGGCTCACAGTCTTCATCCCCATTTTCCAGATGAGGGAACTGAGGCTCAGAGAAGTTAAGTGACTTGCCCAAGGTCACACAACTGACAAGTGGCGGAGCCGGGATTAGAACCCATGACCTCTGTCTCTCCAGCCCGGGCTCTTTCCACTGAGCCACGCCGCTTTGCTGCTTCTCGATACCCTGTGAGCCTGTTGGGAATGGCCTTTTCTTTTCTGGTCGGTCCAGCCAGTCTTTCCCAAGGATAAGAATTTATGCACATAACATATATCCAATCCACCTGCTGGTAGAGTGTAAATTCCTTGAGGGCAAGAAAGAGCAGGGGTCTAGACAATCCCATCCCTGTAGACAGTACCACCAACTTCCCTGGCTCACAAGCCTGTAACCTTGGCGTTATTCTCAACTCATCTCTCTCCGTCAACCCCGATATTTAATGTCACCCAATCCTGCCGGGGCAACCTTCACGATATCGATAAAATCCGTCCTTTCCTCTTCATCCCGACTGCTATCACGTTAATCCAAACACTTATCCTATCCCGTCTCGATTACTGCATCAGTCTTCTTCTTGTCCTCCCTGCCACCTGCTTCTCCCCACTCCAGTCTAGTCTTCCCCCTACAAAACCGTTTATTCCATGTTTCCCCTCTCTTCAAGAACCTCCAGTGGCTGCCCAATCAATCAATCAATCGTATTTATTGAGCGCTCACTGTGTGCTCAATAAATAATACTGGAGGAGGTAGGGTTGGCGGGTGATGGGTAATAATACTGTGTACTAAGCGCTTGGGAAGTCCAAGTTGGCAACATCTAGAGACGGTCCCTACCCAACAGCGGGCTCACAGTCTAGAAGCGGGAGACAGAGAACAAAACCAAACATATTAACAAAGTAAAATAAATAGAATAGATATGTACAAGTAAAATAAATAAATGAATTGAGTAATATTAAATCAATATTAATATTAAATTAATATTAAATCAATATTAAATCAACTTCAGCATCAAGCAGAAACTCCTTACCAGCACTTAGAACAGTCCAGCGCTTAGAACGGTGCTTTGCATATAGTAAGCACTTAATAAATTTCATTATTATTATTATTATTATTGGGTTTAAAGCACTTAATCAGCCTTAACCCTCCTATCTCCCCTACCTGATTTCCTGTTTACAACCCTGCTCAACTGGTTCCTCTACACCCTTCTCCGTGTACCTCGATCTCATCACGGAGAAGCAGCGTGGCTCAGTGGAAAGAGCCCGGGCTTTGGAGTCAGCGGTCATGGGTTCAAATCCTGACTCTGCCACTTGTCAGCTCAGTGACTTTGGGCAAGTCACTTCACTTCTCTGGGCCTCAGTTACCTCATCTGGAAGATGGGGATGAAGACTGGGAGCCCCCCATGGGACAACCTGATCACCTTGTAAACTCCCTAGCGCTTAGAACAGTGTTTTGCACAGAGTAAGTGCTTAATAAATGCTATCATTATTATTATTATTATTATCTATCGTGTTTTGTTTTGTTGTCTGTCTCCCCCTTCTAGACCATGAGCCCGCTGTTGGGTAGAGACCGTCTCTATATGTTGCCAACTTGTACTTCCCAAGCGCCTAGGACAGTGCTCTGCACACAGTAAGTGCTCAATAAATACAATTGAATGAATTGAATAAATACAACTGAATGAATCTTGTCACTGACGCTTCACTCGCATCCTCCCTCTAGCTGGGAATGCCTTCCTCCTTCCTATTCTGCAGACTGTGAGCCCGTTGTCGGGTAGGGACCGTCTCTATACATTGCCAACTTGTCCCTCCCAAGCGCTTAGTACAGTGCTCTGTGCACAGTAAGCGCTCAATAAATATGAATGAATGAATGCAGAGTATAACTCTCCCCACCTTCAAAGCCTCATTCAAATAATAATAATAATTATGGTGATTGCTAAGAGCTTACCGTGTGTCAAGCACTGTTCTAAGTCCAGGGGTAGATACAAAGTAATCGGGTTGGAGACAGTGCTTGTCTCACATGGAGCTCCCGGTCTTAATCCCCATTTTACAGATGAGGTAACTGAGGCCCAGAGAAGTGACGTGACCTGCCCAAGGTCACGCAGCTCTTTCCACTACACCATGCTGCTTCTACTCCCTCCCCATTCTGTGTGGTCTTAACACTTAGTTTTGCACTCTTTATTCCCCCTCCCCTCAGCCCCACAGCACTTATATACGTGTCTATAAATTATTTATTTACGTCGGTCTCCTCCTCTAGGCTGTAAGCTGATCGCGGCCAGAAAACGTCTGACAACTCTGTTAAATTGCACTCACCCAAGTGATTAGTACATCGCTCTGCACAAAAGCCCTCAATAAATACGATTTACTGGTTGATTGATTGGGTTCTAATCCCGGCTCCGCCGCTTTCCTGCTGTGTGACTTGGGGCAAGTCAGTGAACTTCTCTGTGCCCCAGTTTCCTCATCTGTAAAATGGGGATTTGATGCCTGTTCTCCTCCATATTTAAACCGTGAGCCCCATGTAGGGTAGGGACTGTGGCCAACCTGAGTAACCTGTATCTACCCCAGTGCTTTGAACAATGCATAGAGAAGCAGCGTGGCTCAGTGGAAAGAGCCCGGGCTTTGGAGTCAGAGGCCGTGGGTTCAAATCCCGGCTCCGCCACTTGTCAGCTGGGTGACTTTGGGCAAGTCACTTCACTTCTCTGGGCCTCAGTTCCCTCATCTGGAAAATGGGGATTAAGACTGTGAGCCCCCCGTGGGACAACCTGATCACCTTGTCACCTCCCCAGTGCTTATAACAGTGCTTTGCACATAGTAAGTGCTTAATAAATGCCATTATTATTATTATTTTTATTTGTAAAATGGGGATTTCATACCTGTTCTCCTCCATATTTAAACTGTGAGCCCCATGTAGGATAGGGAAGGTGGCCAACCTGAGTAACTTGTATCTACAGAAGCAGGGTGGCTCAGTGGAAAGAGCCCGGGCTTGGGAGTCAGAGGTCATGGGTTCAAATCCCAGCTCTGCCAATTGTCAGCTGGGTGACTTTGGGCAAGTCACTTCACTTCTCTGGGCCTCAATTCCCTCATCTGTAAAATGGGGATTAAGACTATGAGCCCCATGTGGGACAACCTGATCACCTTGTATCTATCCCAGCGCTCAGAACAGTGCTTTGCACATAGTAAGCGCTTAATAAATGCCATCATTATTATTATTATTATTATCCCCCCAGCGCTTAGAACAGTGCTTTGCACATAGTCAGCGCTTAACAGATACCATCATTATTATTATTATTATTACCCCAGTGCTTAGAACAATATTTGATACATAGAGAAGCAGTGTGGCTCACTGGATAGAGCATGGGCCTCGGAGTCAAAGGATCATTCATTCATTCAATCGTATTTATTGAACGCTTGGGTTCTAATCCCAGCTCTGCCACTTGTCTGCTGTGTGACCTTGGGCAAGTCACTTAATAATAAATAATAGACTGTGAACCCACTGTTGGGTAGGGACCATCTCTCTATGTTGCCAACTTGAACTTCCCAAGCGCTTAGTACAGTGCTCTGCACACAGTAAGCACTCAATAAATACAATTGAATGAATGAATGAATAATAACAGCATTTATTAAGCGCTTACTATGTTCCAAGCACTGGTCTAAGCGCTGGGGAGGTTACAAGGCGATCAGGTTGTCCCACTGGGGCTCACAGTCTTATTCCCCATTTTGCAGGTGAGGTAACTGAGGCCCAGAGAAGTGAAGCGACTTGCCCAAAGTCACACAGCTGATAATTGACAGAGCCGGGATTTGAACCCATGACCTCTGACTCCAAAGCCCGGGCTCTTTCCACTGAGCCACGCTGCTTCTCCATTCTCCACTTCACTTCTCTGGGCTCAGTTACCGCCTCTGTAAAATGGGATTAAGACTGTGAGCCCCATGTGGGACAACCTGACTTCCTTGTATCTCCCCCAGCGCTTAGAACAGTGCTTGGCACATACTAAGCGCTTAACAAATACCATTATTATTATTATTACATAGTGAGCACTTAAAAGATACAACAACAATAACAACAAGAATCATGCCGACTTACCCAGTATTGTACTTTCCCAAGTGTTTAATAGCACGAACGGCACAGAGAAAGCAGTCAATAAATGTCATCAATGGTTAGCTGTACAAATTCACGGAACGATCAGACACCCAGAGCGAGAAGACATCCACATTTTCCCATATGCGTTCACTCACGGAGCAAGCAAAACCGCATTCACACAAACAGTGCAAGTAGACACACAAACATTTGCACAGTGACGTAGTCCCTCCCGCGTCATCCACCCAGCCATTCACACTGTCAGAGTCACAACTTGCCGCTTAAATCCCACGGACGACGGGGGCTTTTTCGGACGTGATGGCATTTTTTCCACCCCAGTCCTTGGCACACAGTAACACTTAATAAACCCCCTAATGACGACTGAATAATAATAATGTCCTCTGCACCCATCACCAAGTCAGGCTCGCGTCCGGCCCGGCATCGACCTCTCGGATACATGGAATTTCAAAATCCAGCAGGGTAGGAGAGTTGACCCAGCTGACCCTGGCAGGCACTTGCCTCGTGACACAGTTCTGATTTCCAGAAGGGACGGGGTGAAAGTCGAACAGATAAGCGGTCCTATCAGCTCTACGTCTGACTCACAAAACGGGAATCGGAACGGAGCTTGGGAATGGCTCCAGTCAGACTGATCCCGGACTCCAAGTCCGCATCCTGGTGCCAGTCAGACTGGGATCTGGCACCTCTGAAGAGCAACAACAACCTTGGTACCTGTGGAGGACGCGGGGGCAAGCACCAGGAGGAATCGGGCCCAGGCCTCCAGGCTCCTAGTCCACCTTGATTCATTCAATCAAGCAGAGAAGCAGCGTGGCTCAGTGGAAAGAGCCCGGGCTTTGGGGTCAGAGGTCATGGGTTCAAATCCCGGCTCTGCCAATTGTCCGCTGTGTGACTTTGGGCAAGTCACTTCACTTTTCTGTGCCTCAGTTCCCTCATCTGGAAAATGGGGATTAAGACTGGGAGCTCCCTGTGGGACAACCTGATCACCTTGTAACCTCCCCAGTGCTTAGAACAGTGCTTTGCACATAATGCCATTATTAGTTATTATTATGATTAAAGGAAAATAATAACAACGAACAATTTGATAGCCAGATAGTAGTAATAGTTATGGTAAGCTCGTGGTGGGCAGAGAACGTGTCTATTTTTGTATTGTACTCTCCCAAGCGCTTAGTACGGTGCCCCACACAGAGCAGGCCCTCAATAAACATGATTGAATGAAGGAATAATGGTATATATTAAGTACTTACTATGCTCAAAGTACTGCAATCCCCCTTTTAGACTGTGAGCCCACTGTTGGGTAGGGACTGTCTCTGTATGTTGCCAATTTGTGCTTCCCAACCGCTTAGTACAGTGCTCTGTGCATAGTAAGCGCTCAATAAATACGATTGATGATGATGATGATGCAATAAGTGCAGGCCAATAATAATAATAATAATAATAATAATGGCATTTGTTAAGCACTTATGTGCAAAGCACTGCTGTTACTGCTGGGGTGGATACAAGGTAATCAGGTTGTCCCACGTGGGGCTCACAGTCTCCATCCCCATTTTACAGACGAGGTCACTGAGGCCCAGAGAAGTGAAGTGACTTGCCCAAAGTCACCCAGCTGACAAGCGGCGGAGCCGGGATTAGAACCCATGACCTCTGACTCCCAAGCCCGGGCTCTTTCCATTGAGCCACGCTGCTTCTCTAAGAAATACACAGATAAATTAGAAACTCTGTCCATGGCCTTCAAGGGATTCAGACCTGGGAATAAGAAGGGGACTGAGTTGGAAACGGACACAAAAGGAAAGAAAAAGAAAAATACTAAAGACAAGGACGACGTGACTCGGCAGGGTTTCAGGCTCCTCAGGGTCCACACCCACAGCTCCAGGAGCGGTTACAGCAGTGTCCGTGAAGATGTACCCTGTCACCGTGGGAATCCTTTCCAGGATTCAGGCCTGGGCGATGCGCGGGATGGGATGGGGCAAAATCTCTCCCATGTGGTCTCCTTTCGTATTTGAAGACATCATTCATTCAATCGTATTTATTGAGTGAATTATTTATTTATTTATTTACATCATATAAATAATGTAAATAATACCACTGTTGTGTAGGGACTGTCTCTATATGTTGCCAACTTGTACTTCCCAAGTGCTTAGTACAGTGCTCTGCACACAGTAAGCGCTCAATAAATACGACTGATTGATTGATCACTGACGGTGTAATTTAATCACGGACGTGAAGGTGAATTCAACTAACTTTGACACATGTTTTGTTTCGTTGTCCGTCTCCCTCTTCCAGACTGTGAGCCCGTTGTTGGGTAGGGACCATCTCTATATGTTGCCAACTTGTGTTTTCCAATCGCTTAGTACAGTGCTCTGCACACAGTAAGCGCTCTATAAATACGATTGAATGAATGAATGAATGAACTGAACTCACTTCCCTCACTTCCCTGTCCCACTGTCAATCTCCTACCCCAAACCCGTAGGCCTGGATTGTTCATTCAGTCGGATTTATCAAGCGCTTACTGTGTGCAGAGCACTGTACTAAGCGCTTGGGAAGTCCAAGTCGGCAACGTATAGAGACGGTCCCTACCCGACAACGGGCTCACAGTCTAGAAGGGGGAGACAGAGGACGAAGCAAAACAAAACAAATCATGCCCACACTAAGGCTTTCTCTGCTCTTGTGCCCGAGACACAAGACTTCAGGCCGACCTCATCCATCTCAAACTGAATCTCCCCTGCTATAGCTCTTCTCCATCCTCACTGATTTCCATGCCCGCCGCCCATTCCAGTTGTTTCAGACTTTCAATTCCCTTCTTAAACTTCAGAGTCTCCGTCCCACATGCGGCTCCCTGTCTAAGTAGGAGGGAGAACAGATACGTAATCTCCATTTTACAGATGAGGAAGAAGCACAGAGAAACTAGGAGAATTGCCCAAGTTCCCTCGGCAGGCAACTGGCAGAGCCAGGATTAGAATCCAGGTCATTCATTCGATCCTATTTATTGAGCGCTTACTGTGTGCAGAGCACTGTGCTCCTCTGATTCCCAGATCTCTGCTCTCTCCATTAGGCCATGCTGTTTCTTTTTTAGGCCGTTCATCCTTTTTGAGTGTGAGACTCACATCGGCTGCACAAATCACTTGGGGTCCTCGCTGGCAGGAAACTGTAATATGTGTAACATAATAAAGTCCAGGGTAGCACAAGAAGGGGTGGGAAATGGAAAGAAAGAATAGAGAGAGGAAAAAATGTCCAAAAGGATGGTTCTGGGGTCTAAGGACGTGCAGAAATCCCTATCACCTCCGCAATGGGGATTGGGGGGTGGTCTATGCCTCCTGCAGAGGCATAGAAGGAAGGCAGCCTGCTGCCCACTCTCGTTAGAAACAGCGTGGCTCAGTGGAAAGAACCTGGGCTTTGGAGCCAGAGGTCATGGGTTCAAATCCCGGCTCCGCCACTCGTCAGCTGTGTGACTTTGGCCAAGTCACTTCACTTCTCTGGGCCTCAGTGACCTCATCTGGAAAATGGGGCTGAAGACTGGGAGCCCCCTGTGGGGCAACCTGATCACCTTGTAACCTCCCCAGCGCTTGGAATAAGCACTTAATAAAATGCCATTGTCATTATTTAGCTTGGCGTGGTGGGCTTGGACAGTGCAGTGAGTTGGGTGACCTAGCCGGGAGGGGGGGTGAGTTCATAATAATAATAATAATAATGGCATTTATTAAGTGCTTACTAGGTGCCAAGCACTGTTCTAAGCACTGGGGAGGCTACAAGGTGATCAGGTTGTCCCAAGGGGGGCTTACAGTCTTCATCCCCATTTTCCAGATGAGGGAACTGAGGGCCAGAGAAGTGAAGTGACTCGCCCAAAGTCACCCAGCTGACAATTGGCGGAGCCGGGATTTGAACCCATGACCTCTGACTCCAAAGCCCGGGCTCTTTCCACTGAGCCACGCTGCTTCTCTGATTCCCCGGAGACACTAACAACCACAATAATAGACTGTGAGCCCACTGTTGGGTAGGGACCGTCTCTAGATGTTGCCAACTTGGACTTCCCAAGCGCTTAGTCCAGTGCTCTGCAAACAGTAAGCGCTCAATGAATATGATTGAATGAACGAATGAATGAATATACATATAATAATAATAATGATGGCCAACTTGTACTTCCCAAGCGCTTAGTCCAGTGCTCTGCACACAGTAAGTGCTCAATAAATACGATTGAATGAATGAATGAATACACATATAATAATAATAATGATGGCCAACTTGTACTTCCCAAGTGCTTAGTCCAGTGCTCTGCACACAGTAAGTGCTCAATAAATACGATTGAATGAGTGAATACACAAGTGCTCAATAAATGCGATTGAATGAATGAATGAATACACATATAATAATAATGATGGCCAACTTGTACTTCCCAAGCGCTTAGTCCAGTGCTCTGCACAGTAAGCCCTCAATAAATACGATTGAATGAATGAATGCTTGTTGGGTAGGGACCGTCTCTGTATGCTGCCAACTTGTCCTTCCCAAGCGCTTAGTCCAGTGCTCTGCACACAGTAAGTGCTCAATAAATATGATTGAATGAATGAATACACATATAATAATGATGACCAACTTGTACTTCCCAAGCGCTTAGTCCAGTGCTCTGCACACAGTAAGCGCTCAATGAATACGATTGAATGAATGAATATACATATAATAATAATAATGATGGCCAACTTGTACTTCCCAAGCGCCTAGTCCAGTGCTCTGCACACAGTAAGCGCTCAATGAATACGATTGAATGAATGAATACACATATAATAATAATAATGATGGCCAACTTGTACTTCCCAAGCACTTAGTCCAGTGCTCTGCACACAGTAAGCGCTCAATGAATACGATTGAATGAATGAATGAATGAATGAATGAGCGCGGGGCTCCGGAGCGCATGCGCAGTAAACGGAGGGAGCGCGGGGCTCCGGAGCGCATGCGCAGTAAACGGAGGGAGCGCGGGGCTTCGGCGCGTAGGCGCAATCAATCAATCAATCGTATTTATTGAGCGCTTACTATGTGCAGAGCACTGTACTAAGCGCTTGGGAAGTACAAATTGGCAACACATAGAGACAGTCCCTACCCAACAGTGGGGAGGGGGTTCGCGGGCTCCAGAGCGCATGCGCAGCATGCGGGGGGTGCGCGGGCTCCGGAGCGCAAGCACAGCATGGGGGGAGGGGGGGGGGGTGTGCGGGCTCCGGGGCGCATGCGCAGCACGGGGGGAAAAATGCGCTAGCTCCGGGGCGCATGCGCAGCATGGGGGGAGCGCGCGGGCTCCGGGCTCATGAGCAGCATGGGGGGGGGAGGGGGGGGGCTAGGGCTCCTGGGCGCATGCGCACCATGGGGGGGGGGGTGCTCGGGCTCCGGGGCGCATGCGCATCATGGGGGAGTGCGCGGGCTCCGGAGCGCATGGGGGGGGGGGGGGGGTGCGCTAGGGCTCCGGGGCGCATGCGCACCATGGGGGAGGGTGCTCGGGCTCCGGGGCGCATGCGCAGCATGGGGGGCTGCGCGGGCTCCGGGGCGCATGCGCATCACGGGGGGGGTGGTGCGCTCGGGTCTCCGGCGCGCATGCGCAGGAGGTCCCAGCCGCCGGTCCTTGCAGAAGAGCGGGAGCCGGAGCGGGAGGTGCAGCATGCACCCACACCAGCCCTCTCCCACCACCGGTGAGTAACCGGCGGCACCATCAGCATCCTCAGACCATCCACAATTCCAACCGTTCATTCACAAGCAATGAGAATAATGAGCGTAATCATGAGGGTGATGGCATTTATTCAGCGCTTACTAGGTGCCAAGCACTGCTCTAAGCGCTGGGGAGGTTACAGTAATAATAATAAGAAGAAGAATGATGACGGCATTTATTAAGCTCTTACTAGGTGCCAACACTGTTCTAAACGCTGGGGAGGTTACAGTAATAATAATAGTAATGATGATGATGGCATTTATTAAGCGCTTACTAGGCGCCAACACTGCTCTAAGCGCTGGGGAGGTTACAATAATAATAATAAGAAGAAGAATGATGGCATTTACTAAGCGCTTACTAGGTGCCAACACTGTTCTAAGTGCTGGGGAGGTTGCAGTAATAATGATAGTAATGATGATGATGGCATTTATTAAGCGCTTACTAGGTGCCAACACTGCTCTAAGCGCTGGGGAGGTTACAATAATAATAATAAGAAGAATGATGGCATTTATTAGGCGCTTACTAGGTGCCAACACTGTCTTAAGCGCTGGGGAGGTTGCAGTAATAATGATAGTAATGATGACGATGGCATTTATTAAGCGCTTACTAGGTGCCAACACTGTACTAAGAGCTGGGGAGGTTACAGTGATGATAGTAATGATGATGGTGGCATTTATTAATCGCTTACTAGGTGCCAACACCGTTCTAAACGCTGGGGAGGTTACAATAATAATCATAGTAATGATGATGATGGCATTTATTAAGCGCTTACTAGGTGCCAACACTGCTCTAAGCGCTGGGGTGGTAATAATAATAATAAATAATAATAATAATAATAATAATAATGGCATTTATTAAGCGCTTACTAGGTGCCAACACTGTTCAAAGCGCTGGGGAGGTTACAGTAATAATAATAGTAATGATGATGACGGCATTTATTAAGCGTTTACTAGGTGCCAACACTGTACTAAGAGCTGGGGAGGTTACAATGATAATAGTAATGATGATGGCATTTATTAAGCGCTTACTAGGTGTCAACACTATTCTAAGCGCTGGGGAGGTTACAATAATAATAGTAATGATGATGATGGCATTTATTAAGCGCTTACTAGGTGCCATCACTGCTCTAAGCGCTGGGGAGGTTACAGTAATAATAGCAATGATGATGATAGCATTTATTAAGCGCTTACTAGGTGCCAGCACTGTTCTAAGCGCTGGGGAGGTTATAATAATAGTAATGATGGCATTTATTAAGCGCTTACAAGGTGCCAACACTACTAAGAGCTGGGGAGGTTACAGTAATAATAATAGTAATGATGATGATGGCATTTATTAAGTGTTTATTAGGTGCCAACACTGTTCTAAGCGCTGGGGAGGTTGCAGTATTAATAATAGAAATGATGATGATGGCATTTTTTAAGCGCTTACTAGGTGCCAACACTGTTCTAAGCGCTGGGGAGGTTACAGTAACAATAATAGTAATGATGATGATGGCATTTATTAAGTGCTTACTAGGTGCCAGCACTGTTCTAAGCACTGAGGAGGTTACAATAATAGTAATAGTAATGATGATGGCATTTATTAAGCTCTTACTAGGTGCCAAGCACTGCTCTAAGCGCTGGGGAGGTTACAAGGTCATCAGTAGGTCCCACGGGGGGGCCCCCAGTCTTCACCCCCATTTTATAGAGGAGGGGACTGAGGCACAGAGAATAATAATAATAATAATGACGGTATTTGTTAAGCGCTTACTAGGTGCCAAGCACTGTTCTAAGCGCTGGGGAGGTTACAAGGTGATCAGGTGGTCCCACGGGGAGCTCACAGGCTTCATCCCCATTTTACAGAGGCAGGGACTGAGGCACAGAGAATAATAATAATGATGCTCTTTGTTAAGCACTTACTAGGTGCCAAGCACTGTTCTAAGCGCTGGGGAGGTTACACAGAGAATAATAATAATAAGGATGATGATGGTATTTGTTAAGCACTTACTAGGTGCCAAGCACTGTTCTAAGCGCTGGGGAGGTTACAAGGTGATCAGGTGGTCCCCATTTTACAGATGAGGAAACTGAGGCCCAGAGAATAATAATAATAATACATACGGTATTTGTTAAGCGCTTACTATGTGCAAAGCACTGTTCTAAGTGCTGGGGAAGTTACAAGGTGATCAGGTGGTCCCACGGGGGGCTCACAGTCTTCATCCCCATTTTACAAATGAGGGAACTGAGGCCCAGAGAATAATAATAATAATACTTACGGTATTTGTTAAGCGCTTACTATGTGCAAAGCACTGTTCTAAGCGCTGGGGAAGTTACAAGGTCATCAGGTTGTCCCACGGGGGGCTCCCAGTCTTCATCCCCATTTTCCAGATGAGGTCACTGAGGCCCAGAGAAGTGAAGTGACTTGCCCAAAGTCACACAGCTGACAATTGGCGGAGTCGGGATTTGAACCCATGCCCTCTGACTCCAAAGCCCAGGCTCTTTCCACTGAGCCACGCTGCTTCTCCTCTACAAGGTCATCAGATTGTCCCACGGCAGGCTCACCCCCATTTTCCAGATGAGGGAACTGAGGCCCAGAGAAGTGATTTTGACACCTGTCTACATGTTTTGTTTTGTTCTCAGTCTCCCCCTTGTAGACTGTGAGCCCGTTGTCAGGTAGGGACCATCTCTCTATGTTGCCGACTTGTCCTTCCCAAGCGCTTAGTGCAGTGCTCCGCGCACAGTAAGCGCTCAATAAATACGATTGAATGAATGAATGAAGTGACTTGCCCAAAGTCACCCAGCAGACAAGTGGTTGAGCCGGAATTTGAACCCACAACCTCTGACTCCCAAGCCCGGGCTCTGGCCACTGAGCCACGCTGCTTCTCATAGTTATTGAGCGCTGACCGTGTGCGGAGCACGGGACTGAGCGCTTGGGAAGGACAAGTCGGCACCAGATAGACGAATTGAGCGCTGACTGTGTGCGGAGCACTGTACTAAGCGCTTGGGAAGTACAATTCAGCAGATAGAGACAATCCCTTCCCACAGTGGGCTTACAGTCTAGAAGGGGGAGACAACAGTCGTTCATTCAGCTATATTTATTGAGCACTGAATGTGTGCGGAGCACTGGACTAAGCGCTTTGGGAAGTACAATTCAGCAGAGAGAGACAATCCCTGCCCACAGTGGGCTTAGAATCTAGAAGGGGGAGACAGCATTCATTCATTCAGTCATATTTATTGAGCGCTGACCGTGTGCGGAGCACTGGACTAAGCGCTTGGGAAGTACAAATGGGCAGCAGAGACAGTCCCTGCCCACAATGGGCTTACAGTCTAGAAGGGGGAGACAGCATTCATTCATTCAGTGGTATTTATTGAGCGCTTACTGTGTGCAGAGCACTGGACTATAATAATGATGGCATTTATTAAGCACTTACTATGTGCAAAGCACTATTCTAAGCACTGGGGAGGTTACAGGGTGATCAGGTTGTCCCACGGGGGGCTCACAGTCTTAACCCCCATTTTCCAGATGAGGTAACTGAGGCACAGAGAAGTGAAGTGAGTTGCCCAAAGTCACACAGCTGACAGTTGGATTTGAACCCATGACCTCTGACTCCAAAGCCCGGGCTCTTTCCACTGAGCCACGCTGCTCTACTAAGCGCTTGGGAAGTACAAGTTGGCAACATATAGAGACGGTCTCTACCCAACAACGGGACTCAGTCGTATTTATTGAGCGCTGACCATGTGCGGAGCACTGGACTAAGCGCTTGGGAGAGTACAAATGGGCAACAGAGACGGTCCCTGCCCAACAACGGGCTCACAGGCTAGAAGCGGGGAGGCCTGGGGTTCGCGTACTACTGGGGTGTCTGGGGAGATCGTGTAGTAGTGGGGTGTCCAAAAAGGTCCTGTACTGTTCACTCAATCATTCAGTCGTATTTATTGAGCGCTTACTGCGTGCAGAGCACTGGACTAAGCGCTCGGAAAGTACAGTTCGGCAACAGAGAGAGGCCATCCCCCTCCTCCCCCTCCCCCATCCCCCCACCTTACCTCCTTCCCCTCCCCACAGCACCTATATATATGTATATATGTTTGCACGTATTTATTACTCTATTTTACTTGTATGTATTTATTCTATTTATTTTATTTTGTTAATATGTTTTGTTTTGTACTCTGTCTCCCCCTCCTAGACTGTGAGCCCGTTGTTGGGTAGGGACTGTCTCTATATGTTGCCAACTTGTACTTCCCAAGCGCGTAGTACAGTGCTCTAAACACAGTAAGTGCTCAATAAATATGATTGAAAGAATGAATGAATCCCTGTCCGCACGGGGCTCACAGTCTAGAAGGGGGAGACAGCATTCATTCATTCAGTCGTATTTATTTATTTATTCATTCAATCGTATTTATTGAGCGCTGACTGTGTGCAGACCACTGTACTGAGCGTTTGGAAAGTATAAGTCGGCAACAGAGAGGGACCATCCGTACCTGACGACGGGCTCATAGGCTAGAAGTCTGTTTTGACCGCATGGACGCCTATCGACTTGTTGTGTTGTTTGTTTCCCCCCTCCTTGTAGACTGTGATGATCTATTTTGACTGCATGGACGCCTTTCGACTTGTTGTGTTGTCTGTTTCCCCCCCTTGTAGACTGCGAGCCTGTTGTCGGGTAGGGACGGTGCCCATCTTTCATTCATTCATTCATTCATTCATTCAGTTGTCTTTATTGAGCGCTTACCCTGTGTGGAGCGCTGGACTAAGCTCTTGGGAAGTACTGAATTGTACTTCCCAAGTGATTGGTACGGCGCTCCGCACACAGTAAGCGCTCAATAAAGACGATTGAATGAATTAGTTAAGCAGTTACTATGTGCCAAGCACTGTTCTAAATGTTTGGGGGGTGGGATACAGGGTGATCAGGTTGTCCCACGTGGGGCTCACAGTCATCATCCCCATTTTACAGATGAGGTAACTGAGGCCCAGTGAAGTGACTTGCCCATAGTCACCCAGCTGACAAGTGGCAGAGCCGGGATTCAAACCCATGACCTCTGACTCCCAAGCCCAGGCTCTTTCCACTGAGCCACGCCTGTGAGCCTTTTGTTGGGTAGGGATTATCTCTATCTGTTGCCAAATTGTACTTTTGCAAGCATTTAGTACAGTGCTCCGCACGTAGTAAACGCTCTTTATGCAATTGAATGAATTGGTTAAGCGCTTGCTATGTGCCAAGCACTGTTCTAAACACTGGAGGGGATACAAGGTCATCAGGTTGTCCCAGGTGGGGCTCACGGTCTTCATCCCCATTTTCCAGATGAGGGAACTGAGGCCCAGTGAAGTGACTTGCCCAAACTCACCCAGCTGACAAGTGGCGGAGCTGGGATTAGAACCCACGACCTCTGACTCTCCAGCCCGGGCTCTTTCCACTGAGCCACGCTGCTTCTCGATCCCGGACCCCGGGAGAGGGAGGTGCCCGGAGTAGGGGGAACCTTGACCTCCCCACCCGGTCCCCCCAGGAGCATCGTTGCCTGTACTTCCCAAGCGCTTAGTACACTGCTCTGCACACAGTAAGCGCTCAATAAATACGACTGAATGAGTGACTGCCCCGACCCCTTGGCCCTGCCGCGGACCCCCGGTCCTCCAGCTCAGAGTTAGGAGCAGGGGAGAGAAACCACATTTACTGCTAAAAAACAACTGCAGTGCATGAGTGGACTTGTTTTAGCCCAACTACTAAATATTACAGGAAATTATGAGCTTCCCTCCAAAATGCTTCGAACAACCTTCTCCCTTGATAGAATTCCAAGTATGTCCCAACACTTACGGTAATCCCACTGGGGAAGCAAAGTAATCTTTTGTAGAAGTGACAAAAAGGATGAAAAACACCCTTAAATGACCCTTTCCCCACCCAAATTGCTCTGGCAGTGTTTTTGATACTTTGCTGTTGAATAATGCAGTTCACTTTCAGTAAAGTTGTTGAGATTTTAAATTGATTTCATTCCTTTAAACCTGAAGGTTGGCCCGTTGTACATATTGCTCTCCCTCCTGAGTTTGTGGTGACAGGGGAGGAGCAAAGGATAAGAGAAGGAAGGAGAACTCATTATTTTTTTCTTCCTAAACTTTCTCACCGCCCGGTCTCTCCCACCCTCTAATTACTAGGGCTGGAAGGTTTAATTAGAGGTATTTGAGATTTCTCATTTAAAGTGTTTTTATCGAGTTAGGCGCTGGGAAAAGTATCTCAGCTAAAGCAGAATACCCGGCAAGCTAAAGCATTGCAGTCTGGTGGAAAGAAAAGTCTTCCAGACTGTTTGACCTCTAGGCCTCTTAAAATCTGTGATAAGATATCAGCTCTCCCTATCTCTTGCAGAGCTCCTTCCTGGAACTTATTGTGCCAAGTGAAGGGCGGAATGCATATTGTATATGTCGAATGCTTATTCTGTGCATAGCAGGGACTAAGTGTCCGCTCTGATTACCTTGCCTCTATTCCTGGGTCGGCTAAGCACCTAGAAAGTGCTTAATAAACACCCATATTATTCGTTACTTTCAAATTCCGGGTTTCTGGAAGAACTTCCCATCCAAGGTGAGGGAAAGGAGGCTGTAAGGTTTATTCTGTAGGAATCTCTGTACAAAACACCATACGCGTGCTATGTCTCCGTAATAGACATCCTTACTTTGATTATTTATCACAGCTCTGTTCAGTACCAAGTGCTAAATCTAATGGACTAATCCTAATCCCATCCTAATTTTCCTCGGCCTCTTGGCTGCCGTGGACGCTGCTGACCACTTCCTTCTCTTGGAAACACTAGCCAACTTCTTCTTATTATTATTTTTCAAACTCAGTTCTCTCCTGATTCTCTTACCTCACACTGGCAACTGAATGCTTGACTGTGACCTCTGCTCCCTAACTGTGCTTGTCTCTTTTCAATTTGCACTCACTCCCTTGGGGAGCTCATCTTCTCTCCGCCGCATTCCACTACCACCTCCAAATGGATGGCTCCCAGTATTCCTTGCTCGCCCTGACCTCTCTCCTGCTCGGCAATCTTGCGCTTCCTCCTGCTTCCGGGACGTTGCTACATGGCTAGCCCACTGGCCCGTCAAGTTTAAAATGTCTAAAACTAAGCTCCTGATCATTCCCCTCTCCAAATCCTTTCTTTCCTCGGCTCCTCAATCAATCAGTGGCTTGTATTCAGCGCCTTCGGCTCCTTGCAACAAAGGAGGAAGAATCTAACTCTTCCTCTCCATCCAGACTTGTCTTCAGGAACCCCAGTTGATTGTTAAATCGGCCCCTATTCAGGCCATCCAGTCTCCAGCCTCTCCCCTTCCCAGGCAGACTTCCCTCTGCCGCGTGGATCGTTTTTCTAAAACATATTTCTGCTTGGTCAGAAACCTGCCACGTTTGCTCATTCCTCTCTACATCAAGCAGAAACCCCTGACCATTGGCTTGTAGTAATTCCGTCAACTTTCCTTTCTCCTTATCCTTGCTCTTCTTTCCTTACTATCCTGATGCTGCGGCTTTTATTCATTTGAATGTATTTATTGAGCGCTTACTGTGTGCGGAGCACTGTACTAAGGGAACGATATAAGCGCTTGCTCTCTTCTTCCCCCTTTATATTGGGAAGACCACTCACCACCCTCCCACCTTCAAAACCCTTCTGAAATCACATTTTCAGGAGGTCTTCCATAATTAACCTCTCACCTCTCCAACCTGTAGCCTCCCTTACTGGAACTTCAGCATTTCTGTGTCGCCTAGGCATTCGCTTGTTCTCCCTAGCCCTGCTGTATATAGCTTTATTACTTCCTCCTATCTGTAATTTATTTCAGAGTCTGATTTCCTCCCCCCGCCTCCCCGTCAGATTGCAAGTTCTTTGAGGGCAGAGATCAATCCATCAAGCAGTCACATTTCTTGAGCGCTTACCGTGTGCAGAGTCCTGCGCAATGTAATAATAATAATGATGGCATTTGTTAAGCGCTTACTGTGTGCAAAGCACTGTTCTAAGCGCTGGGGAGGATACAAGGTGATCGGGGTGTCCCACGGTGGGCTCACAGTCTTCATCCTCATTTTACAGATGAGGTAACTGAGGCACAGAGAAGTGACTTGCCCAAAGTCACTCAGCTGACAAGTGGCGGAGCTGGGATTTGAACCCATGACCTCTGACTCCCAAGCCCGGGCTCTTTCCATTGAGCACTTGGGACAGTACAGAAGGAGTTGATAAGACATGTTGCCTGAACACAAAGAGCTTGCAGTATAGTTTCAAGGAGGAGGGGACAGCGGACAGTGTCAAAGCTGAGGTCTAAGGACGATTAGGATGGAGTAGAGGGGAGGGAGACGTTAGTGTGAATAATTTATAGATATGTATGTAAGTGCTGTGGGCCAAATATCACATGCCCAAAGGGCGCGGGTCCAAATTTATAAATGATGTAGAAGAGAGAAGGAACTGCGGGGAAAAGAGGGCTTAACAGGGAAGGCCTCTTGGAAGAGTAATTTGGCTTTGAAAGTGGGGAGAGTCTGGAGCAGAGGGAAAGGGAGGGAATTCCAGGCCAGAGGGAGGGAGATAGATGAAATCGGGGCACAGTGAGCAAGCTGGCACTAGAAAAGTAGGGGCTGAGCTGTATTCGATCGGTGATGTATGGTAGGAGAGGGCCAGGTGATTGGGTTCCCTCTTCTAGACTGTGAGCCCACTGTTGGGTAGGGACCGTCTCTATATGTTGCCAACTTGTACTTCCCATGCGCTTACGACAGTGCTCTGCACACAGCGCTCAATAAATACAATTGAATGAATGAATGAATGAGTGCCCTAAAGTCTAGGGGAAGGAGTTTCTGTTTGATGTGGAGGTGGAGGGGCGATCACTGGAGGTTCCCGAAGAGTGGGTGGGTGTGGACCGAATGGGAGTTTAGAAAAACGATCCCTGCAGCAGAGTGGATTATATACCGGAGTCGGGGAGAGAGGAGCAGGGAGGTCACCGAGGAGGCTGATGCAAGTAGTCAAGGTGATTATGATGATGGCAGCGCTTAGAAGAGTGCTTTGCACATAGTAAACGCTTAATAAATGCCATTATTATTATTATTATTATTGAGCACTTACTGTGTGCAAAGCACTGTTCTAAGCACTGGGGCGGTTACAAGGTGATCAGGTTGTCCCACGGGGGGCTCCCAGTCTTCATCCCCATTTTCCAGGTGAGGTCACTGAGGCCCAGAGAGGTGAAGTGACTTGCCCAGTCACCCAGCTGACAGTTGGCGGAGCCGGGGTTTGAACCCATGACCTCTGACTCCAAAGCCCGGGCTCTTTCCACTGAGCCACGCTGCTTCTCGTGGGTGGGCTAGGATAAGTGTTTGGATAGGCGTAGTAGCCGTTTGGAAGGGAAAGGGTGGACTTTAATGATGTTGTGAAGGTAGAACCGACAACATTGGGAAACAGATCGAATGTGTGGGTTGTACGAGAGCGGTGAGGACGACTTTGCCAAGGTCACGGGCTTGTGAGGGAAAGAGGGTAGTGGTGATGTCTCCATTTCATTCATTCATTCGATCGTATTTATTGAGCGCTTACTGCGTGCAGGGCACTGTACTGAGCGCTTGGGAAGTACAAGTTGGCAACATATAGAGACGGTCCCTACCCGACAGTGGGCTCATGGTCTAGAAGGGGGAGACAGACGACAAAAGAAAACAGTGTTGGGAAAGACAGGTGAGGAGAGGGTTTGGGTATGAAGATTCAGTTTTGGCCGCATTTGAGGTGTTGGTGGGAAATCCAGGTAGAGACGTCCTGAAGGCCGGAGGAAACGTGAGCCTGCCGAGAAGGAGGGGTCAGGGCTGGAGATGTAGTCGAAATTGAAGCCATGGGTAATGGAAGCCGTGGGAGCAAATAATAATAATAATAATAATAATGGCATTTATTAAGCGCTTACTATGTGCAAAGCGCTGTTCTAAGCAAATGAGTTCTCCACGGGAGTGGGTGTGGATGGGGAATAGAAGGGAGTCCAAAACTAAGCCTTGAGGGAGCCCCACTGTCAGAAGGTGGGGAGCGGAGGAGGAGACAGCAAGACTGAGAGGGACCAGTCGGAGACCTACGAGGAGGACCGAGAAAGGACGGTGTCATCGAAGCCAAAGTTGGATAGAGTTTCAACTTGAATTGTGGATTCACTGTGGCAGACAACAATAGGAATTGTAATATTTGTTAACCACTTACTCTCCCAAGCGCTCAGTACAGTCCTCCGCACACGGTAAGCCCTCGATAAATACGACTGACAGACAAGAAGTGGGGCAGGATTAGAACCCGGGTCTTCTGACTCTCAGGCGCCTGCTCTTTCCCCTAGGCGACACTGCTTCTTTACATAAACAGTTCTGCTAGATTGTAAGCTCCCTGATGACAGGGATCATGTCTACCTGTTGTGCTTTTCCAGGAACTCAGTACAGAGCTCGGCCCAAAGAAAGAGCTCAGAAAATACCGCTGTTTGTTTTGATTTTTAGACCCCTGTTGTACATGGGTGGTGGGAGCGGGGGATGTCAAAATCCTCATTCCACCACTTACCTACCGTGTGACCGTGACCCAGTCACATAACTTCCCCGTGCCTCAGTTTCCTCATCTGTAAAATGGGGATTCAGTATCTGTTCTTCCTCCCCTTTAGGCCGTGAGCCCCATGTGGGAGAGAAAATGTGTCCAATGCACTTAAAATATATTTATCCCTGTGCTTGGCGCATAATTCATTCATTCAGTCGTATGTATTGAGCGCTGACTGTACTAAGCGCTTGGGAAGTACAAATCGGCAACATGTAGAGACGGTCCCTACCCAACAACGGACATAGTAACACGCAACAAATTCCACAACTTTTGTGGACTAGAAAAGTAACTTACTGACAACAGTAAGATTCGGCCAGGTTAACGACAGGTTAAATTTGTGGGGAATTGGTTAGGATGGATTGGGGAGGGATGAGATTATTTCAGCCCAGCTTCTGCCATCCTCAGTTTGGGGAAGAGGGAAGAGGCCGGACTTGAATCAAGCGGTGTTGGGAGGAAGAGTGGAGGTGGACACAGTCATTCCGGCCCTGAAGATCACGTTGGGAGCTTGCATTCGGGAGCCCTCTTCCCTTCGGAACGGGGCTTAAGGGGACACGGAAAGGGGGACGGCCAAGGGATCCCGACTTGACCCCGGGAAGCAAGCGCTCCGGAAGACTTTCCTCAGGGCCAGAAAACAGGGATGACCCGTATCTTTGTGGAGGACAGGCCCGTGGCGTAACCGGATAGGGGATTAGCCAGGTGTGTCTCACCTTACTCTACTGTAGTCTGTGAGAACCCCAAAAGTGATCAGCCCAGCGCCCCTTGGGTGCTCATAATAATAATAAAAGTGGCATTTATTAAGCGCTTACTATGTGCAAAGCACTGTTCTAAGCGCTGATCAAAGCTGCTCATCAGAACAACCACCGGCCCATCACCAAGGCCCCAGAGCTTGGCATTGCCCATGCCATGTGGTGGGCGAAAAAAATAGCACAGGTGGAGTGAGAAGGTATCCTTAAGTACAAATGCTTAGGGGATTGTAAATTCCTGGTGCATACCTTTCTGTTCTTTACTAAATGGAGCAACCATTGGGAACTGATGAATGGGAATTAACTAACTGGAATTTCATCTTTTTCATAGATGCCAAGAAGAAATCATCCTGCCACGGACTTGGCTTATTTTATACACTATTGTCTGCCTTCCTTTTCTCAGTGGCCTCTTTATTTGTAAAAAAAATTGAGGATGTCCATTCAGTGGAAATAAGTGCATTTCGGTGTGCATTTCAAATGCTATTCGTTCTTCCTTTCTTAATATACACAAAGTAAGTATTTTCAAGTGTCTGAAATGTGCGTCCTAATCAGTTAAGTCCCCAGCCCTTCTCTGTGTCGTTTGCCCATATTTTAAATCAATAATAATGGCATTTGTTAAGCACTTACTATATAAGCGCTTAGTACGGTGCTCTGCACACAGTAAGCGCTCGATAAATACGATTGAATGAATGTGCCAAGCTCCGTTCTGAGCGCTGGGGGGGATACGAGGTAATCAGGTTGTCCCACACGGGGCTCACATTTTCCGGATGAGGGAACTGAGGCCCAGAGAAGTGAAGTGACTCGCCCAGAGTCACCCAGCTGACAAGTGGCGGAGCCGGGATTAGAACCCACGACCTCTGACTCCCAAGCCCGGGCTTTTTCCACTGAGCTACGCAGCTTCTTTCCGACCCTCCTCTTCAGCCTCTCCTTTCGCTGCCTTGGATAACCTTGCCCAAATAGTCTCCGTAGCCAGTATAGACAGAATACCAGCAACACGGTCCAAAAAGGACAAAAAGGAGCTACAAGGAAAATACCTCCCTAATGTGGAATTTATGATCTCTTGACTACTTCTTTCATGTGCTCTTTCCATTTCTGCCTTTTTTTTGTTTACCAGAAGAGTTGTATAAGTTTGGTGTTTGGTTTTTTTTTTTTAAAAGCCTCAGTTTAACTGAAATCGGTAGATGTGCAGGGAGGGGAACTGCAGCGTAAAAGACATTTCCTGCCAGCATAAGAACGTAGTGGCCATTATTGGGTCAGATTCCAACCCAAAAATGGCTTAGGGGAATCGCGTTGCCCTCCTTGGCATCCATCCTAAAGAGCCCGGGCTTTGGAGTCCGAGGTCAGGGGTTCAAGTCCCGGCCAGCTGTGTGACTTTGGGCAAGTCACTTCACTTTTCTGGGCCTCAGTTCCCTCATCTGTAAAATGGGGATGAAGACTGAAGGTTGTCCCCCTGTGGGACAACCTGATCACCTTGTAACCTCCCCAGCGCTTAGAACAGTGCTTTGCACACAGTAAGTGCTTAATAAATGCTATCATTATTATTATTATTATTTATGGTTATACCATTTAACGTACCTAACGTTCCCTCTTTGTAGCCCACACTCAGTTCTGAGGTAAAACCTCATTGCCCGCTTTTCAGTACTTCACATGGGCACCTCCCCAGGCCAAGTTAATGAGGTTTTATTTTTTGTTTCTTCTCACTGTGCTGCCTAATTTGCTTTAGGGCCACATCGATCTCTTTGAGGCCCCGGGTACTCAGACACGTGCTTATTTTTGTGGCACCATATTGGTGATTCCATTGATTCGATTAGGTTTTTCAGAGCGTTTTCTTTTCCTACTGTAAACTACAGAAATTTACCCCTTGTTAGGAACAAAGATATCCCACCCTTGTAACCCATCTTCAGCGCTCTTGCTGTGGTACGGTTCCAATCTTCCCCAGCGTTCTCAGGAGCTGGCTACTGCCTGGAAATCTTGCCTCGAGTTTCCCGCATCCCACCACTTCTCCCAAGTGCCCCCGGTCTCTGCCACATGGAAAAGTCAATGGAGAGCCCTGGGTACACTGCGTTGGGCTTACGACAAGATTGGTATTTAATAAGCGCTTACCAGACACCGAACCTCTCTGAGCAATAGGGTAGATGCAGGTTTATCAGACAGGACAGTGCCCAAGCCTCATGATCTGATAAGTAGAGACTATCCCAGTGTTACAGATCAGGAAACTGAGGCCCAGAGAGGCTTAAGTGACTTGCTCAAGGTCACACCATCAGCTAGTGCTAGAGTCCGGACCAGAATATGCATCTTCTGACTCCCAGTGCTGTGCTTTTTTTTCACTGGACTACCTCTCTGTTTTTTCGTTGTTGTTTTAGGGTTCCCCGCCGACCCCTCCAGGGTCCTTCTCCTTTAAACTGTGGAGCAGGGAGTTGGGGGACTTTGGTAGTTTTCCAAATTTGATCTTTTCTTTAAACACGTTGAAAATAAGTTAGTAATTAAGTTTTAGTGCATTAAAAATTGGGAATCTGGTATGGGCACACATCGCTGTTCCAAATGACCGCAGTACACAAAATCCGGTGATCTTCATGTACTAATTGTGGACAAATTCACTACTAGGATCGGAAATCCCCGCCCACCCTTAATATACAAGGACGGCAGCCCCTCTCCGCCTCTTCCTCCTCTCACCCTGCCCCTCCGCTGGGCCCCTTTCAACGCGTTCTCCGCTTCTGCTCTAGACCGTAATGGGAGGAGGCCCAGCTGGGGCCAGAATGGAAGGGATGGAGAGTTCTTTCTCCAAGTCTGATTCTTTGCTGCCTGAGATAAAACCTTTCAGCCGCCGTCCCTTCCCTCCCTGGCTTTCCCTTCATTAATTGAAGCCACGGGACGTGGTGGGGCATTGTAGTCTCTCTTCCCAGCTCAAAAGGCCCGTGGGATCAGGTGAAGGTGACAGGGAGCTACCGTCAACACTTAGAACAGTGCTGGGCACGTAGTGAGCGCTTAACAGATACCATCGTTATTTAGGGAAGAGTCGCTCGTTGAGCAATTGCTGTTATCAGCTGTAAGCTCCTAAACTTCTGGAAATCGCTGACACTTGAGGAAACCGGAATGGCTGCCAGCAGGAAGGAATTTGCCACACTCCAGGAGGGACGTGGGTCAGGTCAGACCAAACCAGGTGGCCCCTGTGTGGGGCAAGGAGCCAGTGTTGGGACTCGTCTTCGGGTTCCTAGAGAGTCTCGTTCATTCGTTCAGTTGTATTTATTGAGCGCTTACCGTGTGCAGAGCACTGTGCCAAACGCTTAGTGGAGTACAGTAGAACAATAGACGCACGTTCCCTGCCCACAGCGAGATCATGGTCCAGAGAGGGAGACTAACATTATTATAAATAAATTACAGGTACGTACGTAATTACAAATTTGACTCCTGTCCCCATTGTGTTAGGCGTGGTGGTGACAACCTACAGCTGGAGGGGCAACTTTGTGAATCCCTGGTTACAAAAAAAGACTTGGAGTTGGGAGGAACTATTATTATTATTACTATTATTATTACTCCCCAGTAATTACTATTATTATTACCCCCTATTATTATTATTATTATTACTTCTTATTGCGTTTAAGTGCTTACTATGTGCCAGGCCCTGTTCTAAGTGCTGGGTAGATACAGGATCATCCCAGTCTAACTAGGAGGGAGAACAGGCATTTTTACCTTTGAGCAAACTGAGGCATAGAAAAGTTAAGGGACTTTCCTCGGGTCATAGAACAAGCAATTGCAGAGCTGAGGTTAGAACCCAGGTCTTGTGACTCCCAGGCATCTTCTAGTAGGCCATGTTGGGATTCATGGGGCTCAAGAAAGCCTCTGGGAACCTTGAAGGGAGGGATCTACAGTGTCACTTTAAATACCAGAGAGAGCTCATCAGTTAGGTCACTGTCAGTTCTGGAGCAGGAAATTAACAAATCATATTTGAGTCAGTGGGATGTGAGTCTTGTTATGCCTGTATTATATTAGTTGATAATACATCAGTTCATTCATTCACTCATTCATTTGTATTTATTGAGCGCTTACTGTGTGCAAGAGCACTGTACTAAGCACTTGGGAAGTACAAGCTGGCAACATATAGAGACGGTCCCTACCCAACAGCGGGAGTTCTCGCTATAAACTTTCAGCATTACTTTGCTTCTCGGGACTTTGTGGTGGTGATCAGGTGATCCCACTCCATGGGGAGCAAATTACCACGGGTCTCATTTCATCCCCTGTGTCCCTGACTCCAGCTTTGTTGTCCTGGACTCATTTATCCAAGTGCAAAGAATAGCGTAACCTCCGTCATCCCGGAGGGGAATTCACCTGCACTCTTGGCTGGCAGGAAATGTGACGACGGATTGTACCCTGGCAGTTTTCTGCCAAAGATGAGTCCGGAGGATGGCCGAAAGGGGAAGAGAAGTATTGAAGGGGCAAGGTAAAAGAGCCAGACGAGGGGAAAGAGTTTTAGGTGTCCAACTGATTTCGCTCCGTAACTACCTTGCCCTCTGGGCAGCAGGTTAGAATCCCCATATCCGTTCTTTCTGCCTTCTGAGAGCTACACCTTCGCGTCTGACTCCCTCTACCCTCCTGTTCAAAGTGAAAGGTTGACGTCCCGGGTAGTCATATTGGCTTAGTTAAGTTATCCCTTAAATCATCTGTACCTCTGCCTGGGTAATCTCTTTTTGGCTCTCCTTATCTCGGCCTCCGCTTACCTCACTGCTGATGGCATCTTGGATTACTACTGTCTTCTTGATCTTTATTTTTTTTCTTTCCTTACTACTAGCCGCTACCAGCGCTTAGAACAGTGCTTTGCACGTAGTAAGCGCTTAATAAATGCCATCGTTATTATTATTATTACCAGCACATTTGTTGAGACTTGGCTAGTCTCACGTGCCCAAATCAAAAGTAAAACCTATCCTTCTTATGCTGTCTGCTCCATAGTTTCTCATTCTTCCGTGATCTTCAGAACTATCTGTGGTTCTCTCCCTTCTCTTGCTGTGCATTAATATAAACTCCGGACTTGATCCGTTAGGCCTTAGTCCCTAACGTTACGTTGGCGGTAAGGTATTCCTTTTCATTCATTCATTCATTCAATCAATCGTGTTTATTGAGCGCTTACTGTGTGCAGAGCACTGTACTAAGCTCTTGGGAAGTACAAGTTGGCGACATATAGAGATGGTCCCTACCCAACAATGGGCTCACAGTCTAGATCGGGGAACCGGCTCACATAGATTCAGCTGGGCAAGCTTAATTCCCGTCAGCTCTGGCCCTGGGAATTAAGGAGTGTATTCCCGAGCTGCCCAAACGAACTGTGGCTGTTTCCGTGAGGCGGCTTTCCCAGTCTTCCCTGAAACGCGTCCTGCTATGAGGCTCCGGGGCGTAACGGCCCCAGGTTCAGAGCTCCCACTGTGCTTGGGTTCCCGCTCTGGGGCCAAAGTGGGCCCGGACCTCGATGACCTAAAGAAGCCACACTTCTGTCATGGGGCCTGCGAGAGTCACCCTCACGTCTTGGCAATGGAGTGCAGTCCACTTTGTGTTTAATGTTTATTTCAGTAGCACATCGGCGCTTCTAAGGAGAATACCAAAACCAAGAATGTACCTTGCCCAGGGCAAGACTGTTCAAAATGCAACAAAAGTTTCTAAAATTTGAAGTTTCCCAATACCCTTAGTAATAATCATAATGACGGCGTTTGTTAAGCACTTACTGTGTGCAATGCAGTGTTCTAAGCACTGGGGAGGATACAGGGTGTTCAGGTTGTCCCATGGGGGGCTCACAGTCTGAAGCCCCATTTTACAGATGAGGGAACTGAGGCCCAGAGAAGTGAAGTGACTTGCCCAAAGTCACACAGCTGACAAGCAGAGCCAGAATTTGAACTTTCCCAATACCCTTAGTAATAATAGTAATGATGATGACATTTGTCAAGCGCTTACTATGTGCAACGCACTGTTCAAAGCACTGGGGAGGATACAGGGTGTTCAGGTTGTCCCACAGTGGGCTTACAGTCTGAATCCCCATTTTACAGATGAGGGAACTGAGGCCCAGGGAAGTGAAGTGACTTGCCCAAAGTCACACAGCTGACGAGTGGCGGAGCCAGAATTTGAACCCATGACCTCTGACTCCCAAGCCCGGGCTCTTTCCACTGAGCCACGCTGCTTCTTAGTAGTCATTCATTCATTCAATCATTTATTGAGTGCTTACTGTGTGCAGAGCACTGTACTAAGCACTTGGGAAGTACAAGTTGGTGACTTAAAAATGCAACTAAAATATGAAGTGTCCTAGTATTCTTAATGTGATTTTTTTGTGTGTTTGTTTTTCTTTTTCCCCAGGACAGGATTCTGGGGACCGAAAGGCAAACGAGGCTTCCTCTTCCTCAGGGGAGTCCTTGGGTCCACGGCGATGATTCTTCTCTACTACGCTTTCCAGGCTATGCCTCTTGCCGACGCCACCGTGATCACATTTAGCAGCCCTGTTTTCACTTCAATATTTGCCTGGATATTCCTCAAGGAAAAATACAGCATCTGGGACCTGCTTTTCACCGTCTTTACCATCACCGGCGTGGTGCTTATTGCAAGGCCCCCCTTCCTGTTTGGCTCCAACACGGTCGGGATGGAAGGCGACTATTCTGATCACCTCAAGGGGACCTTAGCCGCCGTAGGAGGTGCAATCGGGGCTGCCTTGACTCTTGTAATCCTAAGAAAGATGGGCAAGTCTGTACATTACCTTCTGAATATTTGGTATTATGTGGTCATCGGGCTCATTGAGTGCGTCCTGGCCCTCTTTGTCATAGGAGAGTGGCGTCTACCTCACTGCGGGTTAGATCGATTTTTTCTGATACTGATTGGGCTTTTTGGTTTGGGGGGTCAGATATTCCTCACCAAGGCAGTCCAGATAGAAAGAGCGGGGCCCGTGGCCATAATGAAAACCATGGATGTGGTCTTTGCTTTCATCCTGCAGGTTCTTTTCCTCAATAACGTACCCACCTGGTGGACGGTTGGGGGGGCCTTGTGCGTGGTAGCCAGTAGTTCTGGAACCGCAATTCGTAAGTGGTACCAGAGTTCCCACTCGAGCCCTCGCTCTGAAATCTGATCTCATCTCAGGAGCACGCACGCGACTTTGCAAACGGCTGTTTGGCTCCAACAGGGTCGGGGTGGAAGGAAACTCTTCAGACCACCTCAAGGGGACCTGAGCAGCTATAAGAGGTGCAGTCGGGGCTGCCTTGACTCTTGTAATTCTCAGAAAGGTGGGCAAGTCTGTACATTTCTCACAGGTTCCCATTCGGTGATTTCCCGTTACTCGTGAGGCTCAAATCGCGACTATTTGGTGGGTGAGGGAAATTGGGCGGGACAAAAAAGTGTGTCGACATTGGCACTGAGGACACAGAGCTCGTTAAGGTGGGGCTTCAGGCCCCTCTGCCCTGTGAACGGACTTAACTTTGCCACAGGGGAGACTGGCTCGATAGTTTTGTAAATCATTGGTAATTCCTCAGCCGATCCCTTCGCAGAACTGTTTTCCAGGGGCTGATTTTTTTCCCAGCATTTCTCCCTGTTTACTCCGAGTTCTGACAACTGCATTATCTAGGCAGAGGGCAGGCGAGCTGTAGAATGATAACCTTGAATAATGTACAGATCGAGGGGCTTTCTGTTAGCGTATATTAATACTGCTTTGGTGACTCCGAAGTAGTGATTTTTTTCCTGAACTCACATTTTTCAACTAGGTACTGTAACCATTTTAAGTTGTACTAAGCTGAAATTTTTCATAGAAGCTATCTGCTTGCTTTATGAATAATGTAATTTCTGGTGCCTTTCTTTTTCCACTCACGGACTTATTTTTCTTTTAACCATTCACTGCACCTTTACTTGGAGTTTTCCGAAGTAGTGGCAGAGAGTTGTCCCCAAATAGCTAAACGTGGTTAAATGTATTCAACGACCGTCGTAGTCATAACTCCCCTTTTTAGTTTAATAACCTCACCGTACAAAATTTTGTGAAGTATTTTTAAAAGCGTACTATTCATATCAAGAGGCTCAAAGTCAGCGTTACCTGCACATTTCTAAGAAGGCTGCTGCCAAGTTGATTTGCTCGAAATTCATTTTGGGCTACGGAGCTTCACCGAGGGAAAATAACTCAGGGTTTTAGATTACTATTTTTGCTAATCTCTTAACCAAAATCAACGAACAGAGATCTCTATTTTACCTTGGAATGTTTTTTTTTTTCAGCAGCATTGGCAAGCTGATTTTTATAGACTATCTCTTCCTATGGAACTTTATGCAATTTGTTCTATGTTATTTCTACAATGCTAAGACCTGTTGCTATCAACGGGTTCGTTGTTCTATTGATCTTTACAGCACCTTGACTAGAAAGCTTAATAGTCACGTACACTGCCCATGTAGGGGATTGCTTGGACTTGCTACGCATCAGTTTGATGCCCTTTCTTGCTCTGCACAAAAAGTCCATCCGAACGAACGGCGTGTTTGCACCAGGGGTTTAAATGGAACGGAGCAGCTGAAGAATCCTTCCGGCAGTGAGGAGAGAATGGGTAATCCCCCCAGGGCGTTGGGGAGATAGTTTGGGGAGTAGGAAGTGTAATCTGATCTTCCTAGTTTGCCACAAAAATCCCTCTAAGGGGGAACGGTTGGTTGCATTTAACTCGTAGGCATTCAACCGAACGGCAGTCACGGTCCTGGACCCCACGGACCATTGGATTCCCCACGCAGTATGCCATTATGGCAACCATTTGAGCGACTGTCCCCCCCCCGCCTTTCATCTGGCAGATAATTCAGTAACGAAGTCTGACCAGAGCGAGGATGGACCGAAACGCATCATTTTGCCGAGTTGAAGTGATTCTCATAGGGTCCCATTTAACCCTACGCACTAGTAGGTATTCAGGTTTTCAAGATTTCCGTTACCTCCAGTGGAGGAGCAGTTCACTCTTAAGGCCAAAATCAGTACCCTAGTGTCTTCTCTCATCTTTCTCCGTTACTCTCTCTCTCTTCGGAAAGCCAGGTTCACACAAATGAAGAGGTGGAAAATGGAGATAATTATCAAAATAACTCAGGCCAGAGACATTGCCTGATGTGACCAGATCATTAAGGCAACCGTTCTATCGTTTGCCGAGAATTTTATCCCGAGAACTACTCTCATTCTCCACTTCATTTAGCTAGTTGAACTTGGTTAAGTATCTTTTAGGGTATTTGACTTTTAATAGTTTTAGAAGGTTATAAAATATATAAAAGCTTGCATGTTTCAGCAGTTACTCTGGGTTTGTATATTTTGAGATTATATTTCCTATTAAAGAGGAAAGAATATTTTCATAAGCTATTTATTTTGTAAACACTAATAAAATGAATCGAGTAAGCATGTTTTGGTATTCACACAGTAACAGTAAAAGAGTGATCGTAGATCTATCTGAATATGAAAGGGGGGAAAAAATCAACCTATAACTTATTTTTTAATTTATTTTCTATTTTTAAGCATTTGGAAGTATTGTATACTGTGTAAGATTTTCTCAAAATAAATTCAAATTTCAGAAGTGACATAGTGATGATGAACGTCTTTCAGCTTCCGACGCTGTTTGTTCTGATCATTGTGGAGAGGGCTGGGGAATACATCTGAAGACTGACAGATATTACCCTCTTGTCGGTAAGCATCCTGCTTACTGCCTGTTTGCTGGCTCTTCGATAATAATAATAATAATAATGGCATTTATTAAGCGCTTACTATGTTCAAGGCACTGTTCTAAATGCTGGGGAGGTTACAAGGTGATCAGGTTGTCTCACGGGGGGCTCACAGTCTTAATCCCCATTTTCCAGATGAGGTCACTGAGGCGTAGAGAAGTAAAGTGACTTGCCCAAAGTCACACAGCTGACAAGCAGCGGAGCCGGGATTTGAACCCCAGGGCCTCTGACTCCAAAGCCCGGGCTCTTTCCACTGAACCACGCTGCTTCTCTTAATTAAGATCAAGACAGACAGATCTTCCCCAGGTACTCAACTCATCACTGTCCCCTTCATCCTCACAAAATAGGTCTGGCGGACACACTCAGGCGCTTACTGTGTGCCAAGCACTGAACCGAGGGCTGTTAATTATCCGTTAATCAGGTTGGATGCAGTCGGTGTCCCACCTGAGGCTCAAGTTCTAAGTAGGAGGGAGAACTTTAAGTCTTACAGATGAGGAAACTGCTCAAAACTAAACTCTTCATTTTCCCACCCAAACCCTGCCCTTCCCATGACTTTCCCGTCACTGTACAGAGCATCTCCATTCTCCCTGTCTCCCAAGCCCGTAATCCTGGCATTATCTTCTATTCATCTCACTCAACCCACACGTTCAGTCTGTCACCAAATCCTGGCCACTCAATCTTTGCAACATCCCCCCCTGAATCTGCCTTTTCCTCTCCATCCAACTGCTTCCGTGTTGATCCAAGCACTTCTCCTATCCCACCTTGACTATGCAGTCAGCCTCTTTGTTGACCTCCCTGCCTCCTGTCCACCCCCCGCCCCAGTCTATACTTCACTATGCGGCCTAGATCACTTGTAAAAAAAATCTGTTCTGTGTTTCCTCACGAACCTCCAGTGGTGGCCATCAAGCAGAAACTCCTTACCTCGTCTCCAAAATAATCACCTCAACTCCCCTTAACTCACTCATTTCTTACTACAACACAGCCTTCTCACTTAATTCGTCTAACGCCAACTTCTCCCTGCCTCGATCTCGCCCGCCTCACTGCTGACCCCTTTCCCGTGTCGTCCTGTGGCTTGGAACGCATTCCTTCATACTCAGCGGACCATCGCTCTTCCCCACCTTCAAAGCCTTATTCAAATCACATCTCCAAGAGGTCTTGCCAACTAAGCCCTCATTCATCCAGTGGTATTTATTGAGCGCTCACTGTTTGCAGAGCACTGTACTAAGCGCTTGGGCAGTACAAGTCGGCAACATATAGAGACGGTCCCTACCCGACAACGGGCTCGCAGTCTAGAAGGGGGAGACAGACAACAAAACGAAACATGTGGGAAGGTTTCGTCAGAATAAATAGAAATAAAGCTGGATGTACATCGTTAACAAAATTAGTAGTAAATATGTACAAGTAAAATAGAGTAATAAATCTGTACAAACATATATACAGGTGCTGTGGGGAGGGGAAGGAGGTATCATTTCCCCTACTCCCTCTCCATTGTATCATTTAAGCCCTTGATATTCACCTCCGTCTTCAGCCCCACAGCGCTTGTGTTCATAGAAATAATTTATTTTTATGTTTGCCTCCACCTATAATAATAATGATGGCATTTGCTAAGCGCTTACTAAGTACTAAGCACGGGGATGGATACGTGCAGATCGGGTTGGACACAGTCCCTGTCCCATTTGGGGCTCCCAGTCTCAATCCCCATTTTACAGATGAGGTAACTGAGGTCCAGAGAGGTGAAGTGATTTTCCCGAGGCCACACAGCAGACAAGGGGCAGAGCAGGATTAGAACCCATGGTCTTCTGATTCCCAGGACCGTGCTCTATCCATACGCCATGTCCCGTAAGATTCTTGAGGGATCAGCGTGGCTCAGTGGAAAGAGCCTGGGCTTGAGAGTCAGAAGTCACGAGTTTAAATCCCGGCTCCGCCAATTGTCAGCTGTGTGACTTTGGGCAAGTCACTTGACTTCTCTGTGCCTTCATCTGTAAAATGGGGATTAAGACTGGGAGCCCCACGTGGGACAACCTGATTATCTTCCAGCCCTTAGAACGGTGCTGTGCACATAGTAAGTGCTGAATAAATGCCATCATTATTATTGTATCTACCAACTCGTTATATTGTGCTCTTCCTAGTGTAAAGTACAGTTCTTTGCACACAGTAAGCCATAAAATACATTTGTTTGATTGAAAGATTGCCTGGGTGTGCAAAGAAGCAAACAAAAATGGAAATGAAACACATGGACGGATCCACCAATACACCAGGTCCATATTATAGAGGAGTACACTTTCAAAAAAGAAGTGAAACAGAGAAAGCCTAAATACACACACAGACGCACGTACGCAAAATTCCCATCCGGAGGGAATCCAAGCTCATCTGGACCCTGACTTCAGTGGGCAGTGAAACCCTCTTAGGCAGATAAACAAACATAGCACAATCCAAGGAAATGGCTTTTATGAACACCCACAGATGGATTGTAGATGTTCTAACGGTATTTGTTGAACTTTTACTACGTGCCGAGCTCTGTACCGACCTCATCGGATGGGTGTGAAGGCAGGGAAGCATCTGGGAAATGATCCAGGAGGAAAAGGAGAGAGGGAAGTAGCATTGGAGACTGTCTTGGATCTCAGCATGAGTCTGAGTCGGTGAAATCTGATTATGCTTTCTGCCTCACCTGATGAAAGCCTTTTGGAACACTATATTCTAGTTTGGATCTGTTCCTTTTGTTTCTCGGTGAGGTTAAATGGAAGCTCCGAATCGAATGTGGTTTGTTGAAATCGAATCTTGTTTTCTTAAAGCATAAAGACGTTTATTCTGGTTTGTTTAACATCTATAGTTCGTTTTTTCTGCTGGGTGGAGTAGGCTTCGGTTTCAGGGAACAAAAAAGTGCTGATCCTTCCCCTCCAAAGAAGGGTGTCCACTTGTGCACAGGAACGGATTCTTTTTTATCCCCGATCACACACCAAAGAAGCAGCGTGGCTCAGTGGAAAGAGCCCGGGATTTGGAGTCAGAGGTCATGGGTTCCAGTCCCGGCTCTGCTGATTGTCTGCTGTGTGACTTTGGGCAAGTCATTTCACTTCTCTGTGCCTCAGTTACCTCATCTGTAAAATGGGGATTAAGATTGTGAGCCCCCCGTGAGACAACCTGATCGCTTTGTATCCCCCTAGCACCTAGAACAGTGCTTTACACATAGTAAGTACTTAAATACCATCATTATTATTATTATTATTACCAAAGCTGGAATTTTTTTTATTGCTTCACTTTCATTTGTAGCCTCCTTACCATTTGCACTGGGGAGAGGCCCTATAAATTCATTCAATCGTATTTCTTGAGCGCTTACGGTGTGCAGAGCACTGTACTAAGCGCTTGGGTAGTACAAGTCGGTAACATATAGACAGTCCCTACCCAACAATGGGCTCACAGTCTAGAAGGGGGATACAGACAACGAAACAAAACATATGGATAGGTGTCAAGTCGTCAGAACAAATAGAATTAAAGCTAGATGCACATCATTAACAAAATAAATAGAATAGTAAATATGTACTAGTAAAATAAATAGAGTAATAAATCTGTACAAACATATATACAGGTGCTGTGGGGAGGGGAAGGAGGTAGGGTGGGGGGGATGGGGAGGAGGAGAGGAATAAGGGGGCTCACTCTGGGAAGGCTTCTTGGAGGAGGTGAGCTCTCAGTAGGGCTTTGAAGGGAGGAAGAGAGCTAGCTTGGATGTGCAGAGGGAGGGCATTCCAGGCCAGGGGGAGGATGTGGGCTGGGGGTCGATGGCGGGGCGGGCAAGAACGAGGTACAGTGAGGAGGTGAGCGGCAGATGAAACAAATTTGGAAATGCTTTCAGGCTTAGATCAGCCTTTACTTCAGAATCCACCCCAAGAGAAACCCTTTGATCACAGCTCAAACCTTGCCAATCGTCCTAGGGTCCCGGGTCAGAGAGAGAGACTTTATAAGTGCAGCCAGGGCGTTCTGGGAGAGAAGCGTCCATGGAGTCGCGATGGGTCGGTCTTCAAGCCGATTGCTGAAAAATTTGGTTTCAAGTTCACCCGTGATATTAAAATGAGGGGCTACTATCCCAAGGGGGGTGGTGAAGTGATTATCAAAAATCTCCAGTGGCTACCAATCAATCTGCGCATCAGGCAGAAACTCCTCACCCTGGGCTTCAAGGCTGTCCATCACCTCGCCCCCTCCTACCTCACCTCCCTTCTCTCCTTCTACTGCCCAGCCCGCACCCTCCGCTCCTCCACCACTAATCTCCTCACTGTACCTCGTTCTCGCCTGTCCCGCCATCGACCCCCGGCCCACGTCATCCCCCGGGCCTGGAATGCCCTCCCTCTGCCCATCCGCCAAGCTAGCTCTCTTCCTCCCTTCAAGGCCCTGCTGAGAGCTCACCTCCTCCAGGAGGCCTTCCCAGACTGAGCCCCTTCCTTCCTCTCCCCCTCGTCCCCCTCTCCATCCCCCCCATCTTACCTCCTTCCCTTCCCCACATCACATCACCACATCACCTGTATATATGTATATATGCTTGTACATATTTATTACTCTATTTATTTATTTTGATTGTACATATCTATTCTATTTATTTTATTTTGTTAGTATGTTTGGTTTTGTTCTCTGTCTCCCCCTTTTAGACTGTGAGCCCACTGTTGGGTAGGGACTGTCTCTATATGTTGCCAATTTGTACTTCCCAAGCGCTTAGTACAGTGCTCTGCACATAGTAAGCGCTCAATAAATACGATTGATGATGATGATGATTATTCGAATGTCACCGGTTAAACAGTTGAATGCAATAAATATAACTGACCGTGGCACTGTGACAAAGATATATGGAAGAACTTTTGTTGCTGGTGTCCTGCCTTTAAAAATAGCAAAAGATATGGCAGCAGCAGCAGTGAGATGCATCAGAAATCAGGGATCTGTATGTTAACATCCAGCCTGTTCAGGAACCTAAAGACCAAGCCTTTGGCAATGGAAATGGAATAATGTGAGACAAGACCATGCAAACTCTTCCACGTCATTAGTCTAGACTATCGAAAGTAATCACCCTCTCCTCACCCTCGGCTTCAAGTCTCTCCATCACTTCGTCCCTCCTACCTCACCTCCCTTCTCTCCTTCTACGGCCAGCCCGCACCCTCCATTCCTCTGCGGCTAATCTCCTCACCGTACCTCATTCTTGCCTGTCCTGCTGTGGACCCCCAGCCCACGTCCTCCCCCTGGCCCGGAATGCCCTCCCCCCCCCCGCACATCGCCAAGCTAGCTCTCTTCCTCACTTCAAAGCCCTACTGAGAGCTCACCTCCTCCAGGAGGCCTTCCCACACAGCCCCCTCCTTCCTCTCCCCCTCCCCATCCCCCCGCCCTACCTCCTTCCCCTCCCCACAGCACCTGTATATATGCTTGTACAGATTTATTACTCTATTTATTTTACTTGTACATATTTACTATTCTGTTTATTTTATTAATATACTTTGTTTGGTATCTGTCTCCCCCTTTCTAGACTGTGAGCCGGCTGTCGGGTAGGGACCGCCATCTCTATATGTTGCCAACTTGTACTTCCCAAGCGCTTAGTACAGTGCTCTGCACACAGTAAGCGCTCAATAAACACGATTGATTGATTGCTCTGCACACAGTAAGCGCTCAATAAATACAATTGGATTAATGAATGAATGGGTCAGAGGTGACTCGACAGTAGAGAGCTCACCTCCTCCAGGAGGCCTTCCCAGACTGAGCCCCCTTTTTCCTCTCCTCCCCATTCCCCCCACCCTACCTCCTTCCCCTTCCCACAGCATCTGTATGTATGTTTGTACAGATTTATTACTCTATTTTACTTGTACATATTTACTATTCTATTTATTTCATTTTGTTAATGATGTGCATCTAGCTTTACTTCTATTTATTCTGATGACTTGACACCTGTTCACGTTTTGTTTTGTCGTCTGTCTCCCCCTTCTAGACTGTGAGCCCGTTGTCAGGTAGGGACCGTCTCTATATTTTGCCAACTTGGACTTCCCAAGCGCTTAGTACAGTGCTCTGCACACAGTAAGTGCTCAATAAGATTGAATGAATGAATGAATGCACTTCTGCACACAGTAAGCACTTAATCAATTTGATTGCTTGATTAGAACCCAGATCCTCCAACTCCCAGGCTCATGCTCTTTCCACTGCTTTCCATTTTCCCAGATTGTAAGCTCTTTGTGGGCAGGGATCACCTCTACTTTGTTGGGTCTCCCAAGCACACCGCTCTGTTCACAGTTGAGAGTTCAAGAAATACCACTGATGGACTGATTGATAGGTTAAGTTTCCCCAAGAGAATATTCAAACTAGGAGGGAGGATGTGTTTTTGGAACTAGTTCTGTTTGTCTCCTTATCAGGAAATGTAGCTGTGTCAATAACCAACTGCTCTGACAAGGTGAGAATCCTTAGTTCCACCAACTGGGCCGTGGAATTTATTGAATAATAATAATAATAATAATAATAATGGCACTTAAGTGCAAAGCACTGTTCTAAGCGCTGGAGGGGAATACAAGGTGATCAGGCTGTCCCATGTGGGGCTCACAGTCTTCATCCCCATTTTCCAGATGAGGTAACTGAGGCACAGAGAAGTTAAGTGACTTGCCCAAGGTCACACAGCTGACAATTGGTGGAGCTGGATTTGAACCCATGACCTCTGACCGTGCTCTTTCCATTGAGCCACGCTGCTTCTCTGCACATCCCTAATGTGGGTCCAGCAATGCATTAAGTGCTCTGGAGAATACAATAAAGATACAATCAATCAATAGCATTTATTGAGTGCCTACTGTATTCAGAATACTGTACTAAGCATTTGGGAGAATACAACAGAGTTGGTAGACATGATTGCTGGAAACGATGAGCTTACAGTCTAGAGGACTGGTAATAATAATAATAATAGTCATTTGTTAAGCGCTTACTCTGTGCAAAGCACTGTTCTAAGCACTGGTACTGCTTGGAGCCACAGAGAAGATGTGATTCGGATTCGAGAGCCCAAATTTTCCATTGGATTTCAAATCCTGAGTTTGGGAAGCCAAGGAGGGGCTGCTCCGAAGACATTCCTGGATCCCGAGTGGAGTTTTTGGACTCAATTAACTCCCCAGGCAGCTGGGCTGGGCCCTCTCAGACGAAAGGCAAACAGTTTAGGGTTTCCCAGGAGCCCGAGGCTCAAGAGCTACAGCACAAACATTGTCCCTGAGCTGAGGAAAGCTCAGCCAAACCTGCCAAGTCCCACTGGGCCAGGAGAGAGGGAACAGACCTTCTCTTGGGGCAAGAAACCAGGGCGAGGAGACAGCGATCGCACCGGTTCAAAGGCAAACCTGCTTGCCACCGAGCGACCCATCAGAGCTCGGGTAGAAGACATGATCCCTGCCCTCAAAGAGTTTACAATCGAACCAGGGAGAGTGGTACAACATTATTTACTGAGAGAGAGGAAGGAGAAGTGTCACAAGCCCCTGGTTCATTCCTACCAGGACCTTCCTGGACCGGGGAAACCTCGGGGACAAGTCAGATCACACCTCTGATCACCAAGCTTACTGTGGAAAGTTTTTTACTTAGTTTTACCACACACACTCCATACTGTCAAGGCTCCAGTACCACTCTGCTGGTCAAAGGAGCCCGTTCTGCCCCTGCTGCTTCTTTCTGCTTCCAACTGCTGCTGCCTTCTGCTGCTTTTGAGTGCTGCTCTCCTGCTTCAATAATAATAGTAATAACATTGGTATCTGTTAAGCGCTTACTGTGTGCCAAGCGCTGTTCGAAACGCTCGGGGAGATACAAGGTGATCAGGTTGTCCCACGTGGGGCTCACAGTCTTCATCCCCATTTTATTCCTTCAATCGTATTTATTGAGTGCTTACTGTACACTGAACACTATACTAAGTGCTTGGGAAGTACAAGTCGGCAACATATAGAGACGGTCCCTACCCAACAACGGGCTCACAGTCTAGAATGGGGAGACAGACAACAAAACAAAACGTGGTCAGGTGTCATCAGAATAAATAGAAGTAAAGCTAGATGCACATCATTGACAAAGTAAAATAGTAAATATGTACAGGTAAAATAAATGGAGTAATAAATCTGTACAAACATATATACAGGTGCTGTGGGGAGGGGAAGGAGGTAGGGTGAGGGGGAGAGGAAAAAGGGGGCTCAGTCTGGGAAGGCCTCACAGATGAGGGAACTGAGGCCCAGAAAAGTGCAGTGACTTGCCCAAAGTCACACAGCTGACAAGTGGCAGAGCCGGGATTAGAACCCACGACCTCTGACTCCCAAGCCTGGGCTCTTTCCACTGAGCCACGCTGCTTCTCCTGCTCCAGTGCTTGCTTTTGTTCCAGGTGCTTTTCTCTGTGTACTGCAGTTCTGCCTCCCTTCTTCGTCTGCTGCTTCTGTGTGTACACCCTTGCCACTCCAAACGAGCTCCTTTTATCTGCCTTAGGTATTGCAGCTGTGGCTCTACATACCAGTCGTTGATCGGTCCAGGCCTGTTACCAGTTAGAACAGGGAGAGAAAGTTGTGCCTCCCTCCATTTTCTGCCCACAATCACCTGCTTCAAGTAGATCACATATAATAATAATAATAATGGCATTTATTAAGCACTTACTATGTGCAAAGCACTATCTAAGCGTTGGGGAGGTTACAAGGTGATCAGATTGTCCCATGGGGGGCTCACAGTCTTAATCCCCATTTTCCAGATGAGGGAACTGAGGCCCAGAGAAGTGAAGTGACTTGCCCAAAGTCACACAGCCGACAAGTGGCGGAGCCGGCATTTGAACCCCTGACCTCTGACTCCAAAGCCCGGGCTTTTTCCAATGAGCCACGCTGCTTCCCCAATATATTTCCCAACATATAGATATTATATATCTATAATTCTATTTATTTATATTGATGCTATTGATGCCCTGTTACCAGTTAGAACAGGGAGAGAAAGTTGTGCCTCCCTCCATTTTCTGCCCACAATCACCTGCTTCAAGTAGATCACATATATATATTATATATCTATAATTCTATTTATATTGATGCTATTGATGCCTGTCGACTTGTTTTGTTTTATCTGTTTCCCCCCTTCTAGACTGTGAGCCCATTGTTGGGTAGGGACCGTCTCTGTTGCCAAATTGTACTTTCCAAGCACTTAGTACAGTGCTCTGCGCACAGTAAGCGCTCAAGAAATACGATTGAATGAATGAGACCATCTCTATATGTTGCCAACTTGTACTTCCCAAGCGCTTAGTACAGTGCTCTGCACACAGTAAGCGCTCAATAAATATGATTGATTGATTGATCAGTGGCATCCCGAGTCTGTTCCTTGTTGCCGTTGTCCGTGGGATCACAAACAGTAACGATGCAGCCTGCCGTGAGCTCGCCACAGCTAAATATGAAATCCGTGTGTGCAAAAATGCAAGGAAGGATTGTGATTGCCAAAGTCTAGAGGTGGTAACTGGGAGGATTTAACCTGGGGAGAAGAAAAATTCATGAGGGGAAGTTTCCTGGTGGAGGTGTGGAGGGGAGCTTGTGGCCTAGTGAAACTGAAGGAAGGAGTTCAGGGAGAAAGCAAGAACGTGAGCCTAGGGTCATTCATTCATTCATTCAATCGTATTTGTTGAGTGCTTACTGTGTGCAGAGCACTGTACTAAGCACTTGCAGATGGGAGAGCCCAGGAAAGAGGCCCAGTCAAAGGTGAGTGTGGGAGAAACAGAGTGCAAATTGCATGCAGAAAAGAATGGACAGATAACAGGGAGAGAGCTCAGAGTGCCTTGAAACCAATGGTCAGGAGTTCTTGTTGGCTACGGAGACCACTGGGTAGCCATTGGAGGTTTTTGAGAAGTAATGTGGACAGAATGGTGTTTGAGAAAGATGACCCGAACAGAGAGATTGGGAAAAGGAAGGCCTCTGAGGAAGCTGAGGTAGTTGTAAAGCTGGGGGATATGACTAGTTCTTGGACCAAGGTAACAGTCATTTGGATCGATCCATCAAAATCAATCCATTTATTGAGTACTTAATGGGTATACAGCACGTACTAAGCGCTCGGGAGAGTACAATACAACAGAGTTGGTACACATGTTCCCTGTCCACAAGGAGCTGGGTGAGGAAGGGGCAAGTCTGGGAAATGTGGAAGAAAAAGTAAAAAATGCAGCAACAGACTGAATATCAATCAGTCTATCAACTAATTATGTTTATTGGGAGCTTACTGTCTGCAGAGCGCTGTACTTATTTCTTGGGAGAGTACAATACCACAGAGTTTATAAACACATTCCTGCCCACAAGGAGCAGAGGTGGAGACAGACATTAATATAAATGCATAAATTATGGGTATGTCTGTAAGTGCTCTGTGCACTTGCAATTGTACAAAGTACAATTTGTAAGTACAAATTCAAGTGTAAGGATGAGTTATAGAAGTGAGAAATCCAGAATAATTCTGGGTTGTGGGTTTTGGAGACATGGAGAAGTGGGGGTGGGAACTGAAATGGGGAAGCAGGGTAGACTAGAGGATTTGGGAGGGAAGCTCAGAATGGATTGAGCTTGAGGACAGCCCCAAAGTCACATCCTGTAGGTAGAAGGAAATGCAAGATTGCTGAAAGGGAGAGTGAAGCCAAAGAGGGTTGATTTAGGAGTCTTCTGCATAGATGAAGCAGAATTAACTTTAATTCTATTTGTTCTGATGACACCAGTCCACATGTTTTGTTTTGTTGTCTGTCTCCCCCTTCTAGACTGTGAGCCCGTTGTCGGGTAGGGACCGTCTCTATATGTTGCCGACTTGTACTTCCCAAGCGCTTAGTACAGTGCTCTGCACACAGTAAGTGCTCAATAAATACGATTGAATGAATGAATGAATAGAATTGCACTCCACTGTCTAGATCATCTTACTAAAATGCTGTTTTGAACTTATCACTCCATGCTTCTAGAACTTCCAATAGTTTCGCAGTTCAGTCAATCACTTTAGTTTATTGAATGCCTCCTGAGTGACAAGCCCTGGACTAAGCATATGGGAGAGTACCAAAGAAACAAAACACATTTCCTGCTCTAAAGGGGTTTTTTTTTTATCCCATGTTGGGAACAGGAGGGACGATAACATTAGCGATGTGAATTTAATGTGAAATAGCGAATGGATCATTGCATCTACAGTTCTCCTGTAACCTCAGAGCTGCATTCTTGCAAACCCCACGTGAAGAAACCTTCATGTTGTAGTCCTCACCCAGTCTGATACTATGTTCATGTTAGAGAAGCAGCGTGGCTCAGTGGAAAGAGCACGGGCTTGGGAGTCTGAGGTCGTGGGTTCTAATCCTGGCTCCGCTACTTGTCAGCTGGGTGACTTTGGGCAAGTCACTTCACTTCTCCGTGCCTCAGTTACCTCATCTGGAAAATGGGGATTAAGACTGTGAGCCCCATGTGGGACAACCTGATTACCTTGTGTCTCCCCCAGTGCTTAGAACAGTGCTTGGCACATAGTGCTTAATAGATATCAAAATTATTATTATTATGTGCACATGTCACTTCTGAAACTACAGCATTCTGTCCCCTAGCATGCAATAGTTGTTGGGCAAATAACAATAATAATAATGATGGCATTTATTAAGCGCTTACTATGTGCAAAGCACTGTTCTAAGCACTGGGGAGGTTACAAGGTGATCAGTTTGTCCCACGGTGGGCTCCCAGTCTTCATCCCCATTTTACAGATGAGGTAACTGAGGCCCAGAGAAGTGAAGTGACTTGCCCAAAGTCACACAGCTGACAGTTGGCGGAGCTGGAATTTGAACCCATGACCTCTGACTCCAAAGCCCGGGCTCTTTCCACTGAGCCACGCTGCTCCTCTGTTCCTAATTCCCTAATAGCGTTCTCACTAAAAGACTTAAGGAAAACATGTGTTTCAGCAGTTGGCTTAAAGGTTCTCTACCACCTGGCCTCACTTCATTCATTCATTCATTCAAACATATTTACTGAGCACTTACTGTGTGCAGAGCACTGTACTAAGCGCTTGGGAAGTACAAGTTGGCAACATCTTACCTATCTTCTCCCTTCACCTACTATTCTCCCACTAATTTCCTTGGTTCCTCTTAAGCTGATATACCTGTACATTACATTTTTTTTTGCATTTGTCACGAACTTACTATTTGTTAAGCACTGTTCTAAGGGTTGGGGTGGAGAAGCAGCATGGCTCAGTGGAAAGAGCACGGACTTTGGAGTCAGAGGTCATGGGTTCAAATCCCTGCTCCGCCACTTGTCAGCCGTGTGACTTTGGGCAAGTCACTTAACTTCTCTGGGCCTCAGTTACCTCATCTGTAAAATGGGGATTAAGACTGTTAACCCCTGCATGGGACAACCTGATCACCTTGTAACCTCCCCAGTGCTTAAAACAGTGCTTTGCACATAGTAAGCGCTTAATAAATGCCTTTATTATTTTTATTATTATCAGCGCTTTGAACAGTGCTTTGCACATAGTAAGCACTTAATAAATTCCATTATTATTATTATTATTATTATTATTATTATTAGCGCTTAGAACAGTGCTTTGCACACAATAAGCGCTTAACAAATGCCGTCATTATTATTATTATGCAAAATAATCAGGTTGGCCACGGTCCCTGAACCACACAGTCTAGATCAAGAGGAGGATTTAATCTCAGTGTAATCCCCATTTTACAGATGAGGTAATGGAGACACAGAGAAGTTAAATGACACGCCTGAGGTCTCAAAGCATCCCGGGCCCATGCTCTATCCACTAATTATAATAATAATTATGGTATTAAGCGCTTACTATGTGCTAGGGACTGGGGTGGATACAAGCTAATTTCATTCATTCCTTCATTCAATCGTATTTATTGAGTGCTTACTGTGTGCAGAGCACTGTACTAAGCGCTTGGGAAGTACAAGTTGGAAATAGAGAGAGACGGTCCCTACCCAACAATGGGCTCACAGTCTACAAGGGGGAGACAGACAACAAAACAAAACATGTGGATAGGTGTTGAGTCATCAGAGGTTGGACCCCATCCTTGTCTCACAGGGGGCTCACAGTCTCAACCCCCATTTTCCAGATGAGGTCACTGAGGCCCGGAGAAGTGAAGTGACTTGTCCAACGTCACACAGCAGACAAGTGGCAGAGCTGGGATTCGAACCCAAGACCTTCGGACACTCAGGCCCGGGCTGTAGTCACTACGCCGTGGTGCTTCCCCCCTCTCTTCCTCCCTTCAAAGCCCTACTGAGAGCTCACCTCCTCCAGGAGGCCTTCCCAGACTGAGCCCCCTTTTTCCTCTCCTCCTCCCCATCCCCCCCGCCCTACCTCCTTCCCCTCCCCACAGCACCTGTATATATGTTTGTACAGATTTATTACTCTATTTATTTTACTAGTACATATTTACTATTCTGTTTATTTTATTTTGTTAATATGTGTTGTTTTGTTGTTTGTCTCCCCCTTCTAGACTGTGAGCCCGCTAATGGGTAGGGACCGTCTCTATATGTTACCAACTTGTACTTCCCAAGCGCTTAGTCCAGTGCTCTGCACACAGTAAGCACTCGATAAATACGATTGAATGAATGAATGAATGAATGAATAAGTTCCTTGGGGTCAGGGAATGTGCCATTTGACTATTCTGTACTTCCCAAGCACATATTACAGGGCTCTGCACAAAGTACATGCTCAGTAAATACAACTACTGTGAGCCTGTTGTGGGGTAGGGACTGTTTCTATATGTTGCCAACTTGTACTTCCTATTCATTCAATCGTATTTATTGAGCGCTTACTGTGCGCAGAGCACTGTACTAAGTGCTTGGGAAGTAAAAGTTGGCAACATCTAGAGACGGTCCCTACCCAACAGCGGGCTCACAGTCTAGAAGGGGGAGACAGACAACAAAACAAAACTTTTTAACAAAATAAAATAAATAGAATAAATATGTACAAATAAAATAGAGTAATAAATATGTACAAACATATATACATATATACAGGTGCTGTGGGGAGGGGAAGGAGGTAAGGCAGGGGGATTCATTCATTCAATCGTATTAATTGAGTGCTTACTGTGTGCAGAGCACTGTACTAAGCGCTTGGAAAGTACAAGTGGGCAACATATAGAGACGGTCCCTACCCAACAGTGGGCTCACAGTCTAGGGGGGATGTGGGGGGGGGGAGAGGAAGGAAGGGGGCCCCCAGCGCTTAGAACAGTGCTTCGCACATAGTGCTTAACAAATGTCATCGGTATTATTATTATGAAATTTCAGGAGAGATTTGAATGTGAGGAGAGCTATGGTCTGCCTGTTGTGGGGAGGGAAGGGGTTCCAAGCCAGTGGACCAGCACAACCAAAGAGACGAAGGGGGGAAAGTTGAGCGCTTAGTCCAGTGCTCTGCACACAGTATAAGTGCTCAATAAATATGATTGAATGAATGACTAGCCCAACTACTGAGCCAAGTCTCCTACTTCTCGAATGGCTCCATAGTTTTGCTCACCAAAACCTCCTCTGCCTCTCAGCGTGCTTTAGCAAATAATACAAGGGCCTGGAAGCCAGAAGGACCCGTGTTCTAATCCCGGCTCCGCCACTCATCTGCTGTGTGACCTTGGGCCAGTTACCTCACTTCTCTGTGCCTCAGTTATCTGTAAAATAGAAATCAAGAATGTGAGCCCCATGTGGAACAGAGACTGTGTCTCATCTGATTCGATTAAATCTACTTCAGCTCTTAGGATAGTGCTTGACACATTGTAAGCACTTAAATGTGACTATTATTATTATTATTATCATCTTATCCTTCAAGCTTCAGCTCTGGGTTCCCTCCTCTCCTTGCTCTGTTCTCACTTTCTCAGGGCTGTGGCTACCATCTCTAGGCAGTTGACTCCCAGATATCTCTCTCCAGCCCTGACCTCCCATCTAACCTGCAGTAAAACATCACTTCCTGTCTCCAGGGCATCATCACTTGGATGTCTTGGCAGCATCTCAATCCCAGTATGTCTGAAACAGAGCCATTTCCTCCTAAACGACCCCTCATCCTAACTTGTCCATTTCAGTAGTTAACACCACTGACTTCCCTGTTCTGGAAACCTACAACTTCTATGGCATCTTATTCTTTCTAATTTTCCATTAAATCGCCTGCCAAGACCTCCTGATTCTTCATACACAACAGCTCCTGGGTTTGCCTCTCCCTCGCCACCAAAATTACTACCGCTCTGGTAGAAACTCCATTAATTTTGCAGCAAGTCTATTACATCTTTATCTCTGGTAACCCAGCCTCTCCTCCCTCCAGTCTAAAATACACACTGCCGCATGGATCGTCTTCCTGAAGGTTTCTAGACCGTGAGCCCACCGTTGGGTAGGGACCGTCTCTATATGTTGCCAACTTGTACTTCCCAAGCGCTTAGTACAGTGCTCTGCACACAGTAAGCGCTCAATAAATACAATTGATTGATTGATTGAAGGTTCACTAAGCCCATATTTCTCCCGTCCTCACCCTTCATTAGCTCCCCAATCCCTCTGCATCACACAGAAACTTCTCACAATCTGTTTCAAGGCTGCATATAATAATAGCAGGTTACTCCACCTGACCTACCGGTTCTCTTCACCCTCTAGACTGTAAGCTCACTGTGGGCAGGGAATGTGTCTGTTATATTGTTATAATGTACTCTCCCAAGCACTTAGTATAGCGCTCTGCACACGGCCAATAACTACGATTGACTGACCGACCTGCTGTCCCCCAGTTTGCTCTCCCCAACCCGCTCTTCTAGTTGTAATTTGCTTTCACATCTCCCGCCTCTGTCCCCTCTCTTCCCCCAGCTTTTAACTCCTCCCTCTCTAAATCCGACAGACCACAGCTTCCCTATATTTAAAGCCTTCCTAATATACCACATCCCTCTCAGATTCGCACGTGGAGAGTTTCCAGTACTTTACCAGTGTCGGCTACGGGAGGGAGAGTCAAGCGGAGGCCTACCCATTCCATTCCTAGCTTGGGCAGTGGCTAGCAAGTGGACGGCAATCAGCTACAAGTCAAGACTCACCTGGGCTGGGTAGCAGCAACGTGGGAGAGAGTCGAGGGTGGAGACTCATGTTTACTGCATGGAAGAAGGCAATGGTAAACCATTTCCTTATTTTTACCAAGAGAACTCTACCAGAACAATGGTGAGTGGGGCATTCTGGGAGAGATGTGTCCACGGAGTCTCTATGGGTCGAAGACGACTCAACAATATACCACGTCCTCCAACGAAGTTTCCCCCATCGATTTCTCGGCATTCTGAGCCTCATCATCCATTCAGCCAAAGCTATGTAATAGTTGTCCTCCAAATTCAAAAAAGAAACCATTGACAGTGAAATTCACCCAAGTGACTGAAAAGGTCAGTACTGTACCCATGGTGCTGGCGACACTGTATACACAAAATGGCTCTCTTGTGTTGTCATGCTGGACGTTTGCAGTTCCTGGGACTGTTCCTCCTTGTCTTTCATTCCTTGCAAAGTTTTTCTCTAAGAGAGACACTCCCTTCTTGATGACAAAGTGCCTGCAGGCCTGACCTCAGCAAATGACTCTCAGTTTTCAGCTGGAATGCAACATTATCTAGAATTCTGTTTTACCCTGCCCTTAAAATGTGACATTCATTCATTCAAACATATTTATTGAGCGCTTACCATGTACAGAGCACTGTACTAAGCACTTGGGAAGTACAAGTCAGCAACATATAGAGACGGTCCCTACCCAACGACGGGCTTACAGTCCAGACTTATGCCCTCTTTGCTATAGATTTCTCAATTTCAGTTCTTTAGCTAACCCGCTCTTGCTCATTTTCCTCATATACCCCACTCAGCGTAACTGGGTTCAAAGGAACGTTGCTTGGATCAATCAATCCATCGATCGATCAACCAGTGGTATTTATTGAGCTCTTATTCATTCATTCATTCAATCGTATTTATTGAGTGCTTACTGTGTGCAGAGCACTGTACTAAGTGCTTGGAAAGTACAAGTCGGCAACATATAGAGACAGTCCCTACCCAATGACGGGCTCACGGTCCAGACTTATGCCCTCTTTGCTATCCATTTCTCAATTTCAACTCTTTAGCTAACCCGCTCTTGCTCATTTTCCTCATATACCCCACCCAGCATAACTGGGTTCAAGGGAACATTGCTTGGATCAATCAATCAATCGATTGATTAATCAGTGGGAGTACAATATGACAGAGTACAATATGACATATGTACAATATGACAGTAGTCCCGTACCCCGTCCACAAGGAGTTTACAGTCCAATGGGGGAGACAGAAATGAATATGAATAAATAAATTACAGTTATTCATGCAAATGCTGTGGGGCTGAGGGTGGGTTGAATGAAGCGCACAGATCCAAATGCGGCACAAATCCAAATGCAAGGGTGACATAGGTGAGAGGGAGGGGGTGAAAAGGAAATGAGGGATTAGTTGGGGAAGGCCTCTTAGAGAAGTTGTGTTTTTAGTAAAACTTTAAAATGGGTAGTGTGATCATCTGTCAGATATGAAGGGGAAAAGAGTTCCAGGCCAGAGGAGGGACATGGGCGAGGGGTTGGCAGCGAGATCGACGAGATTGAGATACCGTGAGTAGATTGGCATTAGAGGAACTAATTGGATGTTAGGATATTGCCCGTGTTCCAGACCTTCATTGTCTGAGATCTTGCCTTGCCATTTGATATTGAGTATGGCCAATAAATAATAATAATAATAATATTTGTTAAGTGCTTACTATGTGCAAAGCACTGTTCTGAGCACTGGGGGGATACAAGGTGATCAGGTTGTCCCACGTGGGGCTTCCAGTCTTAATCCGCATTTTACAGATGAGGGAACTAAGGCCCAGAGAAGTTAAGTGACTTGCCCAAAGTCACACAGCTGACAATTGACAGAGCTGAGATTTGAACCCATGACCTCTGACTCCAAAGCCTGGGCTTTGCACTGCTCTTTGCACTGAGCCATGCTGCTACTCAATAATGGCATTTGTTAAGTGTTTACTATGTGCAAAGCACTGTTCTAAGCACTGGGGGGATACAAGGTGATCAGGTTGTCCCACGTGGGCCTCACAGTCTTCATCCCCATTTTACAGATGAGGGAACTAAGGCCCAGAGAAGTGAAGCCCAATGTCAAACAGCTGACAAGCGGCAGAGGTGGGATTTGAACCCATGACCTCTGACTCCCAAGCCCGGGCTCTTTCCACTGAGCCACGCTGCTTGAGGAGCCAGATGTGATGTTTGTGTGTGACCTCGGTCTCACAGTTGTAGGGAAGGTTGGGCGCCAAACTCAAAGCGGAGACAGGGGTGGTCTGTCATATATGAATGGGGAGGGAGTCCCAGGCCAGGGGTGGGGGGAACATGGGAAAGGACTGTACTAACAAGCATTTAGTACAGTGCTAATCACTTAGTACAGTGCTCTGCACACAATAAGTGCTCAATAAATACGATTGATGATAAGTCAGTGACGAAGCAGAGGTGCAGTAAACAGGGTGGTGATAGAGGACCAAAATGAATGTGCCGGGCTTTCAGTAGGAAATCAGTGATTTAAGATAGGAGGGGGTGAGCTGCTTGAATGTTCTCAAGACAGTGGTAAGGAGCTTCTGTTTGATGAGGAGGTGGACTGGCGTGCATTGAACATTTATTTTAGAAAGAGTATCCAGGCAGCAGAGTGAAGCAAGGCCTGGAGTGGGGAAAGGCAGGACTCAGGTCAACGAGTAAAGATGGGGTAAGATTAGTGTGTGGATCAACTTAGTAGCCCGTGGCTCAGTGGAAAGAGCCCAGGCTTTGGAGTCATCATCATCATCATCAGTCATATTTATTGAGCGCTTACTGTGTGAGGTCATGGGTTCAAATCCCAGCTCTGCCAATTGTCAACTGTGTGACGATTCTTCACTTCTCTGTGCCTCAGTTCCCTCATCTGTAAAATGGGGATGAAGACTGTGAGCCCCCCGTGGGACAACCTGATCACCTCGTAACCTCCCCAGCGCTTAGAACTGTGCTTTGCACATAGTAAAGCGCTTAATAAATGCCATCATTATTATTATTATTATTAATATATGGAAAGGAAAGGGAAGATTTTTTAGCGATGTTTCGAAAGATGGACTGACAGGATTTGGTGACCGGTTGAATATGGGAGTTGAAGGAGAGAGAGGACTCGAGGCTAATGTCAAGATGACGAGCTTGTGAGACCAGATGGTGGTGGTGTTTACAGTGATGGGAAAGTTGAGAGGAGGGCAGGGTTTGGGTGGAAAAGTGAGGAGTTCTGTTCTGGACATGGCAAGTTTCCAGTGTCCCATCCAACAAAAGCTCCCGTCCATCGACTTTAAGGCTTTTCACCATCTTTTCCAATCCTACACATCTGCTCTCTTCATCCTGCCCTCTTCATTCCCACCCCCCGTTTATGCTCTCGTTCGCTTTCAACTCTATTTTGTTGCATCTTGCCTCCTTTCCCTTTAATTCCACCAAACTACATCACTCACTCTTCAAAGCCCTCTTGAAAATCAACTCTTCTAGAAGGCATTCCCCATCTAATTTCTACCCCCTAAAATCCTGTCATCCCAACAGCCGTCTTGAGTACTTATGACTATATTGATTTATGTACTCCATTTCTTCATTCACATTCATCAGTCACTCAATCGATTGCATTTACTGATCACTTTCTGGGTGCAGAACTCGGAACTAAATGCTCGGGAAAGTGAATGCGGCAAGTATATGTTGCCAACTTGTACTTCCCAAGCGCTTAGTCCAGTGCTCTGCACACAGTAAGCGCTCAATAAGTATGATTGAATGAATGAATGAATGCAATACAACAGAGTGGGTGGGCATGATACCCACCTACGAGGAACTTACATTTTTCCATACTCCAGCCAAACAGCCCCCACCCTCATCCAAGAATTTGTAATATTTTGACTTGACGGCTTAATCAGCCTCCTCACTGTTATCTCTACCTCCAGTTTCCCATCTCTACAGTCTGAAATCCCTCGTGGGCAGGGAACATATCTACCATGAGAAGCAGTGCGGCTTAGAGGGAAGAGCATGGGCCTTCTGAGAACCTGGGTTCTAATCCCAGCCCTACCAGCTGTGTGACCTTGGGCTGTGTGGCCTAACTTATTTGTTCCTCAGTTCCTCCATCTGCAAAATCAGGATTCAATACTTGCTCTCCCTCCGACTTTGTCTGGGAGGCCCCTGTGGGATCTGATTACCTTGTATCTGCTCCAGCGCTTAGTATAGTACTTGGCATATATAAGCGCTTAACAAATACCACAATTACTATTATTGTATTGTACTCTCCCAAGCGCTTAGTCCAGTGCTCTCCTAAATCTTTAGACTGCGAGCCCCATGTGGGACAGGGACTCAGTTCAACCTGATCAATTTCTATTTGAGTAAGCACTTAATAAATACCATAAATGGATGGTAAACCACACTTCTCACTGTGCCTCAATCTCACCTGTGTCACTGCCAACCGCTGGCCCGCATCCTCCTTCTGGACTGGAATGCTCTCTCTCCTCAAATCGGCCACACGATCACTCTCCCCCCTTCAAAGCCTTATTGAAGGCCCATCTCCTCCAAGAGGCCTTCCCAGACTGAGCCCCACTTTTCCTCATCTCCCACTCCCATCTGCCTCACCCTGACTTGCTCCCTTTGGCAGTTATTCATTCATTCATTCAATCATTTATTGAGCACTTACTGTGTACAGAGCACTGTACTAAGCGCTTGGGAAGTGCAAGTTGGCAACATATAGGGACGGTCCCTACCGAACAGTGGGCTCACAGTCTAGAAGGGGGAGATGTATATGTTATGTATATATGTTTTGTATATATCTGCAATTTTATTTATTTAGTTATTTAGTTATATTAATCTCTGCTTACTTGTATTGTTGTCTAATGCCAGCTAATGTCTAATCCCGGCTCTGCCACTTAGCTGTGTGACTTTGGGTGAGTCATTTCACCTCTCTGGGTCTCAGTTCCCTCATCTGCAAAATGGGGATTAAGACTGTGAGCCCCATGTGGGATGACCTGATTACCTTGTATCCCCCCCAGTGCTTAGAACAGTGCTCAGCACATAGTAAGTGCTTAACAAATACCATCATCATTATTATTATTATTGTTATGTCTGTCTCCCCCCCAGACTGTGAGCTTGTTGTGGGCAGGGATTGTCTCTCTTTATTGGTGTATTGTACTTTCCCAAGTGCTTAGTACAGTGGTCTGCACACAGCAAGTGCTCAATAAATACGACTGAATGAATGAATGGATGAATTATAAAATACCACTGATTGTAAAAAAAAACTTTCAAATGACATAAAGTTCTCCTCTTCAGTCCCTACAGCTTAGTAATATTTTACTGTAGTTAATAAAACACTCCCTTCACCTTGACCTCATAAGTTAATTGGTGGGAAAAAAAATCACATAATTATGATGGCATTTGTTAATAATAATAATAATAATAATAATGGCATTTGTTAAGTGCTTACTATGTGCAAAGCACTGTTCTAAGCACCAGGGAGGTTACAAGATGATCAGGTTGTCCCACGGGGGGCTCACAGTCTTCAACCCCATTTTACAGATGAGGTCACTGAGGCCCAGAGAAGTGAAGTGACTTGCCCAAAGTCACACAGCGGACAATCGGCGGGGCCGGGATTTGAACCCGTGACCTCTGACTCCCGCGGTCTTTCCACAGTATCCGCAACCAGACGGAATGTGGTTTAAAGTTGATGCTGGTGGGATTTTTCTTTGTGTGCAAGGGTTGGTTGATAAAATCATAGAGTGACTGCTGTTCTCTTCCATATTATGTAAAATCGCCCCATGCCGGACTGTGGTGTTCGTTATCTGCAGTCGCTTGTGCCGTTTTCAGTTTTTCCTCTTGGTGTCCTACTCCTCCTGAGGCCTCTGCTCAGAGGAGTTGCACTAATTCTGACTGCGGCAGACGTCTTCCGCCACTGTCTCCGAGCATTTCTTCTCTCCGACCTATTTAGGGGTTCCCCTTTCAGCTCCCCACTGCATGGCCGATGGCTCTCCATTCCCCTCATGCCTTGCCCACTGTAAGAGTCACGTGCCCAGCATCCCTTTAATTCATTCAATCATATTTATTGAGCGCTTGCTGTGTGCAGAGCACTGTGCTTCGGCATTTACAGATGACGTTTGCCGGAGAAAAGAGTCAGAGAGACAGTATCAACGCAGAGTGGAAGAAGCAACTACTAGATCTTCGCTTTCAGTAAAATGAATGTCTTGAACTGGCTTCAAAAATCATAGCGTGAGAAGCCGTGCTATGTTTAAACATTTTGAAAGTGGTGAAATGAGTTCTTTCTGCCGGTCTCTCACTAATGAACAGAATGGCCTACATGTGAAATATCGTTTTACAAGGTATTTTCAATCTTCATTGTTTTGCTGCTTTAACTCAGTTCTCTTACGTAAATGAATCAAGGTGAAAGCACACTTTTCTGCAGTCTTACTAGGCAAATAGAACTGAATCTGGTACTAGGTTTTAGTCATTTTTCAGTGTTCGCGGAAATGAGTTGTTTCACATAACTACAGTTGAACCAAATAGCTTTCATCCTTCAGTCAGTTAGTGGCATTTGAGTGCCTACTGTGTGCAGGGCATGGTAATAAGGCTTACAGTACGGAGTTGGTGATCATGATCCCTGCCCACAACGAGCTTACAGTCTAGAGGACAGTAAGTTTTTTTCCTTCCTTCCTTCCCGAAATTTCAATGAAAGGCAAAGGCTAACAATTTATGCAAGTTATGTACTACCTTCACAATTGCTGGTGTTTTTAAGGGTTGGAAAAACATTTTATATAAAGGAGAATTTTCCAATTTAAAACTTTTAAAAAGTCTTTGCTAACTTGGGGCCTCAACTTACTGAAAGAAAACTTGCTCACAACCTAACTTACCCAGATTTACTCAGGTAAGCACATTTCTAGCAAAATCAAGTGTATTTGTTTTTCCAAAAACACAGTTGAACCTTTATTAAAAATCAAAACAGAAGCTTGGAGGGGCCTGCTGGCCTTTCAGGTAAAGGGACCCACTATGATACAACCAGGTTATGTTCCTTGAAAGTATAGTTGTGTTTCACAACTTCCTGTCCCTCTACCCCCACCATCTCTTTCCTCTAATGACCCAGCCATGTACTTCATCAGCAAAATTAAAACCATCAGGTGTGATTTCACCTGCTTCTCTCCAACCTCCCAGCACACACGCACACCTCCTCTGCTCTCTTCGACTCTTCCCATATTCCCTGCAGTAACTCAGCAAGAGATCTCTCGCCTCCTTTCTAAATCTATCCCCCTTTGACCTCATAGAGAAGCAGCGTGGCTCAATGGAAAGAGCACGGACTTTGGAGTCAGAGGTCATGGGTTCAAATTCCAGCTCCGCCACTTGTCAGCTGTGTGACTTTGGGCAACTCACTTAACTTCTCTGGGCCTCAGTTCCATCATCTGTAAAATGGGGATTAAGACTGTGAGCCCCCTTGGGACAACCTAATCACCTTGTAACCTCCTCAGCACTTAGAACAGTGCTTTGCATAAAGTAAGCACTTAATAAATGCCATTATTATTATAATTATTACTAAGTGCTTGGGAAGTACAAGTCGGCAACATATAGAGACGGTCCCTTCCCAACAACAGGCTCACATTCTAGAAGGGGGAGACAGATGACAAAACAAAGCATGTGGACAGGTGTCAAGTCAACAGAATAAATAGAAATAAAGCTAGATGCACATCATTAACAAAATAAAAAGAATAGTAAATATGCACAAGTAAAATAAATAAAAAGTGCTTAGTGCAGTGCTCTGCACACAGTAAGCGCTCAATAAATATGATTGAATGAATGAATGAGTCTTTCCCAGACTGAGCCCCCTCCTTCCTGTCCCCCTCCTCCCCCCATACCCCCTGCCTTACCTCCTTCCCCTCCCCACAGCACCTGTATATATATATATATGTATATATGTTTGTGCATATTTATTACTCTATTTTACTTGCACATATTTATTCTATTTATTTTATTTTGTTAATACGTTTTATTTTGTTGTTTGTCTCCCCCTTCTAGACTGTGAGCCCGCTGTTGGGTAGGGACCATTTCTATATGTTGCCAGCTTGTCCTTCCCAAGCGCTTAGTACAGTGCTCTGCACACAGTAAGTGCTCAATAAATATGAGTGAATGAATAATAATAATAATAATAATAATAATAATAATAATAATGATGGTATTTGTTAAGTGCTTACTATATGCAAAGCACTGTTCTAAGCACTGGGGGGATACAAGGTGATCAGGTTATCCCACATGGGCCTCACAGTCTTAATCCCCATTTTACAGATGAGGGAACTGAGGCACAGAGAAGTGAAGTGACTTGCCCAAAGTCACACAGCTGACAATTGGCGGATCAGGAATTTGAACCCATGACCTCTGACTCCCAAGCCCGGGCTCTTTCCACGGAGCCATGCTGCTTCTCTAAAAAATAATAATGGTATTTGTTAAGTGCTTACTATGTGCAAAGCACTGTTCTAAGTGCTGGGGGGGGGTTACAGGGTAATCAGGTTGTCCCACGGGGAGGCTCACAGCCTTCATCCTCATTTTACAGATGAAGGAACTGAGGCTCAGAGAAATTAAGTGACTTGCCCAAAGTCACACAGCTGACAGTTGACAGAGCCGGGACTTGAACACATGACCTCTGACTCCAAAGCCCGGGCTCTTTCCACTGAGCCACGCTGCTTCTCCAATGAAATAGAGTAATAAATCTGTACATACATATGCTGGTGGGCAGACTGGATCTCATTCTTTGAATACCTGTTGCACAATTCGACGTTACCTATGGCCCAATGTGTCACTGAGTAGTATGTTAAAGGTGAACTTTTCCACCCCAAAGGGGTTCTGGGCTCCCAGGGAAACCTCCCTCCCCACCAGGAACATTGCGGGACCCCGGACTGCCTTCCTGACATAATAATGGTGGCATTTATCAAGCGCTTACTATGTGCAAAGCACTGTTCTAAGCGCTGGGGAGGTTACAAGGTGATCAGGCTGTCCCACGGGGGGCTTACAGTCTTAATCCCCATTTGACAGATGAGGTAACTGAGGCCCGGAGAAGTTAAGTGGTTTGCCCAAAGTCACACAGCGGACAATTGGAGGAGCTGGGATTTGAACCCATGACCTCTGACTCCAAAGCCCGGGCTCTTTCCAATCATGCTGCTTCTTATCTGGAAAGGGTTCCAGCAAGGCTCTGGTTGTATGTAGCCCTGGAACAGCTTGGAGCAGGGAGGACCAAGCGCTTAGTACAGTGCTCTGCACACAATAAGGGCTCAATAAATATGATTGGAGGAATGAATGAGGAGCCAGCAGCATGGCATAGTGGGCAGAGCACGGGCTGGAGAGTCAGAGGTCGTGGGTTCTAATTCCAGCTCTGCCATTTGTCAGCTGTGTGACTTTGGGCAAGTCATTTCACTTCTCTGGGCCTCAGTTACCTCATCTGGAAAATGGGGATTAAGACTGTGAGCTCCATGTGGGACAACCTGATTACCTTGTACCTTAATGCTTAGAACAATGCTTGGCACATAAGCACTTAGCAAATACCAACTGTGAGCCCTTGAAGTGCTGTCCTAGCTGCTTCCTTGAATTGTCTTCATTGTCGAGAATTGTCAAGAAGCAGCATGGCTCAGTGGAAAGAGTCTGGGCTTTGTAGTCAGAGGTCATGGGTTCAAATCATGCCTCCGCCAATTGTCAGCTGTGTGACTTTGAGCAAGTCACTTCACTTCTCTGGGCCTCAGTTACCTCATCTGTAAAATGGGGATTAAGACTGTGAGCCCCCCGTGGGACAGCCCGCTCACCTTGTAACCTCCCCAGCGCTTAGAACAGTGCTTTGGACATAGTAAGCACTTAATAAATGCCATTATTACTATTATTCGAGTTTTGCATTTTAATTTCCTCTGTTGTTTGTAATCCATTCCTCGTGTTCAATATGTTTGTCCTCCATTCACAGCGTGGCGCAGTGGAAAGAGCCCAGGCTTGGGAGTCAGAGGTCATGGGTTCAAATCCCAGCTCCACCGCTTGTCAGCTGACTTTGGGCAAGTCACTTCACTTCTCTGTGCCTCAGTTCCCTCATCTGTGAAATGGGGATTGAAACTGTGAGCCCCAAGTGGGACAACCTGATCACTTTGTATCCTCCCCAGCACTTAGAACAGTGCTTTGCACGTAGTAAGTGCTTAACAAATGCCATTATTATTATTAAGGTTGTGAGCCTGTGTGGGACAGGGACTCTGAGTTCTTGATGATCTTGTCACGCCTCTAATGCTAAGTACTTATGAATGTTAGTAGCAGTAGCAACAATAGTAGCCAATGTTGTAAAAGTCAAAAACGATTTTCTGTGATAGATCTAGGTTTCCTAGCCCTCTAGAGAGGTGTGGATAGTAGAATTGCCCTTTATTCATTCATTCGACCGTATTTATGGAGCGCTTACTGTGTGCTGAGCACTGTACTAAGCGCTTGGGAAGTACAAGTTGGCACATATAGAGACGGTCCCTACCCAACAACGGGCCCTTTACACCTTCAGTTCAGTCTTAATGTCATGTCAGCCTCTCATAGGACACACTAGCCTTTCTCATTCGTTTTTCTCCCTCTTTGAATTCTGCTCATGAGCTATCCAAGGATGCACAAAGACTGCATTCAGCATTGTGATGCTAATGGAAATTCTTGGCTGCCTGGCCAGCTTCCCATGGAAGGCCGGAAAGACAATTCCCGCAGGGTCCCTGGTAGTGATGATTTGTGGTGGGCGCGGTATTGTCATTCATTCAATCCATAGTATTTATTGAGCGCTTACTGTGTGCAGAACACTGTGCTAAGCATGATCAATTAAGCACCCACAATGCGGGGTCGGGGATTCAAATGGACTTCCAAATGAAATCATTAAATTAAGCTGGGTGTGCAAATGGTGTAACACATAGAATAAGTGTGTCATCTGGAAAGAGTGATGGGGGCAGGGATGTGGAAGGGGAGGCGACAGAAATTTTCTTCTCTTCGGGGTGGCCAAAGGAAGAAAGCCAGCCTTCTTAGCTGTGTACTATATTTCATTCATCCATCCAATCGTATTTACTGAGCGCTTACTGTGTGGAGAGCACTGTACTAGGCGCTTGGGAAGTGCAAGTCGGCAACATATAGAGACGGTCCCTACCCGACAACGGGCTCACAGTCTAGAAGGGGGAGGCAGATGACAAAACAAAACTTGTGGATAGGTGTCAAGTCATCAGAAATAAAGCTAGATGCACATCATTTACAAAATAAATAAAGTAAATATGTACAAGTAAAATAAATAGAGTAATAGATCTGTACAAACATATATACAGGTGCTGTGGGGAGGGGAAGGAGGTAGGGCCGGGGGGGATGGGGAAGAAGAGAGGAAAAAGGGGGCTCAGTCTGGGAAGCCCTCCTGGAGGAGGTGAGCTTTCAGTAGGGCTTTGAAGGGAGGAAGAGAGCGAATGTCCGGAGGGAGGGCATTCCGGGCCAGGGGGAGGATGTGGACCTGGGGTCGATGGCGGGACGGGTAAGAACGAGGTACAGTGAGGAGGTTAGCGGCAGAGGAGCGGAGGGTGCAGGCTGGGCTGTAGAAGGAAAGAAGGGAGGTGATGGAGAGCCTTGAAGCCGAGAGTGAGGAGTTTTTGCTTGATACGTAGGTTGACTGGTAGCCACTGGAGATTTTTGAGGAGGGGAGTAACATGCCCAGAGCTAGGGGGCACCTGGTATATACCTTCAGTCTTAAAAAGTATGGTTACCTGCTGCTGAAACATGGGGATGAAAAGATGGGGAGTCTGCCCAGCTATGGGCAGGAGGGAGAGCACCTGGAAAACACTGTGGAGTCTACAGGGAGTGTATTTGGGAAGCTGGAATTAATCACAAAGATGGAGAACAATAAGGTATATGGCCCAAGAAAGTTTATGGACTTGTCGGTCCATATAAGAGCCTCTTCCTGGGAAGTACAGTGGATTCGTGGGATGCTATCATAGTCGATCAATCAGTCATTAAATTGTGTTTATTGAGTGTTTACTGTTCGCATAGCTGAACTAAGCACTTGGGAGTGCACAACATTGCAGAGATGGTAGACACATTCCCTGTCAATCAATCAATCAATCGTATTTATTGAGTGCTTACTGTGTGCAGAGCACTGTACTAAGCACTTGGGAAGTACAAGTTGTCCATAAGGAGCTTCCATTCTAGAGTGGGAGACAGACAGTAAACTCCCTTCTGCGTTGGCCTGATTTGCTCCCTTTGCTCTTCCCCCCTCTCCCCACCCCACAGCACTTAATAATAATAATGATGACATTTGGTAAGCGCTTACTATGTGCAAAGCACTGTACTAAGCACTGGGGAGGATATCAGGTGATCAGGTTGTCCCACGTGGGGCTCACCGTCTTAATCCCCATTTTACAGATGAGGTGACTGAGGCACAGAGAAGTGAAGTGACTTGCCCAAGGTCCCACAGCTGATAACTGGTGGAGACGGGATTTGAACCCATGACCTCTGCCTCCCAGGGGACATGCCAGATTATGTCTATGAGGCAACCATCAAGACAACGGGAGTGACCGGATGAAGTCCAAATGAATGGTTTGGTGCAGGTGATTCAGAGATAAAACGATTCCTAGGCCAAAAACTCCCTGCAGCACTTTGTAACCCTGGCAGAGACATTGTGACATGCAAATCAAGATAGGCAGTGGGATGCCAAAGAGGAAGACAGCCAATAAACTCTACACATCATTAAAGACATTATTCCCTATCCCTCTTGTATGTGTTGTTTTCCTTGTCTTCTTTATTGCTTTTGTGTTTTTATTGTTTCATCCATCCTTATGTGTCTATTGACCATCCCTTTCCCCTCCCTTGTTCTTAAATTGTTAGCTCCTTGAGGTCCAGAGACTGACTTTAATTTTCAGCCAGAGCTCAGTACGCTTTTCTGTATAAATTAGGCACCTAATAAATACTATTGCTAAAAAAATGCTGGTATTCGTTCAGCGCTTACTCTGTGGCAGGCATTGTACTAAGCGCTGGGGTGGATACAAACAAATGTAGTTGGACACAAATCTAGTCCCCAGATCATATTGGGCTTACAGTCTCAATCTTCATTTGGCAGAGGCACAGAGAAGTGAAATGACTTGTCCAAGGTCACACAACAGACAAGTGGTGGAGATGGGATTAGAACCCATGACCTTCTGACTCCTAGGACTGTGCTCTATTCCTTGCAGCTTTGCTGTTGCTGCTGCTCTTCTTCCTCCTCCTCCTCCTCCTCTTGCCCTGTGCATGTCCTTATAACACCTCTGAATAGTGAAGATCAATCAATCTGTCCATCAGTGGCATTTATTGATTGACTGATTGAGTGCTTACTGGGTGCAGAGCACTGTACTAAGCACTTGGGAGAATTTAAGAGTTGGTAAAGGGGTTCCCCGCCCACAAGGAACTTACAGGCCAGAGGGGGAGACCAACATTAAAATAAATTACAGAGATTGAAGGTGGGGTGAATATCAAGCACTTAAAGGGTACAAATTCAAGTGCAAATGGTAAGGCCTAAGGGAGATGAAGTAGGGGAAATGAGGATTTAGGAAAGGCCTCTAGGAGGAGATGGGATTTGAATAAAGCTTTGAAGATGGGAAGAGTGGTGGTCTGAATGGGGAGGGAGTCCCAAGCCAGAGGGAAGAAGTGGGAAAGGGGTCAGTGACAAGATATAAGAGATTGAGAAGCAGTGTGGCTCAGTGGAAAGAGCCCGGGCTTTGGAGTTAGAGGTCATGGGTTCAAATCCCAGCTCCGCCAATTGTCAGCTGTGTGACTTTGGGCAAGTCACTTCACTTCTCTGGGCCTCAGTTCCTTCATCTGTAAAATGGGCTGAAGAAGGAAAGAAGGGAGGTGAGGTAGGAGGGGGCGAGGTGATGGAGAGCCTTGATGCTGAGAGTGAGGAGTTTTTGCCTGATGAGTAGGTTGATTGGTAGCCACTGGAGATTTTTGAGGAGGAGAGTAACATGCCCAGAGCGTTTCTGCACAAAGATGATCCGGGCAGCAGCGTGAAGTATAGATTGAAGTGGGGAGAGACACGAGGATGGGAGATCAGAGAGGAGGCTGATGCAGTAATCCACATCCTCCCCCCGGCCCGAAATGCCCTCCATCTGCACATCCACCAAGCTAGCTCTCTTCCTCCCTTCAAAGCCCTACTGAGAGCTCACCTCCTCCAGGAAGCCTTCCCAGACTGAGCCCCCTCCTTCCTCTCCCCCTCCTCCCCCTCCCAATCCCCCCTGCATTACCTCCTTCCCCTCCCTACAGCACCTGTATATATGCATATATGTTTGCACATATTTATTACTCTATTTTACTTGTACATATTTATTCTATTTATTTTATTTTGTTAATATGTTTTGTTTTGTTCTCTGTCTCCCCCTTCTAGACAGTGAGCCCACTGTTGGGTAGGGACCGTCTCTATATGTTGCCAACTTGTACTTTCAAGTGCTTAGCACAGTGCTCTGCACACAGGAAGCGCTCAATAAATATGATTGAATGAATGAATGAAAAAAATGGGGATTAAGACTGTGAGCCCCACGTGGGACAACCGGATCACCTCATAACCTCCCCCAGAACAGTGCTTTGCACATAGTAAGCGCTTGCTTAATAAATGCCATCGTTATTATTATTATTATTCTCAAGTGCTTAAAGGGTACAAATCCAATTGCAAAGGTAAGTGGAAGGGAGAGGAAGTAGGGGAAATGAGCACTTAGGAAAGGCCTCTAGGAGGAGATGGGTTTTGAATAAAGCTTTGAAGGTGGGAAGAGTGGTGGTCTGAATGGGGAGGGAGTCCCAAGCCAGAGGGAGGAAGTGGGAAAGGGGTCAGGGACAAGATGGATGAGATTGAGGCACAGCAAGTAGATTGGCATTAGAAAAGTGAAATGAAAGTGCTGTGATGTAGTTGGAAATCAGCAAGGTAAGACAGGAGGGGGGCAAACTGATTGAGGGCTTTAAAGCCCATGGTGTGGAGCTTCTGTTTGATGTGGAGGTATTCATTCATACATTCAATTGTATTTACTGAGCGCTTATTAGTCATGCATTCATTCAAGAGTATTTATTGAGCGCTTAAGGTGTGCAGAGCACTGGACTAAGCGCTTGGGAAGTACAAGTTGGCAACCTATAGAAACGTTCCCTACACAACAACGGGCTCACAGTCTATAAGGGGGAGACCTACAACAAAACAAAACATGTGGACAGGTGTCAAGTCAGAACAAATAGAAGAAAAGCTAGATGCACATCATTAACAAAATAAATAGAAGAGTAAATATGGACAAGTAAAATAAATAGAGTAATAGATCTGTACAAACATATATACAGGTGCTGTGGGGAGGGGAAGGAGGTAGGGCGGGGGGGATGGGGAGGAGGAGAGGAAAAAGGGGGCTCTGTCTGGGAGCTCTGTCTGCAGGGCACTGTACTAAGTGCTTGGAAAGTGCAATTCAGCAATGAGAGACAATCCCTGCCCACATCGGGCTTACAGTTTAGAAAGGGGGAGACAGACATCAAAACAAGTAAACAGGCATCCATAGCATCAATATAAATAGATAGAATTATAGATCAAAACCAGTAAACAGGCATTAATGCAAATAAATAGAATTATTGATATGTACATATTGTTATCGACAAGTAGGGTGCAAAAATAGGTTAACTCGGTGTAAATCGGCCGCAGGGTTCTTGTACCCAGGGTAGTGATGCAGATAGGAAAAATGACTCGGAGACATGAGTTCAGATAGAGCAGCAAAGAAGGAAAGTGGCTCCCTGCCCCTTCACCTCCTGGGAGAGGTAGCAGTGACAAGCAGCCCCGATCCCAATATCACTGTGTCTTTTATTGAGTTACAGCAACATGGGAGTGGGGCATTTGGAAATTTCAGGAATTCAATTAGGACGACAGGATGTTACAAAATTCTCATTATTCTCTTTTCTCACTGCCTTGTGCAGGATGTTGTTATCTGCCCTATGGCCTTGCATAGATAGGTGTGTACATTCTCGTTATCTTCTGTTATCACTGTACAAAATTCTCATTATTCTCTTTTCTCACTGCCTTGTGCAGGATGTTGTTATCTGCCCTATGGCCTTGCATAGATAGGTGTGTACATTCTCGTTATCTTCTGTTATCACTGTCTTGTGCAGGATGTCATCTGCCCTATGATCTTGCATAGATAGGTGTTACTTGTTAATGGAATTGAGGGCATCTGTTGCAGACAATACAAAAAGGAGTTGTTCTCTCAGCGTGCACAAAATGGAGGGATACTGTCAGCATACACAAAATGGAGTCAGTCATGTCAAGTCCGCTAATGGACAACAATATATAAACAAGTACTGTGGGGTGGGGAGGCGGGGTAGAGAAAAGGGAGGGAGTCGGGGCGATGGGGAGGGAGGAAGAGCTGAGGAAAAGGGGGGCTTTGTCTGGTTGTAATAAAAATATAATAATAATAATAATGGCATTTATTAAGTGCTTACTATGTGCAAAGCACTGTTCTAAGTGCTGGGGAGGTTACAAGGTGATCAGGTTGTCCCACAGGGGGCTCACAGTCTTAATCCCCATTTTCCAGATGAGGGAACTGAGGCCCAGAGAAGTGAAGTGACTTGCCCAAAGTCACCCAGCTGACAATTGGCAGAGCCGGGATTTGAACCCATGACCTGTGACTCCAAAGCCCGGGCTCTTTCCACTGAGCCACGCTGCTTCTCTGGGTATCAAATAGTTATGGTCCAATATCCATGTGGAGATTCCCAGAGATCGTTCAGCTGCCTGCTTCCTTTCAGTCCTCAACTCCACTGATCTCCTGCTTCATTCATTCATTCATTCATTCATTCATTCATTCATTCAATCGTATTTATTGAGCACTTTCTGTGGGCAGAGCACTGTACTAAGCGCTTGGGAAGTACCAGTTGGCAACATATAGAGACAGTCCCTACCCAACAACGGGCTCACAACCTAGAAGGGGGAGACAGACAACAAAACCAAACATGTGCTCAGGTGTCAAGTCATCAGAATAACACTTCACCCACTCACCAATTTGAACCCATGCTCCATCTCTTCCTTTCGAGTCACAATCTCGTGGTTCAGTGGAAAGAGGCTTTGGAGTCAGTGGTCATGGGTTCAAATCCCAACTCCACCAATTGTCAGCTGCGTGACTTTGGGCAAGTCACTTCACTTCTCTGTGCCTCAGTTCCCTCATCTGTAAAATGGGAATAAGACTGTGAGCCCCACGTGGGACAACCTGATCACCTTGTATCCCCCCAGCACTTAGAGCAGTGCTTTGCACATAGTAAGCGCTTAACAAATACCATCATTATTATTATTCCCTTCGAAGACCTGCTGAGAGTTCACCTCCTCCGGGAGGCCTTCCCAGACTGAGCCCCCTCCTTCCTCTCCCCCTGCGCCCCCTCCTCATCCCCCCGCCTTATCTCCTTCCCCTCCCCACAGCACCTGTATATATGTATATATGTTTGTACGTATTTATTACTCTATTTATTTATTTTATTTGTACATATTTATTCTATTTATTTTATTCTGTTAATATGTTTGGTTTTGTTCTCTGTATCCCCCTTCTAGACTGTGAGCCCGCTGTTGGGTAGGGACTGTCTCTATATGTTGCCAACTTGTACTTCCCAAGCGCTTAGTACAGTGCTGTGCACACAGTAAGCACTCAATAAATATGATTGAAAGAATGAATTAATGATTATTATTAATTTCTACCCTCACAAAGTCTGACCACAACCTCCTCCCCTTCCTTCTCTTCCACACACCCACTCCCCACAGATCTGTACTGCTCCCGACAAAGACCTGTGATCCACTGGGCCCTTCCAGTTCTCTAAAATCACCAGGCCTCACTTGGTTTCTGTACCCAAACCTTCTCTTGTCGAACAAATCAACACCCTTAACACTGCCCTCTTGACCGAACTCAACTCCCTCCCTCTCCTGTCCCTCTGCCGATCTCGTATCGCTAACCGGCAACCCTGGATCGCCTCCACAGAATGCCTCTTCCGCTCCTGTGCAGAAATTCAGACACCAGGCCCACCTCGTTCGTATCAACTTCATCTTCACTTTCTTTAACTTTCTGTCTTCTCCTCCACTTGACGACATTATTTCTCCCTCCTTAATGAACCCCATGTCCACTGTCCACACCAGTGCTTTCAGATGTTCAACTCCCTTCTCAAACCCCCATCGCCCCGTCTCTTGCCACTAATAACCCGGCTGCATACTTCGATGTATCCCTTCCCCACAGCACCTGTATATATGTCTGTACAGATTTATTACTCTATTTTACTCCCTTCTCAAACCCCCTATCGCCCCATCTCTTGCCACTAATAACCCGGCTGCATACTTCATTGATGCATCCCCACCCCACAGCACCTGTATATATGTCTGTACAGATTTATTACTCTATTTTACTTGTACGTATTTACTATTCTATTTATTTTGTCAATGACGTGCATCTAGATTTACTTCTATTTATTCTGATGACTTGACACCTGACCACATGTTTTGTTTTGTTGTCTGTCTCCCCTTTCTAGACTGTGAGCCCATTGTTGGGTAGGAACAGCCTCTATATATTCATTCATTCATTCATTTATTCATTCATTCATTCAATCGTATTTATCCGTTGTTGGGTAGGGACCGTCTCTGTATGTTCATTCATTCATTCATTCAATCGTATTTATTGAGCACTTACTGTGTGCAGAGCACTGGACTAAGCACTTGGGAAGGACAAGTTGGCAACATATAGAGACGGTCCCTACCCAACAGCGGGCTCACAGTCTAGAAGGGGGAGACAGACAACAAAATAAAACATATTAACAAAAAAAAATAAATAGAATAAATATGTACAAGTAAAATAAATACATAAATAGAGTAATAAATACGTACAAACATATAAACATATATACAGGTGCTGTGGTGAGGGGAAGGAGGTAAGGTGGTAATATGTTGCCAATTGTACTTCCCAAGCGCTTAGTACAGTACTCTGCACACAGTAAGTGCTCAATAAATACGACTGAATGAATGAATGAATTGATAAAATCGAAAACATCAGGAATGATTTTCCTAAAATCTCCTCTGCTCCTCTCCAGTCTCAAGAGATCTCCAAACTCCTCTCAAAAATCTACGCTTTCAACCTGCCCCTCCAACACCATCTCTTCGCACCTTTTCGAAACACTTCGCTACCTTCCTTCTCCCCTCCCTGCCATCTTCTAAGATGAGAAGCAGCGTGGCTCAGTGGAAAGAGCCCGGGCTTGGGAGTCAGAGGTCAGGGGTTCAAATCCCGGCTCTGCCAACTGTCAGCTGGGTGACTTTGGGCAAGTCACTTCACTCCTCCAGGCCTCAGTGACCTCATCTGTAAAATGGGGATTAAGACTGTGAGCCCCCTGTGGGACCCCCTGATCACCTTGTAACCTCCCCAGCGCTTAGAACAGTGCTTTGCACATAGTAAGCGCTTAATAAATACCATCAGCATCTTCAACTACTCACTTTCCAAAGGCTTCTTCCTCATGGCTTTCAAACACACCCTATCTTAAAAAAACCCTCCCCTACCCCACTGCCCTATCACTCCATCTCTCTTCTACCATTCCTCTCCCAACACTTGGTGCGAGTTCTCTACCCCTGCTGCCTCCATTTCCTCACCTCCAATTCTCTCCTAGACTCCCCTCCAATCTGGCTTCCACCCCCTTCACTCCATAGAAACCATCCTCTCAGAGGTCACCGATGACCTCCCCCTTGCCAAGTCTGATGACCTCTACTCCAAGCTGATCCTTTTCGACGTCTCCACAGCTTTCTGACACCATCCTCTCCTGGTTCTTCTCTTATCTTTCTGGCCACTCATTCTCAGTCGGTTTCATAAGGTTCTCCTCTGTCTCCCATCCTCCAACGATGGGGGGCTCTCAAGGCTCATTTCTGAGTCCCCCTTCTAATCTCCCTCAGAGAACTCATTCACTTCCTGAACTTCAACTGTCATCTCTTTGCGAATGATCCCCAAATTTACCTTTTCAGACCCGACCTCTCACCTTCTCTGTCGTCTTGCATTTCCTCTTACCTTCGTGATGTCTCTACCTGGATGTCCTGCTGACATCCATCACTCCACCTCCACAACATCGCTAAAATCTGCCTTTTCCACTCCATTCAAACTGCCACCACGTTAATATAATCACTTATCCTATCCACCTTGATTACTGTATCAGCCTCCTTACTGACCCAGCCTCTTGTCTCTCCCCACTCCAGTCCATACTTAACTGTGCTGCCTGGATCATCTTTCTACAAAAACGTTCAGGACATGTTTCCCCACACCTCAAGAAACTCCAGTGGTTGTCCATTCACCTCCACATCAAACAAAAACTCCATACCATTGGCTTTTAAAGCATTTAATCACCTTGCCCCTCCTATCCCACCTCACTACTCTCCTACTATAAGCCAGCCTACACACTTTTCTCCTCTAATGCTAACCTTCTTACTGTACCTCTATTTTGCTATCTTTCTTGATATCTCAGTCTATCTTGCTGTCCACCCCTCACCTACATCCTGCCTCTGGCCTGGAATGCCCTCCCTCCTCAAATCCAACAGACAATTACTCTCCTCCCCTTCAAAGCCTTATTGAAGACGTCTCCTCCAAGAGGCCTTCCCTGACTAAGCCCTCCTTTCCTCTTCTCCCACCCTCTTCTGTGTCGCCCTGACTTGTTCCCTTAATTCATCCCTGCTCCCAGTCCCACAGTACTTATATACATATCTGAAATTTATTATTTATTTATATTAATGCCTGTCTCCGCCTCTAGGCTGTAAGCTCGTGTGGGCAGGGAATGTGTCTATTGTTATAGTGCTTAGCACAAAGCTCTGCACGCAGTAAGTGCTCAATAAATATAATTTAATGAATGAATTAGACATGTTCAAAGCTGAACTTCTCATCTTCCCATCCAAACTCCGTCCTCCCCATCCTTTCCATCACTGTAGACAATACCACTCTCCTCCCTATCTCACAAGCTTGTAACACTGGCATTATCCTCAACTCACATCTTTCATTCAACCCACATATTCAATCTATCATCAGTTCCTGCCAGTTCTACTTTCTCAACATTGCTAAAATCAGCCCTTTCCTCTTCATCCAAACTACCGCAGCGTGGCTCAGTGGATAGAGCCCCGGGCTTTGGAGTCAGAGGTTGTAGGTTCAAATCCCGGCTCTGCCAATTGTCAGCTGTGTGACTTTGGGCAAGTCACTTCACTTCTCTGGGCCTCAGTTCCCTCATCTGTAAAATGGGGATTAAAGACTGTGAGCCCCCGGTGGGACAACCTGATCACCTTGTAACCTCGCCAGCGCTTAGAACCAGTGCTTTGCACATAGTAAGTGCTTAATAAATGCCATCATCATTATTATTATTACTGCGCTGTTCCACCTATCCTCTCCTATCTGGATGACTGCATCAGCCTCCTCACTGACCTCTCCGCCTTCTTTCCCCACTCAAGTTCATCCTCCCTGGATCATTTTTCTAAAAATCTGTTCAGTCCATGTTTCGCCACTCCTCAGGAACCTCTAAGGGTTGTCCATTCACCTTCTCATCAGACAGAAACTCCTTTAAAGCTTGCCCCCTCCTACCTTAGGTCACGGATTTTACTAGTATAACTCTGCACGCACACTTCAGGCCTGTAGTGCCACCTGGCTTACTGTGCTTCGATCTCATCTATCTCCCCACCAACCCCTTTCCCACATCCTCCCTCTGGCTTACTGTGCTTCCATCTCATCTATCTCCCCACCAACCCCTTTCCCACATCCTCCCTCTGGCTTACTGTGCTTCCATCTCATCTATCTCCCCACCAACCCCTTTCCCACACCCTCCCTGTGCTGTGGAAACTCCCTCCCCTTCCATATACGCCAGACCCCCACTCTCCCCACCTTCAAAGCCTCACTGAAATCACATCTCCTCAAGAGGCCTTCCCCAACTAAGCTCTTTTCCCTTATGCCATCTCCCTTCTTTGCCACCTATGTATTTATATCTGTAATAATAATGATAATGATGGCATTTGTTAAGCGCTTACTATGTGCAAAGCACTGTTCTAAGCGCTGGGGTGGATACAAGGTGATCAGGTTGTCCCAGGTGGGGCTCACAGTCTTATTCCCATTTTACAGATGAGGGAATTGAGGCCCAGAGAAGTGAAGTGACTTGCCCAAAGTCACACAGCTGACAAGCAGCGGAGCCGGGATTAGAACCCATGACCTCTGACTCCCAAGCCTGGGCTCTTTCTGCTGAGCCATGCTGCTTCCCTTACCCTTTAAGCATTTGATATTCACCCCACCTTCAAACTCACAGTTTGAATCCACAATTCATTTATTTATATTCATGTCTGTCTCCTTGTCTAGACTGTAAGTTCCTTATGTGCAGGGAATGTGTCCACCATCTCCATTGTGCTGTAATTTCCCAAGCACTTACTACAGTACTCTGAACTTCCCAAGCGCTTAGTACAGTGCTGTGCACACAGTAAGCGCTCAATAAATACGATTGAATGAATGAATGAATGAACGCTGTAAGTGTTCAATAACCACTGATTGATTGATTGATCTTATCCTAAGTTAATTCAACCATGACATAACCTCCCCAAGGATACGCTTCATCCTACCTGAAAGCCCTTGGGTGCTGATTCATTTCTTCATTCAATCGTATTTATTGAGCGCTGTGTGCAGAGCACTGTACTAAGCGCTTGGGAAGTCCAAGTCGGCAACATATAGAGACGGTCCCTACCCAACAACGGGCTCACAGTCTAGAAGGGGGAGACGGACAACAAAACAAAACAAAACAAAACATGTGGTCAGGTGTCAAGTCATCCCTTTGATCTACGCCCCCTCCCCTCCCCACAGCACTTGTGTATATCTGTACATATTTATAACTTTAGTTCTATTTATTTTTTTTAATGATGTGTATATATCTATAATTCTTTTTATTTATAATAATGCTACTGATGCCTGTTTACTTGTTTTGATGTCTGTCTCCTCCCTTCTAGACTGTGAGCCCGCTGTGGGCAGGGATTGTCTCTTGCTGAATTGTACTTCCCAAGCGCTTAGTACAGTGCTTTGCACTCAGTAAGCGCTCAATAAATACTGTTGAATAGAATTGAATCAAATTGAATTGCCTCATTCATTCATTCATTTACTCGGATTTCTTGCACGCTTACTGTGTGCAGAGCACTGTACTAAGCGCTTGAGAAGTGCAAATGGGGATGAAGACTGTGAGCCCCATGTGGGATAGGGACAGGGACACAGGGATGTGTCCAACCTGATTACCTTGTATCTACTCCAACACTTAGAACAGTGCTTGTCACGTAGTAAGCACTTAAAAAATTCCACAATTATGATTATTATTTGTTTATATTAATGCTTGTCTCCCCTTCTCCACTGAGAGCTCATTGTGGGCAGGGAATGTACTATGCTCATTTCTCAAGAGCATATAGCACAGTGCTCTGCACTCAGTAAGCGCTCAATAAATACGAGTGACTGACTGACTTTAGAAATGATTAATGCAGATGCCAATGAGAAGCAGCGTGGCTCAGCGGAAAGAGCCTGGGCTTTGGAGTCAGAGGTCATGGGTTCAAATCCCAGCTCCACCAATTTTCAGCTGTGTGACTTGGGGCATGTCACTTCACTTCTCTGGGCCTCAGTTCCCTCATCTGTAAAAATGGGGATGAAGACTGTGAGCCCCCAGTGGGACATCCTGATCACCTTGTAACCTCCCCAGTGCTTAGAACAGTGCTTTGCACATAGTAAGCACTTAATAAATGCCATGATAAAAACAGTGCTTTGCACACAGTAAGCGCTTAATAAATGCCATCGTCGTGTTTCGTTTTGTTTTGTTTTCTGTCTCCCCCTTCTAGACTGTGAGCCCATTGTTGGGTAGGGACCGTCTCTATATGTTGCCAACCTGTCCTTCCCAAGCGCTTAGTCCAGTGCTCTGCACACAGTAAGCGCTCAATAAATACGATTGAATGAATGAATCATCATCATCATCATCAATGACTTAATTGCATTGGATTCAGAGAAATTGTTACGCTTTGGCTGTACTTCCAAGAAGCCTAGTGCAGTGTTTTGCACTCAGTAGGTGCTCAGTAAATACCGTTATCGGTACTATTACATCTATTACTACTACTACTAATAATGATGGCATTTATTAAGTGCTTACTATGTGCAAAGCACTGTTCTAAGCGCTGGGGAGGTTACAAGCTGATCAGATTGTCCCAAGGGGGCTCACCGTCTTCATCCCCATTTTACAGATGAGGTCACTGAGGCCCAGAGAAGTTACGTGACTCGCCCAAAGTCACACAGCTGACAACTGGCAGAGCCGGGGTTTGAACCCCTGACCTCTGACTCCAAAGCCCGGGCTCTTTCCACTGAGCCATGCTGCTTTCCGTGTACTACTACAGCTTTGCTCCTCTCATTCCAGAGCTTAGAGCAGTGTTTCTAGACTGTGAGCCCACTGTTGGGTAGGGATCATCTCTACATGTTGCCAACTTGCACTTCCCAAGCGCTTAGTACAGTGCTGTGCACACAGTAAGCACTCAATAAATATGATTGAATGAATGAATGCTTTCATAGTAAGCGCTTAATAAATACCATTATTATTATTATTACACCAATTTCCTCACTGTCGATGGCTCACACCTCACCTGTCATTGACTCCTTGCTCATTCCCTCCCTCCTGCTTGGAATTCCCTCCCCCTATGTCTCTGACAGGCCAGCACTCCCCCCATCTTTAAAGCCCTACTGAGACCATGCCTCCTCCAGGAAGCCTTCCCTGACTAAACATTACTTGTATTCCTCCTCCTCCTCTCGAGGACCTTACAAATCTAACGGGAGAGGCAGAGGGACATAGATTCGAAGCATACATCTGGGAGAGAACAAAACAAAATACAACGAATTCCAAAGTGGGCAAATCAAAAACCAAAAAGCAGTGACTATGAATGTCTGGCTGACCTCTCCCGGACAGCTGCCCCGCCGGGGCGGGCAGGATCCGGGCAGGGTTGGAGAGGACGCCCATTCCTGAAGCGGATTTGGTCTGCGGAGAGATGGGCTAGGGAAGAGGAAGAACATCTCTCTCGTCCAACCCAAAGAGTTACCTCCTGGGGCAGGGAGGAGCCCGGCTGGGCTTCCTTTTCCAGTTTTTCTTTTCCTCCCTTTTCTGGCTCAGCTTTGTGGCTGAACGGGATGACTTGGAGGGAGTGTCTCCTGCTAGTGTGAGAAAGTGTCTTTTGGGGGACAGAGGAGCGAACATAGTAATTGGGGGGGTGACCGCCGTTATTCGCCACAGGGAGTTGGCTCCCTGACTCGATGGGACTGCTTTGTTTTATCTTTTATTTCTTTCTGGCTTTCCTAGCGGCCCATAAAGTCTCGCCTGCAAAAATCCCCAGCTCAGTTTTCCCGAAACTGCATTTCCACAGAATGGTTGGAAAGTGTACAACATTTCCCCCCATTCACAGACGCTTTATTGAACAGACTTTCTTTCCATAGATAATGGCTGGCAGCGGCACGCGGCGCAGAGGTTATGTGCTGTACTTTCGACCGGAGTTCTGAATTGAGCCATTGTTCCCCGGAGGGAAAAAAATCTTCATTTTCCGACGGGCCCGGAGAGCAGGGTGTAGAAAAGGCACTTTGTGTGCGGCTCCTGGCAAACGTTTGGGAGCAAATTAAAGTCTCCCCAAGGTCTGAGCAGCCCAGATCCGAGAGGCGCGGAGCTCTGGAGGAGCTGCGTTAGCTCAGACATTCCATTGCTGTGAGCCAGGAGTGGGGACCCGGTTCAACTCGACAGTCAGTGTTGGGGAAAAGCCAGCTCAGCCGGAATGCGCAGGCCCCTGTGAGAAAGACAGCTCCAGACGGACACAACAAAGTGGGGGAGAAAGGAGGGCTGAAGCAATGATGCTGGACATCACTACTTGGGCAACTCACCCTATGTCCCTCTAGGGAACGTGTCTGTCGTACTCTCCCAAGCGCTCTGCACATAGCAAGGGCTCAATAAACGCCACTGATGAATTGCTTTAGGCCTGCCAGAGGGAAGAATGAACCCTTCTGCTCACTCAGGGTGATTCCCGGTCTCTAAGCCGGTTCTCTCCAGGCCACTTTTGATCTTTTCGAATCAACTGAATGAACGCGCAGTAGCGTTAACAGGATTTATTGAACACGGCCCGGGCGGATTGCACTCTACTAAGTGCTTGGGAAATTCAACCGAAACAAAAGACACATTCTCTGTCCACAGATCCCGATCTAATAGGAGAGACAGACCTAAAAATATTTACAAAGAGCAGTAGGAACAGTAGGAAGAAAAACGAACAACTACGTGAAGAAGACGTAGCAGAATAATTCACTGAATGTGTAATTGAGCATACTTAAGTACCCAAGTGCTACGGAGGGATACAAATCAATATTTCGGGGCTACCTACAAGTGGCAGATGGACTGAAACAACTTAGGGTGTTGGGAATTAATCGGGGAGAGAGGAAATGGAAAAACGGCAGTTAAAAGCGTTGTGGGAGGAACGGGGATATTTTGGCTTTTAGGATTGGAGGGAATCTCAAGCCGTCTAAAGCGTTTTGTTGTTTAATCGCTGGCTGGGCACAGAGGGTGGGACTCTATGAGCTGCCCCCGAGGTTCTGTTCTATAGAACGGATCTTGAGTGTTTGAGGGACTGTCAGGAACAGAGGGGAAGGACCGTATTGGGGGCAGGGACAGTTTAAAGCTTTAGTGGATGGACATGAGGCATTGGGAGTCCCCTCAGTTGGACTTTCCCAACCTGTGTTTGCTTTTCCACAGAGCCTCCATCACCCTGCCACAGCTGGCAGAGGCCGTTCATAAACTGGAATAGCAGTGGCAGGTGAGTGGCCTCTCTCAGTGGCCAATCTGCAGTTACCCCATTGGGAAAGTACCTCTTCTCAGTAAGGTCTTTATCAATGGTATTTGTAAGCATGCTGTGGACAAGGAGCGTTTCTACCAGCTCCGTTGTATTATACTCTCCCAAGAACTTAGTATAGTGCTCTGTGCTCATAAATATGATTGATTGATTGAGTACTTACTGTGTACAGAGCACTATACTCGGCCCCTAGGAAAGTATTATACAACAGAGTTGGCAGACACACTTCTTGTCCGTAAGGCCCTTAAAATCTACAGGGCGAAACAGACAGTATCCCCGTCTCCCGGGCCTCTAGAATTGGCATTCTCCTTGACTCATTCATTCATTCAATCATATTTATAGAGCGCTTACTGTGTGCACAGCACTGTACTAAGCGCTTGGGAAGTACAAGTTGGCAACATATAGAGACGGTCCCTACCCAACAAGGGGCTCACAGTCTAGAAGGGGGAGACAGACAACATTCATTCATTCAATCATACTTATTGAGCGCTTACTGTGTGCAGAGCACTGTACTAAGCGCTAGGGAAGTACAAGTCGGCAACATACAGAAACGGTCCCTACCCAACAAGGAGCTCCCAGTCTATAAGGGGGGTGCCCTTGGAAAAGCGACCCTCCACTTCTGAGATCCTAGCAGTCCGACGGCCGGAGGGGAGGGATGGAGGCCCCAGGGCAGCTCCACCAAGGCTCCACCAAGGGCAAGGGGTTAGGGGGAGAGGAAGGAGGGGGCTCAGTGTGGGAAGGCCTCCTGGAGGAGGTGGGCTCTCAGTTGGGCTTTGAAGGGAGAAAGAGAGCTACCTTGGCGGATGTGCGGAGGGAGGGCATTCTGGGCCAGGGGGGTTCATTCATTCATTCAATCGTATTGATTGAGTGCTTACTGTGTGCAGAGCACTGGACTAAGCGCTTGGGAAGTCCAAGTTGGCAACATAGAGAGACGGTCCCTACCCAACAGCGGGCTCACAGTCTAGAAGGGGGAGACAACAAAACAAAACATATAAACCCAATAAAATAAATAGAATAAATATGTACAAGTAAAATAGAGTAATAAATCCGTGCAAACATATATACACATATGCAGGTGCTGTGGGGAGGGGAAGGAGGTAAGGCGGGGGGAATGGGGAGGGGGAGGAGGGGGAGAGAAAGGAGGGGACTCAGTCTGGGAAGGCCTCCTGGAGGAGGTGAGCTCTCAGTAGGGCCTTGAAGGGAGGAAGAGAGCTAGCTTGGCGGATGTGCGGAGGGAGGGCATTCCGGGCCAGGGGTTCATTCATTCATTCAATCATATTTATTGAGCGCTTACTGTGTGCAGAGCACTGGACTAAGCGCTTGGGAAGTCCAAATTGGCAACATATAGAGACGGTCCCTACCCAACAGTGGGCTCACAGTCTAGAAGGGGCTCACAGTCTAGAAGGGGGAGACAGACAACAAAACCTCTGTGCCCCCTCGCCTACAGGAGAAGGGTGGCAGGGGAGCTCGGGGCCCCGGGAGGAGGACTCCCCTCTCCTCCATCCAGCGAGACCCCGACGGCCAGGGTCGGGGCCGCCGCAGGCCTCCTTCCTCTCCCCCTCCCTCCTCTCTCTCGCATTCAGCCCATATATTCAGTTGGTCCCCGAATCCTAACGTTGCAAGAATCCGCCCTTTTCTCTCCATACAAACTGCTACTATGCTGCTGAACCCAACACCTCAATGGAAAGAGCCCGGGCTTTGGAGTCAGAGGTCATGGGTTCAGATCCTGGCTCTGCCAATTGTCAGCTGGGTGACTTGGGGCAAGCCACTTAACTTCTCTGGGCCTCATCTGTAAAATGGGGATGAAGACCGTGAGCCCCACATGGGACAACCTGATCACCTTGTAACCTCCCCAGCGCTTAGAACCGTGCTGTGCACATAGCAAGCGCTTAATAAATGCCATCATCATTATTATTATTATTCTCTGAGCCTCAGTTACCTCATCTGTAAAATGGGGATTAAGAGTGTGAGGCACCACATGGGACAACCTGATCATCTTGTAACCTCCCCAGTGCTTAGAACAGTCCTTTGCACATAGTAAGTGCTTAATAAATGTCATTAATATTATTATTATTATTACCTGTCATTTTCCACCTAGATTTCTGCATCAGTCTCCTCGCTGAGCTTCTTGCCTCTGCCTCTCCCCACTCCAGTCCTTAATTCACTCTAGACTGTAAACTCCTAGTAGGTTCCTTGTCTAGCAGGGAGCGTGCAGAAGCAGTATGGCTCAGAGGAAAGAGCCCGGGCTTTGGAGTCAGAGGTCATGGATTCAAATCCCTGCTCTGCCCATTGTCAGCTGTGTGACTTTGGGCAAGTCACTTCACTTCTCTGGGCCTCAGTTCCCTCATCTGTAAAATGGGGATTAAAGACTGTGAGCCCCTGGTGGGACAACCTGATCACCTTGTAACCTCCCCAGCGCTTAGAACGGTGCGTTGCTCATAGTAAGCACTTAATAAATGCCATTATTATTATTATTATTACCAACTCTACTATATTGTACTCTCCCAAGCATTGGTGCTCTGTACCCATTGATCAGGGATGGGGAAATGGAGTACAAGAATATTTACAGAAGTGCCTATGTATTTGGATCTCTGACCTTTGGACAGTTGATATCTGTCCCACAGTACTTAGGTACAGATCTATAAATTGTATATTATCAATTTTTTTATATTCTCCCCCTCTAGACCATAAGCTTACTGTGAGAAAGGAATGTTTCTACCAATTCTGTTGCATTGCAATAATAATAATAATAATGGCATTTGTTAAGTGCTTACTATGTGCGAAGCACTGTTCTAAACGCTGGGGGAGGGAGATACAAGGTGATCAGGTTGTCCCACGTGGGGCTCACAGTCTTCATCACCATTTTCCTTTTCAAACTCCTTGAACGAGTCATCTACACGCGCTGCCTCGAATTCCTCAACGCCAACTCTCTCCTCGACCCCCTCCAGTCTGGCTTCCGTCCCCTACATTCCACGGAAACTGCCCTCTCAAAGGTCACCAATGACCTCCTGCTTGCCAAATCCAACGGCTCCTACTCTATCCTAATCCTCCTCGACCTCTCAGCTGCCTTCGACACTGTGGACCACCCCCTTCTCCTCAACACACTATCCGACCTTGGCTTCACAGACTCTGTCCTCTCCTGGTTCTCCTCTTATCTCTCCGGCCGTTCATTCTCAGTCTCCTTTGTGGGCTCCTCCTCCCCCTCCTATCCCCTTACTGTGGGGGTTCCTCAAGTTTCAGTTCTTGGTCCCCTTCTGTTCTCGATCTACACTCACTCCCTCGGTGATCTCATTCGCTCCCACGGCTTCAACTATCATCTCTATGCTGATGACACCTAAGTCTACATCTCTGCCCTTGCTCTCTCTCCCTCCCTCCAGGCTCACATCTCCTCCTGCCTTCAGGACATCTCCATCTGGATGTTTACCTGCCACCTAAATCTCAACATGTCCAAGATTGAACTCCTTGTCTTTCCTCCCAAACCCTGCCCATTCCCTGACTTTCCCATCACTGTTGACGGCACTAACATCCTGTTGGCGGCACTACCATCCTTCCCGTCTCACAAGCCCGCAAACTTGGTGTCATCCTTGACTCCGCCCTCTCGTTCACCCCTCACATCCAAGCCGTCACTAAAAACTGCTGGTCTCAGCTCCGCAACATTGCCAAGATCCGCCCTTTCCTCTCCATCCAAACTGCTACCCTGCTTGTTCAAGCTCTCTTCCTATCCCTTCTGGATATTACTGTATCCTATCTCCCATCCTCGTGTCTCTCCCCACTTCAATCCATACCTCACGCCGCTGCCCGGATCATCTTTGTCCAGAAACGCTCTGGGCATGTTGCTCCCCTCCTCAAAAATCTCCAGTGGCTACCAATCAGGCAGAAACTCCTCACCCTGGGCTTCAAGGCTGTCCATCCCCTCGCCCCCTCCTACCTCACCTCCCTTCTCTCCTTCTGCAGCCCAGGCCGCACCCCCTGCTCCTCTGCCGCTAATCTCCTCACCGTTAGGCCTCGTTCTCGCCTGTCCCACCGTCGACCCCCGGCCCACGTCATCCCCTGGGCCCGGAATGCCCTCCCTCTGCCCATCCGCCACGCTAGCTCTCTTCCTCCCTTCAAGGCCCTACTGAGAGCTCACCTCCTCCAGGAGGCTTTCCCAGACTGAGCCCCCTCCTTCCTCTCCCCCTCCTCCCCATCTCCATCCCCCCCACCTTACCTCCTTCCCCTCCCCACAGCACCTGTATATATGTATATATGTTTGTACGCATTTATTACTCTATTCATTTATTTTATTTGTACATATTTATTCTATTTATTTTATTTTGTTAATATGTTTTGTTTTGTTCTCTGTCTCCCCCTTCTAGACTGTGAGCCCACTGTTGGGTAGGGACAGTCTCTAGATGTTGCCAACTTGTACTTCCCAAGCGCTTAGTACAGTGCTCTGCACACAGTAAGCGCTCAATAAGTACGATTGAATGAATGAATGAATGAATGAATTTTCCAGATGAGGGAACTGAGGCCCAGAGAAGTGAAGTGACTTGCCCGAACTCACACAGCTGATAAGTGGCGGAGCTGGGATTAGAACCCATGACCTCTGGCTCCCAAGCCCGGGCTCTTTCCACTGAGCCACGCTGCTTCTCTATACTCTCCCCAGCACTTAGTATAGTGTGCTGCATACAGCAAGCGCCCAGTCAATACTACTAATGCTTATGATGATGATGATGGTTTGCAGGGCTGGGGTGAGTGTACTCTATTTATTTTACTTGTACAGATTTACTTGTCTATTTATTTTGTTCATTCATTCATTCAATCGTATTTATTGAGCACTTACTGTGTGCAGAGCACTGTACTAAGCGCTTGGGAAGTCCAAGTTGGCAACATATAGAGACGGTCCCTACCCAACAGTGGGCTCATAGTCTAGAAGGGGGAGACAGAGAACAAAACAAAACATATTAACAAAATAAAATAAATAGAATAAATATGTACAAATAAATAGAGTAATAAATCTGTACAAACATATATAAGTATATACAGGTGCTGTGGGGAGGGGAAGGAGGTAAGGCTGGGGGGATGGGGAGGGGGAGGAGGGGGATGTGCATGATGTGCCTCTAGCTTTATTTCTATTCTGATGTCTTAAGCGCTTAGTACAGTGCTCTGCACACAGTAAGTGCTCAATAAATACGATTGATTGACACCTGTCCACATGTTTTAATGATGTGCATCTAGTTTTATTTCTATTCTGATGTCTTGACACCTGTCCACATATTTTGTTTTTGTTGTCTGTCTCCCCCTTCTAGACTGTGAGCCCGTTGTTGGGCAGGGACCATCTCTATATGTTGCCGACTTGGACTTCCCAAGCGCTTAGTCCAGTGCTCTGCACACAGTAAGCGCTCAATAAATACGATTGAATGAATGAAGGAATGAATGTAAAGGTGCCTGGGGGGCGGTGAGAAGATTCCAGGGCATCAGAGAAAAGGTGACAGAGGAAATAGGAGTATGATGGAGTGATACCTATCTATATGTTTTGTTTCGTTGTCTGTCTCCCCCTTCTAGATTGTGAGCCCGTTGTTGGGTAGGGACCGTCTCTAGATGTTGCCGACTTGTACTTCCCAAAGCGCTTAGTACAGTGCTCTGCACACAGTAAGCGCTCAATAAATATGATTGAATGAATGAGAGAACGGCTGGAGCCAATCCACTGCTGAAGGGGTGGTGATTCTTTCTCTGTCTTCTGTCTCTCTCTCACACAGACACAGATGCAGTGTGGCTTAATGGAGAAGTGTCCGGGCCTGGGTGTGGGCGGGGGATTGTCTCCATCAGTTGCTGAATTGTCCATCCCAAGCGCTTAGTACTTGTGTCCACAGTAACCACTCAATCAATCATCATCATCATCATCAATCGTATTTATTGAGCGCTTACTGTGTGCAGAGCACTGTACTAAGTGCTTGGGAAGTACAAACTGGCAACATATAGAGACAGTCCCTACCCAACAGTGGGCTCACAGTCTAAAACGGGGAGACAGAGAACAAAACCAAACATACTAACAAAATAAAATAAATAGAATAGATATGTACAAGTAAAATAAATAAATAAATAAATAGAGTAATAAATATGTACAAACATATATACATATACATATACATACATATATATGTATATACATATATACTCAATCCGTTGGAATGAGTCAGAAGGACCTGGGTTCCCATCCCAACTCGGCCACCTGTCCGCTGTGTGACCTTGGACAAGTCACTTAACTTCTCTGGGCCTCCGTTCCCGCCTCCGTGAAACGGGTATCGTGGGACTGCGTCCGACCTGATTCACTGGCATCGACTTGCAGTCATTCAGTCGTATTTATTGAGCGCCTTACTGTGTGCAGAGCAAGTATCTACCCCAGTGCTTAGAGTAGTGCTTGGCTCAACCACTGTGCCATGACTGTTGTGATTAACAAGTGCCGTGACTGTTTTGATTATTATCTGATTATTATTGATATCATTGATATATAATTAATATATAATGCATGATTATATGATCATATATACTTATATATAATTAATAATATTAATAATATATTGTTTTGATTATTATCTGATTATTATCGATATTATTGATATATAATTCATATATAATATATAATTATATATAATTAATACTATTAATAGCATATAATTGATAATTATACAATCATAATCATATATAATTAATGATATTATTATTTTGATTATTATTATTATTATTGACTGGAGAAGCAGCGTGGCTCACTGGAAAGAGCCCGGGCTTTGGAGTCAGAGGTCATGGGTTCAAATCCCAGCTCTGCCAATTGTCAGCTGTGTGACTTTGGGCAAGTCACTTCACTTCTCTGGGCCTCAGTTCCCTCATCTGTAAAATTAAGACTGTGAGCCCCCCATGGGACAACCTGATTACCTTGTAAACTCCCCAGTGCTTAGAACAGTGCTTTGCACATAGTAAGCGCTTAATAAATGCCATCATCATTATTATTATTATTGTTACAGGATCTGTGTGGGAATGTGTGTGTGTGTGTGTGTGTGTGTGTGTGTGTGTACATGCACTGAGACACAGAGTATGACCCTCTTACCCTCAGGTTGGCGGGCATTCATTCATTCATTCAATCGTATTCACTGAGCGCTTACTGTGTGCAGAGCACTGTACTAAGCGCTTGAGAAGTACAAGTCGGCAACAGATAGAGACGGTCCCTACCCAACAACGGGCTCACAGTCTAGAAGGGGGAGACAGACGACAAAACAAAACATGCGGACAGGTGTCAAGTCAACTTGTACCTCTTAAGCGCTTAGTACAGTGCTCTGCACACAGTAAGCGCTCAATAAATATGATTGAATGAACGAATGAATGGAAAGTCATCAGAACAAATAGAATTAAAGCTAGATGCACATCATTAACAAAATAAATAGAATAGTAAATCTGTACAAGTACAATAGAGTGATAAATCTGTACAAACTTATATACAAGTGCTGTGGGGAGGGGAAGGAGGTAGGGCCGGTGGGGATGGGGAGGAGGAGAGGAAAAAGGGGGCTCAGTCTGGGAAGGCCTCTTGGAGGAGGTGAGCTCTCAGTAGCGCTTTGAAGGGAGGAAGAGAGCGGATGTTGGGAGAGAGGGCATTCCGGGCCCGGGGGAGGACGTGGGCCGGGGGTCGATGGCGGGACGGGCGAGAACAAGGCCCAGTGAGGAGGTTAGTGGTGGCAGAGGAGCGGAGGGTGCGGGCTGCGCTGGAGAAGGACAGAAGGGAGCTGAGGGAGGAGGGGGCGAGGGGATGGACAGCCTGGAAGCCCAGGGTGAGGAGTTTTTGCTCGATGGCAGTCTGTCCCTTCACTCACCCGGCAGCGTGGCTTAGTGGAAAGAGCCCGGGCTTGGGAGTCAGAGGTCGTGGGTTCTAATGCCGGCTCCGCCACATGTCTGCTCTGAGACCCCAAGTCACTTAACTTTTCATTCATTCATTCATTCAGTGGTAATAATAATAATAATAATGATGATGATGATGGTATTTGTTAAGCGCTTACTGTGTGCCAAGCACAGGGTGACGAGGTTGCCCCATGTGGGGCTCACACTTTTAATTAATTAATTCATTCATTCAATTGTATTTATTGAGCGCTTACTGTGTGCAGAGCACTGTACTAAGCGCTTGGGAAGTACAAGTTGGCAACATATAGAGACGGTCCCTACCCAAACAGCGGGCTCACAGTCTAGAAGGGGGAATATAATCCCCACTATACAGATGAGGTAACTGAGGCCCAGAGAAGTTAAGTGACTTGCCCCAGGTCACACAGCAGACAAGTGGCGAGGGTGGGATTAGAACCCACGTCCTCTGCCTCCCAAGCCCACGCTCTTTCCACTGAGCCACGCTGCTTTGAGCACTTACTGTGTGCAGAGCACTGTACTAAGCGCTTGAAAAGTACAATTTGGCGACAAAAAGAGACGATCCCTACCCAACAACACAGCCTAGAAGGGGGGAGACGGGGACCATCTCTATATGTTGCCAACTTGTACTTCCCAAGCGCTTAGTCCAGTGCTCTGCACAAAGTAAGTGCTCAGTAAGCATGATTGAATGAACAAATGAATGAAAACAAAACAAGTGGACAGGCATCAATAGCATCAGTGTAAATAAATGGAATTATAGATACACACTTCATTAATAAAATTAAGAGAATAATAAATGTGCACAAACATACACAAGTACAGTGGGGCCGGGAGGGGATAGAGCAGAGGGAGGGAGTCGGGGCGATGGGGAGGGGAGGAGGAGCGGAGGAAAAGAGGGGCTCAGTCTGGGCAGGCCTCCTGGAGGAGGTCAGCTCTCTGGGCCTCAGTCACCTCACCTGTAAAATGGGGATTCAAAGTGTGAGCCCCACAGTCATTCAGCGTGGCTCAGTGGAAGGAGCCCGGGCTTGGGAGTCAGAGGTCGTGGGTTCGAATCCCGGCTCTGCCGCTGCTTGTCAGCTGTGTGACCTTGGACAAGCCACTGCACTTCTCTGGGCCTCAGTGACCTCATCTGTAAAATGGGGATAAAGACTGTGAGCCCTACGTGGGGCAACCTGATCAGCTCGTATCTCCCTCAGCGCTTAGAAACAGTGCTCAGCACACAGTAGGCGCTTAGCAAATACTAACATGATGATGATGATGATGATTCACTCAATCGTAGTTGTTGAGGCGTTTACTGTGTCCTGAGCACTGGACTAAGCGGTTGGAGAGTACAATTCAGCAACAGATACAGAGACAGTCCCTACCCAACAACGGTAGGGAGACAACCGGATCACCCTGCATCCGTCTTCCTCCAGCGCTTAGAACAGTGCTTGGCACATAGTGAGCGCTTAGCAAATACGGTCTTTGATCCTGCCCGTCAGCGGGGCCGCGATTCCGGGAAGCACCGCCAGGGGGCGGAGCTTAGCCGGGGGCCGCCGCCAGGGGGCGGAGCTTCACGGGAGAGCCGCCGCCAGGGGGCGGAGCTTGGCCGGAGGGCCTCCGGAAGGGGAGGGGCTTTTCCCCCAGGGGGCGGGGCTTGGTTGGAGGGCCGCCTGCAGGAGGCGGGGCTTGCCGCCAGGGGGCGGGGATTGGTTGGAGAGCCGTCATTCATTCATTCATTCAATCACATTTATTGAGCGCTTACTGTGAGCCGAGCACTGTACTAAGCGCTTGCCAGGGGGCGGGGCTTGCCTGGAGAGCCGGCGGCAGGGGGCGGGGCTTGGCTGGAGGTCCGCCGCCAAGGGGCGGAGCTTGCCGCCAGAGGGCGGAGCTTCACTGGAGGGCCGGCAATGGGCGGAGCATGGCTGGAGAGCCGCCGGCAGGGGGCGGGCCTTGCCGTTAGGGGGCGGGGCTTGCCTCCGGAGGGCGGGGATTGACTGGAGAGCCACCGGTAGGGGGCGGGGCCTGCCGTCAGGGGGCGGAGCCCTACGGGCGGAGGCGGGGCTTGGCCGGAGAGCCGCGGGCAGGGGCGGGGCTTGCCGTCAGGGGGCGGAGCTTTTCGGCAAGGGGCCGGGTTGGCTGGAGAGCCGCCGGAAGGGGGCGGGGCTTGCCTCCAGAGGGCGGGGATTGGCCGGAGAGCCGCGGGCAGGGGGCGGGGCTTGCCGACAGGGGCGGAGTTTTTCGCCAAGGGGCGGAGCTTGGCTGGAGAGCCGCCGGCAGGAGGCGGGGCTTGCCTCCAGGGGGCGGGGATTGGCTGGTGGACCCCGGCATGGGGCGGGGCTTGCCTCCAGAGGGTGGGGATTGGCCGGAAGGCCACATCCAGGGGGCGGGGCTTGCCGCCAGGGGGCGGAGCTTTTTGATAGGGGGCGGGGATTGACAGGAGAGCCGCGGTCCGGGGCGGGGCTTACCGGCAGGGGCGGGGCTTGGCCGGAGAGCGGCGGGCAGGGGGCGGGGCTTGCCGACAGGGGGCGGAGCTTCTCAGCGGGGGGCGGGGCTTGGCTGGAAAGCCGCGGGCAGGGGGCGGTGCTTGCCTGGAGAGCTGCCGGCAGAGGGCGGGGCTTGGTTGGAGAGCCGCGGCCAGGGGGCGGGGATGGGCCGGAGGGCCGCGGGCAGGGGGCGGGGCTTGCCGACAGGAGGCGGAGCTTGCCGGAATGGGCGGGGCTTGTCGCCAGGGGGCGGGGATTGACTGGAGGGCCGCATCCAGGGGGCGGGGCTTGCCCTCAGGGGGCGGAGCTTTGTGCTAGGGGGCGGGTATTGGCCACAGAACCGCGGGCAGAGGGCGGGGCTTGCCGGCAGGGGGCGGGGATTGGCTGGAGAGCCGCGACAGGGGGCCTCGCTTGCCGTCAGGGGCGGAGCTTTTCGCTAGGGGGCGGGACTTGGATGGAGCTCCGCCGGCAGGGGGAGGAGCTTGCCTACAGAGGGCGGGGATTGGCTGGAGAGCCACCATTGGGGGCGGGGCTTGCCGTCAGGGGGCGGAGCTTCTCACCCGAGGGCGGGGCTTGGCCGGAGAGCCGCCGGCATAGGGCGGGGATTGGCCGTAGAGCGGCGGACAGGGGGCGGGGCTTGCCGTCAGGGGGCGGGGCTTGTGTGGAGAGCGGCGGTCAGGGGGCGTGTCCCTCCCGCCAGTCCTTCTCCTCATCGGCCCCAACGCCGCCGCCCGCCCGCCCGGCCGGCCGGCCGGCCTGCCTGCCTCTCTCCCGCCCGCGGGTGCGGGTCCGGCTCCGGAGGGCGCCGACGACGAGGAGGACGGAGGACGGAGGACGGAGGACGGAGGAGCCCCGGAGGGAGGGAGGATGGACGGCCGGACACGGTAACGGACCCTCGGGGACGAGCGGGGGGCGTCCGAGCCCCGAACGACACCCCCCACCCCCACCCCCGCCGGCATTCGTTCATTCATTCGTTCGTCCATCATTCATTCATTCCATGAGCGAACCGGCGTGGCTCAGTGGCAAGAGCCCGGGCTTTGGAGGCGGAGGTCGTGAGTTCAAATCCCGCCGCCGCCGCCCCTTGTCAGCTGGGTGACTTGGGGCCAGTCGCTTCGCTTCTCTGCGCCTCAGTTCCCTCAGCCGGAAAATGGGGATGAAGTCTGGGAGCCCCCCGCCGGCCAACCTCATCGCCTTGTCCCCTCCCCGGCGCAGTGCTTGGCACAGAGTAAGCGCTTCGTAATAATAATAATGGCATTTGTTAAGCTCTTACTCTGTGCAAAGCACTGTTCTAAGCGCTGGGGAGGTTACAAGGTGATCAGGTTGCCCCACGGGGGGCTCACAGTCTTAATCCCCATTTTACAGATGAGGGAACTGAGGCCCAGAGAAGTGAAGTGACTTGCCCAAAGTCACCCAGCTGACAGTTGGCGGAGCGGGATTCGAACCCATGACCTCTGACTCCAAAGCCCGGGCTCTTTCCACTGAACCACGCTGCTTCTCCAGTGCCATCAGTGCCATCATCATTGTTAGTATTAGAGAAGCAGCGGGGCTCAGTGGAAAGAGCCCGGGCTTTGGAGGCGGAGGTCATGGGTTCAAATCCCGGCCGGGTGACTTTGGGCAGGTCGCTTCACTTCCCTGGGCCTCAGTTCCCTCATCTGGAAAGTGGGGGTGAAGGCTGGGAGTCCCACGTGGGACAACCCGATCACCTTGGAACCTCCCCGGCGCTTAGAACAGTGCTTGGCACATAGTAAGCGCTTCATAAATGCTATGACTATTATTCAGCGCTTAGAACAGTACTTTGCACATCGTAAGCACTTCATTAATGCCATTATTATTCAAAGCTTAGAACAATGCTTGGCACATAGTAAGCGCTTCATAAATGCTATCATTATTATTCAGCGCTTAGGACAGTACTTGGCTCATAGTAAGCGCTTAATAAATGCTATGACTATTATTCAGCGCTTAGAACAGTACTTTACACATCGTAAGCGCTTCATAAATGCCGTCATTATTATTCAGCGCTTAGAACAATGCTTGGCACATAGTAAACGCTTCATAAATGCTATTATTATTCAGCGCTTAGAACAGTGCTTGGTACAGAGTAAGCGTTTCATAAGTGCTATCATTATTATTCAGCGCTTAGAACAGTGCTCGGCACATAGTAAGTACTTAATAAATGCCATCTTCCGCTTCCCATCTCTGGACCTCAGTTCCCTCCTCTGGAAAATGGGGATGAAGACTGAGCACCACGTGGGACAACCTGATCACTTTGTATCCACTCCAGCGTTTAGAACAGTGCTTGGCACATAGCAAGCGCTTAACAAGTACTATTATTATTATTATTCTCTGGGCCTCAGTTCCCTCATCTGTAAAATGGGGATGAAGACTGTGAGCCCCAAGTGGGACAACCCAATCACCTTGTATCCTCCCCTCCCCCAACGCTTAGAACAGTGCTTGCCATGTAGTAAGTGCTTAACAAGTACCATCATCATTATTATTATTGTTCTCTGGGCCTCAGTTCCCTCAGCTGTAAAATGGGGATGAAGACTGTGAGCCCCATGTGGGACAACCCAGTCACCTTGTATCCTCCCCTCCCCCAGCGCTTAGAACAGTGCTTGGCATGTAGTAAGTGCTTAACAAGTACCATCATTAGTATTATTATTGTTCTTTGTGCCTCAGTGCCCTGATCTGTAAAATGGGGATGAAGACTGGGAGCTCCATGTGGGACAACCTGATTACCTTGTATCCTCCCCCAGTGGTTAGAACAGTGCTCAGCACATAGTAAGCGCTTAACAAGTACCATTATTATTATTATTATTCTCTGGGCCTCTTTTCCCTCATCTGTAAAATGGGGATGAAGCCTGTGAGCCCCATGTGGGACAACCTGATGACCTTGTATCCCCCCAAGCGCTTAGAGCAGTGCTTGGCACATAGTAAGCACTTAACAAGTACCATCATCATCATTATTATTATTGTTCTCTGGGCCTCAGTTCCCTCATCTGTAAAATGGGGATGAAGACTGTGAGCGCCACGTGGGACAACCTGATCACGCTGTATCCCCTCCAGCGCTTAGAACAGTGCTTGGCACATAGCAAGTGCTTAACAAGTACCATCATTGTTATTATTATTGTTCTTTGGGCCTCAGTTCCCTCATCTGTAAAATGGGGATGAAGACTGTGAGCGCCACGTGGGACAACCTGATCACGTTGTATCCCCTCCAGCGCTTAGAACAGTGCTTGGCACATAGCAAGTGCTTAACAAGTACCATCATTATTATTATTATTGTTCTTTGGGTCTCAGTTCCCTCATCTGTAAAATGGGGATAAAGACTGTGAGTGCCACGTGGGACAAACTGATTACCTTGTATCCCCCCCCCCCCCACCCCCGAGAACTTAGAACAGTGCTTGGCACATAGTAAGCGCTTAACAAGTACCAGTATTATTATTATTATTATTATTATTATTATTATTATTAAAGTTGAGTTTCCTCCCACCGAGGCTGCAGATGTGCAGGCATCGCTGCAGGATCATAGCGACTGTGAGCCCATTGTTGGGTAGGGATTGTATTTGTTGCCGAATTGTACTTTGCAAGTGCTTAGTACGATTGAATGAATGAATAATCTGATTTATTCTCCCAACTGCTTAGAACATTCAGCACAGAGTAGGCACTTAGTACATAGCCATGATGGATTTTTGATCGTTTGCAACCCTTTATAATTGTTCCTCTAGATTTCTTCCCTTTCATATCGTTTCAGCCACTACCCCTAAGTGGATGACTCTCATATGTACCCCTCCCTTACTGACCGCTCACTGCCTACCAACTTTGTCTTCTGTCATCTCCAGAGACAAAACTTCATGAACTCAGTATGGGAAAAAATGAACTCCTCATCTTCCCTCCTCCACCTACTCTTCCTTCCAACTTTCCCACTTGGGTCAAAATCACCACCCTCGCTGGCCCAGAAACTTGCAAACTTTGTTGCCATCTCTGAATCCTGTGAATCCTTTGCCTCCCACCTTGTCTGTTGCCAAATCCCCCAAGTTTTTTCTCTTTAATATTACCCAGATCCCTCCTTCTTTACCCTGCTGGCTATCACCCTGTTTCGAGTCGCCTCGGTCCTAGGCTGAGCCCCCCTTTTCCCTCTCCTCCTCTCCATCCCCCCCCCACCCTACCTCCTTTCCCTCCTCACAGCACCTGTATATATGTTTGTACAGATTTACTACTCTATTTATTTTACTTGTACATATTTATTATTCTCTTTATTTTGTTAGTGATGTGCATTTAGCTTTATTTCTATTTATTTTGATGACTTGACACCTGTCCACATGTTTTGTTGTCTGTCTCCCCCTTCTAGACTGTGAGCCCATTGTTGGGTAGGGACTGTCTCTAGATGTTGCCAACTTGTACTTCCCAAGTGCTTAGTACAGTGCACTGCACACAGTAAATGCTCACTAAATACCATTGAATGAATGAATGATCTCTTCAATAGAGAAATCCAATATTAGTGTCTTTCTGCCTTAAGCCTTTCTGCTCTCCAGTCTACTGAAAACTCCGGCTCAGAGCAGAGTACTCCTCCCTTCCAAAATCTCCACTATCTACCGATTTCACTTCAAGCAGAAACTGCTTGGCTTCACCTATTTCAAGGTTCTCTTCAAAGTTTCTTGATGTGAAAGGTCCACTTTCTTCAGCAGCTGCTCTCCAACTCACAGATGAACTCTTCCCAAACTCACTCTCTAACTCTACCTCCCTGTAGACTCTCCTGCCTCCCTCCCTTGATCACACCATTCTCCCTGCCTGAAAATCCTCTGCTTTTCAAACTGACCAAACCAGGTCTCCCCATCTTCAAAGTCCTCCTAAAATCTCAGTGTCATGTATGTAGATCAGTGTCTGCTATCAGTCTATGCCCTCAGTTTTCTTTTAAGGCTGGGGTTACAATCTTTATGAACCCTGTGTTAAAGAAACTTGAATTGCAGTACGGATGCCCTGGCTAATAATGTCACAGGCACCAATTGATCGATTGTATTTATTGAGTGCTTACCGGGTGCAGAGCACTGTACTAAGCACTTGGAAGAGTACAGTATAACAGACACAGTCCTTGCCCACAATGAGCATAGAGTCTAGAGGATGCATGCATCCATCCAGTGCTTAGAAGAGAGCTTTGCACATAGTAAGCGCTTAATAAATGCCATTATTATTATTATTCAACCTTTTCTTCTTACGTCATGATATGGTCTATCCATACATGCACATGTTGTCGGTAGAATGACGTTATAAGTATTATTATCATTATTATTTTGGTTAAGTATTTTACTAGGTGTCAAGCACCATTCTAAGAGCTGAAGTAGATACAAATTAATCAGATCAGACACAGTCCTTGTCCCACATAGTCCTACTTGTCCTACTTAGTCTAAGTAGGAGATGGTGGGAATTCATCGGGAATTTTGGAGAAGGTAGAATTTTAGGGTGGCTTTGTAGATGTGGAGAGTCGTGGTGTGATGGATTTGAAGGTGAAGAGAGTTCCTATCAGTCAGTCAATCAATAAATTGTATTTATTGAGCGCTTACTGTGTGCAGAGCACTGTACTAAGTGCTTGGGAAGTACAAGTTGGCCGCATATTCCAGGGAGGGGAAACATCACAGGCAGGGAGCTGAGAGGGGCAGAGTAAAGAAGGAGGTACAATTTGAAGGTTATCTTGGGGAGCCAAGAATGTAAGCAAAAGAAGCAGCTTGGCTTAGTGGAAAGATCACGGCCTTGGGAGTCAGAGGACGTGCGTTCTAATCCCTCCTCCGCCACGTGTCTGCTCCGTGACTCCAGGCAAGTCACTTCACTTTTCTGTGTCTGTTACCTCATCTGTAAAATGGGGATTAAAAGTGCGAGCCCCACGTGGAACAACCTGATTACACTGTATCTACCCCAGTGCTTAGAACAGTGCTTGGCACATAGTAAGTGCTTAAAAAATACCATTATTATTATTATTATTATTATTAAGCTGGGGCAGAGAAGGTGAAAAATGGGGATTAAAAGTGTGAGCCCCACGTGGGACAACCTGATTACCCTGTATCTACCCCAGTGCTTAGAACAGTGCTTGGCACATAGTAAGTGCTTAACAAATACCATTATTATTATTAAGCTGGGGCAAAGAAGGTGAAAAATGGGGATTAAAAGTGTGAGCCCCACGTGGGACAACCTGATTACCCTGTATCTACTTCAGTGCTTAGAACAGTGCTTGGCACATAGTAAGTGCTTAACAAATACCATTATTATTGTTAAGCTGGGACAGAGAAGGTGAAGAGAGCTGTTAGGTAAGATGGACAAGTCCAATAAAGACTCTGGAAGCTGGCAAGAATAGGGAAATTGGTAGCCATTGGAGGGTTTTGGAGTGGAGAGAAATGTGCCGAATCACACGTTAGAAAGGCAATCCAGGCAGAAGGCATGTACTGTAGATTTATGTAATGAGAGACTTGGAGGCAGGGAGACCAACTGTAAGACTTAACAAATACCATCATTATTATTATTGGGGAAGCTGAATAAGTAGTCTAACCATGAAATGTGGAGAGCTGGAACCAGAGTTGGGAGGAGTGGGAGAGGCAGATCTGGGGAACATGAGAGGGGAAGAAGTGGGTAGCAGGATTTGTGGATTCTAATGATGATGGATTCTCCCACCAGTGGTTTGCTTAGCACTATTTGCATTCTCATCCCTGCCAGTTTTGTTCCTGGTACCCTGCAGAGTACATACAAATACATTTTATATGCAGAATATGTATGACCAAGGCGGCCACAGCACAGTGCCATCGCCTGCAGATGGTTGCTTTGGGAGCCACTTCAGTCTTTAGTGCCCATTAGTTTTCAGGATTCCTGATAATCATAGTAATGATAATGATGGCATTTGTTAAGCGCTTACTATGTGCAAAGCACTGTTCTAAGCGCTGGAGGGGGATACAAGGTGATCAGGTTGTCCACCGTGGGGCTCACAGTCTTAATGCCCATTTTACGGATGGGGGAACTGAGGCGCAGAGAAGTTAAGTGACTTGCCCAAGGTCACACAGCTGAAAACTGATGGAGCTGGGATTTGAACCTGTGACCTCTGATTCCCAAGCCCGTGCTCTTTCCATTGAGCCACACTGCTATCCACTTGGCTGAATGCTCCAGCTGGGTCTTCAGTCAGGAATTTTCACCCCTCATGTCTCAGCCAGAGCACGTAGAAACAGGCCTAGAACCTGGGATCTCCCAATTCCTTATTCCTCTTTCCATTGGAAAAGCAGCAGGATACACTGAAAATGGGAGCTAAGTGAAAGCGCATAGCTAGAGATAATAATAATAATAATAATGGTATTTGTTAAGCACTTACTATGTGCAAAGCACTGTTCTAAGCACTGGGGAGGTTACAAGGTGATCAGGTTGTCCCACCGGGGGCTCACAGTTTTAATCAGATGAGGTAACTGAGGCACAGAGAAGTTAAGTGACTTGCTCAAAGTCACACGGCTGATGGCGGAGCCGGGATTTGAACCCATGACCTCTGACTCCAAAGCCCGGGCTCTTTCCACTGAGCCACGCTGCTTCTCTAGAGATGACACTGTCGTCAGAGCATCTGGAAAGAGGAATGTGGTGGCACTGTTGAAAAGAGATGAAAAATTAGGAGGAGGGGCAGTAAGTTTTTGTGGGAAGATAAGGCGATCTATTTTGGACATATTAAGTTTGAAGTGCTGGCAGATTGTCCAGGTGAAGATTTCCTGGAGGTGAAAGGAAATGGAAGATTGTGAGGCGGGTGAAAGTCAGGGCTGGCGAGGCAGATGAGATCGCTGAAGTGATCTGAGCAGATCAGTCGGTCAAACAATCAGTAGTGTTTACTGGTTTCCTTTTGGGTACAGAGCACTGTGCTAGATGCTTGGGAGAGTATGGGAGATTCTGTAAGCGTGATTTCAGCCTTCAAGGAGCTTGCAATCTAGTGGGGGACACCAACAATTACAGTAACTGGTAGGAGGATAATAATAATGATGGTGGTATTTGTTAAGGGCTTACTATGGGCCAAGCATTCAATCATTCATTCAATCAATCGTATTTATTGAGCGCTTACTGTGCGCAGAGCACTGTACTAAGCACTTGAGCACTGTTCTTAGCACTGGGGGAGATACAGGGTAATCAGGTTGTCCCACATGGGGCTCACAGTCTTCATCCCCATTTTCCCGATGAGGGAACTGAGGCACAGAGAAGTGAAGTGACTTGCCCAAGGTCACACAGCAGACAAGTGGTGGAGCCGGGATCAGAACCCACGACCTCTGACTCCCAACCCAGGCTCTTTCCATACTTAGAACAGTGCTTGGCACATTGTAAGCGCTTAACATCATCATCATCAATTGTATTTATTGAGCGCTTACTGTGTGCAGAGCACTGTACTAAGTGCTTGGGAAGTACAAATTGGCAACAAATACCATTATTATTATTATTATTATTATTATTATTATTATTATTACTACTACTAAGCCACACTGCTTCCCATATTGCAGCATGGCAAAGAAAGAGGCCTCCCCGCCTTGACCATGACCTCTGAGGATGTAATGGAGTATTCAGATATGATACGTGGAAAGTGGAAAGAGCCCGGGCTTTGGAGTCAGAGGTCATGGGTTCAAATCCCGGCTCCGCCACTTGTCAGCTGGGTGACTTTGGGCAAGTCACTTAACTTCTCTGAGCCTCAGTTACCTCATCTTTAAAGTGGGGATGAAGACTGTGAGCCCCACATGGGACAACCTGATCACCTTGTAACCTCCCCAGTGCTTAGAACAGTGCTTTACACATCGTGAGCACTTAATAAATGCCATTATTATTATTATTATTATTATTATTATTATTATTATTATTATTATTATTATTATACGTAAGTGCTGGCATTGGGAGTGAGTACCCAAGTGCTTAGGTGACAATCACTTGAGCGACTTAATGTAGAGTAAGAACAGTAGGGGACCTAGAACAGAGCCATACTGCACACCCACAATTAGGGATGGGAGGGAGAAGAAGAATTAGAGAAAGAAACAGATTTCGAGTGGTGCAAGAGAAGCAGGAGGAGAACCAGAAGAGTACTGTGTTACCAAAATCAAACTCTGACAGGGCCCCAAGGAGAAGAGGCTTAGTAGTGTTGATGGCATTCGAGAGGTCAAGGAGCCTGCTGGACATGCCTGTGAGAAGATCACAGGTGACTTTGAAGAATGTGGTCTCGGTGGAACGAAGGGGCGGGAACTTCTCCGTATTGGGTGGAGGCAAGAGTTGGGGTAAAGAAAGTGGAATGGTCACACAATCATTTAAGGGAGTTTGGACAATAATGGGAAGAGAAACAGCATGGCTCAGTGGAAAGAGCATGGGCTTTGGAGTCAGACGTCATGGGTTCAAATCCCGGTTCCACCAATTGTGAGCTGTGTGACTTTGGGCAAGTCACTTAACTTCTCTGTGCCTCAGTTACCTCATCTGTGAAATGGGGATTAAGACTGTGAGCCCCACGTGGGACAACCTCATCACCTTGTAACTCCCCAGCGCTTAGAACAGTGCTTTGCACATAGTAAACGCTTAAATGCCATCATTATTATTATTGTTATTTTAGAGATGAAAGGGGAGGGGATCAGAGGTGCAGATGGAAAGCATACTTAGAACGTTGTCAGATCTCCGAGAGACAAGTGGGAAGGAGGAGAAAGAGGAAAGTGATAGCAGAGTGGTGGACTCAAATCAATCAATCATAGTTATTGTGCATTTACTCTGTGCAGAGCACTGTACTAAGCGCAGGGGATAATACAGTGTAACAGGATTGGTAGACACAGCCCCTGCCCACAAGGAGAAGGTGGAGAAGGAACTTTGGAGAGTTCATGCCTGATGGTTTTCTATTTTACCAGTGAAGTAGTCAGGGAGGTCCTCAATGGTTGGACAGTTGGGAGCACTGGTTAGAAGTGAATTAAAAATCAGTAGTAGTGTGTGGGTCTTGACGTATGGGGAAGCCCAGGAGGGAAGACTAGAATATTTGCCAAGCAGAAGAGAGAGCTGAATCTAATAGGTTAGTGTGAATTTGAAGGGGCAGAAATCCGCCCGGTGCCTGGATTTTCTTCAGCAATGCTTAGCTGTGGTGATTTGGGTCTGCGGGTTGGTAGCATAAGAGTGATAGGAGGACAGCGGAGCAAGAGAGTTGGGTTTGGAAGAGGGGATAGAGGTTAGGGCAAGGAGTTTTGCATCAAGGCAAGAGAGGACATCAAGCGAAGGTTTGATAGCCAAAGACCGAGTTGGTCCAGAGATCACAGTGGGGGATGAGGACAGAATTTGGAGGAGAGAGTGCGAAGTGGCAGGTCAGAAATCTGTGGTTGGGTAGTGGTAAGTCAGGATTGCTGAGGTTATCATGTGCCTACTGAATGCTTAGGAAACCCTACAGGAGCACAAGAAATGTCCCCTGCGCCCAAGGAACTTAGACTCTGATGGGAGAGGCAGACTTAGAAATATTCACTCCCAGTGGAATCAGAATAAATAAAATTAACTACTTGAATATACACATGAACAAGTAGCGAGGCTGGACATGGATACATATGTGCTAGAGGCAGTTGAAGGGTTAATCGGTTTTTTCGTTCTGATGATTAGTTGGGGTAGGGGTGTTGGAGATTTGGGGAGGGCTGAGGTCTGGAGAATAGGCCGAGAGCGGGAATTTCAGGTCCTGTGAACAGTATGAGAAAGCGTCCAGAGATGGGCAAGATCAAAGCCCGTTGTTGGGTAGAGACCATCTCTGTATGTTGCCAACTTGTACTTCCCAAGTGCTTAGTACAGTGCTCTGCACACAGTAAGCGCTCAATAAATACGATTGAATGAATGAATGAATGACTCAAAGTCAGGAGGTGGGTTTGGGAGAATTGAAGAGTGGGGGTAGGGGTGTAGTGAGTGAAGAAAGGTGATAAGTAAGGTAGGGAGAGATGATGGAGAGCACTGAAGCCATCAGTAACGATTCTTTACTTGATGAGGATGGAGAGAGACAGCCATTGGAAGACTTCTGAGGTGAAGGGAGGAATGAGCCGAGTGGCATTTCAGGAAAATGATCCGGTAAGTAGCATGGAATATGGACTGAACTAGAGTGGGGGAAGGCTGGAAGCAGGAAGAACAGCAATGGGGCCAATACAGTAGTTCATGCTTGATTCAGGGTAATGTTGGCAGTACAGATGGAGAGGCAAGGGGCTGATCTGCAAAATGTTTTTTGAGGAAAACTCGACTGGTGTGAGAGCAAAATGACAGGAGTCACGATAGATCAGTAAATTGTATTTATCAAGCACTTATTGTGTGCAGAGCACTGTACTATGCCCTCGGGGGAGTACAGTACCAAGGTCGGGTCACAGACAAAATAGTGGTGGTGGTGGTGTCATTGGGAACGGGAAATCTGAGAGGAATGGAAAATTTAGGCGGGAACACGAGAAGTTCAGTTTTTGACATGTTGCTTGAAGTACTAATGAGCCATCCAAGTGGAGATGACCAGGAGGCAAGGCCCTTCTAGACTGTGAGCCTGCTGTTGGGTAGGGACCATCTCTATATGTTGCCAACTTGTACTTCCCAAGAGCTTAGTACAGTGCTCTGCACACAGTAAGCGCTCAATAAATACGATTGATGGAATGAATGAATGAAGAGGAAGTGTGAGATTAGATAGTGGGGAAAAGGTCAGGGATAGAGAGGTAGGTTTGTGAGTCATTTGCGCAGAGTTGGTAACTGAAGCCATGCTGAGTGGATGATTTCCCCAAGGGAGTGAGAGGGAAAAGAGGACTCAGCACAGCCTAGCTGGACACTCAAAGTTAGAGGATGAGAGAGGTGGACGAGGAGCCAGCCAAGGAAGCAATGAACAGAGGTAGGAGGAGAACAACCAGGAGAGTACTGAGGAGGTAAAAAAAAGATGATATGGGTGTCTGAGGAAATGGAAGTGGTCTACACTGTTGAAATATTAAGAGGGCTTAGATCAGAGTAGAGCCCATTGGACTTGGCTGAGCGGCGGTCGTTGGTGACTTTGGAGAGTGCAGTCTTGATGGTGTGAAGGGGGTGAAAACCTGATTTAGGAGGTTGAAAAGAAGGAGGATCAAAAGGAAGTGAAAGCAGTTGATATATACTGTTTTTCAAGGAATTTGGACTGTAGAGGGAGGGAGAAGGTAAGGCAGTAACCATAGGGGTTTATGGGCTCTAGTGGGAGCTTTTTAGAATGGATTGCCTTGAGCGTGTTGGATAACAGAGAGGAAGGAGCAATCCGAGAGAGGTATAGAGAGAACGCTAAGTGGAGAAAGGTGGGAGCAAGAGATTTTAAGAGATGAGGGGTAATGGGGCCAGAGGCATAGGTGAGAGAGGGGATCTTAGAGAACAGATGGGGATTCTCCACTCGAAAAACAGTTGGAAAGGAGGAGAAAGAGGAGTGGGTAGTAGAGTGATGAGGAGGGAGGGAAGTTCACACCTGGGTGGTTCATGCCCGGATGGCTCCTGTTTTGGTGATGGAGTCTCCGGTCAAGAATGCTGCGTGGGCTTCGGTCCTGAGGTTTCTGAACTGAGAAACTGTGCAAAGGAAGACCGTAGTTATGGGCGGTGAGGGGAGGGAGTGGCGGAGGCTGGGATGCAGAGGACTCAAAAGATAATGGACAAGGTGATGAATGGTGTTGTCTGGTGTTGTCGGGGACAGGTTGTTAAGGATGTCATTTTATCACAGATCCGTGAAATGTCTCACCTTTTTCCTGAATTAGAGACCACAGTGTGTCATCTGCAGTAAGTCTGGTCTCCCCTTTGATTTCCCACAGGAAGGGTGAGTGGAATTTTTTTCAACACTTTACAGTGTCTGCCGGGTGTTTGAGCCTAGTGCAGCATTTTGGGAATTTCAGCTCTCTAGTCAACCATAAATTTGGTTTTAGGTCTAATATCTCAATCCTCAGACACCCATTTTTTCAGGCACCTAAAAGCTGCTGAATTTCTTCATGCAAGTCAGTCTTCTGAAAGAGATGTCTCCCTAGTTCGGGAGTTTCCCTCATCTCCAGTGCAAAATGCATACCAAGAAAAATGAGCATGCATTCAGTGTGCCTGCACAGAAATTTGTTCAGTTGTATTTATTGAGTACTTACTGTGTGCAAAGCACTGGACCAAGCGCTTAGAAATGCAAGAATGCCATTAGATGTACAGAGACCAGTCACAAGAATATGTGGGAACACTATCCATTTAAAGCATGTAACTTAAATGCTTGACAAAATATAACTCTATGGACTCCAGGCCGTACTGCCAATGAGTGTTAGAGGTCAGAATCCCTGGGTGCTTAGCTGAATATCTGGAACTGCATAAAGTTCATTGAGCTCTTCAGAATTCTGCCCTGGGCTATAGATTTTCCTGGAAAGAATCAAGGCCCAGCCAGTTTTCTCAGTTGAGAGGTGTCATAAGGTACTGGCCTTGAAATTTGTTAGTCTCCAGTGAGCATTTATCCTGGAGCTCTGCTGAGGCAAGGAGAAATCTGCTGCGCTCTCTCTTCCATTTTGTACAATGCCCCCCACCCCCTCGGATTTCCTCGGATAAACCAATTTACATTTTTTTCTCCCAAGAGACTCTGTTATCCGTTTAAACGACAAAATGAAAACCTAAAACTCACCAGAGAGTAGCCTAGATTATATGTCAATAAGAAGTTGATCTTTGTAGGAATATTCAGAGCAGGTAGCCTAATTAAACTCTTATTCCCATTGAAATCGTTTTGTTTTGCAACTGGATCAGAGTAGGGTGTTCAGTATGATGACGTTTCCCAGGATCCTATTTGAACCCCTAGACCATTTCTCCCCTGGGAAGAAGCGGGGATAACCCCATAACCCATTCTCCTTGCTAGCTCCTCTCCCAGATTCCTAACATAGCCACTAATTTTAAGCACCATGTCCGTACTTGATTATGTGCTGGGAGACAATTGCCTGAATCCAGTCCTCACTGAGATCCCCTTTCTCCCAAGCCCGAAGGAAGGAATCGTGGTGGAGAATGCTGAAAACTCTCCAGCCCCCAGAGTCCTTGAACAAAAAAAAACTAGGCCACCCTGATCCCAGCACTTTCCTAGAGCTGCCTTGGGGTTCAGAGGCTCTGTCCTCCCTATTAATAATAATAATAATAATGACATTTATTAAGCACTTACTATGTGGAAAGCACTGTTCTAAGTGCTGGGGAAATTGCAAGGTGATCAGGTTGTCCCCCGGGGGCTTCACGGTCTTAATCCTCATTTGATAGATGAGGTAACTGAGGCCCAGAGAAGTTAAGTGACTTGCCCAAAGTCACACAGCTAATTGGCGGAGCCGGGATTTGAACCCATGACCTCTGACTCCAAAGCCCGGGCTCTTTCCACTGAGCCACACTGCTTTTCTATTGCCACGGGTGTGATCGCTGTGCTCTTTAGGAATACATAGGAGAGAGATTGTGTGCTAGCTTCTCTGATAGCAAGATTGCCAACTGCATCCAGCAGTTCTGCCTCTCCTCACGCAACCTACAAATATCCCTGGTAGGAGGTGGGCTGGATGAATCCTCCTCTCCACTGAGGCCCAGGGAGAGGTCCTGCCGTGGAATATTTATGCGGTACAGGTGAAAGAACAGAGACTCCACTTACCCCTTGAAAGCAGGACCAATACAAGCTGCGTTGGTTGAATTGTGTGCCCAATAACCAGCCACCCTACTCTGATCCAGTTGCAAAACAAAAAGATTTCAATGGGAATAAGAGTTTAATTAGGCTACTTGCTCTGTATATTCCTGCAAGATCAACTTCTTATTGACATGTACTCTAGTTTACTCTCTGGTGAGTTTTGAGTTTTCATTGTGTCGTTTAAACGGATAACAGAGTCTCTTGGGAGGAAAAAATGTAAATTGGTTTATCCGAGGAAATTACTCTGCCAACTGAGTCCATTTAGTGTTCTGAATCCCCTGATCATTGGAGCAGACTGAGGGTATGGTGTGACAAGGCAGTAAGTTTGGCAGAGACTGCCTGAAAATCAGAGGTGGTAGAATATCGCAGAATAGGGCAACCTCCTTGTCATGAAATTTTAAAAAAAATCATGTTCTTTTATGGTGAAATATGTAGAGATGGAGGATTTTTGGTGTTTGATCCAATTTAACCCAATTTCAACCCCTCAAATTAGAGTTCAATCTGGAATAAAATGCCATTGAATTAAAAAAAAATAATGTTTTTCTGCCAATGTGGAAAATGGAAAAGGTGATTTATGCATCAACCTTAATTTAGCCAGAGTTGATTCAGGTAGATTTAGCACGTTTATGTAATGAATTGTTAACATATCCACTGTCGTCAATAAAATCAACATGTATTTTGTAATGTGACTTATGGAAATCTTAAGGCCTCCATAAATGAATATTTATTTCTAGGACATTTTTCTTCTCGTTCTGTGAAGATTCTGGTGATCCTTAGTTCAGTGTGCACCTGTGGTCAGTTTTTGCTATTCTCTGATGTGACTATCACCCTTCTCACTTCAATATAGAGCCTTCACCTTCAAGCTAATATTAGGATGTTGTAATTTTTTGGTGGTATTTTGGAGTCCACTACCTTAAACTGAGACAGATTGTTTGACGGTTTCTGTGGGTGGACATCAAACAGGGAGCTGTGGTGTTCGTTGATTGTTTAGCCATTGGCATATTTTGCAAGTGCTGGAAAAGGATGATGTTACCAATGGATATTTGCCCTATAAATGATACATGTATATCATAAAGAAGCTGAAAGAGAATACAATGGTTTTGAACTGTAAATCTGATTTATACCTAGTTAAATAGTTGCTAATTACCTCCTGGATTATATAGATTTTTAAACCTGAAAAATTCATATCTTAATTGTATACAGTTGTAGTGTGCTCTTCCATGCGTCATTTGTTGCTCACCATGGAACCTGGAAAGGGAATTCCTGGTTCCTATTGAAGTGAAATTGCTCTGTTTCAATTTCAGAGCAGGGAACTGAGCAAGAAGCACATTTTTAGAAGTGAGGCCAGCGTTTTTTTATTCTAGGAATCTAAGGCCCATGAAGACAATTTCAGGGCATCAACTCAGCAGGCATTAGGTTTCATAATTCTTTCTTTTATGGTATTTGTTAAGTGCTTGCTGTGTGCCTGGCTCTGTACTAAGTAGGTACAGGGTGGTCAGGTTGGACACAGTCCCTGCCCCACATGGTGCCCACAGTCTTAATCCCCATTTTACAGATGAGGTAACTGAGGCACAGAGAAATGAAGTGACACGCCCAAGGTCACACAGCAGACAAGTAGCGGAGCCAGGCCCAGGCTCTTTCCGCTAGTCTACGCTGAGATCACTGCTCATTAGCAGGCATTGGGAGATGGTTACATATAGATACATACCAATTCTATTCATTTTATTTTGTTAGTATGTTTGGTTTTGTTCTGTCTCCCCCTTTTAGACTGTGAGCCCACTGTTGGGTAGGGACTGTCTCTATATGTTGCCAATTTGTACCTCCCAAGCGCTTAGTACAGTGCTCTGCACATAGTAAGCGCTCAATAAATACGATTGATGATGATGATGATGATGGTTCAAAGTTCAGTTCTCCTATATTTTGGAGAGTGAATGGAGTGAGGATCGTGTGATTGGAAAGTGCACAGGTGTGGTCAGCCTGATGGAGTGGCATGTAAAATACATTTTTCCATCCAGTTCTGCAGAACTAAATTTATCCACCCATCAGGATAGGGCTGGGGACTAAGCGGTATTCATCCATCTGACCAGAGAATCCATTGGAGTTTCGAACCTAAAGCTTGGGGCAAGTCTGGACATTTTTCCTTCCCTTTTCCCCAATTTACAAAGCGAACAGGCTTTAAAGCCATCTTGAAAGTAAATAAAAGCCCACTTTCATGTCACCAACGTCCCTAAATTGTAACTCCCTTCCGGAAGTAGAGTCTGGAAAGGGAATATCAGATGGGAAAATTTGCAATAAGTGGGAAGGAATGAGATGGTGTGCAGTGTTGTGGTATTGCTCCTCTCAGCTCCAGAATTTGCTATCAGAAATGGGGTGAGGGGAGAGGAGGGCTAGCAGGCACAGGGAAGGGGAAACACTCAGAAGAGACACATGGGATAGTGTATTGGCCTGTTTCAGTGGAATTAGGATAGACAGGCACCAATCCCAGATGTGGGCCTGGGAGATAAGTAGCACTAGTAAATTCCATCTCTGGTGACCTTTAAAGCCACAGTTTTTGGCATCCAGCTAACTGGAATGCTCAGGGCTGAGATGGGACTACTGTGGCATGAGTGTCTTATAAATACTAATTGTCAATAATACTCTGGGGTTTGAGTATTCAACTCCTGTCCATTATCTGAGTAAGAGCCTGCCTGTTTCTAACCGTGCTGACTGTTCAGTGGACACAATCAGAAGCAGGCAGGCTCTTTATCAGATGATGGACAGGAGTTCAATATCTACCTCCCTCCCCCTGGTTCCCTACCTCCTCCTTCCTGTCCGTTCTCTGTCCCCCCCTCCCATTTCTGTTAGCAATTTCTTTGTTTTTTGGTAATGCTTTACATATCAAGGGAAATTTAGAAGAGAAGTTATTTCTTTTTCCACAGTCATAGTAGTCTGCCCTGCCCTGAGTCATTTTTTGCAGGGGTAATTTTCTGTTTTGTCCCTCCTCTTGAGCTGGCAAACCCCTATTTGGATTTTGTTAAATGATTTGACTTGTGGGGGTAATACTGTCCATAGAAAGAATTGCCCATTGCTACGGTACATTTATTCTAGTGCGTGCATCTTATTTTTTTTCCAAAGCACTTTCCCATCCAATATTTGCTGTGTCCTCACATTATCCCAATGAGGAATCCAACTAATCCTGATTTTTTACAACTAAAGAAACTGAGATCCAGAGAAAAGAAGTGATTTTGCTCAAGCTCTCATAGGAACTTGGTCAATTAGCTGACAGAGCTGGGACTAAAACCCAGGTCACCTTTTATTTTAAAAAAATGGTGTTTGTTAAGCACTTATTATGTGCCAGGGACAGAACTGGGGTACAAACACTGAGGAGATACAGCTAATCAGGTTGGACACAGTCCCTGTCCCACATGGGGCTCATAGTCTTAATCCCCATTTGACAGATGAGGTCACTGAGATTCAGAGAAGTTAAGTGACTTTAAATAATAATGATGGCATTTGTTAATAATAATAATGGCATTTGTTAAGTGCTTCCTATGTGCAAAGCACTGTTCTAAGTGCTGGGGAGGTTACAAGGTGATCAGGTTGACCCTCGGGGGGCTCCCAGTCTTCATCCCCATTTGACAGATGAGGGAACTGAGGCTCAGTGAAGTGTACTTGTACTTCCCAAGCGCTTAGTTCAGTGTTCTGCACACAGTAAGCACTCAATAAATACGATTGAATGAATGAATGAATGAAAGTCACCCAGCTGACAAGTGGCAGAGGCGGGATTAGAACCCATGACCTCTGACTCCCCATCCTGGGCTCTTTCCACTGAGCCACGCTGCTTCTCTTGATAGAGCTGTAGAGGTAGGAAAGCTGACTGCTCGCCCGTTCACCTCCCGAGAGGTACGAGGGACGAACAGCCCCGATCCCAGCGGCTTCTTCCCTTTTCTTTGGTTCCCCATCCGAGCTACATGCATTCATTCCTTCAATCAATCGTATTTCTTGAGCGCTTACTGTGTGCAGAGCACTGTACTAAGTGCTGGGGAAGTCCAAATTGGCCCCAGATAGAGACGGTCCCTACCCACCAACGGACTCAGTCTAGAAGGGGGGAGACAGATGACAAAAAAACCATGTGGATGGGGTCAAGTCGTCAGAATAAATAGAAATAAAGCTAGATGCATATCATTCACTAAATCAATAGAAGCTACAATCAATAGAAACTTTGGCACCCTGTCGTGAGGAGATGTTAGCAGGAGACATCGCCCACACAGGATGGGGTCGTTTCAGACGGGGCGTAGCTGCTTTGATCAGCCGCTTTGATCAGTAATAATAATAATAATAATAATAATGATGATGATGGCATTTGTTAAGCGCTTACTATGTGCAAAGCACTGTTCTAAGCGCTGGGGCCCTCCTCGATTAAAGAATCTTCCTATTCCTCACAAACCCTGCCGTTGAGCCCTGCATACAATAGTCGGTTATGCTGAGCCTTTAGGGAAAATGCAGTTAATGCCGCTTCTGCTGGAGTAGGTGGCTACGGTGGACAACAGTAATAATAATGATGATGGCATTTATTAAGTGCTTACTATGTGCCAAACACTGTTCTAAGCGCGGGGGAGGTTACAAGGTGATTAGGTGGTCCCACTGGGGGCTCGCAGTCTTCATCCCCATTTTACAGATGAGGGAACTGAGGCCCAGAGAAGTGAAGTGACTTGCCCAAAGTCACACAGCTGACAATTGGCAGAGCCGGGATTTGAACCCGTAACCTCTGACTCCAAAGCCTGTGCTCGTCCCACTGAGCCCACTTACAGTGCATAGTAAGTGTTTAACAAATACTATTATTATTATTATTGGAGAAGGAGCTTGGCTCAGTGGAAAGAGCCGGGGCTTTGGAGTCAGAGGTCATGGGTGCAAATCCCGGCTCCGCCAATTGTCAGCTGTGTGACTTTGGGCAAGTCACTTCTCTGTGCCTCAGTTGTCTCATCTGTAAAATGGGGATGAAGACTGTGCTTAGTACAGTGCTTTGCACACAGTAAGGGCTTAATAAGTATGACTGAATGAATCATACTTTCCCAGAACTTGCCCAAGGTTCATTCATTCATTCACTCAATCGTATTTATTGAGTGCTTACTGTGTGCAGAGCACTGTACTAAGCGCTTGTGAAGTACAAGTTGGCAACATATAGAGACGGTCCCTACCCAACAGCGGGCTCACAGTCTAGAAGAGGAAGACAGACAACAAAACAAAACATACTAACAAAATAAAATAAATAGAATATGTACAAATAAAATAAATAAATAACTAGAGTAATAAATATGTACAAACATATATACATATATGGGTTGTCTAGTCTCCCTTCTTATGTGGCTGGGCTTGTTGTGATCGTTTCCCCTTCGAATCTTGTGGATGGGCCTAGGGGAAGAAGCCAAAATGTCCATCCATTAACCCTGATCAAACCTACCCCGAGACCAGAGGTGGTTGGGAGGCTTTAGGAGAGCTCAGCTGCTGCCCCGTAATAATAATAATAGTAATAATTTTGGTATTTGTTAAGCACTTGCTATGTGCAAAGCACTGTTCTAAGCGCTGGGGAGGATACAAAGGTGATCAGCTTGTCCTATGTGGGGCTCACAATCTTAATCCCCATTTTACAGATGAGGGAACTGAGGCCCAGAGAAGTGAAGTGACTAGCCCAAAGTCACACAGCTGACAAGCGGCGGAGCCGGAATTTGAACTCATGACCTCTGACTCCGAAGCCCAGGCTCTTTCCACTGAGCCACACTGCTTCCCTTGTGTCCCCAACGATAGTTTTAGTATTTATAGAGCTCCCAGGCAGTGCAGTCAGTGGGAGGTCTCCTGGACACCCAGGACCCACCTCTCATTCTGCTTCGTTCACACTAGCTTGAAGAGCAATGATATACCAGGTCCCACCATCCTCCCCCTGTTATCCTCTGTCAAGACCACCCCTCCCTCTCCTTTTCCTATGCTGGCCCCTTTTGGCTCACTCCCCTCTAACCCCCTTTCCCCCGTGACTCCTCACAGCCTTAGTCAGATGTGGTCTGTGGAATCCCCACTCCATCATGGGAAAGCATCCTTTCATCTCCTTCATCAGTTTCTGACACAGTTACTGCTCCTCCTCACCATTACTGAATTCTGGCTCTCCCCAGGTGACACTGTCTCCACCGCTCTTTTCTCTAGAGGGGCCTCATCTTCCCCCACTCTCCAAGTCTCACTGGGAAATGGGAGGGAGTGAGCTTCCTTATTAATAATAATAATAATAATTATAATGGCATTTGTCGAGTGCTTACTATGTGCGAAGCACTGTTCTAAGCACTGGGGGTTACAGGTAATCAGGTTGTCCCACATGGGGCTCACAGACTTAATCCCCATTTTACAGATGAGGTAATTGAGGCTCAGAGAAGTTAAGTGACTTGCCCAAGGTCACACAGCAGACATGTGGCAGTCAGGATTAGAACCCATGACCTCTGACTCCCAAACCTGGGCTCTTTCCACTGATCCACGCTGCTTCTCCATTATTATTATTACAATATTTGTTAGCACTTAGTATGTGCCAAGCACTGTTCTAAGTGCTGGAAAGTAATCAGATTGGCCCACATGGGGCTCACAGTCTTAATCCCCATTTGACAGGTGAGGTAACTGAGGCCCAGAGAAGTGACTTGCCCAAAGTCACACAGCTGAGAAGTGGAACCCGTAACCTCCGACTCCCAAGCCCGGGCTCTTTCCACTGCTTCTTGTTCCCCATTGCAGTGTAACACGATTCCACCTCCCCCGTTCCTCTCTTTCCTTTCCTCTGAAGCTCATATCATCTGCTTATAACACCCTTGTCAGTTACTAGTCATCTATCACCTCCCCAGGCCCCACCTCCAACTTTCTGAACCATTTTGATCCCTTTCTCTCATTCCTTCTGTCTTCCTTCATTCCTACATTGCTCCCTGGGGACTTCAATGTGTATGTTCTTAACAACCCTTCTGCTGCCTGCTTCCTGTCAATCCTCAACTCCACTGTCCTCCTGCTCCACCCCACCCACATGGACACACACTTGATCTCATCATTTCTAGTCGCTATACAACTTCTATACTTACCAACTCAGAAATCCCTCTATCTGACCACAACCCTCCTTCTCTCCCACACCACCCCCTCCCTGCAAATCTGTCCTTTTTCCCCGACAGAGACCCCAGATCTTTTGACACTCACCAATTTTCTTTAGTCACTATGCCTCATTTAGTCTCTGTGCCCAAACTTTCTTCCCTTCGGACCAAATTGACAGCCTCCTCATCACCTGCTCTACTGAACGTGACTCACTTGCTCCCCTATCTCTTCACTCATCTCGTATCACTAATTCATAATCCTGGATCACCTTCACAGTCCAGTTCCTTCGTTCCTGTGCATGAGCTGCAGAATGCTGATGGCAGAAATCCTGATAGCAAGCTGACCTTGTCCATCTCAAATTCACCCTGCCTGTTTTAAGTTTGCCCTCTCCTGACCTGGCAACATTATTTGTCCATCCTTATTGATTGCCCTATACAGTTGTTTCAGGCATTTAACTCCATCCTCAATCCCCCCCTTTCCCCCCGTCCTCCGGTCCCTCCCACCACCCATCTCTTTCCCCTAATGACGTGGCCCGTACTTTATTGAGAAAACTGAAACCATCAGGTGCCGTCTCCCTAAAAATGTCTCCTGCTCTTCTCCAGCCCCTCCCACCTCCTTTCCCTTCTTCAGTATCTTGAGATCTTCCATCTCCTCTCAAAATCCATACTTTCCACCTGTGCTTCCAACCCCAGGCCTTCACATATTATCAAAACACTTGCCTCCTCCCTTCTCCCCTCTGTGACTGCCATCTTCAACTATTCACTCTCCAACTGGTTCTTCCCCACTTCCTTCAAACATACTCTTGTCTTATGCTGTCAAGTTGTTTCTGTCCCATGGCGGTTCCCTGGACACATCTCTCCCAGAATGCCCCACCTCCACCTGCAGTCGTTCTGGTACTTTATCCATAGAGTTTTCTTGGTAAAAATACGCAAGTGGTTTACCATTGCCTCCTTCCATGCAGTAAACTAGAGTCTCCACCCTCGACTCACTCCCATGCTGTTGCTGCCTGGCAGAGGTGAGTTTTGATTTGTAGCAGATTGCCTTCCACTCGCTAGCCGCTGCCCATGCTAGGAATGGAATGGGTAGGCCTCTGCTTGACTCTCCCTCCCATAGTCTGGTGGAGTACAGGAAACTCTCCAGGAGTGATCCTTAGAGGGGACAAACGTGCTCAAATAGCTACTACTCTTTAAAAACCCTTCCTTGACCCCATGACTCCCTCCATTTATTGCCCCATCTCCCTCTTACCGTGGGCAGAGCACTGTGCTAGGTTCTTGGGAGAGTACAATATAATAGAGTTGGTAGACTCGTTCCCTGCCCAGACTACAGTCTAGTCTCTCCAGATTCTTTGAGCGAGTTGTCTATACCCACTGCCTCCACTTTCTCTCCTCCAATTCTTTCCTTGACCCCCTCCAATCTGACTTCCACCCCCCCCTTTATCCACGAAAACTTCCCTCTCCAAGGTCAATTGCCAAATCCAATGGCCTCTACCCTATCTTAATCATCTCCAACCTCCCAGCTGCCTTTGATACTGTGGATCACCTCTTTCTCCTTGAAACATTTTCCAACAGTGACTTCACTGTTACTGTCCTCCCCTGCTTCTCCTCCTACCTCTCTGGCCTCTCATTCTCAATTTCTTTTGCAGGCTCCCCCTCTGCCTCACATCCGCTAAATATGGGAGTTCCTCAAGGCTCAGTTCTGGGCCATCCAGATAAAAATGTCCTGAAAGTAGGAGGAAATGTGAGATTGCATAGAAGGAAAGAGGTCTGGGCTGGAGAGGTATATTTGGGCATCATCTATGAAGAGATTGTATTCTCCAACAGAGTGGGCATTATCTCGGATAGAAGAAAACCCAGAAATGCAACACGGGGGACCCCCACATTCAGGGAATGGAAAGCAGAGGGCAACCAATGAAAGAGTCCCAGAAGGATCAGCCTCAGAGGGAGTAGGAGAATCAGGAGAGGGCTGTTAATATAACCAGGATTAGGTAGTGTTGCAGGGCTGTTGAGAGGATTAAGAGGATTAGGATGGAGTTCAGACTGTTTGATTTGACAAGGAGGAGGTCAGTGGAGATCTTGGAGAGAGCAGTTTTAATGGACTGGTGGGAACCGAAGTCAGATCACAGGAGGTCAAGGAGAGAGTTGGAGGAGAAATAGTAAAGGCAGCAGTTGTCAACAACACGTTCGAAGATTTGGGAAAGGAAGGGAATCCCCAACCCCATAGCACTTATGTCCCTGCCCTTATGCTCCATTTCCCCTATCTGTAATTTATTTTGTCTCTCTCCCATTGTGGACTATGAGCTCTTGAGGGCGGGAATCACACCTACCAACTCTACTGTATTCTCCCAATTTCTTAGTACAGTGCTCTGCACTTAGAAATCATTCAAAAACAACCATGAATGGTAGGAGGGAGAAGGTCTTAAAACTAGAGGATGTCTTTGGGTCAAGGGAGGGGTTTTTTTAGGATAAGGAATACAAGGCATTTCTGAAAGCTGAGGAGAAAGAACCACTGGAGAATGAGCAGTTGAAAATGATGGTCAGGGAAGGAAGAAGAGAGGGGGCCAGTGTTTTAATAAGGCACAAATGATGGGTTTGGAGGGAATAGATTTTAAAAGGAAATGGGAGATCTCTTGGGAAGGGTGAGAGAGTTGATGTGGGGTGACTGTGAGCCCATTGTTGGGTAGGGACCGTCTCTATACGTTGCCGAGTTGTACTTTCCAAGCGCTTAGTACAGTGCTCTGCACACAGTAAGCACTCAATAAATATGATTGAATGAGAAGAGGGTGAAACTGGGGAAGTGTTGGGGAGATTTAAGAGAAGCAGCGTGGCTCAGTGGAAAGAGCACGGGCTTTGGAGTCAGAGGTCATGGGTTCGAAATCCAACTCTGCCACATGTCGGCTGTGTGACCTTGGGCAAGTCACATAACTGTCTTCTTCGTGACATCTCCAGAGACAAAACTTGGTAAACTCAGCATGGGAAAAAATGAACTCCTCATCTTCCCTCCTACACCTACTCTTCCTTCCAACTTTCCCACTTGGGTCAAAATCACCACCCTCGCTGGCCCAGAAACTTGCAAACTTTGTTGCCATCTCTGAGTCCTGTGAATCTTTTGCCTCCCACCTTGTCTGTTGCCAAATCCCCCAAGTTTTTTCTCTTTAACATTACCCAGATCCCTCCTACTTTACCCTGCTGGCTGTCACCCTGTTTCAAGTCGCCTCGATCCCAGACTGAGCCCCCCTTTTTCCTCTCCTCCTCCCCATCCCCCCTGCCCTACCTCCTTCCCTTCCCCACAGCACCTGTATATATGTACAGATTTATTACTCTATTTTACTCGTACATATTTATTATTCTCTTTATTTTGTTAATGATATGCATCTAGCTTTATTTCTATTTATTCTGATGACTTGACACCTGTCCACATGTTTTGTTGCCTGTCTCCCCCTTCTAGACTGTGAGCCCGTTGTTGGGTAGGAACCGTCTCTATATGTTGCCAACTTGTACTTCCCAAGTGCTTAGTACAGTGCTTTGCACACAGTAAAGCCCTCAATAAATACGATTGAATGAATGAATAACTTCTCTGAGCCTCAGTTACCTCAGCTATAAAATGAGGATTAAGACTGTGACCCCCCCCGTGGGACAACCTGATCACCTTGTATCCCCCCAGAGCTTAGAACAGTGCTTGGCACATAGTAAGTGCCTAACAAATGCACTGTCATTATTATTATTATTTAATAAGGGCATGCTGGATGGCTTCAGTTTTGTCGGTAAGATAGGTGGTCAAGTCATCAGGGGCACGACATGGGGGAGGTGAGAGGATAAGAGGTTGAGAAGGGAGTTAAAACTCCGAAACAACTGGCACGAGTAATAGACGCGAGAGTGAAAAAGAGCAGAGGATTATCGCGTCTGGGCAGAGGAGAGGTAGGTCAGAATTATAGCAGGTGAGGATGAGATCGAAGTGGTCGAGGTTGACCTGATGTCTGGATTGTCATCTGCAGCACGAGGATATAATAATAATAATGTTGATATTTGTTAAATGCTTACTATATGCCAAGCACTGTTCTAAGTGATGGGGGAAACACAAGGTGATCAAGTTGTCCCACGTGGGGCTCACGGTCTTCATCCCCATTTTACAGATGAGGGAACTGAGGCCCAGAGAAGTGAAGCGACTTGCCCAAAGTCACCCATCTGACAAGTGGCGGAGCCGGGATTAGAACCCATGACCTCCGACTCCCAAGCCCGTACTCCTTCCGCTGAGCCACACTGCTTCTCTGAGTGGATATGATTGGAGAGGGTGTACTGAGGGGGTGATCTAGGGCTGCGGGCTGGTGGTGTGACATTGATGGAGGGACTGTGACCCCACTCTTTTAGACTGTGAGCCCACTGTTGGGTAGGGACTGTGTCTATATGTTGCCAATTTGTACTTCGCAAGCGCTTAGTACAGTGCTCTGCACACAGTAAGAGCTCAATAAATACGATTGATGATGATGATGATGAGGGGACAGTTCTAGTGATTACTGTATGCAGAGCACTGTTATTAAGCCCTTGGGTGAGTACGATACAATAATAAACAGACATTCCCTACCCACAACGAGCTTACAGTTTAGAAGCGGGGAGACAGATATTAACACAAATAAATAGATTATAGATACATACACAAGTGCTGTGTGTGGGAACAGGGGAAGAACAAAGGGAACAAATCAGGGTGATGCAGAGAAGGGAGTGAGAGTAGAAGAAAGAAGGGGCTTAGTCCAGGAAGGCCTTCTGGAGGGGATGCACCCTCAATGAGGCTTAGAAGGCGGGGAGACAGAGAACAAAACCAAACATACTAACAAAATAAAATAAATAGAATAGATATGGACAAGTAAAGTAAATAAATAAAAAGAGTAATAAATATGTACAAACATATATACATATATACAGGTGCTGTGGAGAAGGGAAGGAGGTAAGATGGGGGGATGGAGAGGGGGGCGAGGGGGAGAGGAAGGAAGGGGCTCAGTCTGGGAAGGCCTCCTGGAGGAGGTGAGCTCTCAGTAGGGCCTTGAAGGGAGGAAGAGAGCTAACTTGGCGGATGGGCAGAGGGAGGGCATTCCAGGCCAGGGGGATGACGTGGGCCGGGGGTCGATGGCGGGACAGGTGAGAACGAGGTACGGTGAGGAGATTAGCAGCAGAGGAGCGGAGGGTGCGGGCTGGGCTGGAGAAGGAGAGAAGGGAGGTGAGGTAGGAGGGGGCAAGGTGATGGAGAGCCTTGAAGCCCAGGGTGAGGAGTTTCTGCCTGATGCGCAGATTGATTGGTAGCCACTGGAGATTTTTTGAGGAGGGGAGTAACATGCCCAGAGCATTTCTGGACAAAGATAATCCGGGCAGCAGCATGAAGTATGGATTGAAGTGGGGAGAGACACGAGGATGGGAGATCAGAGAGAAGACTGATGCAGTAGTCCAGACGGGATAGGATGAGAGCTTAAATGAGCAGGGTAGCGGTATGGATGGAGAGGTAAGGGCGGATCTTGGCAATGTTGCGGAGCTGAAACCAGCAGGTTTTGGTGACGGCTTGGATGTGAGGGGTGAATGAGAGAGCGGAGTCGAGGATGACACCAAGGTTGCGGGCTTGTGAGACGGGAAGGATGGTAGTGCCGTCAACAGAGATGGGAAAGTCAGGGAGCGGGCAGGGTTTGGGAGGGAAGACAAGGAGTTCAGTCTTGGACATGTTGAGTTTTAGGTGGCGGGCAGACATCCAGATGGAGATGTCCTGAAGGCAGGAGGAGATGCGAGCCTGGAGAGAGGGGGAGAGAGCAGGGGCAGAGATGGAGATCTGGGTGTCATCAGCGTAGAGATGATCGTTGAAGCTGTGGGAGCGAATGAGGTCACCAAGAGAGTGCGTGTAGATCAAGAACAGAAGGGGACCAAGCACTGAACCTTGGGGAACCCCCACAGTAAGAGTATGGGAGGGGGAGGAGGAGCCTGCAAGAGACTGAGAAAGAACGACCAGAGAGATAAGAGGAGAACCAGGAGAGGACGGAGTCTGGGAAGCCAAGGTCAGATAGCGTGTTGAGGAGAAGGGGGTGGTCCACAGTGTCGAAGGCAGCTGAGAGGTCGAAGAGGATTAGGACAGAGTATGAGCCGTTGGATTTGGCAAGCAGGAGGTCATCGGTGATCTTTGAGAGGGCAGTTTCCGTGGAATGTAGGGGACGGAAGCCAGACTGGAGGGGGTCGAGGAGAGAGTTGGTGTTGAGGAATTCGAGGCAGCGCGTGTAGACAACTCGTTCAAGGAGTTTGGAAAGGAATGGTAGGAGGGATATGGGGCGATAACTAGAAGGTGAGGTGCGGTCAAGAGAGGGTTTTTTTAGGATGGGAGAGACATCGGCATGTTTGAAGGCGGAAGGGAAGGAACCAATGGAGAGTGAGCGGTTGAAGATGGAAGTTAAGGAGGGGAGAAGGGATGGAGCGAGAGATTTCATGAGATGAGAGGGAATGGGGTCAGAAGCACAGGTGGCCGGAGTAGCACTTGAGAGGAGGGAGGAGAGCTCCTCTGAGGATACTGCTGGGAGAGTAGCAGAGAGTGTTGAGAGCCGGGGGGGGTTGGAGAAGCGGGGGAAGTGACTTTGGGGAGGTCAGACCTGATGGATTTAATTTTGTTAATGAAGTAGGAGGCCAGATCGTTGGGGGTGAGGGAAGGAGGAGGGGGAGGAACCGGGGGCCTGAGAAGGGAGTTGAATGTACGGAAGAGCTGGCGGGGGTGATGGGCATGGGTGTCAATAAGGGAGGAGAAATAGTTGCGTCTGGCAGAAGAGAGGGCTGAGTTAAGGTAGTAAAGGATAAACTTGAAGTCAAGCCCTGCTAACCACTAGGAATTGGGGTTTTACATAATGATGATGATGATGATGGCATTTGTTAAGCGCTTACTATGTGCAAAGCACTGTTTTAAGCACTGGGGGGGATACAAGGTGATCAGGTTGTCCCTCGTGGGTCTCACAGTCTTAAGGCCCATTTTACAGATGAGGTAACTGAGGCCCAGAGAATAATAATAATAATGATGGCATTTATTAAGCGCTTACTATGTGCCAAGCACTGTTCTAAGCACTGGGGAGGTTACAAGGTGATCAGGTTGTCCCACGGGGGGCTCACACTAATCCCCATTTTGCAGATGAGGGAACTGAGGCCCAGAGAAGTTAAGTGACTTGCCCAAAGTCACCCAGCTGACAAGTGGCGGAGCCGGGATTAGAACCCACGACCTCCGGCTCCCAAGCCCGGGCTCTTTCCACTGAGCCACGCTGCTTCTCATCATGTTTTACATCATGCTTAAAATGAAAATAGGCTTGCTGTTTTAATTTGTGACAATTTACTGTTTAATGTTACTTCACCACTGCTACATGTTCCACCAGTGTTATGTGAACACGTTTCTAGCTGCTGGCCCTCTTATTGAATTTGTACTTGCCAACTTGTACTTCCCAAGCACTTAGTACAGTGCTCTGCGCACAGTAAGCTCTCAATAAACTTCCCAAGCGCTTAGTACAGTGCTCTGCACACAGTAAGCGCTCAATAATTGTGATTGAATGAATGAATAAATACAACTGAATGAATGAATTATAATGAAGGGTTGACAAATTAGCAGCTGTTCATGAGGAGGAGTAAGAGGTAGTGTTCACATACTGAATTGTATCATTTTATACATCAGGATCCATTAACCTAGAGACTCCGGTTTGAGAATGTTTGCTTATCTCATCCAGAGAGGGAGTTTGTTTTCATTGCATGTATTTTTAATTTCTTGGAAAGACTAATTAAATTAGTTGAGTGATTATTTATGGAGTGCCTGTTTGAAAAATTTACAGCAATCAGTATCTGAAACCCAATTGCTGAACCATTTAAACTTTTATGTTCCATGAGTTAGCCTCCACTAGGACACCCTCTCTCCTGGGCAAGTAAGTGTGGTGCTTGGACTGTGAGGCTCTTTGTGGGACAGGGACTTTGTCCAACCCGATTATCTCGTATCTACCTCAGGGCCTATTACAATGCTTGGTAATAATAATAATAATAATAATAATGATAATAATAATAATAATATTGGTATTTAAGTGATTACTATATGCCAAACACTGTTCTAAGTGCTGGGGTAGATACATGGTAATCAGGTTGTCCCATGTGGGGCTCACCATCTTAATCCCCATTTTACAGATGAGGGAACTGAGGCACAGAGAAGTTAAGTGACTTGCCCAAGGTCACACAGCAGTCAGGTGGCAGAGCCGAGATTAGAACCCACGACCTCTGACTCCCAAGCCCGGGCTTTTTCCACTAAACCACGCTGCTTCTCTATAATGATGGCATTTGTTAAGCACTTACTATATGTCAAGGACTGTTCGAAGCACTGGGCTGGGGGGATACAAGGTGATCAGGTTGTCCCATGTGGGGCTCGCCGTCTTCACCCCCATTTTACAGATGAGCTAACTGAGGCACAGAGAAGTGAAGTGACTTGCCCAAAGTCACACAGCTGACAGGTGGCAGAGCTGGGATTAGAACCCACGACCTCTGACTCCCAAGTCCGGGCTCTTGCAACAGAGCCATGCTGCTTCTCTAGCCACGCTACATAGTAAACACTCAACAAGTGCCATAATAATAATAATACTAATTATGCCTCTATCATTATTAAATAATAATAATAATGATAATCATAATGGTATTTGTTAAGCACTTACTATGTGCCAGGCACTGTTTTAAGCACTGGGGTGGATACAAGGTAATTGGGTTGGACACAGTCCCTGTCCCACAAAGGGCTCACAGTCTTAATCGCCATTTTACAGATGAGGGAACCAAGGTACAGAGAAGTTAAGTGATTTTCCCGAGGTCACACAGCAGACAAGTGGCAGAACTGGAATTAGAACCCATGACCTTCTGACTCCCAGGCGCATGCTCTATCTGCTGGACCATGCTGCTTCTCTGCTCTTATTACTGGGGGCATGTCAAAACGTGTTTTCACTTAATGATGGCATTCATTAAGCACTTACTATGTGCAAAGCACTGTTCTAAGTGCTGGGGGAGGTTACAAGGTGATCAGGTTGTCCCACGGGGGGCTTACAATCTTAATCCCCATTTTACAGATGAGGTAACTGAGGCCCAGAGAAGTTAAGTGACTTGCCCAAAGTCACACAGCTGACAATTGGCGGAGCTGGGATTTGAACCCATGACTCCAAAGCCCGTTCTCTCTCCACTGAGCCATGCTGCTTCCCACTTGATGCAAGAAAATTTTTGCAAAACTATTTTTAAAAACCAGCTGCACGTACATGTTGTATTTTTGTTTCTAGGGGGTTGAATTTGCATTCTGTTCAGTAGAAAAACCATATTCCAGCATTCTGCCATTTTTCTTAGGGTTAATCATTAGATTCTGGGGTGTGTGTGTCAGAGACCAAATGAAAATTGGGATTACTTTCCTTCCCTTTTTCAAAATAAAGAAGTAATTAATGTAAGAGTCCTATAATGCATTAAGTTATTGCAAGAATTCACATCTTCCTGCCAAATTATGAGCTATGCTCAAATTACATATGTATATATGTATTATATACAATACATGTATATGTATGTATGTATATATGTATGTATGTATATATGTATGTATGTATATATGTATATGTACATGTATATGTACATGTACATTATATACAATATATGTATATGTATGTATGTATATATGTATGTATGTATATATGTATGTATATATGTACATGTGTATGTACATGTATATGTATATATGTATGTATATATGTATGTATGCATATATGTATGTATATATGTATGTATATATACATATGTATATACACATATATACATATGTATATATATGTACAATATATATGTATTATATACAATATATGTATTATATACAATTTGTGAATTTAATAGGTGTTCTTAAATTTGAGTGAAATATGCAGAATTGTGCCCATATTTAGCCACTAATTTCTCTAACAAATCTTTGGCCTAGGAAGATTGACATCAGCCTCATCAACGATAGCGTTTACCAATTTGCTTACAAAGTGCAGAACATTGTACTAAGCTCTGGGAAGACTGCATGGGAATTGACACAGATACAGTGCTTGGCCCATGAGAAGCAACATGGTGCAGTGGATAGGGCGTGGGCCTGGGCTCCCCCACTTGTCTGCTGTGTGACCTTGGGCAAGTCACCTCACTTCTCGGTGTCTCAGTTGCCTCATCTGTAAAATGGGGATTGAGACTGGTGGGAGGGAGACCGTGTCCAACCCGATATGTTGCCAACTTGTACTTCCCAAGCGCTTAGTACAGTGCTCTGCACACAGTAAGCGCTCAATAAATACGATTGATTGATTGATTGATTTGCTTTCTGGGAAAATTCAGCCGCAGACTTTTGAATCCCTATAAGAGTGGAATAAAACTGTGATTTCAGAATCATTTCAAAACATCAAGTTAAGAATCTGTAGTTTTCCCTCCTCTTTACATCTCTTAAGAGATTCTTTTCTACTACATTTTGAAATCTTATGTTAGTGGTCTCTCTGGGATTTTGTTGGTTGTACTGTTAGGTGAGAAAACAGGTCCACAGACTATAATGTGCCCAATATTAGGGATTCTAACCCAGGAAAGAGGGAACTTGGGGAATGTTCAATTGCCCTTACAAATTTAGGATTTCTTCCTCACAGAGGTTTTGGTAGCAAGGAACCCGATGGGTAATTGGAGCTGCAGGAATGCTGTGGGCCATGGCTTTCTCTCTTTCTCTGCCCTGAGCTGGGTTTGTGGACTTGGCCTCAGTAGGGAACGGGTACTACGGATCTCTCCAGGCCCTTACCTACGTAACGCAGAGACAACCAGATGAGTTTCTGCTATTTTCAGTCTGTGTGCCCTCCCATAGCTGCTGCAGGAATTTCTTCCTGCCTTGAATCCCTGTGTGTCTGTGTGAAGCGCTTAGTACAGTGCTCTGCACACAGTAAGCGTTCAATAAATACGATTGAATGATTGAATGAATACCTGGGTCCTAGATCTCTTGTGTGTATCTTCAAGTCCACCTCCCTAATGTATGGGATGTGTGTGTGTGTGTGTGTGTGTGTGTTTTTGTTGGCATGTGGGTGTGTCTGCATATCCATCTCCTTGGCTTCAAGAGTGTCTGTAACGTTCATTTTGTCTTTAGCGCTGCTCCCCCTCGAAATGAAAAGCTGGCCCTCCTATCCCCTATCAGCATTTATATCATGACATTAAGAATACTTAGCCATCAAATATAATACTGATATAATAATGATGAAATTTGTTCAGCACTTCCTATGTGCCAAGCACTGGGGGGGAATACAAGATAATCAGGTTGTCCCAAGTGGGGCTCACAGTCTTCATCCCCATTTTACAGATGAGGGAACGGAGGCACAGAGAAGTTAAGTGACCTGCCCAAAGTCACACAGCTGACAAGTGGCGGAGCCGGGATTAGAACCCATGACCTCTGACTCCCAAGCCCGGGCTCTTTCCATTGAGCCACGCGGCTTCTCTACACTATGCTTCTTTGTGCTTCGTCATCAAATGTAAAAACAAGGTTTTAGGTGCCTCGTTCTCACCTGTCCCGCCGTCGACCCCCGGCCCACGTCCTCCCCCTAGCCCGGAATGCCCTCCCTCCACACATCTGCCAAGCTAGCTCTCTTCCTCCCTTCAAAGCCCTACTGAGAGCTCACCTCCTCCAAGAGGCCTTCCCAGATTGAGCCCCCTTTTTCCTTTCCTCCTCCCCATCCCTACCTCCTTCCCCTCCGCACAGCACCTGTATATATGTTTGTACAGATTTATTACTCTATTTTACTTGTACATATTTACTATTCTATTTCTTTTGTTAATGATGTGCATTTAGCTTTAATTCTATTTGTTCTGACGACTTGACACCTGTCCACATGTTTTGCTTTGTTGTCAGTCTCCCCCTTCTAGACTGTGAGCCCGCTGTTGGGTAGGGACCGTCTCTATATGTTGCCGACTTGTACTTCCCAAGTGCTCTGTGCACAGTAAGCGCTCAATAAATGCAATTGAATGAATGAATGAATGAAAAGGTTTCTAACAGTGAGTCCAATAATGATCAGCGTGAAAACAGTTCTTGTCACAAGATGGTTTGGTGGGTTGGAAAAATGTGGGGGAACGATTAGCAATAGCTTATCTAAACATCAGCTGTAATGTGAGCCGAAGTGAAGTGAGAGAGCTGAAGGCAGCGGATAGAAGAAACATTTAAAGACACATTTAAGCGTAAACTCAAATTGAAGAGTCTCAACAGCCTGCTGAGAGATACCAGGCTAACTTGGGGCGGGGCAGTGAGGAATTCTTTTTGGGAATAGAGCCTCTCAAAGCGCTCATGCTAAGCTGCAGCACCCGTTTCGCTGCAGCCTGCCAGCCCCAGAACCCTTACGCCATGACCCTCCTGCCCTCACCAGATCTTGGCATTAACTCAAAACCTTTTTAGAAGGTTGGCAGGCCGCACTGCCACAGGACCGAAGACAGGAAGTTGTGGCCACTCAGTACCAAGGACTGGAAAATGCAGCTACTGGGGCCCGGATGCTGCTTAAAGATCCGGGATTTCACCATGACCTCTCTCATCCCCACCTCTGCTCACCATCTCCCCGTCCTCTCTCGCTACCTCCGCAAACCCTGCCATCTCCAGCACTCCGGTCAATTCACTCCCTTCTAACTTATCCCCATTCTTCGTGTTGTCCCTTCCACAGACCTCCATCCCCCAGTCCCGCCAGGATGTGACTCAGGAAACTCCTGCATCGCGGTGAGCAGACTTCCCTCCATCCTCAGAATTTTATGTGAGGGTTCACGCTTTTCTATCTGCCTGCTATCTACAACCGTTTACTCTCTGATGGCTCCTTTCTCACTACTTTCAAACATGCGCACATCGCCTGTATTAAAAAAAAACAACCCCAAAAAGCAAAAAGAAATTTTTGGATCCCATTGTACCCTCAAGTTATGACCCCATTATGCTTCTCTCATTCCTGTCCAAACTCCTCAAAAGGATTGTTTATACTCCCCGATTCCACTTCCTTTCCTTCAGCCCTCTTCTACAGCCCGGTTTCTGCCTTCTCCACTCTTCTGAGACCACTCTCTCCAAGGCCACTCATCACTTCCTTCTTGCCCGATTGAAATCACTTTGACTCTGTCCTAATTCTCTCGGCGCCTCAGTTGCAAAATGGGGATTCAGTACTTGTTCTCCTTCCCACTTTGACCGTGAGCCCCATGTGGGACGGTGTCCAACGGGATGATCTCAGACCCACTCCGGTGCCGTCTACAGTGCGTTTCACTTCATAAGTGCTTAACAAAGACGACCATTATTATTATTGTTGTTGTGACTTCCTGCCTCTTGGCTTCCTTTTTGGATCCAACAGGTGATCACTCTCCCCACCTTCAAAGCCGTATTAAAAGCACACCTCCAACAGGCCTTCCCTGACAGCCCTCATTTCTTCTTCCCCCACTGTTCTGCATTGTCCCTGCAGTTGGATGCACGGTTAATTCACCCCTCCCTCATCACTCATATACATATGTACATCCCGCTGGCCTGAGATGCCCTCCCTCCTCATATCAGACAGATAATTGCTCTCCCTGACTTCAAAGCCTTATTGAAGGTACATCTCCTCCAAGAAACTTTCCCTAAGCCCTCTCCTCTTCTCCCACTCCCTTCTGCATAGCCCTGACTTGCTCCCTTCATTCATCCTCCCATTCGCACAGCTCATATGTATCTATCTCATGGCTTAGTGGAAAGAGCACTGGCTTCGGACTCAGAGATAATAATAATAATAATGATGGTACTAAGCGCTTACTATGTGCAAAGCACTGTACTAAGCACTGGGGAGGTTACAGGGTGATCAGGTTGTCCCACGGGGGGCTCACAGTTTTAATCCCCATTTTACAGATGAGGTAACTGAGGCACAGAGCTCTGCCACTTGTCAGCTGTGTGACTTTGGGCAAGTCATTTCACTTTTCTGTCCCTCTGTTACCTCATCTGTAAAATGGGGATGAAGACTGTGAGCCCCACGTGGGACAACCTGATTACCTTGTATCTACCCCAGCTCTTTGAACAGTGCTTGGCACATAGCGCTTAACAAATACCGTTATTATTATTATTATTGTATAGCTGTTATTTAGTTATTTTGTATAATAATGTCTGTCTCCCCCTCTAGACTGTGAACTCATTTTGGATAGAGAATGTGTCTGTTTGCTATTATATTGTGCTCTCCCAAGCACTTAGTGATTGCTTTGTACAAAGTAAGCGCTCAGTTCTGTTGTTGGGTAGGTACTGTCTCTAAATGTTACCGACTTGTACTTCCCCAGCACTTAGTACAGTGCTCTGCACACAGTGAGCACTTAATAAATATGATTGGATGAATGAATGAATGAATGAGTTAACACGATTGAATGAATATCTGTAATGTCTGTCACTCCCTCTACACTATAAGCTTATTGTAGGCAGGGGATGTGTCTGCCAACTCTGTTATACTGTACTCTCCCACGTGCTCAGTACAGTGCTCTTCACACAGTAAGTGCTCAGTGAATTTGATGATCCTTTGATTTGATTGATTGATGGATGGATGATGCCTTGAGCACTGAGGATCACTTCCTTCTCCTGGAAACATTATCTAATCTTGGCTTTGCTGACACAGTTCTGTCTTGGCTCCTCTCACCTCTCGAACTGACCCTTCTCAGTGCTCAGTGGTTTGTCTTCTGCTTCGCACTTCCTAAGGATACCCCTGAAGGTTCTGTTTGGGATCTCCTATTCTTCTCATTTTACTCTCCCTGCCTCGGAGAGCTCATCCACTCCCATGGCTTCAATTATCCATTCTGTGTGGACGACTCTCCAATCTACCTCGCTAACCCCGACTTCTCTCCTTGTAATCTCCCATTTCCTCTTGCTCCCATGACCTCAAACTCAACGTGTCCCTCTCTCCAAATCCCCATCGCCCATGACTCTCTACTCTGGAAAAACCTAAACATCCTCTCTGCTTCAAACAGAAACTCCAGACCATTGGCTGAAGGGTGTACTATCAGCTCTAATTTATCTAATTCTTCTTCCACTAGATTACAGCTCATACTTTTTATTTCTCGCCAGCTTAACTACTCAGTGTACTAACTCATCCAGGTCTCCCCCACTGCCAACTTTCTGCTCACACCTTCTCCACTGCCTGGAATGTCTCCCTGCTTCAAATTCTACAGACCGTCCAGCTTTCCTGTTTTTCAAAGCTCTTCTAAAATCACATCTCCTCCAGGAGGCCTTCCCCACTGAAAGTGGCAGAGTCATAAATTATAATAAGTAATAATGATGGCATTTATTAAGTGCTTACTATGTGCAAAACACTGTTCTATGCACCAGGGAGGTTACAAGGTGATCGGGTTGTCCCACGGGGGGCTCACAGTCTTAATCCCCATTTTCCAGATGAGGTAACTGAGGCACAGAGAAGTGAAGTGATTTGCCCAAATTCACACAGCTGACAGTTGGCAGAGCTGGGATTTGAACCCATGACCTCTGACTCCAAAGCCCGGGCTCTTTCCACTGAGCCACACTGCCTCTCATCAGGGGAGAGCCAAGTCTCAGTGATCCAGAGAAGGTGGAGGGAACCAGTCAGGAAAAGGCCTAGGGAGAAGGGAGTTTCAGTGCTGGAGTGGGGTGTCTGTACACTGTGGACCATCCCCTTCTCCTGGAGACATTATCCAACCTTGGCTTCACTGACTTTCTCCTCTCCTCGTTCTCCTCTTCTCTCGCTGTTCATTCTCAGTCTTCTTTGCGGGCTCCTCCTCTGCCTCCCACCCCCTAACTGTGAGGGTCCCTCAAGATTCAGTTCTGGGTCCCCTTCTATTCTCCATCTCCATCTGCTCCCTTGAGGAACTCATTCACTCCCAAGGCTTCAACTACCACCTCTTTGTGGATGATACCCAATTCTACATCTCCAGCCCTGATCTCTCTCCCTCTCTGCGGTCTTGCATTTCCTCTTGCCTTCAGGACATCTCTACTTGGATGTCCTCCCGTCCCTTCAAACTTAACATGTCCAAAGCAGAATTCCTTATCTTCCTATCAATCCATCAATCGCATTTATTGAGTGCTTACCCTGTGCAGAGCACTGTACTAAGCGCTTGGGAAGTACAAGTTGGCAACATATACAGTCCCTACCCAACAGTGGGCTCACAGTCTAGAAGGGGGAGACAGAGAACAAAACCAAGCATATTAACAAAATAAAATAAATAGAATAGATATGTACAAGTAAAATAAATAGAGTAATAAATATGTACAAACATATATACATATATACAGGTGTTGTGGGGAAGGGAAGGAGGTAAGACGGGGGAGATGGAGAAGGGGGTGAGGGGGAGAGGAAGGAGGGGGCTCAGTCTGGGAAGGCCTCCTCGAGGAGGTGAGCTCTCAGCAGGGCCTTGAAGGGAGGAAGAGAGCTAGCTTGGCGGATGGGCAGAGGGAGGGCATTCCAGGCTAGGGGGATGACGTGGGCCGGGGGTCGATGGCGGGACAGGTGAGAACGAGGCACGGTGAGGAGATTAGCGGTGAAGGAGCTGAGGGTGCGGGCTGGGCAGTAGAAGGAGAGAAGGGAGGTGAGGTAGGAGGGGGCGAGGTGATGGACAGCCTTGAAGCCCAGGGTGAGGAGTCTCTGCTCACCCTCCTCTAGTCTGTGTCAGACCCAACCTAGGCTGGGATAAGACTTTGCTGAACAGCCTCTCTGGGCTGTTTCTCTTCTGAAAGGGGAGCGATCTAGGAGGCTGAGAGTCTGCTAAGGGGCCAATTTCAGATTTTTTTAAGCCTCATTTATTAATCGATTCTCTGTTGGCTCATTTGCTTAGGTTCCCTGCGTGGAAGAGGCCCTGTGACGTCCCCCTGAATGTTCCTGAGGAAGGTAGGCCCGGTCAGCTAGTGGCCAAGATTACATGAGAAGCAGCGTGGCTCAATGGAAAGAGCACGGGCTTTGGAGTCAGAGGTCATGGGTTCGAATCCCGACTCCGCCACATGTCTGCTGTGTGACCTTGGGCAAGTCACTTAACTTCTCTGAGCCACAGTTATCTCATCTGTAAAATGGGTATTAAGACTGTGAACCCCACATGGGACAACCTGATCACTTTGTATCCCCCCCCCAGCGCTTAGAACAGTGCTTTGCACATAGTAAGCGCTTAACAAATGCCAACATTATTATTATTATTATGTCCCAGGAACAGCTGGGGCACAGGCAACTCCTTCCCCACCCTGGCCCTAAGGTCGCCTCACAAACACATCTCCAAGGGGTTGACCCTGGCTGGGTGTGACTGGTATTTAGTCTGGCCGCTGCGGCTGTGTAGATGTTGAAGTCTTTAGAGATCCAGTGCTCTCTGAGAAGCAGCGTGGCTCAGTGGAAAGAGCCCAGGCTTTGGAGTCAGAGGTCAGGGGCTCAAATCCCAGCTCCGCCAATTGTCAGCTGTGTGACTTTGGGCAAGTCACTTCACTTCTCTGAGCCTCAGTTACCTCATCTGGAAAATGGGGATTAAGACTGTGAGCCCTCCGTGGGACAACCCAATCACCTTGTAACCTCCCCAGCGCTTAGAACAGTGCTTTGCACATAATAACTGCTTAATAAATGCCATTATTATTATTATTATTATTATTATTGTCCAGAAGTCTTTATGGCCATGCAACCAGTCGATCAGTGATTCTGTCTCTCTGGTAAGCAAGCAGGTTTCTGTGTAGTTGTGTTTTCACTGCCAGGTTGGGGCCCATAAGTTCCTGTCCCCTGGTGAGCCTGGCAAACTTTAAGGCTGCCTCTCTCAATCGCCTTCCCATTTGAAGTAAGCCTGCATTCTTAAATAGAACTGTCCAGACTCCCCCGATTTTCCAAGTGATACTCCTGTTTCTTCAGCAACCAACTGACCTATAACTTGGGCTCTCCCCTGCGGGATTTTGTTTAGATTTCCCAGCTGTCAGTTGTTTTTCCAGTAGTGGTGGAGGCTTTGTGCTCGGCCGCCCACACATTCTCACCGGTCCCCCCGCACCACTTCCCAGAGCAGCTGGTCACAGTTAAGATAGCCCGTGGCTATCTCTGCGTGTCTGCATCCCCTAGAAATCAGAGGAAGAAAAGTGAAGAGGATAGAATACTCCTTAAGGAATGCTTGAGGCCACTTTCACATATAGTGAAAGAAGGGAAATTAATCGAATCTGGTCATTCTTTTTGAGGATGGTGATTTTAAGTGAAGATAATCTAATCTGGTCATTCTTTTTGAGGATGGTGATTTTAAGTGAAGGTAACCAGACCAGATATTCAACAACACTTAATTTCAAATAATATTGTTTTCCAAAATATTTTTGCCAACTGAACAATAGGATCAGTTGCTTTTTTTTTAGTGATTTGTATTTCTGCTAAACTGGCTCTTCTCTTTTTTTTAATGGCATTTATTAAGCGCATACTACACGCAAAGCACTGATCTAAGCGCTGGGGAGGTTACAAGGTGATCAGGTTGTCCCATAGGGGGCTCCCAGTCTTAATCCCCATTTTACAGATGAGGGAAGTGAGGCCCAGAGAAGAGAAGTGACTTGCCCAAAGTCACACAGCTGACAGTTGGTGGAGCGGGATTTGAACCCATGACCTCTGACTCCAAAGCCCGTGCTCTTTTCCACTGAGCCACGCTGCCTCCCTTTGTCACAAATCCCCACTTGGGGTGAGGGCTTGTCAGAAGTTTATGATTTTTTTTCTAATTTCAAAAGTGTATTTTTGCTGTAGTGATGATTTAGTATGTTGTCTTTTTATTTGTAGGAAATTGTCGAACCAAATCTTCATAATAATAATAATAATAATGATGATGGCATTTATTAAGCGCTTACTATATGCAAAGCACTGTTCTAAGCGCTGGAGAGGTTACAAGGTGATCGGGTTGTCCCACGAGGGGCTCACAGTCTTAATCCCCATTTTACAGATGAGGTAACTGAGGCACAGAAAAGTTAAGTGACTTGCCCAAAGTCACACAGCTGACGATTGGTGGAGCCAGGATTAGAACCCACAACCTCTGACTCTAAAGCCCATGCTCTTAAGTGCAGTGCAGTTTAGTGGAGTGACTATTGCAAAATGCTACTAAAGCGAGTATCCAGTGTTCAACACATCTCAAAGAAGTGCAACAGAGAGAGAATGATGATTAAGTAATTTTATCACACTGAGAGATAGATCTAAGAAAACTACTGGTCATGAATGGGAAATTACAACTGGAATCTTTTTGGGCTACGTTTTACATTTTTGGGTGCATCTTATAACTGAAAATTGTGTTTTTTGTTTGTTTTTTTAAAAGAAACTGCGGAGCAATGAGCTGAGAAGAAAAACCGAATAATAGCTAGATCCTGGGCCAGGATGACTTCTGAGGAAATGGCCGTTTCTGTTGTTGGGCCTGCAGCCCAGGGGAAAGCGATCTCTTTTCTGCCAGCTGCCGAGGAAAATAGCAAGCGTGCCTCTGAACCCGGCGTTATAAAAAGTCACAGTGCTCCTCCAAGCAAGCGGACTAAGGGGGTGGCCTCGTGCTTAAGCAGACATCGAAAGGAACACCTAGAGGACTCGCTCCCTAAGATTTTCTCCATGGAAAGTGAAGACGGGACCCGAGATTCCTCCACTAGGAAAGAGGAAAGGATGCCGGGTTCCGTGGGATATCTGAACATAAACTACAACGTTCTACAGACAAACCGCCCGAGCAGCGTTCCCCCGAGGAGCAGGATCTGCGAATCGTGTGATTCTTTAGCTGAAGAAAATCCGCGATTGGAGACTGGAATTGCGACTTCGCTGGAAAGAAATCTCTTGACTGGACTTCAACTGAGAGTGGATGGGCCTTCTGTAGAAATGAATCCTTTAGGAGTCCGGTCAGCTCTGCAACAGTCTGGCAGCGACGATACTGATGACCTGGCAGTATTTCATTTCCATTACACCGTAGAGAGAACGATATCCAAGTCTTTGTGCGCTCTGCACGGTAACTTCATTTTCGATGGCTGTGGCAGTTGTGTAGCATCGCCAGACGCGGTGGATGAACGCAACTCAAATGCTTTGGCCAATAAATGTGGTAGTGCAAATGGAAAGCCGGGGTGTGAGAACTGTCAGTGCTTAGATGATCAATATTTTTGCTTAAAAAGAACTTCTAAAAAGGCAGACATGGTTTGTTCAGGTAATTTTTCCGGGAAAATGTCCTCCAAGGTCTTTGTGAGCCATTTGGATGATTGTAATGAGGCTTGCGAAGAAGAGATAGAGGAAGACTTTTGTAAGAACAAAAAGGAACGGTCCACCTTACTGATTCGAAGATTCTGCAAAAACGATAGGGAAGTTAAGAAATCCGTGCATACCGGAACAAGAGCGATCGTGAGGACCTTGCCTTCGGGGCACGTAGGAGCCGAAGCTTGGATTTACGTTAATAAAAAGAGAAACAGATCGTTAAAGCACTGTGGGATTACAACAGAGCATCCGACGGAAGTGCACATCAGACAAGATTTGAACTTCTGCCAGGCAAAATCCCAGTGGTTTCAGGTAAGAGCTTCAGTTAACTTTTTGAACAAAAGTTGAGTGAGATCATGTGACTGATCCTAATTACTTTATATTTGACGATTCTTGACAGACCTTTCGATACAAAGCAAGGTACGTTGAACCTTTAGCTTTTGTGCCAAATGGTTACCCACGAAGCAGTTCTAACCAGGACTGTTAAGCCTCTGGCCGCCGCTCACCTGCTCCCGTCCGCACCGCCGCTACAGGGTGCTGCCAGCACATCCTTCCCGCCTCTCCCCTGCCCCGCTCCTGCCTTGTCCCCTTTTCCTTGCGTGATAATGTCATATTCAGGTCTACTGTGGGTGTCAATGAAAAATTTCCAAGTACAGTCTCTGAATATAACTCGGTAAATTTGAAACCGAAGAAGTACTGAATTAAAAAAAAAACGCCAGCTGACCCCCCCAAAAGATCTGTTTAGCTGCAAGAGCATTTCCAGGATGCACCCTGTCCCTCAATCCCAAGGGAGGAGTGTTATTTCACCGCTTTCTCTGGCCTAAAGCTTCTAGCAACAAGGCAATCTGCTGCTGGCTTGAAACCGTGGGCTGGCCCGTCACTTAAAGTGTTTTAAACTGAAACTTAAAAGTCCAACTGTTTGAGCCAGGCAAAACCTTGAAGAGGGATCTTGGAAGTTAGGGTGAAGCTGGGCTCCCCCCGCAATCCTTCTGGGCTGATTGGAACACTCCCCGCCCCCCGATTGCTGATCCAGCATGAAGTAGGGGCTTTCAGGCCGCTCTGGGTCTAAGTGGAAAACCTGGTGAAGCCCTGGTGGGTCTTATATTGGTGGCTTGGTCAGTTTTATAGTTGTCACACACCCCTACTTAGTTTGAAACAGCTAGCATTGAAGTGAAGACCACTGCGGGGTGATGTAGCTCTTTAAACGAGCCTTCTGGGGACAGCTCTCCAAGAGTCAGAAGGATCTGGGTTCTAATATCGGCTCTGCCACTTCTCTGCTGTGTCACCTTGGGCCAGTCAATTCGCTTCTCTGGGCCTCAGTTACCTCATCTGTAAACATGGGGATTGAGACGGTGAGCCCCATGGGGGACAGGAACTGTGTCCAATTGACTTGCTTAATTAATGATTCATTCATTCATTCAATCGTATTTATTGAGCGCTTACTGTGTACCCAGCACTGTACTAAGCACTTGGGAAGTACAAGTTGGCAACATATAGAGATGGTCCCTACCCAACAGTGGGCTCACAGTCTAGGAGGGGGAGACAGAGAACAAAGCATATTAACAAAATAAAATAAATCAAATAAATATGTACAAATAAAATAAATAAATAGAGTAATAAATATGTACGAACATATACATATATACAGGTGCTGTGGGGAGGGGAAGGAGGTAAGGCGGGGGGTTGGGGAGGGGGAGGAGGGGGAGAGAAAGGAGGGGGCTCAGCCTGGGAAGGCCTCCTGGAGGAGGTGAGCTCTCAGTAGGGCTTTGATGGTGGTGGTGTTTAAGCCCTTACTCTGTGCCAAGCACTGTTCTAAGCACTGGGGTCGATACAAGGTAATCAGGTTGTCCCATGTGGGGCTCACAGACTTAATCCCCATTTTACTGATGAGGTAACTGAGGCCCAGTGAAGTGACTTGCCCAAAGTCACACAGCTGAGAAGTGGCGGAGCTGGGATTAGATTAGATTAGAACCCTGTTCACCCTAATGCTTAGTACAGTGCCTGCCACATAATAAGCACTTAACATATACCATGATTATTATTATTATATTCTCCATCCCTGTTGCTGTTCTCTATGTCTGTGTACTACTTAGCTTGTAGCACAGGGACCGTTGTCTGCATCTACTACCTTGGACATACCCAAGAGCTGAGCACAGAGTACGTGCTTAGTAAATACCCCAAGTGACTAATAGATGGTTGCAGAATCCATCTGTAAGCTTGCTTACTGGTGCTTCTCGGCATTATCTTTCCTGTTATACTGACCTCCCTGTAATGCGTATACGGCAGATCAGCGAGTGGTAAAGAACTCTCCTTGCTCCGGATAATTTGAACCCAGATTATGCCATCAATATTTTAAACATTGATATTGGATGCCAAAATATTTTTAAAGGATATTGGATGTCTAGCTCTACAAACTGGTGACCTGAGTTGGGCTCTGGTAGAACAGAAGGTGAAAGAATTCTAGATAATTGCTGAGCCAGGTCTTTGGCCTTTTATCTAGGAAGTCAAGTTGCATACCTTGATAAGATGATACTCCATCTCAGGGGCTCTTGAAAAATGGAGGGACAAGAACGTGGAGGTAGAAACTCCTGGCAACACTGAAATCTTGTTATATATTAATTCGTGAGTTGGTAGAGGTGGAGAGAAGGTAGAAATGGCATAAATTTAGAGCTGCCCCGCACTTCTGCAGGTGACACAGTTGTGGCAATGAGATCCTAGTCACATTTGTAGAGGTAACTGAAAGTAGACTGACCACTGACCGCTGTTGTGGCTCTCGACCACTGAGACAATTGTGATGCAGCAGGGGTTCCAATCAGGCATGAAGTGGAAGTCTGGCCAAGTCCATCCGAACTCAGAGCATTTCTCTTAGAGGACCATTTGCTCCTTCGATTTCCCTTCCCAAGGGTCCTGGGTATGTGGATACATCTTCCAAGCTGCGGAATTTGGTAGCAGCAGCTGCGGCAGAGGGAAACGGGGTGTCCAGGGTTGTATGTAGAGAAGCAGCGTGGCTCAGTGGAAAGAGCCCGGGCTCTGGAGTCAGAGGTCATGGGTTCAAGTTCCGGCTCTGCCAATCGTCAGCTTTGTGACTTTGGACAAGTCACTTCACTTCTCTGGGCCTCAGTTCCCTCATCTGTAAAATGGGGATTAAGACTGTGAGCCCCCTGTGGGAAAACCTGATCACCTTGTAACCTCCCCAGTGCTTAGAACAGTGCATCCAGTGCTTAGAACAGTGCTTTGCACATAGTAAGTGCTTAATAAATGCTATTATTATTATTATTATTCTTGCACATAGTAAGCGCTTAATAAATGCCATCATTATTATTATTATTATTCTGTGTATCTGTACCGGACATAGGGTAAGACCAGGTAAAAGCGACCAGTGGTCATCCTACTTGAAAAACTCCCCTCAGGTGATTCACACTCCATTCCACACTGTAGTAATAATAGTAATAATGGTACTTGTTAAGTGGTTACTATGCGGCAAGCACTGCTCTAAGAGCTGGGGTAGATACAAATTAGTGAGGTTGGACCCAGTCCGTGTCCCACAGAGGGCTCACGCTCTTAATCCCCATTTTACAAATGAGGTAACTGAGGCCCAGAGAAGTCAAGTGACTTGCCCAAGCTCTCACAGCAGACGGGCGGTGGAGCCGGGATCAGATGTGAGCCCGTTGTTGGGTAGAGATTGTCTCTATTTGTTGCCGAATTGTGCTTTCCAAGCGCTTAGTCCAGTGCTCTGCACACAGTAAGCGCTTAGTAAATACCACTGAATGAATGAACCCGTGACCTTCAGACTCCCCAGCCCGTGCTCTCTCCACTAAGCCACGTTGTTTCCACTGCGTCCATGAAAACATCGTCCTCTACCATGCTGAAGAATTGGCCATATCCATATCCCTGTTTTCCAATCTACCCCGTGGTCTTCCCGATTTTCCTGAAACCAAAAGCAGCAGCCTACGTCATGCCAGTTTGTCCGCTGCCGTTGCATCCCAGTGCTTGTGGTGCTATACCGCACTGTTTGAGACATGCTTTACCTTCAATTTCAAAGCTGTTCGCTGCCCTCCTTTCAAATATGTAGGCCCCATCGCAGTCCACTCGGCAACAGCTGCTTGGGCGTCCCACTTTCATCCAGATTCCTCACATGCCCCACTCGGCAACGCTGGGCGGTGATGAGCCGTTTTCACAGCCGCATGGAAAGTGAGCCACCACCATTTTCTAACCTTCAGGAGAGTGTGAAGCACGATGCCCCGTTATAGCTGAATACTTAAACACATGTTTACGAAGATCAGGATTCCAAAGGGCGTGGTGACCTTGTTCATTTAGGTTTCTATTTTTTCTCTCTATGCATTTTTGGATAGTGTAGGAAGTGGAATTTAGGGATGGCCTAAAATGCCGGGTTGCCGCATGTGGGTAGGGTTACCTAGATGTAGGCTTAGAAAATCCCCCTTTAAAAAGTGTCCTACTTCTGTTGTTTGTTAACATTTTATTGCGTGCTAATTGCGCGTATTAAACATGCAGTCAACAGAGACAGTAAAATGATTTGGAGAATCAGCCTACTTCTGTTATTTGTTAACATTTTATTGCGCCCCTAATTTTGCGTGCTAATTGTGCATATTAAACATGCAGTCAACAGAGACAGTAAAATGATTTGGAGAAGCAGTGTGGCTCAGAGGGAAAAGCACGGGCTTGGAGGTCAGAGGTCACGGGTCCTAATCCCGGCTCGACCACTTGTCAGCTGTGTGACTTTGGGCAAGTCACTTAATTTCTCTGTGCCTCAGTTCCCTCATCTGGAAAATGGGGATTAGTGGGGCTCACAGTCTTAATCCTGTGAGCCCCATGTGGGACAACCTGATTTCCTTACCTTGTAAGGAAAGATGTAAGCTGAAAGATGACATGATTGATGTATGCAAAATCATGAAAAGGGTTGACAATCAAGGAATTATTAGTAAATATCTAGTGCTTAGAACAGTGCTCGGCACATAGTAAGCACTTAACAAATGCCATTATTATTATAGTCCTGTCAGAAATTTAATACACATATGTAATATTGAGAGGCAGTGTATAAGCATAACAAAACTGACAGAATTATTAATTGGGCTGCTGTGGACTTTGTTTTGTTCACTTGGTGATATCTCTTAACTGACAGCTGGAAATGCACTGTCTCTATGACGTTCTCCATTTACTAGGTTGATAAGACTATTAAATGTCTAACTATTGAGAGCTTGAGAATTGAAACCGTTCCTATTTTTTGGTCATAACTACTGAGTTTCTAACTTTGGGCAGGATGTTCTTTCACTTTGGGAATGCAAAAAAGATAATTACTATATTATTCCTTTCATGTGATAGGCTTAAAAATAAAATAAGTATTTTTATAGAAATCTTGACGTGTGCAATATACTTATTCAAATCTTCAAATCTGTTCAAAATGTTCAAATTTTTTAGGAGGTGAGCCGTTCTGAATTTTGAAGGGAAACCATTACCAACTGTCTAGAAAATACATTTTGTAAAATTAAAATTGAATGGGTAGCTTGTGTGCCCTTGTATGGTTTAATGGTCAAAACTGAAAAGCAATTCAAGTTAAATGACTTTTCCGTATGTTTGCAGCCTTCCTCATAGTGTTCATTTTAAATAATCCTCAGAACAGTATTTGATTGAAAAACAGTGCAGGAACAGAGAAGCAAATGAAGTGGGTATGCTGTATCTCCACAGTACAGAAGTTTATTATTTCAATCATTCATTCAGTCAGTCGTATTTATTTAGTGCTTACTGTGTTCAAGCACTGCATTAAGCAGTTGGGAGAGTATAATGCAACAGAGTTGGTAGGCAAGTTCCCAGCCCAAAGGGAGCTTACAGTCTCAAGGGGTGCCAAGGTTCCCCGGCAGGCTAGCGCATTTTTCTGTATGGGATACTGATCGGGAGAAATCCTTCGAAGGGATATGATAGGCAAGCTGATTTTAATGACTTCCTTGTTGTTTAAATGAGGTTTGCTCCCACTTCCACTGCTGTCTTTGCTTTTCCTCCCACTCTCTGTGGCTTCTGTTCCAGGCTTCCCTCCCTTTTTTTTTTTCCCCCTTTCTCCTCTTTCTTCCTTCTCCTCCTAGGGTTGGGTTCATTGCACCATTTTGAATGTTCCTTCATGTAGTAATTAATTAACTAATGATGGTATTTATTAAGTGCTTACTATGCGCAAAGCACTGGTCTAAGCTCTGGGGAGGTTTCAAGGTGATCAGGTTGTCCCACAGAGGGCTTACAGTCTTAAATCCCCATTGTGCAGATGAGGGAACTGAGGCACAGAGAAGTCAAGTGACTTGCCCAGAGCCACACAGCTGACAATTGGCGGAGCCGGGATTTGAACCCATGACCTCTGACTCCAAAGCCCATGCTCTTTCCACTGAGCCACGCTAGGAGTAGTTGTAGTAATAATATCATTCATGAAGCCTCTACTCTGTGCAAAACACTGTAATAAGTACTGGGGAAGAGTCCCGAATGAAAATTAGACACGCTCTTTGCCCCTTTAGGGGCTAAGCATCCAATAATGAGTCGGGGAGGTGGTTGGCTACAGATACACAAGGAAGGGTGAAACAGCCCAAAATACAAAAACAACCTAAAGAGACAAGAGTAAATACTTCAGGAGGTACTCCTCCCGACCCAGGAAGGGCTGTCCCCAGTCTAAAAGTCCCATGGCAGCACCAATGTTCTAAAATTTTAGGACATGCTGACGCTCGTCCTCACCCAGTCGTGGTGGAGGGAATAGTTTAATGAGCAGTGGTGGCCAAATGGCCAACAAAGGACTGGAGGCCACCAGGAAGGGGCTAGAAACCAGATGGAAGCATTCTACTACTCTGTGAAATTGTGGAATTACCACACCTGGAGTCCTACATCTGGCTCTCATTTCTGCATCTTAATCTTAAACAGATCAGAAGGAAACCAATGTGATCCAGGGGGATGGCGTAGCTTCTGTTTGAAACGGACTGAAAAATAAGGAAAGATGCAAGCTGAAAGATGACATGATTGATGTATGCAAAATCATGAACGGGTTGACCAGTCAAGGAATTATTAGTAAATATCCAGGAAGCACCCATTCAAATTTGAAGAGGAAATGGAAACACATCTCTCAGCAGGTGGTAAATACATGGAATTTGAGCTTAAAGGAATTAATCAATAGTATTTATTGATCACCTACTATGTACAGAGCACTGTACTAAGCAGCTTGGGAGAGTACAATAGCAGGAAACAGCATAATCCCTGTGTAAGGCATTTCCAGTCTTAGAGGGAGATAGACCCAAAATTACAGTCAAGAAGGAAAGATAAGTGAATTAAATAAGTGCCTAAATGGTCAACTACTTAAATCCATATCATTCAATAAATCAATTGTATTTATTGAGTGCTTACTGAGTTTAGAGCACTGTGCTAAGGGTTTGGGAGAGTATAATGCCACAGAATTGCATGTTCCCTGCCCATAATGAGTTCTATTTGTTCAGACGATTTTGACCCGTCTACATGTTTTGTCTTGTTGTCTGTCTCCCTCTTCTAAACTGTGAGCCCGTTTTTGGTAGGGACTGTAACTATATATTGCCGACTTGTACTTCCCAAGTGCTTAGTACAGTGCTCTGTACACAGTAAGTGCCCAATAAATACGATTGAATGAATGAATGAGTTTACAATCTTGAGGGAGACAGACATTAATATGAATAAATAAGTAATATGTAATATAATTTAAAGATACATACATAAGTGCTGTGGGGGTTGGGAGTAGGGCAGATATCAAATCAGATATCAAATCAAGAAGCAGTGTGGCTCAGGGGAAAGAGCCCAGGCTTTGGAGTCAGAGGTCATGGCTTCAAATCCCGGCTCCACCAATTGTCAGCTGTGTGACTTTGGGCAAGTCACTTCACTTCTCTGGGCCTCAGTTACCTCATCTGTAAAATGGGGATGAAGACTGTGAGCCCCCCGTGGGACAACCTGATCACCTTGTAACCTCTCCAGTACTTAGAACAGTGCTTTGCACATAGTAAGCGCTTAATAAATGCCATTATTATTATTATTATTATTATTATTAAATGTGAGTCACCATGACTACGTAAGTGCTGAGGCGGAAAAAGCCAGTTATTCAAGGAAGACCTCCTGGAGAAGATGTGATTTCAGAAGGGCTTTGAAGAGGGGGAAAGCTGAGGTCTGGCAGATTTGAAGGGAGAGCAGAGCAAGAGCGAGTGTCCAGCGAGGCTAGAGAAGTGAGAGCCAAGGACATTTCACATTTCCTCCTGCCTTTGGGACAGCTCTGCTTGGATGTCCTGCTGAAATCGCAAACAAAACAGGTACAAAACACAACTTTACTTCTGCCCACCCAGCTGGTCTTCTCCCTATGTCCCCCAGCACTGTAGACACCACCACCAGCCTCGTGGTCTCACGGGCCTATAATCTGGACATTATCCTCAACTCAGTTCACACATTCGACCTCCTTGTTCAGTCTGTCAGCAAATCTTGTCAGTTCCACTTTTATAACATTTCTAGACTCTGCCTCTTTCCTCTTCATCCAAACTGCTATCATGCTGGTCTAAACACTTACATCCCACCGTGATTACTCCATCGGTGACCTCCCTGCCTCCTGTCTCTCCCCTCTCAAGGCCCATATTTTATTCTGGTTCTTGGATCATTTTTCTGAAAAACCATTCAGTCCATATCTCCTCACTCCTCCAAAACCTCCGATGGTTTCCCAACCACTGTCACTTAAGACAGAAACCCTTTACCATCAGCTTTAAGGGACTCAATCAGCTCTCCTGCTCCTATCTTACCTGCTGTTCTCCTACTGCAGTCCAGCCCGTACACAATGCCACTCCAACAACCTACTCACTAAGCTTGACATGGGCAGAGAATGTGTCTCCTAATTCTGTTGTATTGTGCTCTCCCAAGTGCTTAGTACAGTATATTGTAAGTGCTCAATAAATATGATTGATTGATTGTACCTCAATCTTGTCTGTCTCACTGCTGACCCTCTGCTCACATCCTTCATATCTGACAGAACAATCAATTGATGGTATTTATTGAACACGTACTGTGGGCAGGGCACTGTACTAAGCACTTGGGAGAGTACACTACAACAGAGTTGGCCGCCTCCCTTCCTCTCTCCCTAACAGCCATCTTTAACCATTCACTCTCCAATGGCTTCATCCCTACTGCTTTCAAACATGCCCATGTCTCCCCATCCCACGGCTCCCTCCAGTTATCGCCCTATCTCCCTCCTACCATTTCTCTCCAAACTCCTGGAGTGAGTTGTCTAAACCGGATGTCTCAAGTTCCTCTCCTCCAATTCTCTCCTTGAGCCCCTCCAATCTGGCTTCTGTCCCCTTCACTCCACAGAAACCACCCTCTCAAAGGTCACCAATGATCTCCTTCTTGTCAGATAATAATAATAATAGTAGTGGTATTTGTTAAGTGTTTACTATGTGCCAGGCACTGTAATAAGTGCTGGGGTGGATACAAGCAAATCAAGTTAGACACAGTCTCTGTCCCATGTAGGTCTCACAGTCTCAATCCCCATTTTACGGATGACGGAACTGAGGCACAGAGAAGTGAAGTGACTTGCCCAGGGTCACACAGCAGACAACTGGCAGAGTCGGGATTAGAATCCATGACCTTCAGACTCCCAAGCCCATGCTCTATCCACTATGCCATGCTGCTTCAAGGGCCTCCAACGGCCTCTACTCCATCCTAATCCTCTCGACAACTCAGCTATCTTCGACACTGTAGACCACCCCCTTCTCCTGGAAATATTATCCGACCTTGGCTTCACTGACTGTCGTCTCCTGGTTCTCCTCTTATCTCTCTGACTATTCATTCTCAGTCTCCTTCGCAGGTTCCTCCTCTGCCTCCCATCCCCTAACTCTTGGGGTCCCTCAAGGTTCAGTTCTGGGTCCCCTTCTATTCTCCACATATACCGATTCTCTTGGAGAACTCATTCATATTCTCCATATGTTCTCTTGGAGAACTCATTCACTCCCCTGGCTTCAATTCCCACCACTATGTAGATGAGACCCAAATCGGCATCTCCAGCCCTGATCTCCCTCCCACACTCCAGTCTTGCATCTCCTCCTGCTGTCAAGACAGCTCTACTTGGATGTCCTCCCGTCACCTCAAACTTACCATGTCCAGAACAGAGCTCCTTACCTTCCCCGAAACCCAGTCCTCCCCTTTATCTTTCCCATCACTGCAGATAATAATAATAATAATGGCATTTGTTAAGCGCTTACTATGTGCAAAGCACTGTTCTAAGCACTGGGGAGGATACAAGGTGATCAGGTTGTCCCACGTGGGGCTCACAGTCTTAATCCCCATTTTACAGATGCGGTTACCGAGGCACAGAGAAGTTAAGTGACTTGCCCAAAGTTACACAGCTGACAATTGGCGGAGCAAGATTTGAACCCATGACCTCTGACTCCCAAGCCCAGGCTCTTTCCATTGAGCCACACTGCTTCTCTCCATGACACCACCATCCTTTCTGTCTCACAAGCCCACAACCGTGGTGTTGTCCTTGACTCCTCTCTCTCTCTCATTCAACCCACTCAGTCAATCCATCACTAAATCCTGTCGGTTCGACCTTCACAACATCGTTAAAATCTGCCCTTTCTTTTCCATCCAAACTGCTACCACATTAATTCATTCATTCAATCGTATTTATTGAGCACTTACCTTGTGTAGAGCGCTGCACTAAGCGCTTAGCACTGTACTAATACAATCATTCATCCTGTCCCACCTGGATCACTGCATCAGCCTCCTTGTGACATCCCAGCCACCTGTCTCTCCCCACTCCAGTCCTTCCTTCACTCTGCTGTCTGGATCATTTTTCTACAAAAAAAGGTTCAGGACACGTCACCCCCCTCCTCAAAAAACTCCAGTGGTTGCCCATCCACCTCCATATCAAACCAAAACTCCTCACCACTGGCTTTTAAGCCCTCCACCACCTTACTTCCTTCTATCTCACCTCACTTTTCTCCTTTTACAACCCAGCCCACACACTTCGCTTCGCTAGTGCTAACCTCACTGTGCTTCAATCTCGCCTGTCTTACCACTGATCCCTAGTCCCCATCATGCTTTTGGCCTGGAACACTTCCCTCCTCAAATCTGGCAGTCACTTCCCCCCCCTTCAAAGCCTTATTGAAGGCCCATCTCCTCCAAGAGGCCTTCCTGGACTAAGCCCCACTTTTCCTCATCTCCCACTCCCTTCTGCATCACCTGGTTTGCTCCCTTTGCTCTTCCCGCCCCCAACCCCACAACACTTATGTACATATCTATAATTTTACTTACGTGTTTTAATGTCTGTCTCCCCCCTCTAGACTGTAAGCTCATTGTGGGCAGGGTATGTGACTTTTTATTGTTGCATTGTACTCTCCCAAGCTCTTGTACAGTGCTCTGCACACAATAGGCACTCAATAAATGCAGTTGGATTGAATGAGTGAATACCCACAGTGCACTTAGTCTAGAAAGCAAGACTTACCACTCCTCTCCCCACCTTCAAAATCCTCCTAAAATCACATCTCCCCTAACCCCCATACACTCTCATTCATTCATTCATTCATTCATTCAATCATATTTATTGAGCGCTTACTGTGTGCAGAGCACTGTAACTAAGCACTTGGGAAGTACAATTTGGCAACATATAGAGACGGTCCCTACCCAACAACGGGCTCACAGTCTAGAAGGGGGAGACAGACAACAAAACAAAATATATTAACAAAATGAATAGAATAGTAAATAGGTACAAGTAAAATAAATAGAGTAATAAATCTGTACAAACATATATACAGGTGCTGTGGGGAGGGGAAGGAGGTAGGGCATGGGGATGGGGAGGGGGAGAGGAAGAAGGGGGCTCAGTCTGGGCCCCCCTCACTCACTCTCCCTTCTGCATTATCTATGCACTTGGATCTGTAACCCTTAACCCCCTCCTACCTCACCTCCCTTCTCTCCTTCTACTGCCCAGCCCGCACCCTCCGCTCCTCCACCACTAATCTCCTCACTGTACCTCGCTCTCGCCTGTCCCGCCATCGACCCCCGGCCCACGTCATCCCCCGGGCCTGGAATGCCCTCCCTCTGCCCATCCGCCAAGCTAGCTCTCTTCCTCCCTTCAAGGCCCTGCTGAGAGCTCACCTCCTCCAGGAGGCCTTCCCAGACTGAGCCCCTTCTTTCCTCTCCCCCTCGTCCCCCTCTCCATCCCCCCGTCTTACCTCCTTCCCTTCCCCACAGCACCTGTATATATGTATATATGGTTGTACATATTTATTACTCTATTTATTTATTTATTTATTTTACTTGTACATTTCTATCCTACTTATTTGATTTTGTTGGTATGTTTGGCTCTGTTCTCTGTCTCCCCCTTTTAGACTGTGAGCCCACTGTTGGGTAGGGACTGTCTCTATGTGATGCCAATTTGTACTTCCCAAGCGCTTAGTACAGTGCTCTGCACATAGTAAGCGCTCAATAAATACGATTGATTGATTGATTGATTGATTGATTAAGCACCTGATATTTACCTCAACCTCAACCAACAGCACTTAACCACCCACTTCCCCCATCCATCATTTATTTTAATGCCTGTCTTCCCTTCTAGTCTGTAAGCTCTCTGTGGGCAAGGATTGTGTCTACCAACTCTATTGTAGTGTACTCTTCCCAGCATTTAATACAGGGCTTTGCTCACCGAACGCGGTCCATATTGCGTGCTTGATTGATTAATCGGTCTGTCAGCTATGAATTGTGGTTGGGAGGGGAATTCAGGCCAGAGGGTGGATGTGAGCGAGGAGTCTGTGGTGAGATAGACAAGATTGAGGTACAACGGGTAGGTTAGTGTTAGAGGAGCCAACTCTACTCCTCAAACAGTCACCATTTTGGGCATGCACTTGATCTCGTAAATTCTAGTCACTATACACGATCTACCCTCACCAATTCTGAAATTCCTCTCAGACCAAAACCTCTTCACCCGTTCTCTTTCTCGTATGCCCATTCCCAGCACGTCTGTCCCGTGCCCTTACAGACACCTCCATACTTTTGAACGCCCTCCAGTATTCTTCAGCCATCTTGCCCACAGATCAACCTCCTCCACACCTCCCTAGCCACTTAACTCCACGGCTCCCTTGTCCCTTCACCAATTTTGTACCCCTGATTGCAGCCCTGGATCACCTCCACAGTATGCTTCCTCTGCTCCTGTGCCCGAGCTGCAGAGCACTGTTGGAGGAAGTCCAGTCATCTCAGTGACATTGTCCACCTTAAATTCATTCCTATCTGCTTCGATGTGGCCTTCTCTTCTGTGTGACAACAGTTCTTCTCCTTCCTAATTCATTCTCCATACCCATTGCCCCCCACTGCTGCTTACAGACATTTAACTCCCTCCTCAAACCTCCTGTCTCCCTGCACCTGCCATCTCTCCCCAATGACCTGGCCACAGACTTCATCAACAAAATTGAAACCATCAGGTATGATCTCCTTAAAATTTTCCCTTCCCCTCTCCAATTCCCCTCCCTGTGCTTCCTGTGCTTTTCAACCCTCCTTATATTCCCTGCAGTATCTCCAGAAGACATCTCTTGTCTCCTGTCTAAATCTATCCCCTCCACTTGTGCTTCTGACCTTACCCCTTCATATCTTATTAAAACACTTGTCCCCTCCCTTCTACTCTGCTTGACTGCAATCTTTAATTGTTCACTTTCCAATTGTTCACTTTTTCCCCACCTTTTTCAAACATGCTTACATAACCACCATCCTGAAAAAAACCTTCCCTTGATCACCCCTGGATTCCCTCTAGTTATCACCCCATCTCCCTCCTACTATTCTTCTCCAAACATCTTGAGAGAGTTGTTTACACCCACTGTCTCTACTTAATAATAATAATGGCATTTATTAAGCGCTTACTATGTGCAAAGCACTGTTCTAAGCACTGGGGCGGTTACAAGGTGATCAGGTTGTCCCATGTGGGGCTCACAGTCTTAATCTCCATTTTACAGATGAGGGAACTGAGGCGTAGAGAAGTGAAGTGACTTGCCCAAAGTCACACAGCTGACAAGTGGCGGAGCTGGAATTTGAACCCATGACCTCTGACTCCAAAGCCCGGGCTCTTTCCACTGAACCACGCTGCTTCTCGCTGCTTCCTCTCCTTCAATTCTCTCAATTCTCCTCTCCTTCAATTTTCTCCTTGGTCCCCTCCAATCTTTCTTCTGCCTCCTTCGCTTCACAGAAACAGGCCTCTCTAAAGTAACCAATGACCTACTCCCCAAATCTGACAGCTTTTTCCCTAATCCAATCCTCCTAGACCTCTCAGCTGTTCGGACGCTATCAACCACCTCGCTCTCCTTGAAACTTTATTCAAACCTTGGTTTCAACTCTCCCATCTTCCCCAGAAGTTGTCCTGCTTTCTCTCAAAATCCACCCCCTCCACCTGCACATCTGACCCTACTCCTTCACACCTTATCAAAACACTTGCCCCCTCCCTTCTTCCCTCCCTGACTGCCGTCTTCAACATTTTGTTCTCCAGTGGTTTCTTCTCCACTACTTTCAAACATGACCATGTCTCCCCTATCCTAAAAAAAGCCTCCCTTGACCCCAAGGCTCCCTCCAGTTATCACCCCAAGTCCCTCCTACCATTCCTCTCGAAACTCCTTGGCCGAGTTGTCTATACCCGCTGTCTCAACTCCCTCTCCTCCAATTTTCTCCTTGACCCCCTCCAATCTGGCTTCCATCCCCTTCACTCCACAGAAACCACCCTCTCAAAGGTCACCAATGATCTTTCCAAATCCAACGGCCTCTACTCAATCCTAATCCTCCTCAACCTCTCAGCTGCCTTCGACACTGTTGACCACCCTCCCTTCCTAACAGTAATACTACTCACTAATCTATGACCAAAGCACCTTAGCAAACTCTGGAAAAGAAATATGTGGATGAGCTATAGACATGGTCCCTGACCCCTAATGGGCTCAAAATTTAAGAAGGTGGGAACAGGGGTTGGTGACAGACACCTGAGGAAAGAGGAACAAAAACAGAAAAGGAGCAGGCTGCAGGATTTCATGCACCTCATGGCAAAGACCCAGCTCTGTGGCTGTATCACGCTCAGTGTTTCATAGGTTGTTGCTGTTCCCTCCTGAATCCTTATTTTGTGGAAATCAACAAGGCGACCCCGTCAACCTGACAAACCGTGTGCTTTTGAGTCTGACACACACAGCAAGGAACTTTCTTTATATGGACACGACATGGGAACACCCATCCGAGTGAGTGTGGATGGGGCAACTGATCAGGGTGGAGTGGAGTGTGGAACATTTGTATAGTGTTCTGAGGTTGTGATTGCATGGACCAGAAAGAACCTGAGCCCCCTGAGGGGCAGGATTATGTGTAAATCCCATTTCTATAATCTGCTGTACTTAGTTGCTTACCTGCGCTTAGTATAATGCTTAGCACACAGTAAGCATGTAATAAATGTGGTTATTTCCTTATATAAAAAGGGATTGAAACATATGCAACCATCCTTCATTTTTGAAGATGATACAGGTGGAGGTGAGATTCCCATCCATCCGAGTGGGACTCAAAGGCGATGGGCACAACTTCCCAAGTTATGTCCATATAAAGAAAGTTCCTTGCTGTCTGTGTTAGACTCAAAAGCACATGGTTTGTCAGGTAGACGGGGCTGCCTTGTTGATTTCCTCACAGTAAGGACTCAAATTCAAAATAATATGGACACTGCTCATTCAGCAAAGCCCAGAGGAAAAGAGGGGGGAGAGAAATTAGTCAAGATCCATTTGCCAGCTCTACAAAAGTTTCCGTTACTATGGCTGATCTAAATTCTCAGACAAAATAATGGCCACAGTCGACATGTAATCAATCTTGCACTTGGAAAGAATACAATCAAAGAGATTCAAAGACCCAGGGATTAGCAGAGAGATAAAGAGAACTTAACATGTGCTTGGGGGTCTGACTATTTGGACAGTCTTGCCCTAAGATGTTTCCTTGGGGAGTGAGGTTGGACAAGGTTTAAAATGGAAATGACCCCAAATTAGATCACTCTAGCCTCTCTAACCACAGCCCAATATTGGCTGTCTAACGAATTGTTTCAGTGGAGAGTGATACCTCACCATATTTTCTTTTGGCCGAATCCCAGGCAGGAAGCCGTCAAGCAGTCTGTGGCAGGGATGAAAGCAGCATGTGGAGAAACCCAAGGGGACAGCTTCCAGGAAGGGCAAAAGATGCACCCAGAGAAGGGCTTTTCTACCTTATTAAGGCTAAGCCCTGCCCCAGATCCACACAGAGGGGGCTGGAACTATCCACCTATGGCGCTGAGGGGAAGCAGCGTGGCTCAGTGGAAAGAGCCCGGGCTTTGGAGTCAGAGGTCGTGGGTTCAAATCCCAGCTCCACCACTTGTCAGCTGTGTGACTTTGGGTAAGTCACTTCACTTCTCTGGGCCTCAGTTCCCTCATCTGGAAAATGGGGATGAAGACTGTGAGCCCCACGTGGGACAGCCAGATTACCTTGTATCTACCCCAGCGTTTAGAATAGTGCTTGGCACATAGTAAGCGCTTAAAAAATACCAAAATCATTATTATTATTGAGACAAACACCTGTCAGAATGCCCTAATAGCTTCTGAGAAGTGCAGATAAATCTGACCCTTCGTTCTCTGGCTCTATTTTTATGGTGTTTGTTAGGTACTTACTATGTGCTAGACACTGTACTAAGCGCTGGGGTAGATTCGAGGTCATCCGGTTGGACGTAGCCCATATTCCTGTTTTACAGGTGAGGTAACTGAGGCACAGAGAAGTTAAGTGAGTTGCCCAAAGTCACAACACAGAGAAGTGGTGGAGTGCGGTTTAGAACTCAGGTCCTTCTGACTCCCAGGCTCTCCTCAGTTTTCTTGTCCGTAAAATGGGGATTCAGTACATGTCCTCCTTCCCCATTAGACTGTAAGCCCCAGGAGGGACAGGCACTATGTCCAACATGATTAACTTGTATTTATTATCTGGTATTTATTTATATCAATGTCTGTCTCCCCGCTCTCAACTGTAAGCTCATTGTTGGCAGAGAATGTGTCTACCAACTCTGTTATATTGTACTCTCCCAAGCACTTAGCATAGTGCTCTGCACACAGTAAGCACTCAATAAGTAATAATAATAATAATCATAATGATGGCATTTATTAAGCACTTACTATGTACAAAGCACTGGGAAGGATACAAGGTGATCAGGTTGTCCCACGAGGGGCTCACAGCCTTAATCCCCATTTGACAGATGAGGTAACTGAGGCACAGAGAAGTTAAGTGACTTGCCCAAAGTCACACAGCTGACAATTGGTGGAGCCGGAATTTGAACCCATGACCTCTGACTCCAAAGCCCAGGCTCTTTGCACTGAGCCACGCTGCTTCTCAATACGTATGACCAATTGATCTACCCCAGTGCTTAGAATAGTGCTTTGCACATAGTAAGTGCTTAACAAATACAATAAAAAAACTGTGACTTTAAATTGCTTATTCTGCCCTTTCTGTTTACATGTGTTCCCTTTCACTTCATTGTACAGCAGTTGGTTGCTATCATCCATTATTTCACATATTATCCCAAGTAAAACTGTGTTATTGTGAGCATTGCCTGGATAATGACCAATGCATTAATAACAGTCTGAAGTCATGGGGTTGCTCCCTGAACTTTTCCTGAAAATGTCATTCCATGATGATTGTATCTCCAGGGCAGCATTATTCATTCAGTCAGTCAGTCGTATTTATTGAGTGCTTACTGTGTGCAGAGCACTGTACTAAGCAATTTGGGAAGTACAAGTCGGCAACGTATAGAGACGGTCCCTACCCAACAACGGGCTCACAGTCTAGAAGGGGGAGACAGACAACAAAACAAAACATGTAGACAGGTGTCAAAATTGTCAGAACAAATAGAATTAAAGATATATGCACATCATTAACAAAATAAATGGAATGGTAAATATGTACATGTAAAATAAATAGAGTAATAAATCTTTACAAATATATATATACAAGTGCTGTGGGGAGGGGAAGGAGGTAGGGCGGGAGGGATGGGGAGGAGGAGAGGAAAAAGGGGGCTCAGTCTGGGAAGGCCTCCCGGAGGAGGTGAGCTCTCAGTAGGGCTTTGAAGGGAGGAAGAGAGTGAGCTTGGTGGACGTGTGGAGGGAGGGCATTCCGGGCCAGGGGGAGGACGTGGGCCGGGGGCCGACGGCGGGATGGGCGAGAACGAGGCCCGGTGAGGAGGTGAGCGGCGGCAGAGGAGCGGAGGGTGCGGGCTGGGCTGGAGAAGGAGAGAAGAGAGGTAAGGTAGGAGGGGACGAGGGGATGGACAGCCTTGAAGCCGAGAGTGAGGAGGTTTTGCTTGATGCGTAGGTTGACAGGCAGCCACTGGAGATTTTTGAGGAGCATAACAGTGCTTTGCACATAGTAAGTGCTTAGTAAATGCTATTATTATTATTATTATTAACCTCTATCAACATCAGAACGTAATAAGTGCCTATTGCTGGCAGATCATTTTTTTTAGATGCGGGGGAATATGGAAGGTTCTGTCCCTTAAGGAGTTCACAATCTAATGGCAGAGAGAAGCAAAACCTAATTTATATATGCAGGGAATACTTCAGAATACAAGCACCTGGCACAATGTGCAGCTGAGAATGTGCCTGCTAACTCTGTTATACCATATTCTCCCAAACACTTAGTGGATAGAGCACTGGCCTGGGGGTCAGAAGGACATGGGTTCTAATCCCACCTCTGCCACTTGTCAGCCGTGTGACCTTGAGCAAGTCACTTCACTTCTCTGTGCCTCAGTTACCCCATCGGTAAAATGGGGATTGAGACCGTGAACCCCACATGGGACTGGGACCGGGTTCAACCCAGTTTGCTCGTATCCACCCCAGCGCTTATAGTTTGCTCATATCTACCCCAGCGCTTAGTACAGTGCCTGGCACATAGTAAGTGCTTAGCAGATCCCACAGTTATATTATTATTAAACTGCTATGCCTGCAATAAGCACTCGATAAATGATGATGATAATGTGTGATATACCGTTTGCTGAAGTACTCCAGAGTATGTAGGTTTCAACTCGGATGTTACATTCAGTCACTGCAGTTAAGTCATTCCTCCCAACTCCTTCCCTGCTCATCCTTGGCCCCCATACCATCACTTCCCATTATCTGGTGTATGGCTCTGTTTCCCTGCTCCAGATTCATTCATTCATTCATTCAATCGTATTTATTGAGCGCTTACTGTGTGCAGAGCAGTGTACTAAGCGCTTGGGAAGTACAAGTTGGCAGCATATAGAGACGGTCCCTTGTGGATTGAGGTGGAAGGTAGGGGAGGGAGATGGCCGTGGTTTCTGGGGGCATTGCTTCCCCACATACTTTCCCAGTCTCTGTCCCCACAATTTCCACTGGGGTTGGGAGGTGGGGGTTGAGGCCAGCAGATGGGAATTAATGGTATTCATTGAGCACTTATTATAATAATAATAATAATCATGATGGCATTTATCAAGCGCTTACTATGTGCAAAACACTGTTCTAAGTGCTGGGGAGGTTACAGGGTGATCAGGTTGTCCCATGGGGGGCTCACAATCTTAATCCCCGTTTTACAGATGAGGCAACTGCGGCACAGAGATGTTAAGTGACTTGCCCAAAGTCACCCAGCTGACAATTGGCGGAGCCGGGATTTGAACCGAGGACCCCTGACTCCAAAGCCCATGGTCTTTCTACTGAGCCATGCTGCTTCTACAGAACACTGTACTAAGCACTTGGGAGAGTACAATACAACAGAGTTAACAGATATGATTCTTACCCACAACAAGCTTACAGTCTAGAGGGGAAGACAGACTTTAATATGAATAAATAATTTAAAATATATAATTGAAACATCTGTGCATAGTGCAGTGAGGTTGAGGATTGTGCGAATATCAAATGCCCCTAGGTCACAGATGATGCAGAAGGGAGAGGGAACCTGGGAAAAGAGGGCTTAATTGGGGAAGGCCTCTTGGAGGAGATTGCACTGAAATAATGCTTTGAAGGTGGGGAGAACGGCAGTCTGGTGTATATGGAGGGAGTTTCAGGCTAGGGGGATGACGTGGGATAGGGGTTGGTGGCGAGATAGATGAGATTGGGGCACAGTGAGTAAGCTGGTGCAAGAGGAGCGAAGTATGAGGGCTGGATGACTTGAGCTGTCTGAGTGTTTTAGAGTCAATGATAAGGAGTTTCTGTTTGATGTGGTGATGGATAGGCAGTCATTGGAGGGAGATATGGACTGAATTTTTTTTAGAAAAATAGTCTGTGCAGTGAAGTGAAGTATTGACTGGAGTGAGGAGAGACAGGAGGCAGGGACGTCGGTGAGGCGGCAGGTGCTTTAATTCTCTTTGTTCTGACGACTTGACACCTGTCCACATGTTTTGTTTTGTTGTCTGTCTCCCCCTTCTAGACTGTGAGCCCCTTGTTTGTAAGGGACTGTCTCTATATGCTGCCAACTTGTACTTCCCAAGAAATTAGTACAGTGCTCTGCACACAGTAAGCGCACAATAAATACGATTGAATGAGTGAATGCATTAATCAAGGCGGGGTAAGATGAGTACTTGGATCTGCTTGGTAATAATAATAATAATGGCATTTGTTAAGCGCTTACTATGTGCGAAGCATCATCATCATCAATCGTATTTATTGAGCGCTTACTGTGTGCAGAGCACTGTACTAAGCGCTTGGGAAGTACAAATTGGCAACATATAGAGACAGTCCCTACCCAACAGTGGGCTCACAGTCTAAAAGGGGGAGACAGAGAACAAAACCAAACACACTAACAAAATAAAATGAGTAGAATAGATATGTACAAATAAAATAAATAAATAAATAGAGTAATAAATATGTACAAACATATATACGGGTGCTGTGGGGAAGGGAAGGAGGTAAGATGGGGGGATGGAGAGGGGGACGAGGGGGAGAGGAAGGAAGGGGCTCAGTCTGGGAAGGCCTCCTGGAGGAGGTGAGCTCTCAGCAGGGCCTTGAAGGGAGGAAGAGAGCTAGCTTGGCGGATGGGCAGAGGGAGGGCATTCCAGGCCCGGGGGAGGACGTGGGCCAGGGGTCGATGGCGGGACAGGCGAGAGCGAGGTACGGTGAGGAGATTAGCGGCAGAGGAGAGGAGGGTGCGGGCTGGGCTGGAGAAGGACAGAAGGGAGGTGAGGGAGGAGGGGGCGAGGTGATGGACAGCCTTGAAGCCAAGGGTGAGGAGTTTCTGCCTGATGCGCAGATTGATTGGTAGCCACTGGAGATTTTTGAGGAGGGGAGTGATATGCCCAGAGATATGTCCAGAGCGTTTCTGGACAAAGATAATCCGGGCAGCAGCATGAAGTATGGATTGAAGTGGAGAGAGACACGAGGATGGGAGATCAGAGAGAAGGCTGATGCAGTAGTCCAGACGGGATAGGATGAGAGCGTGAATGAGCAGGGTAGCGGTTGGGATGGAGAGGAAAGGGCGGATCTTGGCAATGTTGTGGAGCTGAGACCGGCAGGTTTTGGTCATGGCTTGGATGTGAGGGGTGAATGAGAGAGCGGAGTCGAGGATGACACCAAGGTTGCGGGCTTGTGAGACGGGAAGGATGGTAGTGCCGTCAACAGAGATGGGAAAGTCAGGGAGAGGGCAAGGTTTGGGAGGGAAGACAAGGAGTTCAGTCTTCGACATGTTGAGCTTTAGGTGGCGGGCAGACATCCAGATGGAGATGTCCTGAAGGCAGGAGGAGATGCGAGCCTGGAGAGAGGGGGAGCGAGCAGGGGCAGAGATGTAGATCTGGGTGTCATCAGCGTAGAGATGATAGTTGAAGCCGTGGGAGCGAATGAGGTCACCAAGGGAGTGCGTGTAGATCGAGAACAGAAGCACTGTTCTAAACGCTTGGGGGATACAAGGTGATCAGGTTGTACCATGGGGAGCTCACAGTCTTAATCCCCATTTTACAGATGAGGGAATTTAGGCCCAGAGAAGTGAAATGATTTGCCCAAGGTCACCCAGCCGGCAAGCGGTGGAGCTGGGATTTGAACCCATGACCTCTGACTCCAAAGCCTGTGCTCTTTTTTCCACTGAGCCACGCTGCTTTCCCATCACCCCCCTTCCTCCCTCTGCCCTACCCCCTTCCCCTCCCCACAGCACTTGTATATATTTGTACATATTTATTACCCTATTTTATTTGTACGTATTACAAGGTGATCAGGTTGTCCCACGGGGGGCTCCCAGTCTTCATCCCCATTTTACAGATGAGGTAACTGAGGCACAGAGAAGTTAAGTGATTTGCCCAAAGTCACACAGCTGTTCTAGGGTGGTATCTTACAGCTGTAATAATAATAATAATAGTAATAATAATAATAATAATAATGGTGGCATTTGTTAAGCGCTTACTATGTGCCAAGCACTATTCTAAGCTGTAGAAAGTGAGAGAGTGAAGGGGAGAGATTTCAGGGACAGAGGCTACTACAGGAAATAGAACCCAGGAATCCTGACATTCAGGTTTATGTGAAGTAACATGTGAGGCTCAGAGCAACATTCTTTGGAGGTGCTCAGAGGGGTGGAAATTTTGAGTTGGTATTTATTAAGCACTTACTATGTATCAGGCCCTGTACTAAGCGCTGGGGTGGCAGCGTGACTCAATGGAAAGAGCCTGCGCTTGGGAGTCAGAGGTCATGGGTTCACCCTCCGGCTCTGCCAATTGTCAGCTGTGTGACTTTGGACAAGTTACTTAACTTCTCTGTGCCTCAGTTACCCCATCAGTAAAATGGGGATTAAGACTGTGAGCCCCATGTGGGACAACCGGATCACCTTGTAACCTCCCCAGTGCTTAGAATAATGCTTTGCACATAGTAAGCACTTAATAAATGTCATTATCATTATTATTATTATTATAATCCTGGCTCCGCCACTTGTCAGCTGTGTGACTTTGGGCAAACCACTTAACTTCCCTGTGCCTCAGTTACCTCAACTGGAAAATGGGGATTAAGACTGTGAGCCCCACATGGGACAACCTGATTACTCCAGCACTTAGAACAATGCTTGGCACATAGTAAGCGCTTAACAAATGCCATCATCATTAGTGTTGTTATTGTTATACAAGCAAATCTGGCTGCACACAGTCCCTGTCATTCATTCATTTATCCATTCATTCAATAGTATTTATTGAGCGCTTACTCCTCCACCAATTGTCGGCTGTGTGACTTTGGGCAAGTCACTTTGCTTCTCTGTGCCTCAGTTACCTCATCTGTAAAATGGGGATTAAGACTGTGAGCCCCATGTGGGACAACAGAATCACCTTGTAACCTCCCCAGCGCTTAGAACAGTGCTTGGCACATTGTAAGCGCTTAATAAATGCCATCGTTATTATTATTATTATTATTATTACTGTATGCAGAGCACTGTACTATCCACTGTCCCATGTGGGGCTCACAGTCTCAATCCCCCTTTTACAGATGAGGTAACGGAGGCACAGAGTTGCCAAGTGACTTGCCCGAAGTCACACAGCAAACAAGGGCGGAGCCAGGATTAGATCGAGTGAGTCTGCCACAGGTGCTTTTTGAGAAAAAGGGGCATTCATCCAATCTTATTTATTGAGCGTTTACCGTACGCGGAGCACTATACGAAGTGCTTGGAAAGTACAGTTTCAGCAGAGAAGGCAACTGTTCAACTGAAACTGGACCAATTCTCCATCAGAGTCGAAAACCCCCTAAACAGTCAGCCTGACGAGCAGCCTCCTGCAAAGACGTTTAATCGTATCACAACTTCTCAACTTGGTACCGTTGCGATGCATTTTGAATGACTTTAGCGGCGCTTAAACCACAGTGCAGTGGTGTTGGATGTTACAGTATGTGGTAGCCATCGAAGTTTAGCCCCACACCCTCATCTCACTGGTGGGACACGTGACAATGTGTGACCGCAACGTTGCCCAAATGATTGCTGTGTGGAGAGTGGGGACTGGGAAATGGAAAGCAAGGAAGGCAGAGGAGCTGCTTTAAGGAAAAATAAGACAGAGTCTCATTCGGTGCTTCATCTCAGCGGAAAATTGGGAGTCATTTTGCTGAGGGCGTGTCATGTTACTAACAAGAAAGAAATGGCATAGCCTAGTGGAAAGAGCCCGAGCCTCGGAGTCAAAGGACCTGAGCTCTAATCCTGGCTCTGCCACTTGCCAGCTGTGTGACCTTGGGCAAATTACTTGATAATTTGAATAATAATGATGAGATTTGTTAAGCGCTTACTATGTGCCGAGCACCGTTCTAAGCGCTGGGGTAGATAACAGGGTAATCAGGTTGTCCCACATGGGTTTCGCACTTCTAATCGGCATTTTACAGATAAGGTAACTTAGGCACAGAGAAGTTAACTGATTTGCCCAGGGACACAGCAGACAAGTGGCAGAGGCGGAATTAGAACCCACGTCCTCTGACTCCCAAGGCCGCATTCTTTCCACTAGGCCATGCTGCTTCTCTAAGGTATTTGTTAAGTGCTTACCATGTGCCAAGCACTGTTCTAAGCACTGGGGGAGATACAAGGTTATCAGGTTATCCCACATGGGGCTCACAGTCTTAACCCCCATTATCCAGATGAGGTAACTGAGGCACAGAGAAGTTAAGCGACTTACCCGAAGTCACACAGCTGACTAGTGGCGGAGCCAGGATTAGAACCCACGACCTGTGACCCCCAAGCCCGGGCTCTTTGCACTAAGCCACGCTGCTTCTCTAACTGTTCTGTGGCTCAGTTTCCCCATCTATGAAATGGAGATTCAAGTGCTTCGCACATAGTAAGCACTTAACAAATGCCATCATCATTATTATTATTATTACCTCTTCTTTCTCCTTCTTAGACCGTGAGCTCCATGTAGGATAGAGAATGGGTCCAACCTGATTGTCTTGTATCTACCCCAGCACTTAGTACAGTGCTTAGCACATAGTAAGTGATTAACAAATACTGTCATTCTTATTATTATTATTAAGATAGAAGACAAGGAGCCAGAAGAGAGTGAGTGGTTGAAGATGGCAATAAGGAAGGGGAATTGGGTGGGAGCAGGTACTTAGGTGATGATAAGGAATGGGGCCCTTGGCATTGGCAGAGAGGTTAAATTTTTAAGAGCAGATGGGAAACCCCTCTTTGAGAGGTAAGAGGGGTGAAGGAGCTGGGGAGAAATGGGAGCGGGAAATCATTGAGAAGGCGAGGAAATCACTTCTGATGGTTTCTATCTTTTCTTTTGAAAGGTAGTCGGGGCAGTCATTGAGGGTTTTAAGAAGGCAGCGTGGAATAAGTGATGGAGTCAGTGAGGAATGTTCATTAATTGAGTACCTATTATATGTACTAAGCTCTAATAGGGAAACAGCGTTGCTTAGTGGAAAGAGCACGGGCTTCGGAGTCAGAGGTCATGGGTTCGAATTCTGGCTCTGCCAATTGTCAGCTGTGTGACTTTGGGCAAGTCACTTCACTTCTCTGTGCCTCAGTTCCCTCATATGTACAATGGGGATGAAGACTGTGAGCCCCCTGTGGGACAACCTGATCGCCTTGTAACCTCCCCAGCGCTTAGAACACTGCTTTGCACATAGTAAACGCTTAATAAATGCCATTATTACGAATAGCACAGGCGGTAGCACAGTAGGACAGTGCCCTCTAGACAATTTGTGCCAAGGACAGAGCTCTGGACCCAAACCAGGAGGCGCTTAATAAAAAGTTGATTGATTATTCTGGGGGATGAGTAGAATCGAAGGTCTTGGAAAAGGAGACAGCAGCATCCTTCAAAGCAATCTTTAAAAGGAGGAAGAGTAGCTTATTTTGTGATAATGTGCAAGATTTGAACTATAAGATCTCTGAGATCTCTTCGCTGAGTGGCCTCAAACTGGTGCGGACCATCAGATATCTCCCGGGATAGAGACCTCCTCACCCCCACCAACTCTTTCCCCCAATGACCTGGCTAACTATTTTACTGAGAAAATTGAAACTCTCAGGCATAAGCTCCCTAAAATCTCCCCTGCTCCTCTCCAGTCCCTTCCTCCTCCTGCCCCCTTTTCAACTTTCCCATCCTTCCCAGAAATATCTCGTGGTGATCTCCTGCCTTGTCTCTAAATCCACTCCCTCCACCTACGCATCCGACCCCATCCCTTCACACGTTATCAAAACACTTGCCCCCTCCTTTCTCCCCTTTCTGACCAGCATCTTCAACTCTTCACTCTCCAATTGTTTCTTCTCCACTGCTTTCAAACTTGCTCATGTTTCCCCTATCTTAAAAAAAACCCTCCCTTGATCCCATGGCTCCCTCCAGTTATCGCCCCATCCCCGTCCTTCCATTTTTCTCCAAACTCCTTGAGCTAGTTGTCTAGACCTGCTGTCTCAATTTCTTCTCCAGTTCTCTCCTTGACCCCTTCCAATCTGGCTTCCATTCCCTTGACTCCCCAGAAACTGCCCTCTCGAAGGTCACAAATGATCCTGTTGCCAAATCTGACGACTTCTACTCCATTTTAATCCCCTCTCAGCTGCTTTCAACACTGTTGACCACCCCCCTTCTCCTGGGAAAACATCATCCAACCTGGGCTTTACTGACACTCCTGGTTCTCCTCCTGTCTCTCTGGCTGCTCATTCTCAGTCTGTCTCGTGGGCTCCTCTTCTACCTCCCCCCCACTATCTGTGGATGTCCCTAGAGGTTCAGTTCTGGGGTCCCCTTCTGTTCTCCACCAACATCCATCCCCTTGGAGAACACATTCACTCTCATGACTTCAGCTACTATCTCTATGTAGATGATTCCCAAATCTACGCCTCCGGCCGTGATCTTTCTCCCTCTCTGTAGCCTTGCTTTTCCTCCTGCCTTAAAGACATCTTTACTTAGATTTTTTTTTTAATGGCATTTATTAAGCGCTTACTATGTTCAAAGCACTGTTCTAAGCACTGGGGAGGTTACAGGGTGATCAGGTTGTCCCACCGGGTGCTCACAGTCTTCATCCCCATTGTACAGATGAGGTCGCTGAGGCCCAGAGAAGTTAAGTGACTTGTCCAAAGTCACCCAGCTGACAATTGGCAGAGCCGGGATTTGAACCAATGACCTCTGACTCCAAAGCCCGTGCTCATTCCACTGAGCCACGATGTTCTGCCATCACCTCAACCATATCCAGTCCCAAATGGAACTCATCTTCCCACCCAAATCCTGTCCTCCTTCTGACCTTTCATTCATTCAGTCCTATTTATTGAGCGCTTACTGTGTGCAGAGCACTGTGCTAAGCGCTTGGGAAGTACACGTTGACTTTCCCATCACGGTAGATGGCACCACCATCCTTTCCGTCTCACAAGCCTGTAACCTTGGCATGATCTTTGATTCCTGTCTCTCATTCAACCTACAGAGTCAGTCCATCACTAGATCCCGTCAGTTCATAGTGGGAGGCTTAGATCTGGTGTCGGGGAAGGGTGGGGTTCTCGTGGGGCCAGTCTAGGTGATAGAAGGTGATGGTAGAAGGCGGCAACAGAGCCCGCTCCTACTGGGTTAAGAGGAGGGAGCGAGGAAGGGGATTGTTTGTGGGGGGGGTGAAGTGAGTGAAATCGGGGCTTCCTTAGGTCCATGGTGTTTAGACTGAACGGATGATCAAACCTTTTCAGTAGCGTCCTTGGATGTTATTATTTCAGGGAGCCTTAAGAAAGTGATGGGGAAGTGAGAGTTAGTGGAGAAAGCCCTCACAGATTCTAGATTATTATTTTTTTAATGTCTGCCATCAAACATTACCTGGCCACAGGAAGGGGCAACACCCAAGCTTTCCCCTTTCCCCCTCAAATTGACGGGCTTCTCCTGGCTCCTCCTCCTCTCCCAGATTGCCAAGACATATTGCTGCAGGCAAAGACGGCTGCCCTGCTGTGTAGGCATAGATCCTTGAGGCTCTTGGGAGAGTATAGTAATAATAATAATAATAATAATTCATTCAGTCGTATTTATTGAGCGCTTACTGTGTGCATAATGATGGTATTTGTTAAGTGCTTACTATGTGTGAAGCACCTGTTCTAAGCGCTGGAGGGGGGATACAAGGTAATCAGGTTGTCCCACGGGGGCACACAGGCTTCATCCCCATTTGACAGGTGAGGGAACTGAGGCCCAGAGAAGTGAAGTGACTCGCCCAAAGTCACACAGCTGACAAGGGGCGGAGCCAGGATTTGAACCCCTGACCTCTTACTCCAAAGCCCGGGCTCTTTCCACTGAGCCACGCTGCTTCTCAGTACAACAGAGTTGTCAGACAAATTCTCTACCCTGGGAAGCAGCATGGCATAGTGGTTAGAGCACAGGCCTGGAGTCAGAAGGTCATGGGTTCTAAGCCTGACTCCCTCCCTTGTCTGCTGTGTGACCTCAGGCAAGTCGCTTAACTTCTCTGTGCTTCAGTGACCTCATCTGTGAAATGGGGATTGAGACTGCGAGCCCCACGTGGGACAGGGACTGTGTCCAACTCAATTTGCTTGTATCCACTTCAGCACTTAGTACAGTGCCTGGCACATAGTAAGTGCTTAACAAATACCGTAATTATTATTATTACCCTGATTGGGCAGATTTTCCCATGGTGTCCCCATCAATCAGTGAATCAGTGGTATTTGTTGCACATTTACTCTGCGCAGAGCATTGTGAGAGTACATTAGGGTAAGTAGTCATGATCCCTGTCCTCAAGAACCTAAACATCTGGTTAAAGGTATAGGTAAAGGAAGTATCACAGAATAAATTTTTATACCTAAGGACTGTGGGGGTTGGGGTGAGTACTTTAAGTGCTTGTGTGTAAAAATAATAATAATAATGGCATTTATTAAGCACTTACTATGTGCAAAGCACTGTTCTTAGCACTGGGGAGGTTACAAGGTGATCAGGTTGTCCCACAGGGGGCTCACAGTCTCAGTCCCCATTTGACAGATGAGGTAACTGAGGCCCAGAGAAGTGAAGTGACTTGCCCAAAGTCACCCACCAGACAAGTGGCGGAGCCGGGATTTGAACCCGTGACCTCTGACTCCAAAGCCCGGGCTCTTTCCACTGAGCCACGCTGCTTCTCTAAGATTCATGCACTTAGGTGATGCACTGGGGAGGGAAAGAGAATTGGGGACATAGTATCGCTGAATTTAAACATGGCCAGGCTAGAATTCAGCAGGTTTCTGTCTGATGTTCACAAACCCCCTTTAAATTGTCCTGACTCTGAGGAAACTGGAATTTTACTAGCCAGCAAATATTGCTAAGCACACACACACACATACACACACCTGAAATGTGAGATTTTTGTCAAATGTGAGAGTGTCAAGAAACAAGGGAGAGTTTCAGATTTCCATTTTATACAATGACTCTGTAAGCTTTCATGTACAATTCTTGGTGGCCAGTTTGCTGTATTTCACTGGTCAGGAGCCTAGGGATGTTATCAACCTTAGCAATAATAATAATAATAATGGCATTTATTAAGCACTTACTATGTACAAAGCACTGTTCGAAGCACTGGGGAGGTTACAAGGTGATCAGGTTGTCAACGGGGGGTTCACAGTCTTAATCCCCATTTTCCAGATGAGGGAACTGAGGCACAGAGAAGTGAAGTGACTTGCCCAAAGTCACCCAGCTGACAAGTGGCGGAGCCGGGACTTGAACCCATGGCCTCTGACTCCAGAGCCCGGGCTCTTCCTAGGGAGCCATGCTGCTTCTCTTGAAAGTAGCAAAAGCCAATAAATGGCAGACTGCACTGCTGAGGTGGTTTGTGGACTCGCATATTTCAGAGGGTGGCACAGTGGCACGGCCACATTCCAGGAAAGGAATGCACTCCGGGTGCACCCTTATAGAAGGAGGCATCCACTTTGGAAAATTCAGGAAAGTACCCAACCAATTTGTGCTTGCACAGCTGCGGAAAGCAGAAAAGATTTGAATCGCTCCGTTTTAGTAGCCTCCTCTTTCTTCTATTTTTCCAAATTGAAAAGGCTTTGCTTTTGCCTGTTTTCTACCAGATGCTTTCTCTGTCATTTGGTTATGGTTAAGTTGTCATTTTATGGGTAGACCTGTGGTTTGGTTTTTTTTTTTGAACATATGTAAAGAATGTGTCTTTTTCTTAAGAATGTGGTCAGGATGAGGAAGTGGAATTGGGACCTCTGGATTCAAGTTCACGCCTATGGACTCTTGGGAACTGATGGAGTTCCTCAACCCCTTGCTACAGAGCTAAGCAATGGGCGGACAATATTGGGTTCTGGTTTTCTTCTTGGAGGAACCTGAACAAGGGGATTGTGCACAAATCCAGGACTTGGACGGGGATCATTTTGGCTTGGCCCAAACCCAAAAGAGTTTACCAGAACTTCAGACAGGAATATGGAGATCTGATGGTCACTTAACTTCCCTCTTTCACCTCCCTCCTTAGCCCAGCTGGACCACCTAGCAATGTGTAAAACACTGTGCCAAAGCACTGGAGTGGCTACAAGATAAACCAGACAGTCCGTGAACCACGCAGAGTTCACCCTCTGAGAGGTAGAGAGAGCCGGTATCTTATCTCATTTGGCAGAGGAGGAAACTAAGGCCAGTGGAGGTTAAATGACTTGTCCCAGGTCACGCAGCAGCAGAGCTGGGATTAGAACAGTTTTCCAATTCTCAGATCAGGGCTTTTTCTACTAGGCTATGTTTTGAGGGCCCTTAGAATGGGAAGGTCCATTGGGGCCTATCTGGGGTCTCTCCTTGTGCTGAGAGAGGTGGCTAGATGTTTCCCATCATTTAATCTGTTCAAAAATTGCCCATTCCACAATGCTACTTCAATACCACTTCCCCAAGGAACAAAGAGTTGAAATTTTGCTGGTTTTTCCATTTTTTTTAAGTACTTTTCTGGAAGGAGCAACGGTATGTACTGTGCTTTCAGTTTTGTAAATTTGAGCAGCCTGTACTTTGAGGAGAAGTTTGCTTTTGTAACAGGACATGATATAATCCCCACAATTTACTAGAAGGAATCGTGGTGCGCGGTCATAGTTGACAGGTACTTGTTAAATGCTTCCTATGTGCGAAGCACTGTTCTAAGCACTGGGGAAGTTACAAGGGGGGCACAGGGGTGATCAGGTTGTCCCACAGTATTTAATAGAGTTAGACCAGCAGCTTCTGAAGAAGAAGAAAGAGAAACCCTAATACTCTTAAGGGCTAAAGTGAAAACGAGCTACATGAAATTCTGTTTCCCAAGTCTTTCTACCCGGGGGTCCTGCTCTTCTCAGCCTATCGCACTATGAGAGAGCACAGAAGAACCTGGTAGAGAAGCAGCATGGCTCAGTGGAAAGAGCACGGGTTTGGAGTCAGAGGTCATGGGTTCAAATCCCAGCTCTACCAATTGTCAGCTGGGTGACTTTGGGCAAGTCACTTCACTTCTCTGCGCCTCAGTTACCTCACCTGTAAAATGGGGATTAAGACTGTGAACCCCCTGTGGGACAACCTGATCACCTTGTAACCTCCCCAGCGCTTAGAACAGTGCTTTGCACATAGTAAGTGCTTCATAAGTGCCATTATTATTGTTATGATGATGATGATAATTGTCCTGGTACAATTTCAGCCAACACAATTGACACCTCCCCTTTCCGTTTCCCACTTCTTGAGATACTCAGGGATTCCTTCCTCAGCCCCCGCATCATCCTGCTAACGTACACCTTTGCTTCTCCCCTAAACGAAAGTAGGTTTTTGTGCAAAAATGAGTTTAGCTGTAAGTGTTGATTCCCACTTGCCTGTTGAATGTCACAGGCATTGGGGAAAACCCAAGAAAATAGGAGAGGATGAGTTGGATTGGATAGAAAAGGGAGATAAAGAAGAATAGCTTGCTCTCTCCCTCCTTCCCCTCCCCCCCATCCACCCCTCAACTCACCTTCCCTAGGACAATTCTAGGGGCCTCCAGAAAGGCAACCCAAAGGGAGGAGTGGAAAAATTCCTCCCCTTCCCAGCTCATCAGACCCTTGCCTCCTAGAGAAGCAGCGTGGCACAATGGAAAGAGCACGGGCTTGGGAGTCAGAGGTCGTGGGTTCTAATCCCGGCTCCGCTGCTTGTCAGCTGTGTGACTTTGGACAAGTCACTCAACTTCTCTGTGCCTCAGTTCCCTCATCTGTAAAATGGGGATGAAGACTGTGAGCCCCACGTGGGACAACCAGATCACCTTGTAACCTCCCCAGCGCTTAGAACAGTGCTTCGCACATAGTAAGTGCTTAACAAATACTATTATTATTATTATTGTTATTATTATTTCTGCAACTAATGGTCTGAGCTATGATTCATTCATTCATTCAGTCGTATTTATTGAGCGCTTACTGTGTGCAGAGCACTGTACTAGATAACCTGAAATCTTGTTGCTCCTGTAGTATTTATCATCCTCCATGTCCTTGATGGTGTTTTTTTTATCTTGTTACCAACTCCTTTACCCTGAATATTCTTAGATTATGAGAATCTAATTTGCACACAGTAAGCGCTCAATAAATACGATTGAATGAATGAATGAATGAGCCCATTGGGGGTCAGGGACTGTGACTGTATCTCATCCATGTACTTCTTTCCCAGCAGTAAGTTCAGTTCTTTGTGCAAAGTAGGGGTCTACTACTTCTATTTCCCAACCCACACCATTCAGTATTAATGTTTTTTGAGTGCTTCCTGAGTGCAGAGCATTGTTTTAGGAAATTGGATGTATAGAATGAAAGTTGGACCTAATCCCTGTCCTTCAGGAGCTCAAAACTTAATGGGAGAGACCCAGATAGTAGTAATAAAATGGCAACAACAGCAAAAACAGATACATCTAATAAAAATGAAGAGGCCAAAAATGACTATTATCAAGTGTCATTGAGTTGTTTCTGATTCATAGTGACTCGGTGGGTATATTTTCTCCAGACTGTCCTACCTTCTGCCATAATCTGTGACCTTTCTATCGGTTCTTCCGCTATTGTTGTTATGGTCTCTGTCCATCTAGCTGCCAGTCTGCTGCTTCTTTTTTTTAATGGCATTTACTAAGCGCTTACTATGTGCAAAGCACCCCCTTTTAGACTGTGAGCCCACTGTTGGGTAGGGACTGTCTCTATATGTTGCCAACTAATACTTCCCAAGCGCTTACTACAGTGCTCTGCACACAGTAAGCGCTCAATAAATACGATTGATTGATTGATTGTTCTAAGCACTGGGGAGGTTACAAGGTGATCAGGTTGTCCCACAGGGGGCACACAGTCTTCATCCCCATTTTACAAATGAGGGAACTGAGGCCCAGAGAAGTTAAGTGACTTGCCCAAAGTTACACAGCTGACAGTTGGCGGAGCTGGGATTTGAACCCATGACCTCTGACTCCCAAGCCCAGGCTCTTTTTCCACTGAGCCATGCTGCTTCTTTTGCATGCTTTCCCTGGACTTTCCGAGCATTAGTGTTTTCTCCAGAGAATTAGTCCTCCTGATTATGTGTCCAAAATATGTTAATCTAAATTGAGTCATTTGACCTTCCAAAGACTACTTAGGCTTAATTTAAAAAAAATGACTAAACAAATAAAATACTGAGAAGACTGAAAAGTTTTCTGAAAGACTGAGAAGTGTTAAGGGGATTGATGGAGGGATGTTGGGGATTGTTTGGGTACTGCCTCGTAGAAGAGGTGGTTTTGGGGATAGGATTTGAAGGTGGGGAAGGACTTGGTTTAGTGGATTTGAGGGAGAAGGGAGTTTCTTGGAGGGGGAAAAGTGCAGGCGGTGAATTGGAGAGTGGAAAGCGGAGGACATTGGGGTGGAGTGGGAGAAGAGTAGGCCAGCAGGGAGAAAGCTGATGAGAACCCTAAAGGCAACGCTTAGATATTTCTGTTTTATGAAGAGAGAAACACGTGGCCATTCGGAGGTTTCTGAGGAAGGGAGTGAGGCATTTTGAATGACACTGGAGGAAGATGATCCTGGCAGCAGAGTAGAAGACAGAGAACACTTTCGTATCCCTGTTCCTCGTTAATCCTCACAGCATCCCTGGAGGGTGGTGAGAACAGATGTGTAACTTGCTGTGGGCAGGCAGCGGGTCAGTGACAGAGCTGAGATTCAAATCCAGTTCTCTCGACTGCAGTTTGTCTCACGACCCGGACTGTTTAAAATTTATTATTGTCTGAAGGCTAGTTGTTTTTCTGGGCACAGGGCTTACTACACATTATGTTTAAAAAAAGTTCCATATATTAAACTTGTCTTGTTGACTTTACTTAAATGGTCGTTTGAGAGGTCTAGTCTTTGTTATTTTTTCACTTGATCAGTCATTCATCCAGTTGTATTTATTTAGTGCTTACTGTGTGCAAAGCACTGTACTAAGCGCTTGGAAGAGTACAATATAGCAATAAACAGACACATTCACTGCTCACAACAAGCTTACAGTCTAGTCAGTTGATGTTACCTCCCCCTTCTCAAGACTGTAAATTCCTTGAAAACCGGGTCGTGAATACTAACTGAATTGTACCCTTCCAAGCGCTTAGTCTAGTTGCTGTAAAATCAATGTCCCTATTGATGAATTGATTGCTGTACTAATTGTCTAATGGCCTTGGCTCAGTGGAAAGAGCCCGGGGTTGGGAGTCAGAGGTCATGGGTTCAAATCCCGGCTCTGCCACATGTCTGCTGTATGACCTTGGGCAAGCCACTTAACTTCTCTGAGTTACCTCATCTGTAAAATGGGGATGACGGCTGTGAGCCCCCGTGGGACAACCTGATCACCTTGTATCCCCCCAGCGCTTAGAACAGTGCTTTGCACATAGTAAGCGCTTAACAAATGCCATCATTATTATTATTATTACCTCCCCCACTCAAGATTGTAAATTCCTTGAAAACCGGGATCGTGAATAACTAACTGAATTGTACCCTTCCAAGCGCTTAGTCTAGTTGCTGTGAAATCAGTATCCCTATTGATGAATTGATTGCTGTACTAATCGTCTAATGGCCTTGATTTAGGTTTAATATCAATAGAGCGCACTAGGGAAAAGCAGAAAGATAGGAAAAATCTTAATAAGGGATTTACTTTAAGATTAGCGTCCCTGTTGGGAAATAGTAACTGTTGAATCAAGAGGGTTCCGTCTCTGCTAATTTTGCTTCTCAACCATCACTCCCCATCTCCTGTCCAAAAATGGAGGCATGAAAATAGGGTATAAAAAGGACAGTCTATGTTCTGGGAGTCACAAGGGTCTTTAGAGAACCCCACCTAGGAATTTGATCCGCTTTATGTGGATCACGGAAGCAGTGTGGCTCGGTGGAAAGAGCCCGGGCTTTGGAGTCAGAGGTCACAGGTTCAAATCCCAGCTCCGCCAATTGTCAGCTGTGTGACTTTGGGCAAGTCACTTCACTTCTCTGTGCTTCAGTTACCTCATCTGTTAAATGGGGATTAAGACTGAGCCCCACGTGGGACAACCTGATCACCTTGTATCCCCCCAGTGCTTAGAACAGTGCTTTTGCACATAGTAAGCGCTTAACAAATACCATCATCATTATTATTATTATTATTTATGGGCCCGGGACATTTTAGCACAATTATTTTGAAGGTCTGATTCTGCGCCAGTTCCCTTTGAACAGATTCACTGATCTCAGCAGCGATGTCTATTTCCTCTTGGGTGAGGTCCACTGCCAGCTCTCCTTTTTCTCCTCCTCCCAGGCCAAGCTATTTCTAGTAAATCAGTTTATCAAAGATATTTATTGGATGCTTATGCTACTCAGCGCTTGAGAGAATACAGAATGTGGGACCCACGCTTTCCACCCTCGGGCACTTACACTCTACTGGGGGAGAGGAACAGCCATGCATTTTTTAGAGACAGAGGGAGCAGGAGACAGAACAGATTTATACAGGAAGTCATAAAAGTATGCCTTGATGAAATGCCTGAATAACTGGCTCAAGCAGTTTTAGGTAACGGCTGAACCAGTGCCTCAGCCAGCGAGGGAGCGGAGGGGACGGGGAATTTAAGCGTCTGCAACGAGGGCACAGCTGCTCCCAGAAATTAGCAAGCTTCGGAGCTCCCTTAGTCCAGGGACTGAGCGAGGGAAGATGGGGTCATTCCAAAGCCACATATGGCACACCGGGACTCCTTCAAATAAAGAGTCCATTTTTAGGATCGCTCTCTGGGTTGTTAACCCTCCTCTTTCAAAGCGGCTGTGCCGAGGTGGCACCTAGCAGCAGGTGTACCCATGGGCCATAGGTTTAAAGGATCTCGGCTGTGAGAGTGAGGACATGAATCAGTTTTTCTTCTCCAGGCATAGTTTTTGCTTCCCTCACCGATCAATCAATCAATCAATCGTATTTATTGAGCGCTTACTGTGTGCAGAGCACTGTACTAAGCGCTTGGGAAGTACAAATTGGCAGCACATAGAGACGGTCCCTACCCAACAGTGGGCTCACCATGCAAGCAAAAGCCACAGGGCACCCTCCCTGCCACCAGTGGTTGAAGTGAAGGAACTGGAGACTTTCTGTGCCTATTCAGAACCCCAAATTTGGATTTTGTTCTCGCCGCTGCTGTTTTTCTGAGTTTGGTTTCTTTTCTCCTGTCTTTTGCTATTCCCTTGGATTTTGCGAGAAAGCAGACAAGACTTCCTCAGCCCTACATATGAATAATAACAATAATAATGATGGCATTTATTAAGCACTTACTGTTCTAAGTGCTGGGAGAGGTTACAAGGTAATCAGGTTGTCCCACGGGGGGCTCACAGTCTTCAGCCCCATTTTTCAGATGAGGGAACTGAGGCCCAGAGAAGTTAAGTGACTTGCCCAAAGTCACACAGCGGACAAGTGGCGGAGCCGGGATTTGAGCCACTCTGAATATCATAATCAAGGATGGCTTCTGAAATCAGGGAGAGCACAGCGATGGCTGCTATTGGAGTTGTGGAGAGGCTTTACTTTGCGATCACGGGCTGCACAAGTACTCCCTACTGGGTATTTTTCAACATGGGCCCTCAGGCACGGGGGAAACAAGATGTGGGGCTGTGGATTCATTCATTTATTCATTCAATCGTATTTATTGAGTGCTTACTGTGTGCAGAGCACTGTACTAAGCGCTTGGGAAGTACAAGTCGGCGATATATTGAGACGGTCTCTACCCATCAACGGGCTCACCGTCTAGAAGGGGGAGACAGACAACGAAACAAAACGTGTGGCCAGGTGTCAAGTCGTCAGAATAAATAGAAATAAAGCTAGATGCACATCATTAACAAAAGAAATAGAATAGTAAATATGTACAAGTAAAAGAAATAGAGTAATAAATAGCGCCAACCATCACCACAACTGCCAACAACTCAAGTGGATGTCCCGTTGGCAGTTGGGCGGACCTTTCCCCTCTTAACCCTTGAGGTCTGAACAGGGAATAGCCAGGGATTGGAAAAGTGTGGAAGAGATTCTCAGTGTGACCACCCATGGATACAATCTCCCCAGGAGCAGCAGTATCTTTGAGCCGAAGGAAGCCGCTATGAAGTTCTCTGTTAAAATAAATTCCCTAATTAATATTCATGATCAGCTACCATTTAAAGTGGGGGAATTCCTGAGGACCAGCCATTAAGATTTTGGAAGAAGCAATAGCAGTTTCAACGAGATTCGTGAAACAACCAACAGAGTTCAGGTAGGATAGGGTAGTTTATGACAGAGTTGAGATGGCTCAGAAGAGGCAGGGGATGGTTTGGGGGTGGAAGGGGAGTGTGGCAGAGAAGGCAAGTAAGGAGGGTCTGGCCAGAGAGTGATAATTCAGCAGCTGAAGGAGTTAGAAATGATGTAATAATAATAATAATAATAATAATAATAATAATAATAATAGCATTTATTAAGACCTTACTATGTGGAAAGCACTATTCTAAGCGCTGGGCAAGGTAAGCAGGTTGTCCCATGGCGGGCTCACAGTCTTCATCCCCATTTTACAGATGAGGTCACCGAGGCCCAGAGAAGTTAAGTGACTTGCCCAAAGCACCCAGCTGACAAGTGACGGAGCCGGGATTTGAACCCATGACCTCTGAGTCCAAAGCCTGGGCTCTTTCCACTGAGCCACACTGCTTCTCAGGGGGGATTCATTTAATCGTATTTATTGAGCATTTACTGTGCTCACTGTGTGAACTAAACGCTTGGGAAGTACAAGTTGGCAACATATAGAGATGGTCCCTACCCAACAATGGGCTCACAGTCTAGGAGGGGGATGGGATTCAAGGGAGTTAACAAGTTTGTGTGTGCCTGATATGGGGTGGAGCAAGAAGTCAGCAGTTGAGCAGTGGAATAATAATGATAATAATAATTTATGGTATTTGTTGAGCGCTTATTGTGTGCCAGGCACTGTACTAAGCGCTGGGGTGGGTACCAGCAAATTGGGTTAGACACAGTCCCTGTCCCACGTGGGGCTCATAGTCTCAAACCCCATTTTACAGATGAGGTAACTGAGGCACCGAGAAGTGAAGTGACTTGCCCGAGATCACACAGCAGACGGGTGGAAGAGCCAGGATTGGAACTCATGACCTGCAGATTCCCGTGCTCTGTCCACTACACCAATCAATCAATCAATCAATCAATCATATTTATTGAGCTCTTACTGTGTGCAGAGCACTGTACTAAGCGCTTGGGAAGTACAAGTTGGCAACATATAGAGATGGTTCTTACCCAACAGTGGGCTCACAGTCTAAAAGGCTGCTTCTCTATGCTGGAAAGCGGCAGCTTGGAGATAGGTAATAATAATAATAATAACGATGGTATTTGTTAAGTGCCTACTATGTGCAAAGCACTGTCCTAAGCGCTGGAGATCACCACTGTGGGGTTTGGATGAGAATAAGAGTAGGAAGGAAAGCAGGGCATCAAAGTCACACTGAAGTGCCAAGGTCAGACCAGTATGGTGGTAGTGGGTAGCAACTGAAGCTCATTGTGACCAGGGAATGTGTCTGTTCATTGTTGTGTTGTAGTCTCCCAAGTGCTTAATAGATGCTCAATAAGTATGAATGAATCGAGCAAGGGCTTGTGGGTTCAAATCCTGGCTCCGCCAATTGTCAGCTGTGTGACTTTGGGCAAGTCACTTCACTTCTCTGGGCCTCAGTTACCTCATCTGGAAAATGGGGATTAAGACTGTGAGCCTCCCCCGGGACAACCTGATCACCTTGTAACCTCCCCAGTGCTTAGAACAGTGCTTTGCACATAGTAACTGCTTAATAAATGCCATTATTATTATTATTATTACTATTATTTCCCTAAATGCGGGGATTAGGTTCTTGAGGAACTTGGGTTAAGGAAAACTCAAATTGCTTTCTGTCATCATCAAGCGTATTTATTGAGCGCTTACTGTGTGCAGAGCACTGTACTAAGCGCTTGGGAAGTACAAGTTGGCACCATATAAAGACGGTCCCTACCCAACAGTGGGAGTATTCCACCCGGGAGTCTGAGGGCATCAAGCAGCACAAAGCCTCCGCTCTGTTTATTGTGTTTCCAGGACCCCATGCTTCCTGGAAAACACTGAATAGCCTGAACTCGGGCTCTATTAATTTTCTTTTTCTTTTTCTTTCCCACTCTTTCACTGTACGAAACCAGCATTTCCTTTCCTGAATAGCTCCGAATTGCCAATTCATTCATTCAATCCTATTTATTGAGCACTTACTGTGTGCAGAGCACTGTACTAAGCACTTGGGAAGTACAAGTTGGCAACATATAGAGACGGTCCCTACCCAGCAACGGGCTCACAAGAGTGAGTCTTCTCCGCAATAGTTTATAAACTAGATCCAGGCCACAGTGGCTCTGCCACTTGTCTGTTAAGTGACCTTGGGCGAGTCACTTCACTTCTCTGTGGCTCAGTTGGATTAAGACTGTGAGCCTCAGGAGGGACATGATTAATTTGTATCTACCCCATTGCTAGGTACAATGCCTGGCATTAAGAAAAAAATAAAACAAAAAACCAGAAGGGCAGTAAGCAGAATAAACTGTTTCTTTTTTTTTATGCAGTCTTCCACAGGCCTGACCCAATAAAGGGGACTTCTGGGAAACAGCATTCACCTGCTCTGAATTTTCTGGGATTTCATCCTTTCTGGATTTTTAACTTCATCCATCCCGTTCTTTCACTTCCATGTTGTGCCATTTTCTGACCAGAGTGCTTGAGTGAAAGGGAGACCTGTCATCTCTTGGTAAAAAGGATGGCCTCTCTTGTTGCAGTTAGATTGACTAGATGTAGCCTCAGTGTCCCCGAGCTGGGTGAGGGTGAAGACAGGGCCTTGACGCACCCTGTTTTGGAGAGATCTTTGCTCATCTTTCCTCCTTGGATCATTGTTGGGGAGGGAATGGTTTTGCCGTCAGACGGATTTGGGGAAAAGCCCTTCCAAATGTGCCCAGAGGCAGAGAGTCGAATGCTGACCCCTGAAACAACAGCCCTTTAGAGCACCAATTTTCCCATCTGTGTATTCTTTCCCATCATGTAGTTCGGTGTTTGGCTCACAGCAAGCACTTACTAATGATAATAATAATGATGGCATTTATTAAGCGCTTACTATGTGCAAAGCACTGTTCTAAGCGCTGGGAAGGTTACAAGGTGATCAGGTTGTCCCTCGAGGGGCTCACAGTCTTAATCCCCATTTTCCAGATGAGGTAACAGAGGCCCAGAGAAGTTAAGTGGCTCAGTGGAAAGAGCAAGGGCTTTGGAGTCAGAGTTCATGGGTTCAAATCCCGGCTCTGCCGATTGTCAGCTGTGTGACATTGGGCAAGTCACTTAACTTCTCTATGCCTGTTACCTCATCTGTAAAATGGGGATTAAAACTGTGAGCCCCTCGTGGGACAACCTGATCACCTTGTAACCTCCCCAGTGCTTAGAACAGTGCTTTGCACATAGTAAGCGCTTAACAAATACCTTTATTATTATTATTATTATTAAGTGACTTGCCCAAAGTCACACAGCTGGCAATTGGTGGTGCTGGGGTTTGAACCCATGACCTCTGACTCCAAAGCCCAGGCTCTTTTTCTACTGCTCTGGTAGTCCCCTCTCACATTTGCCACCTCGGAAGCAGCCCCTTCTGCGCTGGAATGGGAAAATCTACTATGCTCCATACATATATTTGGAATGTTGGAAGGCCTTTGCTTGTCACTTTTGGATTCTGAACCGGGCCTACACAGCGACGAATAGCCAGAAAACATCTCCTTTGGTCCCCGCTCACGGCTGCACTTACCGTCTTCACTGCAGTTGCTTTTTTCTCCTATTTTTTGTTGTTTCCATCTTTCTCTCTGTATCCATTTGCCTCCCCTCTGTATCACCTTTGTACTTAGATCTGTACCCTTTAAGCACTTGATAGACACCCCACCCTCAGCCCCATCTAACTTAGGTCATACCTATAATGTATTTTAATGCCTGTCTCCCCCTCTTGACTGTAAGTGCCTCGTGGGCAGGGGACATGTCTTCTGACTCTGTTGTCTTATACTCTCCCAAGTGCTTAGTACACTGGTCTGCACAAAGTAACCCCTAAACAAGTACCATCAGCTTGACTGATTTGAACAGAGCATCTCTCTCTATTGTTTTTGTGGCAATCGCTGTTGTTCCATGTTTCACAAGAAATGGTTTCCCCTGTTGTTCTGGGACCACAGACTGCACCATTCATTCATTCATTCAATCGTATTTATTAATGAGCAGAGCACTATACTAAGTGCTTGGGAAGTACAAGTTGGTGACATATAGAGACGGTCCTTACTCAACAACAGGCTCACAGTCTAGAAGGGGGAGACAGGCAACAAAACAAAGATGTGGACAGGTGTCAAGTCGTCAGAACAAATAGAATTAAAGCTAGATGCACATCATTAACAAAATACATAGAATACTAAATATGTACAAGTAAAATAAATAGAGTAATAAATCTGTACAAACATATATACAGGTGCTGTGGGGAGGGGAAGGAGGTAGGGCAGGGGAGAGGGGGAGAAGGAGAGGAAAAGGGGGCTCAGTTTGGGAAGGCCTCTTGGAGGAGGTGAGCTCTCAGTAGGGCTTTGAAGGGAGGAAGAGAGCGAACTCGGCGGATGTGTGGAGGGAGGGCATTCCGGGCCAGGGGGAGGACGTGGGCTGGGGGTCAACGGCGGGACAGGGGAGAATGAGGTACAGTGAGGAGATTAGTGGCAGAGGAGCAGAGGGTGCGGGCTGAGCTGGAGAAGGAGAGAAGGGAGGTGAGGTAGGAGAGGATGAGGTGATGGAGAGCCTGGAAGCCGAGCGTGAGGAGTTTCTGCTTGATGTGTAGGTTGACAGGCAGCCACTGGAGATTTTTGAGAAGGGGACTAACATGCCCAGAGCATTTCTGCACAAAGATGATCCGGGCAGCAGCGTGAAGTATAGACCGAAGTGGGGAGAGACAGGAGGATGGGAGATCAGAGAGGAGGCTGATTGCTGTTCCATGTTTCACAAGAAATGGTTTCCACTGTTGTTCTGGGTCCACAGACTGCACCAGTGTCCCTGCCAGCCAGTGTTGTTGGGCATGCCTGTCCTCCCATCCCTTAGCTAGTGGTGAGCAAGGGGTATGAAGAAAGTGCAGTAATGTTTCTTGTAGGGGCGTGCTATTCAAGTGTGCAAGAGATTCTCGGCATGACACTCACCCCTGTTGGCAAACATTTCTCCATCACTGTCTGTACATTATCTTTGTAGCCAAGGTCTGGTCTGTATATCCATAGCAAATACCGAAAACATGCTGGAAGAGAGAACAGAGTGTACTGTAGCAGTTAGAAGAGGTGGGTAATATAAATTTTGTGACAGTAAAAGATGGAGGTGGTGAGATAAAGTGAAGGAGGCTTTAGGGGCAGGGAGTAAGTCAGCGCCTCCTCCTTTCCCTAGAATCAGACTGGGAATGGGAGGGAATTAGAGAAAGCCACAGTGGGTGGGGGTGGGGAGAGGGGGAACATTGTCTTCTGGGATGAGCCAGATGTCAGGGGTGACTTGTAATAATAATAATAATTATGATGGCATTTATTAAGCACTTACTATGTGCAAAGCACTGTTCTAAGCACCGGGGAGGTTAGAAGGTGATGATGTTGTTCCATGGGGGCTCACAGTCTTAATCCCCATTTTACAGATGAGGGAACTGGGGCCCAGAGAAGTGAAGTGACTTGCCCAAAGTCACCCAGCTGACAATTGGCAGAGCCGGGATTTGAACCCATGACCTCTGACTCCAAATAATGATGATAATAATGATGGGAAAGAGCCCGGGCTTGAGAGTCAGAGGTCGTAGGTTCCAATCCCGGCTCTGCCACTTGTCCACTGTGTGACTTCGGGCAAGTCACTTATAATAATAATAATGATGGCATTTATTAAGCGCTTACTATGTGCAAAGCACTGTTCTAAGCACTGGAGAGGTTACAAGGTGATGAGGTTGTCCCACAGGGGGCTCACAGTCTTAATCCCCATTTTACAGATGTGCGTTTGGCCATCCAAACTGGAGTCTTTGCCATTCTTCCTGGTTCTGACTTTAGTGCTCTCCTCTTCATTACATGTGGGAGCTAAAACTGTATGTCAATAATTTGGTATGCTAACACTATCAGTCACCTTGAGTGCTATCAAATACTAAAACTGTTTGATTGCCCTGTAATAGTAATAATAATAATAATAATAACGATGGCATTTATTAAGCACTTACTATGTGCCAAACAATGTTCTAAGCGCTGGAGAGGTTACAAGGTGATCGGGTTGTCCCACAGGAGGCTCACAGTCTCAATCCCCATTTTACAGGTGATGTAACTGAGACACAGAGAAGTTGTGATTTAATAATAATAATAATAATAATAATGGCATTTATTAAGCACTATGTGCAAATAACTGTTCTAAGTGCTGGGGAGGTTAACAAGGTGATCTGGTTGTCCCACAGGGGACTCACAGTCTTAATCCCCATTTTACAGGTGAGGTAACTGAGGCACAGAGAAGTTGTGATTTAATAATAATAATATTAATAATGGCATTTATTAAGTGCTTACTATGTGCAAAGCACTGTTCTAAGGGCTGGGGAGGTTACAAGGTGATCGGGTCGTCCCACGGATGCTCACAGTCTTAATCCCCATTTTACAGGTGAGGTAACTGAGGCACAGAGAAGTTAAGTGATGTAATAATAATGATGATGGCATTTATTAAGTGCTTACCATGTGCAAAGCACTGTTCTAAGCGCCAGGAAGGTTACAAGGTGATCAGGTTGTCCCACGGGAGCCTCACAGTCTTCATCCCCATTTTACAGATGAGGGAACTGAGGCGCAGAGAAGTGAAGTGATTTGCCCAAAGTCACACAGCTGACAGTTGGCAGAGCCGCGATTTGAACCCATGACCTCTGACTCCAAAGCCCGGGCTCTTTCCACTGAGCCACGCTGCTTCTCTGATAGATGGGGAAGGCTTCCTTGGAGAAAATATGACCCGATGGGGGAGAGGTCTGTCAGATATATTAAGGGGGCAGGAGATTTAGGCAGGAGGCGAGGGTATGAACAAGGAGGTGAGAGAGATGAGATTGGGGTACTGTGAGTTAGTGAGGAACTAGATGTTTGGGCTGGGAGTTAGGGGGAGATGAGCAAGGAGAGGTAGGAACTCTGAGACACTTTTGTCCGTGCCTCTAAAAGAATCTATGAGTCTTGACAAAAGACATAGCAAGACACAACGGGAGTGCGACACAGACACACAGGCAGAGAGACTTACACAAAGATGTAGAGAGAGAGCAGGATTGAGAGAGAGGAAGAGAAAGGAAGAGAGAGAAGTAATCCCCATTGCCCTACCTCACAATTATTCCCCTTCCACTCTCCATCTACACTCACTCCCTTGGAGAGCTCTTTGGCTCGCATGGCTTCAATTACCACTTCCTTGAGGATGATGATACCCAAATCTACATCTCCAACCCTCATCTTTCTCCTTCTCCACAGTCTTGTATTTCCTCCTACCTTCAAGACATCACTATTTGGTCATCCTCCTCTCACCTCAAACTTAAAATGTCTAAAACAGATATATTTCCTCCTACCTTCAAGACACCACTATTTGGTTGTCCTCAAACTTAAAATGTCTAAAACAGAACTTCTTATCTTCCCACCCAAACCCTGTCCTTCCCATCACTTCCATTCATTCAGTCGAATTGATTGAGCGCTTACTGTGTGCGTCACTGTAGACGGCACCGCCGTCCTTCCTGTCTCACAAACCCGTAACCTTGGCTCCTCGCCTTCATTCAATCCACATATTTAATCCATCACCACATTTTGCCGGTCCCACCTTCACAACTTTGTTAAAATCTGCCCTTTCCTCTCCATTTAAACTGCTACTGTGTTAATCCAAGCACTTATCCCCTCTCGCCTTGATTTCCGTTATCAGCCTCCTTGCTGACATCCCTGCCTTCTGTCTTTCATTCAATCATTCATTCAATTCATTCAATCGTATTTATTGAGCACTTACTGTGTGCAGAGCACTGTACTAAGCGCTTGGGAAGTACAAGTAGGCAACATATAGACACAGTCCCTACCCAACAACGGGCTCACGGACTAGAAGGGGGAGACAGACAACAAAACAAAACATGTAGACAGGTGTCAAAATCGTCAGAACAAATAGAAGCATAGCTAGATGCACATCATGAACAAAATAAATAGAATAGTAAATATGTACAAAACAAAACATATAGACAGGTGTCAAAATCGTCAGAACAAATAGAATCATAGCTAGATGCACATCATGAACAAAATAAATAGAATAGTAAATATATACAAAAAAAGTAGACAGGTGTCAAAATTGTCAGAACAAATAGAATCATAGCTAGATGCACATCATGAACAAAATAAATAGAATAGTAAATATGCACAAAACAAAACATGTAGACAGGTGTCAAAATCGTCAGAACAAATAGAATCATAGCTAGATGCACAGCATGAACAAAATAAATAGAATAGTAAATATGTACAAAACAAAACATGTAGACAGGTGTCAAAATCATCAGAACAAATAGAATCATAGCTAGATGCACATCATGAACAAAATAAATAGAATAGTAAATATGTACAAAAAAATGTAGACAGGTGTCAAAATTGTCAGAACAAATAGAATCATAGCTAGATGCACATCATGAACAAAATAAATAGAATAGTAAATATATACAAAAAAAGTAGACAGGTGTCAAAAGTGTCAGAACAAATAGAATCATAGCTAGATGCACAGCATGAACAAAATAAATAGAATAGTAAATATGTACAAAACAAAACATGTAGACAGGTGTCAAAATCATCAGAACAAATAGAATCATAGCTAGATGCACAGCATGAACAAAATAAATAGAATGGTAAATATATACAAAAAAAAGTAGACAGGTGTCAAAATTGTCAGAACAAATAGAATCATAGCTAGATGCACATCATGAACAAAATAAATAGAATAGTAAATATATGCAAAAAAAGTAGACAGGTGTCAAAATTGTCAAAACAAATAGAATCATAGCTAGATGCACATCATGAACAAAATAAATAGAATAGTAAATATGTACAAGTAAAATAGAGTAATAAATCTGTACAAATATATACAAGTGCTGTGAAGCCGTGCCACTCTTCCTGCCTATTTCACTCTGTGCCTGGATAATTTTGCTTTAAAACCATTCAGACAGTGTTTCTCCACTCGTCAAGACACTCCAGTTGCTGTCCGTCCACCTCCACATCAAACTCCTCATCTCTGGATTTAAAGAACTCAGTCGCCTTGCTCCCTCACACTCTCTTTCTGCAACGCAACCCGCACACTTCACTCCTCTAATGCTAATCTTCTCTCTGTGCCTGGATTTCGCCTGTCTCGCCTCCGAATCCGTGCTCATGTCCTGTCTCTGGCCAGGAATGCCCTCCCTCCCCAAATCCCTCCCCTTATGGAAGGCACATCTCCTCCAGGATGCCTTCCCTAACTAACCCCCCTCCTCCCCTTTCCTCTTCTCCCACTCCCTTCTGCGTCACTCTGACTTGTTCTTTATATACATATCTGTAATTTATTTATTTAGATTAATGTCTGTCTCCCCCCACCTAGACTGTAAGCTCGTTGTGGGCAGGGAAGGTGTCAGTTAATTGTTGTATTGTACTCTCCCAAGCGCGTAAAACGGTGCTCTGCGCACAGTAGGTGCTCAAAAATATAATTGAATGAATGAATGAATAATCCCAGCGTGTAGAACAGTTCTTGACACATAATAAGCGCTTACGTGCTCAGTGGAAAGAGCCCGGTCTTGGGAGTCAGAGGTCATGGGTTCTAATCCTGGATCCGCCACATGTCCGCTGTGTGACCTTGGACAAGTCACTTAACTTCTTGGAACCTCAGTTACCTCATCTGTAAAATGGGGATGATGACTGTGAGCCCCACGCAGGACAACTTGATCACCTTGTATCCCCCCAGTGCTTAGAACAGTGCTTTGCACATAGTAAGTGCTTAACAAATGCCATCATTATTATTATTATTATTGTTATTATTATGTCTGCTGTGTGACCTTGGGCAAGTCACTTAACTTCTCTGAGCCTCAGTTACCTCATCGGTAAATAATAATAATAATGTTGGTATTTGTTAAGTGCTTACTATGTGCAAAGCACTGTTCTAAGCGCTGGGAAGGCTACAAGGTGATCAGGTTGTCCCACAGGGGACTCACAGTCTTAGTCCCCATTTTATAGATGAGGTAACTGAGGCACAGAGAAGTGAAGTGACTTGCCCAAAGTCACACAGCTGACAAGTGGCAGAGCTGGGATTTGAACCCACAACCTCTGACTTCATGAGGATGAAGACTGTGAGCCCCATGTGGGACAGCCTGACCTTGTATCCCCCCAGCACTTAGAACAGTGCTTGGCACATAGTAAGCACTTAACAAATGCTATTATTATTACTATTATTATTATTATTATGACAAATACCATAATTATTATGCCCTGCCCCCTGGTGGTGATAAAGAGTTTCTCCTTATTAAACCAGTATTAACTCAGGAGTTCTCTTGGGTTCATTCATTTAACAATAATAATAATAATAATATATCAATCATATTTACTGAGTGTTTACTGTGTTCTGAGCTCAGAGCACTGTGCAAGACACTGTGCAGACTGCTTGGGAGAGTACAATATAACAATAAACACACATTTCCCGCCCACAACGAGCTTACAGTCATAAACAGATAACCTATATAAGAATTATAATAATTATGGTATTTGTTAAGTGCTTACTACATGCCAAGCACTGTTCTAAGCACTGCGGTAGATACAAGATAATCAGGTCGTCCCACGTGGGGCTCGCAGTCTTAATCCCCATTTTTACAGATGAGGGAACTGAGGCACAGAGAAGTTAAGTGACGTCACACAACAGTCAAGTGTCAGAGCCAGGATTAGAACCCACGACCTCTGATTCCCAAGCCCGTGCTCTTGCCACTAGGCTATACTGCCTCTCTATATACTTAGTATAACATTTCAAGTGCCAAGGATACCTGTACAATGGACTTTTAAACTGGATTTGGGAAAAGGTACTTTTCCTGATCTTGCACTTGTTCTTAAACTTGACCCGAGGATTACCAACCCCTACTAAATTAGAGCTGTACTCCTTTTAGCAGGTTTCTTGGCGTGACTTTGGGCGAGTCACTTAACTTCTCTGGGCCTCAGTTACCTCACCTGTAAAATGGGGATGAAGACTGTGAGCCCCATGTGGGACAACCTGATCACCTTGTAACCTCCCCAGCGCTTAGAACAGGGCTTTGCACATAGTAAGTGCTTAACAAATGCCATCATCATCATCATCATGATGCTGTCCATAGATCCTTCCTTGGAGGTTTGTTCTGTTGCCACTTTCCTCTGTCTTCCCTCCCAGTAGCAAGCATGGCCATTCTCCTTGTCTTCTGGCTGCGGCCCCCATCTTCTCACCCAATTCCTTTGGTCTTCTTTCGGAGGGAGCGCTGAGTTGGAGTTTGAGGGGGCTGGGGAACACATGGGACCTGGATCCTAACAGTCACAGGATAGCTCACACAAAGTATCAGAGAAACCAGGTCTCCCAATACCTGGCCCAGCATTTCACTGCGTGTTTACCACATGCCAAGCACTGGGGTAGAGACAAGATAATCAGATCAGACATAGTCTTTGCCCCATGTGGATTTACAGTCTAAGAGAAAGGGAAAAGCAAGATTTGTATCCCCCTTTTGCAGGCCCAGACTCCAAATTCCACACTCTTTCCACCGGGCTAGGGGCACCCCTACAGTGCTTTTGCTGATTGATACCCTGTGTAAAATTGCTTTTCCTTCAATCGGTCAATCAATCTAGTATTTATTGGGCACTTGTTGGGTGCAAACTACTGTACTAAATTCTTGGGAGAGTATGAAAGAGCTGATGGACACGTTCACTGCCGACAAGGAGCTTACAGGCTAGAAGGGAAGACAGGTGTTAAAATAAATTATGGATATGTACATAAGTGCTGTGGGACCGAGGGTGGGGTCACTAACTGCTTAAAGGGTGAAAGTCTTAAGTGCAGTGGCAGCACCTAAAGTGATAGCGGTCCTGGGGACCGTCCTGGAATTTTCTAGAACTTTTCACTTATTTACGTGTGGGGCCTGATGGAACCTGGACCAAATTATACTATCACCACTCTTTAAGATCCCCAGACTTTTAGACAGTGAGCCTCCATGTAGATCAGATATTGTAGCTGATTCAGTATCATCGTACCTCTCTCCAACACAATGTAAGCACTTAAAATATATACATTTAAATCCCCAGGATCTCCATTGGTAACATAAAACTAGAGGCTTTTAGAGAATAGTGCTACCTAACCTGCACGTGGGCTGGCATGCAAAGACTAAACAGAGAAATAGAAAATCATATCAAGAAGTCTAACATCTTTGGGAACTGAGTAAAAGTGTGGAACTATCATAATGATAATAATAATAATGATGATGGTATTAAGCGCTTACTATGTGCCAAGCACTGCTCTAAGCACTAGGGTAGATGCAAGGTGACCAGGTTGTCCCACTTGGTGCTCACGGTCTCAATCCCCATTTTACAGATGAGGTAACTGAGGCACAGAGAAGTTAAATGACTTGCCCAAAGTCACACAGCAGACAAGTGGCGGAGCCGGGATTAGAACCCACAACCTCTGACTCCCAAGCCCGGGCTCTTTCCACTAAACCACACTGCTTCTCATGACATCTTGATTCAAACCAATCCCCAGGTCAGTATAGGAATTCATTCATTCGATCGTATTTATTGAGCGTTTACTATGTGCAGAGGACTGTACTAAGCGCTTTGGAGAGTACAACACAACAATAAATGGACACATTCCCTGCCCACAACGATCTTACAATCTAGAGAATTGTAGTTTTCAGCTTTGTTTGTATCTGAAGAAACTCTACTCACCATAGACACCAGAGTGAACTTCCAGCACACTTCAGTGCAGTCCGTGAACCCAATCAGGCCAGGAGCAATCAAAGTGGCGCTCCTCCCATCCCACCTGTGGTGGCCAGGACATATGAGGCTATTCAGGAGCTATTCTGTGGCGAGTTGAAGAGAGGGACATGGTAAGTTGAGCGGAAAGACACAGGGAAGCAAACAGTATATCATAACTAGAACAGCCTGGTACATAGCGGTAGGAAATGGCGTGACTCTTATAGAACCGAGGCTTTGGGAAGACTGTGATCTGAAAAGGGAGAAGAGAAAACAGCAGCAGACGCTGTGTAATGGAAGTGAAACAGTGCAGCAGAAAGCATTATTTCGGTGTACACTGTGGCAAAGGAGTTCCTGTCCATATTTGGGTCTCGCTCTCTGGATTGGCCCAAAACCATTGTCTTCCAAAACAAAGTTCAATTGTATTCATTTCAAAAAGTTCCCACTCACACTCTTTTTGATTAATTAAACTGATACCATGTGTTAACACCGTAGGGATTTTTACCTCATGGCCTTCCTTTTCCTCTGCCTCCTTGTGTCCCTTGTCATAGCACATTTCTTCAGCTTTTCAAGGTTTTTCATGGCAGAAAGGCTGATTTTTTGCTACTCTTCTGTAGCAGCAGAATTTAAAGTGCTCAAATACCATGTGTATCACCGTAGGGATTTTTGCCTCGTGGCCTTCCTTTACCTCTGCCTCCTTGTGTCCCTTGTCATAGTCAGCACATTTTGTCAGCTTTTCAAGGTTTTTCATGGCAGAAAGGCTGATTTTTCGCTACTCTTCTGTAGCAGCAGAATTTAGATAAAGTGCTCAAATACCATGTGGATCACCGTAGGGAATTTTACCTCATGGCCTTCCTTTTCCTCTGCCTCCTTGTGTCCCTTGTCATAGTCAGCACATTTTGTCGGCTTTTCAAGGTTTTTCATGGCAGAAAGGCTGATTTTTTGCTACTCTTCTGTAGCAGCAGAATTTAGATAAAGTGCTCAAATACCATGTGGATCACTGTAGGGAATTTTACCTCATGGCCTTCCTTTTCCTCTGCCTCCTTGTGCCCCTTGTCATAGTCAGCACATTTCTTCAGTTTTTCAAGGTTTTTCATGGCAGAAAGGCTGATTTTTTGCTACTCTTCTGTAGCAGCAGAATTTAGATAAAGTGCTCAAATACCATGTGGATCACCGTAGGGATTTTTGCCTCGTGGCCTTCCTTTTCCTCTGCCTCCTTGTGTCCCTTGTCGTAGTCAGCACATTTCTTCAGCTTTTCAAGGTTTTTCATGGCAGAAAGGCTGATTTTTCGCTACTCTTCTGCAGCAGCAGAATTTGGATAACCTGCTAGCTCAGCGGATACTTTTATTACTGAAGAGTATTGCCGTGTTTAAATTTCAAATTTCTGACGTCGGCATAAAATCTTGTCTTTCTTGAGTCCTGCTGGTCTCTTACCACCAATATCTTAGCAAGAAGGCCACCGGACAGTGTTAGCTGCTCTTTCCTGAAATTAAAATTTAACTTCAGAGTGCAGTGTGACTACTGTGACATGGCCGATCAGTAAATCAGTCAGTGGTATTTACTGAGCTCTTACTGGGTGCAGAGCACTGTAAGAACCACTTGGTAAAGTACAGCAAAACATTCCTTGCCCACAAGGAGCTTACAGCCTAGATTCATTCATTCAGTTGTATTTATTGAGCGCTTACTGTGTGCAGAGCACTGTACTGAGCACTTAGAACGTACAGTACAGTGATAAAGAGGGTATAGAGAAGCAGCATGGCTTAGCGGAAAGAGCACGGGCGTGGGATTCAGAGGTCGTGGGTTCAAATCCAGGCTCCACCACTTGTCAGCTTCGGGCAAGCCACTTGACTTCCCTTTACTTCAGTTACCTCATCTTTAAAATGGGGATTAAGACTGTGAGCGCCACGTGGGACAACCTGTTAACCTTGTATTCTATCCCAACACTTGGAACAGTGCTCGGCACATAGTAAGCGCTTAACAAATGCCATTATTATGAAGAAGCAGCGTGGCTCAGTGGAAAGAGCATGGACTTGGGAGTCAGGGGTCATGGGTTCTAATCCCGGCTCTGCCAATTGTCTGCTGTGTGACCTTGGGCAAGTCACAACTTCTCTGGGCCTCAGTTACCACCTCTGTAAAATGGGGATTAAAACTGTGAGCCCCATGTGGGACAACCTGATTGCCTTGTATCTCCCCTGGTGCTTAGAACAGTGCTTGGCACATAGTAAGCACTTAACAAATATATCATCATAATAGTAAGTGCTTAACATCCCAGACTGAGCCCCCCTTCTCCTTCTCCTCCCCTTCCCATCGGCCCCTTCGCCCTGCCTCCTTCCCCTCCCCACGGCACTTGTGTATGTTTGTACATAGTTATTACTCTTTTTATTTTATTAATGATGTGTATATAGCTATAATTCTATTTATTCCGATCATATTGCCACCTGTCCACGTGTTTTGTTGTCTGTCTCCCCCTTCTAGACTGTGAGCCTGTTGTTGGGTAGGGAGCGTCTCTATATGTTGCCAATTTGTACTTCCCAAGTGCTTATTACAGTGCTCTGCACACAGTAAGCGCTCAATAAATATGATTGAATGAATGATAAAAAGAGACGATCCCTGCCCACGACGGGCTTACAGTCTAGAGCCTAGATGGGGAAGCAGACGATAAATGAATTATGGATTTGATGGCGTAGTGGCTAGAGCCAGAGTCAGAAGGTCACAGGTTCTAATCCCAGCTCTGCCACTTGTCTGCCGTGTGACCTTGGGCAAGTCATTTCACTTCTCTGTGCTTTCGTTACCTCATCTGTAAAATGGGGATGAAGATTGTGAGCCCCATGGTGAGTGGGCAAGGTCTGTGTGCAGTCTGATTTGCTTGGATCCACCCCGGCGCTTAGTCCAGCGCCTGGCACATAGTAAGCACTTAACAAACACTGCAATTAATTAATTAATTAATTAATGACCTAAGTGCTGTGGGGCTGAGGGAGGGGTGAATATCAGCAAAAAGCCAAGTGCAGAGGTGATGAAGACGGGAAAAGGAGTAGAGTAAATGTGGGCTCAGTAGGGAAAGGTGTCTTGGAGGTAGTGTGATCTCAATAAGGTTTTGAAGATGGGGAGAGTGGTTTTCTGTTGAATATGGAGGGGAAGGCATTTCTAGGCCAGAGGGAGAGTGTGGGCAATGAGTCAGTGGCAAGATACTAGCGTGGCTCAGTGGAAAGAGCCCGGGCTTTGGAGTCAGAGGTCATGGGTTCAAATCCCGGCTCCGCCAACTGTCAGCTGTGTGACTTTGGACAAGTCACTTCACTTCTCTGGGCCTCAGTTCCCTCATCTGTAAAATGGGGGTGAAGACTGTGAGCCCCCCGAGGGACAACCTGGTCACCTTGTAACCTCCCCAGTGCTTAGAACAATGCTTTGCGCATAGTAAGTGCATAATAAATGCCATCATCATTATTATTATTAAAATAGATGAGTAGGTTGGCTTTGGAGGAGTGAAGTATGAGGGCTGGGTTGCAGTAAGAAATCAGTGAAGTGTGATAGGAGGGGGTGAGTTGACTGAGTGCTTTAAAACCAGTGGTAAGGAGTTTCTTTTTGGTGAGGAGGTGGCTGGGCAACCACTGGAAGTTCTCGAACGAGTGTCTTTTGGGCACTTGGTATTCACCCCACTGTCAAGCCCCACAGCACTTACGTACGTATCCGTCCTTTATTTAATGTCTGTCTCTCCCGCTAGACTATAAGCGCATTCTGGGCTGGTAAGTGGCTACCAACTCAAAATTCATTCATTCATTCAATCATATTTATTGAGCGCTTACTGTGTGCAGAGCACCGTACTGAGCACTTGGGAAGTACAAGTTGGCAACATATACAGATGGTCCCTACCCAACAATGGGCTCACAGTCTAGAAGGGGGAGACAGACAACAAAACAAAACATATTAACAAAATAAAATAACTAGAATAGTAAATATGTACAAGTAAAATAGAGTAATAAATCTGTACAAACATATATACAGGTGCTGTGGGGAGGGGAAGGAGGTAGGGTGGGGGGATGGGGAGAGGAAGGAAGGGGCTCAGTCTGGGAAGGCCTCCTGGAGGAGGTGAACTCTCAGTAAGGCTTTGAAGGGAGGCGGAGAGCTAGCTTGGTGGATGTGTGGAGGGAGGGCATTCCGGGCCAGAGGGAGGACGTGGTCCGGGGGTCGATGGCGGGACAGGTGAGAACGAGGCCCAGTGAGGAGGTTAGCGGCAGAGGAGCAGAGGGTGCGGGCTGGGCTGGAGAAGGAGAGAACGGAGGTGAGGGAGGAGGGGGCGAGGGGATGGAGTGCCAGCTGCCTCCTTGTATACTTCCAGCGATGTCGAGTTTCAAACTCCAACCACCGGCCAAGGCCAACTAGTGGGAGGCTGACGACAGACGCGACCGGACAGAAGGTCGTGGGTTCTAATCCCAGCTCAGCCACTTGTCTGTTGTGTGGCCATGGGCAAGTCACCTCACTTCTCTGGGTCTCAGTTCCCTCATCTGGAAAGTGGGGATTAAGACTGTGAGCCCCATGCGGGATGGGGCCTGTGTCCACCCCGCTTTGCTTGTATCCACCCCAGCGCTTAGAACAGTTCCTGGCACATAGTAAGCACTTAACAAATACCATAATTATTATCATTATTATTTTTACTGAAGGAACAACTCCTCCAAGAGACCTTCTCTGATTCAGCGCTCCTTTCCTCTTCTCCCTTTCCTCCCTTCTGCATTGCCCTGACAGTGCTCTGCGCACAGTAAGCGCTCAATAAATATGATTGAATGAAATGCTCCCTTTGTTCATTTCCTCCCAGCTCCACATCACTTATTACATATCTGTAATTTATTTACTTAAATTAATGTCTGCCTCCCCATCTAGACTGTAAGCTCATTGTGGGCAGGGAATATGTCCGTTTATTGTTGTACTCTCCCAAGCGCTTCGTACGGTGCTTTGCACACAGTAAGCCCTCAATAAGATTGAATGAATGAATTGTATTGTACTCTCACCAACGCTTAATACAATGATCTACACCCAGTAAGTGCTCAATAAATACCATCATCAATCGTATTTATTGAGCGCTTACTGTGTGCAGAGCACACTGATTTATAAATGCCACTGATTTATTGATTGATTGAGTGGGGAGTTGTGGGCTGAGCATTTTTTTAGAATAATGATCTGGGCAGCAGAGTAAAGCATAGACTGGACCGGGAAGCGACAGAGCATAGGGGGATCAGCGAGGCAGCTGATGTAATAATAATATTAATAATGATGATGATGGCATTTATTAAGCGCTTACTGTGTGCAAAGCACTGTTCTATGTGCAGGGAAGGTTACAAGGTGATCAGGTTGTCCCTCGGGGGGCTCACAGTCTTAATCCCCATTTTACTGATGAGGTAACTGAGGCACAGAGAAGTTAAGTGACTTGCCCAAGGTCACACAGCTGACAGTTGGCGGAGCCGGGGTTTGAACCCATGAGCTCTGACTCCAAACTGCCACATTCTGGCAGTTTATGTAAGTATAATTAGTGTCTTGAGAACTTCACCAAGATCCTGAGGCTCAGTGAAGTCATTTGAAGGCGTTAGAGAAACTCTAACTGAACGTTTTCCGTATTGCTGTCAGAGTTAAAGCAGGAACGTGGAATAGTTCAGGCCTTCTCAACCAGTTCTGTGTTGGACATTTCCAATCCACAAAGTAACTCTTCGAGCTCTCCAGTTGTCTCTCCCACTGGAGATAGTACAGTGATGGTGGGGATGATGATGATGATGATGAATAAACACGATTGAAAGGGTAAGATCATCTTTGAAAGTCTAGGAGTGAGTACATCCTGGTAGGTGTTCTCTGAAGGTATGAGCTCACAATATTATGCAGGTGATTATGAACTGCTTTCCAGGGTCAGCACAGCACCGAAGAAAATCGAGATTGTGAACTAGCCTACTCCCTGGAAACTCCTCTACACAACTGAAGGTTCTGTTCAGCATCACTGAACTAATGCTTTCGGCAAAGTCTTCTGCCGAGTGAATACAGTAATCAGTGATCACAAGCAGAAAAGAGATTCAAGAAAGCCAGAATATCTTTTGGAAGTGGAGACAATGTGGTGCCATTTCAAATTAAAGATCCCAATCCATCCGTATTTATTGAACCCTTTGGGCGGAGCACTGTACTAAGTTCTTGGGAGACAACACAATTAAGTAACAGGAACGTTCTCTGCCCACAGTGAGCTTACAGTCTAGAAGGGGAGACGGACATTCATATGAAAATATGTTGCGGATATGGTCATAAATGCTGTGGGGCTGGGTGAGGGGTAGTGAATAAAGGGAGGGAATGAGGGTTTAGGGAAAGCCTCTTAGGGGAAAATGTGCCTTTAATAAGTCTTTAAAGGTGGTGAGAGTAATTGTCTGTCATATATGGCAAGGGAGGGCATTCCAGGCCTGAGGCACGATGTGGGCAGTGGGCAGTGGTGAGACAGACGAAGTCGAGGTACAGTGAGTAGGGTGGCATTAGAGGAATGCAGTGCATGGACTGGGTTGTGAGGTGAGGTAGGATGGGGCAAGATGATTGAATGCTTTAAAGTTGATGGTAAGGAATTTCTGTGTGATGCAGAGGTGGATGAGCAATGACAGGAGTTTCTTGAGGAGCAGGTACGTGTGGACTGGCCGTCTTTGTAATAAACGATCCGGGCAGCAGAGCGATGGATGGACTGGAGTTGGGAGAGACAGGAAGCATAGAAATCAGCAAGGAGGCTGATACAGTAATGAAGACGGGGTAAGGTAAGCGCTTGGATTAAAGTGGTAGTGGTTTGGATGGTGAGGAAAGGGCCAATTTTAGTAATGTTGTGAAGGTTGAACTGACAGAATTTAGTGATGGACTGAATATGTGGGATGAATGAGAGGAGTCCGGGATAATGCCAAGTTTACGGGCTGGTGAGACAGGAAGGTTGGTGGTGCTGTCTACAGTGATGGGAAAGTCAGGGGGAGGACAGGGTTTGGGTGGGAAGATGAGTTCTGTTTTGGATATGTTAAGCTTCAGGTGATGATAAGAGGACATCAAAGCAGGGATGTCTTGAAGTCAGGAGGAAATGCGAGACTGCAGAAAAGGAGAGAGATAAGGGCTGGAGATGTGGATTTGGGAATCATCTACATAGAGGTAGTAGTTGAAGTGGTGGGAGTGAATGAGTTCTTCAAGGGAGAGGGTGTAGATGGAGAACAGAAGGGGACCCAAAAGAAGGCTTTGAGCACTTTCATCAGGTACCTCTATGAGCCACACCTAACATCAAGTAGCAGGTGATCTTCCCTGTCTACTTGTTTTCTTTTGTTGTCTTTCTCCCACTTCTATAATAATGATGGCATTTGTTAAGCGCTTACTACGTGCAAAGCACTGTTCTAAGCGCTGGGGGAGATACAAGGTGATCAGGTTGTCCCATGTGGGGCTCACAGTCTTAATCCCCATTTTACAGATGAGGTAACTGAGGCTCTGAGAAGTGAAGTGACTTGCCCTAGGTCACGCAGCAGACATGTGGCCGTCGGGATTCGAACCCATGACCTCTGACTCCAAAGCCCATACTCCTTCCACCGAGCCACGCTGCTTCTAGACCGTGAGCCTGTTGTTGGGTAGGGATTGTCTCTATCCGTTGCCGAATTGGACTTTCGAAGTGCTCTGCACACAGTAAATGCTCAATAAATGCGATGTAAACACTCAATAAATGCGATCGAATGAATGTGGATTTAGTATTCAGACCATGCCCCTCACAGCGCAGCTTTCCGGCATGGAACGTGGTAATAAAATGGATGCTGAAAGGTATTCAGGAAGCCCGCTTGATGAGCTGGAGTGAATGTGACTGCCGGCAGGGAGGCCAGAGAACTTAAAGGTGCAGTGAATCACACGTGGCTCAAGGGAAAGAGCCAGGGCTTTGGAGTCAGAGGTTATGGGTTCAAATTCTGGCTCCACCAATTGTCAGCCGTGTGACTTTGGGCAAATCGCTTAACTTCTCTGGGCTTCAGTTATCTCATCTGTAAAATGGGGATGAAGACTGTGAGCCCCCCCATGGGACAACCTCCCCAGCACTTAGAACAGTGCTTCGCACATAGTAAGCACTTAATAAATGCCATCATCATTATTATTATTATTATCACAGCCTAAAAGGTGCAGGATAGTAGTGGAAGATCACAATCCACCACATGGCAATCAGGATGGCCTTTTCTAAGGAGAAAAAAATGGGAAATTTTTGCATGTGGAGAGAGAGGGAGCGAGAGACTCATGTCAGGACTGGGCCCCTTCCCTCCTAGTTCCTGCTGCTGATGTTTTCTCACTCTCCCCTAGCTGGAGCAGAGGCTGAAGGGAAATTCCTCCAGCGGTTCAGTGGTTGGGCAGCTTCTCTCCTGGGCTGTGGGCTGGGCAGGGGATCAAGTGGGCTAATATAGCTAATATTTTCTCATGCTCTCTGGGACAGGGCCAGGGACTGATGGGAAGCAGCGTGGCTCAGAAGGAGCCCAGGCTTTGGAGTCAGAGGTCCTGGGCTCGAATCCCAGCTCCGCCACTTGTCAGCTGAGTGACTTTGGGCAAGGCACTTCACTTCTCTGGGCCTCTGGGCCTCAATGGGGATGAAGACCGTGAGCCCCCCGTGGGACAACCTGATTATCTTGTAACCTCCCTAGCGCTTAGAACAGTGCTTGGCACATAGTAAGTGCTTAATAAATGCCATTAAAAAAAAAAAAAAGCCCTGAGCCTGGAAGAGGGACTTATGCATTGTTCTGTGCTGGTCTGTCTGCCCACAGTCGTCTCCCAGTTTTCAGCTGAGGTGCGGAGAGAATTTCCTAGGATTTTATTTTACTGCATTCTTAAAATGTTTCTCGGTCACCCTTCTTTTCAGGCAATCACCAAAAACAATCGCGTGCTTGTACCTGACTGTAATCTTTTCCCGTCACGTGTCTTACCCTGTGAAGCTTTCATGATGCGAGCATAGCGTCAGGGCTAAAAGTCCAACTTTGTTTCAGGGCTTCATTATGATTGTTTCATATCAAATTAGTACTGCATACAGCCAAAGAGTTGGATGTGGTGTTCGAAGGGGCAAGGGTAAAGTGGAAATCTCACAACGGAAGAGAAGGTTGTCCGGCACGATTGCACTAAAGGCCTTCAGTTTGGCGTGATGGCGAATATACTGTTTTAGAGCCTCCCAAAGGATGTGGCAATCTTCTTTCTTTAATTTTCAGTTTCATTGTCAGCGTGGCTCAGTGGAAAGAGCACGGGTTTTGGAGTCAGAGGTCGTGGGTTCAAATCCCGGCTCTGCCAATTGTCATCTATGTGACTTTGGGCAAGTCACTTAACTACTTTGTGCCTCTGTTACCTCATCTGTAAAATGGGGTTTAAGACTGTGAGCCCCCCGTGGGACAACCTGATCACCTTGTAACCTCCCCAGAGCTTAGAACAGTGCTTTGCACTTAGTAAGCACTTAATAAATGCCATTATTATTATTCCAGCACTTAGAACAGTGCTTTGCACATAGTAAGTGCTTAATAAATGCCATTGTATACTGTTGCAGTGTTGGTCAGTGTGCTGCCTAGGTATCAGGATTACCTACCGGCATTTAGCTTCATCTTACTAATGTAGGATTGTGGGTAGCATTTCCCTGATGTGTTACTTTGGATTTATTATTTGTGTTTTGGTTGTGTGTCTCTAGGGCACAGTCCTCCTCAGATAATAATTCTTGAATGACAATCCGCAGGACTCTGAATGACAATCTGTAGGTTTGTAATCTGTTGAGCTGGAAGAATTTCTAGGAGGAGTGGAAACAAATTCCAACACCCATGTCCAGATTCCATGTTGCAAGGAAGCAGCTTGGCTCAATGGAAAAAGCACGGGCTTGGGAGTCAGGTCATGGGTTCAAATCCCACTCCACCAATTGTCAGCTCTGTGACTTTGAGCAAGTCACTTAACTTCTCTGTGCCTCAATTGCCTCATCTGTAAAATGGGGATGATCACCTCGTATCCTCCCCAGCGCTTAGAACAGTACTTTGCACATAGTAAGCGCTTAACAAATGCCATCATTATTATTATTTTCCAACTTGATTGCATAGGACGGGACAGGACCTACTCCATTTACCAGCTTTGCTCCCTTGGTGTTGGGGAATGGATCTGCCAAACCTCTTCCCAGTCAGACATTGTCAGCCGTGCGGTCTCAGCGTTTTAATGAACTCAGGGGAGCCAAATACATAATTTCCAGGGGCCAAATCTACAAATGTGTCAAATGCTTTTTGTAATCTCTGTAAAAAATTGTGCAGAAATAATAATGATTATTGCCAAGCATTGTACCAAACACTTGGGTAGATACAAGACAATCAAGCCAGACCCAGTTCCTCTTCAGACAGTTGGCTGGCCTGAGGTAGGGAAAGAATTGTCCGCTCTTCGTATTCCCAAATGATGGCATCAACTTACGTTCCATGGGAACGTAGGGTTCTGTTTGATGTCGTTACACTGTGCTACAAATTCATGTTGTCATAACTAGAAAATATAAATAAAGCCAGTCTAGAAATACCACTTTACAAGAGCCGAGCTGGAAAGGCTGGGATGGTTCATGCTAGTTACGTTGGAAATTGTGGTTTGGGTCCTGGTTTCAACAAGCCTGCTGTAATTTTACTCTAGAGTTCCTTGCAGATGTCCTCAATCCCCAGATATTTAACATGTAGCTGTTCTGACAACTTGTGCTCACTTGGGCTGTTTTTGGTTGAGCACGGGCTTTGGAGTCAGAGGTCATGGGTTCAAGTCCCGGCTGCGCCGCTTGTCAGCTGTGTGACTTTGGGCAAGTCATGTCACTTCTCTGGGCCCCAGTTACCTCATCTGTAAAATGGGGATTCAGACTGTGACAACCTGATCACCTTGCAACCTCCCCAGCGCTTTGAACAGTGCTTTGCACATAGTAAGTGCTTAATAAATGCCATCATCATCATCATCATCTGGTTGCACGATGGTTCGGTAGTCCGTACGAGCCTGCAGCATTTCAGAAGATCGGTCATCCAACATTGTGCTCCATGACTGCTTGACTCATACAACTTTAAGGTTCTTACTCCATTATGTGACTTATTTTGGTCCTTCTGATGCTTAGCCACGTCTCTCCTCTCTTGGTTGTCAATCCATTTCTGCATGAAACGGAAACTTCTTACTGTCGGCTTTAAGTTAGTCAGTCAGCTCTCCCCCTCCTAACTTACCTCACTGATCTCCAACTACAATCCAGCCTGCACACTTCAATTCTCCAAAGCCAACTTATTCACTCTCATCTATCTTGCAGCTGATCCCTTGCCCTTCTCCTCCCCCCAGCCTGGAATTCCTCCCCCCTTCCTACTCAACAGACCGTGAGAAGCTGCGTGACCTCGTGAAAAGAGCATGGGCCCAGGACTCAGGGGACGTAGGTTCTAATCCTTGCTCTTTCATTGGCCTGCTGTGTGACCTTGGGGGAGTCACTTAACTTCTCAGGGCCTCAGTTTCCTCATCTGCAAAATGGGGATCCGATACCCATTCTCCTTCTCCTCCAGGCAATGAATCCCATGTGGGACAGGGACTGTGTACAACCTGATTAACTTTTATTTACCCCAACCCTTAATACAAATGCTTGGCACATAGCACTTATCTAATACAATACTGCTACTAATAATAACCACCATTATTATTATCACTAATATAACATTAATATCATTAAAATTAAAAATAATCAATAATGTTAATATTAATAATAGTAATATTATTAATTAATATTATTATTAATGTATTATTATTAATATAATAATAATAATATACCATTATTATCATCACTCCTCTCCCCACCCCACCTCCTCCAAGAGGCCTTCCCTCACTAAGCTCTGATTTCTCCTAGTCACTCTCCCTTCTGAATCTCCTGTGCATTTTGATCTGTACGCTTTAAGCACTTGATGTCCACCCTACACTCAGTCCCAAAGAACTTATGTACATTCATTCATTCAGTCGTATTTATTGAGCGCTTACTGGGTGCAGAGCACTGTACTAAGCACTTTGGGAAGTACAAGTCGGCAACATATAGAGACGGTCCCTACCCAACAACGGGCTCCCAGTCTAGAAGGGGGAGACAGACGACAAAGCAAAACATGGTGACGGGTGTCAAAATCGTCAGAACAAATAGAATTAAAGCTAGATGCACATCATTAACAAAATAAATAGAATAGTAAATATGTACAAGTAAAATAAATAGAGTAATAAATCTGTACAAATATATATACAAGTGCTGTGGGAAGGGGAAGGAGGTAGGGTCGGGGAGATGGGGAGGAGGAGAGGAAAAAGGGGGGCTCAGTCTGGGAAGGCCTCCTGGAGGAGATGAGCTCTCAGTAGGGCTTTGAAGGGAGGAAGAGAGCTAGCTTGGCGGATGTGCGGAGGGAGGGAATTCCGGGCCAGGGGAAGAATGTGGGCCGGGGGTTGACGGCGGGACAGGCGAGAATGAGGTACAGTGAGGAGGTTAGCGGCAGAGTAGCGGAGGGTGCAGGCTGAGCTGGAGAAGGAGAGAAGGGAGGTGACGTACTGTCTCTATACGTTGCCAACTTGTACTTCCCAAGCGCTTAGCACAATGCTCTGCACACAGTAAGCGCTCAATAAATACGATTGAATGAATGAATGAATATCCTTGTGTTCTGCCATTTCCCCATATTTATTTTAATGTCCATCTCCTTCTAGAGTGGAAGATCCTTGTGGAGAGGGATCGAGTCAACTGACTTAATTGTATTGCATCCTCCCAAATGCTTAGTACTGTGCTCTGTGCACAGCAAGCGCTCAGTAAATACCACAGATAAATTGATTGGTTATTCTATAGAGAAGTTAGGGATGTAAGCGGGTGGAAGATTAAAGCTGTTGGATGGTCCTTATGGAACCAGGAGAATTGAATGCCTAGGAGACAACCATTCGAGGTACCAATTTTTCATTTTAAGCATGAAGAGGAATTTGGCACTTGGAACTTAGATGGGACATTGACCATGGGGCCTGGGAATAAGGTAGGAAAAGAGTGGGGAAAGGAAAGGAGTAGGGTGAAGGAAGAGGAGAGAAAGAGGGAAAGGGAAGAGAGAGAGGAAAAGAAAAGAAGAGGATCTCATCCAAGGTTATCCATTCCTCAATGAACAAGCTGAATTTACTCACTACTGGCTTTCTGGCACTCAATCAACTGACTCCCTCTTACTTATCCACTCTTTTCCCCCTCTACAACCCATCTTGAATTCTTCATTCCTCGGGCCTCATTCTAGTCTCCTTCACCACCATTGTCTTGCTTCCCTCCTCCCTCCTCACCTGGCGCTTGTTACCAACAAAGCACGGCACTCCGTATATAATAATAATAATGATGGTATTTGTTAAGCACTTACTATGTGCAAAGCACTGTTCGAAGTATATCTTCAAAGCCCTTCAGAGAGCCCATGTCCTTCATCAGGAGTCCTGCCCCCAATTCCCACTTCTGCCCCTCTGTGCCAAATAAGCAGCTGTGAAACACTTATATACTTATTTCATCATCCCCGCTATCCGTGGTTGCTTTTAGCGTCTGTCTACCCTGCTAGATTGTCAACTCCTTGAGGGCCGGAATTGTATCTTAAACTCTTGTGTACTCTCCTAATCCATCAGTTATTTATTGAGTGCTTCCTGTGAACTAAGCACTTGGGAGGGTACAGTACAACAGAATTGGTAGGCATGTTCCCTGCCCACAAGGAGCTTACAGTCTAGGGAGGGAGACAGACATTAATATAAATAAATTATGGATATGTACGTAAATGCGGTGGGACTGAGGGAGGGGTGAATAAAGGTTGTAAATCCAAGTGCAAGGGTGACGCAGAAGGGAGTGGGAGCCCTTAGTAATAATAATAATAATAATAATAATGGCATTTATTAAGCGCTTACTATGTGCTTTGCTGTTCTAAGCCCTGGGGAGGTTACAAGGTGATCAGGTTGTCCCACGTGGGGCTCACAATCTTGACCCCATGTTCCAGATGAGGTAACTGAGGCCCAGAGAAGTGAAGTGACTTGCCCAAAGTCACACAGCTGACCTTTGGCGGAGCCGGGATTTGAACCCATGAACTCTGACTCCAAAGCCCGGGCTCTTTCCACAGAGCCACGCTGCTTCTACAGTACCGGTCACCCAGTAAGCACTCAGATTTGATTGATTCATCAATGGATTGCTTCTCTGCCTTTAGGCCCTTTCTAGACTGTGAGCCCATTGTTGGGTAGGGACTGTCTCTATATGTTGCCAACTTGTACTTCCCAAGCGCTTAGTACGGTGTTCTGCACAGAGTAAGCGCTCAATGAATACGATTGAATGAATGAATGCCTGGCTACTAGAGAAGGGGCACTTTGGGGCTGCACAGACACTTTCCAGTACCGGAGCAGCCATTTCTCTCGGCCCTGCAGCAGATTCCCCCGAGGAGGGGCCAGTGGCTTACGGGGGAACCCGCGGGAGCCGTTTTGTGCATGGTTCCAGCATGAAGAACAAACGCCACATGGCTGTGTAGCCTCTCAGCCGTACCTTCCGTTGGAGCAGCCCAGCGCTCTCCAGGAGTCCTCATCAGGCACTCTGGACCTCCACTGGATATCTCCTAGACTCCCGGGTGTGATACAGTGCTCTGCATATGATGATTACCATAGCTCAATGCATCCAGCACAGCCCCAACTCTGCGGCTCTTCGGGTTTCGTCAGGATATAATAATAATAATAATAATAATGATGGCATTTATTAAGCACTTACTATGTGCAAAGCACTGTTCTAAGTGCTGGGGAGGTTACAAGGTGATCAGGTTGTCCCACAGGGGGCTCACCGTCTTAATCCCTATTTTACAGATAAGGTCACTGAGGCCCAGAGACTAATAATAATAACAATATAATAATATAATAATAATATAATAAGCGCTTAGTACAGTGCTCTGCACATAGTAAGCGCTCAATAAATATGATTGATTGATTAATAATGGCATTTATTACGTGCTTGCTATGTGCAAAGCACTGTTCTAAGGGCTGGGGAGGTTACAAGGTGATCAGGTTGTCCCACGTGGGGCTCACAATCTGGACCCCATTTTACAGATGAGGGAACTGAGGCCCAGAGAAGTGAAGTGACTTGCCCAAAGTCACTCAGCTGACAAGTGGTGGAGTCGGGATTTGAACCCATGCCCTCTGACGCCCAAGCCCGGGCTCTTGCCACCGAGCCGCGCTGCTTCTCCAAGTGAAGTGACTTGCACAAAGTCACACGGCTGACCATTGGCGGAGCCGGGATTTGAACCCATGACCTCTGACTCCAAAGCCCAGGCTCTTTCCACTGAGCCACGCTGCTTCTCTGCCAGGATATCTTATACTGACATCGCTACCACTACCCTTGTGGTAGTGTCTCTAGAGTAGCCGGCCTACTTTCATCACTGCTCTGCTTGCTGATAGTGATTTTGGGCATACGAAGGGGGATGCAGGTCAGGGCACGGATCAAGGGTCAGCTTGTCCCCAGGAAAGGAGTGAACGGACTGGCTCCCCCGTCTAGTTAGGAGGAGAGGACTTTCCACTGTTATTATCATGATCATTATTGTTATTGTTAGTATTATTATTGCTGGTTTTCATTCATTCATTCAATCGTATTTATTGAGCGCTTACTGTGTGCAGAGCACTGTACTAAGCGCTTGGGAAGTACAAGTCGGCAACATATAGAGACGGTCCCTACCCAACAGTGGGCTCACAGACTAGAAGATAGTCTAGAAGATACCAAATAAGATGGTATCTTGGAGGAGTTAGTGTAAAAAGAGCCATAAAATTTAGGACCCACAAGAGATACATGACATCATTGGGTTGCAGAGGGAAGGGAAATAATAATAATAATAATTATTAATAATAATAATGGTATTTGTTAAGCGCTCACTGTGTGCCAGGCACTGTTCAAAATGCTGGCGTAGATACAGGGTGATCAGGTTGTCCCACATCGGGCTCACAGTTTTAGTCCCCATTTTCAGATGAGGTAACGGAGGCACAGAGAAGTTGGGTGACTTGCCCAGAGTCACACAGCAGACAAGTGGCGGAAGCGGCATTAGAACCCACGTCCTCTGACTCCCAAGCCCGTGTTCTTTCCAATGAGCCACGCTGCTTCTCTCTGGTGACTTGACACCTGTCCACATGTTTTGTTTTCTTTTCTGTCTCCCCCTTCTAGACTGTGAGCCCGTTGTTGGGTAGGGACCGTCTCTAGATGTTCATTCATTCATTATTTTATTTTGGTAGTATGTTTGGTTTTGTTCTCTGTCTCCCCCTTTTAGACTGTGAGCCCACTGTTGGGTAGGGACTGTCTCTATATGTTGCCAATTTGTACTTCCCAAGCGCTTAGTACAGTGCTCTGCACATAGTAAGCGCTCAATAAATACGATCGATGATGATGAAGTGACTTGCCCAAAGTCACACAGCTGACATTCGGCGGACCCGGGGTTTGAACCCATGACCTCTGACTCCAAAGCCCGGGCTCTTTCCACTGAGCCCCATGTGGGACAACCTGATGTGGCCAACTTGGACTTCCCAAGCGCTTAGTCCAGTGCTCTGCACACAGTAAGCGCTCAATTAATACAATTGACTGAATGAACGAATGAATGAAAAGGGAAGAGAGGGAGAGAAGAACTGCAACAGGTCTTCTCCCAGTGGCGTAGGGGGGCACGAACCCCGAGAAGGTTCTGGAACTGGTCCTCCACCTCGGGGCCCAATGTGGGCCCCGGGAAACACCGGCCCCGTGCTTTGCCCGGATCCACGCAGGCAGAAAGTTTCCATCCTTTATGTCAGATGGAGGTAGGGGAATCCCCCTCTACCTTGGATGCCCCTGCGGGTTCGGGCAGTTTTTTGGTCGGCTCTTGTCCCTTCTCCTCCTCTCATTCCTGGCCCACAGCCCCTCGATTTCCAAAAAACTGCCAAGCCAGTGGGGAAGGAGGGAGGCGGAGGCCCCTGTCCTGGCCCCAGCCACTCCACCACCTCCTGCCCGGCCCGCGGGGCTGCTTCAGAACCTGCTTAGGAGAAGCAGGGAGAGGAGGGAGCAGAAGGAATTTGGTAAGTTAAGCTACGCTGCTAATAAGGGAGGGGAGTCAGGAAGAGGGGCGAAGAGGGGAGAGGGAAGGAGAAGAGGGAAAACACTGTGCTTTTCTTCCTCTTCCCCTTTCCCTTCCTCCTCCTCCACGGGAGCCACCAACCCCAATGCCGCTGCTTAACTCAGTGGAAAGAGCATGGGCTTTGGAGTCAGAGGTCGTGGGTTCAAATCCCGGCTCCGCCAATTGTCAGCCGGGTGACTTTGGGCAAGTCACTTCACTTCTCTGGGCCTCTGTGACCTCATCTGAAAAATGGGGATGAAGACTGGGAGCCCCCCGTGGGCCAACCTGATCACCTTGTAACCTCCCCAGCGCTTAGAACAGTGCTTTGCACGTAATAAGTGCTTAATAAATGCCATCATCATCATTATTATTATTATTATTATTATTATTATTATTATTATTAACTCGGTTGTTGCCAGGCCCAGGGCCTTTGGCGGCCACAAGGAGTGTCCTCAGCCCCCAGCACGGCAGCCGAACTCTCCTCCTGCCCCGGTGCTTTCCTGCCAGGCTCAGCCCTTCCGTGGCTGCTCCATGGCACTTGGCTCCTGGGCCCTGCCTGCCAGTGGGGTGAGCAGCCGCCTTTCCTACCAGCTTGTGTGATCTGCCCCGGTGCCACTGACGCGGCTGGTTGCCGCAAGCCCGGGGAGGTGGTTGGAGAAGGGGGGACAAGAGCAGTTTGGGCCCTTCCTGCCCTGTAGTGAGAAATGGAGCCACCATCTTGGCTCAGTTCCTTAACTGATTCACAAGGGCAGAGTCTCCCAGCTACTTTCTGTCCAGCTTCCTGCGTGGTTTTTTTTTTTGCCTTGGAGGCTAAACTAATGGCATCTCTGTCGTGGGCCAGTGCTCAAAAACTACGTTTGATTCTAAGAATAGCCAGACAGGGCTCCAGGACCATAGGTCCCAGACTCCTGAGTTCAAGGATTATCCAGCAAAAACTCCTCACTCTTGGCTTCAAGGCTCTCCATCACTTCACCCCCTCCTCCCTCACCTCCCTTCTCTCCATCTCCAGCGCAGCCTGCACCTTCTGCTCCTCTGCCGCTAACCACCTCACTGGGCCTCGGTCTCACCCGTCCCACCGTCGACCCCCGGCCCACGTCCTTCCCCTGGCCCGGAATTCCCTCCCTCCACACATCTGCCGAACTAGCTCTCTTCAAAGCCCTACTGAGAGCTCACCTCCTCCAGGAGGCCTTCCCAGACTGAGGCCCCCTTTTTCCTCTCCTCCTCTCCTACCTCTTCATCGCCTCCCCTCCCTCCCTCTGCCCAACCTCCTCCTCCCCACAGCACTTATATATATTTGTACATATTCATTACTCTATTTATTTTACTTGTACATATTTAGTACTCTATTAATTTTATCAATAATGTGCATATAGCTATAAATCTTTTATTCTGACAGTTTTGACATCTGTCTACATGTTTTGTTTTGTTGTGTGTCTCCCCCTTCTAGACTGTGAGTCCATTGTTGGGTAGGGACCGTATCTATATGTTGCCGACTTGTACTTCCCAAGCACTTAGTACAGTGCCCTGCACACAGTAAGCACTCAATAAATACGATTGAATGAATTAAAGGATTTTGGAGAAGGAGCGGTCAGCTCATCTGCTGTTTCCTCAGTTCTGCTTGGTAGTTTCTCCTTCAAGCTCTCTCTCCTGGCCTTTCCTCCTCCCTTCCTTCAGCCCCGGGGCTAGGCCCTCATGTAGCCTCAGGCCAACACGCTCCTTCCTGGTTCCTCTCTCTCTATTCTTGTGGGCATCAGCAGTACAGATGTTTATCAGGACTCTTATTTGTGTGCAGGAATTTCTGGGGGTAGATTTCCAATTTGGTGCCTTTTTTTCAGGTTTCCAAAATTCGTAAGAAATCAATAGTCAGAGTTCGTGAAGTTCTTCTCTTACGTACTAAACAAGTAGAATAAAACATGTGGATAGTTAAAGAACTAGTGAACTTACTAGAGAGATTCATTTTTTTAAATACATGATTGAACAGGTTAATAAGAGGTTTTACCTTGCTATGCTGTCACATTCATTTATTCATTCATTCAGTCATATTTATTGAGAGCTTACTGTGTGCAGAGCACTGTACTAAGTGCTTGGAAAGTACAATTCGGCAACAAATAGAGACCATCCTTGCCCATGGCGAGTTCACAGTCTAGATGTGGGGGAGACAGACGTCAAAACAAGTAAACAGGCATCGATAGCATCAATATAAATAAACAGAATTATAGCTAGATGCACATCATTAATATAAATATGAAATGCATAGCCTAGAGTTGATTAGGTGAGGATTTTACAAAGAAAGTGTTCCTCACTGTTGTTAGAATCACCCTATCATCATCTTCATCAAAATTTGCAAAATGCCTACTTTTTGGAAAGCGTAGTAATAGCTACCCAAAGATGTTACAATTACAAAATAAGATTAGGTCCCTGCCTCAAGGCATATGTAATCTAAGGAAGAAGACAAAAAACACTTAAGAATATGAACATATAAACTGATAACGTGAACAAGGTAATTTGCATATAAGAACAAAACAAAAGAGTAAACTGTAATGCATGGTGCGTATGAACATATAAACTGATAATGTGAACAAGGTAATTTGCATATAAGGACAAAACAAAAGAGTAAACTATAATGCCGAGGTGAGATCCGGGCAGAGGGAATTGTAGAGGATAGTAGGATCAGGGTATAAGATGCAAGGAAGAGAAGCCGAAGGGAGATTTTAATCAGGAGCTGGGTTTTAAAGAGATACTTGAAGTCTATTTACTCTTACAAGTGTTCTTCATATAGTAAGCTTGCAATAAATGCTGTTATTATTATTATTACACTATTGATTGATATTGCTTCTCTGTTGTTTTGTCACGGGATAATATCCTCCTATAAACCATTCACCTAAACGTGCCCCATCTAGCAAAGTTTTGATTACGTAAGGATAGGATTACGTAGTTCAGGGCTGGTAACTTCATTCCAAGATTCTGTTGTTGTGGCCAATCTTGCCACTTGATGTTTTGTATGGCCACTACAAACAATCGAGGAGAACAACAAACTGTAAAGTAGCGAGAGGGACTGTGTCAACCTGATTATCTTGTGTCTGTCCCAGTGCTGAGTACAGTGCTAGGCACATGGTTAATGCTTAACAAATACCATCATTACTATCATTAAACAGCATGGCCTAGTGGAAAGAGTGGCTTTGGTGTCACGGGATCTGGGTTCTAATCCCAGCTCTGCCAATTGCTTGCAGTTTGATCTTGGGCAAATCACTTAACTTCTTTGTGCCTCAGTTTCCTCATCTGTAAAATGGGGATTAAATACCTGGTGTCATCCTTGACTCCACTCTCTCGTTCACCCCACATATCCAATCCATCACCAAATCCTGCCGGTCTTTCCTCTCCATCCAAACCACTACCAGGTTAGTATGATCACTGATCCTATCCCAACTGGATTACTGCATCAGCCTCCTTTCTGACCTCCCAACCTCCTGCCTCTCCCCTCTTCAGTCCGTCCTTCACTCCACTGCCCGGATTATCTTTCTACAGAAACGTTCAGGGCGTGTCACCCCGCGCTTCAAAAATCTCCAGTGGTTGCTTATCAACCGCCGTATCAAACAAAAACTCCTCACTATTGGCTTCAAAGCTGTCCATCACCTTGCCTCTTCTTACCTCACCTCCCTTCTCTCCTTCTACATCCCAGCCCACACACTCTGCTCCTCTGGTGCTAACCTCCTCACCGGGCCTCCATCTCGCCTGTCTCGCCGCCAACCCCTGGCCCGTGTCCTACCTCTGGCCTGGATTGCCCTCTCTCCTCAAATCAGACAATCACTCTTTCCCCCTTCAAAACCCTACTGAAGTCTCACCTCCTCCTAGAAGTCTTCCCAAACTAAGCCCCCCTTTCCTCAGCTCCCCCCTTCCCTGTCACCTTGACTTTCTCCCTTGGCTCCCCCCCTTCCCCACCCCACAGCATTTATGTATATATGTATATATCTATAATTCTACTTATTTACATTGATGACTGTTTACTTGTTTTGATGTCTGTCTCCCCCCATCTGGACTGTAAACCCATTGTGGGCAGGCATTGTCTCTATTGCTGTATTGTAATAATAATAATAATAATAATAATAATGGCATTTATTAAGCACTTACTATGTGCAAAGCACTGTTCTAAGCGCTGGGGAAGTTACAAAGCATTTAGTACAGTGCTCTGCTCACAGTAAGTGTTCAATAAATATGATTGAATGAATGCATGAACAAATTAATGAATAAATGAAATACCTGTTTTCTTTCTCCCCCTCAGATTGTGAGCCCCATGTGGGACAGAAATTGTGTCCAGCCTGATAAATTTGCATATACTGCTCACAGTAAGCGCTCAATAAATATGATTGAATGAATGCATGAACAAATTAGTGAACGAATGAAATACCTGTTCTCTCTCCCCCTCACACTGAATGGAGACAGAAATTGTCTCCATCCTGATAAACTTGCGTGTACCCCAGTGCTTACTTAGAACAGTGCCTGACACATAATAAGTGCTTAACAAATACCATACTAAATAAATATTTACTGGGCACTTATTCTGTGCAGAGCACTGTACTAAGCCTTTGGGTGAGTTCAATAGAGCAAGTAGACACCATCCTGGTCTTTTTTTTGGCATTTGTGAAGTGCTCACTATGTACCAGGCACTGTACTAAGCGCTGTCCTCAAGGAGCTTGCAATCAGTGGGAGGAGACAGACATCAAAATAAACTACAGGTAGGGGAAACAACCAAGTATAGATATACATACGATCAGTCAATCAGTGGTGCTTATTGAATGCTTATTAATAATAATAATAAGAAGAAGAATGACATTTATTAAGCACTTACTCTGTGCAAAACACTGTTCTAAGTGCTGGGGAGATTACAAGGTGATCAGGTTGTCCCACGGGGGGCTCACAGTCTTAATCCCCATTTTACAGATGAGGGAACTGAGGCCCAGAGAGGTGAAGTGACTTGCCCAAAGTCACACAGCTGACAATTGTCAGAGCCGGGATTTGAACCCATGACCTCTGACTCCAAAGCCTGGGCTCTTTCCACTGAGCCGCACTGCCTCTCTGTGCAGAGCACTGAAGTAAGCACTTAGGAGCATACAATATGATGGAGTTGGTAGGCACCATCCCTGCCTTCAAGGAGCTTATAGTCTAAAGGAGGGGACAGATATTAAAATAAATTACAGATAGGGGAAAGGACATCAAGCGCTTCAGGGACATAGATCCAAGTGGATAGGGGATGCAGAAAGGAGGGTGAATAGGGGAAATGAGGGCTTAGGGAAGACCTCTTGGGGGTGATATGGTTTTGGTAAGGCTTTGAAAGTGGGGAGAGTGATGGACTGTCAGATACGGAGGAAGATGGAGTTCCAGGTCAGTGCTCTGCACACAATAAGCGCTCAATAAATACGGTTGAATGAATGAATGAGTGGAAAGACATGGACCGAACAGTACAAAATTGTTGTGAAAGTTGGGGTTGTTGGACTATCCAAGTGCTTAGCAAGTAAGCTCGTTGTGGGCAGGGAGTGTGTCTTTATTGCTGTATTGTACTCTCCCAGGCGCTTAGCACAGTGTTCTGCACACAGTAAGCGCTCAATAAATATGATTGAATGACCTGAATGCAAGGTTGAAACCATAATAATATCATAATGAATAAATATTTACTGGGTGCTTACTCTGTGCAGAGCACTATGCTAAGCCTTTGGGTGAGTTCAATAGTTCAAGTAGACACCATCCTTGTTTGGGTTTTTTTTGGTGCTTAGTATGTACTAGGCACTGTACTAAGCGCTGTCCTCAGGGAGAACAGTAGGGAGGGATATAAGGATGGAGAGATGAGAGTTTAGTCAGGGAAGGCTTCCTAGAGGAGATGTGATTTTAGTAGGGCTTTGAAGACTGGGAGAGTAGTGGGCTCTTGGAGTTCCGGGCCAGAGGAATCAGACATGACATTTGTAGACATTTGATGTCTGTCTCCCCCCCACCCCCCTAGACTGTAAACCCGTTGTGGACAGGCATTGTCTCTCTTTATTGCCATATTGTACTTTCCAAGCACTTGGTACAGTGCTGTGCTCACAGTAAGCGCTCAGGAAATATGATTGGATGAATGCATGAACAAATTAATGAACGAATGAAATACCTGTTCTCTCTCCCGCTCAGATTGTGAGCCCCATGTAGGACAGAAATGACTTCTTGCCCTCTTTCGATTCCAGAGACTACCCTCTTCTCCGTTGAGTTCTATCAGATCCGGGCTTTCCCACTTCCAGGTCTCATAATAATAATAATTAATAATGGTATTTGTTAAGCACTTATATGTCAAGCAGTGTACTAATTGCTGGGATAGATGTATGATATTAATGTTGGACACAATCCCTGTCCCACATGACACTCACAGTCTAAGTAGAGGGACTAGGATTTAATCCCCATTTTACAGATGAAGAAACTGAGGCTCAAAGAAGTTAATTGACTTACCCAAGGTCACACTGCAGACAAGTGGCAGAGCTGGGATTAGAACCCAGGTCCTCTGGCTCCCAAGCCCATGCGCTTTCCAACAGCCCACACTGCTTCACATCCAGAGAGAATGGTGACAGCACCAGAATTCAGTAGACCTTCAGTTTGGTCTAAGGTCAGTTGCCATGACAGGGACTCTGTCTGACTTAATAATAATAATAATAATAATAATAATAATAATAATAGCAACATTTATTAAGTGCTTACTTTGTGCAAAGCACTGTTCTAGGCGCTGGGGAGGTTACAAGGTGATCAGGTTGTCCCACGGGGGGCTCACAGTCTTCATCCCCATTTTACAGATGAGGTCACTGAGGCCCAGAGAAGTGAAGTGACTTGCCCAAAGTCACACAGCTGACAATTGGTGGAGCCGGGATTTGAACCTATGACCTCTGACTCCAAAGCCTGTGCTCTTTCCACTGAGCCACGCTGCTTCTCATGAATGAATGAATGAATGAGTTATCATAGTTTGTCTGCTTTTGCATCATACAGAGAGATGAATACCTGTGGTTTCTATAAAGACAGAGAACGATTTGCCACTTCACCTTTCCTACAGAAACTTGTATTTAAGTTTTTTGTGTTTTTTTCTTCCATGTTTTTTTTTTTTTAACAAATCCTTGAGATACAAGTGCCATCTACTGGTAAAAAAGGAAATCCAGCCAAGTATAATATTGCTTCCTTGGAGGCTATGTGTTGTAAGAATAATTACCATGATGCAGATATTTGTTCCTGTCATGATTATTGGCTAGTGTGGATATTTTAGTTACTTCTCATCATATGTCTATGTGATAGCAAGAAGTAGAGCATAATGCTTTAGGGAGTGGGGCCCCCTAAGGAGACCCCCAGGTGATTTTTATTGACTGAACTACTGGAGCACATAGTGGGAAAGTGGGCAGGACTGCAGGGCTCTTCAGGTACAAATCAAAAATTGGCCTGTGAAAACTAGAAGTATAACTAAGAGCTAATTCACTCTCTCACCCATCATTTCCCATCACACCCACTTTGCTGGAATCAAGTTTACTTCCCAACTTTTTTGAATGTTGGGAACGTTGTGGCAGTTTATAACCTCGGACTCTTTGCCTGGAGCCTGGACTGCCCACTTCAAGGACCCTTTAACTAACCTATTTTTCTCTTGATCCTTTCGAGTTTTGATTGATGAATTGAAATTTATTTTTGTGGTTTCTGAAATATCATTCTTATTGTTCCTTGTGTCTGTTCTTACCGGTTCAGATCGTGAGACTCTGTCTCAATAGATCTTCTTGTATTGTCCCTAGTGGTTTGGCGTCATGGGTTCAAATTCCGACTCCGCCAATTGCCAGCTGTGTGACTTTGGGCAAGTCACTTAACTTCTCTGTGCCTCAGTTACCTCATCTGTAAAATAATAATAATAATAATGATGGAATTTATTAAGTGCTTACTATGTGCAAAACACTGTTCTAAGCACTGGGGAGGTTACCAGGTGATCAGGTTGTCCCACGGGGGGCTCACAGTCTTATTCCCCATTTTACAGATGAGGGAACTGAGGCCCAGAGAAGTGAAGTGACTTGCCCAAAGTCACACAGCTGGCAATTGGTGGAGCCGGGATTTGAACCCATGACCTCTGACTCCAAAGCCCATGCTCTTTCCACTGAGCCACGCTGCTTCTCTAGCAGCATGTAAAATGGGGATTAAGACTGTGAACCCCCTGTGGGGCAACCTGATCACCTTGTAACCTCCCCAGTGCTTAGAACAGTGCTTTGCACATAGTAAGCGCTTAATAAATGCCATTAAAAAAGTACAGTGCTTTGTACATTGTGAGTAATAAATACTGTTATTTTAATAAAATAATAATTGATGATAATTACCAAGCACTTAGTACAGTGGCACGGAGGCTCACAGTAAGTGCTCAATAAATACGATTGAATGAATCAAAACCAGGATACTCTCACAGAAAGTGTTTACCTAAATGATCTTTCTAATCACCATCAGTCAGGCCAAAGCAGGAAATCTCATCACAGGAGGAAATCCAGAAGAAATTTCCAAAGCTATGTTGATGTGTCTGACACATTTATTTCTCTTTTGGGAATTAAAAGAAACCAAAGGGCAAACCAAAGGGCACACCTGTGCCTGCACAAGTGCGTACACATGCACATGCAAACACACGTGCGCGCACACACACACACACACACACACACACACACACAGTGCTAAAAAAAAACCTGCCCACCCCCTTCAGTTCCTGCATAGCGTATGCCAGTCTCGACTGCCCACCACTGTTTTTTCCCACGCATCTATGGCTCTGCCCCCTTATTTGAATCACGGATTCTATAAATGGTTTCCTCAGCCCTCTTCGTTTTCCATCTCCACATTCAACTCGTTATGCGGCCGCTGTTTAGATAGCCCGAGGGCCCGTTTTCTCCCCATGTGATCCTGTGTTGGGCTGCGCTTTGCTGGTGTCTGGTGGTTCTTAAATATGGTGTTGGTGATTCTACCTTGCTATTTGATATTAAAGAAGCCAAATGTACATTTGAAGTTGGTACAGATGACTAGTCAAGTTGGTAACGAGTCATCTGAAGGAAAACCACTAAAATCAAAGCATCCAAATGCTGACTCACATCAAATCAATCCTACTGAAAAGTGCAGGGCTGGGAGACAGGAAGACGAGGGTTCTAATCCCAGGCCTGCCACTTGCCTGTGTGACCTTGAGCAAGTCACTTCACTTCTGTTTGCTTAAGTTTCCTCATCTGTAAAATGGAGATTAATTACTTCTTCTCCTCTTCCCCCACCCCCTGCCCCCCGTACTGAGAGCTCCATTTGGGATAAGGACTTCTCTGACACACAACAAATACCACAATTATTATTATTATTGTTACTGGATCGGCATGGTGGCAGTTTGGGTGGCATGGAAAAGGTGGATCCTATAAATTCTGTGACGTTAGAACCAGTAGGATTTCATGACATTGCTTTCAATGGTCTGAATGAGAGAGATGAGTTGAGGAGAGTGCCAAGGTTGTGAGTTAGGGAGGATGGTGGTATTTTCTGTAGTGATGAGAAAGTCTGAGAGAGGACAGCATTTGGATTGGAAGCTGAGGAGTTCTGTTTTGGGCATGTTAAGTTTGAGGTGCCTGTAGGACATCCAAGTTGAGATGTCTTCTAGTCAGGAGGAAACACAAGACTGCAGAGAAGGAAAGAGATCGGGGCTGGAGAAGATGATTTGGGAATCATCATTGTCGGGTTGATAGTTGAAGGCATATGGGATAAATGAGTTCTTCACGGGAGTGGGTGTAAATGGAGAATAGAAGGGGCCCAGAACTGAGCCTTGAGGGACCCCCACTGTAAGGAGGTGGGAGGCCAAGGAGGAGCCTGTGAAAGAGGCTTAGAACGAGTGACCAGAGAGTTAGGAGGATAGCCAGGAGGGGACAATGTCAGAGAAGCCAAGGTTGAATAATGTTTCCAGGGCAAGAGCATGGCTCATATGTTGAAGGCAGCTGAGAGGTTAAGGAGGATTAGGATGGAGTAGAGGCCATTGGATTTGACTAGAAGGAAGTTATTGATCACCTTAGAGAGGGCAAATTATGTAGAGTGATATGGGGGGAAGCCACACTGCAGGAGGTTGAGGAGAGGTTTGGAGGAGAGGAAGTGGAGGTAGTGGGAGTGGACAACTCGTTCTAGGAATTTGGAGAGGAATGGTTGGAAGGAGATAGGCCGATAACTGGAGGATTCCTTGATGTCTAAGGAGGTTTTTTTATGATAAAGGAGACATTGACACGTTTGAAATTAGTTGGAAAGGAGCCATTGGAAAATGAATGGTGTCTTTCCCAGCTTTCAGTTTTTGACTTATTCCTGAGTCACAAATTTAGAGATGTTAACCTGGACTGCCGGTCTCACCTCCACAACATCGCCTTTCCTCTCCATCCAAACTGCTACCTTGCTGGTTCAATCTCTCATCCTATCCCAACTGGATTACTGCACCGGCCTCCTCTCTGATCTCCCATCCTCCTGTCTCTCCCCACTTCAGTCTATACTTCACGCTGCTGCCCGGATCATCTTTGTGCAGAAACGCTCTGGGCATGTTACTCCCCTCCTCAAAAATCTCCAATGGCTGCCAGTCAACCTACGCATCAAGCAAAAACTCCTCACTCTCGGCTTCAAGGCTGTCCATCCCCTCGCCCCCTCCCACCTCACCTCCCTTCTCTCCTTCTCCAGCGCAGCCCGCACCCTCCGCTCCTCTGATGCTAACCTCCTCACCGTACCTCGTTGTCGCCCGTCCTGCCGTCGACCCCCCAGCCCATGTCCTCCCCCTGGCCCGGAATGCCCTCCCTCCGCACATCCACCAACCTAGCTCTCTTCCTCCCTTCAAAGCCTCACTGAGAGCTCACCTCCTCCAAGAAGCCTTCCCAGACTGAGCCCCCTTTGTCCTCTCCCCCTCCCTATCCCTCGCGCCCTACCTACTTCCCCTCCCCACAGCACCTGTATATATGTTTGTACAGATTTATTACTCTATTTATTTTACTTGTACATATTTACTGTTCTATTTATTTTGTTCATGATGTGCATCTAGCTTTATTTCTATTTATTCTGACGACGTGACACCTGTCCACGTTTCATTTTGTTGTCTGTCTCCCCCTTCTAGACTGTGATCCCGTTGTTGGGTAGGGGCCGTCTCTATATGTTGCCGACTTGTACTTCCCAAACGCTTAGTACAGTGCTCTGCACACAGTAAGCGCTCAATAAATGCGACTGAATGAATGACGGCAGCTTCAGAGACTACTGTGCCAGGGGAATGGGTGCCAACAACGGGCAGGGTGATGCCAGCCCCAGGCAGCACACCTGGATGGCCCTGTCTTTAAGGGCCGCAATAGAGGCCTCCTTCCCTCCACCTCCTTCGCACATGCGCTCGAGCAGTGGCCGGTGGAAATCTAAATATCAGGCTGACTTTGTCCACTTTATCCTTTCATGCTTTAAGTCTGCCCTCTCCTCTGCCTGACAAAACTATTTCTCTTCCTTTATTGACACCCTTCTAGACTGTGAGCCCGTTCGTGGGTAGGGACTGTCTCTATATGTCACCGACTTGTACTTCCCGAGAGCTTAGTACAGTGCTCTGCATACAGTAAGGACTAAATAAATATGATTGAAAGACACCGATGTCCATTGCCCTCGCCAGTTGTTCCAGACATATAACTCCCTCTTAAAGCCCCCCGTGCCCCTCCCTCCCCCTATCCCTTGCCCCCAGTAACCTGGCCACCAACTTTATTAAAATGGAAACCATCAGGTGTGAGCACCCTAAAGTCGCCTCTGCCCCTCCTCAGTCCCTCCCCCTTCCAACTCTTTCTTCAACTCTCCCATCTTTCCCTGCAGTATCTCTAGAGAAGCTATCCTGCCTCCTCTCAAAAGCCACCCCCTCTACCTGCTCATCTGACCACTTTGCGTTGCACCTTATCAAAGCTCTCGCTCCCTTTTTCCCTCCCTAGCAGCAATCTTGAACCATTCTCTCTCCAGTGGCTTCCTTCCCACTGCTTTCAACCGTGACCATGTCTCCCCTATCCTCAAAACCGCCCCCCTTGACCCCATGACTCCCTCCAGCTATCACCCCATCTCCCTCCTACCTTTTCTCTCCAAACTCCTTGAGTGAGTTGTCTACACCTGCTGTCTCAAATTCCTCTCCTCCAATTTTCTCCTTGACCCCCTCCAAACTGGCTTCCATCCACTTCACTCCACAGAAACTGCCCTCTCAAAGGTCACCAATTGAGCTCTGTCTTGCCAAATGCAATGGCCTCTATGCCATGCTCATACTTCTCGACATCTCGGCTGCCGTCTATACTGTCGACCACCTCTTTCTCCTGGAAACATTATCGAACTTCAGCATCACTGACTCTGTCCTCTCCCGGTTCTCCTCATATCTCTGGCTGTTCATTTTCAGTCTCCTCTGTGAGCTCCTCCTCTGCCTCCCACCCCATGAATGTGGGGGTCCCTCAAGTTTCAGTTCTGGGCCCCCTTCTGTTCTCCATCTCCACCCACTCCTTTGCTCCCGTGGCTTCAACTATCATTTCTATTTGGTTGATACCCAAGTTCACATCTCCAGCCCTGATCTCCCTTCCTCTCTGCCATCTGGCACTTTCCTCCTGCCTTCAAGACATTTCTACTTGGATGTCCTCCTGTTAGCTCAAACTTAACATGTCTAAAACAGAATTCTTTATCTTCCCACCCAAACCCTGTCCTCCCCTTCTTTCCCATCACTTTAGACGGCACCGACACTCTTTCTGTCTCAAAAGCCTATAATCTTGGCTTTATCCTTGACTTCTCTCTCTCATTCAACCCACATATTCAATTCATCACTGAATCTATTGGTTCGACCTTCACAACATTGCTTAAATCTGCCCTTTCCTCTCCATCCAAACTGCTACCATGTTAATCCAGTCATTTATCCTATTCCGGCTTGATTACTATATCGTCCTCCTTGCTGACCTCCCAGCCCTCCTGTCTCTCCCCACTCCAGTCCATACTTCACTCTACTGCCCAGATAATTTTTCTACTAAAATGTTTAGAACATATCCTCCTACTCAAAAAACCTCAGTGGTTGCCCATCCACCTCCGCATCAAAGAAAAACTCCTCACCAGTGACTTTAAAGCACTCCATCATCTTGTCCACTCCTACCTCACTTTGCTACTCTCCTATTACAACCCAGCCCTCACGCTTTTCTCTTCTAGTGCTAACCTTCTCACTATGACTCGATCTCACCTAGCTTGCCATCAATCCCTCTCCCATGTCCTGCCTCTGGCCTGCAATGCCCTCCCTCCTCAAATCTGACAGACCATTACTCTCCCGCTCCCTTCAAAGCCTCACTGAAGGCACATCTCCTTTGGGTTCCCTTCCCAGACTAAGCTCCACCATTCATCTCCCACTCCCTGCTGTTTTGCCCTGACTTGTTCCCTTTGCTCTTCCCCCCTTCCAGCCCCATAGCAGTTTATGCAGAGAAGCAGCGTGGCTCAGTGGAAAGAGCCCGCCCGTTGTTGGATAGGGACCGTCTCTATATGTTGCCAACTTGTACTTCCCAAGTGCTTAGTACAGTGCTCTGCACACAGTAAGCGCTCAATAAATACGATTGATTGATTGATTGATTGATATGGAGTCAGTGGTCATGGGTTCAAATCCTGGCCCCGCCATTTATCAGCTGTGTGACTCTGGGCAAGTCACTTCACTTCTCTGTGCCTCAGTTACCTTATCTGTAAAATGGGGATTGACTGTGAGCCCCCCGTGGGCCAACCTGATCACCTTGTATCCACCCGCCAGCTCTTAGAACAGTGCTTTGCACTTAGTAAGCGCTTAACAAATGCCATCATCATCATTGTCATCATCATCATGTACCTATCTGTAATTTAATTTATTTGTATTCATGTCTGCTCCCCACCTCTAGACTGTAAGCTCCTTGTGGGCATGAATGTATTTGTTTATTGTTGTATTGTCCTCTCCCAAGTGTTTAGTACAGTGCTCTGCACACAGTGGGCAAGTCACTTAACTTCTCTGTGCCTCAGTTACCTCATCTGTAAAATGGGGATTAAGACTGTGAGCCGCCCGTGGGACAACCTGATCACCTTGTAACCTCCCCAGCACTTAGAACAGTGCTTTGCACATAGTAAGCACTTAATAAATGCCATTATTATTATTATTAGTAAGTGCTCAATAAATACAGTTGAATGAATGAATGAATGAATGAATGAATGAAGCATCCAATCTGTGGGATCATTACCTCCTTCCTCATAGATGCAGTCCCCTTTTCTTCCCGGGTTTTAACCTGCTTGCTCCATCTATCCTACCTTTCCATTGCCCTGCTTTTCCCAGTTTCTTCCCCTTCTTCCTCTGCCCAACTGTGAGCCATTGTCTTCCAGTCGTACGCAGGGATTATGCCTGGCATTAAGCCAGAGGAGAGGAGAGGATTCTGGCTTTGGAGGGGATGGGGAGTGGTGGGAGGAGGAACGCATGCTCAGTCCAGCTGCCCTTGAAGACAGCTTTGGCATGGGCTTGGCTGTGAGCATGGGCTATGGAGCAATGGCACCTTGTAAAGCTTGAGACCACCTTGTAGGGTGTTATTCTGAGCCCTTGGGCTTCATCTCTGTGTTAATGATAATAATGATGGCATTTATTAAGCGCTTACTATGAGCAAAGCACTGTTTTAAGCGCTGGGGAGGTTACAAGGTGATCAGGTTGTCCCACAGGGGGCTCACAGTCTTAATCCCCATTTTACAGATTGAGGTAACTGAGGCCCAGAGAAGTGAAGTGACTTGCCCAAAGTCACATAGCTGACAATTGGCGGAGCCGGGATTTGAACCCATGACCTCTGGCTCCAAAGCCCGGGCTCTTTCCACTGAACCACGCTGCTTCTCTGAATAACATAAATAAAATAAAATGAAGTGGTTATTGTTTTGTCACCTACTCCTCTAGGCTAAATGGAATAGGGCCCGTTTTTTCCGGGAATCTCACGACCTGTAGAGTCAGAATCACCATGCATGCACCTTTTATGGCTTTGGGAAGGTGCTTCTTTGGCTTTGTTTCCCAGTGAGAGAACACTGATGAACAAAATGCTCAAAACAAATACTAGCTAGAGGGACTTGTAGGGAGTTGTGTTTGTGATCATTTTGGCAGTCACCGAGTTTCCCATTTCCCGCCAGTAGATGGAAATCGAACTGAATCATTCAGGCCACTTCCTTCTAACTTTAGTTCGGGCAGGATTCTTTATAGTCCCTTTCATTTCTGCATCCAGAGAACCAAACAGTTGAGAGTAGATCTGAGGGAGACGTTAGGAGAGTATGAGCAATTTCTGGGCCATGATCCCAATTTGATTATTTTGTAAAATCCATTTAGCCACTTTAGACGGACAGGCTGCTTGACTGACGTTGGGACTTGCAATCACAAAGGTTGCTGATTTTACAGGCCTTTGTCTGCACAGTGGAGTATGGCCAGCTGGAAGGGACTTTGGAGTCCTTTTTGAGGTGCCATCTCAGAGCTTTGGAGATTATCCCCTCCATTAATTAATTTGTTCAATTGTATCTGTTGAGTACTTAATCTATACAAAGCACTGCGAAAAAATACACGGAAAATAATTAGACAGGAACCAGACCCTCACAGGGCTAAGACAAAGCGGGTAGGAGGTTGGCAACGGGTGCATAAGGAGAGACGGAACAGTAGAAACAGAAAAACAACCAGAAAAATGTGGACCTGATAAGGACCCTAAAAGGACCATTGCTTTGAGACTAAAGAAGCAGGGTATCAGGAGCCTCTCCCCGCAGGTAGGGCGGTTCATCGTCCCACCCTCTCTCCACCGCAGAGCTGAACGAGTCCACCAGTTCTGCCGCCTCTCCACCGCGACAGCCGGGATCCCTGCTCCCAACGTGCCCCGGGCACACCGGGCCATGAGGATGTAAGCTAGAGCAGGCCTGTCCCTCCAATCAATCAATCAATCAATCAATCATATTTATTGAGCACTTACTGTGTGCAGAGCACTGTACTAAGCGCTTGGGAAGTACAAGTCGGCAACCAAACAAGCCAACCAGCCAGCCGAACAAATCCACCGGTAACCGCCACCTTCCCGTCCTGAATCCCTGTTTGCGACATGCCCTGTCGGGCTTTGAGGATTTAAACTGCTGCAGAGTTCTCTCCATCATGGCTGAGCCAGCCCGTCAGATCAATCAATCAATCGTATTTATTGAGCGCTTACTGTGTGCAGAGCACTGTACTAAGCGCTTGGGAAGTACAAGTCGGCAACACATAGAGACAGTCCCTACCCAACAGCGGGCTCACAGTCTCGAAGGGGGAGACAGAGAACAAAACCAAACATAATAACAAAATAAAATAGATAATGTCGCCCTCCCACTGTGACTTCCGGTGCTTTCATCATCATCAATTGTATTTATTGAGCGCTTACTGTGTGCAGAGCACTGTACTAAGCGCTTGGGAAGTACAAGTTAGTGCTTTCGTATAGAGTATCCCATTCTCCTGGACAGCCATGCTGCCTCCCTATGGACCAACACCGGTTCTCCACGTCTTGGAGAAGCCTTCATTCCGACTTGCTTTGCACAACCCCAGCCGAAAAGAGAAAAGCAGCCCCAATATGACATCCCCGCAAAACATTGAGAAGGCTGTAATAGCCTCTGTGGTAGAGGTGGCCGTAGCTGTAGTTAGTCCTATAGGGCTCTCAGTCATGAGGAGCCTGAAATTCTTCTCCTCTAGCTAGAGCGCCGTTCAGATCTGTGCCTTTAATTTTTTCATTTAATAATAATAATAATAATAATAATAAAGGCATTTATTAAGCACTTACTATGTGCAAAGCACTGTTCTAAGCACTGTGGAGGTTACAAGGTGATCAGGTTGTCCCACGGGGGGTTCACAGTCTTAATCCCCATTTTACAGATGAGGTAACTGAGGCCCAGAGAATAATCATAATTATAATAATGATGGTATTTGTTAAGCACTTAGTATGTGCAAAGCACTGTTCTAAGCACTGAGGGGGATACAAGGTGATCAGGTTATCCCACGTGGGGTTCACAGTCTTAATCCCCATTTTACAGATGAGGTAACTGAGGCACAGAGAAGTGAAGTGACTTGCCCAAAGTCACACAACTGACAACTGACGGAGCCAGGGTTTGAACCCATGACCTCTGACGCCAAAGCCCGGGCTCTTTCCACTGAGCCACGCTGCTTCTCTTTGCTTTTTATTGTCTCAGTGTTTTGTTTCAGCCCACCCTGTTTGCCTGCAGCCAGTCTCCTCTCCTGGCATTTAGTTTTAGCGTGGGAGCCCTGTGTTGATTTCCACCTGCGAAATCTTCCTCGGTGTTTAGTACAGTATTCCGCCCACAGTCAATGTTAAAGGAATACTTTTGTAACAGCCACGGTAGCCACAGCCTTCCCCATATTTTAAACGTCGAAGGCCCTTATGCTGCTGCTTCTACCTCTTCTGTCCTGTCCGGTCACCGTCCTGTCTGGAAGGAGCAAGCGGACACAAAAGGAGCCACCCGGGGAAGCGTGGCGGCCACGCAGGCCTTGGTGGTCTAGTGCTGATGGAGCATGCCGACTCTCCCTCCCTTTCGCGTCCTCTGTGCTCTTGGCTCTGTACCCTCTGGGTACTTGATACCCCCTCCGCCCTCAACCCTACAACACTTAAGTACCTACCTGTAACTTATTTATATAAATCCATTTCTGTCTCCCCCTCCAGACTGTAAGCTCACTGTGGGCCGGAAGCATGTCTACTAACTGTGTTGTACGGTAATCAATCAATCAGTGGTGTTAATTGAACACTTAAGAGCTTGGGAGAGAACAATCTAACAGACACATTCCATGCCCAGAACAAACTTACAGTCTAGAGAGGGAGGCAGACATTCATACAAGTGCTTAGTACAGTGCTCTGCACAAAGTAAGCGCTCAATAAATGCGATTGAATGAATACAAATAAATTATTTCATTCATTCATTCAATTGTATTTCTTGAGTGCTTACTATGTGCAGAGCACTGTACTATATTTTTATTATATACATATTATGCATTTATTTATTTATCTATAAACTGTATTTATAATGTACAGTTGATAGACACGCACATAAGTGCTTGTATTCTCCCAAGTGCTTAGTACAGTGCTCTGTGCGCAGTAAGCGCTCAATAAATCAATCACTGATTGATTCATTCAGTTGTATTTATTGAGGACTCATTGTGTACAGAGCACTGTATTAAGTGCTTGGGTGAGTACAGTATGACAGAGTTGGTAGAAACATAATGAGTTCACAATTTAGAACTTGTACTTCCCAAGCACTTAGTACAGTGCTCTGCACACAGTAAGCGCTCAATAAGTACGATTGAATGAATGAATGAATTAGTTGCCTGCAAATTCTAAAGTGCTTAAAGGGAAAAGGACATTTGTAAGTAAGGGTCAAAGACTCAAGTGGTTCGTTCACAGCTTACCTGACTGTTGCTGGACTTGGGGCTGCCCTGAGAATATGCTTAGATACCATGGCGAATTGCTCCCCAAGTTAAGACAAAACTTTGCGAGCGCTCTCGCACTGGGGATAGGAAGTTTTGAGCCATAAAATCCCTCTAGCCAGGAGCGATCCAAGAGCTGGGATTGGGTGGGAAAAGCCAACCGGGAACCTGGTGAGTGCCATCATAAGGTCCGCACAGAACTCAGAGGAAAGGCTTGATAGTGGTAACTTATTGGTGAGGAGTGGGAGCTCACTAATTAGCTGGATTCCAGCCATGCTCGAGTTGAGCTGTTTGGTAGGGAAGCCCGAAAGCCCACCCCACTAGCAGCTCTGAAGTTGTGTAGTTGTTGTGTAGATAAGTTGTTGCTGCTACTCCGAGGACTCAGTGGTTGGTCCCAATCAGGCATGCCCTGTCTTACCTTATCCTATCCCGTGGAGCCTGGCTAGAGCTTTTCAGTGACATCTTAAGGGGGACGACAGGTCCAGCTTGCTGTTTCCAACCCCACCTCATTCATTCAATCGTATTTATTGACCACTTAACTGTGTGCAGAGCACTGTACTAAGTACTTGGGAACCACAAGTTGGTGACATATAGAGTGGGTCCCTACCCAGTAACGGGCTCACAGTCTAGAAGGGGGAGACAGACAACAAAACAAAACATGTGGACAGATGTCAAGTCGTCAGAATAAATAGAATTAAAGCTAGATGCACATCATTAACAAAATAAATAGAATAGTAAATATGGACAAGTAAAATGGAGTAATAAATCTGTACAAACATATATACAGGTGCTGGGGGAGGGGAAGGAGGTAGGGCGGGGAGGATGGGAAGGAGGAGAGGAAAAAGGGGGCTCAGTTTGGGGCCCCCTCCCTCCCCTCCTCCACCCTACCCCCCACCTCCACCCCCTTCCTCCAGCCCACCTGAAAGTGGGACCCTGGGGACTTTGGGGAATCCATATTTTGGGGAGCATTTAGGGAGACAGGATGGCCTAGTGGAAAGCACATAGGACTGGGAGCAAGGAGATTCGGCTTCTTGTCCCAACTCTGCCAGTGACCTGCTGCATTTCCAAGGGCAAATCACTTAGCTTCTCTGCACCTCAGTTTCCTCATCTGTAAAATTCATTCATTCATTCAATCGTATTTATTGAGCGCTTACTGTGTGCAGAGCACTGTACTAAGCGCTTGGGAAGTACAAGTTGGCAACATATAGAGACAGTCCCTACCCAACAGCGGGCTCACAGTCTAGAAGGAGGAGGCAGATAACAAAACAAAACATATTAACAAAATAAAATAAACAGAATAAATGTGTACAAATAAATAGAGTAATAAATACGTTCAAACATATATACATATATACAGGTGGTGTGGGGAAGGGAAGGAGGTAAGGTGGGGGGGATGGGGAGGGGGAAGAAGGGGAGAGGAAGGAGGGGGCTCAGTCTGGGAAGGCCTCCTGGAGGAGGTGAGCTCTCAGTAGGGCTTTGAAGGGAGGAAGAGAGCTAGCCTGGCGGATGTGCAGAGGGAGGGCATTCCAGGCCCGGGGGATGACGTGGGCCGGGGGTCGACGGCGGGACAGGCGAGAACGAGGCACGGTGAGGAGATTAGCGGCAGAGGAGCGGCGGGTGCGGGCTGGGATGAGGATGAGATGAAATGGGGATGAGATGCCTGTTCTCCTTACCTCTCAGACTGTATGCTCCATGTTGAGCATGGACTTATCTGGTGTGATGGTCTCACATCTACTCTAGTGCTTGTTACAGGGATTGGCCCTACTAAGTGGTTAATAAATGTAATTATTAGTCTGAAGAAAACTGAACCCTACACAAAACCATTGACAACACAGAGCTATAATCACCTAGTGTGCGATTCTGGAGATCTGGTTTTTTGGTGGAAAGCTGGAGGCGATCCAAAAGCCGCAGTGGCCATGTAACATAGTGGAAAGGAAAAGTTGCTCAAACTCCTCTTCCTTGTCACATTCACTCTTGGCAATCAGTCGATCAGAGTTACTGAGCTTAAGCTGTGTGTAGAGAGCATCGAACTAAGGTCTTGAGAGAGTACATTAAAGTCAGTAGACATGATTCCTGCCCTCAAGAAGCTTAGAATCTAGTCAGGGAGACAGTAAAATGAAATGTAGGCTGGAAGAAGTAGAAAAAATAGAAAAAAAGAAGTAGAAATGTAAAGTTGTACTCTTCCAAGCGTTTAATACAGTGCTCTGCACACGGTACGTGCTCAGTAAATACTTGATTGATTTGATTGATTTAGTCCTTAAGTAATAGAGTAGATAAGAACTGAGCCCCCTTTTTCCTCTCCCCCATTCCCCCTGCCCTACCTCCTTCCCCTCCCCACAGCACTTGTATATATATTTGTACCGATTTATTACTCTATTTTACTTGTACATATTTACTATTCTATTTATTTTATTAATGATGTGCATTTAGCTTTAATTCTATTTATTCTGATGACTTTGACACCCGTCTGCATGTTTTGTTTTGTTGTCTGTCTCCCCCTTCTAGACTGTGAACCCGTTGATGGGTAGGGACCGTCTCTATATGTTGCCAACTTGTACTTTCCAAGCACTTAGTACAGTGCTCTACACACAGTAAGCGCTCAGTAAATAAGATTGAATGAATGAATGTAAAAGGTAAAGGAGGTTTGAGTACACTAGAGTATAGCTTACCCAGAAATGCTGAAATGGCAGTTCAGGAAGATATGATCTAGAAAGATTTAGAAATTACCAGGAAAGATTGAGGAGTGCAAAGGTTTCAGCGTGGCTCAGTGGAAAGAGCTCTGGCTTTGGAGTCAGAGGTCAGGGGTTCGAATCCCGGCTCCTCCAACTGTCAGCTGTGTGACTTTGGGCAAGTCACTTCACTTCTCTGGGCCTCAGTGACCTCATCTGGAAAATGGAGATGAAGACTGTGAGCCCCCCGTGGGACAACCTGATCACCTTGTAACCTCCCCAGTGCTTAGAACAGTGCTTTGCACACAGTAAGCACTTAATAAATGCTATCCTTGTTATTATTATTATTATTCAAGAGGAAAGACATTCCAGGCATGGGGAAAAGTGGGAGCAAGAAGGCGGTGGCAGTGGGTAAGAGAAGGAGGCTCAATGAGTACGGTGGGTTTGTCAGGTTCAGGGGACTAAAGCCTGGGAACTGGGGTGTAAGGTGAGAAGAGTGTGGATAAGTAGGAAGGAGAGAGCCGATTGAGTGCCTCAAAGCTAGTGTTCAGGTATTTCTGCTCGCTGTGGAGAGAAGCAGGGGATTTTTAAGGCGTAGGAGTCTTTTGAATGGAGCTGTGAATGGAACGACAACGGGTGACCGCCATCGCACATTTGGCCCACCCGGAAGCATTGGACCATTTGCCAGGGTCACCTCACAAATGACCAGTCCCCAGTGCCACTTGGAAGCAGTGGCCCTGATTAATAATAATAATAATGACATTTATTAAGCACTTACTATGTGCCAAGCGCAGTTCTGAGCGCTGGGGAGGTTACAAGGTGATCAGGTTGTCCCGGGGGGCTCACAGTCTTCATCCCCATTTTACAGATGAGGTCCCTGAGGCCCAGAGAAGTGAAGTGACTTGCCCAAAGTCACCCAGCTGACAATTGGCAGAGCCGGGATCAGAACCTATGACCTCTGACTCTCAAGCCCGGGCTCTTTCCACTGAGCCACGCTGCTTTTCTCGGAGTCCCCTACTGTTTCTACCCAAACAACAGGGGAGAAGCAGATGATGTGGTGTGGGTGGGGGGTGGTAAATAGTGACTTGGGGACTCCTCTCACTGCCTTTCCCCAATGCTCTCTCACCGCCTCTCTCCCTCCTTCTCTCTCTTCTTCCTTGCCTTTGTTTTCTCTCCCTCTCTGTCTCTCTTCCTTTCTGTGACCAGTGACCCCACACTGCTCTTCCAGAATCCCGGTCACTGGTCACTTTACCCAAGAATCAGTACCTCAAGCCGTGGATGCTCTGTGGCCTGGGGGATGACTGTGGCCCTCAGGCCCCGAGATGGCTCCAGTAGCTGCTGGGTGCAGTTCAGGAGCGGGGAGCGGGGATTCATGTGGAAAAACTCAGCAAATTCAATGGCCTTTGGCCCCACCGAGATTCTGAAGAAATGAGTTTTCACTGTAACTATTATGCGTTTTTGTCCGTGAAGCTGCCAGGAAAGAATTCATGCAATGGGGCTCAGTGTTTTAACTAAACATACCAGCTGATGTCCAAGTTATTTTGTGTGTTTTTTGTTACGAAATGGAAATAAAAAATGTTATAGTAACCTTAAATGCAATGGAACAGAGCCCCTGTCTACTGGCTGCTTAAAACAATAAGCCATGAAATGTTTGATGGCGACAGGTCTGTCTGTTACCAGAATAAGAAAATGTGTGTGCATTTATGGATATGATAGAGTATAATTTGAAGCAAGGGGCAAAAATAATTTGGTCTTTAATTAATTAATTCATTCATTCAATCGTATTTATTGAGCACTTACTGTATGCAAAGCACTGTACTAAGCGCTTGGGAAGTACAAGTTGGCAACATATAGAGACAGTCCCTACCCAACAGTGGGCTCACAGTCTAGAAGGGCACCACCAAACATATATATTCAGATTAAATCCATTAAGGCAATTTACATGCATAGTTCTGTAGTAGGACTCTCTTTATGTATACATACATGTGTACACACTCATTTATTTGTATATATTTTTAATGTATATGTTTATTGTATGTGTTAAGTCTTTACTGTGTGCCAAACGTCAAACAGTGTTCTAAGTACAGTAGGGTAGGGTCAAGGTAGCTAGGTTGGACACAATTCTGGTCCCACATAGGCCTTAGAGTCTGAGATGGAGGGATAATAGATATTTATTCCCCATTTTACAGTTGAAGAAACTGAGACACAGAACTTGTTACCCCAGGTCACACTGCATGCCAATGGCAGAGTCGGAATTAGAACCTAGGTCCTCTGATTCCCAGTCCTGTGCTCTTTCTACTAGGCCAGGGTGCTTTTCCAAATGAGTTGGGGAATAGTGGATAAAGAGGGCAAATAGGTTATGTGGGATCAGATGGTGGAAAACCTTGAAGCCAATTGGGAAGCATTTATATTTGATGTGAAGAGGCACAGGGAGCCAGTGGAGGGCTTCGAGGAGAGGACAAATGTGGGCCAAAGGATGAAGAATTCTCTTCTAGACATGCTGAGTTCAAGTTATCAGCAGGACATCCAAGAGGCGGCAAGAGGGGATGCGGGATTGCCAGCCAGATGAGAGGTCAGGACTAGAGAAAGATTTAGGAGTCATCCCACAGAGGTGGAACCTGAAGCCATGTAAGCAGATGAGTTTTTAGAGAGGGTAAGTGTAAAGTGAGAGGAGTAGAAAAGAGTCTTGGGAGCGGCCCAAAAGAAGATGAGAGACCAAGGAGCAGTGTCAGAGAGGTAGGAAAAGAACGGGGATTGAGAAAGAGAGAGAGGAGTCAGGAGTAATGTTAAGATGGTGAGGTTGAGAGACAGGGAGGATAATGGTATTGGGAATAATGGTAGGAAAGTTAGGAGAAGAGGCAAGATTACTTCAAGTTCAACATGGCTTCAGGTGCCGGCAGGACATTCACATAGAGAAGTCTTGGGAGGAGGAGATGCACATTTGCAGAGAAGGAGACTGGGTGAAACTAGTGAGGAAAATTCAGGAGTCATCAATCAATGATATTTATTGAGCACTTACTGGGTTCAGAACACTGTACTAAACGCCTGGGAGAATACAGGGTTGGCAGCCCACAAGGAGCTCAGTTTACAGTTTGTAAGGATCCAGTCTACAGCCATTTCTAGGTGGTAGTTGGAGCCAGAAAATCAGATGAGCTTCCCAAAGGAGTGAGCATAGATTGAGAGTAGCAGGAGAGTCACTGAGCCTTGAGAGGCACACTCAGTTAAGTAGTGGGAGAGGGGAAAAGCCAGAGAAAGAGACAGAGGAGGATTGGCCAGAGAGATAGGAGAACCAGGAGAAGACAGTGTCAGAGAAACCGGAGCTAGATAGTGTTTCCAGGAGAAGGGGGTGATCCATATTATTAAAGACAGCATAGAGGTCATGGAGGATAGGGACAGAGTAGAAGCTCTTAGATTTGGTGGGGAGGAGGTCCTCGGCAGTTTCAGTTGAATGGGAATGGGGGTGCGAAAACCCAATAGGAGATGGCCAAAGAAGGAGTCGGAGGGAAGAAAGTGGAAGCAGTGAGTGTAAACAACCCATTCAATTTGTTTGGACAGGAATGGTAGGAGGGAGATGGTACTGGAAGAGAAGCAGTGTGGCTCAGCGGAAAGAGCATGGGCTTGGGAGCCAGAGGTCATGGGTTCTAATCCCAGCTCCGCCACTTGTCAGCTGCGTGACTTTGGGCAAGTCACTTCACTTCCCTGGGCCTCAGTTACCTCACCTGTAAAATGGGGATTAAGACTGAGCCCACGTGGGACAACCTGATCACCTTGTATCCCCCCCAGCTCTTAGAACAGGATATAGTAAGTGCTTAACAAATGCTATCATTATTATTATTACTGGATAGTGCAGTGGGGTTGGGGCAGGGTTTATTTTAGGATGGGGGACACGTGGGACTGTTGGAAAGCAGAGGAGAAGGAACCATTAGAGTGAGTGAGTGGTTGAAAATGGCAGTCGGGGAGGGAAGAAAAGTGGATGCAAGAGTTTTTAGAAGTAAAGGGACATGGTTGGAGGAGCACGAGGAGAGGGTAGATTTCAAAAGTGGTCAGGAGATTTATTAGGAGAGTTGTCCGGGAAGGTAGAGAGAGTGGATGTGAGGGGGAAGAGGGTGAGGGGGAGTTTTTTTGCACCTAAAGTTTTCAATTTTGTCAGCAAAGTATTGGTGGGTTATATGGTGTAAAGGAATTGGGAAGGGTCGGGGTAGCACTTAGAACAGTGCTTTGCACATAGTAAGCACTTAATAAAGGCCATTATTAGCACTGGGGGGTCTAAGGAAGGAGTTAAATGTCTGGGATCATTGGCCCGGGCAACGGGCGTGTGATTCAATAAAGGAGAAGTAATATTGCTAAGCAGAGGAGAAGGCAGAGTTACAGCAGGTGAGGATGAAGTTGCGATGGAGGAGCTTGGCCTGATGCCCAAATTTTTACCACCATTCCATTCCATGGCCCATTCCATGGCCCAGGCACATGACTCAAGGAAGAGTATTGCGGAGGTGGCCAAGGCTTGGGAGTTGGTGGTGAGAAATTGTAGGAGGAACTAAAGATGTGAGGTGGTTTGTGTTTGGCAGAAATGGAGGAGTTGAGGATGTGGATGTGTGCATTGAGATGTAGGGAGGTTAAGGAGCCTAAATGGGGTATGATAGCCTGGGATAAGTGGAGCAGGTGAAGAGTTTGGAGGTCTCTGAATTGGGGGAGGAGATTGAGAGGTCTGCTGGGAGACTGGGGTGCCTTAGCATGGTAAATCCTGTTGAAGTTGTCTTCACCACTTACTTCACTAGCCTTCGGGAATCGTCAAAGTGACCATCCTAAAATTGACAGTGAAGTCTTTCTTTTATAAAAGTTTCATTCAATGTGTATTGCTAACAAGAAAACTTATTTATGCGATAGGACACATAGTCAACCTATGAGGTTTAACTATTCTGTGGCAATAGTAGTTAGAAATAGGATTGCAGAGACTTAATTCTTGGATCGTGTCCTCCCCTCCACTCTGAGTAATGTGGAGCCAGGGCAGGCCCGGCCCCACGCAGAGAATCACCCTACAACGAATAACAGAAACAAGCATCTTCTTACCCTCCTCTCCTCATTAGCCACCCAGGACCATGCCTATTTATGTTGGGAGTCTGGACTAGGTAAGGTGACCATTTTTTCTAGAGTTCCCAGTGGAACATAGGGTAGGGCTACAAAAGGCCAAAAGGGAAGATAGAGAGGCCAAGAAAGACAAAGACAGTGAAGTGCAGGGCACACCCAGAACGATAGAGATAAATAATAGTGAGACACTAAAAGAAGAGGATTGGGTCAGTGGGGAAGAACAGAGAGAAGGGGGAAAAGTGGCAGACAAACACGTACCTGGAGTGACCGCGTACACACAAACACATACACACACGAACACACAAACACGTACAATGAGTGGATTGTGTATTCAAGCAATCCCACAGCTATCACCAGCATGACAGAGGCAGCCAAGTCTACCCCTTTGCCACCACTGCCATCGTTGACCTTTCTCCGATACTCCCAGTGATTTCTGGTGGTCTTGGCCCCTTCAGCTGTCTGTCCCTCTGTGGGCAGCCTTCTGGAGGACTCCAGCATGGCATCCCAGCACACTGCCCCAAACCTGCCTCAGGCAGGTCAGGCCAAAGCATCCGAGACAACCAGACTGGCCCAGGAAGAGAGGCCCTAGCAGAGGCAGAGAGGCAGGGGAGCATTTTCTGTGGCTTTTCCCCGTCCTCCTCAGTAGCAGTATCACCAGGATTCACTGGGCAGCTGTTGTTAGCAAGATACTGTTCTCGGTGTTTAAGGGGACAGAAAAACTTACTGTAGGGGTTCCTCAAGGGTCAGTTCTTGGTCCCCTTCTGTTCTCTATCTACACTCACTCCCTTGATGAACTCATTTGCTCCCACGGCTTCAACTATCATCTCTACGCTGATGACACCCAAATCTACATCTCTGCCCCCGCTCTCTCTCCCTCCCTTCAGGCTCGGGTCTCCTCCTGCCTTCAGGACATCTTCATCTGGATGTCTGCCCGCCATCTAAAACTCAATATGTCCAAGACTGACATGTCTTCCTCCTTATCTTTCCTCCCAAACCATGCCCCCTCCCTGACTTTCCCGTCACTGTAGACAGCACTACCATCCGTCCCGTCTCACAAGCCCACAACCTTGGTGTCATCCTCGACTCCGCTCTCTCGTTCACCCCACACATCCAATCCATCACCAAAACCTGCTGGTCTCACCTCCACAACATCGCCAAGGTCCACCCTTTCCTCTCCATCCAAACCACTACCTTGTTGGTTCAATCTCTCATCCTATCCCGACTAGATAACTGCACCAGCTTCCTCTCTGATCTCCCATCCTCCTGTCTCCCCACACTTCTCTCCACTTCCCGGATCATCTTTGTGCAGAAACGCTCTGGGCATGTTACTCCCCTCCTCAAAATTCTCCTGTGGCTTCCTGTCAACCTACGCATCAAGCAAAAACTCCTCACTCTCGGCTTCAAGGCTGTCCATCACCTCGCCCCCTCCTACCTCACCTCCCTTCCCTCCTTCTCCAGCCCAGCCCGCACCCTCCGCTCCTCTGCTGCTAAACTTCCTCACTGTTCTTGCCTTCCCCACCGTTGACCCCTGGCCCACGTCCTTCCCCTGGCCTGGAATGCCCTTCCTCCAAACGTCCACTAAGCTAGCTCTCTTCCTCCCTTCAAAGCCCTACTGAGAGCTCACCTTCTCCAAGAGGCCTTCCCAGACTGAGCCCCCTTTTTCCTCTCCTCCTCTCCATCCCCACGCCCTACCTCCTTCCCCTCCCCACAGGACTTGTATATATATTTGTACAGATTTATTACTGTATTTTACTTGTACATATTTACTATTCTATTTACTTTGTTAATGATGTGCATATAGCTTTAATTCTATTTGTTCTGATGACTTTGACACCTGTCAACATGTTTTGTTTTGTTGTCTGTCTCCCCTTTCTAGCCTGTGAGCCCGTTGTTGGGTAGGGACCGTCTCTATATGTTGCCGACTTGTACTTCCCAAGTGCTTAGTACAGTGCTGTGCACACAGTAAGCACTCAATAAATACGATTGAATGAATAAAAAACAGAGAAGCAGAAGATACCTCAAAGATTGAGAGTCACGGGGACAAACACCTAAGGAGTGGTTATGAAGACCGATCAGAAGCAGCGTGGCTCAGTGGAAAGAGCCTGGGCTTTGGAGTCAGAGGTCATGGGTTCAAATCCCAGCTCTGCCAATTGTCAGCTGTGTGACTTTGGGCAAGTCACTTAACTTCTCTGTGCCTCAGTTACCTCATCTGGAAAATGGGGATTAAAACTGTGAGCCCCCCCGTGGGACAACCTGATCACCTTGTAACCTCCCCAGCACTTAGAATAGTGCTCTGCACATAGTAAGCTCTTAATAAATGTCATTATTATTATTATTATTATTTATTATTATAAATGCAAAAATCAATCAGTGAAAAGAAAACAAATACATGCATGCTGAGGTTACCATGGGGAAGGTTTGGGGATTTCATAAGAGAAGGGGCATGGCTTTCTGCAGGGAAATATCTACCAGCAGTATTGTATCATGCTCTTCTAAGTGCCTAGTATCGTGTGCCTCCCCACACCGTAAGCACTCAAGAGATATGAGTGATTGATTGATTGATTGGAGGAAGGGTTTTGAAAGAGGGTAGGTGTGTAACTTGGCAAAGCTGAGGAGGAAGGGCATTCCACTCAGGGGGAAAGACATGAACAATGAGGGGTTTGAAAGCAAGGGACAATTAGAAGGTTCATTTGGGAGGATTGAAGAGCATGAGCTGGGGTATAGTGGTAAAAGAGAGCAGATAGATTCATTCAGTCATATTTATTGAGCACTTACTGTGTGCAGAGCACTGTACTAAGCACTTGGGAAGTACAAGTCGGCAACATATAGAGACGGTCCCTACCCAACAATGGGCTCACAGTCTAGAAGGGGGAGACAGACAACAAAACAAAACATGTGACAACAAAACAAAACGTAGATAGAGAGAGAACCTGGAAACCAGTAGTCACGAGTCTGAGCCCATTGTTGGGTCTCTATATGTTGCCAAATTGTACTTTCCAAGCGCTTAGTACAATGCTGTGCACACAGTAAGCGCCCAATAAATACGATTGAATGAATGAATCTTTGTTTTATATGAGAGCAATAGGTGGTTTTGGAGATTTTGGAAGAGAGGAGGAGTAATATACTCTGATTAGCATTTTAAAGAGGTGATAGTCATGAGATTGACTGAAAAGCAGAGAGCCTAAGGTCTGGAGACCACCAAAAATATATTGGAGATTTCCAATCAGAAGAGAGTGAGTGTTACAGTCAGTCAGGCAATTGTATTAATTGAGCACTTCCTGTGTGCAGAGCACTCTATTAAGTGCTTGGGAGAGTATAATACAACAGAATTGGCAGATAACATTCCCTGCCCATGACAAGCTCACAGTCTAGAAGGCGAGGTCTGTAGGGGTGAAAAAGAAGGGGTGGAACTTTGAAATATGGTAGAGGAAGAATTTTCCAGAGTTAGACTGGATATGGGAGGTAAGTGAGAGACAACCATCAAAGATGTCACTGAGCTTTTAGGACAGGGAGGAAGGGAATATCGCTCAACCTGATGAGAAATTTTGGAAGATGAAGTTTAGGAGGGAAGAAAAGGAGTTTAACTATGGTTCCATTACATTTAAGTGCAGGTGAATTATTCTGGATGAGAAGTACTGGAGAGAGGAGTTAAGATGAGAATGTAACACTGGGGAGAGATAAAGGGTGGAGTTGTAGAATTTGGTGTAAGTAGTAGTGGAAATCAAATGAGCGAGTTCGCTGAGAGAATGAATGTGAGCAAGGAGAGCAGAGGACTCTAATTGAGCCTTATTAAGAAACTAATGTGGAAGGATGAGGAGAGGAAGAAGAGTCAGTGGAGAGAACTGAAGAGTAATGATTCTGAAAAACAAGGATCAGAGAGAGGGGATGTGATTTTGTAGCAGCGAATCAATTGGCTCTGTCATTAGCAGGAACAGGCTTGAAGGAAATGGAATTTGGAATAATTCAAGCCCTAAAGTACAAAGTTCAACGTCATTCTTCTATACCTAAGAGGCTTTTCACTAGATTCACAGCTGTCAAAATTAAGTAACTCTCCTAAAGGACATTTTTGCAGAGAAAGAACATCCTACTTCAAAGACGAGTGTGTTCCATCTTTTTAGCCAACCTTACATCAGCAGGTAGATAGGAAGAACTTGGTGTTTTGCTCGTTACCATAACTTTTCCCTGCTAATCAAAGTTCAGTCAAGAAAATCCCCTTTCTCTGGAATGCTGGGATTCAGAAAATCCCCTTTCCTGGAAAAAGTAAGCCCTTGGCTCATCTTGGCCCCAGGCCCAGCACCTAACAAGCTTTTTCTGTAGTGGACAGCACTAGGCTTGGCTTTATCCTGTGGAGAGATTTGTTGAAATGAGTTGGAATGGAGCATTTGAATTTAATATGGGACACTAGTCCATTAAATAAGAGGGATATATTCTTCTGGATCTCCAGCTGCCTTCCAAAAATATCTGTGGAGAAAAGGACTTCGTCCCAGCCCCATTAGCAGCACATGGGATTTTCTTGAATTGCCTCCCCATTCAGTACTCGGAGAATGAAGGGAAATGCAGAAACATAGCTCCAGAGGTTATCCAAGGGCCTAATTGGATCAAAAATGGGACCTGGAAAAGAGTGCTGAGAGGTTACTTTAAGGTCTTGGAATTCTACTTGAAGCAGCGTGGCTTAGTGGAAAGAGCACGGGTTTGGGAGTCAGAGGTCATGGGTTTTAATCTCGGCTCCGCCACTTGTCAGCTGTGTGACTCTGGGCAAGTCACTTCACTTCTCTGTGCCTGTTACAGATTTTACAGATAAGGATTGTGACTGTGAGCCCCACACGGGACAACCTGATTACCTTGTATCTACCCCAGCGCTTAGAAGCGTGTCTGGCACATAGTAAGCGCTTAACAAATACCATCATTATCATTATTACTTCTAAGTCAACTGTCAGTTGAACTTGCCCATATGATTTCTATTCTGGATTTTACGGTAGACAGTATGCCTCTGAAACATGATTTTTCCTTTTAAGATTTCCCCATCCGAGGCTCTGACATCAGGACCAGAGTGAGTGGCAGCTTGGTGGAACTCTGGGAACCCAAAATTGCATTGGAATGGGGCTTGTTGATTCGATGAAGGTGGTCCAGTTCAAATTTTAAATACTTTTTAATCTGTTTTCCAGTAGATTGGAAACTCTTTGAGGGCAGGGAACATGCTTTGTTTTGTTGTCTGTCTCCCCCTTCTAGACTGTGAGCGCGTTGTCAGGCAGGCACCATCTCTATATGTTGCCAACTTGGACTTCCCAAGTGCTTAGTACAGTGCTCTGCACATAGTAAGCGCTCAATAAATACGATCGAATGAATGAATGAATGAATGTGCCTTGCTTCTTATCTACCCTCCCAAGGACTTAGTAATCAATCCATCAATCAATGGTATTTGTTAAGCGTTGAAGAATATGATAGACTCCAACTTGGACTGTGAGCCCCATTCATTCAGTCATATTTATTGAGGGCTTACTGTGTGCAGAGCACTGTACTAAGCACTTGGGAGATTATAGTACAACAATAAGCATACACATTCCCTGCCCACAACAAGCTTACAGTCTTATGTGGGGCAGTGACTATATCTGGCCTGATAAACTTATATCTATCCTAGAGGTTAGAACAGCGCTTTACATGGAGTAAGTGCTTAACAAATACCATTAGAAGCAGTGTGGCTCAGTGGAAAGAGCCCAGGCTTGGGAGTCAGAGGTCATGGATTCTAATCTCGGCCCCACCACATGTCTGCTGTGTGACCTTGGGCAAGTCACTTCACTTCTCTGAGTCTGTTACCTCATGTGTAAAATGGGGATTAAGACTGTGAGCCCCACGTGGGACAACCTGATCACACTGTATCCCCCCCCAGCACTTTGAACAGTGCTTCACACATAGTACGCACTTAACAAATGCCATCATTATTATTAATATTATTATTAATAAAAAGTAGATTTAGTGGACACTCTCATGGCCCTCGAGGAGCCTACAATGTAGTACAATGCTTAGTTAGCATCAGTAGGTTGTAGCAATAATAATGATAATATTAGTGGTATTTTTTAAGCATGTATCAGGTGACAATCATTATGCTAAGCTCTGTGATGCATGCAAGAAAATCATATGGGACCTAGCTCTGGTCCCACAAGGGACCTAAGAGAGAAGGAAAGCAGGTACTCTATTTCCATTTATTATACGCAGAAATGGAGGCCCCAGGGAATTGAAGTGACTGGCCCAAGGTTATCCAGTAGACAAAAGGCAGGAGTCCCTGGTTCCTGACTCCCAGGATAATATTTTGCCCACTAGAACGTACTGCCTGCCCTGTGTGCTCAATAAATACCATTAATTGATGGATTGGAGTCTAGATAAAAGACTAATAATAATAATAATAATAATAATAATAATGGCATTTGTTAAGCGCTTACTATGTGCAGAGCACTGTTCTAAGCGCTGGGAGGGATACAGGGTGATCAAGTTGTCCCACGTGGGGCTCCCAGTCTTAATTCCCATTTTACAGATGAGGTAACTGAGGCTCAGAGAAGTGAACTGACTTGCCCAAGGTCACACAGTAGACATGTGGCGGAGCTGGGATTCGAACCCATGACCTCTGACTCCAAAGCCCGGGCTCTTTCCAATGAGCCATGCTGCTTAAGCACTTACTATGTGCAAAGCACTGTTCTAAGCGCTGGGGAAGTTACAAGGTGCTCAGGTTGTCCCACAGGGGGCTCACCATTTTACAGATGAGGGAACTGAGCCCCAGAGAAGTGAAGTGACTTGCCCAAAGTCACACGGCGGACAATGGGCAGAGCCGGGATTTGAACCCAGGACCTCTGACTCCACAGCCCGTGCTCTTTCCCGTGAGAGATCGCCTCACTTCTAGGTAGGATGACATTTAATCAGGCTCAGTTTTCAGCTGGTCTTTCCACTTTCTGGGACTAAACTTTGTGTCCTTTACATCTGGATTAATAAGAATGATAATAGTAATAATAGTACTTGTTAAGCACATACCATGTGTCAAGCACTGTTCTAATTGCTGGGGTGGAAACAAGATAATCAGGTTGGTAACAGTCCCAGCCCCACATGGGGCTTCAAGTCTAAATAGGTGGGGAAACAGGAATTGAATCCCCATTTTACAGATGAAGAAACTGAGGCACAGAGAAGTTAAGTGACTTGGCTAAGGTCATGTAGCAGACCGGTGGCAGAGACAGGATTAGATCTGAGGTCCTCTTACTGCCAGGGCCAGGGTCTTTCCACTAGGCCACGCGTGCACACAGCCTTCCTCTGTCTTGGCTTCTGCAGTCTAATAATAATAGTAATAATAATAATGATGATGGTTGTGGTATTTTTAAAGCACTTACTATATGTCAAGCACTGTACTAAGCCCCGGGGCAAATACAAGATAATCAGATCCCACCACATGGGGCTCATTCCAAATAGGAGGGAGAACAGGTATTGAAACTCCAATCAGAAGATGACGGAACTAAGGCCCCGAGAAGTTAAATGGTCACACACAGCAGGTAAGTGGCAGTTAAAAATAAGAAAGATGGGAAGCAGCGTGGCTCAGTGGAAAGAACCCGGGCCTTGGAGTCAGAGGTCATGGGTTCAAATCCAGACTCCGCCACTTGTTAGCTGTGTGACCTTGGGCAAGTCACTTAACTTCTCTGGGCCTCAGTTACCTCATCTGTAAAATGGGGATTAAGACTGTGAGCCCCACGTGGGACAACCTGATCACCTTGTAAACTCCCCAGCGCTTAGAACAGTGCTTTGCACACAGTAAGCGCTTAATAAATGCCATTATTATTATTATTATTACTATTATTATTGTTAAGAACCCAGATCCTCTGACTCAGAGGCCCATGCCCCTCCCTCTAGGTCTCCCTCTGCCTAGGCTCCTGCTGTTGAATCTTACAGACAAGATGCAGCACTCATGTGCTCTGCACACAGTAAGTGCTCAATAAATACGATCGAATGAATGTTTCCGGGGGTCTGGGTGGGGAACACAATAGCTCTGCGGTGAGGAAGTGGATGGCCCCATGCCAACCCAGAAAACATGCTCTGGATTCTGCAGATTTCCACCACCAAATGTGTGTCAGTCCTTATGCTTTCATAATGTTATATTTAACCTAAGAAACCTAGGTCATGTATGTAATGTATAGTCTGACTCCTTCTAGATTGCCTAGGGGTGTCCAGTCACCAGCGTGGCTCAGTGGAAAGAGCCCGGGCTTTGGAGTCAGAGGTCATGGGTTCAAATCCCGGCTCCACCAGTTGTCAGCTGTGTGACTTTGGGCAAGTCACTTAACTTCTCTGTGCCTGCGTTACCTCATCTGTAAAATGGGGATGAAGACTGTGAGCCCCACGTGGGACAACCTGATCATCTTGTATCCCCCCAGCACTTGGAACAGTGCTTTGCTCGTAGTAATGAGCACTTAACAAATACCATCATCATTATTATAAGTGCTATCAGTGGCCGCCTTACTTCCGGAGTTGCTCTTGGGGGCTGGAGTCTCTGAAGGCTGTAGGCAGGTTCAAGAACCCCCAGTCATAATAATAATAATAATGATAATAATGGCATTTATTAAGTGCTTACTATGTGCAAAACACTGTTCTAAGCTCTGGGGAGGTTACAAGGTGATCAGGTTGTCCCAAGGGTGTTCACAGTCTTCACCCCCATTTTGCAGATGAGGTAACTGAGGCCCAAAGAAGTGCAGTGACTTGTCCAAAGTCACTCAGGTGACAATTGGCGGAGCCGGGATCTGAACCCGTGACCTCTGCCTCCAAAGCCTGTGCTCTTTCCAGTGAGCCATGCTGCTTCTGTAGTTAGTAGTTGCCCAACCACCTCTTCATCAAACAGTAACTCCTCAACATTGGCTTTAAAGCCCTCAATCCCCTTGCCCCCTCCTATCTCCCCTCACTACTCTCCACCAACCACCCAGCCCCCCGCGTCATTCCTCTAAAAGCCAACCTACTCACTGTATCTCGATCTTGTCTGTTTCACTGCAGATCTTTTGCCCACATCCTGCCTCTGGCCTGGAGTGCCCTCTTCTTAATAATAATAATAGTAGTATTTTTTCGGCAATTACTATATACCAGGCACCGTACTAAGCTCTGGGGTGGATACAACTGAGGATTAAGACTGTGAGCCTCACGGGGGACGATCCGATTACCTTGTCTCTATCCAAGCAATTAGAACAGTGCTTGGCACATGGTAAGTGCTTGGCAAATACCATCATTATTATTACTGTGTATATATTATTAGTATTGTGTATAGATCTATAACTCTATTTAGATGATACTGACACCTGTCTACTTGTTCTGTTTTGCTGTCTGTCTCCCCCTTCTAGACTGTGAGCCCGTTGTTGGGTAGGGATTGTCCCTATATGTTGCTAAATTGTACTTTCCAAGTGCTTAGTCCAGTGCTCCGCACACAGTAAATGCTCAATAAATATGATTGAATGAATGAATACAACAAATCGGGTTGGACACAGTCCCCATCCCACATAGGGCTCATAGTCTTGACCCCCATTTTACAGCTGAGATAACTGAGGCACAGAGAAGTTAAGTGACTTGCCCAAGGTCACATAGTAGACAGGTGGCCGAGTCAGGATTGGAACTCAGGTCCTTCCGACTCCCAGGCTCGTGCTCTAGCCACTAGGCCATGCTGCTTCTTATTCACTAACATTTGTGATTTTATCTGAGTCCACCCTCCCACTCCCCTGTCTCTAGTCGATGCTCTTGATGGCTGGATTAGAATAGCCAAATCCAGAATTTGGATGCTGGAAGTTTAAGGTAGCCAATAGTGCACCTGATCAGTATGTTTCTGAATTGAGAACATCATTCAAAATCCAAAGAGGAATTCTGAAAAGTTTTATTGTGTAGCAATTCTGGAAAACCTTCAGTCTAGGTCAGAATCGTCAAGTGATTTTAAAAATAACATCCTCTCATTTCTAATAATGTAAACTTGTTTGTGGTCTTATCACCAAAATGTTCTGGGCAGATTTTATGCTTTCCATGTGATCTTTCCCCCTTGGACACTCTTGAGGAAAAAAAAAAAAGCTGGAGGAGAGATGGGGATTCTGTGAATCAAGGAGGTGAGGCAGATTTGGCTCCGCATTTCATTGCTCTGCAGCCTCTTAGGCAAAGCCTCTTTGGAGAGCAGAGCATTGTCGTACCGTGTGGCTGAAAGCTGGGCAGTTTTCATGCTTGGACTGTTTGACTTTTTTTTGGCTCTGACCAAATTTCATGTCCAGTGCTAAACTATGAGGTGGATACTGGGACCTTCCAAAAGAAAAGGTAAGGAAGGGCTCATGATTTGGGAAAGAGCAAAGAGTTGTTTTTGCTGTTCATGGTATCGAAGGACCTTTCTTAAGCAGCCTTGGCAGCCAAACTTAGTGGTGCACCACAATATATTCCAAAGAGACATTTCGGAGTTAGATTCAGGGCGAGTTTTTCTGATTGCACAGGGTGCTGTTTTTTTTTAACTCAAACCTCTCGTTAGTGCGGATAGAAAATATGATTCTCTTGGAAAGGGAGTAATACCTTTTTAATGGCTTCTTTTCTATTTCAAAGCTATCTACTTCTGAAAATGTTGAGTACTTTCGACTTGTTTGCATTTCTAGATGTTTTAAGCACTGTATGTATGAATTCTACGAGTTAAAGGAAATCATGGCATGAATTATACTGCTGTGCCCATTATCAGTAATTAGAGTAGAATGTTGTTTCTAGCTTGGTCGTGTTTTCTTTTTGTCTTCATTGTTTTCTAAACACAATAACTGAAAGGAAACCTAAAGGATCCATGCTTCAGGACAAGAAAATGCCTTACTTTGGGGGTGTAAAGGAGTTGAACTGCATAGTTATCCTAGTAAAAGAGAGCTGTGTGGTTAGAGGTTTCTGATGTACCAGAAAATGTATTGTGTATGAAATGCTTTAAATTAATTTTGGGGTGATTCTGATACCCAAGGAATCAAAGAAGCAGCATTGATTACTGTAGAGTATTGAACTCTTTGCTCACAATCACTAATACTAAGACACCTGGCCAGTCCAATTTGTGGAAAATTATATAATTGCATTAATGAACTTCTTTTCAAAGCTAACTCGAGTCTAAATTCTTTCCTTTTTCTTTTTTCAAGTGGGAGTTAAAAATAACCCAGAATAAAAGTTGAAAACTGTTTGGTTTCTCTGTATTTGGCTAACTTCAGAGCAAAGTTCTGTGTTTTAGGAATTTAAGTTATGAAGACTGCCTATGAACTGGCTCAGACTATCAATTTGTGGGAGTCTGCGAAAAATGAAAATGAAAAATCCAGTAGCAGTACGCTCCCCAGTTCTGGGAGGTGATAGCAGCAGTAACAAAAAAAACCCCTTACAAACAGTTCACTGTTCTACAGCGCATATATTCCTCCCGCATCTTATTAGAGTCAGTAGGAAGAGGCCCTGGCAGAAAAAGCTCAGGAGGTACTTGGAAACTGGATCTGATGGTCTTAGCCCCGTGACCTTGTTTACTTCGGACCCCAAATTGCTTATTTGAGGACAAGGGAGCCTGGATCATTCTGATGGCGTGACTGCCCCCTTGAATTCATCTGGATTTAGAAAGTTTCCGTTTCTTTCTTTCGAGCACCCTTTCCTGATTTTACTCTGCCTGAATCCCCTGTTGTGAAAACGGGTGACCTTGTTTCTCTTTAGCTAAAGTACTCACTTTGTAGGCTAGTCCGATTCTTTATTTGAAATAGCGAGTGATTGATGGTGAACTTGGAGATACCTTGCTGATTGATATGCATGAAAGGGCTAACTACCTGTTGTAATTCTGACCATAGTGAATCATGACAGGTCATTCTGCTTTCATACTGGATAGACTAGATACCCAAAATCCAGCTGGTCTGGGGTCTGGTCTTGATTGGACTTTTTCTGTTAAGAAAAATCTCACAGATTTTGTTCAGCAGTGGTCAAGACTCAAATGCTACAGATCCTTAGAAAGCAGTTTTACTGCAGCTGTTACCTTGTTGATCTGCTACATGAGATGGGTCTCATACATTAATAATAATAATAATAATAATAATAATAATGGCATTTATTAAGTGCTTACTATGTGTAAAGCACTGTTCTAAGTGCTGGGGGGATACAAGGTGATCAGGTTGTCCCACGTGGGGCTCACAGTCTTAATCCCCATTTTCCAGATGAGATAACTGAGGCCCAGAGAAATTAAGTGACGACCAAAGTCACACAGCTGACAAGTGGTGAGCCTGGATTTGAACCCACGACCTCAGACTCCAAAGCCCGCACTCTTTCCACTGAGCCACACTGCTCACCTTCAGCTTTCAGGCAGAGGGATTACCGGAGGGTGGGTTTTTTAAAAAAAATTACCAGCTGAAAATGCTTTCAGTGCTTCCATTAGAAACTCCCCTGTTTATCTGGGGACTGTATTTTAAAAAATTCTATGCCTGGAGACACTGTTTCCAACCTGAAATCTACGTCTTGTTCCTATGATTTACAAAACAAACAAAGAATTTCCAGCCCCTCCTTTTCTGTTCTGAGGGATTGTGAAAATTAGAGATTAAGCCCTTTTTTGGGTCTAAAGCTGAAGAAGATTTTTTTTTTTCTATGATGAGTGAACATGGAGCCCTACTGTGCTTCCTTTCCCTTCCTGGACTTGGATTTGGATTTGGACCTCTGAGAGCCCGTGGAAGGCAGCTTTACGGGAAATCCAGTCTTGACTGGTGGTTTGGCCTCCTGGACCCTAGGCAGGAAAGCATTCAGCTGTTATGGGGGTAACGAACTAATTAAATAGTTTAGAGAAGAAGAAATCTTTGACTCTCTGTTGTAGATATGAAGAAAATAGGAATGACATTGTTTAAATAAAATCCTATCTTAAATGGCAAACATTTCTTGAACGATTTTCCCAGAAGATATAACCCATTGCTGATTCTCAAACTAGAGTCACAACTCCTTTAGGGATTGCATGGGAACCACAAAATCAGATCCCCTAAAAATTGCTTGGTGAAATTTACAGGACCCCTTTGGGGTGTATGCTCATTGTCATCAGGGAGCATGTCTGGTATTCTATTGTACTTATCCAAGTGTTTATTACAATGCATTGTACCCAGTGGGTGCTCAATAAATACCACTACCACCGTCTAATTGCCTAAATTGTAAGGTTCTCGAAGGGAAGGACTGATTACACAACCCCTTACAATTTCAACAGCCTATCTGTCCCAGATGCCCCTAGCCATGTGGTTATTTCCCCTATTCCTTGCTGTCTTTAACTCTCACATTCAGGCTGTCTACTACATCAGAGAAGCAGTGTAGTTCAGTGAAAACAGCACGGGCTTTGGAGTCAGAGGTCATGGGTTCAAATCCCGGCTCTGCCAACTGTCAGCTGTATGACTTTGGGCAAGTCATATAACTTCTCTGTGCCTCAGTTCCCTCATCTGTAAAATGGGGATGAAGACTGTGAGCCCCCCGTGGGACAACCTGATCACCTTGTATCCTCCCCAGTGCTTAGAACAGTGCTTTGCACATAGTAAGTGCTTAACACATACCATCATCATTATTATAATTACTACTACTACTGCTGCTACTACTGTCTAAATTCCACTGGTTTTCTTCCACAAAATATCCTGGGCCCACCCCTTCCTCTCCATCCAAATGGGTGTACCAGGCTAAGGCCCTGGTCTTTAGTATGAGGTGCATAGCACTGTACTAAGCAGTACAAAAAGATCATGTGAATTGGAGTTAGGTATGGTCCCTGGTCCCCAAAAGCCTCACAATCCAAGAAAAAGTTGAGGAAGAAAAGGTTTGCCCCAGACAAATAAGGAAAGCTGAAAAGATGAAAAACAAAAATAACATAAAAGGCAGGGACAGTGATAAATATTACAATAAGAGCAAGGAGGTACTTTGCCTAGAGGAGCAGAGTTTCAGGCTCAGCATGACTCAGGGATCATAATAATAATGATGGTATTTGTTAAGCGCTTACTATGTACCAAGCACTGTTCTGAGCACTGGGGTAGATACAAGGTAATCAGGTTGTCCCACGAGGGGCTCACAGTCTTAATCCCCATTTTACAGCCGAGATTACTGAGGCACAGAGAAATTAAGTGACTTGCCCAAAGTCACACAGCTGAAAAGTGGCGGAGTCAGGATTAGAACCCATGATCTCCGACACCCAAGCCCAGGCTCTTGCTACTAAAGCACTCTGCTTCTCTGTGGTCACTCATCTCACAACATGTGCAGCCTTCCCAGTGTTCTACATTTTGATATGGCTTCCCACTGCTTCCGATTTCTCATCCTCTCCTGGCTGAAGAGGGGCTGGTGGGATACCCCCATGGTGTGGGGGCTGGTTAGCTTCCCTTCTGGACTGCAGGCCCTGGCTGTCTAGTGGAATGTCTTGTCTAGGAACAAAACTAGCCATATGAGTTCGAGGCATTTAATATGAATTTGAAACTAGACTCTTCTCGGGGACTGAATGAGGATTGACAGGGAAAGAGCCTCTGTTTTGAATCAGAAGACCAGAGCATGAAAAATAAGCCTCCTGTCAGGGAGAGCTTTATCCTACCTTGCCTGCAATTCCAAATAAGTCTCAGCTCCCAATGCGGTGACAATAGGATGTCTGGGCTTACCCTGGATGGAGCTGGAGGAGTGAAGTGAACTGTTGGCCTTTCTTGGCTGTGACCTGTTTCCCATCTGAACTATTGCACTAGCATATCCCCACTGGTCAGCCTGTCCCCCCTCATTTCCTTTCTCCAATCTTTCTGCTCTCTGGTCCCTACTTCACTTTGCTGCCCAGATCAGTTTTCTAAAACATTATTCAGTATACATTCCTTGACACCTGAAAACACTTGTAATGCTACCAATTTCTGGATCCTCAAGCAATAATGCCTGATTCTTGGCTTTAAATCTTTGCATTAGTTCATTCCCTCTTCCATTTTAGCTCTTGTTTCCCACTAAATCCCAGCAGGCACATTTTGTTCACCTCAAGCTAACCGTTTTCACAGTGACTTTGTCTCAATTCTCCTTCCTCTGACTCCTCGTTCATGTCCTTCCCCCCTGTTTGGAATTCTTTCCTTTTCAAATTTATCAAAAATAATAATAATGATGATATTTGTTAAATGCTTACTAAGTGCCAAGCACTGTTCTGAGCGCTGGGATAGGTGCAAGGTTATCAGGTTGTCCAACATGGAGCTGACGGTCTTAATCCCCATTTTACAGATGAGACAACTGAGGCACAGTGAAGTGACTTGCCCAAAGTTACACATCAGAGAAGTGGTGAAGCTGGGATTAGAACCCACAACCTCGACTCCCAAGCCCGTGCTCTTTCCGCTAAGCCACGCTTCTTCTAGAGCTAATTCAAGCTCTCATCCTATCCCGTCTGGACTACTGCACTAGCCTTCTCTCTGATCTCCCATCCTCGTGTCTCTCTCCACTTCAATCCATACTTCATGCTGCTGCCCGGATTATCTTTGTCCAGAAACGCTCTGGACATATCACTCCCCTCCTCAAAAACCTCCAATGGCTACCGATCAATCTGCGCATCAGGCAGAAACTCCTCACCCTGGGCTTCAAGGCTCTCCATCACCTCGCCCCCTCCTACCTCACCTCCCTTCTCTCCTTCTACTGCCCAGCCCGCACCCTCCGCTCCTCCACCACTAATCTCCTCACTGTACCTCGCTCTCGCCTGTCCCGCCATCGACCCCCGGCCCACGTCATCCCCCGGGCCTGGAATGCCCTCCCTCTGCCCATCCGCCAAGCTAGCTCTCTTCCTCCCTTCAAGGCCCTGCTGAGAGCTCACCTCCTCCAGGAGGCCTTCCCAGATTGAGCCCCTTCTTTCCTCTCCCCCTCGTCCCCCTCTCCATCCCCCCGCCTTACCTCCTTCCCCTCCCCACAGCACCTGTATATATGTATATATGGTTGTACATATTTATTACTCTGTTTATTTATTTATTTATTTATTTTACTTGTACATTTCTATCCTACTTATTTTATTTTGTTGGTATGTTTGGTTCTGTTCTCTGTCTCCCCCTTTTAGACTGTGAGCCCACTATCGGGTAGGGACTGTCTCTATGTGATGCCAATTTGTACTTCCCAAGCGCTTAGTACAGTGCTCTGCACATAGTAAGCGCTCAATAAATACGATTGATTGATTGATTGATTGATTGATTCTCAAAACCCAGCCTTCCCCATCACCTCAGCCCCCGTGAATTTAATTTTCTTCTCCCCAGATCATATTCTTCCAACTATCTCCCCAGTTATTAATCAATCATTGGTATTTATTAAGCACTTACTGTATGCAGTACACTGTACTAAGGACTTACTGTTTGGTAGATATAATCCTTTCCCATAGGGAGCTTGCAGTTTAGAGGGGGAGACAGGCATTTAAATAATTACAGATAGGGGGAAATGGGAGAGTATAAGGATATAATAATAATGATGGCATTTATTAAGCACTTACTATGTGCAAAGCACTGTTCTAAGCGCTGAGCATGTACATACATGGCTGAGGGGGTAGGGGCGGGGTGAATATCAAGTGGTTAAGGAGTACAAATCCAAGTGCACAGGTGAAGCAGAAAGGAGAGTTGCATGGGGAAAATGAGGCCTCTGGAAAAAAAAGGTCCCTTGGAAGAGGTGTTATTTTAGGAGGGATTTGAAAGTGGAGAGAGTGGTGGTTTGTTATATATGAAGGGGGAGGGAGCTCGAAGACAGCGCAAAGGATGTGGGTGTGGGCTTGGGTTTGGCGGCGAGAATGATATAGATGAGACTGAGGAACAGTGAGTAGCTTGAAGGAGCAAAGTCTGCAGAGAACAGGGAGTTAAGGTAGGATGGGGAGAGCTGATTAAGTGCCTTAAAACTGATATCAAGGGGTTTCTGTTTGATGTGGAGTTGGCTGAGCAACTTTGGAGGTTTCTAGGGAGCGAGGAGACACGGCGTGAAGTTTTTTCCAGAAAAATGATCCAGGAAGCCGAGTGAAGTATGGACTGGAACGGCGAGAGTCAGGAGGTAGGGAAATCAGTGAGGAGACACATGGGTGCTTGGATCAGTGTGGTAGCAATTTCGATGGGTAAGAAAGGAGAGGTTCAAGAGAACCGACAGGATTTGGTGACAGATAGAATATGTAGGTTGGATAGGAGAGATGAGTTGGGGATATTGCCAAGGTTATGGCCTTCTGAGACAGAAAGGATGGTGGTGTTGTCTATAGAGATGGGACTGTCAGGAAGAGGATGGGGTTTGGTGGGGAGATCCATCAATCGGTCACCATCAGCACTTTTGTACAGATCATTTTGCAGACTGCAAGTTAAGCATTTATTTTTTCCCTTACCCATTCTTTCATCCTTTTTTTCTCTTATCTACAAATTATTTTATGCCTGTCTCCTGCATTAGATTGTAAGATCCTTGAAGAGAGGGATCAAGCGCTTAGTACAGTGCTCTGCACACTTTTAAGTGCTCAATAAGTATAATTAAATGAATGAATGAAATTGTGTCTTTTATCTCTATTATGCTCCCATAGGTACATAGTACGCAGCTGGGTGTAAAATAGGTGCTCAGAAAATACTGTTGAGTGATTGGCTGTGATTTCTACTTTTGTTGTACACTCCCATGGTCTAGCACAGTGTTCTATGCAGAATAGGCACTCCAATATTAGGGAGTCAGTGCTTAGAACAGTGCTTTGCACATAGTAAGCGCTTAAATGCCATCATCATCATCATCATCATCACTCAGTACAATGCTCTTTATACGGTAGGTCTCCATGGTAGTGCTCTTAAGAATAATAATAATAATGATGGTATTTGTTAAGCGCTTACTATGTGCAAAGCATTGTTCTAAGTGCTGGGGAGGTTACAAGGTGATCAAGTTGTCCCACGGGGGGTGCTCACCGTTTTAATCCCCATTTTCCAGATGAGGTAACTGAGGCAACAGAGAAGTGAAGTGACTTGCCCAAAGTCATACAGCTGACAGTTGGGGGAGCCGGGATTTGAACCCATGACCTCTGACTCCAAAGCCCGTGCTCTTTCCACTGAGCCACTTAGCCATGCTGCTTAATAAATACTGAGGATGATGAGTCAATCAAAAGGATTTATTGAACACCTGCTATGTGCTGAACACCGAATCAACTGCTTGGGAGAGTTCTGTAGTGATGATGAAGGTGACAATAATCTTGATGATGAGGATGACAGTGACAACAGCAGTGGTGTTTGTAGTGCCTGTGTATCTCATCAACACAACCCCCCACCCCCCTGCCAAACTATGATCTTCATCTGTGATTTGAATCCCCTTCAGCAGCGTGGCAAGTGGAAATCAATCAATCAATCGTATTTATTTAGCACTTACTGTGTGCAGAGCACTGTACTAAGCGCTTAGGAAGTACAAGTTGTCAACATATAGAGACAGTCCCTACTCAACAGTAGGCTCACAGTCTAAAAGGGGGAGACAGAGAACAAAACCAAACATACTAACAAAATAAAATAAATAGAATAGATATGTAAATAAATAGAGTAATGAATATGTACAAACATATATACATATATACAGGTGCTGTGGGGAAGGGAAGGAGGTAAGATGGAGGGGGATGGAGAGGGGGACGAGGGGGAGAGGAAGGAAGGGGCTCAGTCTGGGAAGGCCTCCTGGAGGAGGTGAGCTCTCAGTAGGGCCTTGAAGGGAGGAAGAGAGCTAGCTTGGTGGATGGGCAGAGGGAGGGCATTCCAGGCCCGGGGGAGGATGTGGGTAGGGTGGGTTTTGGTGATGGCTTGAATGTGAGGGGTGAATGAGAGAGCGGAGTCGAGGATGACATCAAGGTTGCGGGCTTGTGAGACGGGAAGTATGGTAGTGCCGTCAACAGAGATGTTAATGTCATCCCGGGCTTGGGAGTCGGAGGTTGTGGGTTCTAATCCCAGCTCTGCCACTTGTCAGCTGTGTGACTTTGGGCAAGTCACTTAACTTCTCTGGGCCTCAGTTCCCTCATCTGTAAAATGGGGATGAAGACTGTAAGCCTCACATGGACAACCTTGATTATATTGTATCCCCCCCAGTGCTTAGAACAGTGCTTGGCACCTAGTAAGCGCTTAACAAATGCCAATATTATTATTATTATTATTATTATTATTATTATTTAGTAGTACTTGGATTTGTTCATTTGTCCCTCCTTCAACCTCACAGCACTTAATATGCATATCCATAATTTATTTATATTAGTGTCTGGATCCCCCTCTAGAGTCTGACTCCCCCTAACTGTGGGGGTCCCTCAAGGCTCAGTTCTGGGTCCCCTTCTATTTTCCATCTATACCACTCCCTTGGAGAACTCATTTGCTCTCATGGCTTCAACTAACACTTCTAGGCAGATGATACCCAAATTTACAGCTCCAGCCCTGATCTCTCTCCCTCTCTGCAGTCTGGCATTTTCTCCTGCCTTCAGGACATCTCTACTTGGGTGCCTCCCTGTTACCTCAAACTTAACGTGTCTAAAACAGAATTCCTTATCTTCCCACCCAAACCCTGCCCTCCCCCTGACTTTCCCATCACTGTAGACAGCACCAACGCCCCTCCTGTCTCACAAGCCCATAACCTTGGCATTATCCTTAATAATAATAATAATAATAATAATAATGATGGGATTTATTAAGTGCTTACTGTGTGCAAAGCACTGTTCTAAGCACTGGGGAGGTTACAAGGAGATCAGGTTGTCCCACGGAGGGCTCACAGTCTTCATCCCCATTTTACAGATGAGGTAACAGAGGCACAGAGAAATTAAGTGACTTGCCCAAAGTCACACAGCTGACAATTGGCAGAGGCGGGATTTGTACCCATGACCCCTGACCACAAAGCCCATGCTCTTTTCACTGAGCCACGCTGCTTCTCTTGACTCCCCTCTCCCATTCAACCCACCTATTCAATGCATAACTGAATCCTGTCAGTTCAACCTTCACGACATCCCTCTTATCTCATCCTATCCCGTCTGGACTACTGCACTAGCCTTCTCTCTGATCTCCCATCCTCGTGTCTCTCTCCACTTCAATCCATACTTCATGCTGCTGCCCGGATTATCTTTGTCCAGAAACGCTCTGGACATATCACTCCCCTCCTCAAAAACCTCCAATGGCTACCGATCAATCTGCGCATCAGGCAGAAACTCCTCACCCTGGGCTTCAAGGCTCTCCATCACCTCGCCCCCTCCTACCTCACCTCCCTTCTCTCCTTCTACTGCCCAGCCCGCACCCTCCGCTCCTCCACCACTAATCTCCTCACTGTACCTCGCTCTCGCCTGTCCCGCCATCGACCCCCGGCCCACGTCATCCCCCGGGCCTGGAATGCCCTCCCTCTGCCCATCCGCCAAGCTAGCTCTCCTCCTCCCTTCAAGGCCCTGCTGAGAGCTCACCTCCTCCAGGAGGCCTTCCCAGATTGAGCCCCTTCTTTCCTCTCCCCCTCGTCCCCCTCTCCATCCCCCCGCCTTACCGCCTTCCCCTCCCCACAGCACCTGTATATATGTATATATGGTTGTACATATTTATTACTCTGTTTATTTATTTATTTATTTATTTTACTTGTACATTTCTATCCTACTTATTTTATTTTGTTGGTATGTTTGGTTCTGTTCTCTGTCTCCCCCTTTTAGACTGTGAGCCCACTATCGGGTAGGGACTGTCTCTATGTGATGCCAATTTGTACTTCCCAAGCGCTTAGTACAGTGCTCTGCACATAGTAAGCGCTCAATAAATACGATTGATTGATTGATTGATTGATTATCTGCCCTTTCCTCTCCATCCAAACTTCTACCACGTCAATCCAGTCATTTATACTGTCTCTGCTTGATTGCTCTGTCAGCCTCCTGCCTCTTCTCACTCCAGTCCATACTTCATTCTGCTGCCTGGATCATTTTTCTACAGAAATATTCAGGGCATGTTTCCCCACGCCTCAGAAACCTCTAGTGGTTGCTCATCCACCTCCGCATCAAACAGAAACTCCTCACCATTGGCTTTACTCAGTCTCCTGGCCCTCTTCTACCTCACCTTGCTACTCTTACTACAACCCAGCCCGTACACTTTGCTCCTCTAACGCTAACCTTCTCACTGTAACTCAGTCTCATCTATTTCACTGCCGACCTCTTGCCCACATCCTGCTTCTGGCCTGGAGTGCCCTCCCTCCTCATATTTGACAGACAATTATTCCCTCCCCTTCAAAGCCTTCCTGCAGGCACATCTCCACCAAGAGGTCTTCCCTGACTGAGCCCTTTTTTCCTTTTCTTCCACTCCTTTCCCTTTACTCATCCCTCCCTCAGCCCCACAGCACTTTTGTACGTACTTATGTACGGAGAAGCAGCGTGGCTCAGTGGAAAGAGCCCGGGCTTTGGAGTCAGAGGTCAGGGGTTCAAATCCCGGCTCCACAAGTTGTCAGCTATGTGACTTTGGGCAAGTCACTTAATTTCTCTGGGCCTCAGTTACCTCATCTGTAAAATGGGGATTAAGACTGTGAGCCCCACGTGGGACAACCCGATCACCTTGTAACCTCCCCAGCGCTTAGAACAGTGCTTTGCACATAGTAAGCGCTTAATAAATGCCATCATTATTGTATCTGTAATTTATTTATATCAGCGTCTGTCTCCCCCTTTAGACTGTAAGCTTGCTGTGAGTTGGGAATGTGTCCATTATATTGTTATATTGTACTATCCCAAGCGCTTACTACAGTGCTCTGCCCACAGTAAGCACTCAATAAATACCATTAACTGACTAACGTGAGTCAGAAATTGGATGACTCTTTTTAAACAGAAACTTTGAGTAGATCTAGCTTCTTTTGGGTAAGAATGATGTGTACCAACTCTGTTGCAACGTACTCTCCCCAGTGCTTAGTACAGTGGTTTGCATGTAGTAAAACCTCATTAAATACCATTGATTGATTGATGCAAGAAGCAACATTGTAGAGTCAAAAAAACCCCAAAGGATGGATAAGATTCTTGGTAAGATATGGTTTTTTCAGCTCCACCCTCAGATCTCCGTCAATAGCATAATATGTCATCATGGAGGTCAGCGATACTGTATAGGTTCATATAGTTTTTGAATAGTTCCCATGGAGTATAAAAATAACCCCATGACAGTTTAAAATGCATTGTAAATAATGTAGAGCCAGTTACCAGTTTGGGTCATCAATTTACAAATTGGGTCCTTTGTAAATGGGGTATATTATAATAGGCATGATTTCTGACAAATGAACACAATTAGTCATATAAGTTCTCAGCATTTAATAAAACTCTAAAGCTAGGCAAAATAAATCTCAAAGCTACGTCCTTGGTCCCTTGTCTTTATCCCTAGAGAATATGGAAAGTTAATTTCGAGTATTTTTGTTCTTCTCGTCCTACTCCAGATGGTTTAGATTCAGAAAATGATGCCTCAAATTACATTCAGCTCCAGGGGGAAAAGATTACAAAAGCATGTACTGTGGAAGTGAACTTTTATATTGGCATTAATAGAAATTACTTTTTAATCACAAATTAATGATTTTTTTCTTTCCCACTCTCCCAAAAAGCATAGTGCAACTTCCCAGGATGAAGGACTTGTATTGTTTTTCTGTGTTGCTTATGTTGGACTCATGTTGCAAAATGTTAAATACATTAGTCATTCAATTTTCACCCATCTAATCTAGATAATCTAATCCCAGAAAAGCAGCATGGCTTAATGGAAAGAACATGGGCCTGGGAATCCCTCTCTAGAGAAGCAGCGTGGCTCAAGGGAAAGAGCACGGGCTTGGGAGCCAGAGGTCATGGGTTCTCTTGTCAACTGTGTGACCTTGGGCAAGTCACTTAACTTCTCTGGGCCTCAGTTCCCTCATCCGTAAAATGGGGATGAAGACTGTGAGCTCCACATGGGATAACCTGATTACCTTGTCTCTACCCCAGCGCTTAGAACAGTGCCTGGCGCATAGTAAGTGCTTAACAAATACCAACATTATTATTATTATTATTAGTGTAAGCTCATTATGGGCAGAGAATATGTCAGTTTATTGTTGCATTATACTCTCCCAAGTGCTTAGTACAGTGTTCTGCACACAGTAAACAATAAATATGATTAAATGGATGAATGAATTAGAGGACCTGGGTTCTAGTTCCAACTCCACCTGCTGTGTGGTCTTGGGCAAGTCACTTAACTTCTCTGTGCCTCAGTTCCCTCATCGGCAAAATGATGATACTTAGACTGTGAGACCCATGTGGGACCTGATTACCTTGTATCCACCCCAGCGCTTAGTTCAGTGCTTGGCACATAGTAAGTGCTTAATAAATACTGCAATTATTATGGTTATCATTATTATTATTATTTTCATCATCAGTGTAATGGTTTCAATGTAGTCTCTACGGTTTCTAGAATGGTAGCCTTAATCTAAATTTCTTTTTTCAGCTTGGTAAAGTGGAAAAGGAGTGGGATGTGGAGTCAGGAGACCTGGGTTTGAATCCCAGGATCTCGGTTTCCTGTCTGTAAAATGAAGATCAGATACCTGTTCTTCAGCCTCTTTAAATGATTGTGAGCCCCACAATGGACAGGGATTTTGTCTCACTTGATTATATCACGGCCCTTACCCCACTGCTTAGCATACAAGTGGTTAATAAATGTAACAACAAGAAGAAGAATGTATTTTTTGGTTCCTAGAGTACTTAAATTCTTTCATTCTTGTGATGTGACCGCATAAACGTGACATTGAGTTATGCTAATTCCACCCCACCTCTAGGAACCACCACAAGGAATTAGGAACTAGGAATATTAAAGTTTGAGAGTTTATGTTCCAAGCAAAGAAAACACTTCTTCCTTCAGTGGTGTCCTGTCAGCTGAAGATTACCTAGGATTCAAGAACTTCTAGGATGAATTAATGGATATGAAATACGTAATAAGTTACTGGAAGAAGAGTTAGTGTTGTATGATGGTCTCTAACCATGAAAGTTGAAAGACCACATATCATACGTCTCAGTCAGTCAATCAATTAGTAGTATTTTTTGAGAGTCTGTTGTGATCAGCATTGTTCTGAGAGCATTTGGGAGAGTACAGTGGTAATTATGGCATTTATTAAGCACTTACTGTGTTATCACATTGGACACAGTATCTGCCCCATTCAGAGTTCATAATTGATTTTATTCCCATTTTTACAGATGAGGAAGCTGAGATTTGCCCCAAACCACACAGAAGTCAAAGGCATGATCATTGCTTTCAAGGATCTTATAATCTGATTGGGAAAATCTTCAAGAAATCTGTTACAAATCGTGGGAGCAGAAGGAATAAGAAGGATGCAACTCATAATAGTGGAGGGTGGAAGATAATTTGGTGAATAAACTAATGAGAAGCAGCATGGTATAGGGGATAGAGTAAGAGCCTGAGACTCAGAAGGACCTGGGTTCTAATTCTGGCTCTACCCCTTGTACGCTGTGTGACCTTGGGCAAGTAACGTCATTCCTCTGGACCTCAGTGACCTCATCTGTGAAATGGGGATTAGGATTGTGAGCCTCATGTGGGACATGGACTGTGTCCAACATGATTACCTTGAATCTTTCCCAGCACTTAGAACAGTGCCTGGCACGTAGTAAGCACCTAATAAATACCATAAAAAAGTGAATATTAGGTAGTGGTTACCAATCAATATATACATAAGAGCTGAGAATATACGTGGGTGCCAAGGCTAGCTGTCGGGGTGACGTGACCTGGAGTGTGGAAATTAACTGGGGAAAACTACCTGGAGAAATTGGGATTTCAGGAGGTCTTTGAAAATGGGGAGAACTGTGATTGGCTGGATTTGAATGGGATGGGAGTTTCATTCAGGCAGGAAGAATGAATTTTCTCACAGGGTGGGGGATGTGAGCAAGGGATTCGAAGTATGAGAATTGGAAGTGAAGCACTGTGAAAAGGTGAGATTGGAAGGGATGGATAGTATGAACTGTGCAGAGCGCAGGTGTGCAAAGAAGGAGGGAACTTGGAGAGTGTTTTGAAACAAGCATTGATAAACTTTTGCTTGAGAGCAGATTTTGGAGGAATGGAGAGATTTGTGCTGAATGACACTTTGGGAAGAGGATTTGGGCAGAGGAGTGTCAGGTAATAATAATCATAATGGCATTTATTAAGCGCTTACTATGTGCAAAGCACTGTTCTATGTGCTGAGGAGGTTACAAGGCGATCAGGTTGTCCCACAGGGGGCTCACAGTCTTAATCCCCATTTTTACAGATGAGGTAACTGAGGCACAGAGAAGTGAAGTGACTTGCCCAAAGCCACACAGCTGACAAGTGGCAGAGCCGGGAGTTGAACCCATGACCTGTGACTCCAAAGCCCAGTCTCTTTCCACTGAGCCACGCTGCTTCTCAGGAAGACTGAGCAGTAATAATAATGATATTTGTTAAGCGCTATGTGCCAAGCACTGTTCTAAGCTCTGGGGGTCTTCATTCATTCAGTCAGTCATATTTATTGAGCACTTACTTCGTGCAGAGCACGGTATTAAGCATTTGGAAAGTACAATTCTGCAATAATGAGAGACCATCCCTGCCCACAATGGGCTCACGGTCTAGAAGAGGGGAAGACAGACATCGAAACAAGTAAACAGGCATCAATATAAATAAATAGAATTATAAATACATATATGCATAAGTGCTGTGGGGTGGGGAGGGGGGAGTGGGTCGAGGTGACCCAGAAGGGAGGGGGAGCTAAGGAAAAGAGGACTTATTCAGGGAAGATCTGGAGGAGGTGTGCTTTCAGTAGGGCTCTGAAGTGGGGAAGACATTGTTTGGCAGATTTGAAGAGGGAGGGCAATCCAGGCCCAAAGTAGGACGTTGGCCAGAGGTCGGCGGCGAGACAGGCGAGATTATGTTGTCCGACCCATAGCAACTCCATGAACACATCTCTTCCCACCTCCACCTGCAATCATTCTGGTAGTGCATCTGCAGAGCCTTCTTGGTAAAAATACAGAAGTGGTTTACTATTTTGTCCTTCCACGCAGTAAACTTGAGTCTCCACCCTCGACTCTCTCCCATGCTGCCGCTGCCCAGCACAGGTGAATTTTGACTTGAGGCAGATTGCCTTCCACTCGCTAGCCACTGCCCAAGCTTTGCTTGGAATGGATAGGCCTCTGTTTGATTCTCCCTCCCATAGTTGAGACTGGTTGAGTACCGGAAACTCTTCGGGGGTAACACACTGAGAGGGGAGCTCTGGGATAGCTACAAGATAATCGGGTAGGACACGGTCCCCCGACTGGAGAGGGGAGAGCTGGATTGTAAGGTTGTTATGGGCGGGGAACAGATCTGCTAATTCTGTTGTATTGTACTCTCCCAAGTGCTTAGTACAGTGTTCTGCACTTTAGTAAGTGCTCAGTAAATACCACTGACTGATTGATTGATTGCTGGAGGTATGTAGACCAATGAAGAAAATATTTACTATTCTATTTATTTTGTTAATGATGTGCATATAGCTTTAATTCTATTTGTTCTGATGACTTTGACACCTGTCTGCATGTTTTGTTTTGTCGTCTGTCTCCCCCTTCTAGACTGTGAGCCCGTTGTTGGGAAGGGACTGTCTCTATATGTTGCCAACTTGGACTTCTCAAGCGCTTAGTACAGTGCTCTGCACACAGTAAGCGCTCAATAAATACGATTGAATGAATGAATGGAATGGAAGGACATTCCTTTAAGAATCCTTTGTCAGAAGCAGAATACTAAACCGGATGAACCACCGGTTGGAACTCGTTTACCATCTCTTAGGCTCTTTTCTTAATTTAGATACATTTGTGGAAATTTTACTGTGAAATACTTGGGTTTGAAAGTCACACTAAAACTTTAGGTGGCATAAAATGCATTGAGAAGTATTTTCTGAAGAGGGAATCACTCGAAGAGAATCAAACTTGATGATCTGACAGTATTTTTAAGAACAGAGCTGGACTGAATAACTGATTGTGAACCCTTTGACCTACAAGATTTTGTGATTCCTGCTGATAATATTTTAAGGTCTGGGACCTAATTGAGGTAGTTCTCTTGCTACACAGTGTGTCCCTTGGACTTACTCGCTAACGCTACCTCAGTATTTTGAACGCACGGTTGAATTTTGAAACTATTAAAAGTAATATTCTCAATTACGGAATTTATTTGTCCATCGTCAATCAATCCCCCTCCCAGCCCCACGAAACCTATGTATATGTCTTTTATTTATTTATTTCTTCATTTACATTACTGTTTAGACTGTAAGCTCATTGTGGGCAGAGAATGTGTCTGTTTGGGGTTATATTGTACTCTCCCAAGCAATTGGTACAGTGCTTTGCGCACATTAAGCTGTCAACAAATATAATTGGATGAATGAATGAACACATTTGGTAAAGTCAGTTGCTTTGTTTTTGTTTTTTGCCTGGGAGACTCTTCTTTTTATTTTCTGGAAACTCATTTCTCTTTTGCAACCTACATTTTCTGTCAGGCACCAAATCTTGTCAGTTCTACCATCGCGACTTGTCTAAAATCCATCCCATCCTGTTCATCCAACCTGTCACCTCACTTGTCCAAGAACTTGTTATTGTTTTGTCTGTTGAGTCGTCTCCGACCCATAGCGACGCCACGGACACGTCTCTCCCAGCACTCCCCACCGCCATCTGCAATCGTTCCGGTAGTGTATCCGTAGACTTTTCTTGGTAAAAATAGGGAAGTGGTTTACCATTGCCTCCTTCCGCACAGTAAATCTGCGTCTCTGCCCTCGACTCTCCCGTGTCGCTGCTGCCCAGACCAGGGGAGGTTTGACTTTTAGCAGATTGCCTTCCACTTGCTAGCCACTGCCCAAGCTAAGAATGGAATGGATATGCCTCTGCTTTACTCTCCCTCCCATAGTCTAGATTGGAAGAGTACTGGAAAGTCTCCAGGTACAACCCTTAGAGGGAAAGCACTTGTTAAATCCCACCTCATCAAGCAGCATGGTGTACGGGATAGAGCATGGGCCTGGGAATCAGAAGGAAATGGGATCTGATCCTGGCTCCTCCACTTGTCTGCTGTGTGACCCTGGACAAGTCACTTCACTTCTCTGTGCCTTCATCGGTAAAATGAGGATTGAGACTATGACTCAACTGGGGACAGGGACTGTGTCCAACCCAATCTGTTTATATCCACACCAACGCTTAGTACAGTGCCTGGCACATAGTAAGCGCTTAACAAATGCCATAATTTTTTTTTCCTGACCCTCCTATCTCCAGCCTTTACCCTCGGCTGCTGGATCATTTTTCTAAAAATCTGTTCTGCGCACATCTTCCCACTCCTCAAAAACCCCTGATGGTTGCCCGTCTATCTCTATGTCAAGCAGAAACTCTGTACCATTGGCTTTAAACCAACTTTAAATCAATCAGTCCATGAGATATGAGTGCCTCCTTTATGAAGAGCACTGTTTGGGAAGCACAGTACAACAGAGTGGTAAACAGGATCCCTGCTCAGAAGGAGCTTAGCATTCTATCAGCTCTCTTCCTCCTAGGTAACCTTGCTCATCTCCCACTACAGCCCAGTCTAAACACTTCACTCCTTTCTTTAGGAGCTTTCTTCCTGTACTTCGATCTCTTGTCTCTCACCTTTAACTGCTCACTCCTTCCCACCCTCCTGCCGGAAACTCCATCTGCCTTCATATCAAACAGATCATCCCACCCCACCATCTTCAAATCCCTACTAAAATCATATCTTCTCCAGAAGGGCTCCCCTAACTAACCTTTCATCCCCTTCCCCTCACCCCCGGTTCTCCCCTCTGTGTCCCCTTTGCATCTGTGTTCACAGCCACTAGCATTTTGATATTTACTCCACCCCTACCCCTAGAGCACTTATGTATCTCTAGACTATAAGCTAATTGTGGACAGGGAACATGTCTACCAACTCTGTTGGATTGTACTCACCCAAGCTCTTTGTGTAATATTCTGCACACGGGAAGTTCTCTTGATGATTGATCCATATACTCCATTCCTTATCTGCAATTTATTTCATTGTCTATTTCCCCCACTAGATTGGAAGCCCCTTATGGACAGGGGTCGTGTCTATCAACTGTAGTGTAGTCTCTCAATTGCTTAGTACAGTGCTTTTCACACAGTAAGTACTCAGTAAACAGCATCGTAAGTAACGTGGCCTAGTGGAAAGAGCACAGGCTGGGAGTCAGAGGGACTGAGTTCTAATCCGGGCCCTGCCTCTTGTCTGCTATGTTTCATTGGGCGAATCTCTTGACTTCTCTGTGCCTCAGTCACCTCATCTGTAAAATGGGGGATTAAGGCTGTGAGCCCCATGTGGGACGTGGACTGTTTCCAAACTTTTATCTACCCCAGTGCTTTGTACAGTGCCCTTTAAATAACAAAAACAAAAAGCAATCAAACCAAAAAAAAGCAACGTGAAAAAGTAAAGTCTCTCAGGTGACTCTTCAGGCGGGACCACAGCATTCAGCCTTCTTTATGCTTCCCAATTAAGGATGATGATGATGGTGGTATTTGTTAAGCGCTTACTATGTGCGAAGCACTGTTCTAAGCGCTGGAGGATATACAAGGTAATCAGGTTGTCCCACGTGGGGCTCGCAGTCTTCATCCTCATTTGACAGATGAGGGAACTGAGGCCCAGAGAAGTGAAGTTACTTGCCCAAAGTCACACAGCTGACAGGTGGCAGAGCCGGGATTAGAACCCACGACCTCTGGCTCCCAAGCCCGGGCTCTTTCCACTGAGCCACGCTGCTTCTCTTAGGTGCAAACCTCAGTAGCCCCTGAAACCAATAAAACCACGTTCGTGAAGGCCAGTGAAGTTTCCAGTGGTATTTTCTGTGATGGGTGGTGTAGTTTTTAATAGGAGACAAAACAAAGTTCTTTATGCAAGCATCACAGGGAAAGCTGTGCAAGTGTAAGCAGCCTGGCGCAGTGGAAAGAACACGGGCTTGGGAATCACGGATTCTAATCCCGACTCCAGCACTTGTCTGCTGTGTGACTTTGGACGAGTCACTTCACTTCTCTGGGCCTCAATTACCTCGTCTGTAAAATGGGGATGAAGACTGTGAGCCCTACATGGGACAACCTAATCACCTTGTATCCCCCGCAGTGCTTAGAAAAGTGCTTCGCACGTAATAGCGCTTAACAAATGCCATTATTATTATTATTATTATTACAACCACCCAGATGCCATGAGTGCTGAGTAAACCACACTCATCACATAATAAGAAGGTTTCATTTAACGGAAGCCGCATGACCCAGTGGAAAGAGCAGGACCCTGGTAGCCAGTGGACTTGGGTTCTAATTCTGGTTCCAATGCTTGTCTGTTGTCACCTTAAACTGGTCACTGCACTTCTCTCTGCCTCTGTTACCTCATCTCTAAAATGAGGATTAAGATGATGAGCCCTGTGTGGGACAGGGAATGTGTCCAACCTGCTCATCTTTTATCTCCCTGGCTCTGTCACCTGTCGACTGTGGGCAATCAATCAATCAATCAATCATATTTATTGAGCGCTTACTGTGTGCAGAGCACTGTACTAAGCGCTTGGGAAGTACAAGTTGGCAACATGTAGAGAAAGTCCCTACCCAACAGTAGGCTCACAGTCTAAAAGGGGGAGACGGAGAACAAAACCAAACATACTAACAAAATAAAATAAATAGAATAGATATGTACAAGTAAAATAAATAAATAAAGAGTAATAAATATGTACAAGTCACTTAACTTCTCTGTGCCTCAGTTTCCTCATCTGCAAAATGAGGATTCAATTCTTGTTCTCCCTCCTTCTACTCATGCTGTGAGCCCCATGAGTCACCTGATGATCTTGTATCTTTCCCAGTGGTTAAAACAGTGCTTGACACAGAGTAAGGGCTTAACAAATCCCACAATTATAATAATAATAATTATTATAATCCCAAGCCCATGCTCTTTCCATTGAGCTTTGGAGTCAGAGCTTTGGAGTCAGATTGTAATCCTGGCTCTGCCGCTTGTCAGCTGTGTGACTTTGGGCAAGTCACTTAACTTCTCTGTGCCTCAGTTACCTCATCTGGAAAATGGGGATGAAGACCGTGAGCCCCACGTGGGACAACCTGATCACCTTGCATCCACCCCAGAGCTTAGAACAGTACTCCACACATAGCAAGTGCTTAACAAATGCCATTATTATTATTGTTATTATTATTATTATTACCCCAGCACTTAGTACAGTGCTTGGCTCATACTAGGTTCTTAGACAAATTCCATTTTTTTTAAAAAGTGCGTGCTTTTGATTGGTTTTAGTTGGCTATTTCTATACCCAGATCTTCTAAGTGAAATTGAAATTAAAAGAAAATAACTTGAATGTAATTGATAACCAATTCTGGCTGAAAAAACCCTACACTTTTGAAGCCAAATGCCAAAGACAAGAAGAACAATTTATTAATTTGATTGGAACATTTCATCTTGGGTACACAAATACTGTACCTTCTTAGATTGATTTATGAGGGGGAAATGACTTGGAATTTGCAAAAGAAATTTAAGTTCCCGATAAATATTTTGTCCCTATATGATTTGTGTTATAATTGAACTTATTCATAGCTAATTTAAGTACTTATTTCAAACTGTAAATGGAAGTACTACAGTACAAAACATCTTTTCTTGGTATCTTGATTGTTTAATGTTCAATGTGGAGATCTGACATGGACATAATTCACTTTATTAGACCATTCAACTTGCTAGCAAACTCTTAGAGGTCCTGATTTTAGAGAAGAAAGTGCTTAGGGAGCACAAACAAGATTTTACTCATCATATTTAGATAATTACAGTGTTCTCTGAGGAGTGGAAAGCTACATTTTCTTAACAACTTCCGATTTTATAAGATTACTTATTAAAAATAAATTACAATAATTACATTATTTCCTTGTAATGGGCAGTTCTTCAATGTATCACTAGCTGAAAAATTAGGCAAAAGCCCATTTTATTTTAGGACACTGTGGTTTTCCTTTTACAATTCTCTGTTCTGCAGCCTGACTCGAAAATCTTATTGAACAGTTCATTCCTCAAACTCTGGGAATTTTCTGGCCCCTTAGTACTATCTAAAATAATCTTATAATTATTCATGTGACCTTGTGATCTGTGAGGCAAAAGTATAAACAAATACATGGACTTGGATGTAGTTTTCCAAACAAGTATTCATAATATGCCAGTTTCTCCCAACATTAGGAAGGTTAGAATTCAATTTCCTCAGCCAAACAAAATGATTCTTATTCCCATTACCTCGTCTTAGAAACTTGGCATTTTGTTTGTTAACAAATTCCCCTTCCCAGTGATTTGTGGTGGCTATTAAGGTAGGTCAGACTTAATGAACGTCATGTCCTTCCTTCCTCTCCCATTCGTCCCCCTCTCCATCCCCCCCATCTTACCTCCTTCCCTTCCCCACAGCACCTGTATATATGTATATATGTTTGTACATATTTCTTTTACTCTATTTATTTATTTTACTTGTACTTGTACTTGTACATATCTATTCTATTTATTTTATTTTGTTAGTATGTTTGGTTTTGTTCTCTGTCTCCCCCTTTTAGACTGTGAGCCCACTGTTGGGTAGGGACTGTCTCTATATGTTGCCAACTTGTACTTCCCAAGCGCTTAGTACAGTGCTCTGCACACAGTAAGTGCTCAATAAATACGATTGATTGATTGATTGATTGATATCACTCCCCTGGAGCACCACCCCACGAATAGAGTGAGTCTAATCAAGGGGTTTTCTTGGCTTCTGTTACTGCCTTTGTTGTTGATCTAAACATGGTGACCATGGTAACTGTGGCTTTAGGGGCCCGATTTTCCTTCCCTTCCAATCAGTCAATCGTATTTATTGAGCACCCCCACTACAGTAGCATTTGTAGTCAAGATCCCTGCCCACGAGGAGCTTAGAATCTAGCTGGACACTTTACAGGTAGGAGGAAGCAGTGGGGTGTCGAGATATGGCCATAAACACTGTGGGCAAGGTGGGAAGTTGGAAGGGGAGGAGTACCCAGGTGCTTAGGTGATGAAAGTGCTGAAGTAGCATTTGGAGGGCATATCGGGAGGGGAGAGGAACGACCTATCAGGGAATGCTCTCTGGAGGGAATGTGAGTCCTTCAAAGCATTCCTGAAGGCAAGAGGCCTTCCCAGACTAAGCCCCACTTTTCCTCATCTCCCACTCCCTCCTGCGTCGCCCTTTTCTCTTCCCCCCCTTCCCCACCCCACGGCACTTATGTATATATCTGTAATTTTATTTGTAGTGATGTCTGTTTATTTGTATTGATGTCTGTCTCCTCCCCGCCCCAGCCTGTGAGCTTTTTGTGGGCAGGGATTGTCACTCTTTATTGCTGTATTGTACTTTCCTAGGTGCTTAGTACAGTGCTCTGCACAGTAAGGACTTAATAAATGGGATTGATTGGATGATTGAATGAATGATTTAAGAAGGGGCCCTGATCTTTCCTGCTGCTTTTTCCCATCTCATCAGCCACGTCCTTGATAACTCCACTATAGCATGAGACTGCAGAATCAATCATTCAGTCAATCAAAGGTATCTGTTGAGCGCTTAGTATGGACAGAGTATGGTACTAAGTGCTTGGGAGAGTACAGTAGAAAATAATTAGCAGACATCCTCCCTGCCCATAACGAGCTTCCAGCCTACAGAATGCCAGGCTTCCTCTTCCATACAGTTGCCCATCCACACAATTTTTGGCCGAGTACTAGAACTGTAGGGATGTAGCTGGATTTCTAAGATGACACACAAATAACGCTAGTGCTGGAAGCATCAGAAAAGCATGCTGAATGCATAGAACATAACCTGAGAGTAGAAGGCATAATTAAGTCACCTTGTTTTGTTGTCTATCTCCCCTTTCTAGACTGTGAGCCCTTTGTTGGGTAGGAATTGTCTCTGTATGTTGCCAACCTGAACTTCCCAAGGCCTTAGTACAGTGCTCAGCACACAGTAAGTGCTCAATAAATACGATTGACTGAATGAATGAATAAATATGACAAGTCATCATATTGAAGGCCCATTCCAAGCAAATAAATAAGCATTTCATTGCCTAATATGATCATTGCATATTTAGATTTCTGTCAGTCATACACTATGTGACTTGACGGCCTTTCTTTGGAGGAAAGTGTCTTCCTTTACCTAGGAACAGATGGGTTAACAGCTGAATACCATACTCCTGAAGAGTGAAGATAAATGTGAAGAACTTTGAGACAATATAATCCAGGTAATGACTGAGGTTCTTCTGCAGTGCTAACAGGTGATTTTTATTAAGATTTTGGGGACTGCAAGAAACCAGCACTAGTGTCACTATCAACAGTATTTATTGAGTGCCTCCTTGTTGTAAGAGCATTGGATTTGGGGCACATATCAAAGGAATCACATCTTTTTCCACAGGGTGGTGCACCTATGAAATTGGTTTCCACAGAAAGTTAGACACGCCAAATTCTCTGCAGGGCCAAGATGGATTTACATTGATTTGTGGTTGAGATGTCCAAAATGAGTTACTAGAGGGGAAGTTAAGGATGTGGAGGGGAGGGCTGGGGAATTAGACAGTCCAACCCTTCCCATTACAGTGGATATCAAGGAGAGCAATCATCACGAGTTTCTACATAAGCATATAAACAGATAGAAATGTTTAGAATGCATCTAGACAGGGCTCCATATTCAAAGATAACACTGCTCACTGTGAGGTCCTAGCTGTCTGTGCAAACGTGATCTTCCTGCATTGTTTGCAAGGAAAGGTAGAGACTTGTATTAGTGAAGCCTGACTCTGCTTCCTTGTGTTCCATCCTGATTTTTGCCCCAAGCCTTTTCTGTCTGTTTTGGGTGTCGCTGAGTAGTCCAAATACTGTGTTGCATCAAGACTGTGCTTCACCATGTCTTAAAAACATTTTTTTCCACCCTCTGTATCTACCAACTGTGTTACAGTATACTCTCCCGAGTGTACAGTGCTCTGCAAAAAGTAAGTGCTTAATAAATTCGACTGATTGCTTTCTAGATTGTAAGCTCATTTTGGGCAGAGAAGATGTCTACCAACTCTGTTAGATTGTACTCTCCCAAGTGCTTAGTACAGTTGCTTGGCACACAGTAAACACTCAATAAATTTGAATGAGTGATTGATTGATGCACAGTTCCCCTTAGAGCAGCTGCTGGGACAGTCTGCTGCCATCCAACAGTGCTTTGCAGATAGTAAGTGCTTAATAAATGCTATCATTATTATTATCCACTGTTACATGTTCTGTCCAGTGGAATTGTGTTGTTAGAAGTATTGCTTCAATGCTGGTGAGATGACTGCCTCATGGTTATGTCAGGTTATGTTCTATGCATTCATGCCTTCTAGACTGTGAGCCCGTTGTTGGGTAGGGACTGTCTCTATATGTTGCCAACTTGTACTTCCCAAGTGCTTAGTACAGTGCTCTGCACACAGTAAGCACTCAATAAATACGATTGAATGAATGAATGGTGGATAATCTTGAGGGTCTGCCATTTGAGGCTGAGCATAGATCCTGGATGGTGCTGATGAAAATCTGTATGTGTCTTCTGGAGAAGGTCTTCCCGCCATAGACCTTCAACTTGTTGAGGAATTTATTGGATTGATGATCCCACACTTGTTCTTCCAGATTTCCAAAGGCTGTATTTCCTTCCTTTGATTCTGCTTTAAACATGTCCCCTAGACTGTAAGCTCGTTCATTCACTCATTGTCAGTAGTATTTATTGAATGCAGAGCTCTGTACTGAATGCTTAGCGGAGTACAGTGCAACAATAAACAGTCACATTCCCTGCCCACAACAAGTTTACCATCTAGAGTGGGGAGGACAGACATCAATACAAATAAATAAAATTACTGTTATGTACATAAGAGCTGTGGGGCTGGGAGAGGGGAAGAGCAAAGGGAGCAAGTCAAGACGACGGAGAAGGGAGTGGGAGGTGAGGCAAAGTGGGGCTTAGTCTGAGAAGGCCTCTTGGAGGAGACGGGTCTTCAGTAAGGCTTTGAATGGGGGAAGGGGAATTGTCTGTCAGATTTGAGGAGGGAAGGTGTTCCAAGCCAGAGACAGGATATGGGTGCGAGGTCGGTGGTGAGACAGGTGAGATCAAGGCACAAGGAGGTTAGCACTAGAGGAGCATAGAGTGCAGGCTGGGTTGTAGTAGGAGAATAGCAAGGTTTCTTACCCACCATGATAGGAGGGATCCAGTCAATTCTGCCTCGAGAGATCCCAGTGGGCTCCTCAGGCCAAGGGAACACAACATCATACGTCCCCCACCCTTCAAGACAATTGCCCGGTCATCAGGACCCACCTGTAATGGCCGGAGGGGATTAGAACATGGATTATATAGGGTTATAATGATAACACGCCTTGAAAAATGTAACTGAAAGAGAGAAATGAGTTAGAAATTAGTCTTGATTCTCACAATGGATTTTTTATTATTATTATTTTTGGTATTTGTTAAGTGCTTACTCTGTGCAGGCTCTGTAGTAAGGGCTGGAGTAGATACAAGGTAATCAGGTTGGACACAGTCCAACCTGGATATGATCAGACTTGGAATACCTGTCCTTTCGTGAGGCTCAGTTCTGAAATTTCATCTCCTCCAGGAGGTCTTCTCCAATTCATTTCTGATCTCCTCACTTGATATCCCCCACAATTGCCACTATTACACTTCCAGCCACCTAAGCAATAAATAATTCAAAAGTCCCTGCAGTACTTAGGTGTATAACGTGTAATTCCACTATTCCCTCCTGCCATTAATTTATTTTAGTGCCCCCCCAGTCCCGATTGTAAAGTTTCTGAGGGCAGGGATCATGCTGTTGAATTGTACTTTCCAAGCACTTAGTACAGTGCTCTGCACACAGTAAGGGCTCAATAAATACGATTGAATGAATGAATGAATGAGAGAGAGAGAGAGAGAGAGAGAGAGAGAGAGGAGTCAAGGATAATGCCAAGGTTACGGGCTTGTGAGACAGGAAGGATGGTGGTTCCATCTACAGTGATGGGAAAGTCAAGGGGAAGACAGGACAGCTCACTGTGGGAAGATATTGTTTTTACCAACTCTGTATTATTGTACTCTCCCAAGTACCTAGTATGATACTCTATATGCAGTGAGTGCTCAGTAAATACTATTGATTGATGGATTGATAGTGTTCTATCAATTTATCTCTGCAACACTGGACAGTTTACTGCCTAGCTAGCAGAATTCAAGGCTTTCAATTCTGTGTTGCAAATCAAAATGATAATCAATCAATGACACTCATTGAACAATTACGCTTGCAGAGCACTGCACTAAGCACTTGGAAGAGTACAGTATAACAGTTGGTAGACATGCTCCCTGCCCACACCAAACTTATAGTCTAGATGAGGAGAGAAGCAGCATGGCTCAGTGGAAAGAGCATGGACTTTGGAGTCAGAGGTCATGGGTTCAAATCCTGGCTCCACCAACTGTCAGCTGTGTGATTTTGGGCAAGTCACTTAACTTCTCTGAGCCTCAGTTACGTCAACTGTAAAATGGGGATTAAGACTGTGAACCCCCCATGGGACAACCTGATCACCTTGTAACCTCCCCAGTGCTTAGAACAGTGCTTTGCACATAGTAAGCACTTAACAAAAACCATTATTATTATTATTATTATTATTATGAGGAGACAGACATTAAAATAAATCACAGATGTGTACTGTGGGACTTTAGGGCTGAGTGTGGGATGAATATGAATTCCTCAGAGGGTATGGGTACAAGGGAGTAGGAGAAATGAGAGCTTAGTCAGGAAAGGCCTCTCCGATTTTTAATACGCCTTTGAATACAGGGAGAGTGGTGGTCTGTTTTATCTGAAGGATGTGGGAGTTCACGGCCGGGCTGAGGAAGCAGACAAGGCATCAGGAGCAAGATATACGAGATGGTGACAGAGTGAGTAGGTAGAATTTTTAGGAGCAAAGTGTGTAGGAAATTGGTGAGGTTTAGGTAGGAGGGGGCAAGCTGATTGAGTGATTTAAAGGTGATGGTAAGGAGTTTCCATTTGATGCGGAAGTAGATGGGCAACTCCTGGGGGCCCTTGAGGAGTAGAGAGACAGGGACTGAGTGTTTTTTTAGGAAAATGAACCAAGCAGGGGAGTGAAAGAAGGATTAAGTTGGGAAGAGACAGAAGACTGTGAGGTCAGTGAGGAGGCTGATGCATTAGTCAAGGAGATATAAGTGTTTGGATCAGCGTGGTAGCAGTTTGGATGAAGAGGAAAGGGTGGATTCTAGAGATATTGTGGAGTTAAAACTGACAGGATTTGGTGACTGATGGAGTATATGGTTTGGAGGAGAGCTATGAGTAGAGGATAATGCAAAGGTTCCGAACTTGTGAGACAGGGTGGGTAATGGTGTTGTCTTCTTGATGGGAAGGGCAGAGGTCAGACAGGGTTTAGGTGGGAAGATGAGAAGTTCTGTTTTGGACATGTTAAGTTTGAGGTTTTGGCGGGATATCCAAGGAGGGATATTCTCTAGACTTTAAGCTCATTGTGGGCAGGGAGTGTGTCCATTATCTTGTTATATTGTACTCTCCTAAGTGCTTAGTACAGTGGTGTGCACACAATAAGCACTCAATAAATGCTATTGATTGAAATATAATTGAAGGAAGGAGGAAATGTGACACTGCAGAAAAGGAGAGGAGTCAGGGCTGGAGAGGTATATTTGGGAATCATCCACATAGTCATGGTGGTTGAAGCCACTGGAGCAGATGAGTTCTTCTCCAAGGGAGGGAATGTAGAGGAAGAATAGTAGGGAGCCCTGTAACTGAGCCTTGGGAGACTACCACAGATAAGGGAAGGGAAGTAAAGGAGGAACCTTTGAAAGAGACTGAGAAGCAGCCATCAAGGAGATGAGGAGAACCATAAGAGAACAGTGTCAGTGAAGCCAAGGTTAAATAATGTTTCCAGGCGAAGGGGATAGTCAGCAGCTGAGAGCCTAAGGAGGATTAGGATGGAGTAGGGGCCATTGGTATTGGCAAGAAGATGGGTCATCTTAGAAAGAGCAATTTGGAGAGAGTGGGGATACTTAAGAATGTTTGAAAGCAGTGGGGTAGAAGCTGTTGGAAATTGAAAAGTTGAAGATGGCAGTCAAGGAGGTGGGGAGTGTTTTGATAGTGTTACAGGATGAGGTGAGAAGTGTTGGGGGGGTGGATTTTGAGAGGAGGAGAGAGTTCTCTTGAGATACTGTTGTCAAAGATGGGAGAGTTGAAGTGGGGCAGGGGGAGGGAGTGACTGGAGAAGATCAAGGGAGATTTTAGGGAGGTCACATCCAATGGTTTCAATTTTATTAATGAAGTACGTGGCCCTGTCATTTGGGGCAAGAGCGGGGTGGGGAGTTTGAGGAGCGACTTAAAAGTCTGAAACGTGGCGTGGACAGTTGGCGTGAGAATCAGTAAGGTTGGAGAGAGATATGTTGTTGCCTGGTAGGAAAGGGCACAATTAAACCAGGTGAAGATGAATATGAGAATGACCGTGGTTGGCCAAATGTCTAGATCTCTCCCAGATGTTCTGCAGCCTTGTGCACAAGAGAGAAGAAAATTTACTCTGGAGATGAATCATGACTATGGGTGAATGGCGCGAGAATGGAGGAGGGACAGGGAAGCGAGGGAGTTGAGGTCAGTGGGCAGATCGATGTTGAGGGTATAGATTTATGTGTCATGAGAAGTGTGGATGTGGAGACCAAATAGGTCATGACTGAAGTAATCCTTGCATTTTTCAAATTGCATTCACAATAACACAGTCTAGAAAGTGTTGTTGCTTAGACCTCAGTTGTCTCCATGATATCTTTCTTTCGTTTGGGAGGCGAGGATTGATGATTATAGTACTAGATGAAGATTGGCACTTTCACTAAGTAGAAGTCGACCACTGCTATTTAGCTTCCCAATACCATGGTGCTTAGTCCTCTTGCTGAGCCTATGCACATCCTGACATAATTTTACTTTCTCTTGACTCGTATCTGTCATTGTGGGACATATAATCTAGTTATTTTGCTTTAGAGGCTGGCCTAGGGGCATTCAGCCAACCACTTATCCCTCTGGGCGAATTTGGGAAGCCGCAAACTAAGAGCTACTGGATTGTAAATCCTATATCCAAAGGGTGTCCCTTGGAAGAGGGGAGGCCTCTTCAGACGGAGTACCCAGCTTGTGGGTCTGTGAGCTGTCTTTCCTTCAGGGAGTCTAGTTTGGCTTAATGCTGCAATGTGAACTCCGTATCTAGCCAGCTCCCAAGGAGAAAGTGCCATCCTTCTTTGGGGGATGATTGTTATTGTCCAGCAGGATCCCGATGTTCCATGACATAATGACTGTTTTCTGTACAAATATTGGTTTGTTTTTTATTTTTGCATGGCAAGACTAAAGTTCATCAGCTATGGTCCTCTGGTGAGTCAGTTTTGAGATGGGTGAGGCTGGCAATGTTTGGAACACTTTTTCTAGTCCCTCCCCCATTTGAAGTGAGCACTGCATCCCTAAATAGGACTCATCAGACACCCGGAGTGTCTTTGAGGAACTAATGTGTCACACATAAACAATGCAGTGGGATTGATTTGATGAGAATGACTCTGAGCTCAACAAAAAGGACTCAAGAAGGAAGAAAACAGAATCTGTAATGAAGATATATCCTGCAAAACTCAGTACAGTGAATATATAAAACGCACCAGCCCACTTGGCATTTGTCTGAATGAGAATATTGACTCCTGCCATCCAAACCTAATCAGTCTATCACTCATCCTCACCCTTGCCACTTTCTCTTGACCATCCCCACTTACTCCTCCAGTTAAAACAGTTTTTACTGACATGTGCTTTGTGCTGAGCGCTGAATGAAGAACTGGGAAGAAGCAAATTCTAACTTACTTTGGCCACATAATCTAGTTGGGATAGGACAGAAACAAGAAATACATTAGAAATACAAGCCACAGACAATTACAACATTTAAGATATAAGACTCAGTAGCAAAGAGAGTAGAAAGATGCAAGGATACAGAAACAGTCTAGGGATGGCAATTCTGTTTTTCCTTAAGGAACATTTGAAGTCACAGGCTCCCGAGGCTAAACAGCATTCCTGGCCTCTGGGTTCCATAGTCTTCCACTGAGGTCAAAGCTCTTTAGTCATGTCTGATTATCAATCAGTCAGTTAATGGCATTTACTGAGCACTTACCTTGTTTAAAAAGCTGTACTAAGCATTTTGGAGAGTACAGTAGAAATGTGAGACATGATCCCTGCCTTCAGGGAATTTACAGTCCAGTGAAGGAGATAAACTACAGATCGAGTAACCAATAGAATATAATACTATGCACATAAGTGCTTTGGGGGCAGAGGAACCATCAAAGTATTTAAGGGGATATGGACCCAAGTGCACAGGTGACCCAGAAGGGAGAATAGGGTGGAGAGATGAAAGATTTCCTAGAAGCGATATGATTTTAGTAGTGCTTTGAAGTTGGAGACACTGGTAGCCTGTCAGACATTCATTCATTTATTCAATTGTATTCATTGAGTGGTTACTGTGTGCAGAGCAATGTACTAAGCACTTGGAAAGTACAATTCGGCAACAGATATAGACAATCCCCACCCTACAGCGGGATCACAGGGGGAGACAGACAACAAAACAAAACAAGTAGACAGGCATCAATAGCATCAAAAGACATGAAGCAGTAGAAAGTTCTAGGCAAGCAGGAGGGCCTGGGGTCGATGGCAAGAGAAATGAGATTGAAGCACAGTAAGTAGGTTGGTGGTAGAAGAGTGAAGTGTTTGGACTAGGTCATAATTGGGAGAGGAGTCAGGATAGGTAAGAAGGAGAGAGCTGATTGAGTGCTTAAAGTTGATGGTGAGGAGTTTCTGTTTGAGGCAGCAAAGAATGAAAAACCATCAGGGAGGTTTTGTGGGATGGGGAAAGATATGCACAGAATGATGTTTTAGAAAAATTGTAGACAGCGGAGGGTGGAGAGGGGAGAAATTGGAGGAAGGGAGGTCGGGGTAGAGGCTGATGCAGTCATCAAGGTAGGATATGACAGACAAATGCAGGGACCGGTATCCTACCGACAGACAAATGCTTGGACCAGTGTGGAGGTAGTCTGGGTGAAGAAGAAGGGGCGTATGTTCCAGAGCTGTTGTGAAGGTAGAACTGGCAGGATTTTGGAGCTGCCTGAAATGCTGGGTGAAAGTGAGAAATGAGTAGTAGATATCGCCAAGCTTGAAAGCGTGTAAGAAAGGGAGGCTGGAGGTACTATCCATAGTGATGAGAAAGTCAAGGGGAAGGCAGGGTTTGGGTGGGAAGGCTAGGAGTTCTGTTTTGGACACGTTAAATTTGAGGTGTCAGAAGGACGTAAGGGTAAAACTGTCCTGAAGGCAGGAGGAAATGCGAGACCACAGAGAAGGAGAGGGGTCAGGACTGGAGGGGTAGATTTGGAAATCACCTGCTTAGAGATAGTAGTTGAAGCCATGGGAGCAGGTGAGTTCTCCAAGGGAGGGGGTGTAGATGAAGAGTAGTAGGGGACCCAGAACTGAGCCTTGAGGGACTCCCCCACAGCTAAGGGGTGGGAGGCAGACAAAAGTGCCAAGAGTCACCAAATCCCTTTTTGTTTCCAGCTTTCTTAGGAGTTGTCTGGGAGAATATGGGGTGAATGCACCTCAGTTAATCATTTGGGATTTTTCAGAGAAAAGAAAACTTTCTGCAGGCCTCATCTCGAGACCATTAGCTTATTCAGACCACACATGCCCTCCAAAAGCAACTAGGAGGAGGCATGTTTTGTTTAAAATCTTATTGAGGTTTGATGCTCTGGCTTGCCTCTTTCATCCTAATGATGTATGAACTCCCCATCTAAAGAAGGGCAGTGATGCTCACCATCAATTAATGAATGCAGGTCAGATCGTTCTGGAACAAATTATCACTATGTCGGCCCTAGGCAATGGGGACCTAGATGGAGGGGAACCATAGCTCTCCACAGATTTTTTTTTTGTTTTTTTAATTGAAAGTTTCCTCTCTGGGAGTTCTCCTGCCAAGTAATATTTCCAAGGGGAAAAAAAATCCCCAGAAGCAACTTTAAATTTAGAATTGATGCAAGGTAAACCTTTGTTGCCCCACTTCTCTGATCTATTGCAGCCTGGGGGCATTGCATGCAGGACATTGTGGCCAGGGAGATTTAGAGATTCAGTAAAATCCTTCATCTTCTGTGAAGTTTGATTTAAATTAGCAAAGTTTTGGGGCTATATGTTCTGCAGGTTCATTCGGAAGTCTTTCTTCTGAGGTGTTAAAAAACTACCAATTATCTTCTCTGATCATTCATCCACATCTGGAATGCCAACTGCTTTCCACAGAGTCCTTGTCTGGGGTTGGTCGATGCCTCACAGACAGACTCTCGGGCAGTCTTCTGGTTCTTCCTCAGCTTCCTCTTCTCTGGCCTAACTGCAGCTGTTGGAAATTCCAGATGGGGGGAAAACTACAAATGCAATCTCAGTTTTCTCGGCTTCTTGTGGGATGCAGTCATGAACCTTGAGAATCAGGTTGAGGAAAGATTATTGAGATTTTCTTTTTCTTAACTGGCCAAAGGGTTATGAAGTAATATGGGTTCTGATCCCGGCTCCGCCACTTGTCAGCAGTGTGACTTTGGGCAAGTCGCTTAAGTCCTCTGGGCCTCAGTTACCTCATCTGGAAAATGGGGATGAAGACTGTGAGCCCCACGTGGGACAACCTGATTACCTTGTATCCCCCCAGTGCTTAGAACGGTGTTTGGCACATAGTAAGCACTTAATAAATATTATTATTATTGCTATTACTATTATTATATGAGCAAGAAGTGACAATGTGGTGCTGACTCTTTTGGGTGGTCAAAAGTTATGTTCATGATTTAAAGCAATAAAATGATGATCTGCCTATAATTACTTCAATTATATTTTCCCAAACAATAGCTTTAATTCTATTTGTTCTGACAGTTTTGACACCTGTCTACATGTTTTGTTTTGTTGTCTGTCCCCCTTCTAGCCTGTGAGCCCTTTGTTGGGTAGGGACTGTCTCTAGATATTGCTGACTTGTACTTCCCAAGCGCTTAGTACAGTGCTCTGCGCACAGTAAGCACTCAATATATACGATTGAATGAATGAATGAATTACACTCATGTGGATGCTCAATAAATACAATTGATTGATTGGCTACCAAGTTTAAATTGAAAAAAAGATGCTCTGTATTCCTAAGGTCAAAGTGGATATTACAGCAATATCTAGACATCATTCGTAGCTTTGGACTGTAATAATAATAATAATAATAATAGTTTTTGTTAAGCACTTCTTAGGTGTCAAGTACTGTACTAAGCATTGGGGAAAGTACAAAATAATCAGGTTGGACACAGTCCCTGGCCAACTTGTGGCTCTCAGCCTTAGGGACTTCAACTACTCACAGTAAGCGCTCAATAAATACGATTGAATGAATGAATGAATGAATGGAATCTAGCAGTATAATGATACTCATTGAGTACCTACTGGGCACAAAGCATTTTACTGAGTAACTACTTGGGAGAGTATAATTGATGCAAAATAATTATAGAACTTATTAAACATCTACCATATGCAAAGGGAGATATAGTGTAATAAGTTCCAATATAGTTCCTTTTTCACATGAGGCACAATCTAGTTTATTCTAATTTTACAAATGAGGAAGTGAAGGCCTAGAGAAGTTAATTGGCCCAAGATCAAACAATATGCCAGTGGCAGAGCTGGGATTCCAAACCTGGTCTCCTTGTCTCTGAGTCTCATGATCTGCCAACTAGATTATGCTGCCTCCTTAAACCCTCAAGGCCCTTACACCCTAATATGGGGAAGGAAAACTCAAATTATTTACAAATATGGGGAAGGGAATATTGTAAGGGAAGAATATATTCAGTTCTATTGTGTGGCAGTGTATGGTAATCTCTCTTCCTCCTCTTTCTCCAACTTCCATAGGGGCTTATTTCAAAGCTCTGTCTAAGTTTCTACAAGTAGCCTACGATAGAATTGGAAAGAAAATAGGCGTATGTATTTTTGTTTTATTGGCAAATTTTTCTAAACACATCTAATCACTCTGTCTTTCTAAATGAAGCAGTGTCATTGAGCTGGTCAGGACTTACAGGATTCGGATATCAGTTAATATAAGCTCTTGGGGCGCTTGCTGAGTGCAGTGTGCTACTGTACTCTCCCACGTACTTAGTGTGAAGGAATATAGTAATGGAAGAATATATTCGGTTCTATTGTGTGGCAGTGTATGGTAATCTCTCTCCCTCCTCTTTCTCCAACTTCCATAGGGGCTTATTTCAATGCTCTGTCTAAGTTTCTACAAGTAGCCTATGGCAGAATTGTAAAGAAAATAGGCGTATGTATTTTTGTTTTATTGGCGAATTTTTCTAAACGCATCTAATCTCTCCCTCTTTCTAAATGAAGCAGTGTCGTTGAGCTGGTCAGGATTTACAGGACTCAGATATCAGTTAATAAAAGCTCTTGGGGCACTTGCTATTGTACTCTCCCATGTACTTAGTATGGAAATTACACACAGGGGGTAGTCAGTCAGTACTATTGATTAATCCATTGCCAAGGTTAATCTGATGTGTCCCCTTTAATCAGTCAATCAGTCAGTTGTACTATAGTAAGCATTTGGGAGGGCACAGTATTGCAGAGTTGGTAGACATGTCCTCTGCCCACAATGAGCATACAGTCTAAGGGGTAGACAGACGTTAATATAAATACATAAATTGCGGATAGGTACACGAGTGCTTTGAGTCTGAGGGAAGGGTGAATAAAGAGTGCAAATCCAAGGTCAAGGGTGATGCAGAAGGGAGTGGGAAAAGAGGAAATGAGGGCTTAGGCTGGGCCGCTTGGAGGAAATGTACTTTGAATAAGGTTTTGAATGTGGGTATAGATGGAAAATAGAAGGGGACCCGGAACTGAGCCTTGAGGAACTCCCACATTTAGGGGCTTGGAGGAAGAGGAGGAGCCCAAAAAAGAGACTGAGAAGAAGTTGCCAGAGAAATAGGGACAATGTAAGTGAAGCTGAGGTTAGATAATGTTTCCAGGAGAAGGGGGTGGTCAACAGTATCGGAGACCGCTGAGTGGTCGAGGATTATTAGGATGGAGTATAGGTCATTGGCTTTGGCAAGAAGGAGATCACTGGTGACCTTTGAGAGAGGGGTTTCCAAGGAGTGAAGTCCCCTTTCCATCAGGATTTGGTGAATAATAATAACAATAATAATAATAATAATAATAATAATAATAATAATAATGACATTTATTAAGCGCTTACTATGTGCAAAGCACTAGCAGCTATCTATTACAGGTGTGGGGGTAAATTTGAATGTGGTTTGTAGTAATGTCTGTCTGTAGACTCATTGTGGGCAAGGAGCGTTTCTCCCAACCCTGTTGTATTGTAAACTTCCAAATGTTTAGTAGCAGCCAGGTGATATAGTTGTCCATGGTAATGGGATGCCATAGGAATCTCAGAAACTCTCAGCATCTTCAGCAATTTCCATGAAACATGTAGCAGTTGCTGAGGTGTATTATTCATCACCCAATCAATGTTACTTATTAAGCATTTACTGTGTGCAGAGCACTGTACAAAGCATTTGGGCAGTGCGATAGAGTTGGTAGACACAATCCCTCCCCTCATGTAGCTTACAAAGTCTAGAGGGGGAGCCCAACATTAAAATAAATTACAGTTAGTGAAAGTGGCAGAGTATGGATATGGAACATAATCACCTGGCCCCCTACTTCCTCCCCAGTCTTTCTCTCTGAATGGCTCAGATAAGTTTGCACTTCATTCAGGGAGGAACTCTGTAGAATGATTCTCTTGGCTTTCCCCTCCCCTTCAAAAGTGTGGGGGCCAGGAGGACTGGCATTCACCATCTGACCAGAAGAAAAATTAACCCAAATCACTCCAAATCCCCACAGCATATACATCCGTATCATCGTATTAGCATCTCTCCCTAAAGTGGGACTGGGTGCAGCTTCAGAGAACAGCCAGACTCTCTCCATATCCATGTCCTCTTCCTCCCTCTGGGCTCCCTTTTCTCAATCTCTGCAAAGCCCTAACCCAACCTTTCTGAATCTCTTCATCTATATTCCGCATTCTCCAGCGTGTTTTTCCCTTCCTTCTTATTCACTTTCTATCCTTCTCCTTTCCCTCCTCCCTCTCCTCAGTCCCTCACATCCTCCTTTCTACTCTCCAACCACTCTGGGTCTATATTTGTCTGAGGGCGTCAGTGTGTCCTTTGATATCTGTGGGTGTCACTCACTCCACAAGAAGATGTGGCTTTGGGGGCTAGTCTCTTTTTGGATTACATATGCATTTGTTAACAAGATTTACGTTTTCCTTGGCAGTCTTCACTACAAGTTGCTGGGAATGGCCCAAAGCAGCACCCTGCTAAAACCTCAGTGGAAAGGCTGCTTTATTAGGATGATTTCATTTTATTTGGGTTCTTTAAATCTCTAGAAGGGTTCAGTTCTTTATGAGAGGGGAAGGGCATTTTGGGAGAGAAAGTGGAACTCATTGTCCGTCAACCTACGAATCAAGCAAAAACTCCTCACCCTGGGCTTCAAGGCTGTCCATCACCTCGCCGCCCCCTACGTCACCTCCCTTCTCTCCTTCTACAGCCCAGTCTGCAGCCTCCACTCCTCTGCCTCTAACGTCTTCACTGTGCCTTGTTCTCGCCTGTTCCGCCGTCGACCCCCAGCCCACGTCCTTCTCCTGGCCTGGAATGCCCTCCATCCACACATCCGCCAAGCTAGCTCTCTTCTTCCCTTCAAAGCCCTACTGAGAGCTCACCTCCTCCAGGAGGCCTTCCCAGACTGAGCCTCCCTTTTTCCTCTCCTCCTACCCTCCCCATCGGCCCACCGCCCTGCCCCCTTCCCCTCCCCACAGCACTTGTGTATATTTGTACATATTTATTACTCTATTTGATGTGCATATAGCTATAACTCTATTCTGACAGTTTTGACGCCTGTCTACTTGTTTTGTTGACTGTCTCCCCCTTCTAGACTGTGAGCCCATTGTTGGGTAGGGACTGTCTCTATATGTTGCCGACTTGTACTTCCCAAGCGCTTAGTACAGTGATCTGCAGACTGTAAGCCCTCAATAAATACGAATGAACGAATGAATGTCCTTAGTTATGTAAGAAATTAGAGTTCACTTCAGACGTGTCCCTTTAAGTGGAACTTTCAGGAAAGCATCTCCAACCTAGAGGAAGCTACGTCTGTTATTCCAAAATAAACTTGGCCAAGAACACAGGCTCCTAAATTCCCTTCAAAGAGCTTTCCATTTGGTGGCCTCAAAGCTCTTTTGCAGTTTTCCCATGTTTAATCTGGTGCGGCTCTCATGCGTCGCCTATTGCTGGGCTTCCAGGGGTCCTGGCTCAGTTGGGGTGGGGGCAGGGAAAATGTGCCAAATGACAACGGGACTTTGGTGGTCGTTTTGGCTCCCTAGTGGGGAGAAGGGAAGTTTTTTCAAGGACTTTTCAGCGGAGAACAGCATTCCGGACATGCGTTTTCTGGTTAGACACAGCGGAAGGGATTTGGGGACTGAGTCAGTCAGGGCTCACTGTTTATTCTTAGGTCCCTCTGATAGTCACGTCAAGGGCTACTCCCCTGACTGAAGTAAAGCGGAACTCTCAGGCAGGCTGGGGACTGTCAGCAATGTGCCTTCGACCGGAATCAAGTAATCATTTTCAGACTTAGAAAGTGTAAATGAAGGCCAGGGCAGCTCCAGTTCATTTTAAGAGGGAGGCTTTATCCATTGACATTAAGCAGGCTTCTGATTTGGAAGAAGGAAGGCTGACTGGGTGCCAGTAAGGATATCCCTTCTTTCCTGGATTGCCCAAAGAGCGTGGTTTCCAGATTCACTGTCCTAAAAGATGACAAGAGTGAGAATTTCTTCTTGTCTAGGGGTTGCCAAGACTCTAGAGGATTATTGGATTCCCAGGAGGATGGTTCTGATTTGACAACAGTGGCAGAATAATAATAATAATAACAATGGCATTTGTGAAGCACTTACTATGTGCGAAGCACTGTTCTAAGCGCTGGGGGGGATACAAAGTGATCAGGTTGTCCCACGGGGCCTCACAGTCTTAATCCCCATTTTCCAGATGGAGGCACAGAGAAGTTAAGTGACTTGCCCCAAGTCACACAGCTGACAAGCGGCGGAGTCGGGATTAGAACCCACGACCTCAGGCTCCCAAGCCCGTGCTCTTTCTACTGAGCCACGCTGCTTCTCACGCTGCAGAACTGATGGCATCATATTAAGCACCTACTATATGCAGAGCAGTCCTTGCAGAAATCCATGCACCAGTGATTTATCACTGGGAATTTGGATGGGCGCTTGCATTTCCTTAGAAACCCAAATCGTTTTCTCTCATTAGAACAAACATTCACAGCCCCTAGCTCAGGAGCAGTTCAGTGCTTGGCAACTTCAGAAAACACTGCCTCCACGGTGGGAAAGTACCAGGGAAAGGAAGTACCAAAAGGCCTTTTGCCTTCTCCTTTCCTCTCTGGGAAGCTTGTGGGGAATCTGGGGGAGTGGAAACTGGGAGATTAAAAAAAAAATGAAAAAGAAACAAAAACAATCAGTTAAGAACAGATGGCCTTGAAGACAGGAGCGTCATTTAAAGTCCAAGTGTGTGAGAAGAGCTCAGATGCACAGCCGCTGCTGGACCACACAGATAATAATAATAATGATGATGACGGTATTTGCTAAGCGCTTACTATGTGTGAAGTGCTGTTCTAAGCGCTGAATGACAGTCCTTGCAGAAATTTTTGCCCAAGATCCCCATTTCCGCTTCTTCTTCCTGAACCCACCTCCTGCTTTCACGATCCTTCCACAGGCTGATCCCGGGATCAGCAAAAGCAGGCAAGCAGGATAGACTTGAGAATAGTCATTTCTATTCGTCGACTAGATCTATACCCGATGACCTGACTTTTCTGAAATCAACTTTTCAGAAGAAAGCCCTATTTAATACTGGAGGAAGCCAAGTAGATAAAATTGTAGTAATGGTATTTATACTGAATGCCCGCAGGGTTCAAAGCACGGTGCTAAACACTTGGAATAGTACAAGGGAAGCCCTGTATGCATTCCCTGCCCGCAGAGAGCTTACCAGACAAAAGTATTTTCAAATACAGTTAATACTAAATCATTGATGATGATGATAATAATAATAATGGTACTCATTAAGTGTCTACTATGAGAAGCAGCATGGCTCAGTGGAAAGAAGATGGGCTTTGGAGTCAGAGGTCATGTGTTCAAATCCCGCTCTGCCAATTGCCAGCTGTGTGACTTTGGGCAAGTCACTTAACTTCTCTGTGCCTCAGTTCCCTCATCTGTCAAATGAAGATGAAGACTGTGAGCCCCCCATGGGATAACCTGATCGTGTTGTAGCTTCCCTAGCACTTAGAACAGTGCTTTGCACATAGTAAGTACTTAATAAATGCCATTATTATTATGTGCTAAGAACGATACTAAGCACTGGGGTAGATACAAATTATTCAGGTTGGGCACAGTCCTTGTCCCACATGGGGCTCGTAGTCTAGGATTTAATTATCATCATCATCAAATCCTTCCTACCTTTACCCCCAGTATTCCCTTGGTTGATTATCAACATAGTGGATTTGGTCATATGTTTTGATCACATGATGTGCAAAGGGATTTTTTTTCTTTTCCCTCTGTCTCTTCCATGATTCACCACCCAATTGGGTTCCTTCCTCCCCGGAGGGTTGGTTTTGGGTCCCGGCCCTGCTTACAGTCTGAGCCGGTAAGGTGCGGGGAGCTGCCGACTTGCGTGGAAGGCCATGAGGCTCAGCCAGAAATGAATCGTGAACTCCTGCAACAGCAAGGAGCAAACAGATAGACAGGCAGACAGTTCTTATAAATTCTCGTCTCTCTTTATTGCTTTGTTGTACTTTCCAAGCGCTTAGTACAGTGCTTTGTGCACAGGAAGTGCTCAATAAATATGATTGAATGAATTTTACAATCAATCAATTAATCAATCATATTTATTGAGTACTTACAGTGTACAGAGTGCTCTCCTAAAAGTACCAGGTAACAGAGTTGGTAGACACATTTCCAGCCAGCAATGAGTTATAGTGTAGTATATACTAAGTATGTACTTAGTATAGTTAGTATTATTATCATCTACAATTTTACAGATAATAATAATAATAATGCTGAAGATGGCATTTATTAAGTGCTTACTGTGTGCAAAGCACTGTTCTAAGCACTGAGGAGTATACAAGGTGATCAGGTTGTCCCACGTGGGGCTCACAGTCTTAATCCCCATTTTACAGATGAGGTAACCGAGGCACAGAGAAGTTAAGTGACTTGCCCAAAGTCACACAGCTGACAAGTGGCGGAGCCAGGATTAGAACCCATGACCTCTGACTCCCAAGCCTGGGCTCTTTTCACTGAGCCAACTGAGACCTAGAGAAGTGAAGTCAGAGGTCATGGGTTCAAATCCCGTCTCTGCCAATTGTCAGATGTGTGACTTTGGGCAAGTCACTTAACTTCTCTGGGCCTCAGTTACCTCATCTGTAAAATGGGGGATTATGACTGTGAGCCCCCCGTGGGGCAACCTGATCACCTTGTAACCTCCCCAGGACTTAGAACAGTGCTTTGCACACAGTAAGCACTTAATAAATTATAATTATAATTTATTATAATATAAATTATTATTATTATTATTAAGTAACTTGCCCAAGGTCACACAGTTGACAAGTGGAGGAGCCAGGATTAGAATCCAGGTCCTCCAACTCCCAGTCCCAAGCTCTTTCCACTAGTCCAGGCTGCTTCCTGTGTCCTAGCTGATTATACTAATGTACACAAGTGCAGAGATGGGGCAAAAATAAAAGTATTCATAAAGCTAGAGGGGCTCCTGGGCTGAAATGAATCAGGATGTAGGAATTAATTGGAGGTTTGTTGGAGGAGGTGGGATTTTATTCATTCATTCAAATGTATTTCTTGAGCGCTTACTGTGACCAGAGCACCGGACTAAGCGCTTGGGAAGTACAAGTTGGCAACATATAGAGATGGCCCCCACCCAACAACGGGCTCACAGGCTAGAAGGGGGAGACAGACAACAAAACGAAACATGTGGACAGGTGTCAAGTCATCAGAATAAATAGAAGTAAAGCTAAATGCACATCATTAACAAAATAAATAGAATAGTAAATATGTACAAGTAAAATAAATAGAGTGATAAATCTGTACAAACATATATACAGGTGCTGTGGGGAGGGGAAGGAGTTAGGGTGGGGAGGATGGGGAGAAGGAGAGGAAAAAGGGGGCTCAGTCTGGGAAAGACTTTGCAATGTCCATGCTAGCACTGCTCACTCAGGTCTAACTAGCTAGCTTCCCTGATCCCTGCTCCTGCGGTGACCCTGCCCCTTTCCTTTACTGTTTTCCTCTCTGTCCCCACCTCAAGCCCCCTCTCCCCTACCCTGACTTGAAGTCTGGCCACTTTTAGTCCAGCCCCTAAAAATTTGTCTTTCCTACGCCTCTTCCCTGAACCTGTCATCGACTTGCAAATAAGAAGAATGGGGAGGATGACGGGAAATAAACACTGGGACTGCCGGCAGTTGATGGAGTGGAGTTGAGCTAGGTAGGTAGACAGTTTGGGGGATTTAATAATAATAATAATAATAATATAATGGCATTTGTTAAGCGCTTACTAACATCATCAATCATCATCAATCGTATTTATTGAGTGTTTACTGTGTGCAGAGCACTGTACTAAGTGCTTGGGAAGTACAAATTGGCAACATATAGAGACAGTCCCTACCCAACAGTGGGCTCACAGTCTAAAAGGGGGAGACAAAACCAAACATACTATGTGCAAAGCACTGTTCTAAGCGCTGGGGTGGTTACAAGGTGATCAGGTTGTCCCACATGGGGCTCACAGTCTTAATCCCCATTTTCCAGATGAGGTAATTGAGGCACAGAGAAGTTAAGTGACTTGCCCAGAGTCACACAGCTGACAAGTGCCGGAGCCGGGATTAGAACCCATGACTTCTGACTCCCAAGCCCGTGCTCTTTCCACTGAGCCACGCTGCTTCTCCTCTCAAGGAGTTAGGGCTCAGAATCCAATGGGACTGAAGAATGTCAAAGAATTCCTGGACTAGGACTAGAAGCCAGGGCTCCTAATTTCCAGAGCATTGCTCATTCCACTGACCCAACAGCTGGAATTGCAGCTCTCTTAGATTGTGAGCCCCATGAGGGATAGGGACCATGTCTAATTCCCGCCTGTGAATTTCCTCCCGGCACTTAGAACAGTGCCCTGCACACAGTAAGTGCTTAATAAGCACTTTTCAATACTACTTGTGAAATGTGGATGGGGACAGGGTTCAAAGTATTGAATCTCCTGAAATCATCTGCTAATTTGTCCTGCCTGTGATACCTAAAGTTATGGATAATTAACGATCGGCTGTATTGATTTGACAAAATTAAAAATTTGGGGGTAAAGGATCTCCGTAGTGGAAAGGTGAGTCAGAAAAATAAAGTCTGTCTGGGAAGCAAAAGTTCGAAGGGCAGCAGAAAAAAAAAATTTTGCATTATTTCTGTGAGACCCCGAGGGTAGGAATGGACAGAACAAGAAAGAGGATGGAAAAGGGAATTTGATAGTACACATTCCGGGTCAATCTTCGTAACCCACTGAAGGATGTTTATAACATGGCTATAAAATGTCCTTACAACCTGGAAGTTGAGTGACTCACCAATTTACCACAGCTTCTCGCCCAAAGAAACCTTGGCAAGTAACTGCAAATTGGGGCAGCCAAGAACATAGCTGATTTCCACATGTAGATCAGAGGAAGCAAGAGCAGAATATTTTTAAGTGGAATGAATTAACCTGTCAAAAGGAAATTTGTACTCGACTCCTGTTTCCTTAGCAAACTTGATTCTATATTATATACAGGATATAGTAATGTAATAAATGTAATTTTGTTTTATATGTGCACTATATACTGAATAGCCAGTCTAATTTAACCACTGCTGCAGGTATAAATAGAGAGAGCCTGGATGTCAGAGAACCCGGATTTAATCCTGGCTCTGCCTCTTGTTTGCTGTGTGACTAGAGGACAGAGGATTGTGTATATATCTATAATTCTGTTTATCTATTTTGATGCTATTGAACCTGTCTACCTGTTTTGTTTTGTTGTCTGTCTCCCTCCTTCTAATAATAATAATAATAATAATAATAACAGCATTCATTAAGCGCTTACTATATGCAAAGCACTGTTCTAAGCGCTGGGGAGGATATAAGGTGATCAGGTTGTCCCATGTGGGGCTCACAGTCTTAATCCCCATTTTACACATGAGGTCACTGAGGCACAGAGAAGTTGTGACTTGCCCAAAGTCACACAGCTGACAATTGGCAGAGCCGGGATTCGAACTCATAATAATAGTAATGATGGCATTTGTTAAGTGCTTATGTGCAAAGCACTGTTCTAAGCACTGGGGGTATACAAGGTGATCACGTTGTCCCACGTGGGGCTCACAGTCTTAATCCCCATTTTACAGATGAGGTAACTGAGGCTCAGAGAAGTTAAGTGACTTGCCCAAGGTCACACAGCAGATATGTGGGGGAGTCGGGATTAGAACCCATGACCTCTGACTCCCAAGCCCGTGCTCTTTCCACTGAGCCACTCTGCTTCTAGACTGTGAGCCCGTTGTTGGGTAAGGATTATCTCTATCTGTTGCCGAAGTGTACTTTCCAAGTGCTTAGTACAGTGGTCTGCACACAGTAAGCACTCAATAAATATGATTGACTGACTGACTGACTGAATGAATGACTAGAGCATGAGCCTGGGCATCAGAAGGACTTGGGTTTTAATCCCGGCACTGCCACTTGTCTGCTTTGTGACCTTGGGCAAGTCTCTTCACTTCTCTGTGCCTCAGTTCCCTCATCTGTAAAATGGGGATTAAGATTGTGAGCCCTATGTGGGACAGGGACTGTGCCTACCCTGATTATCTTTTGTTCTCCCCAGTTCTTAGAACAGTGCCTGGCACATAGTAAGTGCCTAACAAATACCACAATTATTATTATTATTACAGTGACGATGATGATCATTATCCCAACTCCACCACTTTTTTTATTGGCATTTATTAAGCGCTTACTATGTGCTAAGCACTGTTCTAAGCACTGGGTGGGATACAAGATGATCAGGTTGTCCCGTTTGGGGCTCACAGTTCTCATCCCCATTTTGCAGATGAGGTAACTGAGGCCTTGAGAAGTGAAGTGACTTGCCCAAGGTCACACAGCAGACATGTGGTGGAGCTGGGATTCGAACCCATGACCTCCAACTCCAAAGCCCGGGCTCTTTCCACTGAGCCACGCTGCTTCTCACTTGTCTGCTGTGTGACCCTGTACAAGCCGCTTAACTTCTCTGTGCCTCAGTTTCCTCATTTGCAAAATAGAGATTCAGTCTTTGCTCTTCTCCCCTCTATTTAGACTGTTAATCCCCTGTGGGTCAGGGTCTGTGTCTGGCCTGATTAACATGTAATTATCCCAGCACTTAGAACAGTGCTGAACACATATTAAATGCTTAACAAATATCACAATTATTATTGTTATTATCATCATCATCATCATTATAATTATTATATCCAGATGTTTTGATTGATACTACTGTCTCTCTTCTGCATCGCAAGTGGCCCAAAAGTACTGGCACTATGTTTCAATTTTCACACCCGGACTGGTTTCAGTTCTGAACTTCATCCCAGGTTAGGGGAAGAGCCAGATGTCCCTTCCTCCCACTACAGTTCCGTGCTTGGAGTTGGGAGGGCTTCAGAGGAAGAAGGGAGATTTCATTCATTCATTCATTGTCGTATTTATTGAGCGCTTACTGTGTGCAGAGCACTGTACTAAGCGCTTGGGAAGTACAAATCGGCAACATCTAGAGACGGTCCCTACCCAACAACAGGCTCACAGTCTAGAAGGGGGAAACAGACAACAAAACAAAACAAGTAGACAGGTGTCAAAACCGTCAGAATAAATAGAATTATAGCTATATGCACATCATTAATAAAGTAGAGTAGAGAATGCTCCTGAGTGCTCACTGTGGGCAGAGCACTGTGCATCAGAATAAATAGAATTATAGCTATATGCACATCATTAATAAAATAGAGTAGAGAATGCTCCTGAGCACGCACTTTGCACATAGTAAGCACTTAATAAATGCCATCATCATTATTATTATTACATACTGTGTGCAGAGCACTGTACTAAGCACTTGGGAAGTACAAGTCGGCAACATACAGAGACGGTCCTTACCCAACAACGGGCTCACAGTCTAGAAGGGGGAGACAGACAACAAAACAAAACAAGTAGACAGGTGTCAATACTATCAGAATAAATAGAATGATAGCTATATACCAAATGAGGCTGACAAACTTTAGAGAAATTAGAGCCCCTGCTTTGGGACCTGACCTAGGTTTTGGCAGAGGGGGATAAAAACAGAGACTTGTAGGAGTGGGTAGTAGGGCTTTTGAAGGGAAGGGGCTGGGAGGTTAAGAGGAGGAAGAAGTGCTCAATAAATATGACTGATTGATTGATTGATTGATTGAAGAGAAAGGCAGGAAGAGGAGAGGAGAAAGCTAATTGCTAATCAAACTATACTTTGTGTGCTCACTGTTGTGTAGCCAAAGTTTGCTCCCGTCTCCTCAGGGAGCCCACAGTGCATCCGAGCCAGACCCACTTCACCATATCAGTCTGCGGCAGCTGTCCCTGTCTGTCACCGTAGCCGAGGATACAGTTGGAGGAAAGAGCGTGGGACTTGGGAGACAGGTGACCTATATTCTAAGCCCAGTTCTGACACTAGCCTGTTGTGTGTCCTGGGCTAAGTCACCTAACCTCTCTGAGCCTCAGCTTCATCATCTGTGAAATGGGGGAAAGATACCTTCTCTCCACATTCATTAGATTGTTAGACCCTGTAGGAGAGGGAGTTGTCTGAGGATGGCAGATAGGGGAAATGAGGGCTGAGTCAGGAAAGGTCTGGAGGAGATGTGATTTTAGGAGAATTTTGAACAGGGGGAGAGTACCCCCAAACAGTACCACACCACACAACAAATCTATTTTATCCCCATGCTGAGAGAAAGGCAAATTAGTTTAGCTCCTTCCATGCCAAAGTTGGAAAGAGAGAGCAAACAATTAAGAGGACAGAAATCACCTAGGCACAAAACCACCCCACCTCTCTTCCTGCTCTTATCTCATCAGTGTGCTCAGGAACAGAGAGTCTCGCTGAAACTATGGAGCAGTGAAAGAGGGACGGATGACAGTATTTGAAAATGTTTTATGAGGCCCCAAGGCTTCGGAGACAGCAATGGTCTTTGAGTCTATGATACACAATAGAGATTAGCACCATTATTCTATATATAATCTTTGCAACAAAACACTGTCACCTATTTCTGTCAACAAAGGATTTCTTTGTTTTGGTAGCCAAGAGACAGTTTATCTCAATCGAGACGGCAGAACATACCTTCTCAGTTGCAAAAGTCAGTTTCTAAAATACCTTATTTTGGAATGTAGCTTGGAAATTAATACTGCAAGGTTTTAAAACTCAAATCAGTTTGGCCCTTCCCCTTATGTGGGACAGGAGCTGTGTTTTATCTGATTATCTTGTATCGATCCCAGCACTTAGCAACACATGGCAAGGACTTGATACATACGCTCACTCTTCTTATTATTATGCTTCATCATTGGGTGCCTGTGTCCATAGGCTGACGATCATGGTGATGCTTTTTAACACTTGAGGTTAAGTTCTCTGACTGCATTTTGGGGCTTTGACTACCTTGCTGATCATCACAGAGGGTGGGTAGGGAAGTGGGCAGAGGGACTCTTCCTGGCCCTTTCTCTTTTATAGGTCATACCATGTGTTCTCCCAAACTCTGGCCCAGCAGAACAAGTCAGTGGAGGTCCACGGAGAGCTCTGAGGGCTGCTGGCAGGAGTCCAGAGGGAGTCCAGACTCCCACAAGTCACAATGGACCCTTTTCAGGAACATACTAGTTTCCCCCAGAAGCTTCCTTTTTGATTCCCAACCACCTTTCATCTAGCATATTTTATTACAGCTTTTCTGCTAGTGTTTTGCTTAGGGTCACCACCACCAACTAGATGAAGTAGTGAGGAGGGCTACAGAGTATTTAATTCATGTTTCTTGTTTCATGATTTTGGTACTGGTTCAATCTCTCATCCTATCCTGACTGGATTACTGCACCAGCCTCCTCTCTGATCTCCCATCTTCCTATCTCTCCCCACTTCAGTCTATATGTCACGCTGCTGCCTGGATCATCTCTGTGCAGAAATGCTCTGGGCATGTTACTCCCCTCCTCAAGAATCTCCAATGGCTGCCAGTCAACCTACGCATCAAGTAAAAACTCCTCACTTTCAGCTTCAAGGCTTTCCATCCCCTCGCCCCCTCCTACCTCACCTCCCTTCTCTCCTTCTCCAGCCCAGCCCACACCCTCCACTCCTCTGCCACTAACCTCCTCACTGTACCTCATTCTTGCCTGTCCCGCCGTCGACCCCCAGCCCACGTCCTCCCCCTGGCCCGGAATGCCCTCCCTCTGCCCATCCGCCAAGCTCGCTCTCTTCCTCCCTTCAAAGCCCTACTGAGAGCTCACCTCCCCCAGGAGGCCTTCCCAGATTGAGCCCCCCTTTTTCCTCTCCTCCTGCCCATGCCCGCCGCCTTACCTCCTTCCCCTCCCCACAGCACCTGTACATATGTTTGTACAGATCTATTACTCTATTTTACTTGTACATATTTACTATTCTATGTATTTTGTTAATGATGTGCATCCTGCTTCATTTCTATTTATTCTGACGACTTGACACCTGTCCACATGTTTTGTTTTGTTGTCTGTCTCCCCCTTCTAGACTGTGAGCCCATTGTTGGGTAGGGAGTGTCTCTGTATGTTGCCAACTTGTACTTTCCAAGAGCTTAGTACAGTGCTCTGCACACAGTAAGCGCTCAATAAATATAATTGAATGAATACTGGTTAAACACCTACTACAGGTCAAGCCTTGTAATAAGTGCCGGAGTAGGAAGATGCATGATAATCTGGTTGGAAAACAGTCCTCATCCCACCTGGGGGTTACAGTGTAAGCAGGAAAGAGAACAGGTGTTTAATCCCCATTTTATACTTGAGGAAACTGAGGCACAGAGAAGCAAAGTGACTCACCCAATGTCACACAGCAGACTAGTGATGGAGCTGGGATGAGAACCCAGGTCTTCTGATTTCCAGGCCCACACTCTTTTCACTAGGCTTTTTCTCTTATTATGTGGTTTATTTCATCCATTCCGGGGCTTTTCAAACTCTTTTTGAGACTGTACCCTTAAAGTCTCAGGGTTTCATTGGAAGAACTCTGAGAAAACCAGTCCAATACCTCTCCTTCCCAGTCCAATACCTCTCCTTCAAATTAGCCCCCTCTAGACTGTAAGCTTGCTGTAGGCAGGGAATATGTTTGTTATAATAATAATAATGATGGCATTTATTAAGTGCTTACTATGTGCAAAGCACTGTTCTAAGCGCTGGGGAGGTTACAAGGTGATCAGGTTGTCACAGTCTTAATCCCCATTTTACAGATGAGGTAACTGAGGCACAGTGAAGTGACTTGCCCAAAGTCACACAGCTGACAATTGGCGGAGCCAGGATTTGAACTGGCTTGGAGAAGTGAAGTGACTTGCCCAAGGTCACACAGCAGACATGTGGCAGAGCCGGGATTTGAACCCATGACCTCTGACTCCAAAGCCCATTCTCTTTCCACTGAGCCACGCTGCTTCTCTAATATTCTCTTTAAATTGTTGTGTTATACTCTCCCAAGTGCTTAGTACTGTGCTCTGCACACAATAAGTGCTCAATAAATACGACTGATTGGTAGATTCATATATTCATTCCGTAGTCTCCACCAGGCCACCCATCACATCCACAAGTCCCGCATCCCTCCAGGCCACAAGGATCTCTCCATTAGTATTCCTACAGAATTCCTCACTGGAGTTGAGCTGTTCGGCTGATGAAACAGAGAATAGCAGCAGTGGCAGTAATAATGATAATAATAATGATGGTATTTGTTAAGCGCTTACTATGTACCAAGCACTGTTCTGAGCACTGGAAGTAGAGAAGCAGCGTGGCTCAGTGGAAACAGCCCAGGCTTGGGAGTCAGAGGTCATGGGTTCGCATCCCGGCTCTGCCACATGTCTGCTGTGTGACCTTGGGCAAGTCACTTCACTTCTCCGAGCCTCAGTTACCTCATCTGTAAACTGGGGATTAAGATTGTAAGCCCCATGTGGGACAACCTGATCACCTTGTATCATCCCTAGTGCTTAGAACAGTGCTTTGCACATAGTAAGCACTTAGTAAATGCCATCATTATTATTAGTAGTAGTTGTAGTTTCTGTGTGCCTCAAAACTTGGGAGCTTGAGAATGATTCCCTGATTTACTTCTGTGCTCCTTTCCTGCTGCTTCTTGCTAACTTCGCCTTACCTGTTTCCACTTTCTATCACCAGTCAATCAGTGGTATTTATTGAGGACTTACTGTGTGCAGAGCACTGTAATAAAGTGCCTGGGAGAGTACAATAATCAATCAGTTGTATTTATTGAGTGCTTACTGTTTGCAGAGCACTGTACTAAAGGCCTTGGGAGAGCACAGTATAACAGATTTGGAAGACACGTTCCCTGCCCAAATTGAGCTTGTAGCCTAGGGAGAGAGACAGACATTAATATAAATAAATTACACAGATGTACATAATTGTTGTTGGGCTGAGGGAATATAGCAGAGAAGCAAAGTAGTCTAGTGGACAGAATACGGGCCTGGGAGTTAGAAGCACCTGGGTTCCATCTCTTGTCTGCTGTGTGACCATGGGCAAGTCACTTAACTTCTGTGCCTAAGTTCCCCAATCTGTAAAATGGAGATTAAGACTGTGAGTCCCATGTGGGGCAGGGACTTTGTCCTACCTGATTAGCTTGTATTCATTCATTCATTCATATTTATTGAGCGCTTACTGTGTGCAGAGCAAATACTAAGTGCTTGGAAAGTGCAATTCAGCAATAAAGGGAGACAATTCCTGCCCACATTGGGCTTGCAGTCTAGAAGGGGAGAGACAGACATCAAAACAAGTAAAAAGGCATCAAAATAAATAAATAGAGTTATATATATATATGTACATAATATACACAAGTGCTGTGGGGCAGAGATGGGGGGTAGAGAAAAGGGAGTGAGTCGAGGCGATGCGGAGTGGAGGGGGAGCTGAGAAAAAGGGGGGTTTAGTCCAGGAAGGCCTCTTGGAGGAGGTGAGCCTTCAGTAGGGCTTTGAAGAGTTATTGTTTCCTGGATTTGATGAGGGAGGGCGTTCCAGTCCAGAGGTAGGATGTGGGCCAGGGGTCGACGGCGGGACAGGCGAGAATGAGGCCCAGTGAGAAGGTTAGCACCAGAGGAGCGGAGTGTGTGGGCTGGGATGAAGGAGAGAATGGAGGTGAGGAAAGAAGGGGCAAGGTGATGGAGAGCTTTGAAGCCAATAGTGAGGAGTTTTTGTTTGATACGGAGGTTGATAGGCAACCACTTGAGAGTTTTGAAGAGGGGGGTGACATGCGCAGAGTGTTTCTGAAGAAAGATAACCTAGGCAGCAGAGCAAAGTACGGACTGCAGTGGGGAGAGACAGAAGGTTGGGAGGTCAGAAAGGAGGCTGATGCAGTAATCCAGTCGGGATAGGATGAGAGATTGAACCAGCAAGATAGCTGTTTGGATAGAGAGGAAAGGGTGGATCTTGGCAATGTTGTGAAGGTGGGAGAGGCAAGCTTTGGTGATGGATTGGATGTGTGGGATGAATGAGAGAGTGGAGTCAAGGATGACACCAAGGTTGCAGGTTTGTGAGACGGGAAGGATGGTTGTGCCATCCACAGTGATGGGAAAGTCAGGGAGAGGACAGGGTTTGGGAGGGAAGATAAGGAGCTCTGTCTTCGACATGTTGAGTTTTAGGTGGCGAGAGGACATCCAAGTAGAGATGTCCTGAAGGCAGGAGGAGATGCGAGCCTGTATCTGCCCCTGCACTTAGTACCGCCTGGCACATAGTAAAGCCCTAAACAAATACCAAAAAACACCCCAAATCCAGATTTAGCCAACATGTTCCCTGCCCATAACAAGATCACAGTCTCTGTATCCTCCCTGCAGTGCTTTAAGGAATCCCCAAGAATTCCCACAACCTAGTTGGCAACCTCTGGCTTCTTCACAGGCAGTTTTCATGTAAAAATGTCATCACTGTTCATTATGGTACTTGTTCCCATTAAGTCTTATATATTGGTGGTTTGTTTTCCTCTTGGTTCTTTGGTTTTAGCAGCAGCATTAATTGAGCTCCAATTCCGTGAACAACATTGTACTAAAGTACTTGGGAACATACAACAGAAGTAGAAGATGCGGTCCCTCCTCTCGAGGCACCAACAGTCTAATGGCAAGATCAAACAGACCCTAATTAGAAGCCTAGATGAAAGATCAAAAATCTAGTTGCAAATGTAAAAAAACCAAAGGTGAAGTAAAAAATTGGAAAGATCCAAGCTTTGGTAGAAAATATTTAAGAAAAAATGCATTCACCAAATGTTTTTACTGACTATTCATCTTATAATTCAGCGGATTTTATGGCTCAGAAACTACTGTGATGTTCTAGGGCTTAGGTTTCACAAGTTGTGAAATAACTTACCCCCTCGATATTTCCTTGGGGAAGTGGTGAGAAGAACTAAAAGGATATTACATGTAATCAGCCCCTATCAGCTGACCTCCCTGCCTTCTGTCTCTCCACTCAAGTCCATACTTCTCTCTGCTGCCCGGCTCATGTTTCTACAAAAGTGTTCAGTCCATGTTCCCCACTCCTCAAGAACCTGCAGTGGGTGCCCATCCACCTCCGAGTCAAACAGAAATTCCTTGCCATTGCCATTGGCTCAATCACCTGCCCCTGCTGACCTTACCTCGCTGCTCTCCAACTACCACCCAGCCCACACACTTTGCTATTTTAATGCCAACCTACTCAGTGAACCTCGATCTTGCCACCAACCTCTCACCCACTTCCTGCCTCTCGACTGGTACACCTTCCCTCATCGTATCTGACAGACAATCACTGTCCCCAACTTCAAAGACTTATTGAAAGCACATCTCCTCTAAGAGGCCTTCCCTGACTAAGCCCTCATTTCTTCATCTTCCACTCTATTCTACAACACCCTTGCACTTGGATTTCCTCCCTTTATTCGCCCTCCCTCAGCCCCACAGCACTTATGTACATATCTTAATTTGTTTATATTAATGGCTGTCTCCCACTCTCTAAGCTCACTGTGGTCAGGAAGCATGTCTACCAACTCTGTTATATTGTACTCTCCCAAGTGCTTAATATTGTGCCCTACACACAGTAATCACTCAATAAATACGATTGATCATTGATCATTAGATTGATCCTAAGTGTTTAGGAGGCACTGCAGTGCTTAAGTGGCTGTTGTAGAGGTATGTGCTGGGAAAATTAACAATACATTGGAGAAGGTCTCCTGACGGAGATTTGATTTCAGAAAACCTTTGAAAATGGGGAGACCAGTAGTCTGCCTGATATGAAGCAGGAGAGAGTCCCAGGCACTGGGGAGGCTGTGAGCAAGAAGTTGGAGATGGGAGTGAGGCACAGGGAGTAGATTAGCAGAAGAGGAATAAAGTGTGTAAACTAGGGTGTAATGGGAGAAGAAAGCGGAAAAATAGAAAGGAGAGAGCTGATTGAGTGCCTTAAAACTCATGGCCGGATATTTCCGCTTGATGCATAGAGGAACTGGTACCCAGTAAAAGTTTTTGAAGAGTGAAAGATATTTGCAGAATGCTGTTTAAGAAAATTGTCTGGGCAATATGTACTGGAGAGGAGAAAGACTGGAGGCAGAAAGACCAATAAATAAATAGGTTGATATGTAGTTTAGATGGGAAATGACAAATGCCTGGACCAGGGTGATGGCCATTAGAGTGGAGAGGAAGGGACAGATTCAGGAAATGTCACAGAAGAAAACCTGACAAGATTTGGCAACGACCTGGACTGTAGGACTTGAACGAGAGAAAAGTCAAAGATAGCATCAAGGGTATAGGCTCCAGAGATGGGGACAAGGGTGATGTTACCTGATGTATTTGGAAAGGTAGCTGGAGTAGAGGATTCAGGTGGGAAAATTAGTTCACAGACATCCCTGTAGAAATGTTCTGGAGGTGTAAGAAAATGTGAGGTGGCAGAGAAGGTGAGAGGTTGGGATTAGTACGGTAGATTGTGAAGTTATCTTTCTAGAGGTGGTGGCTCTCAAGGGAGTGAGTGTAAAGTGAGAAAGGAAGGGGATCCAGACCAGAGCCTTGAGTGACAACAGCAGTGAGGGTGCAAGATATGAAGGAAGAACTGGCACAGACTGAAAAGGAACAACCAAAAAGGTAAGAGGTAAGAGAACAATGTCAGAAAGACCAAGGTTAGATTGTGTTTCCAGAAGGATTCCCTTCTGAAGGATTCTGATCTTCAGGATCAGAGGACTAAAATAGAATGAAATCCATTAGATGGGGTAAGAAAGAGCCTGTAAGCTCGCTATGGGCAGAGACCATATCTACTAACTCTGTTATATTGTACTTTTCCAAGCGCTTAGTACAGTGCTCTGCATCCAGTACACTCTTAATAAATATGATTGATTGGTTAGTGACCTTGGAGAGTGGGTTCTCAATGGAGTGAAAGGAGACAAAAAGCAGATTGTAGTGAGTCAAGGAGAGAATTGGAGGAGAGGAAGCAGAGACAGCATGTAGGTACAGTTCATTCAAGGCGTTTGAACAGGAATTGGAGCAGAGAGATTGGGCAATGCTGGAAGGTGCTGCGGGATCCAATGAAGAATCTGCCATTTTTTACAATGGTATTTGTCAAGCTCTTTCTGTATGTCAGCACTGTTCTAAGCTCTGGGGTAGATGCAATTTATTCAGGTCGGACACAGTCCCTGCCCCACACAGGGCTTCCAATCTAGGGAGGAGGGAGAACATGTATTTCTTCTCAATTTTACCGTTGAGGAACCTGAGGCCCAGATGAGTTAAGTGATTCGCCCAAGGTCACAGCAAAAAATTGGCAGAGCCAGGATTAGAAACCAGGTTTTCTGACTCCAAGGCCCCTGTTGTTTCCACTAGGCCACACTGCTTTCCTTGATCACTTCGCGAACCATCCTTAGTAATTGTGTATTTTATTCCTAGTCTCTACCTGGTGTATAGATTGTGTTTATTTACAGGCATAAATTTTATTTATATAATTATCTGTACATTTACTCTTTTTAGTGGTACTTGTTAAGTATCTACTGTGAGCCAGGCACTGTACTAAAAGCTGGAGTAGATACAAGTTACTCATGTTGGACTCAGTCCATGTCCCACGTGGGGCTCACAGACTTAATCCCCGTTTTATAACTGAGGCACAGAGAAGTTAAGTGACTTGCCCAAAGTCACACAGCATACAAGTGGTGGAACCGGGATTAGAACCCAGGATCTCCTGATGTCCAGGCCTCTGCTTCTCATCTGTTCACCTCTTTCATCCTATATGTTTGTACTATTTCCTGCTTTCTCCTTCCTTGTTCTTTTTCTTGCTTTCACGCTCGGTAAATAATTTTCCTCTGTCTCCTCCATTAGACTGTAAGCCCCTTTAGGACAGGGGATGTATGCCTTGCTTCTCTGGTGCTCCTCCAAGTGCTTAGCTCAGTATCTTACACTCAGTAGATGCCAAATAAATTTATATCATTGATTGTTTGACACATCCAGCAGGATCTGGGAATGGCCACGCATGGAGAACTCGGGTTACAGTAAGGAACTCCGCGGTATAATGCAAGTTTTTTGTGCCTTGAGAGCAGCGCTTCCAAGATAAGATTCCTGCCCAGTAGCTTCCCACAATGGGTGCATGCAGTGAGAGCTCCCTGCTGCCCTCCTCGCCACAGTGGCTCCACGCTTTTGGAAAGTGCCACTGTTCCTCAAAACACCTCCAAGGAATGGAGCCTACTTTAGAGTTTGAATAATGTGGCAGGCCCTGCAGCTCTCTTCCTGAAAATGGAACAGAGGAAGGAGACCAACGGGCCGGGGACCTAAGTTATAAAATCCTTTGTAGATCGTCAAGTACACATTGCTCAGCCCAGTGTTGCCAGATGGAGGAATTGGGTAACAATCATTCACCCTACTCCCTAAGGAGATTCTTTCTTGTCAGCAGTCACCACAGATTATGCTTGTCTCCCTGAAGTGATTCAGAAGCGGTTCAGTTCCGCTGTGGGCCCCGTTTGGGTACTACAGCTGATAGGGTTGTTCGACTCCTTCAGCTATAATACACTCAATCAATAGACCCCTGGAGTTTGATAGCACTTGGTTAGCACCCTTGGAGCCTAGTAGTTGTCCCAGAGAAATGTTCACTTTACCCCTGATGCTTGGGCCTCTTCAAGGAGGCTAATGGGACTAAGAGCCTCTAGGGAGCAGGGTCTCAAACCCAGATAGAATATTTTAGGATTGGGCCTACATTCCTTCCTGCCTCGGGGGCCCAAATGAGAGCAAATGTGTCTGTGACCCAAATGACTTCGGCCATTTCCGCGTCGCCCACCTGGGAAACCATTTTCCCTCTTAGAAGAAGTCTTTAACTGGGTCTCCTCCTATTCTCAGGCTACACTCACTCCTTTAGGGAGCTCATCTGCTTCCACTGTTTCAACTCCTACCTCTATGCAGGTGGTTCCTTGTTTCTGTTGCTTAGTTCCACCCTCTCTCCTGTGCATCTCCTTCGGCCTCTTGGACATCTCTGCATGAATATCCTGCCAGCTCCTCAACCTCAACATGCCCAAAGCTGACCTCCTTATCTTCCCTCCCTAATTCTCCCCTGCACCCAACTCTCCCACGTGTATATATACACATGTGTGCATATGTTTGTACAGATTTATTGCTCTATTTTACTTGTACATATTTACTATTCTATTTATTTTGTTAATAATGTGCATTTAGCTTTAATTCTATTTATTCTGACGACTTGACACCTGTCCACATGGTTTGTTTTGTTGTCTGTCTCCCCCTTCTAGACTGTGAGCCCGTTGTTGAGTAGGGACTGTCTCTATATGTCGCCAACTTGTACTTCCCAAGCACTTAGTACAGTGCTCTGCACATTATAAGTGCTCAATAAATACGACTGAATGAAAGAATGAATGAATGAACTCTCCCATCCCGGTAATGTGGTGATAGTGGATAGAGCACTGGGAGCCAGAAGATCATCAGTTCTGATCCTGGCTCCGCCACTTGTCTGCTGTGTGACCTTGGGCAAGTCACCTCACTTCTCTGGGCCTCAGTTACCTTCTCTGTAAATTGAGGATTGAGATTGTGAGCCTCACGTGGGACAGGGATTCTGTCCAAACTGATTTACTTGTATCCACCCCAGTGTTTAGTATAATGCCTGGCACATGATGATGATGATGGCATTTGTTAAGCTCTTCCTATGTGCCACGCACTGTTCTAAGCACTGGGGGGGATACAACGTAACCAGGTTGTCCCATGTGGGGCTCACAGTCTTACTTCCCATTTTACAGATGAGGTAACTGAGGCCCAGAGAAGTTCAGTGACTTGCCCAAAGTCACACAGCTGACAAATGGCAGAGCTAGGATTAGAATGCATGACCTCTGACTCCCAAGCCCGGGCTCTTTCCACTGAGCCACGCTGCTTCTCTACATAGTAAGCGCTTAACAAATACCGTAATTATCATTATTATTATCCCCATCCTCCTTTTCTCTTGTGCCCACAACCATGACATAATCTTTATCTCCTCCCTCTTTCCACACACCATGTTCAGTCTAGCAACAAATCCAGGTAGCTTTTCCTCCCCGAAGTATCGCGAGTCTGCCCCTTGATCTCCATCCACACTGCCGCCTCATTGGTTTTTACTCTCATATCCTGATTTGATAACTGCATCAATCAGTTATTAGGAAGGGCATAGGCCACGGAGTCAGAAGACCTGGGCTCTAAAACAGAATCCACCATCTGCCTGCTCTGAAACCTTGGGTAATTCACTTTACTTCTCTGGGTCTTATCTGTGAAGTGGGGATTAAATATCTATTTCTTTCTTAAACTGTCATTCCCTTGTGGGACAGGGATTGGGGTTGACTTGATTATCTTGTATCTAACCCAGTGCCTTGTACAGGGCTTCTCGCATAGTAAGTGCCTAACAAGTACCACCGTTGCTGCTATTGCCATTATTGTGATTTTCAACCTCTTCGCAGACCTGACTGACTCCAATCTCTCCCCTCCCCAGTTTGTACTTCACTCTGTGCCCTGGATCATTCCTGTAAAACATCATTCTGCTCACTTCCTTTCTTCGCCTCGAAAACCTTCAGTAATTACCCATTCTTCTCCATGTCGAGCAGAAACTTCTGACCATTAGCTTTAAGGCATTCAATCAGCATCCCCTCACCCACTTCTTATCCCCTGTCCTCTCCTATTACACCATAACTCTTGTGCTTCATTCCTCCCGAGCCAACCTACTCACTTATTTAATTCTCGCTTCTCTTCCCTTCATCTTCTTGTTCTCACGCTCTCCCCACATTCATTTAGCAGACCACTGCTCTCCCCACTTCAAAGGGCTTTGGAAATCACAAGTCCTCCAGGAGGCCTTCCCTGATTAATCTCTCATGTCCCCAACCTCTATCTCCTATCATTTCAGCATTTCCAGGACACCTAAGAACTTGGGAGCTCACTTCCCTACCGGTGTGCTCATGTACATAACAGTAAATCCCCTAGGTATTAATAATAATCACCATAACAACATTAATAATGGTAATAACTGTATTAAGTGGTGGGATAGATACTAGATAAAGTAAGTCGAACACTGTCCTTCACCCGCGCGAGACTCGTAGCCTAAGTGGAAGGGAAAACAGGTTTTCCTCCCCCGTTTTACAGATGAGGAAACTGAGAAGTGACTTGCCCAAGATCACAGTGCACCTAGGCCTTTGTTCTTTCCACTAGGCATGCTGCTCAGGGTAAGGGATCATGTCTACAAACTCTGCAGTCCTCTTGCCAAAGTTTAGTGCGGGTGATCTGAACAGAGTAAACACTCACTAAATACTCTTGATTGATTGATGATCACTTTGTGCTCAAACTTCCAAAGATGCTGGGAGACTAGGTAAAAGGCGATCAGGCTTTAGCATCCTGTTTGGAAAATTGGAAATCCGGTACCTGCATAGATTACAGAAGTACACGAAACATAAGACTGTGAGCCATCCTGGGTCAGACCCATGTCCATCCAGCCAAGGATTTTGTGTCCATTCAATCCATCAATCAGTGGTATTTACTGAGTGCTTACTCTGTGCAGAGCCCTGCACTAAGCATTTGGGAAAACACAATAAACAGAGTTTATAGAATGGTCTAGTGATGTAAACAGGAGATTTAGGAGAACCATGTGACAGTTTCCAACCTGGTCATTCATCCTCAGAAGTAGCGTCCCTAGCTTTCTGCTTTTTATCCCCAGTTTCCTTTTAGAAATCCATTATGAATCTCTTGCCAGTGAATTTACCCAAATTACTCTCCAGTCAAGTATGATTTTCAATGTCCACAGCTTCTGGTGAAAAATAATTCTAAACTGATATTACCTTCTGTGTAAAGGACTTTTTCCTTTTGTTTGACTTGAAGCTGCTACCCTCAAGCTTCACTGAGTGTCCCTAGTCTTTGTGCTGTGCGGTTTGGTGAGCGAGCTCATGTTTTTCATGATGACAAGGAAAATTTGTCTATTTGGAACCTTATTCGTATTTATCTTTCATTGACTACCTGAGAAGCAGCATGGCTCAGTGGAAAAGAGCACGGGCTTTAGAGTCAGAGGTCATGAGTTCAAATCCCGGTTCTGCCAATTGTCAGCCATGTGACTTTGGGCAAGTCACTTCACTTCCCTGGGCCTCAGTTACCTCATCTGTAAAATGGGGGTTAAGACTGTGAGCCCCCTGTGGGACAACCTGATCACCTTGTGACCTCCCCAGTGCTTAGAACAGTGCTTTAGCGCTTAATAAATGCCATTATCATTATTATTATTATCTTTCTGGGGTGATTACATTTTTCTGATTAGTCATAGGTTTTTGATAGTTTCATAGTCATGCCTGAGTAGGTATATTTGCCCCTGGAATCCACTGAAGTCCAAATGAGTTAACTGGCATTCTATTAGAAAGTTAATTTTCTCTTCTGAGTGATTAAATTAATGCCTCCTGGTTTTTTTTTTGTCCTATTCACAGATCTACAATGCATTGAGGAGGGGAGAGGAAGCAGAAGAGACAGTTGGATATTTTTTCCATCATTTCAGTAATGTGTCAGCCTGGAATTGTGTCTGCTCTAATTCGTATTTAAAACTGGGTTCTCGAGGAGCTGTCATTGAATACCGCGCCTCGCTTGGTAGAACGTGCGTGTCTCAGTTCCTTGTCGGATCGCTGCTAGAAGCCACTGCCTCTTTGGGTGCCAGGAGCGGATCTGTAAACGTATCAGGCGGTTCAACAGGAGGAACGGCGCTGAAAGGTAATGGCCTAAAGCTGTCTCTGTTGGGGTGTTCAGATTTTAAGTACAGAACCCACAAATGATCTTTTGCAGAAGGAATTTAGACTCCCAAATATGTGACTTACCTGTAAATCCTTGAAAGGACGTGCTTCTGGCCAGTAGTCACAAAGGTTATCGAGTCAAGGGAGGCCAATTAAAATGCTTTATATGTGGCATATAGTCCAAAAAATGAAAACCGCCGCAGCAAGTTCACCTCTGGCCAGTGCTGTCATATTTGGCTTGTAGTACCTAACTCTGAATTTGCCTTATGTTTCTCTTGAAAGCCTGTACTTAAAAATGAGGGCCCCATTTATTTGGTTGCACTGTGACATGGTGATCTGTCTGCCGCACTTGCCTCCCAGTTTTCAGCCAAGTTGCTATATTGTCTGTAGCCTTGTAGTCCTGTCTTGTCTTATGCCGTCAAGTTGTCTCCGACCCGTAGCGAGACCACGGACACATCTCCCCCAGAATGTCCCACTCTCCATCTGCAATCATTCTGGTAGTGTATCCCCAGAGTTTTCTTGGTAAAAATACAGAAGTGTTTTACCACTGCCTCCTTCTGCGCGGTAAACTTGAGTCTCCGCCCTCGACTCTCTCATGCTGCTGCTGCCCAGCACAGGGGAATTTTGACTTGTAGCAGATTGCCTTCTGCTCGCTAGCCACTGCTAGGAGTGGAATGGATATGCCTCTGCTTGACTCTCCCTCCCATAGTTGAGACGGGTAGAGTATTGGAAACTCTCCAAGTGTGACTCTGAGAGGATAGCCTTGTTGTACTGCATCCTTAAAACATGTCCTCTTCCCTCCATGTCCTGGCTATCCAAATTCAGCTCACCATACAACACCTGTTTGAGTATTCCACTGTCATTCATTCTCCTCACGTCTCACCCAGCACAGCTGTGTTCCAGTGAGCAAAACGGCAGTGATTTGACATTGTTGCCATTTCGTCTTGCCAATGTCTTGCAATTTGGTGTCGAGTTTAGCTCGTAAATTACACTGAATGGCATCACTCAGGGCGTCGGAAGTGGCATCTGTGGAGAGAACGTATCTCACAACTGTACAGAAGTTTGGCCAGCACTGTAGATCTTTAGGCCCAGAGAATCTACTCAGGCCCCCAGCATCAATGCTACTCTCACATTCCGTTGGGCAACCTCCCGATGTTTTACTTCTTTGCCTCTCAGCAAGTGTCAGGGTTGGCTTCAGATGGTAAGCGAGTGAGGTGGTTTCCTCAGGACACAAGGTAAAAGGGACTGTAGCGGGGGATACCAGTGGGGTAGGGCTCCTTACCAAGGCGGCAGAGACAAGAGCTATGTGTCGCTCTGTCCCTATAAGATGGTGGCAGCAAGGTTTTGATTCTAGAAGGATAGAGGGATAAAATTTTGGATTTTGGAGCCAAGCTGCCAGAGACACTCAGTGGAAGGGGGGCCGTGGGGTGGCCAAGAGGGTGATGGAGATTGGACTGTAAGCTCGTTATGGGGAGGGAACGTTTCTGCTCATTCTGTTGTACTGTACTCTCCAAAGCGCTTACTACAGTGTTCTGTGCATAGTACGTGCTCAGTGAAATGAAATGAAATGACTGGGTGAACTGGACAGGCTTCTGCAAAATGATATTCTAGGACATCACGTGGAATGGGAGACACAGTAAATTCTTCCCCTGCCTCATTGTGGCCAAATGTGAGAAACAGCATGGCTCAATGGAAAGAGCATGGGCTTGGGAGTTAGAGGTCATGGGTTCAAATCCCAACTCCGCCAATTGTCAGCTGTGTGACTTTGGGCAAGTCACTTAACTTCTCTGTGCCTCAGTTCCCTCATCTGTAAAATGGAGGTGAAGACTGTGAGCCCCACGTGGGACAATCTGATCACCTTGTATCCTCCTTAGTGCTTAGAACAGTGCTTTGCACATAGTAAGTGCTTAACAAATGTTATTATTATTATTATTATGTGTGAAACTGGCTTTTCTGTCTCCGTTTAGAATTCTTTGATGATGCTTAGTTCCATGTTACTGTTTAAGAATTCTTTTGTTATTAGGGGCCATTTCCCTAAAGGTGGCAGACACATTTCATCAGTTTTGTTTTTCAGTCTGATTGTCAGTTTGTAACACCTGGCTGTGTTACACCTACGTTACACCCATCAGGGATTCTCTGCTCTATGTCCTGCTGGAAAGAGTCCCCGGAGTCACTTCAGGAACACAGAGACTCTGGGCACAGGTTTGGGATGCCAGTTCAGCGCTTTCCAAGTCCCTGCACCCAGCCAGCAACACTGCCGCTCCCCCTCAACCGAAGCCCAGGTATCAGCCTGAAAGCAAAGGGGTCATCGGCGAAGCCCATGGACAAAGTGCTCTCTCCCACTCCCGCAGCTTCCCAGGCCCACGTGCCTCCCCAGCACCCAGAGCTCCTCCTCCAGCCCTTTTACCACAGGCAGACATCAAGATCTGAGATCTCAGCAATATCTAATAGTTTCTTAATCTGATGATAATCGCCTTTCCCTAGAATGAATATTTCCCGCCCCACCCCCAGACCCCATTTTACAGATCAGTATGTCACTCGAGGCATCCCAGGCTCCCTTTCCTTTGGTCCTTCCCCCTCTTCTCTCAGGAAGTCCCAGGTCCCAGTCTCACCCTCTCTGTGTCATTTGGTTGCAAGGTCTTTTAGCATCCTTTCTCCTCACTCTGGATCACGGACCACCAGGGTAACCCTAAATTTCATCTGGGATCCCCTCCGATCCCCCTCTGTGTCCATCCAGAGTCCACATCATGAGCCTTCCCTTTGTCCTGCTCTCTTAGGAACACAGCTTGCCATACCTCTCCTCTTCACGATGGCCGTTGGTCTTCTTCTCCAACTTTCTGGCCCCACTACGTCCTCCCCAGTCCTTCTCTCAGTTTGGTTCAGCTAATTATTTTACACTTACTTTAGGGAGGGATTATCACAGACTGACTCTCCCAACTTCCTCTTCCCTCTCCCAAGTGCGGACCAGCTGGACTGGGCCATCCCACTGAACGATTTGGCAAATCACTTTGCAGCCATGTCTGGAAATTATTTTGTAAATCAATGATGATGATGATGATGATGGCATTTGTTAAGCGCTTACTGTGTACAAAGCACTGTTCTTAGCGCTGTGGGGGGAATACAAGGTGATCAGGTTGTCCCACGCGGGGCTCACAGTCTTAATCCCCATTTTACAGATGAGGTAACTGAGGCTCAGAGAAGTGAAGTGACTTGCCCAAGGTCACACAGCAGGCATGTGGTGGAGTCAGGATTCGAACCCACGACCTCTGACTCCAAAGCCGGGCTCTTTCCACTGAGCCACGCTGCTTCTCAATGGTAAAATCAATGGTATTTACTGAGCACTTCCGACGTTCAGAGCACCATACTAAGCACCTGCCCTTGAATTTACAATCTAGTATGGGAAATAGAAATTTAAAGAAGTTACATGTATGGGAAGCAGATGAAGATATGGATATGTATGCTTTGCATGATGGGGGTGGGACAGATGTCAAAATGCTTAGGGGTTAGGAAACCAGGTGCATAGATCACATGGAAGGGAGGAAGAATAGGGTGGGGGGAAGTTCATGGAGTCTTAGATCGTTTGGCCGGTCACGGAAGAGCTGGGATTGCCTTTTGCCTTGTCATATCAATTCCCCACTGTCAATTGGGTAAAACAGATTTGTACGGTGGACCCTGTCTTGTTCAAGTTATTTTATGCAGCCATGCTTGAGGATACAATAAGAGACCTGGAAGCTGTTGTTAGAACACGCTTCCAATCCCTGGGTAACATCTTCTAATTAAACAGGCTATGATTATCATCTAAAATCACAGAGACAGTAATTTAGAGTTGCTATATATACATGATTGCCCCTTAGAGGTGCATACCCAGCAGGTTCATTTAAAAACTACTTAGATAAGCTTTTCCTCAATTAACAATGCTTATGTGCAGATGGTGTTTTCTTAGGACAGTTGCTTGAAGTCTATCTCTCATGAGATTTATTTGAAAATGAGACATACTTTCATTTTATTCATGGTGCAATCAAGTCTGTGCTGAAAAACTAAATGGATCAGCCCAACTACAATTAAGCAGGCTAATTGGAGGATGATTTGTAAAGCAATTTGAAGTTTTTCTCCTCGAAATATGTAAGAAGGGTATAAAATTTCAATTACTTAATTACTTTATTAATTAGTTTTATTTAATTTTTTATGTTGTTAGATGTTCCAGTCACCTTTGTGGTTTGTAGGCCACACTGTGCCAAGTAATTACACAGTGTATTTGATGGCTGTCCTAGAATCCCATTTTGTCAGGCAATATGGAGACCCTGGAGTGGGAGAGAGAGACACAGAGAGAGAGAGATCCGTCCCTCAGAAGACATTCTCAGGCCTCAGTTAGTTGCCTTGGTCCTAACTTGAAGCCCGTTGTTGGGTAGGGATTGTCTCTATCTGTTGCCGAATTGTACTTTCCAAGCGCTTAGTACAGTGTTCTGCACACAGTAAGCACTCAATAAATACGATTGAATGAGTGAATAAATTCTTCTCCCTCTCTGACCATTTTTGACCCTCTAGACTGTAAGCTACTTGTGGGCTAGGATTGTGTCTACCAACTCTAGTGTATTTTCCCAAGTGCTTAGTACAGTGCTGTCCACACAGTAAGTACTCAATAAATACCCTTGATTGATTTTTCTCAATTTCGTTTACTGACACTTTTAACCTAAACAGTGAAAGTCCCATTCTCTATTTGCTCTATACTCACTCACTTGGGGAGCTCTTGTACTTTCAATTTTCCCAAATCTCCTTCTTCAGTCCTAACCTCTCATCTGTTCTTCAGTTCCACATTTCGTCTTGCCCCCAGGATGTCTCAATCAGTCCACAGTAGTTACTGAGCACCTAATGCGAGCAGTACGGAGGGGAATAATAATAATGACATTTATTAAAGCGCTTACTATGTGCCAAGCACTTTTCTAAGCACTGGGGAGGTTACAGGGTGATCAGGTTGTCCCACGGGGGGCTCACAGTCTTAACCCCCATTTTACAGATGAGGTAACTGAGGCATGGAGAAGTAAAGTGACTTGCCCGAAGTCACACAGCTGATGATTGGCAGAGCCGGGATAGGCACAGTTCCGTGTCAGGAAGCTTATAATCTATGTCAGGAGACAAACACTAAATAATAACATATAGGAGTAAAAAGAGAATGGAAAGATGGATTTGTGGACGGCTAAACTCTTAAATAGTAGATTACATATGTCTACATGTTTAGAAGTGCACAGGCAGATTGTAAATACAGAAGTGTGGAAGTGGTAGAAGTTCTGAAATGGGTAGTTGGGACGATGTGACCTAGGATGAAGTAAAATTAATCAAGGAGGATCTTCTGGAGGAGGTGGGATTTCGGAAGAATTTTAAAGATGGGAAGACTATTCATAACTACTACTACTACTACTACTACTACTACTACTACTACTACTACTACCACTACCTCTCCTTCTCCTTCTCCTTCTCCTTCTCCTTCTTCTTCTTCTTCTTCTTCTTCTTCTTCTTCTTCTTCTTCTTCTTCTTCTTTTCTTCTTCTTCTTCTTTTCTTCTTATTTTCTTCTTCTCTTCTTCTTCTTCTTCTTCTTCTTCTTCTTCTTCTTCTTCTTTCTTCTTCTTCTTTCTTCTTCTTCTTCTTTCTTCTTCTTCTTCTTCCTGGATATTCAGTCCATGTCTCCCCACTCCTCAAGACTACCAGATGACTGCCAATCTACCTCCACATCAAACAGAAACTCCTTACCAGAGGCTTTAAAGCACCAATTATCTTGCCCCACCCTTCTAAACCTAACTAATCTACTGCAGCCCAGCCCATATACTCCACTCTTTTAGTGCCAGCCTTCTCACTGTGCTCCAGTCTTTTCCATCTTACTCCTTTCCCATGTCCTCCCCATAGCTTGGAATTCATTTTCCCCTCCATATACACCAGACCACCACTTTCTCCACCTTCAAAGTATTATTAAGATCACCAGAGGCCTCCCCTGATTAAGCCTTCTTTTCCCCAGTTCCCTTTCCTTTCTGCACCGTCTGTGCACTTAGATCTGCTTCTGAAGCAGCGTGGCTCAGTGGAAAGAGCCCAGGCTTTGGAATCAGAAGTCATGGGTTCAAATCCCTGTTCTGCCAACTGTCAGCTGTGTGACTTTGGGCACTTCTCTGGGCCTCAGTTACCTCATCTGTAAAATGGAGATTAAAACTGTAAGCCCCCCGTGGGGCAACCTGATCACCTTGTAACCACCCCAGCGCTTAGAACAGTGCTTTGCACATAGTAAGCGCTTAACAAGTGCCATTATTATTATTATTATCTGTGACCTTTAGACATTTGATATTCATTCCCATCCCCAACCCCACAGCACTTATTTAGAAGCCTTTAAATTATATATTATAAATTACTTATTAGTATTAATGCCTGTCTCCCCCTCTAAACTTCCCATAAATTCATTATGGGCAGAACATATCTGCTAGCTCTGTTGCATTGTACAGTGCTCTGCTCATAGGAAGTGCTCAATAAATACCATTGATTAATTCATCATCATCCTAAAATGCAAGTAAGGATGCCCACTTCATTCATTCATTCATTCATTCAATCGTATTTATTGAGCGCTTACTGTGTGCAGAGCTCTATACTAAGCACTTGGGAAGTACAAGTTGGCAACATATAGAGATGGTCCCTACCCAACAACGGGCTCACAGTCTAGAGGGAATAATGATGGTATTTGTTAAGTGCTTACTATGTGCAAAGCACTGTTCTAAGCGCTGGGGGGATACAAAGTGATCACATTGTCCCATGTGGAGTTTACAGTCTTAATTCCCATTTTACAGATGAGGTAACTGAGGCTCAGAGAAGTTAAGTGACTTGCCCAAGATCACACAGCAGACATGTTGGGGAGCCGGGATTAGAACGCATGACCTCTGATTCCCAAGCCCGGGCTCTTTCCACTGAGCCAAAACCTTGGGCAAGTCATTTTGCGTTTCTGTGCCTCAGTTACCTCACCTGTAAAATGGGGATTAAGACTGTGAGCCCTATGTGGGACAGGGATTGTGTCCAACCTTATTAGCTTGTATCTACCCCAGCACTTAGTACAGTGCCTGTGAGCCCATTGTTGGGTAGGGACCGCCTCTATATGTTGCCAACTTGTACTTCCCAAGCGCTTAGTCCAGTGCTCTGCCCACAGTAAGCGCTCAATAAATACGATTGAATGGATGAATGAATGAAGTTATTGTGTCCTTAGCTGGTTAAAGCCAAAGAGAAAACCTCACCACCTGCTCTCAAATCAGATTGGAATTAAAACAGAGGCTGATCTTCTCTCAGCAGAATGAGAGGGAGCTTTGGAGTCAGAGCAATTCCATATAAGGCTCAGCTCGGCCAGGGTGTAAGCTTTGAACCCTGGCAGCAAAATCAGACTCTTCCTAGAAAGGCCAAAGCCCCAGTGGATGCAGGGAAATGAAGGAAATCATCCCGTTTGCTCCCGTGGACTGGAAGTTATTCCTCTCTTTCCCCGCATGCCCCTTGACAGTTTTCACCCAGACCCCTGATTAAAGGGTTTAAATGCACACACCTCTTATCCAGAGGCTCACTGTGGCCCAGCTGTCTACCTGCTAGGGGGACCGTGGGTCTGGTCTGGAGTTGTGTGTTACCGTCTTTTACTTAGGGAAGGATTATTGGTCGTGAACTTTGTTCTTATGGATGGAACTGAAAAGCTCAGTTGTTCGTATGATTGACAGCAGCAATCAATCAATCAATCGTATCTATTGAGCACTTACTGTTTGCAGAGCACTACAAACTAAGCTTGGGAGTACAGAAGCAGAGAAGCAGCGTGGCTCAGTGGAAAGCGCCCGGGCTTTGGAGTCAGAGGTCATGGGGTTCAAATCCCGGCTCCGGCGCTTGTCAGCTGTGTGACTTTGGGCAAGTCACTTCACTTCTCTGGGCCTCAGTTACCCCATTTGTAAAATGGGGGTCTAGACTGTGGGCCCCCCGTGGGACAACCCGATCACCTTGTAACCTCCCCAGCACTTTGCACATAGCGCTTAGTAAATGCCATCATCATCATCATTACAGTATGACTGTTTTATGGACACTGTGAGCCCGCTGTTGGGTAGGGACCATCTCTATATGTTGCCAACTTGTTCTTCCCAAGCGCTTAGTACAGTTCTCTGCACACAGTAAGCGCTCAATAAATACGATTGAATGAATGAATGAATGACACCTTCTCTGCCCCCAACCTAGGCCTGCCTCGCTCCCCTTTGCTAAACCTCAGTCACACTGGTCCCTGAAGTCTCCTCCGAGGCAGCAGGATCAGGGAAAGGGCTCTGAAAAGCCCCAAATGCTCTTTACCACCCAGGCTAATGAAATGGTAATTGCATGCCAACGGCAGGCTCTGAGGCAGCACTGGTGAGGTATCCCGGATATTTATTTGGTGCTGACAGCAGGTCAGAAATGGAAAGTTTCCATAAAAAAAAATCGGTTCCAAAAATATGTTTCGCATTGGGCAGACCCAGCCACTGTCTCCACATAGTTTCTACTGGTACAGTGAGATCTCTGGTCTGTGTTTAGAGAGCAGCAAGGACCATGATAAAACTGATAAAACTGGGGGCTTCATGCAAACAAAGCTTTGTCTTTAAACTAAAGTTTGTACATTGTTATGGAGATGAATCTGATTTTATAATCAAAATTTAATAGAATTTTAAAGTGCACGAAGCTAATATCTTAAAGGGTGTTAAAATTGTTTATTGTTTTGAAGCCTTGAAAATTCACTGAAGCAAGCTATAAAAATTATTTTCCCTGGCAATGTTTATAGAGGGAGAAAGCCATGAATCTAATTCGTGGCTACGAATCTGTCGATCCATAGCAAACTCTTGGAGGAAAAAGCCTTCACAATAGGTTTAGCCAACCCTTGGTGATACAACACCAGAAACGTCAAAAATTTAGCAGAGATGAAAGGAACGGGGACAGAAAAATGTTATTAATTTGTGCTCTTCTTTTCAAAAGACACTGTTTATTTTTCATTTAGGTTGAAGCACCAGAACACTTGGACCATCTTTAATAATAATAATGGCATTTATTAAGTGCTTACTATGTGCAAAGCACTGTTCTAAGCACCGGGGAGGTTACGAGGTGATCAGGTTGTCCCATGTGGTGCTCACAGTCTTAATCCCCATTTTACAGATGAGGGAACTGAGGCCCAGAGAAGTGAAGTGACTTGCCCAAAGTCACACAGCTGACAATTGGCGGAGCTGGGACTTGAACCCATGACCTCTGACTCCAAAGCCCGTACTCTTTCCACTGAGCCACGCTGCTTCTCTAAAGAAGCAATCATTTTATAAGTCTTATTTTTTGAGCACTCACTGGGTGCAGGGTACTATATTAAGCACTTGGGAGAGTACAACACAGTATAACAGATATATACACAAAGAGCTTACAGTCTAGAGAGGGAGACAGACATTAATGTAAATCAATAAATTACGGATATGTACATAAGTACTGTGGGTCTAGGGTCGGGGGTCGTGAATAAAGGGAGCAAGTTAGGGCAGTGCAGAAGGAAGCGGGAAAAGAAGAAATGAGGGTTTAGGGAAGGTCTCTTGGAGGAGATAATATTGATGGTATTTGTTAAGCGTTTACTATGTGCCAAGCACTGTTCTAAGCACTGGGGGAGATACAAGTTAATCAGGTTGTTGCAAGTGGGGCTTACAATCTTAATCCCCATTTTACAGATGAGGTAACTGAGGCACAGAGACATGAAATGTCTTGCCCATAGTCCCACAGCGGAAAAGTGGAGGAGGCGGAATTAGAACTCACGCCCTCTGACTCCCAAGCCCGGGCTCTTGTCACTAAATCACGCTGCTTAATCTTGTCTAGCTCGCCACCGACCTCTCTCCCACATCCTGCCTTTGGCCTGGAATGCCCTCCCTTTCCATATCGGACAGAAAATTACTCTCCCTCCCTTTAAAGCCATATTCAAGGCACATCTCCTTGAAGATGATAAGCAGCGTGGCTCAGTGGAAAGAGCCAAGGCTTGGGAGTCAGAGAATGTGGGTTCTAATCCCTCCTCTGTCACTTGTCTGCTGTGTGACCTTGGGCAAACCACTTCACTTCTCTGTGCCTCAGTTCCCTCATCTGTAAAATGGGGATGAAGACTGCGAGCCCCATGAGGGACAACCTGATTACCTTGTATCCTCCCCAGCACTTAGAACAGTGCTTTGCACATAGTAAGTGCTTAACAAATGCCATTATTATTATTATTATTATTATTATTATTATTACCCCACCACTTAGAGCAGTACTTGGCACATAGTAAGCACTTAACGAATACTATAGTTATTATTATGGTCCAGTGAGTAGGTTGGCATTAGAGTGAAATGTGCAGGCTGGGTGTAAAGATTTTTATTATTTTTTTCTCTTCCTGCCAGACATTTTCTTTGAAAATAAATGTTTGTGAGTTTTTCTAAATTCTGGAAGAGCATTTGCCCCCTTGAAAGGAATTTAGTAGCAGCAGTAGTAGTAGCAGTAGCAATAGTAATAATAATAATTGTGGTATTTGTTAAGCAGTTACTGTGTGCCAAGCACTGTACTAAGCGTTGAGTTGGATACAAGCAAATTGGATTGGACACAGTCCCTGTCCTTCATGGGGCTCACAGTCTCAATCCCCATTTTACAGATAAGGTAACTGAGGTGCAGAGAAGTGAAGTGACTTACCCAAGGTCAGTCAGCAGATAAGTAGCAGCAGTAGCAGTAATAGAATTTATTGAGCTTCCACTGGGTGCAATGCTGTGCACTAAGCACTTGGGAAGAACAAAACAAGGAATTGATACTTTCCCTGCCCACAAAGAACATACACTCTAACAGGAGAAACAGACAGGGGAAGCAGCATGGCTCAGTGGAAAGAGTGCGGGCTTGGGAGTCAGAGGTCATGGGTTCTAGTCCCGGGTCCTCCACTTGTCAGCTGTGTGACCTTGGGCAAGCCACTTCACTCTCTGTGCCTCAATTACCTCATCTGTAAAATGGGGATTAAGACCGTGAGCCCCACGTGGGACAATCTGATCACCTTGTAGCCCCCCCAGCACTTAGAACAGTGCTGCACACATAGTAAGCACTTAACAAATACCACCATTATTATTTATAAAGAGAGTAACAAAAATAAGTATTTGAATAAACATATGTTAAAGTGCAGGTGATGGGTAAAATTAAGCACATAATGCTAGGGAAGAACAGTGGCTTTGCATGAACTGAGGAGCTGGAAATTAATCAGAAAAGTCTTGCTGGCAAAGGTAGGATAATAGGAAGACTTTAAATATGGGGAAAGCTGTGGTCTGTCAATCAGTCAAATCAATGGTATTCTTAGAATGCTTAATGTATGCAGAGCACTTTATTGTGTGCAGACACTGTGCCAAACACTTGAGTTTCCTGTCCTCTAGAAGCAGGAAAGACAGACACTAAATTAAAATAAATGATGAAGGAGGAAAAGGGGATATATGCATGTTAGTGTTTAAGTAGTGGGGTATCTATTTTTCTTTCTTAATGGTATTTGTTAAGAGCTAGGTACTGTGCTAAGCACTGGGGTAGATACAAGTTAATCGGATTGGACACAGTCCGTGTCCCACATGGGGCTCACAGACCAAATCCCCATTTTACAGATGAGGTAACTGAGGCAAAGAGAATTTAAGTGACTCACCGAAGGTCACGCAACAGATAAACAGATGAGCTGGGATTAGAAACTGGGTCCTTCTGACTTCAAGGCTCGTATTCTATCCACCAGCTCATGCTGCTTCTCTATTTTGCATATTTTATACATTTAAATGATGTCTATAAGTGCTATGAGAGGTTGGAGATTCAAGTGGTTAGGTGGTACAGAATTTTTGAAGTAGCAGTTGTGGAAGCATAGACAGAGAAGATTGGAAAGGAATTGGCCAAGGCCTCCTGGAGAAGATGGGATTTGAAAATGGAAAGAAGTAGGTTCTGGTGGATAAGGGTTTGTCTCTTTTTATCGCTGTATTGTACTTTCCAAACACTTGGTACAGTGCTCTGCACACAGTAAGCGCTCAATAAATACAACTGAATGAATGGATGTAGGGACCATCTCTATATGTTGCCTATTTGTACTTCCCAAGCTCTGCTCAATAAATACGATTGAATAAATGAATGGATGAATAAACGAATGGTGAATGTGACAAGAGTGGGCATGCCAGGTAGAAGGGCGGGCTTCAGCAAAATCTTGGCTTTAGCCAGGACCCACGCGACTCTTCCCCCCGTTCCCTGCCTGCAAGCGACGCCAGTAAGAAGAAACACCCAGTAATCTGAGACTAGTGATTCCTGGGTCCCCACAGCCTCTTGTTCCTCAGCAGAACAACAATTTCAGCCAAAACACTCAAAGACCAAGAGACCCAAGATCCCCGGGTCCAGAGTGCGGCATGCAAAGGAGAGACAGAAAACCCGCACAAAGGCCCAGGAGCAAAAAAAGCAAAAAGGCCTGACTGTAAGAGTGACCCTGGGGGAAGAGCCCCTACCAGTTCTAGGGCTCAAATCTTACACCCTCCACTGCCTTCCCTGGCTCCCTTCTCCCTCCCTTCCTCTCCCCCCACCTGTTTACCGAGAGCAGCCGCTTGGAGAGCAGAGCAAAGTTTGTCCCTTCCTTTAGCTGTCACACCACTGGATTAGTGTGTTCAGGCATGTTACATACATTTGGCATGACCTTCCAAATGAGGCTCTAGTCTGTAAGCTCACTGTGAGCAGGGCATGTGTCAGTTTATTGTTGTATTGTACTCTCCCAAGTGCTTAGTACAGTGCTCTGCACACGGTAAGTGCTCCAGAAATACGACCGACTGACTGAATCTCTAGCTACAAAAAAATTGTCATCTTTGCCTCTGTGCATGTCTGGTTGCAGTGGGAAGGATGCAGTTTTGTCAGGGCCAAGCCTTTTGAAGACTTCCTCTACCATTAGCCCTTCAGTTTTGCTCCTTCTGACCTCACCTAGACTTGCATATAGTAATATTATTGTTATTATTAGTAGTAGTAGTAGTACTAGTAGTGGGGGTAAGGAGGGAGGGGCAGAAGGCCCCTCCAAACAAAACACCACTCCTAGTGGGACACCTGCACCCAGTTTCAACTCCCATTAAAACATTCTAGGAATGGATTCAAACCTCGATTTAGTTCTGAATGGTGGCCAGGGACCGATGCGGGCGAGCCACTGTACAGTAATCACCACACATTGACTGAATTTGACATTCTTGCTGTAGAAGAAAGGTCAAAAGAGACTTAAAAACAAAAGGAGAAAAAAATAGCCCATGATAAAATGCAAACTTTCAGAAAACTCAGAAAGGAATAGACAAGTAAAATACCAAAAGCCTAGAGGCTGTGAAAAAACATGCACATTTTAAAAGTAAAGGAAAAAAGCATGCCTCAGAAGAAAAGTTGAGATGACCTAATCAAAACCTAAATTCACGTAGCTGACAACGGAGAAATAAAATCTCCTTTAAAAATGGAAAGCTCACTTCCCCAAGATCATTCATTCATTCATTCATTCAGTAGTATTTATTGAGTGCTTACTGTGTGCAGAGCACTGTACTAAGCGCTTGGGAAGTACAAGTTGACAACATATAGAAACAGTCCCTATCCAACAGTGGGCTCACAGTCTAGAAGGGGGAGACAGAGAACAAAACAAAACGTATTAACAAAATAAAATAAATAGAATAAATATGTACAAATAAAATAGAGTAATACGTACAAACATATATACATATATACAGGTGCTGTGGGGAGGGAAAGGAGGTAAGGGGAGGGGATGAGGAGGGGGAGGAGGGGGCTCAGTCTGGGATCAGACTGAGATCAGGGAAGCCCACAAATAGTGAATGATCAGATGCAAACGAATTTAGGTGGGCCAATTCATTCATGCATTCATTCATTCAATCATATTTACTGAGCGCTTACTGTGTGCAGAGCACTGTACTGTACTTGGGAAGTACAAGTTGGCAACATATAGAGATGTTCTCTACCCAACAGTGGGCTCACAGTCTAGAAGGGAGAGACAGACAACAAAACAAAACATGTGGACAGGTGTCAAGTCATAACAATAAATAGAAATAAAGCTAGATGCACATCATTAACAAAATTAATAGAATAGTAAATATGTACAAGTAAAATAAATAGAGTAATAAATCTGTACAAACATATATACAGATGCTGTGGGGAGGGGAAGAAGGTAGGGTTGGGGGGATGGGGAGGAGGAGAGGAAAAAGAGGGCTCAGTCTGGGCCAATAAAGAGGTGGCAGTGCATCTCTGGAAGCATTTCAGTGGTAATCATAAAACAGTCTTCAAAATATGTCAAAAGCTGGGAAATGTATTGAAGTCTTATTCTTAAGGCTGACTATATGTAGAATGCTGTACCAGGTACTTGGTAATATTTAATAAGAAACACTTCCCCACGGCAAAAACCTGAAAACTTTTATTTGAAATTTGCACTTCAACTCAATTCACTCTCTACACCTACTTGAGGAGGGGGTATAATAATAATAATAATAATAATAATAATAATAATAATGGTATTTGTTAAGCGCTTGCTATGTGCCAGGCACTGTAGTAAGCTCTGGGGTGGATACAAGCAAATCAGGTTGGATGCAGTCCCTGTCCCACATGGGGCTCACAGTCTCAATCATCATTTTACAGAGGAGGTAACTGAGGCCCAGAGCAGTGAAGTGACTTGTAGAAGGTCACACAGCAGACAAATGGCACATCTGGGATTAGAACCCAGGACCTTCTGACTCTCAGTCCCACGCTCTAACCACTCTGCCCTGCTGCTTCTCACTATGCCTTGCTGCTTCTCTGAGTATGGTATCGAAGGAGGGCAAGCTGTTAGCACTCTTAAAAAAAAAAAAGAATTGTGCTGTTCTGTCTTAACCATCCCAGTTCGTAGCACATAATAGGTGCATAATAAATACCATTCATTCATTCATTTAGTCATATTTATTGAGCGCCTACTGTGTACGGATCACTGTACTGAGCACTTGGGAAGTACAAGTCGGCAACATATAGAGATGGTCCCTACCCAACAACGGGTTCACAGTCTAGAAGGGGGAGACAGAGGACAAAACAAAACACGTGGACAGGTGTCAAGTCGTCAGAACAAATAGAATTCAAGCTAAATGCACCATAATTACTGTGAGAAGGCAGACAACATATTACACATCACCGAATATGAATTTGGTAAAATGATGAGAGCATAGATCCGAATGATATAAACATTTTATCAGCAGTCGTGTCATGGGTTTTTTTGGCAGTCTTTTCGTTGGAACCAGAACTCATGGCGATCCCGCAGGATATTTTACACCCAGGTGATAAGAAATGTAGGTGGGTGTTCATTCCCCAGGGAGGTGGTATTAGAGGGGAGTCTTTCGCTTTCTGCTAGAAGCCTGCTCTAGGTTGTCTAGGTAGCTCTTTCTCTCTTTACCCTCTTTCCCTTCCCCCCTGACTGTTTCTCTCCCATCGCTCTCACTTGCTCGCTCTCACTTGCTCCCATTCACACCTCCTGCCCCGGGCTCTTTTCAGCTGTCCTCCCCATGCTCCAAAACCTGTTCCACCACAGCAGGCATTAGAAGCAGTAACAGTGAGAGCCTCTGTCAGTCCGTTCTCCACCAGACCAGATCTCTGCTTCCAGGGAGAAAGGCTGCTCTGCCCCCAGGCCTCGGGACTCCCCATCCGCCCCTACTCTGCTTCCTCACAGCAGGCTGCAGTCAATGGAGGGAGAGGGAGGCCTTCTTCACGTTTCAAACATTGGTAAGGCTGAGATGTGGCAATGGCAGGAGTTAAGACCGCAGCCACGAGGAGCCCGAAACTCCGCTTCAAAGGACCCTGCTTGCTTGTTCTGAATTGATTTTTCTGCATTCATTGCTGTTCTCGTCTTTTATGTCATTGTTGTGTTTTCACTGTAACCTCGCCTTCTGTGTCTCTCACTGGTCCCCTTTTCCCTATATGTAATTCTCCAATTTACATTGTTCCCAGGGACTTGTTTTTATATTTGTTTGTTTTTTTGTTTTAACAGTGTTTATTAAGCACTTGGCTGTTCTAAATGTTGGGGTAGATACAGAGATGCAGCGTGGCTTGGTGGAAAAAGCACGGACTTGGGAGTCAGAGATTGTGGGTTCAAATCCCAGCTCCGCCACTTGTCAACTGTGTGACTTTGGGCAAGTCACATAACCTCTCTGTGCCTTAGGCACAGATTAAGACTGTGCTTAATAAATTGCTTAAACTTATAAAAGAAATAAACAAATTGCTTAATAATTGCTTAATAAAAGTGTGACTGGGATTAAGACTGTGAGCCCCACGTGGGACAACCTGATTACCTTGTATCTACCCCAGCACTTTGAACAGTGCTTGGCACATAGTAAGCGCTTAACAAATGCAATTATTATTTTTCCAGTGCTTAGAACAGTGCTTTGTACATAGTAAGCGCTTAACAAATGCCATCGTCATTATTATAATCAGGTTGGACACTGTCCCTGCCCCACATAGGGATCAAAGTTTAAATTGTAGGGAGGAAGATTTAATCCCATTTTCCAGATGAGGTAACTGAGGCACAGAGAAGTTAAGTGACTTTCCCAAGTGGAGGAGCCAGGATTAGAACCCAGGTCCTCTGACTCCCAGGGCTGTGCTCTTAACACTGGACCATGCTGCTTGGTACAATGCTTTGCCCGCACACCCTCCCACTCGCAGTTCCTCCCCTCCCTTCCCCAAATTCCCATTATACTCCTCCCACCTGGACCAGACTGGCTTCAGGTTTTATAACTCACTCCCTCTGGGCAGCATATCCAGCTCTGGCCATTCCTGTTGCTTCCCTCACCAGAGACCCCCAAAGCCCATGGGGTGACATGATAAGACAGGGAAGGAGAGGACCCCTCGGTCCTCCCTTCCAATGCTCCCCAGTCAGCTCAAAGCCTTACTCTCAGCGTGATTCTGACTTGAATTAAAGCGGGAAGGCCGTCCTGGAATCGCCCAGAATAGTCACATAAGGGATGAACTTGAAGTTAATGTCGTCTAATGATTTGCAAGGTAAATGGAAGAAATTGTGAGAAAAGGAGAGACGACAAGTAAAGACTGTGTTGCAAGAATCAATCTTCCTGAAGTACTGCTTAGGGGACACCTCTCCACTCCTCAAAAGCCTTCTAGCTCCTCTGCTTTCTCCCTTTAACCCACTTTTCCTTCTAACTTTTTGACTTCAGTCAATAACACCACAATCTTCCTGGTCCCGAAGTCCACAACTTTGGGGCAGTACTCGATTTTTCACTGTCTTTCAGCTCCCACATTCGATGAATGAATTATGCAGCATCTCCAACACATAGTGTTTCAACCAATGCCATACTTTGTTATTCATTCATTCATTCAATCGTATTTATTGAGCGCTTATTGTGTGCAGAGCACTGTACTAAGCGCTTGGGAAGAACAAGTTGGCAACATATAGAGACGGTCCCTACCCAACAGTGGGCTCACAACTCCCCTCAATCTCTGCTCTGCTCCAGTTGAGGTGGTTTTTGTGAGAAAACCTTGGTTTTCCTTGGTTTTCCAATAGCTGTAAGAGTAGCAGTAGCTTTAGGACAGGGAAACAGAGAGTGAGTGAGGAAAGGGAGATGAGGAAGGGAGGAAGTGAAGACAGAGTGGGAGTGAGTAAATAATTATGGAATTTATTAAGCATTTACTATGTGCCAGGCACTCTACTAAGCGCTGGGGTGGATACAAGCAAATCTGGTTGGACACAGTTCCTGTCCTGCACAGGGCTCACGGTATTATTCCCCATTTTACAGATGAGGTAACTGAGGTACAGAGAAATGAAGTCTTTCCTAAGGTCAAACAACAGACAAGCGGAGGAGTCAGGATTAGAACCCATGACCTTCTGACTCCCAGGCGCGTGCTCTATCCTCTATACTATGCTGCTTCCCAATAATAATTGTGGTGTGTAAGCCCTTACTTTATGCCTGACACTATACTTAAGTGCTGGGGTAGATAATAATAATAATAATGATAAAAATGGCATTAGTTAAGCGCTTACTATGTGCAAAGCAGTGTTCTAAGCACTGGGGAGGATACAAGGTGATCAGATTATCCCACGTGGGGCTCACAGTCTTCATCCCCGTTTTACAGATGAGGTAACTGAGGCCCAGAGAAGTGAAGTGACTTGCCGAGAGTCACGCAGCTGACAATTGGCGGAGCCGGGATTTGAACCCATGACCTCTGACTCCTGAGCGATGCTCCATTGAGCTCCATTGAGAATTTCCATTGAGCCACGCTGCTTGACACAGTCCATGCCCCACATAGGGATCACAGTCTTGATCACCATTTTACCGATGAGGTTACTGAGGCACAGAGACGTGAAGTGACTTGCCCCAGGTCACACAGCAGACAAGTGGCAGAGCTAGGATTAGAAGCCAGGTCCTTCTGACTTTCAGGGCCATGTTCTATCCCCTAGGCCATGGGAGTGAGGAAAATCCTCCCTCCAGCGCTTAGAACAGTGCTTTGCACATAGTAAGCGCTTAACAAATGCCATCATTATAATTATTATAGGGCTCAAGCAGAAGGCAGAAGTCGCTCCCCATCTGCCCTTCTTCCCCACCACTGCTCATCACGGCCATTTGCTGCTGGTTCTGGCCAAGGGAAATTTTTTACTTTCATCCTGCTTATCACTTTGCATTGCCGGCAAGATCCTAGCTAGAGATCTTCTGGGCCAGCTGATGGATATCATCCAGAATCATGACTTTACTTTCTGAATCATAATATGACTTCAGACCCACAGCATGGCATAGCGAACGTAACCTTTGCGGCTCATTAGACACAGGAGAAATTCTGGGTAGAGAAGCAATGTGGCGCAGTGGAAAGAGCCCGGGCTTGGGAGTCAGAGGTCATGGGTTCTAATCCCTGCTCTGCCACTTGTCACTTCAGGCAAGTCACTTGACTTCTCTGTGCCTCATCTGTAAAATGGGGATGAAGACTGTGAGCCCCATGTGGGACAACCTGATTACCTTGTATCTCCCTCAGCGCTTAGAACAGTGCTTGGCACATAGTAAGCGCTTAGCAAATACCATCATTATTATTACAGCACTAAGACCATTACCCGATTTTCAGAGTCCTTAGACTTCATGACTGTCCAGCTGATCGTATCAAGATTGGGAGTGCCCATTTCTCAGTCATTCCTCATTTCCAACGGAATAGAAGAACCCTGTGTAGTAGAGCAGCATCACCCCGTGGAAATAACATGGGCTTGGGAGTCTGAGGACCTGGTTCTAATCCCTGCTCTGCCATTTTTCTGCTATGTGACCCTGGGCACAACTTATTTACCTTCTCTGGGTTTCAGTTTTGCAACTGTAAAATGGGGACTCAGTGCCTTTTTCCATCCCCATATGGAACAGATACTGCACCCAGCCTGATTAGCTTAAAATGTCACGACATACAATAGGTTCTTAACAGATATCCCGAAGAAAAAGACAGGATCCCAAACAACAAGGTTCTGAGATGAAGTCAGCTTCGTAGCTCTAAAGGCCCGTTCACCTCAGCACATCTTCTACTTCTCTGGGAGGACTTGTGACAGGAATGGATCACAGCTGCACTATGAAGAGCGGAAAATCTGCAATTGTAAACAAGGGTGACAGAAGGCATTTTTTAAGGATGCAGAAAATCAAAGTTTTTGACTTTACAGTATCTCAGTCTAAAACTGGGACATGGGTACAGTTGACAAACCACCTGAGCACACTGCAGTTTTTAAAAAAAGTGTTCCTTTTCGGCAGAAGGTTTGAGAGGATCATGAGGGAAAGAGTCAAAGGCAGAAAGAGCACAGCCAGTCCGTGGGCATGTATATTGAAGTCAAGACTTTGGGATCCACATATTAAACTTTACAGGCATATATATATATATATATATATATATATATATATATATATATACATTCATAGGTGAATTTTCCCACCACTGGCATCTTCTTTGATCATGAAGGGCAGCTGTGTGTACACAAACACACATACCCCACACATACCCCACACATTTAAGTAGTCACTTAAATGTGGCTTCGGATCAAAATGTAGCACAACAGGTATCGTATTTAGTTTAACAGATACCGAAAAAATACCGAGAGCAACAGTCAGGCTTTACTGTGTTCCTTGACCTTACAGAAGCACTTGACACCATGCACAGACCAGGTTTGGTAAATTCATTCATTCATTCATTCATTCAATCGTATTTATTGAGTGCTTACTGTGTGCAGAGCACTGTACTAAGTGCTTGGGAAGTACAAGTTGGCAACATATAGAGACAGTCCCTACCCACCAGTGGGCTCACAGTCTAGATGGGGGAGACAGACCACAAAACACTAAGTAAATGCAGCTCTAACCTAAGACATTCACCAAGATTCCCAAACTATTCCATGATGAGAAGAGGGAGACAGCACGCTAGGGACTGGGAGCCAGGACACTCAGGTTCTAGTCCCAGCTTGGACACAGCTTTTCTGGGATCCTGGGCAAGTTGCTGACCTCTTTGGACCTCAGTTTCTTCATCTGTAAAATGGGGATTCAGTGCCAGCAACTGCATAATTTAAACAGCATGGCTTAACAGATAGAGCACGGGCCTTGGAGTCAGAAGGTCATGGATTCTAATGCCGGCTCCTCCGCTTGTCTGCTGGGTGACCTTGGGCAAGTCACTTCAGTTCTTTGGGCCTCAGTTACCTCATTTGTAAAATGGGGATTAAGACTGTGAGTCCAATGTGAGACAGGGATCACTGATTTGCTTGTATTCCACCCCACCCCTCCAGCGCTTAGAACAGTGCCTGGCACTAAGTAATCACTTAAATGCCATAATTATTATTATTACTATTATCATTATTATTATTCCACCTACATAATGGCTGAGGTGCCAACCTAAAGCGGCCACCTAGTTGGTCACTTTGAAAGACTTCTTCTGATAAATGGGTTGTACCTCCAGCTTCGTGGTACCTTATTGCCTAGTGTCTATGAAGTGCTCAATACGTATCCTTCATATTACGATGATGATATGAAGGAGTCAAGTCAGAGGTGCGGGTGTCTTGTCTCTTTCCTCATTACTGCCGGAGTAAAGCCAGGCCTATGGTAGGGAGATTCAGATTTGCAAAGAATTCACATTCATTAATTTCCCTTCTGAATGCCCTGCCCCCAGCCCTTCTCCTTCCTTCTGCAGCCCCCAACTCCCCCGCCTTGCTTCTGCTGGATTGGGAGAAGTCTGGCCTAAGTCCTCAGAAGCCCCTGAGGGACAGAGACCATGTCTAATCCCCACCCATCCACTCTCTCCCGGTATTTAACATAGTGTGGGGTCCCCAGTAAGCACCTAATAAATACTATTACTCTACTACTACCATCCAATTCAATCTACTCTATACTGTCCATGCTTAAGTATTTACCCAAGAAATTGAGAATTGTATGTGAAAAATGTCTCTGAGCCGCTGGGAAACTTCCAGCTCAACAGGCCACTGGCATCATCAAAAGTCGTGGATTCATTTGTTGGAGAGGCAGATGTGCAAGATGATTATGCACTGCTCTGCAGATTTGACCCAGCACTATGGACTGACATGCGTCTGACGTGAGTACTCGCCTTCACGCAGAAAACCCTACACACAACACAGAACTCTCATTTGCCACCCCATTTAACCTCTTTCCATTCTCTTCTTCCTCTTGCCTTTAATTTATGTTAGTGTCTCTCCCCCACAGTTCCTCTCTCCGTCCCACCCCAAGATTGTCAACTCTACTTACATGGAGGAATCATGGCTTCTAACTCTATTGTACTCTCCCAAGTGCTTAGCACAGTACAGTGCTATGCATGCAGGAAGTGGTCAATAAACACTTGGAGAAGCAGCGTGGCTCAGTGGAAAGAGCATGGGCTTTGGAGTCAGAGGTCATGGGTTCTAATCCTGGCTCCACCAAGTGTCAGCTGTGTGACTTTGGGCAAGTCACTCAACTTCTCGTGCCTCAGTTACCTCATCTGTAAAATGGGGATTAAGACTGTGAGCCCCCCCGTGGGACAACCTGATCAACTTGTAACCTTCCCAGTGCTTAGAACAGTGCTTTGCACATAGTAAGCGCTTAATAAATGCCATCATTATTATTATTAAACACTACTGATACATCGATTTGTTCAGGGACCAAATCTCTCATTTATCACACTGTTCTTATAAGAAATGATCAACATTTCAGTTTAGATGTAGGTTTCAGGAGCCAACTGTGTCATAAGTCCATTAATTTCTTGGGCCCAGGATAAGTTTCTGTAATACAGTAAGCTCAATTAACATTGAACTCATGCTCATGGTTTTCTCAGGCAGTTCTGCTGTGCTGGATGTAGAAGTAATAATAATAATAATGATGATGATAATAATAATGATGATGGTATTTGTTAAGCAGTTACTATGTGCGAAGCACTGTTCTAAGCGCTGGGGGGATACAAGATGATTAGGTTGTCCCACATGGGGCTCACAGTCTTCATCCCCATTTTCCAGATAAGGGAACTGAGGCACAGAGAAGTTAAGTGACTCGCCCAAAGTCACACAGCAGACAAGTGGTGGAGCTGGGATTAGAACCCATGACCTCTGACTCCAAAGCCCATGCTCTTTCCACTGAGCCACGCTAATGCAGTTAGCTCAATTAACATTGACTCATGCTCATGGTTTTTTCAGGCAGTTCTGCTGTGCTGGATATAGAAGTAATAGTAATAATAATAATAATAATGATGATGGTATTTGTTAAGTGGTTACTATGTGCGAAGCACTGTTCTAAGCACTGGGGGTTACAAGGTGATTAGGTTGTCCCACGTGGGGCTCACAGTCTTAATCCCCATTTTCCAGATGAGGTAACTGAGGCACAGAGAAGTTAAGTGACTTGCCCAAAGTCACACAGCAGACAAGTAGCAGAGCCGGAATTAGAACCCATGACCTCTGACTCCCAAGCCCGTACTCTTTCCACTGAGCCATGAGAAGTAAAATGGATGTTAACAGAATAGCCAAGCCACTATTATATGGGGAATTGTAAGAGGCATACTTAAACTAGGAGGACAAACGAAATAATTTAAGTACCTAGGGAAGCAAATTCTGAAGCAACCTAACGTGACAGTGGGCTGATCCTGGAAGAGGCGTTGCTCTCCTTAAGCAAAAGCTTTGTGAAGATTGTGGTGCCAAGAGACAATCAATCAATGATGTTACTGAGAGCTGACTATGTGCAGAGCACTGTACTAAGCACCTAAATCTCAGAAATTGACAGGCCCTGAAGGGGACACAGCTAGGAGCACAGCAGTCAGTGCAAGAGGAAGTGCCAGACTCACACATCCACAGTCCTTTTTTTTTTAATGGTATTTATTAACTGCTTACTACATGCCAGGCACTGTACTAAATGCTGGAGTAGATACCAGCTGATCAGGTTAGACAAAGTCCACCAGGTCCCACATGGGGCTCACAGACTTAATCCCCATTTTATAGATGAAGTTACTGAGGCCCAGAGTAGTGAAGTGACTTGCCCAAGGGCACACAGCCAGCAAGTGGCAGGGTCAGGATTAGAACCCAGGTCCTTCTGAGTCCCGGGCCCATGCTCTATCCATTAGGCCATGCTGTTTCTCAAGACTGTAAGCTCCTTCTGGGCAGGGATTGTGTCTCCCAACACCATAGTATAATGCTCTGCACTCAGTAGGCACAGCGTGGCTCAGTGGAAAGAGCCCGGGCTTTGGAGTCAGAGGTCATGGGTTCAAATTCCGGCTCTGCCAATTGTCAGCTCTGTGACTTTGGACCAGTCACTTAACTTGGGGGTTAAGACTGTGAGCCCCCCGTGAGACAACCCGATCACCTTGTAACCTCCCCAGCGCTTCGAACGGTGCTTTGCACATAGTAAGCACTTAATAAATGCCATCATTATTGTTATTATTATTACTTAATAAATACCATTGATTTAAAGATCTACCCAGAAGGTTGGGATCTCACCGTCCTTGGAGTCGTTTTCCAAAGGAAAGGGCAGCTATATATCCATTCTCCTGAGCCAGAAGAGTTAGGTATTTATCTTGGCAAGTGGCATGGGATTAGGAATCCTGGGTCGATGGCCAACTTAGATCCAGTGCAGCCCTCGAGCTAGGCCTCAACCTAACCTCAGGCCATCTGTGTTATTTTTGCTGGTAGCTCGCCAAAGATCCCGACGGCGTCCCAGACATGTACACCTTCCCTTTTCCTCTCGGGGATCTTGAATGAGTGCCGGGGAGGAGGACAGGGGGTCCTCCAGCCTATTGGTATGGCCACGCCGCAAACTCCAAAATTCTGAGCACGCTCTAGCTGATACATGGTCGATCCATAAGAACAAATGAAGGAGTGGAAGATTTACTAGCAACTCAGTCTGTTTTTTTATTTAATGACTCAGGCTCCCTGTCACATCTCCAACTAATTCCTGTAGATGGGCCATTCCTGTGATAACACGTTTGTGTGGGGATGGCACTATTTAAAAGCTGCAAATTACAATGTATTACTTGTAAAAGTTAGTAACTTAACACATTAAATAGAGCCAAAGCAAAGTAGAACTAGGTACTGTTTTTGTTGTTTATTCTTTTATGTTGCCGACTTGTACTTCCCAAGTGCTTAGTTCAGTGCTCTGCACACAGTAAGCACTCAGTAAATACGACTGAATGAAGGAATGAATTGTTTTCAATGCAGATCCAATATTAGTGGGCAGAAAGAGCAGCAGTATAATAAGGAAAGAGAAGCAGCATGTCTCAGAGGAAAGGGCACGGGCTTTGGAGTCAGAGGTCATGGGTTCAAATCCTGGCTCCACCACCTGTTAGCTGTGTGACTTTGGGCAAGTCATTTAACTTCTCTGGGCCTCAGTTCCCTCATCTAGAAAATGGGGATGAAGACTGTGAGCCCCCCGTGGGACAACATGATCACCTTGTAACCTCCCCAGTGCTTAGAACAGTGCTTTGCATATAGTAAGCATTTAACAAATACCGTTATTATTATTATCAAGGAAAGAATAAAACAGGAAACAGAGGAGACATTCAATGGCAAATCAGAGACATCAAGGCAACTAGAATGAGAGAGATAGAATGAGAGAAGGGTCAGAGACAGACACACAGAGAGAGAGAGAACTGGACAAACATGGAGAGACACAGGCAGAAACGCAGAGAAACAGATAATAGAGGCATATAGAGGGAGACAGGGATAAGAGAAAAGAGGAGACAGGCAAAAACAGAGAGGCCCAGAGACACAGACTCAAGGCAGACATACATAAATACATCTCTCTCACAAACACGCCGAAGCACGCACACTCTCTCTTTCTTTCTCTCTCGCCCTCTCTTTCTGACAGGTTTCTCCTCTGAGGTTAGCAGTAACAGCTGCAGATAACCAGAGGGAGAGTGTTCTTTCCCCAGCCAGCCAAGTGGCCTGGCTCTGTGCTTCTTCTGCAGGCTGAAGAAGCCTCTGCTGCTTCTGCTACTTTTTTTTTGGTATTTGTTAAGCACTTTATACGTGGCAGGCACTGTACTAAGTGCTGTGGTATATACAAGTAAATCAGGATGGACTCTACTTTCCCAAGTTTTGAGTGTGGGGGACTTTGTACACTGTGGCCTAAAACGGCCAATCAGGTTACCTTCAACATCCAACCATACCATTGTGGATTAGTTAAGTATCGTGGTGAATGCCAGGAGAGCTGAATTTGCCTACTAGTGGAAAGATCACTGGCCTGTTGATGATGATTCACATGCTTCTTTAAGGTCAGTGAATACAGTAGCGAGGTGTTGGCATTGCTCTTTGATCTTTTCTTTAATCTTTCAAGCTGCAAAAATTATATCTTCTGTATGATATATTGATCCGAGGCCACGTTGCAGTGCAGTGACTGCAAGATTGTCTTGGTTCTTCAGTAGTCATTTTCGGAAGCGTCTGGCTAAACTCTTCCCAGAAATAGAATGTAGGGAGAGTCCTCTGTAGCTCTCTCCCATTTCTTCATGAAAACATTGTGATTGTGATGGCATCTTTGAAGTCTTATGGTATCTTCTACATATTCCATATGTTTTGGAAAAGTCATCCACCTGAAGTTGCTTTGTTCATAGGTGTGTGTAAGCTTCTTGAGGGCAGGGAACATGTCTATCTTCCATATTGTATTATTATCTCTCTGTATTATCAGAAAAGCAGCATGGCTCAGTGGAAAGAGCACGGGCTTTGGAGTCAGAGGTCATGGGTTCAAACCCCAGCTCTGCCAATTGTCAGCCATGTAACTTTGGGCAAGTCACTTCACTTCTCTGTGCCTCAGTTACCTCATCTGTCAAATTTGGATGAAGACTGTGAGCCCCCCGTGGGACAGCCTGATCACCTTGTAACCTCCCCAGCACTTAGAACAGTGCTTTACACATAGTAAGTGCTTAATAAATGCCATTATTATTATTATCATAATCAATCAATCAATCTAGTATTTATGAAGCTCTTACTGTCTGCACAGCACTGTACTTAGGGGTTAGGAGAGTCGGTTGACACATTCCTTGCCAACAAGGAGTTTACAGTGGAGACGGAGAGATAGACATTAATATAAGTTATGGATTTGTACATAAGTGCTATTGTACTCTCCCAAATGCTTAGTACAGTGCTCTAAGCGTGGCCTAATGGATAAAACATGGGCCTGTGAGTCTGAAGCCTGGGTTCGAATCCCGATGTGCATTTGTCTGCCATGTGATAATAATAATAATTGTGGTATTTGTTGATGATGATGATGATGATGGCGATGGCATTTATTAAGTGCTTACTAAGTGCAAAGCACTGTTCTAAGCACTGGGGAGGATACAAGGTGATCAGATTGTCCCATGGGGGGCTCACAGTCTTAATCCCCATTTTACAGATGAGGTAATTGAGGCACAGAGAAGTTAAGTGACCTGCCCAAAGTCACACAGCTGACAATTGGCGGAGCCGGGATTTGAACCCATGACCTCTGACTCCCAAGCCCGCGCTCTTTCCACTGAGCCATGCTGCTTCTCTACTAAGCGGCTGGGGTAGATACAAGCTAATCGGGGTGGATACAGTCCCTGTCCCACGTGCGGCTCACAGACTCAGTTCCCATTTTACAGATTGAGGTCCAGAGAAGTGAGTAACTTGCCCAAGGTCACACAGCAGACGAGTGGTGGAACCAGGATTAGAACCTGTGATCTTCTCCCTCTCAGGCCCGTACTCTATCCACTATGCCATGCAGCTTCTCCTAATCTTGGGCAAGTCACCTTCTCAGTGCTTCAGTTCCCTCATCTATAAAATGGGGATTAAGACTGTGATCCCCGTGTGGGTCATGGACTGTGTCCAACCTGATTGGGGATGGGGGACAGAGCGCTGTAGATGCATGGTGACTGTCTTTGTGAGGCCTAAGGTATGGGTGCCATATTAAATGTCCCAAGCTGTGACACCAGCCTCAAACCATCCCGATGCAGCCTCTCACCTTCATGACTGTCTGAAGTCCGTCCTGGGGGAGCTAAACATCTGAAATAGATGTGGGAGCCTGCATGGTGGTCAACTAAGTAGGCGTTCTGTGCTTTGCAGAAGAAAAGACAGAGTTATACCAAGATGAGGCCACGTTCGACATGTCAGAGTTTTTTCAGGTTTCTGGATTTCCATCCACACAACTCACAAGTGCATAAGTGAAGGAAGTTGAATGTGTGAATGGCCATGGCTGGGAGTTTGTGATGATGATGATGATGGTATTTGTTAAGCGCTTACTATATGCAAAGCACTGTTCTAAGCACTGGGGAGGTTACAAGGTGATCAGGTTGTCCCACGGGGGCTCACAGTTTTAATCCCCATTTTACAGATGAGGTAACTGAAACGCAGAGAAGTGAAGTGACTTGCCCAGAGTCACACAGCTGACAGTTGGTGGAGCTGGGATTTGAATCCATGACCCCTGACTCCAAAGCCCATGATCTTTCCATTGAGCCACGTTGCTTTTGTGGTTCAAAAGCAGTGATGGGTAATGGGAGACAGATAGACAGGTGAGTTGAGTGCAATTGAGATGCATTCATTCATTCATTCATTCAATCATATTTATTGAGCGCTTCCTGTGTGCAGAGCACTTACTAAGCCCTTGGGAAGTACAAGTCGGCAACATGTAGAGACGGTCCCTACCCAACAATGGGTTCACAGTCTAGAAGGGGGAGACAGACAACAAAACAATACAAAACAAAACAAAACAAAACAAAAAAGAAAACACGTAGACATGGGCATCAAGGGAGAGAAGAGTTGGTAAGAAGCCTAGGAAGGACATTATACCATGGAATATTCTGAGAGGGTCCACAGTTTGAAGGGCTCTGTGAAAACTTTGTCCTCATCCCTCACTAATGTGGTCAACAGTTGCCAGAGCAGACATCGCGTCTGCCAACAATTTGCCCAGTATTTGGGTGCTTCCCAGCACTGAGGTTCATTTGGGTCCACTTGGTTGATTCCACCCTGGAGGAAGTTGGCTCCATGCGGAAAAGAATCTAATGAAGAGAATGGAAAAATGGAGTCAATGCCTAAGTCTTTGGTTTTTACAGTAGCATGATTTTCACAATGCTATTTTTTAATCTCCAGGGATTATATGTCAATATGAAGAATTGCTAAATCGTCTCCTCAGTCATGACAGTGCAACTTTATCAGAGATGGGTAATCTGAGCTTTCAGAATGTGAGCCAAATGCATGTCATCTTCATGGCTTACTCAGAGCACGACAGTTATGCATTTTGCTGCAGTTTGAAGTTTCAGTTGAGCAGCTGCTATGTGGACAAGTGCAGTTTGCGCTCACTTGGTGGTGATCGTTTAAGAAAGGCAGTAAGATTCAATGAAAGCTGGTAAGAATTATGCTCAGTTGGCCCATCCCACGAGTGTTCTCTTTTTAGAAACCAAAGAATGCCAACAGTTTCCTTTCCCAAGAACATTGCTATGGCTCTCACTCTGAATCCACCAATAGAGAAGGCACATGCCCAAAAGACATTGCACTGTCGTTAGAGATAAAGATTATGATCCGACATGCAATGTTAAGTCTTGGAAAACTCCCATGATTTGGAAAGTGCCCTTTTTTGTAGTTTGAATTGAAATTGAAAGAAGAAAATTGATGTGCCCTTTGGTGAGCTGTTTCATACGGGATGATTTGCTCCAACTCCATTTTTATTGCTATTTTGTAAATATAAATACATATCTATATAAAAATGTATAAACACGTCTATATCTATAAACATAAATACAGGTATATGAGAATGATCCATTTAGGAATTTCCTTTTTGCTGATTGGTAATGGGAAAACAATGCAAAATACTGGCTGGAAAATGTTTATATGTCTGTTTTTTCTGCATTTATGTTAATTTTATATGAAATGTGCTTATTTGCATTTTTATATTTGCTCTGCTTCCCCAGTTGGCTGGTAAGCACCTTAAAGCCCTGGATTATGTCTTGTTCATTTTGTGTAATTCCAAATGGTTTTGTTAACAGTTTTGAACCTAGGAACCTCTTAATAAACACAATGTCTCTAATTTAGGTGCACCTTCCTATCAGTTGCCCTGCCCCCATCTTTTGACATTTTAAAACAATTTAAATGACTTTGCCCTTTCCTTGTGATCCATCTATCTCCTTTTGGTGCACTGTGGTTGCACTTAAAGATTTTTTATTGATTTACCTGTAGAATTTGTCTAATGAGCTCACTTTGGGCAGGGAACATGACTACCAACTCTGTTGTATTGTACTCTGTCAAGTGCTTAGTACAGTGCTCTGCACACAGGAAGTGCTCCATAAATATCATTGATTGATTATATCATGACAGTTATGGGACACTAAAATGCCCTACAAATAGTTTTACTTCAAAGGAGCATTTTGTAAGAATGCATCGCTACTGCAGAGTGAGCAGTCAATCAATCAATCGTATTTGAGCGCTTACTGTATGCAGAGCACTATACTATGCTATGCAGGCGTTAAGCAATGCCTGAACTGTTGACTGAAACTCATGAACCTAGCAAATGTTTCTTTCTCATTCTAAAATAAAAAATAGTGAGATAAACAAATATTTTAAAACTATTAGTCATGGTGAGTTAGACGTTTCATCATTGGGCAAGTCACTTAACTTCTCTGAGCCTCAGTTACCTCCTCTGTAAATTGGGGATTAAGACTGTGAGCCCCCCATGGGACAACCTGATCACCTTGTATCCCCCCAGTGCTTAGAACAGTGCTTTACACATAGTAAGCATTTAACAAATGCCATTATTATCATTATTATTATTATTATTATTATTATTATTATTATTATCATGCTTTATGGTTTACTTAAAAGGTCAACGCTTTGAAAGTGTGCACACAAATTCTGGGGCTAGGTAGAATGTGCCAGTCGACACCCAAGTTTTTTCATTTCAATTGTATTTTTTTACCCCATTTTTTTTTTTGACTGCAGTTCTCCTTTCAACATGATTTTGATTCTCTTACTAGACATTTCTGAGTCTGCCTCATTTGGAAATGCTGATATTGTACCTGGAAATCCCTACTTTGTTTTCTGCAGTCTTCTTGGAGTGGGAAACTCCAACCAGTTTCCTACTAATGACCATTTCTCTTGCCAAAATGTCTATGAGACAAATTGTCAGGATACTGGGCATGGTTAGTACAATAGAAGTGACTCCAAGATAAGCGTCTCATTGCCGAAAAAAAGCTTGTCTACACTAGCCACACTTTGCAGCACCTCATGATTCTGAGAGGCTTACAGAAACAGGCAGTGGAACATGCACAAGTGATGGAATGAAGAAAAAGAGATAATAACAATAGTATTTGTTAAGCGCTTACTATGTGCCAGGCACTGTACTAAGAGCCAGAGTGGGTACAAGCGAATCAAGTTAGACACAGTCCCTGTCCCATGTGGGACTCACAGTCTCAATCCCCATTTGACAGGTGACGTAACTGAGGCCCAGAGAAGTGAAGTAACTTGCCTGAGTTCACACAGAAGACAGGTGGCAGAGACAGGATTAGAACCCATGACCTTCTGAGTCCCCGGCCCTTGCTCTAGCCACTTCACCAGACTGCACAGATCCTCAGCTGTTGTTGCCAATGCCAACAAATTGTTTGCCAATTTGTACTTCCCAAGCGCTTAGTACAGTTCTCTGCACATAGTAAGCGCTCAATAAATGCGATTGATTGATTGATTGATTGATCAGGTTGTTCCATGGGGGGCTCACAGTCTTAATCCCCATTTTACAGATGAGGGAACTGAGGCACAGAGAAGTTAAGTGACTTGCCCAAAGTCACACAGCTGACAATTGGTGGAGCTGACCTGTGACTCCAAAGCCCATACTTTTTCCATTGAGCCACGCAGCTTCTCTAAATAAGCTCTTCCACACATACGGAGCAATGAAGAGATGCCACCATATCTCACAGATGCTACCAGCTTCAAAAAGAAAAATGAAAGATCCGATTGCAACAGTTCCCCCCTCTAACCTGAAAACTCATTGTGGGCAGGGAATTTGTCTGCTTATTGTTGTATTGTACTTTCCAAGTGCTTAGTACAGCGCTCTGCACACAGTAAGCGCTCAATAAATACAATTGAGTCAATGCATGAATGAATTATCAAGGCATCTCATTTCACTCCATATCCCAGTCAGAAGGATATTGTCAACTGAATGCTTCTGGAATCATATTGTAACTTCGAATCAGAGCATGGCACATGATCACTGTGGCCTGTCAGATACAAGAAAAGGGCAAGAAATGGAACCTCGACCTCTATATGGTTTGGATAGACCTTATGGAAACATTTGGCATCATCAAGAGGCTTTGGAAAATGCTTAGTAAATCTGGCTATGATGAGAAATAAATTAATATGCCAAAGCTACTTCATGACCACATGAAGTCATGTCAGAGCTGTCCCTGCCCTGTCTAGTCCATTTTCCATCCCCAGTAGGGTAAAGCAAGGATGCCCAGGGTATCCGGTCCTATTCAATTAAATCTAAGCAGTGAAAAATCCATATTGGGATTACAGAACTAATCCCTGTTACAGAATTCAAGTAACTAGGCAACACTGTGACTAACGATGCAACAGTAGACAAAGAAGGAGAAAACTGAATCATTAAGGCCAGCACAATTTTTGAGAGACTCTCAGTCAGAAGATAAGTACAGTGTATCATTAGGCTGAAAACTAAGCTACAGCAGCTGAAGACATTACACTGACTCCATGAGCTGTTCTGTCAAAATCATTTAAGAGTGAAAATCACCATCAAACGTCAAGAGAATAAACAAAGCAAACTTGTATTGGTTGACCAGATAGCTTGAATTTGAAGCATGTGATTCAATGGTCAGCCTCGTATTCTGCCCCTCACATGACTGCAATAACCCGTATATCTTTCGAATCCCACCGACAAAGGTGTTTCTATGGTGTCCATTGGTATAGCCCCAAGACCAATGGTAGATCATTTTTATTGAGTGTTCCAATCCCATGGAATCTAATTACTTTTATTTCCATGTCTTGGCATCACTAGCCATTCTTGAATTGAAATCTCCCATGATTATAAGCATGTGTGCTTTCTCAGTTGATATAGTGAGCCTATCCAGATTCTTAGAGAATTTTTCTTTGTCTTTAATACTATTTTATTTTATTACTCTTTGTGATCATTTGAGCTCATTCATTCAATCAAATTTATTGAGCACTTACTGTGTGCTGGACACTGTACTAAGCGCTTGGGAAGTACAAACTGGCAACATATAGAAGCGGTCCCTACCCAACCATGGGTTCACAGTCTAGAAGGGGGAGACTGACAACAAAACAAAACAAGTAGACAGTTCTCAATACCATGAGAGGAGATAAATTGAATTATAGCTATATACACATCATTAATAAAATAGAGTAATAAATATGTACAAATATGCACAAGTGCTGTGGGGAGGGGAAAGGGGGTAGGGCAGGGCGATGGGGAGGGGAGAAGGAGCGGAGTAAAAGGGGGCTCTCAGCCTGGGAAGGCCTCCTGGAGGAGGTGAGCTCTCAGTAGAGCTTTGAAGGGAGGAAGAGAGCTAATTTGGCGGATATGTGGAGGGAGGGCATTCCAGGCCAGGGGGAGGATGTGGTTCGGGGGTCGACGGCGGGACAGGCGAGAACGAGGCACAGTGAGGAGGTTAGTGGCAGAGGAGCAGAGGGTGCGGGCTGGGCTGTAGAAGGAGAGAAGGGAGGTGAGGTAGGAGGGGGCGAGGGGATGGAGAGCTTTGAAGCCGATAGTGAGGAGTTTTTGCTTCATGCGAGATTGATGGGCAACCACTGGAGAACAAGTTTGGGAATCCAGAGGCCTTATAAGGACTGCTCACCAAGCCAACACTCAAGTTGTGTTGCCTTCACGAAGAAGTTGTACACAGGACTTGGCTCAGTGAGCTGTCTTTCATTACGTAGTCTAGTTTCACTCAGGGACATGTTGATGATAATGATTATGGTATTTGCCAAGCACTTACTAGGTGTCAAACACTGTTCTGAATGTGGAGTAAGAGACAAGTTAGTCGTCAGACACAGTCCCTGTCCCACAGAGTCTAAGTAGGAGGGAGAGCAGGTATTGAATCCCCATTTTACAGTTGAGGAAACTGAGGCACAGAGTGGTTAAGTGAGATGAGTGACTGAGAAGCAATGGCCTAACAGAAAGAGCCTGGGTTGGGAGTAGCTTAGTGGAAAGAGCACGGGCTTGAGAGTCAGAGGTCATGGGTTCTAATCCCGGTTCCACCACTTATTACTCTATTTATTTTACTTGTACATATTTACTGTTCTATTTATTTTGGTAATGATGTGCCTCTAGCTTTATCTCTATTTATTCTGATGACTGGACACCCATCCACATGTTTTGTTTTGTTGTCTGTCTCCCCCCTTCTGTGAGCCCATTGTTGGGTAGGGACCGTCTCTATATGTTGCCAACTTGTACTTCCCAAACGCTTAGTACAGTGCTCTGCACAAAGTAAGTGCGATTAAGTGAAAGAATGAATGAACTTAGCTGTATGGCTTTGGGCAAGTTGCTTAACTTCTCTGTGCTTCAATTACCTCATCTGTAAAATGGGGATGAAGACTGAGGCCCACGTGGAACAATCTGGTTACCTTGTATCTACCTTAGCGCTTAGAACAGTGCTTGGCACATAGTAAGCACTTAACAAATACCATAATAAGAATAACAGTAAGAGGACCTGGGCTCTAATCCTAGCTCTACCACTTGTCTGCTGTGTGACTTGACTTCTCAGCACCCCACTTTTCTCATCTATTCCCTCCTACCTAGACTGTGAGCTCCACATGGAACAGGGACTATGTCCAACCTGTTAATCTTGTCTCTACCCCTGCACATAGATCAATGCTTGGCACATAGTAAGTGCTTAAAAAAATACCACAAAATAGTGACTTGTCCATGGTCACACAGTAAGCAAGTGGCAGAACTGGGATTATAATGCAGGTCCTCTGACTCCCCACTGGGCCACACTTCTTCAATATTCATGCATTTATTTATTCAATTGTATTTATTAAGTGCTCACTGTGTACAGAGCACTCTACTAAGTGCTTGGGAAAGTACAGTACAACAACAGTGACACTCCCTGTCCACAACGAGCTCGCACTATAGATGGGGCTAGACAGACATCAGTGCAAATAAATAATAAAAATACAGATATATATATATATAAGTGCTATGGGGTTTGTTTGCGGGGGGAAGAGCAAAGGGAGCAAGTCAGAGTGATGTAGAAAGGAGTGGGAGATGAGGAAAAGTGTGGCTTAGTATGGGAAGGCCTCTTGGAGGAGATGTGCCTTCAGTAATAATAATAATAATAATTATTATGGTACTTGTTTAGTGCTTACTATGTGCCAAGCACTGTTCTAAGCACTGGGGAAGTTACAAGGTTATCAGGTTGTCCCAGGTGGGGGTCACAGTCTTAATCCCCATTTTACTGATAAGGTAACTGAGTCACAGAGAAGTGAAGCGAGTTGCCCAAAGTCACACAGATGACAAGTGGTGGAGCTGGGATTAGAACCCATGACCTCTGACTCCCAAGCCCGTACTCTTTCCACTAGGCCACCCTGCTTCTCAATAAGGCTTTTAAGGTGGGGGAGAGTCATTGTCTGTTCGATATGATTTGAGAAGGGAGGGCATTCCAGGCCAGAGGCAGGACTTGGGGCAGGGGTCGGCGGTGAGACAGGTGAGATTGGGGCACAATGAGAAGGTTAGCACTAGAGGAGCAAAGTGTGCATACTGGGTTGTAGAAGGAGAGAAGGAAGATGAAATAGGATACTGATGCTCTGTCTGTCCAGTTTATAAGCAACAAATGCCATCCATCTTTGGGGAAAGATTGTTGTCCGCATCATGCAGTAATGTCACAATAGTTATTTTTAGTCCTTACATTGGTTTTCTCTTTGTTATTCGACCACAAAATTAAAGTTCACTAGGCACGGGCCTTTGGTGAGTCAGGTTTGAGTGGAGTGAAGCAGATGGTTTCTAGGGCAGATCAGCATGGCTCAGTGGAAAGAGCATGGGCTTTGGAGTCAGAGGTCATGGGTTCAAATTCCGGCTCCACCACTTGTCAGCTGTGTGACTTTGGGCAAGTCACTTAACTTCTCTGTGCCTCAATTCCCTCATCTGGAAAATAGGGATGAAGACTGTGAGCCCCCCTTGGGACAACCTGATCACCTTGTAACCTCCCCAGCGCTTAGAACAGTGCTTTGCACATAGTAAGCGCTTAATAAACGCCATCATTATTATCTGGGGTGAACAATGAGTTCCTAGAAAGGGCTGCTCGCGTCCCCTGAGGTGTCACCAAGCACTTCTGCTTCATCAGTGACTGAATAAATCCTGAGCTGCTTGATTGCATAGGACTGATGCTTAGAGGTAGGAGATGAGTATCCTATCTTTAGTAGGACATGTGCTTGAGTTGTATTTCCAGCAGTGAGGATGATTTGTCTGGAATCACATATACTTTCTCATCCAGTCCTCCAGTGGTCATCAGCTGGCATTGTAAGATGCTCTACCAGTCTTAGGGATACAGTCTGTGGTCAGACTAAATATCTCTGTGCTGTCTTTGGGCCCTTATCTACTTTTTACACTGTAGTTGAGTGTGGCAGTTGTCTACACTTTTAAACCACTGTGGTCTTTCACATACTGATTCGTTATTTATGTCGTACACATTTAGTTACCATAAAGTGGTAACAACATGAACTGGTAGGGAACCTATTAGTTATTAGATCGAATTAGGCAGTGGAAGGGTCACAAGCTCACTGAGAAGGATTGGGGGAAGAGGAGTACAGTATAGTTGAAGATGTGGAAATTTAAGGGAGCGCTTCAACTCTCTTATAGAAATTAAAATTTTAGCCCTGTTCTGGGTTCTAAAGGAGGTGGAGAGGGTGCCATCCTTCCACCCAGCAATGCAACTTGGGACTCTTCAACCAGTCTTCCACCAGCCCCTGCAAAACCCCAGGCTCAAATGTGGTTTTCCTGTAGCCTCACTAACTTTCAGGATCCCTCTGCCAACTAACTCACTGTACCTCAGTCCCATCTATCTCACTGCTGACCTCTGATCCATGTCCTGCCTCTGGCCTGCCCTGTCCTCCATCTCAATATAATAATAATGATGGCATTTGTTAAGCCTTTACTATGTGCAAAGCCCAAGGCCACATAGCGGACATGTGGTGGAGCTGGGATTCGAACCCATGACCTCTGACTCCAAAGCCCAGGATCTTTCCACTGAGTCACACTGCTTCTCTGACAGACAATCAATCTCCCCACCTTCAAAGCGTTATTATTGACTCCGAGGTTGTGGGTTCTAATCCCGGCTCCGTCACTTGTTTGCCACGTGACCTTGGGCAAGCCACATAACTTCTCTGTGCCTCAGTTACCTCATTTGTAAAATGGAGATTAAGACTGTGAGCCCCACAGGGGACAACCTGATTACCTTGTATCTACCCCAGAGCTTAGAACTGTGATCAGCGCATAGTAAGCATTTAACAAATACCATTACTATTATTATTCCTCTCCTCACTCTACTAAGACCAAGTTAGAGATAGGAGAGTCGAGAGTGAGAGTCAACAGTTAGAAGGGTAGCTCGGGAGGACTGGAGAGTAGGGATGTAGAAGGGGGAGGAGGCAGGTTCTGAAGAGGGAGACCTTGAAGCCGATTATCAGGTGTTTCTGTTTACGTGAGAATAGCAGGGTGAACCCTGTGGGAATACTATGTCCCAAATGGAGTTTTAAGAAGATGATGTGTGCAGCTATTTGTGGGATTAGAGAGGGGAGAAGCTTAAGACATGGAGACCAGCGAGGATTCTGTTACAGTAATCCAGCCAAGAGCCAATGAAACTTGAAGCCACGGTCCACTTGGACCACTGGTCCAAGGGTTGAGAGGGTCTGTGAAATTTTAGAGAAGGAAGAACCATCAGAAAGTGAGGAGAGGCTCGTGGAATGACAGAAAGGAGTGAAAAATGAAGCCGAGATGGCAAGTTTCTGGGAGAGGAAGAAGAATGGAATTATTGATGACTGGAAGAGCTAGGAAGAGGAGAGTTTTGGAGTAAAAGTATCAAGCCCAAATTACCAGCAGATCTACCAAGATGGAGTTATCCCAAAGGCAGTAGGAAATAGGCCGACTTGTACTTCCCAAGCACTTAGTACAGTGCTCTGTACCCAGTAAGTGCTCAATAAATATGATTGAATGAATGAATGAATATGAGAATGTGAGTTTATAGAGCAAGGGAGAGGTCAAGGCTGGAGATGAACATATGGGACTCGTTTGCCTAGAGGTGGGAGTTAAAACCACTAGATTTAATAAGAAACCAGGTGAATGAGTGTGTAGCAGGAAGAGCCTGATGCTCAATATTTTATATAGCCACCCCCTCATTATAATATTCTATTTTTAGCTCTCTAACACTAAGGCGATTTAATTTTCTCAGGTTTTCCTGTCCCATTTAGTCTCCATCCCCAAACTACCTTCTCCTGATGCAAAATTGCCACCCTTAACACACCCTTGTTACTGAACTCAACTCATTCTCTTTCCATTCCCTTCATCGATCTTGTTCCCACAACTCTGGGTAACCGCCATAATATACTTCTGTTGCTACTGTATAGCAGAGCTGCAGATCACTGCGGTGGAAATCCAGATAACAGGCCAACCTTGTCCATCTTAAATTCATCCTGCCCTCTCCTCCACCCAGCACCATCATTTCTACATCCTCATTCACTTCCGTAAGTGCTTAGTACAGTGCTCTGCACACAGTAAGCGCGCAATAAATACGATTGAATGAATGAATGAATGTCCTTTTCCCTGGTCAGTTGTTTCAAACTTTTAACTCCCTCCTCAAACCCCCGTCCCTCCTTCTCCTATGTCTTGCCCATAATAACATGTCCACATAGTTTTTTGGATAAAATTGACACCATCAGGTAGGTTCTCCCTAAAACCTCCCCTTCTCATCTCAAGTCCCTCCCTCCTTTTCTTTCATTTCCATTTTCTTTTCATTTTCTTTCATTCATTCATTGAATTGTATTTATTTAGCACTGACAACGTGCAAAGCACTGTACTGAGCACTTGGGACAATCCCAGACTCATGCCCTGCCCATAACCAGTTTACAGTCTAGAGGGAGAGACAAATATTAATATAAATAAAGTACAGATACGTTCTTAAGTGCTGTGGGGCTGGGAGGGGGGGATGATGATGGTGGTGTTTGCTAAGCACTTACTATGTGCCAAGCACTGTTCTAAGCGCTAGGGTAGATACAAGGTGATCACCTTGTCCCACTTGGGGCTCACAGTCTTAATCCCCATTTTACATATGAGGGAATTGAGGCCCAGAGAAGTTAAGTGACCTGCCCAAAGTCACACAGCTGACAAGTGGCGGAGCCGGGATTAGAACCTATGACCTCTGACTCCCAAGTCTGTGCTCCCTCCACCAAGCCACGCTGCTTTGGGACTAAGACTGTGAGCCCCAAGTCGGACAGAGAATGTGTCCAACCTGATTAGCTTAAATCAACTTATATGTGCTTATATGTGAGGGCCTCTCTGCAGAATGACCAGGGAAAAGAAATTTAAAATGGGGAATCACTTTATTGGGACTTGCAAGGCTGGGAAAAGAATCCTGCTCACTCGGTTTGGCGGAAAAGTCTGTAGGGGGACCGAATCTGGAAGCAGCGTGGCTTTAATGGCAAGAGCCCGGGCTTGGGAGTCACAGGTCATGAGTTCAAATCCCGGCCCCGCTGCTTGTCAGCTGTGTGACTTTGGGCAAGTCACCACTTCTGGACCTCAGTTCCCTCATCTGGAAAATGTGGATGAAGACTGTGAGCCCCACATGGGGCAACCTGATTCATTCATTCATTCAATTGTATTTATTGAGCGCTTACTGTGTGCAGAGCACTGTACTAAGCGCTTGGGAAGTACAGGTTGGCAACATATAGATGACTTGTGTCTCCCCTGGCGCTTAGAACAGTGCTTGGCACATAGTACGCACTTAACAAATACCACCATTATTATTACCTCCGTGGGCGAGTAGCCTCTCTTGGAAGCAATGTGGCTCAGTGGAAAGAGTAAGGGCTTTAGAGTCAGAGGTCATGGGTTCAAATCCCAGCTCTGCCAATTGTCAGCTGTGTGACTTTGGGCAAGTCACTTCTGCTTTAATTCTATTTGTTCTGATGATTTTGACACTTGTCTCCATGTTTTGTTTTGTTTGTCTCCCCCTTCTAGACTGTGAGCCCATTGTTGGGTAGGGACCATCTCTATGTTTCCAACTTGTACTTCCCAAGCGTTTAGTACAGTGCTCTGCACACAGTAAGTGCTCAATAAATGCGACTGAATAAATGAATGAATCAACCCCAGCGCTTAGTACTGTGCCTGGCACAAAGTGCTTGAATAGCATAAAAAATGATTATGTGAGCTACTGATAATAAAGATGATTAATGATTACGATATTTGTTAAGTGATTACTATATGCCAAGAACTGTTCTATTTGCTGGGACAGATACAACATAATCGAGTTGGACACAAAGTCTCTGTCACACATGGGGCTCACAGTCTTGGTAGGCGGGAGCGGGATTTAATCTCTATTTTACAGATTAGGAAACTGAAGCACAGATAAATGACTTGCCCGAGGTCACACAGCAGACAGGTTTCCACCTGTCTGGATTAGAACCCTGGTCCTCTGACTTGCAGGCCTGTGGTATTTCCACTAGGCCACACTGCTTCTCAAACTCTTCCTGGATTAGAAATGCTTTCTGATTTTTTTTTTTTTGGTGGAGGGGGTTATGATATTTGTTAAGCACTTATTATGTGCCAGGCACTGTACTAAGCACTGGGGTAGATATAAGCTAATCAAGTAGGGCACAGTCCCTGTCCCACATGGGGCTCACAAGGCAGCAAATTAGGGTGGGGCAGAGGGAGTTGAAGAAAAGGAAAAGAGGGCTTAGTCAGCTAAGGCTACTTGGAGGAGGTGTGCCTTCAATAAGGGTTTGAAGGTGGGGAGAGTCATTGTCTGTTGGGTATGAGGAGGTATGGCATTCCAGGCCAGAGGCAGGATGTGAACGAGAGGTCAGTGGCGAGGAAGACGAGATCGAGATCGAAGTACAGTGAGAAGGGTAACATTAGAGGAGTGAAGTGTGGGGGCTGTGCTGTAATAGGAAGAATGGCTTAGCGGCAACAACACGGGCTTGGGACTCAGAAAATGTGGGTCCTATTCCTGTCTCTGCCACTTGTCTGCTGTGTGACCTTGGGCAAATCATTTTACTTCTCTGTACCTCAGTTATCTCCTTTGTCAAATGGGGAAAAATGTAAAATGTAAGAAGTTCCGTTTTAGATATGTTAAATTTGAGGTGATGGGAGGACATCCAAGTAGGGATGTCTTGAAGGCAGGAGAAAATGTGAGACTGGAGAGAGAGAGAGAGAGGGAGATGAGGGTTGGAGATGTAGATTTGAGTATCATCTGCATAGTGGTGGTAGTTGAAACCACGGGAGTGAATAAATTCTCCAAGGGAGTGGGTTTAGATGGGGAACAGGAGGGGACTCAAAACCAAACCTTGAAGGACACCCACAGTTAGGGGGTGGAAGGCTGTGGAGGAACCTGTGAAAGAAACTGAGAATGAGTGGCCAGAGAGGAGAAGAATCAGAAGAGGTCAGGGTGAGTGAAGCCGAGGTTGGATAATGTTTCCAGGAGAAAGGGGTAGTTGACAGTGTCAGAAGCAGCGTGACTCAGTGGAAAGAGCACGAGCTTTGAAGTCAGAGGTCAGGGGTTCAAATCCCGGCTCTGCCACTTGTCAGCTGGGTGACTTTGGGCAAGTCACTTAACTTCTCTGTGCCTCAGTTCCCTCAGCTGTAAAATGAGGATTAAGACTGTGAGCCCCACGTGGGACAACCTGATCACCTTGTAACCTCCCCAGCGCTTAGAACAGTGCCTTGCACATAGTAAGCGCTTAATAAATGCCATTAAAAAAATAAAATAAAATAAAATGCCATCATTAAAAGCAGCTGAGAGGTTGAGGATTAGGATGGTGGAGAGGCCATTGAATTTGTCAAGAAGGAGAACACTGACGACCTTTGAGGGAGCTGTTTCTGTGGAGTGTGAAAGGCACAGAAGCCAGATTGGAGAGGGACAAGGAGAGAATTGGAGGAGAGGAAACTGAGACAGCAAGTGTAGGCGGGAGATGGGGCAGTAACTTGAGGGAGTCATGGAGTCAAGGGAGGGTTTTTTTTTTTAGGATAGGGGAGACATGGGCATTTTTGAAAGCAGTGGAGAAGAAACCAGTGGAGAGCAAACAGTTGAAGACAGCGTGGCTCAGTAGAAAGAGCACGGGCTTTGGAGTCAGAGGTCAGGGGTTCAAATCCCGGCTCCACCAGTTGTCAGCTGTGTGACTTTGGGCAACTCACTTAACTTCTCTGTGCCTAAGTTACCTCATCTGTAAAATGGGGATGAAGACTGTGAGCCCCCTGTGGGACAACCTGATCACCTTGTAACCTCCCCAGCACTTAGAACGGTGCTTTGCACATAGTAAGCACTTAATAAATGCCATTATTATTATTATTATTCAATATCCATGTAGATATTCCAGATGACCCTTCTGCTGTCCGCTTTCTATGACTCCTCAAATCCATTGACCTCTGGCTCCACTCCACCTCACCCACTCACCAACTTGGACGTACAGTCAATCTCATCATCTCTACCCACTGCACAATCTCCACCCTCACCAACTCTGAAATCCCTCTATCTGACCACAACCGCCTCACTTCCCTTCTCTCCCACACCCCTCTTTCCCATAAATCTGTACTATTTCCTCAAAGAGACCTCCAGTCTTTTGACTCCATCCAATTTGCTCAACTTATCTTGCCCTACTTAGCCTCCATGCCCAAACCACCTTCCCTGGGTGACCAATTTGAAGCTCTCAACACCACTCTCTCTACTGAACTCAACCTAGTTGCCTCCCTATCCCTTTGTTGATCTCAAACCACCAACCCACAGCTCTGCACAGTCCACCTCCTTCGCTCTTGTGCACAACCAATTGAGTGCTGCTGGTAGAAATCTAAATATCAGGCTGACTTCATCCACTTTAAGTTTATCCTTGCCTGCTTTAACTCTGCCCTCTCCTCCACCTGGAAAAATTATTTCTCCACCCTTATTGACACCCATGCCCATCGCCCTCACTAGTTGTTCCAGATATTTAACTCACTTCTCAGGTCCCCATCCTCCCACATCCCCCATCCCTTGCCCCCAGTGACCTTGCCACCTATTTTATTAAGAAATTTGATGCTTTCAAGTGTGAGCTCCCTAAAATCTCCCCTGCCCCTCCTCAGTCCCTCCCCACCTCCCATCCTCTCTTCAACTCTTCCATCCTTCCCAGCAGCATCTCCAGAGGAGATCTCCTGCCGCGTCTCAAAATCCACACCCTCCACCTGTGCATACAACCCCATTCCTTCCCACCTTATAAAACACTTGCCCTCTCCTTTCTTCCCTCCTTAACAGCCATCTTCAACTGTTTGCTCTCCCGTGGCTTCTTCCCTACTGCTTTCAAACATACCCATGTCTCTTCTCTCCTAAAATCACCCTTTCTTGACTCCATACCTCACTCCGTTTATTGCCCCATCTACAATTCTTCTCCACACTTCTTGAGCAACTTGTCTATACCTGCTGTCTCAGGTTCCTCTCCTCCAATTCTCTCCTTGACCCTCTTCAATCTGTCTTCCATCCCCTACACTCCACAGAAACGGCCCTCTCAAAGGTCACCAATGATCTTCTTGCCAAATCCAACGGCCTCTACTCCATCCTAATCCTCCTCGACCTCTCAGCTGCCTTTGACACTGTGGACCACCCCCTTCTCCTGGAAACAGTGTCCAACCTTGGCTTCATCGACACTACCCTCTCCGGGTTCTCCTCTTCTTATCTCTGGCCAGTCATTCTCAGCCTCCTTTGCAGGCTCCTCCTCTGCTTCCCACCCCTTAACTGTGGGAGTCCCTCAAGGCTTGGTTCTGGGTCCCCTTCTGTTGTCCATCTACACCCTCTCCCTTGGAGAACTCATTCACTCCCATGGTTTCAACTACCATCTCTGTGCGATGGCACACGTATTTACATCTTCAGCCCTGATCTCTCTCCCTCTCTGCAGTCTCACATTTCCTCCAGCCTTCAAGACATTTCCACTTGGATGTCTTTCCTCCTGTCACCTCAAGTTTAACATGTCTAAAACAGAATTCCTATCTTCCCAACCAAAACCTGTCCTCCCCATGACTTTCCCATCACTGTAAACGCACCGCCATCCTTTCTGTCTTGCAAGCCCATAACTTTAGAGAAATAGCGTGGCCTAGTGGATGAAGCACTGGCCTGGGGGTTGGAAGGACATGGATTCTTATCCCGGCTCCACCAATCATCTGCTGTGTGACCTTGGGCAAGTCACTTCTCTGCTCTTTGCCTCAGTTACCTCATCTATAAAATGGGGTTTGAGACTGTGAGCTCCACATGGGACAGGGACTGTGTCCAGTCTGATTTGCTTGTATCCACCCCAAGCACTTGGTACAGTGCCTGACACATTGTAAGTGCTATTGTTATTTCCTTGGCATTCTCCTTCATGTCTCACCCTCATTCCACCCATATGTTCAATCCATCACTAAATCCTGTCGGTCCCACCTTCACAACATCACTAAAATCTGCCCTTTCCTCTCCATCCAAACTGCTACCACGTTAATCCAGTCACAGTCACTCGCCCTATCCTGCCTGGATTACTGCATCAGCCCCCTTGCTGACCTCCCAGCCTCCTGTCTCTCCTCACTCCAGTCCATACTTCACTCTGCTGCCTGATTATTCTTCTACAGAAACACTCAGGACGTGTTTCCCCACTCTTCAAAAAACTCCAGAGTTGCCCATCCACCTCTCTGCATCAAACAGAAACTCCTCACCATTGGCTTCAAAGCACCAAATCACCTTGCCCCCTCCTACCTCACCTTGCTAGTCTCTTACTACAACACAGCCAAGACACTTTCCTCCTGTAATGCTAACCTTCTCACTGTTCATCTTCTCTACTCGCTGCCGATCCCTCACCCATGTTCTGCTTCTGGCCTGGACGCCCTCCCTCCTCAAATCCATCAGACAATTTTTCTCCCCCACTTCAAAGCCTTACTGAAGAGACATCGCCTCCTGATTTGCTCCCTTTGTTCTTCCCTGCTCCCTGCCCCACAGTACTTATTTAAATAAGCCTGGAGAAGCAGAGAAGCAGTGTGGCTCAGTGGAAAGAACACGGGCTTTGGAGTCAGAGGTCAGGGGTTCAAATCTCGGCTCCCCCAATTGTCAGCTGTGTGACTTTGGGCAAGTCACTTAACTTCTCTGTGCCTTAGTTACCTCATCTATAAAATGGGGATTAAGACTGTGAGCCCCATGTGGGACAACCTGTTCACCTTGTATCCTCCCCAGTGCTTAGGACAGTGCTAGGCACATAGTAAGCACTTAATAAATGCTATTATTATTATTATTATTATTATTATATCTGTAATTTATTTATACTAATGTCTAGCTCTCCCCTCCCCTCCACCCCACAATGACTGTAAACTCGTTGTGGGCAGGTAACGTGTCCATCTATTGTTGTATTGTACTCACCCAAGTGCTTAGTACAGTGCTCTGCAAACAGTAAGTGCTCAATAAATAAGATTGAATAAAAGAAGGGAGGGGCAAGTGTCTTGATAAGGTGTGAAGGAATGTGGTTAGATAAGCAGGTGAAGAGGGTGGATTTTGAGAGAAGGCAGGAGATATCCTCCAGAGATACTGCTGAAAAGGATGGGGGAGTTGAAGGAGGGGCAGGACGGGGGAGAGACTGGAGATGGGCAGAGGAGATTTTACGGAGATCAGGCCTAATAGCTTCAATTTTCTGAATAATGTAGGTGGTGAGGTCTTTAGGGTGCTTAGAACAGTGCTTTGCACATAGTAAGCGCTTAATAAATGCTATCATTATTACTTAGGGGCAAGAGTTGGGAAAGGGCAGGGAGTTTGAGGAGGGAGTGAAACCTCTGAAACAACTGGGAAGGCAATAATAGTAATAATAATTTTGGTATTTGTTAATGCTTACTATGTGCCAAGCACTGTTCTAAGCACTGGGGGAAATACAAGGTAATCAGATTGTCCCACATAGGGCTCACAGTCTTAATCCCCATTGTTGGACATGGGTGTCTAACAAGATTGGAGAAGTAATTTTGCCAGGCAGAGGACACGGCAGAGTTAAAACACGCAAGGATAAATTTGATCTAGATTTCCGCCAGCTGCACTCTGCGGCTTGTGAACAAGAATGAAGGAGACAGATCATCGAGGTGATACAGGGTTGTGGGTTAGTGGCATGAGATGAATGAAAGGATAGGGGACTAAGTGAGTTGAGTTCAGTAGAGAGGCTGGTGTTGAGAGGATCAATTTGGTTATCAAGGGAAGGTAGTTTGGGGATAGAGGCTAAATGGGACATAATAATAATAACAATAATAATAATAATAATAATAATAATAATAAAGACATTTATTAAGTGCTTACTATGTGCAAAGCACTGTTCTAAGTGCTGGGGAGGTTACAAGGTGATCAGGTTATCCCAAAGGGGGCTCACAGTCTTCATCCTCATTTTACCGATGAGGTAACTGAGGCACAGAGAAGTTAAGGGACATGCCCAAAGTCTCACAGCTGACAATTGGCAGAGCCGGGATTTGAGCCCATAACCTCTGACTCCAAAGCCCGGGCTTTTTCCACTGAGCCATGATGATTTGATAACCGTACCTCAGTCTCATTTTACCTCAGCACCAATCCCTCACCCATATCCTGCTTCTCATGTCCTAGTGGATAGCGCATGGGGCTGGGAGTTAGAATAATAATGATAATAATAATAATAATAATAACAATAATAATAATGGTATTTGTTAAGCACTTACTATGTGCAAAGCACTGTTCTTAGCGCTGGGGAGGTTACGAGGTGATCAGGTTGTCCCACGGGGGGCTCACAGTTTTAATCCCCATTTTACAGATGAGGTAACTGAGGCACAGAGAAGTGAAGTGACTTGCCCAAAGTCACACAGCTGACAGTTGGTGTAGTAGGGATTTGAACCCATGTCCTCTGACTCCAAAGCCCGGGTTCATTCCACTGAGAAGAACCCGGATTCTAGTCACAACTCCACCACTTCATTCATTGCGTCATATTTATTGAGTGCTTACTGTGTGCAGAGCACTGTACTAAGCACTTGGGAACACTTGTCTACTGTATGACCTTGGGCAATTCATTTAATTTCTCTGTGCCTCAGTTACCTCATCTATAAAATGGAGATTATGGCTGTGAGCACATGCACTGGGTCCAAATTGATTAGCTTTAATCTACCCCAGTGCTTAGAACAGTGCTGGGCACATAGTAACTCTCTCCCACTTCAGAGACATCTGACCACCACTCTCCCCCACCTTCATAGACTTATTAAAATCACATCTCTTCAAAGATGTGTTCCCTGACTAATCCCTCATTTTCCCTACTCCCTCTCCCTTCTGCATCACCTTTACATTTGATTTTATACCCTTTATTCACCCCACCCTCAGCTCCAAAGCACTGATGTACATATTCACAATTTATTTTAATGTCTGTCTTCCCTTATAGACTGTAAACTCCTTGTGGGCAGGGGACATGTCTACCAGCCCCGTTGTTTCGTTCTCTTCCAAGCACTTAGTACAATACTATGCCCACACTAAGTTCTCAATAAATACATTTGGTTGATTGGTTTATACATTAGCATAATGTGCTTTGTGGCTAGGCAGGATGAGAAAGATGGTCTTTGGAAATTGAAGCAACTAACTAACTAAAAACCTTGTTTTCCGATAATATAATTATATTGTGTTTTTGTTCCTTTGATATATTGGGATTGGTAGTGCCGACATTTGGATCTCAAGATTGCGTTATTGCATCTTACATCATTTCCTCTCAGAAACTAGCTCCCACTCTCACTTACAACTCTATTTTCATGGAACTAATAAAGAGCTCTAACTGAAGTGTAGTAGAAGTTGTTATTTGCTGTTTATCCACAAAAAGTTGCATTTTGCCCACACTGACATTCATCTGTCCCTTTTCTGTCAACCCATTCTAGTTAATGTCTTTATATGTTGCATTGTGCCCCTCAGAGGAGCTGAGTGTCACTAGCAAACCTAAAGCTCTCACTGTGCATTCCTGCTTCCGGATCATTATAGAAAATGTTAAGCAAAAAACCAAAATGGATCCCACAAATAAAAAAAAAAACTCTCCTGTGTACTTCTCAGCATCCTGCCCTCTTACCCCCTTGTTTGCTCATTACACTCTGTGCCACAGCAGAAACATTTCTGGCCAGAAACAGTGGCACTGCACAAATCACTATCGCCATAATAAATTCCTTTGTGCAGACATTTGGCCCTAAAGTCTCAGAACCAAGGCTCACCCATCAGTCTCAATGGGAGAGACTCCATCATCATCTCTCATCCACTTTTAAACTTTGAGAAATGTTTATGACATTTTGCATTTAATCTATTTATGTATTTGTCAGTTTTCATCTAAGAGGTATGGCTGTTCAAATGGTGAAAAGTGTGAAGAATTTATGAAGAATTTATGTCTACCTTCATACTCTTTTATTTATACAGTATTCCTCAATTTATGTCTACCTATGTTCCCCATTGCATTTTAAGTTCCTCAAGGGCAGGGATTACATATGACAAGTGCGGCATAGAGTGCCCTGTATACTGCTGGTACTCAAAAATCTCATTGCTCATCCATCCTTTCAAGAGTATTTATTGAATATTGAAAGCAAGGAGGGCAGAGGAAACATTTTAAGGATATTATAAAATAAAACATAAGACAGTGCTGCCTTCCTGTAGAAACTAGGCATTAGCTCTAGTGGATAGATCAGCATGATGTACGGTTGTTAGGAAAGGAGTGATGCTCTTCAAGCCAAAACTTTAGTAATAATAATGTTGGTATTTGTTAAGCGCTTACTATGTGCCAAGCACCGTTCTAAGAGCTGGGGTAGATACAAGGTCATCAGGTTGTCCCACGTGGGGCTCACAGTCTTTCATCCCCATTTTACAGATGAGGGAACTGAGGCACAGAGAAGTGAAGTGACTTGCCCAAAGTCACACAGCTGACATGTGAGGGAGGTGGGATTAGAACCCATGAACTCTGACTCCCAAGCCCCTGCTCTTACCACTAAGCCACGCCACTTCTCTTCAAAATTTTGTAGGGAACAAAAGACAGGAAGACATAAGAGAAAGCAGTGCCAATACCTGCCAACATTAAGCATAACAAAACAACAAGAGGCATATTGCCAGCCAAACCCCCACCCCCTATCCCTGCCTCCGCCCAACTGGAATACCGGCCTACTCACAGGGTCATTTCTCACTTGGCCCAGATGGGAACTGAAGCAGCATGGGTGTCCCAGGCGGGCTGATGGGAAGGACCCCAGATGTTCCCAAGGGAAAAGGAATTAGGATCGTCTAGACCATGTCCTGGTCCCCTTCCCTAGGCGATGTTTCTGGCTCAAACTCTTGGTACTGTACTTAACTGTAACAAAGTGATTGTGTCCCCTCTGTCTCTCCTTCTCTTTCCCCTCTGTTTCCTATCCTCTGAGTGACAGGGTGGCCGGGGTGGGGAAACTTATGCAGACCATTAGCCTCCTTGCTGGGACTGACATGGGCTCAGATTTTCCTCAAGTGAAGGTTGTACTGTACTCTCCCAAATGCTTAGTGCAGTGCTTTGCATATAGTAAGCACTCAGTAAACATCATTGATTGATAGATTGATTTTATATGCACAAAGTGTCCAGGGCTGTGGAACCCATATTGACTTTTGACAACCATTCATGGACTCATAAGTCAATTTTGCTATCAGTGATGAATTCTCTGGAAACAAATGACAACCATATAATAATAATAATAATAATGGTATTTGTTAAGTTCTTACTATGTATGTGTCAAGCCCAGTTCTAAGCACTGGGGTATATGCAAGATCATCAGGTTGGACACAGTCTCTGTCCCACATGGGGCTCAAAGTCTTAATCCTCATTGTACAGATGAGATATCTGAGTTAACAGAGAAGTTAAGTGACTTGCCCAAGGTCTCACAGCAGGCAAGTAGCAGAGTCAGGATTAGAACCCAGATCTTTCTGACTCTCAGGCCCGTACTCTATCCACTAGGCCACGCTGCTTCCCTAACAAAGATACAGAGAAGCAGCGTGGCTCAGTGGAAAGAGCTCGGGCTTTGGAATCAGAGTTCATAGGTTCAAATCCCGGCTCTGCCAATTGTCAGCAGTGTGACTTGGGCAAGTCACTTCACTTGTCTGTGCCTCAGTTACCTCATCTGTCAAATGGGGGTTAAGAGTGTGAGCCCCCCGTGGGACAACCTGATCACCTTGTAACCTCCCCAGCGCATAGAACAGTGCTTAATAAATGCCATTATTATTATTATTATTATTATACAAATATATGGTAGTTATTGAGCACCTGCTTTGTACTAAGTGCTGGGGTGAAGTAAAATGTCCTAGCCCTCAAGGGCCTCATAATCTAAGAATAAGGGTAGGAAGAGTGGTCGATGGATATATTGGGAAAGATTGAAAGAAGAAAACCAGCTGAATAAAGTAAAAGTAGCACTAAGAATAATAAGAGCACTAAGGCTAAAGGAGGATTTTGAGGTCCTTCCCCTGCTACAGCAGCTCAACTCAAAAATGTCCACATGTTTGAAATGTTTTCCAAGTGTGCAGCAACTTCTCCTGTTGTATGTCCGACTCCAGCAGGACAGGACTGAATCCCCAGCATGGTGCTGTCTGCGGCTGGAGAGGCAGTAAGACAGGCAACATCTCCCCGGGACAGTAGGTCTCTTTTGGCCATCAGTGACCCCCAGCACCTCCGAGTAGCAGTGTGATCTGGTGGATAGAGCAGGGACTTGGGAGTCAGAAGGACCTGAGTTCTAATTCTGACTCCTCCTCTTGTCTGCTGTGTGATCTTGGGCATGTTGTTTCACTTCTCTCTGCCTCCATTACCTCAGCTGTAAAATGGGGATTAAGGCTGTAAGCCCCATGTGGGACAGGGATTGTGTCCAACCTGGTTTACTTGTATTTGCCCCAGGGCATGGTATAGTGCCTGGCACATAGTAGAGAAGCAGTGTGGCTCAGTTGAAAGAGCATGGGCTTTGGAGTCAGAGGTCATGGGTTCAAATCCCAGCTCCGCCAATTGTCAGCTGTGTGACTTTGGGTAAGTCACTTAACTTCTCTGGGCCTCAGTCACCTCATCTATAAAATGGGGATTAAGACTGTAAGCCCCCCATGGGACAACCTGATCAACTTGTAAACTCCCCAGCACTTAGAACAGTGCTTTGCACATAGTAAGCGCTTAATAAATGTCATTATTATTATTATTATTATTATTATAGTAAGTGCTTAACAAAGACTACAATTATTATTATTATTATTATTTGACATTGAACAGCCTCGGCTTTGTCTGCTCTATCTCCTGTATCAACATTTCATTAATGTCAGATCCTTCCAGTCCCATGATTACTCAGTTGTTTATTCAAGTTTTTGATTTGGAATCTTGGCAAAGCCTTTTGCAAGTGTAAATAATGTCCTGTCTCATGGTCTATTCCTTCCACATGCTTATAGCCTCCTTTAAAGAATTCCAGAAAACTAATAATGTATTTCATATTACAAAAGCTATAATTTTTGTTCATTCATTCATTCAATTGTATTTATTGAGAACTTACCATATGCAAAGCACTGTACTAAGGGCTTAGAAAGTACAATTCAGCCACAAAGAGAGACAATCCCTGCCCACAATGGGCTCACAGTCTAGAAGGTGGGAGACAGACATTGAAAACAAGTAAACAGGCATCAATAGCATCAATATAAATACATATAATTAGAGATATACTTGCCTAAGTGCTCACCTATTTGCCAGGTATAGAAGAGAAACTAATTGGTCTCAGAGTCACCTTTCCAACCCTTTTTTTTTCAACCCATGAGCATGACATTGGCCATTCGCCAGTCCTTTGGCATAGTGGTGATTTGTAATCCATAAATTTCACACTCTGTAGCCAGGAATTCTGCACCTTCCCCACTGAGTTCTTGGGGGACTCTTGTGAGGAGACTGTCTGATTCTAGTGATTTCCTTACACTTAATTTATTGAGTTACTTGAAAATTCTGATGTTGAGGAGCCCAGTTTGACCCAGTTCTTTCAACCTGTGTCCCACAGGTTAAGTGTAGCCAGGCTTCCTTTTCTCTCCCCCTACAATTTTACAGAGTGTTCTGTGGGGAGAGGAAGTGGCAGTTTGGTGGGGAATTGCTTTGTCTTCCCACAGCTGGAAATGCCCCTGGGATGAAGGGACACCAGGTTTCCATGGCCTCTAAAGCTGACAGCCAGATTACATTAGGGACAAAGGGGCTTGCAAGAAGAATGCAGAGCCTAGCTGAAAAAGCATGGCAAGGCAGCGTGTGACTGCATCAAACTAAACCCGTTCACTACTATTTGGGGCAAAGAGGCAGGGCTAGAACTCAGGGATCTGACCATTGGAGTTCCAACTGGACCTCCCTCCCCCACATCAGTCAATCAACTGCATTTGTTGCGTGCTTATTGTGTCCAACACACTGTACTAAGCTCTTGGGAGAGCACAAAACAACAGAGTTGGTAGGCACGTTTCCTGCACACAATGAGCTTACAGTCTAAGGGGGAGACAGACATTAATGTTGTACGCTCCCAAGTGCTTACTACAGTGCTTTGCACACAGTAAGTACTCAATAAATACGATTGAATTGAATGAATTAAAATAAATGAAGAAATTACCAATATAATAACAATAATAATAGCATTCATTAAGCGCTTACTATGTGCAAAGCACTGTTCTAAGTACTGGGGCGGTTACAAGGTGATCAAGTTGTCCCACGGGGGGCTCATTTTCCAAATGAGGTAGCTGAGGCACAGACAAGTGAAGTGACTTGCCCAAAGTCACACAGCTGACAATTGGCAGAGCCGGGATTTGAACCTATGACCTCTGACTCCAAAGCCCGGGCTCTTTCTACTGAGCCATGCTGCTTCTCATATAAATGCTCTGGGACTAAGGAAAGGGTGAATAAAGGGTACAGATCCAAGTGTAAAGGCAACGCGGAAGGGAGTGGGAGAAGAGGAAAGGAGGATTTAGTTGGGGAAGGCCTCTTGGAGGAGGTTAACAAGGTTAACAAGGTTTTGAGGGTGGGGAGAGTGATTGTTAGATATGAGAAGAGTTCCAGGCCAGATGCAGGACATGGGAGACAAGTTGGCAGTGAGATAAACAAGACTGAGGTACAGTGAGTAGGTTAGTATTAGAGGAGCAAAGAGTCCAGCCTGGATTATCATAGGAAATCAGGGAGGTAAAATAGGAGGGACAAGGAGATTGAGTGCTTTGAAAGTTATGGTAAGGAGTTTCATTTTGATGTGGAGGTGGATGGGAAACCACTGGAGGTTTTTGAGGAGTGGGGAAACAAGAACTGAATGGTTTTGTAGAAAAATGATCAGGACAGCAAAGTATGGACTGGAGTGGGGAGAGACAGGAAGCAAGGAGGTCAGCAAGGCCGCTGATGCGGTAAATAAGGCAGGATAAGAGAAATGCTTGGAATAACATGGTAGCAGTTTGGATGGAAAGGAAAGAGTGGATTTTAGCAATGTGGTGAACGTTGAACCAACAGGATTTGGTGACAGGTTGTATATGAGTGGTGAATGAGAGAGATGAGTCAAGGATAACTCCAAGGTTACCGGCTTGTAAGAAAGGGAGGATGGTGGTCCTGTCTACAGTAATTAGGACGTCGGGGTTGAGTGGGAATAGAAAGAGTTGTGTTTTGGATATGTTAAATCTGTGGTGTTGGTGGGATATCCGAGTAGAGATATCCTGAAGGCAGGAGGAAATACGAGACTGCCGAGAAGGAAGGAGATCAGGGTTGGAGGTGTAGATTTGGGAATCATCTGCATAGAGATAGTAGTTGAAGCCAAGGGAGTGAATGAGTTCTCCAAGGGAGTGGAGGTAAATAGAGAATAGAAGGTGAACCCCTAAGATTTTCCTGCCTGCTTTCTGCTGGAAATGGTGGTGGCAGCCCATGTCTGGGCCAGTCTTTAGTTTTTAAAAAAATTCTGTGTTGGTGGATAGAGTGGAGTGGATCATATTTGAGGTGCATAAGGATCCTGAAAAGAAGCCAAAAAGCAGTGTGGCCTAGTGGAAAGGACAAGTTCCTGAGAGTCAAAGGACCTGGATTCTATTCCAGGCTCTACCATTTGTCTGCTGGGTGACCTCTGCCAAGTCACTTAATGTCTCTGTGTGAGACGTATGAAAACCAAAAACCAAGAAAAACCAAGAGTATGAAAAAGAGAAATGTGTAGAAATTGAGGAAGAAGAAGGGGTGGGGGTGGGGTGAGGAGATGAAAAGGGAGAATATGGGAAGAAAAACAGGGAAAAGCAGAGGAAGGGTGAGGGAGACATCAACAGGCTGAACTACTCCCAGGACTTAAGTAAGAATTAGAGCCATATAAAGTCATTTAAATAGGAAGGGATTTTGACGGATATCCTGTTCCTTTCTTTGGAGGACTGAGTTTCTCCCCCATAAATGTAGCATTGAATTTTAAGAAAAAGTGCCTTCCAAATCTCCCTGGTAGCTTGTACTGTTCTTAGGTGTCTTATTACAACACTACTTCAAATACTTTATTTGAATTTGCTCCATGAATTTTAAGAAAAAGTGCCTTCCAAATCTCCCTGGTAGCTTGTACTGTTCTTAGGTGTCTTATTACAACACTACTTCAAATACTTTATTTAAATTTGCTCCATGCTTTAATAATAATAATGATAATGGCATTTGTTAATTGCTAAGCACTGTAAATCACTTCCAATATGGCTGTCTAGAAATGCTGGTAAGAGGATTTTTCCATGAATATTTCCTTTTCTCCTCTTTCCCCATTGATAGTCAAGATGGTTTTTGCAGGGCCATTTTATTCTTCTTCTTTCACATGAGACTACATATGGAAGAGGAGATACTATCACCATTTCTGTGATAACAGAAGTCTTGCTAAGAATAGTTGACCAACACCAGAACTTTTTAAAAAAATAAATAATGAAATGATATAATCTTTGTATTACCATGCAAGGATTTTGGTGCAGACTTTTCAATAGTCTGGCCGGTCCTCTTCCGCATAAGAACAGTGGGAGAAAAGTGAATACAATATTTTGTAGCCACCTCCCATCTATTGGTCCTCGCTTTAATGAGAGGAAGTTGCCTTCTCAGATCAGTCAATCAATCAATTAGTGGTATTTACTGAGCAGAGCACAAGGGTTTGAGATCAATCAATCAATCATTGATTGAGCTTGGGCTTTGGAGTCAGAGGTCATGAGTTCAAGTCCCCACTCCACCAATTGTCAGCTGTGTGACTTTGGGCAAGTCAGTTAACTTCTCTGTGCCTCAGTTACCTCATCTGTAAAATGGGGGTTAAGACTGTGAGCACCCCCCCCCCCCCACCCTTGGGGCAACCTGATTACCTTGTAACCTCCCTAGCACTTAGAACAGTGCTTTGCACATAGTAAGCACCTAATAAATGCCATCATCATCGTCATCAATCATAGTCATTGAGCGCTTCTACATGCAGAGCACTGTTCTAAGCACTTGGGAGAGTACAGCACAACAGAATTAGCAGACATGTCACTGCCCATAATAAGCTTAGAGTCTAGATGGGGAGACAGACATTAATATGAGTAAATAAGCAGTTTATAATATATAATTTAAAGATATGTACATAAGAGTTGTGGGGTTGGGACGAATATCAAAATGTCCAAAGATCACAGATTGAAGTGCATTGACAACATAGAGGGAGAGCAAGCCAAGGAAAAGAGGGTATAACTGGGGAAGAACTCTCGGAGTAGATGTGGCCTTAATAATGCTGTGAAGGTGAAGAGAGTGGTGGTTTGACATTTATAAAAGGGGAGGGAGTTTCAGGCTATGGGGAGGGTCTGGAAAAGGGGTGAGACAGACTTGATCTGGGCACAGTGAGCAAGCTGGAACTAGCTGAGTGTAGTGTACAGGCTAGGAGTTAAGTGAGGTGAGGTAAGATCGGGGAGCTGATTAAGTGCTTTAAAGCCAGTGGTGAGGAGTTTTTGTTGGATGCAGAGGTGAATTGGTAGCCATTGGAGGTTTTTGAGGAGTAGGGAGATGGACTGAATGTTTCTGTGCAAAAATGATCCTGGCAGCACAGTATGATCCTGAGTGGGGAGAAACAGGAGGCTGGGAGGTTAGCAAGGAGGCCGATGCAGTAATAATAATAATAATAATAATGATAGCATTTATTAAGCGCTTACTATGTGCAAAGCAGTGTTCTAAGCGCTGGAGAGGCTACAAGGTTATCAGGTTGTCCCACGGGGGGGCTCACAGTTTTAATCCCCATTTTACAGATGAGGTGACTGAGGCACAGAGAAGTTAAGTGACTTGCCCAAAGTCACACAGCTGGCAATTGGCAGAGCCGGGAATTGAACCCATGACCTCTGACTCCAAAGCCCATGCTCTTTCCACTGAACCACGCTGTCAAGGCAGATAGAATAAGTGCTTGGCTCAGCTTGGTAGCAGTTTGAATGGAGAGGAAAAGGCAGATTTTAGAAATGTTGTGATAGTAGTACCACCAAGGTTTGGTGACAAATTGAATATGTGGATGGAATGAAAGAGATGAGCCGAGGACTATGTCAAGGTCATGGACTTGTGAGATAGGGAGGAGAGTGGTATTGTTGACCATGATGGGAAAGATGGAGAAGAAAAGGTTTGGGTAGGAATATGAGGAGCTCAGTTTTGGATATGTTTATTTTGAGGTGTCGGTGGGACGTCATCCGGGTAGAGATGTCCTGAAGGCAGGAGGAAATGTGAGATTGAAGAATGGGAATGGGAAGATTTCATGGAGTGCTCTTCAAGATCTCTTAAGTATCCTAAGAGACTTGTTCTTGGTATGTAATGAGTCCACATGTGGACTTTGATACAGATTAGCAATAGTTCTCCCTCTCCCTCCATTTGTTTCTCCAGAACTGGATGTAGGGTAATGAAGTTGCAATGTGTCCAAAAGGCAGTATGAATTTTCCTTCTTGAGCCATTGCCTATATGCACTGCCTCCACTTCCTCTCCTCCAGTTTCTCCTTGACCCCCTCCAATCTGGCATCCACCCCCTTCACTCCACAAAACCTGCCCTCTCTAAGGTCACCAGTGACCTCTTCCTTGCCAAATCCAACAGCCTCTACTCCATCCTAATCCTCTTTGACCACTCAGCTGCATTTGACACTGCAGAACACCCCCTTCTCCTGGAAACATAACCTAACCTTGGCTTCACACTGACACAGTCCTCTCCTGGCTCTTCTCCTAGCTCCCTGGCCACGTCTTCTCCATAGGTGGAAGGAAACACTGAACGTTATAGGCTGTAGGTGTGAGAAGGACTTTCAGCCTGGTACTGCAGTCATGGTGACTGACAACATTTTTTAAAATGGATGGGAACATGATTTAAAGTTTTATTATTGGAGTAAATCTCATGGTTATAAATGGAAATTTCAAAATTTGATATTTATAAGCAGGTTTACTTTTTCCTAAAAGGATTGGCAAGTTTTTTCTTGTCACTAGGGGCAGTTGTACTGTCCTCCTAGGAATCACAACTTCTCTCTCCCCAGACTGCTTCTCAGCCTGGCTCCATCAGCCCTCTTGCAAGGGAGCCGAGTGGAGGACAGACTGGTCACAAGCGGCAGAGTGAAGCAGGTGCTCTCTCTGTCTTGGACACCATAAAACTATGGTGGGGAGAGTTCTACTCAGCAGTTTCTGGCCATTTTACTGTCTGGATTTCGCTCCTGTATCTGCTGTGCTATTTGGGTCACTGTGATTTGGGAAATGGGAATTTTTCAATGTGCCTAGAGGTCATTCCCCGAAGGTTCGTTGATGCTCACCTTTTATGGTCAACCATGAATGTTTTCCCATGCCCATGTGTGTTTTTCTTTTAGAACCAGCACATTTTGACCTGCTGAAGTCCTGGTACAGGTCATTTTTGCAGCCAGTGTGTTCTAAATCAGAAGTAATGTGCATAGGTTTTTCTTTCAAGTAGGAAAACTATTTCCATTGACAGGCACATAAGCCTTTTTTATGGACCTGGGATGGAAATGTGATTTTAATAACAGATGATATGAAAGAGAGTAAGGTTCAGACTCTTAAAACAAACCAATTTCCTTTTTTAAAAAATAAACAATCATTTTAAAAATATATCAAAGTGTTTGAGGCCTGTAGTCATGGTTACTGTGACTGCAGATTTTGCCATCTGCTGTGTCTGGTCTGCCCTCTTCTCCCGCTACACCCCAGCCCTCACTCTTGCCCCCTCCCAAGTTATCGTCCTAACTAACTGGATTTGGCTTACACCTGACTCTCATGGCTAACTCCCATTCCACCCTGAACGTACTCGATCTCATCTGATCTCGGAAGCTAAGCAGGGTCAGGCCTGGTTAGTACTTGAATGGGCGTCCTCCAGGAAATACTGGGTGCCGTAGGCTTCCCCTCCACCCCACCCCCCCACCTAGACTTTAAGATCACTCTGGGCAGGGAATGTGTCTGCTTATTGTTGTATTGTACTCTCCCAAGCACTTAGTACAGTAATCTGCACACAGCGCTCAGTAAATGTGATTTTAAATAATAATGATGGCATTTATTAAGCGCTTAATATGTGCAAAGCACTGTTCTAAGCACTGGGGACGTTACAAGGTGATTAGGTTGTCCCACATGGGGCTCACAGTCTAAATCCCCATTTTACAGCTGAGGTAACTGAGGCACAGAGAAGTTAAGTGACTTGCCCGAAGTCACACAGCTGACAAATGGGAATGAACTCCTGCTTATGCTTTTCCCGACTATTTGAGGATCTCCACCATATTATTATCCTCCCCAAGTTCAATGCCTCCAGATAACTCACCCCATCCAGGAGGCCTTCCCCAACTAATCCTCATCAGCACTAATCCCATGCACGGAGCACTTAAAGGACTGCAGCCCCAGGGTCCAGGCCTGAAGGAGCTCCTCTTTCTTCCCAGATTTAGAGTGGGGCCTGGGCCAGAGTATCCCATATCAGGAAGCAATCAGGGGTGTGGGGAAGGAGTGTCATTCTGGATTGGAACCCCTTTCCAGTGCAGTAGTTCCACTCCTTAAATTAGGCTGATGTGGCTCTGGGGCCGATGGGGACTTTCAGTGGCCAATTCTACTGGACCAAAAAAGAGGGAGGGGTGAGGACACTGACACTCCCTGCCCTCCCCAGGTATGGTCCTTCCTAGGATGGGGAATTCATGCCAGGAGTTAAAAACAACGGTTGGTAAGGGAAATCCCCTTATGTTTAACATAAGGGGTCGAAAGAAATAGGATGTGCAAATCTGTTTGTGTCAGTGTTAAAACTAAGTGTACTAGCCCCAGATAAAATGGAGATTTGGGGTGATTGTAAAAATATATTCCTAATCTATAGAGGATGGGATTCCTCAGAGGTGTATTTGTGGAGTCATTGTTTATGTGTGGAAAGGGCAGGGCTGCATCACCTGCTGCTCCTCCCTCCCTGCCCTTAGCGGAGCGCAGTGGGGATGCCCAGCAAGCATTGAGAGTCACTGGACATTCCCCACTGCCCCACAAACCCACTTCCACCACCCCTTTTACCCTGAAACATGGTAAGAAATATGAAAACGTTCCTGATTTCCCTCCTTGGGCCATTGGAGACATTTCTTGTTTCAAAAAACTCAGAGCAATTGTAGCTTTTTTTTTTCTAATTACAAACAGCTTAATGCTAGGTGTCATGTTGTTAAACTTTCTTTAGTGTCATAGGACCACAAGGGTTGAGTGTCTTCCTCCTGGCAGTTTGCAGTTGCAAGCTGGCTTTTATTATATTTTGTCAGAACTTGTGTTTCAATGATTCATCTTATGTAAGAATTCAGACAGCATTTTCAGAGGCCAGTTTTGTGATTTTATCAACTGAGTCTTTAATGAGACTTTTGTTTATTTGCTTGAAAGCTTAGAACACTGTGTTCATATTTGTTTATGAAGAAGTAATTCAAATTTCTCTAAAAATATGTTTATTAGATTTATTTTGCTATTAGCTAGTTCCTCAGCAAGGCAAACCACTTTTCTTAGGCTAAATGTAATTTCAGCTTAATGTTCACAAAGTATTTTTATGTCCAGTTTTTCATTCCTGCCTGGGCAACAGTCTGGACAGTGTGGTCCAGTATGTTAAAGATTCTATGAGCTATGTCAGTAGTAGAATAATAGTATTTGTTAGGCACTTTCTGCATGCAGAGGACTGTACTAAGCCATCAGAAAGAATACAAAGGTGGGAATTAGACACATTCTCTGTCTCTTGGGGGGCTCACAATCTAAAAATAAAAGAGGGAGAGGGACTGGTGACAGATATGTATATGTGAGAGAGGAGTCAGTTACCCCGAGAGACTAAATATAACTTCTAATGTAAAAATTATGCAACTTTGAGATTTTTCCATTTGTAAATTCAGTTTTTTTACTTCTGAGTTTTTATAGACTTTTTCAAGATACGCTGAAATCAGAATCAGAAAAAAAATATACAAATTGCATGTCTCTCTTCTTTGATAGTTGAAAACAATTTCCAATCCTACATGACTAACCCATTTTATCTGCTGGTTGTGGCCCACTCTGGGAAGATGTAGTTTTGCTGTTGATGAATCTGAGAGTGGACAACAGAAATAAATTCCCTCTGAAAAACAAATCTAAAAGACCTGAAATCAGATGAAGTAATTAAGCACATAGGTCTGCGTGGTGGACAAAATAGGTGTTGTTGAAAACAGTAATAAAGAAGGAAAAGAAGAAATCTATGCTTGCATGCTTCTCTAATCTCTAAATATAAAATTTACAATTGTTTTTAGAGCATATTCTGGTGCTGATTATCCAATTGATGGAATTATGATGATGATGATGATGATGATGATGATAGACTGTGAGCCCGTTGTTGGGTAGGGACCATCTCTATATGTTGCCGACTTGTACTTCCCAAACACTTAGCACAATGCTCTGCACACAGCAAGCGCTCAATAAATATGATTGAATGAATAAATGAATGATGATGTTGATGATGATGATGATGATTGCCAAGATTGACATTGCCAAGATCCGCCCTTTCCTCTCCATCCAAACCGCTACCCTGCTCATTCAAGCTCTCATCCTATCCCGTCTGGACTACTGCACCAGCCTTCTCTCTGATCTCCCATCCTCGTGTCTCTCTCCACTTCAATCCATACTTCATGCTGCTGCCCGGATTATCTTTGTCCAGAAACGCTCTGGGCATATTACTCCCCTCCTCAAAAACCTCCAATGGCTACCAATCAATCTGCGCATCAGGCAGAAACTCCTCACCCTGGGCTTCAAGGCTGTCCATCACCTCGCCCCCTCCTACCTCACCCCCCTTCTCTCCTTCTACTGCCCAGCCCGCACCCTCCGCTCCTCCACCGCTAATCTCCTCACTGTACCTCGTTCTCGCCTGTCCCGCCATCGACCCCCGGCCCACGTCATCCCCCGGGCCTGGAATGCCCTCCCTCTGCCCATCCGCCAAGCTAGCTCTCTTCCTCCCTTCAAGGCCCTGCTGAGAGCTCACCTCCTCCAGGAGGCCTTCCCAGACTGAGCCCCTTCCCTCCTCTCCCCCTCGTCCCCCTCTCCATCCCCCCATCTTACCTCCTTCCCTTCCCCACAGCACCTGTATATATGTATATATGGTTGCACATATTTATTACTCTATTTATTTATTTATTTATTTATTTATTTATTTATTTATTTATTTATTTATTTATTTTACTTGTACATTTCTATCCTATTTATTTTATTTTGTTGGTATGTTTGGTTCTGTTCTCTGTCTCCCCCTTTTAGCCTGTGAGCCCACTGTTGGGTAGGGACTGTCTCTATGTGTTGCCAATTTGTACTTCCCAAGCGCTTAGTACAGTGCTCTGCACATAGTAAGCGCTCAATAAATGCGATTGATTGATTGATTGATGATGATGATGATGATGATGATGATTATAACATCCTGTTATATATGATAACCCACTCCTGAGTCCTGCAAAAATTTGAGTCAGTGGTACTTCAAAGCAGTTGGGATGTAGTTGTTGTCATAATTATTATTATTATTAATAATAATAATGATGGCATTTATTAAGTGCTTACTTTGTGCAAAGCACTGTTCTAAGCATCAGGTTGTCCCATGGGGGGCTCACAGTCTTAATCCTCATTTTACAGATGAGGTAACTGAGGCCCAGAGAAGTTAAGTGACTTGCCCAAAGTCACACAGCTGACAGTTGGTGGAGTCAGGATTTGAACCCATGACCTCTGACTCCAAAGCCCAAGCTCTTTCCACTGAGCCATGCTGCTTCTCTATTATTACGATGATTATGTTTGTTCTAAGTGCTGGAAAAGAAATCCAACCCAGTCCTTGTCTCCCATGGAGCTCATAGTCTTACAAGGAGGATGAACAGGTATTGAATTCCCATTTTACCACTGAGGAAACTGGGGCCCTGACAGATTAAGTGACCTACCCAAGGTCACGCATCAGGCATGTGGTGAAGCTGGAATTAGTACTCAAATTCTCCTTCTCATCTCTCACCCTGTGAATTTGTATTGTTTGGCTCATTATGAGTGCACTGCCTCAATGTTGGTAAGGGGATTGCATTCCAGGACCTTGTGGTAGGTGGTTTTTGTCCCACCATTTGATGTTTAAGTATGACTGGAAATGGATATTGATCCAGAGGGGCAAGAAACCAGATAGGCTGCTAGCATTAGGTTGTTATCTTATGAAAATCTCTGAGGGATGAACAGGATCGGGTATTGCATCCCTTTCACAGAAGGGAAACTGAAGCCCGAGAGGTGAAATACTTTTCCAAAAGTCACCTAATCAGTGGGAAAGCCAGAATTAGACTCCAAAACTCCTCCCTGCCAGGCTCTTCCTCTAAATGTATTTATTTATCTTGATGTCTTTCTCCCCCTCTACACTGTAAGCGGGTTGTGGGCAGGGAGTATGTCTACCATCTCTGTTGTACTCTTCCAAGTACTTAGTACAATGCTCTGCACACAGGAAGTGCTCAGTAAATACCACTGATTGATTTCCCTCTATGTCATGCAGCTTCTAAGTAGAGGAGAAGACAACAGCATTGTCTCTAGGATGGCAGTAAGAGTATCATGTTTAAATGATTGTGGAAATGGGAAATGTCTATGGAAAATGAAGAGAAAACGTCATGTGATCATTTCTGTTTTGTTTTGTTTTGTTATAGCACGCCAACTGAGCCCCTCCATGGCAAGTTCAAACACTCTCTCCTCCAATGGATCCGGGTTCAGTAAAGAGCTGATAGAACTGCAGTCCCTCATTCAGTTTCCGGAAGAGGTTGCCAGCATTCTGACTGAGCAGGAACAGAATATCTACCGGAAGGTTTTACCTATTGACTACCTCTGCCTCTTAACCCGGGATTTGGGAAATGCTGAATGCCAGCATGAACTGCCATGTATCAAAGCCTCTTTATCTGCATCTCTTCTTCCGTCCCAAAATGGGGAGCATAACCCTATTGAAGATCTCGTGACAAGATTCAATGAGGTAAGACGTTGTGCATATTTTTATGTGATTGTTTCTTCCTTTCAGGGCAAACACGAGCATTTGTCCTCTTCCGCTGAGAAAAATAAATACCCTTCGACTAAATACCCATTCCCAGATTTTCAAAGGGATAGCCAGAACATCCAACTTGTACATCCCAAGTGCTTAGTACAGTGTTCTGCACATAGTAAACGCTCAATAAATACGATTGAATGAATGAATGAATTAGATTCCTGGGGGGGGGGGGGGGGGATATTTGAAGTAGATGCAAACTTCTTTCACTTTCAAGTAGAAAAAGAAAGAAAAAAATGAACTGTAGCGTGACATTTCAGAGGAGTAAATTGAAGAGAAAATATTTAATCAAATCCATCAAAAAACTAAAATCTCTACTACCCTTGTATTTTACCAAATTAAATAATTGTCTTTTAGCTTGATATTCTTCTTACCCTATTCCATCATTCATCCTTTTTTCACTGTCTAGATTTATTTGTAGTCATTTAATTTTCTTTGTGTTGGGCTGTAGTCTTGCTTATGTGCTGATTAACTTCTCAGGTCTTGTCTGGAGCCTCACTATTTTTCTTATCCCCCATGAAGATTCTGAATTTGAAGAAAATAATAGGCTATCCTTGCATTATACGAGCTAATACTGCAGAAGCTTTTGTGAACTAAAGCTGTAATATAAGGTGAAGCTAGATTTATATTTTAAAAGGGGGACTGTTCCAGTCCCCTTTTGTTCTGATCCACTCCTGCAATTTGGTTAGCCATGGTCAATCAATCAGTTGTCTACATTAAGCATTTATTTTGCAGACAGCACTGTACTAAGCTTGGGAGAGTGCAGTACAGTTGGTAGACATGATCTCTGCCCTCAAAAAGCTGAGTAGTAGTAATAGCATTTAGCAAGTGCTTACTATGTGCAGAGCACTCAATTAAATGCTGGGAGAGAGTACAAAGGTGAAAATTAGATGTGGTCGCTGTCTCTAAGGGGGTTCACAATCTAAGACTTACAAGGGGGAAGACAGGAGACAGCAGGAATGATGAAACACTAAAACACATCGTGGATAAATAAACAAAATAAAAACAAAACCAGTAGGGTGCTGAGGCTAGAGGAGAAGAATGTCAAGCACCTTGGGGCTCAGAGTTTAGGGCATACCAACCGCCACCAGTCTTCGTGGGGTTTTCTGGAGGCTTCATGCTGTAGGTACACATGGGAGCAGCTTTTATCTTTGGCCCGGCAGGCACTCTGGTAGCAGGGACTCTCGGAAGCAGGAGGGAAGGGGGCAGCTACCATGGATGCTTTCATTGGCAGTGATGGAGGGGCCCCAGAGTGTGTGGAAGACAGAATTAAAACGAGTTATAGGTAAGGGAAGCAACCATGTATAAGTATATGTACATAAGGGTGCTGGGGCTGGGTTGGCTCCGCCACTTGTCAGCTGTGTGACTTTGGGCAAGTCACTTCACTTCTCTGTGCCTCAGTGACCTCATCTGTAAAATGGGGATTAAGACTGTGAGCCCCCATGGAACAACCTGATCACCTTGTAACCTCCCCAGGGCTTAGAACAGTGCATAGTAAGCACTTAATAAATGCCATCGTTATTATTATTATTATGACCTAAGTTCTTAGAGGTGGAACTAAGTGCACGAATGAAGCAGAAAGGAGTGAAAATAGGGTAAGGGGATGAGAGCAGATGTAGTTTCAGGAGGGCTTTGAAGAATGGAAGAGGGATGTCTGTTGGATATGTCGGGAGAAGGGATTTCCAGGCTGGAGGGGGAGATATTCATTCATTCAGTTGTATTTATTGAGCGCTTACTGTGTGCAGAGCACTGTACTAAGCACTTGACATGAGCAAGGGGCCAACAGTGGATAAGATTAGAGCAAGGGCCAGTGAGTAGGTTGGTTTAGAAGAGTGAATGGCGCAGGCTGGGTTGTTCAGTGCTTAGAACAGTACTTTGCACATAGTAAGCGCTTAACAAATGCCATCATTATTATTATTACTAGAAGAGCAAGGATAAAGTATGGGGGAGAGAGGTGATTGAATGGCTTGAACCTGATGGTAAGGAGTTTCTGCTTGACATGGAGATGGATTGGCCCCTTCGGAGGCATTTTCCGGAGTGGAGACGTAGCGCAGAACATTTTTTTTTAGAAAAACAACCTGGGCAGCAGGATGAAATATGGACTGAAGAGCTTAGAGGCTGGAGGCAGGGAGGTCAGTGAGGAGGCTGATTCAGTAGTAGAGATGGACTATTATAAGTGATTTTAACCAGAACCTCGGCCTGGTCTTCCCAAGCCAAGCTTAAACCCATGTACCTAGCATTACTGCCCATCCAATTCCATCTTAATTTAGCTCCTTGCTTCAGATTTGAGATCAGATTTCATAGAAATAACAGGATCACAATCAACAGAGAACAATTGTGAGCCCCGTGTGGGACAACCTGATCACCTTGTAACCTCCCCAGCACTTAGAACAGTGCTTTGCACATAGTAAGCACTTAATAAATGCCATTATTATTATTATTATTATTATTAACCATTTAAAGCTAGGAGTTTTTAGATTCCAGCAACTAAAGACCTTCCTGTAATCTAGAGAAGATCAAAATATGTCTTTCGACTTCTTGAATGATCTTGGATAAGAACTGTTCATTCATTCAATCATATTTATTGAGCGCTTACTCTGCACAGAGCACTGTACTATACATACCTCTTTAATATCTCTTTCATTTAGTAAGAGCAGCATGGCCTAGTGGCTAAAACACAGGCCCGGGAGTCAGAAGGATCTGGGTTCTAGTTCTGCCTATGCCACTTGTCTGCTGGGTGACCGTGGGCAAGTCACTTCACTTGTCTGTGCCACAACTACCTTCTCTGTAAAATGGGGATTAAGAATGTGAGTCCCATGTGGGAGTGGGACTGTGTCCAACCTGATTAGCTTGTATCTAATGAGAAGCAGCGTGGCTCAGTGGAAAGAGCATGGGCTTTGGAGTCAAAGGTCATGGGTTTGAATCCCTGCTCTGCCACATGTCTCCTGTGTGACCTTGGGCAAATCACTTAACTTCTCTGAGCCTCAGTTACCTTATTTGTAAAATGGGGATTAAGACTGTGAGCCCCACGTGGGACAACCTGATCACCCTTGTATTCCCCCAGCGCTTAGAACAGTGCTTGGCACATAGTAAGTGCTTAACAAATACCACCATCATCACCATCATCATATCACGTTCGTGTAAAAAGTGCTCCTGGCTGCACTTGTTATTTATGGGGCCTACTGCTATTTTTGCTACTCCCCCTTGACGTCATGATTTTCCCCAAATCTCTGTTCTGAAACAGTGACTTTATTGCCAAGTCCTGAAGAGCAGGCTGGTTGGTTTTATGCTGTTTTTCAACTGTCCCATTATGCTACACAATATTAGGTTGACTTCATTGTATCTTTTTTTAAAAATGGCATTTATTAAGCGCTTACTATGTGCAAAGCACTGTTCTAAGTGCTGGGGAGGTTACAAGGTGATTAGGTTGTACCACAGGGGGCTCACAGTCTTAATCCCCATTTTGCAGTTGAGGTAACTGAGGCCCAGAGAAGTTAAGTGACTTGCCCAAAGTCACACAGCTGACAATTGGTGGGCCTGGGATTTGAACACATGACCTCTGACTCCAAAGCCCGGACTCTTTCCACTGAGCCATGCTGCTTCTCCATCTTCAAAGTGTTTCTTCTTCTGTCCATCTGTTCATGGTTTCTTCATTCCAGCACACTATAAAACAATTATTTGAGTAGTCTCTTCACTTGCCCTATTTACTCAAGGAGCGCTGCAACGAGTCCTGCATTGTTAATATGGGGGAGCTGGTGGCATTCCGGGATCTCATTGTTTGTGTTCCTGTCTTTCCATTTGATGACACGGAGATGGCATTGATGAAAGCAACTTCAAAAGGAAGGAGTTGTAGTATGTGAAGTTCCATTGGACAAGGCTGAACACTAAATTGCTCTATAAATCTAAATTCTAAGGCCATGTTGACACTGGCCTCTACCAGTCTTTTAAGAAATATACGTGTCTTCTGGATTCAATTTTCTATATCACTGTGACTACTTTTGAATTATTGGACTATGTGACTACTTCGGGTAGCAGACTTCAGTGATGCATTCATTAGTGTGTTTTCCAACGAAATACTTTGCTATGAATAGGGTTTACCAACTCTGGGCTGCTACATATCTTCATTCCTCTTCAGATTATGAGAAGCAGCGTGGCTCAGTGGAAAGAACCCGGGCTTTGGAGTCGGAGGTCATGGGTTCAAACCCGGCTCCACCAAATGTCAGCTGTGTGACCTTGGGCAAGTTACTTAACTTCTCTGGGCCTCAGTTACCTCATCTGTAAAATGGGGATTAAGTCTGTGAGCCCCCCGTGGGATACCTGTATATATGTATATGTGTTTGAACATATTTATTACTTTATTTATTTATGTATTTTACTTGTACATGTTTATTCTATTTATTTTATTTGGTTTATATGTTTCATTTTGTTGTCTGTCTCCCCGTTCTAGACTATGAGCCCGCTGTTGGGTAGGGACCATCTCTATACGTTGCAAACTTGTACGTCCCAAGCGCTTAATACAGTGCTCTGCACACAGTAAGTGCTCAATAAATACGATTGAATGAATGAATGAATAACCTGATCACCTTGTAACCTCCTCAGCGTTTAGAACAGTGCTTTGCACATAGTAAATGCTTAATAAATGCTATTATTATTAGGCTGTAGCATTTTGCTGTTATTGAAAAGCTCAACATAATACTACTACTGATAACAATCACTGTGATGTTTGTTAAGCACTTACTATTTGCCAAGCACTACTAAGCACTACTTGGGAAGCAGCGAGGCTCAGTGGAAAGAGCCTGGGCTTGGGAGTCAGAGGTCGTGGGTTCTAATCCCGGCTCCGCCACTTGTCAGCTGTGTGACTTTGGGCAAGTCACTTAACTTCTCTGTGCCTCAGTTCTCTCATCTGTAAAATGGGGATTAAGACTGTTGTCCCGTGTGGGACAACCTGATGACCTTGTATCTTCCCCAGCGCTTAGAACAGTGCTCAGCATATAGTAAGTGCTTAACAAATACCATTATTATTATTACTAAGCACTAGGGTAGTTACTAATTAATTAGCTCAGACACAGTCCCTGTCCCACAGTCTAAAATCCCCATTTTACAGATGAGGAAACGGAGGCCCAGAGAAGTTAAGTGACTTGCCCAAGGTCACACAGCGGGTAGGTGGGGCAGTCAGGAGTAGAAGCCTGACTCCCAGACTCATAGTGTTTCCAGTAGGCCATGCTGCTTCTCATGCCGCTGAGAAGCAGCGTGATTCAGTGGAAAGAGCCCGGGCTTTGGAGTCAGAGGTCAGGGGTTGAAATCCTGGCTCCACCAATTGTCAGCTGTGTGACTTTGGGCAAGTCACTTAACTTCTCTGGGCCTCAGTTCCCTCATCTGTAAAATGGGGAGTAAGACTGAGAGCCCCCCATGAGACAACCTGATCACCTTGTAACCTCCCCAGCACTTAGAACAGTGCTTTGCACATAGTAAGTGCTTAATAAATGCCATCATTATTATTATTATTGTAACCCTAATTCTGATTATCTGCAGGTCTCCTTTTATGTATGCGTCTAGAGGACTCTCTTCATCTCTAGGCCTGCTGATGTTTGGAATGTATTCAGATCCAGGTTCCACGTTCCTAGTGTCCTTCTTAGGTGGTGAGCTCCTTGAGGGGCAGGGACCATGTCTAATTCCAACTTCCCAAGTGCTTAGTACAGTGCTCTGAACACAGTAAGCGCTCAATAAGTACAATTGAATGAATGAATGAATGAACTTGTGAATCAAACAATGGTATTAAAGGAGTGCTTACCCAGAGCACTGTACTAAGTGCTTGGGAGAGTGGAGTACAACAGAGTTGATACACTCATTCCCTGCCCACGAAGAGTTTACTGTCTCAGTGGGGCTGGGGTGCTGGCATTTTCTCCCAATGCTTAGAATGCTACTCTACACACGGTAGATGCTCAATTAATACTATTACTACTACTACTCAAGCACAGATGAAGTTAAGCAGAATACGACTTAGCACAGTCATGTTTTATTTTGTGAACAACGGGAGAAGGATCAGCTTCTCCAAGTCCTGTACGGGCAGCCATAATAATAATAATAATAATAATAATAATAATAATGGCATTTGTTAAGCACTTACTATGTGCAAAGTACTGTTCTAAGCGCTGGGGGGGGAAACAAGGTGATCAGGTTGTCCCACGTGGGGCTCACAGTCTTAATCCCCATTTTACAGATGAGGTCACTGAGGCCCAGAGAAGTTAAGTGACTTCCCCAAGGTCACACAGCAGACATGTGGCGGAGTCGGGATTAGAACCCATGACCTCTGACTGCCAAGCCCGTGCTCTTTCCACTGAGCCACCCTGCTTCTCACTGCCATATCACTGAGGAGTAATCTCAGGGTCTTGGTAGACTTTTTAGGTTAGTCAACTTTTTTTATTAGGTACAAAACCCCTAGTCTAGTGATGCTGCCATGTTTTGTTTTGTTGTCTGTCCCCCCTGTGAGCCCGTTGTTGGGTAGGGACCATCTCTATAGGTTGCCAAATTGTACTTTCCAAGTGCTTAGTATAGTGCTCTGCACACAGTAAGCGCTCAATAAATATGATTGAGTGAATGAATGAATACTTTTGTGAAGTCTTATTAACTTGCTTTTAACTGCTCCAGCAAAGCTTATGTTCACTGTTGTCCCACTGTGGTCTGAAGTTTATTCTGTGTTTTCTTTTCAGTAATTGTTCCTAAAGGATTCTGGCTAGAATCAATAGTATGTATTGATTCCGACTCTGTGCAGAGCGCTGGGGGAGTGTTTGGGAGAGTACAGTGATCCCGAGAATCTAGCAGGGGAAAAAGGCAATAAAATGTGGATTCTTTACAGAATCTAGGGGTTTCTGAAGATGACGCAGCTGAAAGAGAGACCACATGGCTCAGTGGAAAGAGCATGGGCTTTGGAGTCAGAGGTCATGGGTTCAAATCCCGGCTCTGCCAATTGTCAGCTGGGTGACTTTGGGCAAGTCACTTAACTTCTCTGTGCCTCAGTTACCTCATCTGTAAAATGGGGATTTTACAACATCTCATCTGTGAGCCCCCCGTGGGACAACCTGTTCACCTTGTAACCTCCCCAGTGCTTAGAACAGTGCTTTGCACATAGCACTTAATAAATGCCATCATCATTATTATATCCTTCCATGCGAGAATGGCTAAAGAGACCGAGGTGTGATCCATAATCTGTTTCATATTATGTCCCCCTAATTATAGTTCCTTGCTTTGACTCTACATTTGCAACTTCAGTACACTTGCTATTATTTCTGAGTCTGCCTCTAACAATTCCAGTCTTCCCAAGATTTCTGGTCAAGGAAAGCCACCCATTCCTGATTCTTTTCATTCATTCATTCAATTGTATTTATTGAGCGCCTACTGTGTGCAGAGCACTGTACTAAGCACTTGGGAAGTACAGGTTGGCAACATATAGAGACAGTCCCTACCCAACAGTGGGCTCACAGTCTAGAAGGGGGAGACAGAGAACAAAACAAAACATATTAACAGAATAAAATAGAATATATACAAGTAAAATAAATAAATAAATAGATTCTTGCACATAGAAAGACTGTTACGTTGGCTGCTAATGTCCCCCAACCATCTGGTTATTATACCATATTACTTTAGACTAGGCCTCATTGGGTCTTTACCATATCTATTCTACCCTTAGGCCATGAGCCCTCCATGGCACAGGGACTGTGTCCCACCTGATTAACTAGCAGCGTGGCTCAGTGGAAAAGAGCCCGGGCTTTGGAGTCAGAGATCATGGGTTCAAATCCCGGCTCCGCCACTTGTCAGCTGTGTGACTTTGGGCAAGTCACTTCACTTCTCTGGGCCTCAGTTCCCTCATCTGTAAAATGGGGATGAAGACTGTGAGCCCCACGTGGGACAACCTCATGACCTTGTATCCCCCCAGTGCTTAGAACAGTGCTTTCCACATAGTAAGTGCTTAATAAATGCCATCATTATTATTATTATTACTCCAGAGCTTAGAACAGTGCTTGACACATAGTAAGTGCTTAATAAATGCCATTATTATTATTATTACCCTCCCTGCTTGCTTTTTCTCCATTTCAGTCTACCATAAAGCAGCTCCTGGGATACCCCCCTGACAAGTCAGAGGTCATGGGTTCAAATCCCTGCTCCGCCAATTGTCAGCTGGGCAAGACACTTCACTTCTCTGTACCTCAGTTACCTCATCTGTAAAATGGGGATTAAGACTGTGAGCCCCACGTGGGACAACCTGATCACCTTGTAACCTCCCCAGTGCCTAGAACAGTGCTTTGCACATAGTAAGTGCTTAATAAATGCCATTATCATTATTATTATTATTATTATTATTATTATTATTATTATTATTGTCATATGTTCTGCTTTCTGGGAATGTCAGGATAATCCACACATTGGAATTCTTGACTATGGCTAATAATACCCTTATTATTATTGTCATACGTTCTGCTTTCTGGGAATGTCAGGATAATCTATACATTGGAATTCTTTACTACAGCTAATAATAATAATAATAATAATAATAATAATAATAACATTTGCTAAGCACTTACTATGTGCAAAGCACTGTTCTAAGTGCTGGGGAGGATACAAGATGATCAGGTTGTTCCACGTGGGGCTCACAGACTTAATCCCCATTTTACAGATGAGGTAACTGAGGCCCAGAGAAGTTAAGTGATTTGCCCAAAGTCACAGATCTGGCAAGCGGCAGAGCTGGGGTGGTTGAAGCTGGTAAAATGGCAGCTTTTTAAAAAAAATCTTATGGAATTCAGAGGGAAAATGATAAATTACAAAGAAACCACTTAGGCCAAACAGGAGCTCTATCATAGAAACCAGATACAGACTGGGAACAAAGACAACTAAATGTAACAATCAACTACTGTTTATAAAAAAATTTGGAATAAAGGAAGAGCGCATAAACACATGATATAAGTCTAAACCCAAATCAGCTGTTTCTGCAGTGGCGGTTGCTGGTTACAGAAGGTCCTAATAGTAATAATAATAATGGCATTTATTAAGGGCTTACTATGTGCAAAGCACTGTCCTAAGCACTGGGGAGATTACAAGGTGATCAGGTTGTCCCACGGGGGGCTCACAGTCTTTAATCCCCATTTTACAAATGAGGTAACTGAGGCCCAGAGAATAATAGTAATAATAATGGTGGCATTTATTAAGTACTTACTATGTGCAAAGCACTGTTCTAAGCACTGGGGAGGTTATAAGGTGATCAGGTGTCCTAAGGGGGGCTCACAGTCTTAATCCCCATTTTACAGATGAGGTAACTGAGGTCCAGAGAAGTGAAGTGACTTGCCTAAAGTCACACAGCTGACAATTGGCGGAGCCAGGATTAGAACCCATGACCTCTAACTCCAAAGCTCGGGCTCTTTCCACTGAGCCACGTTGCTTCTCTACTGAGAAATGTGGATAGCTCAGCACCAATGCCGCCACTGTTGGAAAAAAGCACATGCCTGCTGCCAGTGGTGTTGGAAGAAGACCTCCTTTGCTAGAGTACCCCAAATGAAAAGTCCTCTATCAATTCAGACATTCCATAGAAATAAAGGAGAATTGGAATCTGGCCAGGCCCCATTTGTGAACTGTGCATAACTTCTTTGAAAAGCTGAAAAGTACTCAGCGAACATTTTGAAGTACTGTAATTGCCCGAAAATAGCACTTTACTAAGACAGGATTCACCTGAAGAATATTTATTGAGCGCTTACTGTGTGCAGAGCACTGTACCAAGCGCTTGGGAAGTACAAGTTGTCAACATATAGAGACGGTCCCTACCCAACAGCTGGCTCACAGTCTAGAAGGGGGAGACAGACAACAAAACAAAACATGTGGACAGGTGTCAAAACTGTCAGAATAAGTAGAATTATAGCTGTATGCACATCATTAACTAACTAGAGTAGTAAATATGTACAAGTAAATAGTGTAATAAATCTGTACAAATATATATGAGTGCTGTGGGGAGGGGAAGGAGGTAGGGCAGAGGTGGGGTGATGAGGAGGAGGAGAGGAAAAAGGGGGCTCAGTCTGGGAAGGCCTCCTGGAGGAGGTGAGCTCTCAGTAGGGCTTTGCAGGGAGGAAGAGAGCTAGCTTGGCGGATGTGTGGAGGGAGGGCATTCCAGGCCCGGAGGATGACGTGGGCCGGGGGTCGACCGCGGGACAGGCGAGAACGAGGCACGGTGAGGAGATTAGCGGCAGAGGAGTGGAGGGTGTGGGTTGGGTAGTAGAAGGAGAGAAGGGAGGTGAGGTAGGAGGGGGTGAGGGGATGGACAGCCTTGAAGCCAAGAGTGAAGAGTTTTTCCTTGATTCGTAGGTTGACAGACAACCACTGGAGATTTTTGAGGAGGGGAGTGACATTTCGAGAGTGTTTCTGTGCAAAGATAATCGGGGCAGCAGAGTGAAGGATAGACTGAAGTGGGCAGAGATGGGAGGATTGGAGACCAGAGAGGAGGCTGATGCAGTAGTCCAGTCGGGATAGGATAAGAGATTGAACCAGCAAAGTAGTGGTTTGGATGGAGAGGAAAGGGTGGATCTTGGCAATATTGTGGAGAGGAGACTGGCAGGTTTTGGTGATGAATTGGACGTGTGGGGTGAATGAGAGAGGGGAGTCAAGGAAGACTCCAAGTTTGCTCTCAGAGCACAGCAGTTTACCGTTGCCAGTCCCAGAGGAAAGAGCCTAAGCATCTCCAAGAGGACTGTGGGAGCTTGACTCCACCCAAAACAACCCCTAACTGCTGGGAACTGAAGTGAATCAGCCCTTTGCCTACTGGGAAACACAGTTTTACCTTTCCTTGTCTGCAAACAATAATAATAATGGTATTGGTCAGGTGTTTACTGTGTGCCAAGTGCTGATGTGTGCTGATCAGATGGGACACACAGTCCCTGTTCCACATTCATTCATTCAATTGTATTAATTGAGTGGTTACTGTGTGCAGAGCACTGTACTAAGTGCTTGGAAAATACAATACAGCAATAAAGAGAGACAATCCCTGCTCACAATGGGCTAACAGCCTAAAACAGGGGAGACAGACATCAATACAAGTAAACAGGCATCAATAAAAATAAATAGATAAGTGATGTGGGGCAGGGAGTGGGGGAAGAGCAAAGGAAGCGAATTGAGGTGATATGGAAGGGAGGGTGAGCTATGGAAAAGGGGGCTTAATCTGGGAAGGCCTCTTGGAGGAGGTGTGCTTTCAGTAGGGCTTTGAAGGGGGAAGAGTGATTGGCAGATTTGAGGAGGGAGGGCATTCCAGTCCAGTCCAGTCCAGTCCAGCCAGGGATTGGCTGCACATCAGGTGAGATCAGGGTACATTAAGAAGATTAGCACAAGAGGAGTGGAGTGTGTGGGCTGGGATGTAGAATGAGAGAAGGGAGGGGAGGTGGGGGGGGGCAAGGTGATGGAGAGCCTTAAAGCCAATAGAGAGTAGTTTTTGTTTAATACGGAGGTTGATAGGCAACCACTGGAGGTTTTTGAGGATGGGGATGACATGCCCTGAACGATTTTTTAGAAAGATAATCCGGGCAGCCGAGTGAGGTATGGACTGAAGTGGGGAGAGGCAGGAGGTTGCCAGGTCAGAAAGGAGGCCAATGCAGTAATCCAGTTGGGATAGTATGAGTGATTGTCCTAACTTGGTAGCAGTTTGGATGGAGAGGAAAGGGCAGATTTTGCCGATGTTGTGAAGGTGAGACTGACAGGATTTGGTGACGGATTGGATGTGTGGGGTGAATGAGAGAGTGGAGTCAAGGATGGCACCAGGGTTACGGGCTTGTGAGATGTTTGGTTTTGTTCTCTGTCTCCCCCTTTTAGACTGTGAGCCCACTGTTGGGTAGGGACTGTCTCTATATGTTGCCAATTTGTACTTCCCAAGCGCTTAGTACAGTGCTCTGCACATAGTGAGCGCTCAATAAATACGATTGATGATGATGATGATGATGGGAAGGATGGTTGTGCCATCTACAGTGACTGGAAAGTTCGGGGCTCACAGTCTAAGGGGGAGATGGGGAGAACAGGTAAGTGCTCTTTCCTTTGGGCCAGGTACCTTCTCAATTCCTACTCTGCCTCCAGTAGGCAATCTGATTGGATACTTGGAAATCATCACCTCTTTGCCAAGTTGAGAAGCAGTGTGGCTCAGTGGAAAGAGCATGGGCTTTGGAGTTAGAGGTCATGGGTTCAAATCCTTCCTCCACCAATTGTTAGCTGTGTGAGTTTGGGCAAGTCACTTAACTTCTCTGGGCCTCAGTGACCTCATCTGTAAATTGGAGATTAAGACTGTGAGCCCCCCGTGGGACAACCTGATCACCTTATAACCTCCCCAGCGCTTAGAACAGTGCTTTGCACATAGTAAGTGCTTAATAAATGCCATCATCATTATTATTATTATTATGCAGTGAAATACAGCATAGTACAGTACAGATCCCCCCATTCCCTACCAAGAATACTAGCCAGGTAGGTGGCCCAGGATGAAGGTCATACTTAATTGGTACTTAATCCCCATTAGACAGATGAAGAGCCTGGGACACAGAGAAGTTGTGACTTTCTCCAGGTAACCCAGCAAGTAAGCGGAAGATCCGGATTGGAACCTGGGTCCCCCAACTCCCAGGCCTCTGCTCATTCTCTTAGGCTCAACTGCTTCTCCATCTTCAGGGTGACCCATCAGATGGATTTGCAATCAGTCCTTAGTGTCTGGTCTTCCAAATCAATGCAGAGGCATAAGTGACCAAATGATGACCCTATGTTTGCCTGTCAATCCAAAAATGGCTTGCTTCCATATGCCTCAACAATAAAAAAGAGCAAGAAAGAGAACAAAAAATTCTGTAAGGATCTGAGTAGGTTAATCCTATCAATTCCCAAATCTGACAAAATGTTCATCATGCCCAACCTCTGTGTAAGGTCGATAGTTTGTTCATTCATCTATCCATGCAGTAGTATTTACTGAGCACCTATCGTGTGCAAAGCATTGTATGAACTAAGACTTAGGGAAACAATGCTAGGATGAGAATTTGAAATCATGGTAATAATAATAATGATGGTATTTGTTAAGTGCTTACTATGTGCCAAGCACTGTTGTAAGTGCTAGGGTAGACACAAGGTAATCAGGTTGTCCCACGTGGGACTCACAGTCTTAATCCCCATCTTACAGATGAGGTAACAGGTACAGAGAAGTTAAGTGATTTGCCCAAAGTCACACAGCTGACAAGGGGCGGAGGCGGGATTAGAACCTGTGACCTCTGGCTGCAAAGCCTGGGCTTTTTCCACAAAGCTACGCTGCTTTTCTGATCTCTAGCTGATCCCTAGCCCACAAGGAGCTCAAAGAAAAGCAGTGTTGCCTAATGGAAAATGCACAGGCCTCGTAGTCAGGGGACTGGGTTCCAATCCAGGCTCCACCATTTAGCTAAACATGTGCTGAGATAACTACAATGTGATCCAGACTTCTCTATTCTAAAAACTAATTTGGGTATGTGTTATGTCCCAGTAGAGTCAATTAGGAACAAGGGGTTCGTGACTCAGCTTTACCAATGGAATAAACCACAATATTCAGTATCACAGAAAGAAAACATTTATTAATATACAGAAAAACGTCAAGCACAGTGGATGCTGCTTCTGTTAAGCCCTTAACCCAGGGGCAGTGAGATCTCTGACACTATTTAAACCGTCAACCCAGGGACATTGAGAATTTCCTATCTCGGGGTGATCATTCTTGTCCAGCGTTCAGATCCTGAATTCCTGGCCTAAGAGGTCCCTGGCGCTGGGCTCGCTGTCTGTCTTCCCTTCAGAGGATAGTGAACAGCAGCAACAGGTGATTCCCCCAGCCTTTTATACTATACTTGTTGACCGTTATATCAAGCTTAATTATCCTAATCTATCAATTACAGTTCTTAGAAGGGTCTTGCTTGGGTCCCCTGTGGGTGAGTTTTCTCATGGAGCCTATCTGTCTGGCTGGGTGGGATCACAGAAAGCAGTATACCCAACCTGACACATAGTAAGTGCTTAATAAATACCATAATAATAATAATTGTTATTATTTAATGCAAGGTACAAACTGCACTCTTCAGTTGTGGGAATGTTTTTACATTTTCCTCAGCAAAGACCAAAGTAAATAATTATTTGAGCTTCCTTATTTTTATCCTTTACATTCACGGGTGCCCTCTTTCCAACCACTTTTACTAAACCTCTTTTATAAGTAAATGGCTGTAGTTGAAGAAAATTTCATTGTGAGTTTGACACATTCTTCAAACCCATTCTTGGCCTATTTGGACATAACTGGCCACTCGCCATGGGCTTTTCTGATTCTCCACTCAGTGAGCTTTCCATTTTTTTATTAATTGATAATTGCATTTCCATTTTTCCAGGATTTCAGCAGGAGGTGTTGAGAAAGTGCTTAGTACAGTGTTTTGCACACATTAAGTGCTCAATAAATACGACTGAATGAAAGTATGAAAATCTTGGTCAGCAAAAGTCAGTCAGAACATTTTGAATAAAATGTAAGTTTATTGAAGTTCGTTTTTGCCTCCCAAATTCTGTGGCTGTCGTCTTGCCCTCCGGAGATAAGATAGCCTGCATTCATCTTTTCCAAACTAGCCAGTCTTCCATCTCATCCATACTTCAGCTTGATGCAGAGCCAGACCTAGGAACCTTGGGTCAGAGAGGAGAAATATTACAGTTTGGTTGTGTCAGCTCCTCCCTATTCAGCTCCAACCACAGTCTTCTTGAGTTCTGCCTAGCCCGCATTAGGCAATATTGGGAAATTCTGGAAACGGGGCAGCAGAAAGAGCAACTGCTGCTGCATTCCTAAATGTTCTCTCCACACGGAATCATGACAGACTGAAGTGAAACAGGGCAGATGTAATGCTGCAGCAGAAACAAAGTTAACTGTAGGTCTTCTCAACGAATGATCACGTCGTTTGCCAAATAACAGCCCTGGCTGTTTTATATCTAACTTAACACATCTAGTTTTTTGCTGTCTTCTAAAACACAGTTTCATGTTACCATCAAAAGCAGCACTTAGGGAACTAAGAAATGACCAGGGGCAGCAATGGAATGTAAATAAACATTACTGTTTCTCAGTTCAGGATTTTTTTTTTGGAACATTTAAATTGATTTGCTTTGCAAAACGATTGTTTGCCCAAGTATGTTGCTTTCAGTCCTCATTTGGCACAGTGTTCAATCTGATTAAATATCCTTTCATCCTTTTCTTCTAAAGCAAGTGAACCGTCTGAGTAGTATTGGAAAATAAAATTTTAAATGTCTGATCTTTTAAGGAAATCAGAGCAGTATAAATGCTATACCTGTAGTGGAGATTTTTAAAAAGACTCTTTCGATGAACTAGTCAAAGGGTGGATCTAAACAACATGCCTTTAATTAAAACTATGTTTCAGAAAAAGAATAATTCCCCAGACAAGAGACTTGAAATTTTTTGTTCACCTCTTGTAACATTGCCGTTTTCAAATCTACTTGTTTGTCACCCATTCTTTCCAAGACCTCTGCTCAAGAGAACCCACACCTCTCCTTATTGAAAATGCTGTAGTTATTCTAATGTATAAAGAGATATATTTGTTTTCAGTGACTACACTACATAAAGAGAGTGCCGTGGTATGTCAATAGATGGGCAATTGGCAGAGTCTGTTCTTGTTATCAAATCTGCCACTTCAGAACGTTATCTTCCTGAAATCTCTGCTGAAGGAGAGCAATTCTTCTCTTGATTTCTGCACAAGCTAGATTTTGTTTTTTATTTTTACCGTATTTGTTAAGTGCTTACTATGTGCCAGGCACTGTTTTAAGCTCTTGGGTAGATACAGGCTAATCAGATTGGACACAGTCCATATCCAACATGGGGCTCAGAGTCTTAAACCCCATTTTACAGCTGAGGTCACTGAGGCACAGAAAAGGGAAGTGACTTGCCCAAGGTCACTCAGCAGAACCCAGGTCCTTCTAACTCCCAGGCCTCTGCTCTTTCCACTAGCCCGTACTGCTTTTGCCCTTGTCTACCTGCACAAGATGGAACCAAATTCACTAAGTACAAGTGCGTAACTGCAGAACAAAGAATGAGTGATCACCACCAGCCCTCTACACCGGGTAGAAAATCACTGCTTTAAAATAATATTCTGGGTGTCATTTGGAGAAGGGCCTTTGCCAGAACCAGATAGAGAAAGGTCACTTTGAAATAGTGATCACAGTATGATTGAATTGAACATTTTTGCTAGGTAAGAAAAGTCAAAAGCCACCAATGCAAGGATATTAAATTTTAGGGAAAGGAAACAATGAAAAATGAGAACTTTAGTTAGGAATAATGGAAAGGAATGAATAAAATATTGTTTCCTCTTAGAAGCCCGAACACTTTGAGAAAATGCCATTTTAGAGCCCCACTGAAAAGGTGTTCCACAGAGCAACAACAAAAATACAGGCAACCAAGAACTCTGCATAATTGTGGGGTGCCAAGGCTGAAGAGATTGACTCTAGGACTTTGAGGAGAATCAGAGTCTTGTTGAGTTAGAATAGTTTCCCAGATGAGTGTTTCAACACCTGAATATAGGTCTCTTGTTGAATCCTCCAGCAGGGCTTAATAGAAGAAGTAAACAGGACCAGCTGAGCCTAGCATGCATCTTTTTCTTACTCCATTGGCACTGGAGACTGGATCGGACAGGATACCCATGGCTCTGACATTGCCAGTCATTAGGGAGTTTCAGAGTCTTCTAATGAAGTTTCCAAAGCAGCAATATTTATTAACCATTTTCCAGAGTCCAGACCTACTGATGATGTTAAATTAATAATAATTATAGTATTTTATTAAGTGATTGATGTGTGTTCAAAGGGCTGGTTACAGTTCATGTCCCACCTGGAACTCACAATCTAAGGGATAGAAAAAGTTGATGGCAGAAGAGATGAGAGTGAGGCACACTGAGTAGGTTGGCTTGGGAGAAACCAAGCATGTGAGCTGGAATAGAGTGGGAGACGGGAATGGGTCCGAAGGAGGGAGAGAGATAATTGAGTTCCTTAAAACTAATAGACAACAAATCTGTTTGATGTTGCCAGCGATTGGCAGCCATTGCAAGTTTCTATGGAGTCAGGAGACGGATACAGAACATGTATTGAAAAATGATACCAGCAGCAGAGTATAGTATGAACTGGGGAAGCCGGAAGAGGCAGGAAGCTCAGTGAAGAAGGCTGATGAAGAAGGGATATGACAGGGGCCTGGACCAGCGTCATGGAAGTTTGGATGGGCAGAAAGGGGTGGATTTTGGAAACGTTGCAGAGAAACAACAACCAAAAGGCAACATATGGAAGTTGTTTACAGGCATGAGAGCTGGGACTCTTATATAGAGGAGGGCTTGGGGAGGGAAGAGGAGAAGTTAAGTTTTGGACATATTGGATTTGAGGTGCCTGTGGAAGCCAGAGTTGTAGTAATAGTAGTAGTAGTAGCAGCAGTAGTAGTATGTATGTATGTGTGTATGTATTAAGCACTTATTATGTGAAAAGCACTGTACTAAGCTCTGGGAAAGAATATGCAATTGGGAGTTAGACACAGTCCCTGTCCCCTGGGGAGCTCACAATTGAAAATAAAAATTAGGGGGAGAGGAGACTGGAAACAGAGACATAGGGAAAGATGAAAAAAACACTAAGACAATATAAAAGACAAAAAATAAGAGAAGTAGCAGGCCTAATGGATAAAGAACAGGCAGGGAGCCAGAAGGACCTGAGCTCTAATCCAGGCCTGCTGCTTATCTGCTGTAAACCCTTGTGCAAGTTACTAAGCAGCATGGCGAGGTGGATAGAAAACGGGCTTGGGAGTCAGAAGATCATGAGTTCTAATCCCGGCTCCTCCACATGTCTGTTGTGTGACCTTGGGCAAGTCACTTCACTTCTCTGTGCCTCAGTTACCTCATCTGGAAAATGGGGATTGAGACTATGAGCCCCACATGGTGCGGGAACCGTGTCCAACCTGACTTGCTCATATACACCCCGGCATTCAGTATACAGTGCCTGGCACATAGTAAGCGCTTAGGAAATACTACTGAGAGCTCACCTCCTCCAAGATGCCTTCCCAGACTGAGCCCCCTTTTCCTCTCCTCCTCCCCATCCCCCTGCCCTACCTCCTTCCCCTCCCCACAGCACCTGTATATATGTTTGTACAGATTTATTACTCTATTTATTTTACTTGTACATATTTACTATTCTATTTATTTTGTTAATGATGTGCATCTAGCTTTAATTCTATTTGTTCTGATGACTTGACACCTGTCCACATGTTTTGTTTTGTCATCTGTCTCCCCCTTCTAGACTATGTGCCCATTGTTGGGTAGGAACCGTCTCTATATTTTGCCAACTTGTACTTCCCAAGCGCTTAGTACAGTGTTCTGCACACAATAAGTGCTCAATACAATTGAATGAATGAGTGAATGAAAATATCATAATAATTCTCAGTGCCTCAGTCGCCTCATGTGTAAAGCTGGAATTAAGACTGAGCCCAGTGAGCAACATGGACTGTGTCCAACCTGATTAACATGCCTCAGTGCATAGTACAGTCCCTGGAACATAGTAAGAGCATATTACTATTACAAATTTTATGATTTGTAAAATTTTATGATTAACAAATATCATAAAAAAGCCAAAGCTCTGCAATGTACTAGAGGAGCAGAATTTTGGGCTCCTTCTGGTTTCGAGTCCACAGTCACAACCGCAGCCATAATAATAGTAATAATAATGTTGGTATTTGTTAAGCACTTACTATGTGCCTACCACTGCTCTAAGCACTGTGTGGGATACAAGGTAATCAAGGTGTCCCATGCGGGGCTCACAGTCTTCATCCCCATTTTACAGATGAGGGAACTGAGGCACAAAGAAGTTAAGTGACTTGCCCAAAGTCACACAGCTGACAAGTGGTGGAGCCAGGATTCGAACCCATGACCTCTGACTCCCAAGCCCAGGCTCTTTCCACTGAGCCATGCTTCTGCTGCAGTAGCAACCGCCCCAGTCTTCCTGAGGTTTTGTGGAAGCAGCACCATCCTGAAGCTGCTTTTCTCTGTCCACTAGAGTGGTGGAAGTCAAGTTGGGTTGGAGATTTCTCAGCAGCACTAAGGAGAGCTGGGGTGGAATCCTGACCAGGCCAAAATGATGGTCCTGTAGAGAAGGCTGTTGAGGGCCCGGGATGTCACAGCGCGAAGGTCGTCGGGGCAGCAGCTGCCCACTGGTGGACTGGGAGAAAAACGTAAGATTGTAGAGCAGGAGAGAGGTTGGAGCTAACAAGGTTATCCCCATACCAATGATAGGTAAAACAATAATAATAATAATAATGGCATTTATTAAGTGCTTACTATGTGCAAGGCACTGTTCTAAGCACTGGGAAAGTTACAAGGTGATCAGGTTGTCCCATGGGGGGCTCACAGTCTTCATCCCCATTTTCCAGATGAGGTCACTGAGGCCCAGAGAAGTTAAGTGACTCGCCCAAAGTCACACAGCTGACGATTGGCGGAGTTGGGATTTGAACCTGTGACCTCCGACTCCAAAGCCCGGGCTCTTTCCACTGTGCCACGCTGCCCCAAGGAAATGAGTGTGGTCTGAAAAGAAAAGGAGACCCAGCACTGCTTCAGGTCACCCACATTTAGGGAGGGGGAGGCAGAGAAAGAACTAGTGAAGGAAAACAGAGGATTGGCCAAAGTAGTAGGGAGAACCAGGAGAGAGTTATGAGAAGCAGCATGGCCTAGTGGATAGAGCACAGGCCTGGGAGTCAGAAGGATATGAGTTCTAATTCCTGCTCCACTTCTTGTCTGCTGTGTGACCTGGCCAAGTCACTTCACTTCTCCCTGCCTCATTTACCTCATCTGCAAAATGAGGCCTTCCCAGACTGAGCCTTCTTTTTCCTCTCCTCCTCCCCATCCCCCTGCCCTACCTCCTTCCCCTCCCCACAGCACCTGTATATATGTTTGTACAGATTTATTACGCTATTTTACTTGTCCACATTTACTATTCTATTTATTTTGTTAATGATCTAAAATCAAAGCATCTAGCTTTAATTCTATTTGTTGTGACGACTTGACACCTGTCCACATGTTTTGTTTTGTTGTCCATCTCCCCCTTCTAGACTGTGAGCCCGTTGTTGGGTAGGGACCGTCTCTATATGTTGCCGACTTGTACTTCCCAGGTGCTTAGTACAGTGTTCTGCATTCATTGAGTGAATGAATGAATGAAAATGGTGATTCAATACTTGTTTTCCCTCCTACTTAGACTATGAGCCCTATGTGGGACCTGATTAACTTGTATCTTCCCAGTGCTCTTACATAGTAAGCATTTAACAAATGCCACAATTATTACTAATTATTAGGTCTGAGGCAGATAAGCCAAGGCTAAATAGTATTTCCAGGAGAAGGCAATAACCCATAGTGTCCAAAGCATCTGAGAAATTGAGGAGAATTAGGTCAGAGTTAAGGCCATTAGTTTTGGCAAGGAGGAGGTAATTGATGATGTTGGATGTAATTGATGACGTTGTTCTGATGACTTTACACCAGTCCACATGTTTTGTTTTGTTGTCTGTCTCCCCGTTCTAGACTGTGAGCCCGTTGTTGGGTAGGGACCGTCTCTATATGTTGCCAACTTGTACTTCCCAAGCGCTTAGTACAGTGTTCTGCACACAGTAACCGCTCAATACATACAATTGAATGAATGAATGAATGGAGAGGATGGTCTAAGTGGAGTCATGGAGGCAGAAACTGGATTGACCTCTAGACTGTAAGATCCTTGTGACGTCTACCCATTATGTTGAATTGTACTCTCCCAAGTGCTTAGTACAGTGCTCTACACCTTTGCTTGCTCGGAAAGGGTGGCCTAATAGAAAGAGCACGGATCTCGGAGTCAGAGGACTTAATTTTTAATCCTGGCTCATTTTGTTTTCTGCTGTGTGATCTTGGGCAAGTTACTTAACTTCTCTTATGCCTCAGTTTCTTCTCCTGTTGAGACTGTGAACCCCATGTGAGACAGGGACTGTCTAAACTGATTAACCTGTGTCCACCCCAGTGTTTCAAACAGTGCTTTACACATAGTAAGCACTTAAAAATATATATTATTAATAATGATAATAATAATAAAGTTTGAAGAAAGAAATTTGAGGCCATGGGTGTAAACAGCCCATTCAGGGAGTTTGTTCAGGAATGGAAAGGGCGAGATGGGGATTGTAACTGAGATTGTATTGTGGGGTACAGAAAACAAATTTTTTGGGTGGATAGATGTGGGCATGTGTGAAGGCAATCTGTCAAAGGTATTTATTGAGCTCTTACCATGTGCAGAACACTGTTCTAAGTATGTGGGAGAGTACAATACAGCAGAGTTGGAAGACATGTTCCATCCACCCAAGCTTATAGTGTAGAAGAAAAGAAAGAAAAAAAGAAGCATCAAAGGAGCATGAACAAGGGGGAAGAAAGGTTTATAAATCTCTATGGATCCAAAAGGAGGAGAGAGAGTGGGCTAATGGGAGAAAATAGAGGATGGTGGAAGAGTAGATGGGTGGATGGGAGGAGCCATTGGGTGGTGAAACATAGTAAATGGTTGGGAGATGGGGAGAGAGCTCAGGTGAGGGTAAGTGGTCAGAGAACTACTCCCGAAGATGCTTCTTCCCAGAGAATTACAATTAAACCAACGTTCTTGCGTTTCTTAGCCCTCATTTACTGAGATGATGATAAATCCCACTAAAGGTTTGCATGGGAATTAATAATAATAATAATGATGATGATGATGATGATGATGATGATGGTGGTGGTGGTGGTGATAATAAGGGTATTTGTTAAGTGCTTATTATGTTCCAGACACTTTTCTAAGCACTGGGGTAGATTCAAGATAATCAGGTTGTACACAGTCCCCATAGGGCTCATAGTCTTAATCCTTATTTTACAGATGAGGGAACTGAGGCACAGAGAAGTTAAGTAACTTGCCCAAAGTTACACAGCAGACAAGTGTTGGCGCCAGTTTTAGAACCCAGGTTCTTCTGACTCCTGGGCCTGAGTTCCCACTCCTAGGCCATGTTTTGTTTTGTTGTCTGTCTCCCCCTTCTAGACTGTGAGCCCGTCGTTGGGTAGGGACCATCTCTGGATGTTGCCAACTTGTACTTCCCAAGCACTTAGTACAGTGCTCTGCACACAGTAAGCGCTCAATAAATACGATTGAATGAATGAATGAATGAATGAATGAATGCTGCTTCTCCCTGGGAGTCTGGCTTCCCCCAGTAGTCCTGATGAAGTTGGGGAGAAGGATTCCTTGTTCTCAGACTGGTTTCCCAGGTTGTGCTTCCCCTGGTGGAGTGTTGGGGGCCAAGAACATGGCAAGTATTCAGTAAGTACTCGTGACTGATTGATGGGCCCAGCAGAGTTGCAGCCGGAGACCTAGATGTGGGCCCCAAGGGGACAGGGGTATGTGATAAAGCCTCATGGAAGATGCATTCCATAGCCAGGGCAGCTGTCTCCCAGTGACGAAAACCAAATCCATAGTCTCAATTTTAGTCAGAAGTCAATCAACCATCAGATCAGTGGGAGGCTGAGTGACCCTGATGGGGCTCAAAGGCTATGCTAATAAGGGAGACTTCTGTCTGAATGACATTTGAAGGAAACTAGCTAGAATGGGTGGAAAGCCTGGCTTAAAGAATCTTTGTACAGATAAACAGGGTTTTATGAGGTCGCTGAGTAACGTATAATTACTGTCATGTACTCAGCTCCTCCAGTGCTTCTGATTTCATCCTCAAATTCTGGCAGCCAAGATTTATTTCCTCCATGGAGTTTTCAGGAATTTTTTGGCCTCCCTTTCACTTCTGCTTACTTGTACAAGGCATTACTTCATGTGCTGTATATGTGTACAACGACTTCATAGACCTGTACCCAAACACTATGGATGATATTCCTTATTTTTGTCTCTTCCCTTTACCTAAGCAAACCTACATTTTGGAAGTGTTGCTCATGAAGTGGGAACAGGATGAGGAAATTCCATATCCAGTCTCTGTAGAGCACTGTTCAGAAGAGAATCAACTGTCAGTTAACACTCAGAAGCTTTTAGTAGTGCTTACGTAGTCCTAATGCTTTAGCTTGAGACTCCTGAAAAGCTTTATTTTTAATATTACATTATTCCGTGCTTTGCAATCTCTTCTGTGCCGTTCTTTACAGAAGCCTGCAAGTGCATTCAGTGTTGCTATGGACAGAAAGGCAAACATGAGGCAGAATTATCCAAAGTCACGCAGTGAGATTGAGCAAGAGCAGGACTAGAACCCATGGCTCCCAGGTTGGCATCATGTTGCTTAGTCACTGCACCCCTGGTGTTTCCTGGTGAAAGCCAACACCCCTCAAACATTTACGTGTACAGATGAGACGTAAACACAGCGTCCTGACTTCAGAAGAACTCTGTATCGCTCAAGGTGGATTTCGAACTTGAGTAACAAACAAGAGGATTTTGATTCTCATCCCTTGATGCAAAAGGGATTTGAGCAATTTCACTGAGGCGTTTTCTTTGACTTGCTTCTCTTTGAAAGGGTTACGTCACTTCTTCCAGCCAACCATGCCATAGGGTGTCCCAGGAATCAATCAGGCTGAGCACAGGAAGCCTGGGTTCACCCACCCCTGTAGAAATATTCTGGGGATTTGTCTCCTGGAGATGAATCCCTTACTACACCTCCAAATCCACACCTCCACAGGCCAAAGGCAGATCCTGTCAACAACAAGAGCAGGTTGAAGGCAGAGGGGTAGGAGGCACCAGAGGCTGAGCAGTTGAAGATGACAGTTTAGGAGGGAATTAATCAATGGAGAAGAAGTAGTCAATCAAAGGAAGAGAGGGTGCAAGGGTTTTTATAAGGTGGGAAGGGAAAGGATCAGAGGTGCAGGTGGACGGGGTAGATTTACAAAGGGGGCCTGACATCTCTTGACCCTTGATGGCTGAGAGAGTTGATGAAGTTGATGAAGCCAGAAGTAGCTAAGATCTTCCTGGCAGCGGAGTTGTCTCGAGAAGGGTGTAGGAATAAAGCTAGTTGAGTCAGCCTAACTTCCTCTATGATCTACTTCCAAGTCCTTAGAGCTCGTACAGTGTACCATTCTAAGTGGATGTTCAATATGTACTGCTTTGGAGTCAGAGGTCATGGGTTCAAATGCCGGCTCCGCCAGTTGTCAGCTGTGTGACTTTGGACAAGTCACTTCACTTCTCTGTGCCTCAGATACCTCGTCTGTAAACTGGGGATTAAGACTGTGAGCCCCCTGTGGGACAACCACATCACCCTGTAACCTCCTCAGCACTTAAAACAGTGCTTGGCACATAGTAAGCGCTTAATAAATGCCATCACTGTTATTATTATTACTACCCTAGAGAAGCAGCATGGCTCAGTGGAAAGAGCACGGGCTTTGGAGTCAGAGGTCAGGGGTTCAAATCCCAGTTCTGCCAATTGTCAGCTGTATGACGTTGGGCAAGTCACTTAACTTCTCTGGGCCTCAGTTACCTCATCTGTAAAATGGGGATTAAGTCTGTGAGCCCCCTGTGGGACAACCTGATCACCTTGTAACCTCCCCAGCGCTTAGAACAGTGCTTTGCACATAGTAAGCACTTAATAAATGTCATTGTTATTATTACTACCCTACAATCATACCCGCACACCTCTAGTTCTATGCCTCTACGTTCCTCAGTCTCGCAGTCCCTTTTCTAGAATAGATTTGGCAGCATAGTTGTCCTTGAGAGGGAAAGGGCAACGAAAGCTGCACACAGCCCAGGAGCGTGTTCTCATTTCTTTCTGCAGGATTCAGAGGGGATGATGCATCACGACGGTTGAGCACAAGCTCATTTCAGAAGTAGAGCTAACCACGATCCTCTTTTGTTTCTTTCTGTTTTCTTATTTGTCTCTCTTTTCTTCTCATTACCCTGATGTTTTCTCCTCTCTCTCCCCTTCTCTTCCGTTCTCTCTTCATGCCTCTCCTAGATCTACCTTCTTCCCCTGCATCCTTTTTCCCTCTCCTCCTCCTCTCTCCCTCTGTTATCTTTCTCCCTTGCTTTCTTCCTCTTGATTCCATTCCTTCCCTTTATTTTGGCTCCCCTCCTAGCTCCTCCAGCAGGTAGCTAAAAAGGTTAAGATGGGCACAGTCCTGACCACATGATGTACACAGATGTTTTGTTATGCAGTTCTGTTTGATGTTTTTTGCATCTGCCTGTATTTTCACTCTTGCTTCTTCATTCATTAATTCAATTGTATTTATTAAGTGCTTCCTGTGTGCAAAGCACTGTACTAAGCACTTGAGAAAGTGCAGTACAGCAATACAGAGTGACAATCCCTGCTCACGACGAGCTCACAATATGAGGGGGAGGACCATCTCTATATGTTGCTGGCTCATACTTCCCAAGTGCTTGGTACAGTGCTCTGCACACAGTAAGTACTCAATAAATATGATTGAATGAATGAATATTAATATAAAAAATAAAATTACAGATATCATCAATCGTATTTCATCAATCGTATTTATTGAGCGCTTACTATGTGCAGAGCACTGTATATATACATAAGTGCTGTGGGGCTGGGAGGGGGAGAGCCAAAGGAGCATGTCAAGGCAACACAGAAGGGAGTGGAAGATGAGGAAAAGTGGGGCATAGTCTGGGAAGGCCTCTTGGGAGGAGATGTGCCTTCCATAAGGCTTTGAAGTGGGGGAGAGTAATTGTCTGGTGGATTTGAGGAGGGAAGGCATTCCAGGCCAGAGGTAGGATGTGGGCCAGGGATTGGCAGCGAGACAGGCGAGATTGGGGCAGAGTGAGAAGGTTAGCACCAGAGGAGCAAAGTGAGTGGGCTGGGTTGTAGAAGGAAAGAAACAAGGTGAGGTAGGAGGGGGCAAGGTGATGGAGTGCTTTAAAGCCAATGGTGAGGAGTTTATGTTTGATACAGAGGTGGATGGGCAACCACTGGAGATTTTTGAGGAGGGGGGGTGACATGTCCTGAACGCTTCTGTAGAAAGATCATCTGGGCAGCAGAGTGAAGTATGGACTGGTGTGGGGAAAGACAAGAAGTTGGAAGGTCAACAAGGAGGCTGTTGCAGTAATCTGGGTGGGATAGGATGAGTGATTGTATTAACGTGGGAGCAGTTTGGATGGAGAGGAAAGGACAGATTTTAGTGATGTTGTGAAGGTGGGACCAAAAGGATTTGGTAATGGATTGAATATTTGGGTTGAATAAGAGAGAGAGAAGTCAAGGATAATGCCATGGTTACGGGCTTGTGAGACGGGAAGAATGGTGGTGCCATCAACAGTGATGGAAAAATCGGGGAGAGGACAGGGTTTGGATGGGAAGATATGGAGCTCTGTTTTGGAAATTTTAAGTTTGAGGTGACAGGAGGACATCCAAGTAGAGATGTCTTGAAGACAGGAGAAGATGCAAGCCTGGAAAGAGGGAGAGTGATCAGGGGGAGAAGATGTAGAGTTCATCTGCATGGAGATGGTAGTTGAAGCCATAGGAGCGAATGAGTTCTCCCAGGGAAAGATGGAGAATAGAAGGGGACCGGGAACTGAACTGTGAGGGACCCCCACAGTTAGAGGATGGGAAATAGAGGAGGAGACCATGAAGGACACTGAGTATGAATGGCCAGAGAGATAAGAGGAGAACCAGGAGAGGACAGAGTCAGTGAAGCCAGGAGAAAATTAAAGAGAAGAATTCGAGACAGTGGATGTAGACAACGTGCTCAAGGAATTTGGAGAGGAGGCGGGAGATGGGGCAATAACTGGAGAGAGCTGTAGGGGTCAAGGGAGGGATTTTTTTAGTATGGGGGGAGACATGGGCATGTTTGAATGCAGTGGGGAAGAAGCCACTGGAGAGCGAATGGTTGAAGATGGCTGTTGGGGAGGGAAGGGTGAAGGGGGCTAGGGTTTTGATAAGGTACAAAGGGATTGAGTCCTATGCACATGTGGAGGGGTTGGCATTTGAGAGGAGGCAGGAGATTTCCTCTGGAGATACTACTGGGAAAGATTGGAGAGTTTTAGAGGGGGCCAGAAGGGGAAGGGACTGAGGAGGGGCAGGGACGATTTTAGGGAGCTCACACCTGATTGTGTTAATTTTCTTAATGGAGTAGTTGGCCAGGTCATTGTGGGGCAAGGGATGGGGGAAATGGAGGGGGAAATGGAGGGACAGGGAGCCTGAGAAGGGAGTTAAATGTCCGGAACAACTGGCAAGGGCGATGGGCCTGAGTGTCAATAAGGGAAGAGAAATAATTTTGCTTGGCAGAGGGAAGGGCAGAGTTAAAACATGCAAGCATAACTTGAGAAGGACAAAGTCAGTATGATATTTAGATTTCTGTCGGCAGTGTGCTGTGGCTCGAGCACTAGATCGAAGGAGGTAAATTGGGCAGGTGATCCAGGGCTGTGGGTTCATTCATTGATTCAATTGTATTTATTGAGCGCTTACTGTGTGCAGAGCACTGTACTAAGCACTTAGAACTGTACTAAGCGCTTAGTACTATGTGTCCGGCACTGTTCCAAGCACTGGGGTAGATACAAGTTAATCAGATTGGACACAGTCTGTGGCCCACATGGGGCTCACAGTCTTAATCCCCATTTTACAGATGAGGTAATTGAGGCACAGAGAAGTGACTTATCCAAGGTTACACAGCAGACAAGTGGCAGAGCTGGGATTAGAACTCAGGTCCTTCTGACTCCCAGGCCACTCTGCTTCACATGTTTTATACTCCTAACTTGCTTCTTGCTGTGACAGCTCCCATTCCTGGGCTATCCTCAAGCTGGGACCCCCTCAGCCTCAAAGCGTTCTTAACCTCAGAGAGAGGCTGCCAATCCCAGGGTTGTAGGCCTGGGAGTTAGAAGCACCTGGGTTCTAATCCCTGCTATGCCACTTGTCTGACGTGTGACCTTGGGCATGTCACTTCACTTCTCTGTACCTCATTTCCCTGATCTGTAAAATGGGGATTAAGACTGGGAGCCCCATGAGGGACAGGGACTGTGATCAACCAGATTTGCTTGTATCTACCCCAGAGCTTAGTACAGTGCCCAGCACATAATAAGCACTTAACAAATACCACAATTTATTATTATTATTATTATTAAATGTGGTCCATAGTAATGATCATGGAACTTCTCAAAGGGTCAACTATTGGGTTGCAGGTCTTAGAACCATAAAGAGGATTAAAAGCAATGATGCTCTGTAGATTTTCATTTTAATCTGAAGTCAAGTGCCACACTGCCACCAAACTCCGACAGCCTCCTAAATGATGTGCTGACCTTGTCTATTTTTGTATCATTGGGCAGAGTGCTGCCTAGGAAACAGAATTCTTCATGACATTTTGCTCCATGTTGCCAGCAAAGGTCTTTGGCGATGTGTAGGGTTTCCATGGTGCAAACTAACGCACTTTTTTCTTTCTGCAGGAGCAAAATAATTTTTCATAGGGCCAGGCCACTGAGTGACAGTGTTTCCTTAAATTTTCCAAGCCCATCTTGGACTATGAGCAAATAATACTTTAGAGCAAATTATCATTTAAGCAGCTAAAAGCTAAGTAAAAATAGAATTTTTTAGTAACTTGTCTCCTTCCAGGACTTTTTGGGGATTCATTCATTCATTCAATTGTATTTATTCAGCACTTACTGTGTGCAGAGCACTGTACTAAGAGCTTGGAAACTACAATTCAGCAATCAAGAGAGACAGTCCCTGCCCACACAAGACTTACAGTCTAGAAGGGGGCCGACATAAAATAAGTATACAGGCATCAATATAAATAAATAGAATTATGCATATATAGATAAATGCATAAGTGCCATGTGGTACAGAGTGGGAGGACGAGCAAAGCAAGTGAGTTGAGGTGATGCGGACAGGAGGGGGAGCTGAGGAAAAGGGGGGCTTAGTCTGGGAAGGCCTCTAGGGACTCCATTTTGGACTCAGGCCTGAGACTCCCTCAGAGTTCAGAGGGAGATGGGGGAATCATTATCCCAAACAGAGTTCCTTAGTTCCAGAATGCTGTCACCACAGTCCACTTTTCAGAAATCCAGGCACCTTGTCCCAGGCTAATAGCTTACCCTTGACCCAGCCCTGCCATAACAAAGAGGCTGGGCCCTGTTGGTGGCACATTATAACTCCAATGGAGGCCCCCCAATCCAGGCCATAGGTCCTGGGAAGAGGCGATGTGTCGGGGAACCAAAGAAGTACACTATATGTACACCCCTTCAAGAACAGCCTAGTCAGTCAGCCAAAAGATTAACTGGGACATTGACTGCCCTCTCAAGCTCTAGATTTGCCACTCCATCCAGGGATGTATCCCAGGGCAGAAGGTAAATTCCCAACTTGAAACCAGAGGCTCTTGTAACCCAGAATGGAAACAAAGTTATTTGTAATAATAAGGCCGTTACATTTAGACTCCCACAGCAACTTCCTGATTGAAAATTGAGCATTTTAATTTCCCAAATGAGTGAAATTTTCCTCCAGACCCAGGTTTTCTTGACTAAAAAGCCCACAGCTTCTAAATTTCATCCACGATTACCTCATTAAAGAGCACAGTGTGCTCCAAGAAATTCCACGCCTTGAACATTCTTCAGCAATTCTTTGCTTTTGATTTGTCAGGTCCCTCTTTTCCACTCTCCTTCCAGTTAGACCAGGAGGTATCTTTCTCCTTACACAACTGCCCTTCTGTGTTCCGATAAGCTAGGCAATGACCTTAATGTGTGTAATTTATGATAGAATTACTCTGGAGTCCAGAAGACACTTGAACCAGCTTCAAGAAACTTGACCACTCAGTTTCTGGGTGACCTGGGAACGATTTTCAGAAATGAAAACCGGAATTGTAAATAACACTTCTCTGTTCCTCTGCCAGGCCAGCGATCCAGCAGCGTGAGGGGAAATGGAGGAGGTGCAGCCGATGTGGCCCAGGTCCAGAGCAGTGTGAGGTGCCCAGGGGCACAGAGGAGGGGAGGCAGGTGGAAGCTGGAATAATAATAATAATAATAATGGTATTTGTTAAGTACTTACTATGTGCAAAGCACTGTTCTAAGTGCTGGGGAGGTTACAAGGTGATCAGATTGTCCCAAGGGGGCTCACGGTTTTAATCCCCATTTTACAGATGAGGTACCTGAGGACCAGAGAAGTGAAGTGACTTTCCCAAAGTCACCCAGCTGACAGAGCTGGGATTTGAACCCATGACCTCTGACTCCAAAGCCCGGGCTCTTTCCACTGAGCCATGCTGCTTCTGGAATCTGAATGCCATATGCAGCTTGGGATGTAGTAGAAACAGAAGATCCAACTGGTTTTCGGTCAATCAATTAATCATTGATATTTACTGAGTGCTCACTGTGAGTGTACAATACAACGGAGTTGGCAGAGACATTCCCTGCCCACTAGTTTACAATCTAGAGGGGGAGGCAGACATTAATATAAATCAATCATTTAGAATGTATAATTTAAAAACATGTACAAAGTGATGTGGGGTCGAGGGCAGGGTGAATATCAAATGTGCATAGGTCACAGATCCAAGTGAAGAGATGATGCAGAATGGAGATGATGTTGGGGAAAAGAGGGCCTGCTTAGGGTAGACCTCTTGGAGGAGATGTGACCTTACCTGATTATAGTTATTATTAGTAATAATAATAATAATAATGATATGTGTTAAGCACTTACAATGTGCCCAGCACTGTTCTAAGCTTTGAGGAAGATACCAGTTAATCAGTGTGGACACAGTCCCTGTCCCATATGGGGCTCACAGTCTAAGTAGGAGGGAGTAGGATTTAATCATCATTTTACAGTAACTGAGGCACAGAGAAGTTAAGTGACTTGCCCAAGGTCACACAGCAGACAGACCCCAATTTGACCCAGGACAAATAACCCCCTGCCTAAACTCAGTCTGAGCCTAAAAACCACTGGGAAAGTTGGGCTCAGTTTCTTTAAGTGACCAGTAGGCCCTGACTACATGCATAGCTCACAGGGAAGCTCTGAACTCAGGGAAAAATACCCACTTAAATGATCTTCCATTTTTTTAATGATGTTTACTAAGCATTTATTATGTGCCAGGCACAGTACAAAGCACTGGGTAGATAAAAGATAATCATTCATTCATTCATTCAATCGTATTTCTTGAGCACTTACTGTGTGCAAAGCACTGAACTAAGCACTTGGAAAGTACAATTTGGCAACAGAAAGAGACAATCCCTACCCAACAACAGGCTCACAGTCTAGAAGAAGGGAGACAGACAACAAAACAAAACAAGTAGACAAGGGTCAATAGCATCAAAACAAATAAATAGAATTATAGATAATAATAATAATGATGATGATGGCATTTATTAAGCACTTACTATGTGCAAAACACTGTTCTATGCCCTGGGGAGGTTACAGGGTGATCAGGTTGTCCCACATGGGGCTCACAGTCTTAATCCCCATTTTACAGATGAGGTAACTGAGGCACAGAGAAGTGAAGTGACCTGCCCAAAGTCACACAGCTGACAAGAGGCGGAGCTGGAATTTGAACCCATGACCTCTGACTCCAAAGCCCGTGCTCTTTCCACTGAGCCACGCTGCTTCTCTAGATATATACACATCATTAATTAAATAAATAGAATAATAAGTATGTACAAATATACACAAGCTCTGTGGGGAGGGGAAGGGGTTTGGCAGAGGGAGGGAGTGGGGTGATGGGGAGGGGAGGAGGAACAGAGGAAAACGAGGGTTCAGTCTGGGAAGGCCTCCTGGAGGAGGTGGGCTCTCAGTAGGGCTCTGAAGGGAGGAAGAGAGCTAGTTTGGCAGATGTGAGGAGGGAGGGCATTCTAGGCCAGAGTAGGATGTGGGCCAGGATTTGACGGCAGGACAGGCGAGAATGAGGCACAGTGAGGAGGTTAGTAGCGGAGGAGCGGAGGGTGTGGGCTGGGTTGTAGGAGAGAAGGGAGGTGAGATAGGAGGGGGCAAGGTGATGGAGAGCTTTGAAGCCAATAGTGTGGAGTTTTCGCTTGATACGAAGGTTGCGAGGCAACCACTGGAGATTTTTGAGGAGGGGAGTGACATGCTCAGAGCGTTTCTGTAGAAAGATAATCTGGGCAGCAGAGTGAATTATATAGACTGAAGCTGGGAGAAACAGGAGGTTGGGAGATCAGAAAGGATGCTGATGCAGTCATCCAGTTGAGAAATGATGAGAGATTGTACTAACAAGGTAGCAGTTTGGACGGAGAGGATAGGGCGCATCTTGGTGATGTTGTGAAGGTGAGACCGGCGGGTTTTAGTGACGGATTGGATCTGTGGGGTGAACGAGAGAGCAGAGTCAAGGATGACACCGAGGTTGCAGGCCTGTGAGACAGGAAGGGTGGTAGTGCCGTCCACAGTGACGGGAAAGTCAAGGAGAGGACAGGGTTGGCCCCAGTCCATGTCCCACATGGGGTTCGCAATCTTAATCCCTATTTTACAGATGAGGAAACTGAAGCACTGAGAAGGTAAGTGACTTGTCCAAGATCACACGGCAGACAAGTGGCAGAGCTGAAATTAGAACGGAGGTCCTTTGACTCCCAGGCCTGTTCTCTATCCACTGGGCCCTGATGCTTCCCATAATAATAATAATAATAATAGCATTTATTAAGCGCTTACTATGTGTAAAGCACTGTTCTAAGTGCTGGGGAGGTTACAAGGTGATCAGGTTGTCCCACGGGGGGCTCACAGTCTTCATCCCCATTTTACAGGTGAGGTAACTGTGGCCCAGAGAAGTTAAGTGACTTGCCCAAAGTCACACAGCTGACAATTGGCAGAGCAGGGATTTGAACCCATGACCTCTGACTCCAAAACCCAGGCTCTTTCCGCTGAGCCACGCTGCTTCCCCTTTGGCACTTGGTGCTGTCCACCACTCTGGCATGGCAATACTGCCTGGAGAGTAGCACTAAAGATGTCCGGGGAAACCTGGGAGAGTCTCTGATTTAAGCAGCTTAATAAGGAACACCCTGGCCATCAGAGCCTCAGGCTTCATGGCATCGTGTGAGTTTAAACTACCTGCTTCCTGGAAGCCCATGGAGACAGGTCCTGTGTACCCCTTCTGGAGAGCCTTCCCCTATTCAGAAAGACCTTGTTCAGTGCTGGATTTACAATCAGACAGTCTGTAGTTTCTGACCTCCCAACGGCAGAAGTGACTGACTGATGAGTCCTATATCTGCCTCTTGATCAAAAGTACAGTACTTCCAAGTTAGATTATATTGCTTTCCACCTGGGTATTCCAGGGTGTGGATTAAGGGGACTGACCTCTGCATGGTGAGCGCTAGGCCTTGAGGTTCCCCTTGAAATGATATTATCTGCACAGCCTGCAGACAGCTGTGAAAACTCCTTCTCCCATACCCTTTTTAATCTAATGTCACTGTGGGTGAAGGCCCCACAGTAAGCAGCGTGGCTTAGTGGAAAGAGCACGGGCTTTGGAGTCAGTGGTCATGGGTTCAAATCCTTGCTCCGCCAATTGTCAGCTATGTGACTTCGGGCAAGTCATTTAACTTCTCTGTGCCTCAATTACCTCATCTGTAAAATGGGGATTGATTGTGAGCCCCCCATGGGACAACCTGATCACCCTGTAACCTCCCCAGTGCTTAGAACAGTGCTTTGCACATAGTAAGCACTTAATAAATGTCATTATTACTATTATTATTAACTAAATCTGGGCTGAAACTGCAGTCCCCAGTCAGCCACCTCAGGGACTTTGATCTTCTATCCAAAATCTCCTCCAAGAATGATCAAAAGGTATCTATCTCCCAGCTGGTCTGGGGATACCCAATCAGTGGGGACAATGGAAGCAGCTGTTGAGCCCCTTTAAACCCACCCACCAGGGGCCCCTTAGATCAGCAGAAGCAACACAAACTCAGAATCTTCCCCAGAATTTACACCCAGGACTAATTCAAATGCTCTCAGGCACACCCACTTCTCACCCTTTCTTAGAGGGTCTTTAAGGGCAGCAAGATTTCTAAGCTAAAGAAACTTGTCTCTCAAATCAATCAATCAATCATATTTATTGAGCACTTACTGTGTGCAGAGCACTGTACTAAGCGCTTGGGAAATACAAGTTGGCAACATATAGAGACAGTCCATACCCAACATTGGGCTCACAGTCTAGAAGGGAATAATAATGGCATTTATAAAGCGCTTACTATGTGCAAAGTGCTGGGGAGGTTACAAGGGGCTCACAGTCTTTATCCCTATTTTGCAGATGAGGTCACTGAGACCCAGAGAAGTGAAATGACCTGCCCAAAGTCATACAGCTGACAAGTGGTGGAGCCAGTATTTGAACCCATGACCTCTGACTCCAAAGCCCGGGCTCTTTCCACTGAGCCACGCTGCTTCCTCTCAAAGGCATACAATCCTCAATCCTCCCCCAAGTGAGTCAGCCCGAGAAATCTTAAGTGGGCTTGGAAAAGAAGGTGACAAGGAGTCTTTTAAAGATGGCGATAAAGATGAATTTCTTCCAGGAAATTCCCCAAATTCCCAACTAAATGGTTTGATCAGAAAGAGCCCAAGAGAAAGAAGACCTAACTACTACAGGATACTCACCCTTTTTATTGTGACCTTACGGAGAAGCTGCTAATCAGAGAGCCAGGATCTGTATTTTGGGGGTTTTCCTGCAAAAGAGCCAAATGGAAGGAAACGTTTGAGCAGCTGGGGTGCCAAGATCCATCCGTACAATGTAAACAGAAAGCAAGGGGGAGAGGAGTGAGAGAAAGAAAGAGAAAGAATGAGAAGACAAATTTATTCGTGGCTCATTTGGGAAGCGGGGAGGGTAGGTCCTTGCTCGGCTCAGCACTGTGTCACTGATTGCAACTCTTGCACATTTCCTCTACTTCTCCTGTTTTGCTTCTGCTCTGGCTGTATTTTACATCATGAGGTGAATTTGTCCCTCTAGAGACTTTGGGGAGACTAGCATTCATCCCCGGAGCTCTTCGTACCCCTGCCCCTGCACCTCCATGCCTAGTATGCAGCAGATTGCCACACTGCATCACTGTAGGCAGCCCCCAGAGCTCAGGATGGAGTTGAGCACTCCCCTTTCTTGCCTAGCTTGGCTGGTCCACTTTGGCACTGCTGCTGCTTTAAGCAAGTGACTTTCATTCATTCAGTCATATTTATTGTGCACTTACTACGTGCAGAGCACTGTACTAAGCACTTGGGAGAGTACAACAATAAACAGATACATTCCCTGCCCACAATCAGCTTACAGTCTAGAGGGGGAGACAGACATCAGGTAAGCACTAAGGCACTGAAATAAGCACTTAAATTCTCTGTGCTTCAGTTTCCTCACCTGTAAAATAGAGACTGAAAACCCCTTCCTCCCCTTTTAGACTGCTAGCCCTACTGAATACCCACTTAGAGTGCAAGCCCATTAATAATGATTACATTTCTTAAGCACTTACTATGTGTCAAGCACTGTTCTAAGCGCTGGGGTAGATACAAGTTATTAGGTTGTCCCTCGTGGGGCTCACAGTCTTAATCCCCCGCCTTACCACCTTCCCCTCCCCACAGCGCCTGTATATATGTATATATGTTTGTACATATTTATTACTCTTTATTTTACTTGTACATATTTATTCTATTTATTTTATTTTGTTAATATGTTTTGTTTTGTAGTCTGTCTCCCCCTTCTAGACTGTGAGCCTGCTGTTGGGTAGGGACCATCTCTATAGGTTGCCAACTTGTACTTCCCAAGCTCTTAGTACAGTGCTCTGCACACAGTAAGCACTCAATAAATATGATTGAATGAATAAATGAATGGGTGCTGGAATGATAGGCGAGAGAAGCATGAGCTTCCCCTGCCTTCCAGTAAGGCCAGAGGGGATCCCAACATTTCCCGGGACAGGGCCACCGACTGTGGGCAGAAGCCAAGAAGTGGAAATGGCTACTTAACCCTGCTTTGACTCCTTTCCGGTCCTCAGAGTCGTGAAAGCAAGCTAAATTGTACCCAGAAAGCTGTGAGAGGGAAGATAATAGAATGGCCCTCACAGCACTGAGCCTGTGCTCGAGAGGGCTGGTTTCATGAAAAGCCAGATCTTGCACATAAGCCAAAGGTTTCCCACTTCTGGCCTAGTGGCTGTCTCTTCCGCTAATCCTCCACTACCAAGGCAAATTGCTTGTCGGGGGTGTGGATTCCTAGTGTGGATCATGAACTAATTTGGAGGAACATTTACAGGTCAACCACCCTCACAAGGCCTCTTCCTGAGCCCTATTGGGTGTTTACTTGCTCTCCGCTTGATTTCTTCTCCTTCAACACATTGCTTGGACTCAGCCCTTTTTTCCCCAATTCTGCTCCTTGGAGTAGGACATGAGCCTAAGGTGGAGCCAAGGTAGCGGCTTGCCTTCTAGCCCTCTTCAGATGGGCCATCGTCCCTGGAGTAGCCCAGGGACCTATGGGTTTCTCACTGCCTCTCCCTGACCCCAGGCTGCAGGGGGAAGCAGAGATTGCTCTCACACCTTGCCCCAGCTCCTGTGCCCCTTCCTCAGCATCCTGGGGATGAGCGGCCCCTCTGCCACCTACCTGGTGTTCCCATCGGCAAGCAACAGCAGGAGCATTAAGAGCTGCAAGTCCATATGGAGCCATTGTAAGTGAGTGGTTTGGCGGGCGGGGAAGGTAATAGCTCTTCTCCCAGTGGGCCAGAGAAGAGGCTGTAAGCTTGTTGAGGGTAGGGATCATGTCTACCAGAGAAGTAGCGTGGCTCAGTGGAAAGAGCCCGGGCTTTGGAGTCAGAGGTCATGTGTTCAAATTCCGGCTCCATCAGTTGTCAGCTGTGTGACTTTGGGCAAGTCACTTCACTTCTCTGTGCCTCAGTTCTCTCATGTGTAAATGGGGATGAAGACTGTGAGCCCCACATGGGACAACCTGATCACCTTGTATCCCCCCAGTGCTTAGAACAGTGCTTTGCACATAGTAAGCTCTTAACAAATACCATTATTATTATCATTACCAACTCTATTGCAGTCTCCCAAGCAGTTAGTACAGAGCTCTGCACAAAGTAAGCACTCAATAAATACAATTGGTTGATTGATAGACAATCAATCAGTGCCCCCTCGGGCACTGGGGCAAAGATGAGCAGAGCCTAAGACAAGTGCCACGTACCCTATTGGCAGGAGTGGGTGGCAGATAGATAGAGAAAGGGATGACTTACCCTAACCCACCCACTCTGGTAGCAGGGCAGCTTTCACCCTAGGAATCCAGTGATGACAAGTTAAGCGGTGTTAGTGTGTATGAGGAAGAGGTGGGCAAGACAGCAACAGTGCAACAGACAGTGTAAGTTTTCATTCAAGGGGTGTTTACACCTATTGTATTGAGAGTATTCTACCAGGAACTTGGGAGAATTATAGTGATGGTGGTTTCTCCAGTCGAAAACCATGATTTTTCCTCCACACCATTTCCATCCATTTGCTCTGCATCCAAACTTCCTCCACATTGGGCCGGAGAAGTGGTCATATTCATCCATTCAGTCAGTCGTATTTATTGAGCGCTTACTGTGTGCAGAGCACTGTACTAAGTGCTTGGGAAGTACAAGTTGGCAACATATAGAGACGGTCCCTATGCAACAATGGGCTCACAGTCTAGAAGGGAAAGACAGTCAAAAAACAAAACAGCCTCTTCACTGTCCTCCCTGCCTCCTGTCTCTTCCCTTTCCAGCCCCATATTCCACTGTGCTTCCTGGACCATTTTTCTAGCATGTCATTTGGCACATATCTCACCACTCCTTAGAAATCTTAAATGATTACCCATCAAGCAGAATCTCCTGACCATTGCCTTTAGGACACTCAGTCAGCTCTCTCCCTTACTTATCCATTCTCATTTCCCACAGCAGCACACACTCTTCGTTCCTCTCAAGCCAACTTACTCACTGTGTGTCTTTCTCGTCTCTCACAGCCAACCTCTTGCTCACAACTTTCCTCCTGCTTGGAACTCCTTCCCCCTTCATATCTGCTCTCCCCAGCTTCAAAGGCCTTTTGAAGTCACATCTCCTCCAGCAGGCCTTTCCCAATTTTATCCCCTGTCTATACCCCACCTGTTACCTGTTCAGCACTCCTGGGCCATTTAAGCACTTCGCACAACCTCCTTCAGCTCCAGTGTCCATATTTTACATCAGCATCATTTACAGGCTATTCTTGACATCAAATGGCAAGACAGGATAGCCAACAATGAAGCTTTGAAATGAAGTCAGTCTCTTAGCTTTGAAGCCATGTTATCCTCAACACAGCTCTCCTGGATGGGGCTCATGAGAAGAACTAAAAGGAAGTAGCATGGCCTAGTGGAAGGAGTGGGAGGACTAATCCCAGTCCCCCACTTGTCAGTCTGGGAGCATGTTACTTTGCACAAGTTGCTTAATTTCTTTGTGCCTCAATTTCCTCAACTGTATAATGGTGATTCAATTTCTGTTCTCATTCATTCATTCAATCATATTTATTGAGCACTTACTGTATGCAGAGCACTGTACTAAGCACTTGGGAGAGTATAACACTAGACAGACACATTCCCTGCCCACCTGAGCTTTCAGTCTAGAGGGGGAGACCGACATTAATATAAATAAGCAGATCACAGTTATCTACATAAGTGTTGAGGGGCTGGGAGGGGAGATGAAAAAAGGGAGCAACTGAGGGTGACTCAGAAGGGAGTGGGAGAAGAAGAAAGGAGGGCTTAGTCAAGGAAGTCCTCTTGGAGGAGGTGTGCCTTCAATAAGGCTTTGACGACTGGGAGAGAAAGCATCTGTCTTATTTGAGGAGGGAGAGCGTTTCAGGCCAGAGGCAGGACATGGGCGAGGGATAGGCGGTGACAGACAAGATCAAGGTGCAGTGAGAAGTTTAGCATTAGAGGAGCTAAGTGTGGGCACTAGGTTGTAGTAGGAGAGTAGTAAAGTGAGGTAGGAGGGGGCAAGGTGATTGACTGCTTCGAAGCCAATGGTGAGGAGTTTTTGTTTGAGGCAGAGGAGGATGGGAAACCACTGGAGTTTCTTGAGGAGTGGGAAACGTGTCCTGAATGTTTTGTAGAAAAAAGATTAGGCAGCAGAGTGAATAATAGACTGGAGTGGGGAGAGATGATACCATAATCAAGGGAGGATAGGTTAAGTGATTGTATTAACGTGGTTTTCCCTCCTATTCATACAGTGAGCCCATGTGGAACAGGGGTTGTATTCAGCCTGATTAACCACTATCTACCCCAGTGCATAAATCAGTGTTTGGCACATAGTAAGCTCTTAACAAATACCATTAAAAAAAGGTTAGCTAAACATCCACTGTGTGGAGAAATGAAATTGGGAGACTGAAAGCAAGGAGTGCGGAGGAAATACTATAACGATACAGTTAAACAAACCTTCAGACAGTGCTGCAAAGCTGGTAGTCAGTTGCCAGGGATAGAGCAGTGTGGCACACCATAATCCTGAAAGGAGCAGGTCTTTTGTAGCAGAAATTTTATAGGGTGCAAGAGACCAGGACCCAGAAGCGAGAACAGAGCCAGGCCTTAGAAATATCAAAAATAAGAGTTCTACAAGGTGCCTTTACACATTCACACTGTGGCTGAGACCCACATTGACCTGCTCAGTCCCACATGCACTCCAATATGCATTTTACCATCTGGGGTGACTGAATAGGAAAGATAACTACCATGTGTGCATAACTCCCTTTCCTTCTTTCTCCTTTCTGTAATTTATTTTAGTGTCTGTCTCTCCCACTAGACTGAAAGTTACTTGGAGGCAGAGATCACATCTACTATTTCTGTTATACTCCCCCAAGTGTCCTGTGTTGCAGTCTTATCATACCCCGACTTGGGTTTCTCTCTTTCAGATCATTTCTCACCCACGTTTCTTAGGTCTGGGTGACTTCCACGCCACCCACCTGAGCATCCCCCTCGCCTGGGGCAGACCTCTGTGAACTTGAGCTCACCCTGTGTTTGTTCGTCTACACCCACAAGTTGCCAGGTCTTCCAGAAGCGGCCTAGCAGTGATGATGGCCATGCCAAGCAGGCCCCTCCATACCAATAGAATAATAATAATAATAATTATTATTATTATTATTATTATTATTTATTAATAATAATAATAATCACTCAGCGGCTGTTCTGCTTATCTTCTGCCATTAGGTGGCAGCAAGAACACCTTCCACTAAATTGAGTAGAACTTTCAGTTAGTACCAGTCTTGCTCATTTGATTTTTATCAGCGCTTGGAGCAGTGCTTTGCACATAGTAAGTGCTTAATAAATGCCATCATTATTATTATTATTATAAGCAATGGGAATACCTCCCTCTCAGAGTAATGTAGTGATCCATGTAACTTCACTGGTGGAGAAATGATCGAAGAAATAGCATGGCCTAGTGGATACCTGGGAACCAGAGGACCTGGGTTGTAATACTAGCTGTGTGAACATGGGCAAGTCACTTTACTTTTAAGTCTCAGTTTCCTCAACTGCAAAATGGGGATTCAATGCCTATTCCCCATCCTACGTAGTGAGGCAAGGACACAGTCTGACCTTATTAACTTGTATCTACCCCAGCTGTTAGAACAGTGCTTGACAAAGAGAAGCATCATGGCTCAGTGGAAAGGGCATGGGCTTTGGAGTCAGAGGGCATGGGTTCAAATCCCAGCTCTGCCAATTGTCAGCTGTGTGACTTTGGGCAAGTCACTTAACTTCTCTGGGCCTCATCTGTAAAATGGGGATGAAGACTGTGAGCCCCCCGTGGGACATCCTGGTCACCTTGTAACCTCCCCAGCACTTAGAAAAGTGCTTGGCACATAGTAAGTGCTTAATAAATACCATTATTATTGTTATTAAATAGTAAGTGCTTAACTAAAACCATTAAAAAAATAAATTTTACCATACTGTTGCCTTTCCTAGATATTCTGAGGATGCCTGAGAGTAGTACTTTGAGACTCTTCCCAGAGAGACACAATGCTAATTAAGTTCTTACATTACTTTTGTGAGCCAAGGTATTTGTTTATTAACAGTGGCAACCATCTCTATCCTCAGATCTTGTTGACCAGTTCTCCCGGTTAACATCAAAAGTGGGAGCAGAATCAGTGGCATCTCGCAACCTCCAGTTCTACTGAAGTGAAATTCAGTTTGACAGTGAGGTCCAGAGAAGGCTGTGAAAGGAAACTGGGGACCTCCTGGAGAGGTGGCAGCACAACCATAGGTTCCCTAGTGGAAGCAAGGGAGGAGCTAGGGAAGAGAATGAGAAAGAGAGGGAAGAGAATGAGAAAGAAAGCCTGCAATGGCTTCTCTAATTCTGGTGATAACATTAAGCTCTTCTGAATGATGAAATGCCATGCAGTTAGGGACAAACTACAGGAAGACTCTATAAAAGCTGAATGAAGAGGTTGAAAAATAGCAGATTAACAAGATAGTGATGTGAGCAGTACAAGTTAATGCACCTGGGGAAAACTAAACCAAATGACCAATAAAGTTGTGGTGCTATTGGTCATTACTCAGAAAAGAATTATCATTATCACAGTTAACTGCACATCGTCATTTCAGTGTGCAGCAGCAGACAGAAAGATTAACCAAATGTTGGGTATCATCAGATAGGGAATAGAAGACAAGCACAAATATATATTTTTTGCAAATATATAATCAATTGTGTTTACTGAGTGCTTACTTTGTGCAGAGCACTGCACTAAGAGCTTGTGAAAGTACAATGCAACAGAATTAGCAGACATGTTACCTCCTCATAACGAGCATAATCATTAATTAATTTTTGTTGCCGGCTTGTACTTCCCAAGCGCTTGGGAAGTACAAATGCATTCATTAAAAACTTTCAAAAAACTCAAAAAAAATTTTAAAAGTACATATGGGAAGTACAAATTCTTTCAATCATATTTATTGAGTGCTTACTGTGTGCAGAGCACTGTACTAACCACTTGGAAAAGAACAATACAACAATAAACAGTAACAATCCCTGCCCACAATGAGCTCACAGTCTAGAGTAGGGGAGACAGACATCAATACAAATAAATTAAATTACAGATATAGACTAAAGTTCTTTGGGGCTTGTCGGGGGGAGAGCAAAGGGAACAAGTCAGGGGGATGTAGAAAGGAGTAGGAGATGAGGAAAAGTGGGCCTTAGTTTGTGAAGGCCTCTCGGGGGAGATGTTCCTTCCATAAGGCTTTGAAGTTGGGTAGAGTAATTGTCTGTCAGATTTGAGGAGGGAAGGCATTCCAGGCCAGAGGCAGGATGTGGCCAGGGGTAGGTGGTGAGACAGGCAAGATGGGGGCACAGTGAGAAAATTAGCACCAGAGGAGCGAAGTATCCGGCCTGGATTGTAGAAGGAGAGAAGCTAGGTGAGGTAGAAGGGGGCAAGGTGATGGAGTGCTTTAAAGCCAATGGTGAGGAGTTAATGTTTGATACAGAGGTGGATGGGCAACACTGGAGATTTTTGAGGGGTGGCGACATGTCCTGAACGTTTCTGTAGAAAGATGATCTGGGCAGCAGAGTGAAGTATGGACTGGTGTGGGGAGAGACAGGAGGTTGGGAGGTCAACAAGGAGGCTGTTTGCAGTAATCTAGGTGGGATAGTTTGAGTGATTGTATTAACGTGGGAGCAGTTTGGATAGAGAGGAAAGGACAGATTTTAGCGATGTTGTGAAGGTGGGACCGACAGGATTTGATAATAGATTGAATATATGGGTTGACTGAGAGAGAGGAGTCAAGCATAATGCCACAGTTATGGGCTTGTGAGACAGGAAGAATGGTGGTGCCGTCAACAGTGATGGGAAAGTCAGGGAGAGAACAGGGTTTGAGTGGGAAGGTAAGGAGTTCTGTCTTGGACATGTTAAGTTTGAGGTGATAGGAAGACATCCAAGTAGAGATATCTTGAAGGCAGGAGGAGATGCGAGCCTGGAGAGAGGGAGAGAGAACAGGGAGGAGATGTAGATTTGGGTATTGTCTGCATAGAGATAGTAGTTGAAGCCATGGGAGCAAATGAGTTCTCTAAGGGAATGAGTGTAGATGGAGAATAGAAGGGGACCGAGAACTGAACTGTGAGGGACCCCCACAGTTAGGGGGTGAAAGCAGAGGAGAAGCCCGTGAAGGAGACTGAGAATGAATGGCCAGTAAATATGAGGAGAATCAGGAGAGGACAGAGTCAGTGAAGCCAAGGTTGGATAACATTTCCAGGAGAAGAGGATGGTCCACAATGTCTAAGGCAGCCAAGAGATCGAGGAGGATTAGGATGGAGTAGAGGCCAAGAGTGAGGATTTGGCAAGAAGGAGATCATTGATGACCTTTCTTTGGAATGAAGGGGACAGAAGCCAGATGGGAAGGAATCCAGGAGAGAATTGGAGGAGAGGAATTTGAGATAGTGGTTGAGAAGCAGTGTGGCTCAGTGGAAAGAGTGTGGGCTTTGGAGTCAGAGGTCATGGGTTCAAATCCTGGCTCCGCCGATTGTCAGCTGTGTGACTTTGGGCAAGTCACTTAACTTCTCTGGGCCTCAGTTACCTCATCTGTAAAATGGGGATGAAGACTGTGAGCCCCCCGTGGGACAACCTGGTCACCTTGTAACCTCCCCAGCACTTAGAACAGTGTTTTGCACATAGTAAGCACTTAATAAATGCTATTATTATTATTATTATTCAACTTGCTCAAGGAGTTTGGAGATAAATGATAAGAGGGAGATGGGACGTCTGGAGCGGGAGACAGGTATTAATATGAATAAATAAGTAATTGATAATATGTAATTTAAAGATATGTACATAAGTGCTGTGGGTTTGGGGGTGGGGTGAATATCAAATAACTAAAGGTCACAGATCCAAGTGCATAGATAACAGAAGGGAGAGTGAGCCAGGGAAAAGTCAGCTTAATCGGGGAAGGCCTCTCTAAAAAGCCGTGGTTTGGCCAGACCTGGAGTACTGGGTGCCATTTCATAAGAAAGGAAGGACAGAGTAGAGGTAGATAGATTGGGCTCAGAGTTGGCAGCCAGGGTAATTGGGGAATGGAGAAGATGAAGTCTTTGTAGTCCATGATTAAAGTTGACAAAATCAACATGGGAAAAGAAAGGCAAACATAGAATTCTTGTTCACCAATTCCTGCACCAGGGCAAGGGAGCATCCCTGAAGGTGGAAGGTTTAAAACAAATAACAATTTCACACAGTGATTTGTAAGCTCAAGAAATGTATTGCCAAGGAAAGTTTGACAGACCGAAAATATAAAATTTGGTTCCAGAAAAGTTAGGATAAATTGAAGAATGAGGGTTCCCTTAATTCTTTCTTACATCACATCTAAATCTCTACTGCTACAATTTTCTCTTGAGTCTGTGGAAATGAACAGAGATCAGCATTTCCATTATAGTTACCCTATAAATTATCAAAGGCAATTTTTACATAAGCCAGAAGCAGCGTGGCTCAGTGGAAAGAGCCTGGGCTTGGGAGCCAGAGGTTATGGGTTCTAATTCTGACTCTGCCACATGTCTGCTATGTGACCTTGGGCAAGTCACTTAACTTCTCTGGGCCTCAGTGACCTCATCTGTAAAATGGGGATTAAGACTGTAAGCCCCACGTGGGACAACCGGATCACCTTGCATCCCCCTCAGTGCTTAGAACAGTGCTTTGCACATAGTAAGCACTTAACAAATGCCATCATTATTATTTTTTTTTTCACTTCTCCAGATGAGTATCCTTCCACAAAAACCTGTTTTCCATCTTTTCCCCTGTTGTGTTCACGCCTCTGGACCCTTGGCAGTGACTTTACAATCTTCCTAAATTGTGGTGCTCCATATGGATCCCAGGAAAACGTCCTCACTGACCCCCCTGCATCCTGTCTCTATCAACTCCACTTCACTCTGCTGCACAGATCGTTTTTCTAAAAAATGTTCTGTCCATATCTCCCCACTCCTCAAAATCCTCTAATGTTTGCCCATCCACCTCAGCATTAAGTAGAAACTCATTGTCATCAGCTTTAAAGCACTTAATCAGCTCACCCTCTCCTATCTTATCTTGCTGATCTCCCAATGCAACCTAGCCCACACACTTCATGACTCTAATGCCAACCTATGGTTTGTACTCCATTCTCATTTAGTTACTGCCAACCCCTTCCACCTGGAACTTCCTCCTCCTTCATATACAACAGACCACCACTCTTCCCACCTTCAGAGACCCCGGAAAAACACATCTCCTTCAAGAGGCTTTCCCTGACTAAACCCTTATTTCCTCTCCGTGCTATCCCTTCTGCGTTGCCTATATAGACCTGGATCTTTACTAATCAGTCAATCAATCTGTCAGTGGAATTTATTGAATCCCTACTGTGTGCAGAGCACAGTACTAAATGCTTGGCAGAATAAAAGATAGAAGAGTAGGAATAGATGATCCCTGGCCATAAGGAGAAGCAGCATGGCCTAGTGGAAAGAGTACAGGCCTGGAAATCAGAGGACCCGGGTTCTAATCCCAGGCCCTTCACTTGCCTGCTCTGTGACTTTGGGCATGTTGCTTAACTTCTCAGTACCTCAGTTACCTCTTCTGTCAAATGGGGATTCAGACTGGGAGCCCTCCATGGGACAGAGAATGTGTCCAACCCAATTAACTTCTGTCTACCCCAGCACTTAGTACAGTGCCTGGCACATAGTTAAGTGCTTAACAAATACCATTAAAAAAAGGATCTTAGAGATAAGGGGAGACCTACATTAATATAGGTTACAGATGGATATGTAGAAAACTATTTGTACAAAGTACTGTGAGGGCAAGGGAGGGGTGATTGTCAAAGTGTTTAAGTGTACCCTTCAAGCACTTGATATTCATCCCACCCTCGGCCTCACTTATGTTTGTGTCCTTGCATTCTGCCACTTCCCCTATTTATAATTTATTTTAATGCCTATCTCCTCCTCTTACATAATCAGGAGGACTAATTCTCTTGAGAAGACCCTAATGCTAGGAAAGTCCATAGAAAATGTGGAAGAGGCAGAGCAGAACAGCAGCTAGATGGAAAGAGACCATAACAATGATAATGGAAGAACCTATAGAAAGGTTGCAGATTATGGCAGAGGACAGGACGTTCTGGAGAAAGTATATCCATGGAGTCGCTATGAATTAGAAACAACTTGATGGAACTTAATAATAATAATAATAACAATGACTGAAAGCTCCTTGTGATTAGAGACTGGATCTGCGAATTCTATTGTATTTTTTTCCCAAACACCTAGTACAGTGCTCTGTGTAGAGAAGGTGTTCAGTAAATGCCACTGATTGATTGATTGTTTGATTCGATTGAAGCCCTGACTGAAACTTAGCGTGACCTACCTCTCATGTAGATAGAACACAGGATTGGGAGTCACAGGACCTGGGTTCAAATCATGTGTCCCCCATTCACATGACCTTCCACACCTTGAGAATTAAATACCTGCTCTCCTTCCCTCTTTGACTGTCAGCCTCCTGTGGGACAGGGCCTGTGTCTGATTGGATAATTTTTTACCTACCCCAGTGTTTGGCACAATGCTCATATGTATTCAGTACTTAATAAATATCATTATTGTTATTATTAATTGATCATTGCCTAAATTCAGTTTCTCAACTAATCTGGAGTCCACCGATGCACTGTGGGGAGGAGTGAGGAGAAGTCGGGAGCAGGGAGAGGGGAAAAATGGAGAGAGGGAACAGAGAACAAATAGGCTAAAATCCATCAACCATCGGGTCAGAGCAAACTGAAGCAAAAGGGGAATCAGGGGACTTGAAGGTGAGAAGATCCTTAATATTGTTATTATGATTCTTATATTTTTAAGCACTATGTGCCAAGTTCTGGGAAGTTACAAGTTAATCGGTCCAAACAGAGTCACTGGGGCTCTCAGTCTAAGTAAGAGGGAGAAATGGAATTAAATCCCCATTTACAGATGAGGAAACTGAGGCACATGAGGTCACACAGCAGGTAATTAGCAGAGCTGGGTTTAGAAGACAGGGTCTATGACTCCCAAGCCTGATCTCTTTCCACTAGTCCAAACTGCTTCTCTAATACTGAGAAAACAGAAAAAAAGTTTATATCCCCCTCTAGACAGTAAGCTCATTGTGAGCAGGGAATATGTCTACTAACTATGTTATACTGTACTCCTCCAAGCACTTAGTACAGTGCCTTGCACATAGTAAGCACTCAATAAAAGCAGTTGATTGATTGAGAGTAGATGAACTGCTGAGGCAGTGGAGCAAACACCACCTCTGAGGGAATGTTAATATTCTTCATGTTCTCTGACCCCTATAGATTCTTATGTAGAAATTATGTAATTGATACAAATAGATACTGAACTCAGTTATTTAGGGATGGTCAAGGAACTCAGGTGGCTTGAAACATGGGCCCTAGATTTGGATCTAGTGGTGAGGGATTTGGTGTAATAGAAAAAGAGATGAATGGGAGAGCTGGAGGGTGAGAGAGCTGGAGGGTTACAAATTGCACATGCCCAGCTACATGTTTTAAAATATACAGACCCAAGTTTATTCAACAGCCAATCTTTCTGTGTGTGTGTGTGTGTGTGTGTGTGTGTGTGTGTGTGTGTTCCTGTCAGTGTGTTTGCAGATAATCTGCCTGTATTTTGTTTCAAAAGGTGAGCTCCTGGGTGACCTGGCTGATCCTAACTGCAGGCTCCATGGAGGAGAAACGAGAAGTCTTCTCATATTTAGTCCACGTGGCCAAATGCTGCTGGAACATGGGCAACTATAATGCCGTTATGGAGTTCCTTGCAGGCCTCAGGTACTGGTCATTCAAAAACAAGATCCAAATGGGACAATTGTGGGCCCCAGTGGACATGGTGAGGAAGCATCCTGGATTCCTGGAAAGGTTTGGCATGTGAGCCTCTCAGGGACTCCCCAGAGTTAAGTGAAGCCCTGACCAGACCCTGGATGGGTGATCCCAAGGTGGGGGTTTGTAATGGGTTTTGAGCTTCTGGAGAGGTCAATGGGTCTAGCAAGTCCAGGCCACTGCAGAATCATTCTGAAACTCTGGAGAAACCCATAATTGACCTGGACCACTTCAGTGTCCTCCAACTCAGAGAGAGCCTCGGGTAGGTCACTCAAGCAGAGAGGACTTCTAGTGGGGTCAGGGGAAGGAGGAGATGGGGACAACTATGGTGACCCTGCATCTTACTTTAAACCAAACAGTCTGGGTTTCAGCTGGTCTGACCCCTATCTGATACAGAAATGATGCTGGATGTCTTTATATAAGGTGTTTTGACTTTAAATGCTCAGCCTCCCTTCATTTGTCCTCTGCTGCTCAGAAACAGTGCCCCTGCTTTCAGGGCCTCGAGAGGGGAATGCAACAGCTCTGGAACAAGTTTCTGGGGATTTCCACAAAAGGTTTCAGATGATGACACTGCAGTACATTGCATAATCTCCACAGTGTGTGTAGTGTGTATCTGGTCTGTTGTTTCCTGGAGGACGATGCAATTCCAGGATGCATGAGGCCATTAGCCACATTCTAGGAACTGCCCTGGCTTGAAACCACTGATGGACACCCAACCAAGCCAGACCTATATCAGTTGCTGCTGTTGACCTCTTGACATGGGGATCCAGCACCTCTTGAGGGGCCAGGCTAGCCCCCAATCCCCCTAGGAACTTGCTGGTAAAATTTGCTGCCTCTCCTGAATATGAGCGCTTTGGATTGAAAGCATTTCCTTTTCAGCTTCTCAAAGCAACTTCCCTGTGTTATGGAGGAGCCTAATGGCAATGAAAAGGCTTTGGATTGAAAGCATTTCCTTTTCAGCTTCTCAAAGCAACTTCCCTGTGTTACGGAGGAGCCTAATGGCAATGAAAAGGCTTTCCAAATTCAGCAATATTGAGAAAAAAAAAGAGAACTGACCTCTAGGTTTAATTTTACCTGTATAATGTCATTTTCTTCCTCTTTCAGTTTAATATGATGTCATCTCTTTGCAACAGATCCAGGAAGGTATTAAAGATGTGGCAGTTTATGGGACAGACTGACATTGAAACCATGAGGAGCCTGAAAGACGCCATGGCCCAACATGAGACCTCTGCAGAGTACCGCAAAGTGGTGAACCGGGCTCTGAATATTCCTGGCTGCAAAGTGGTGCCTTTTTGTGGGGTGTTTTTGAAGGAGCTCTGTGATGTTCTCGATGGAACACCCAGCCTGTTGAAACTTTGTCCTCGGTACAACTCTCAGGAGGAAACCTTAGAGGTAATGTTCTGTGGGGCTGTTGCTCTCCTAAGCACAAAGGGATCACGTGAGTCGTGGTTTTTGCTTTCTATGTGTTCCCCCCCCTCCCCTGTCCACGCTAGCTGACTTGAGTTCAGGATGTGTGTGTGTGTGTGTGTGTGTGTGTGTGTGTGTGTGTGTGTGTGTATGAGAGAGAGAGAGAGAGAGAGAGAGAAAACGAACTGTCAAGGGCCTGTACGAATGGCAGCGATTGTCCAGGCTTAGGGGTGAAGTAATCTGGGGACCTGCCCTAATGACTTGTCTTTCCAATTAAAGCTGAAAAGACCCAAGATGGTGGCTTTCTGGCCTTGTAGCTCTATGAGGCCTGTTGTCTCCCAGCCCCCATCCTTCTAAAATCTCCACCCCCTTGTTCACCCCCACACTGAAGGTAACACCTACTATCAAATGATTTTGTAATGTCCTTAAAAATTGATGAATTATAATAATGGCACTTTATAAGTACTTACTATGTGCTAAGCACTGGGATCGATACAAGGTTATAAGATTGCACACAGTCCCTGTCCACTCCCAGCACTCAGTTGTTTGGTTGTTTGTTAGATTTTTTATTGTATTAAGCACTTACTACGTGTCAAGCACCGTCCTAAGAACTGGGGTGGAACAAGTTAATCAGGCCAGATACAGTCCCTTGTACCAAATGGGGTCATAATCTAAATAAGAGGGGGAACAGGTATTAAATTCCCATTATGCAGTTGAGGAGACCTGAGGAACAGGGAACACATCGGCTAATTCTGTTGTACTGAACTCTCCAGAGTGGGAGAACAGTGCTGTGTACAGCGTGGCTCAGTGGAAAGAGCCCGGGCTTTGGAGTCAGAAGTCATGGGTTCAAATCCCGGCTCCGCCAACTGTCAGCTGTGTGACTTTGGGCAAGTCACTTCACTTCTCTGTGCCTCAGTTACCTCATCTGTAAAATGGGGATTAAAACTGAGCCCGCCGTGGGACAACCTGACCACTTTGTAACCTCTCCAGCACTTAGAACAGTGCTTTGCACATAGTAAGTGCTTAACAAATACCATCATTATTGTTATTATTATTATTATTATTATAGTAAGCACTCAATAAACCCCATTGATTAATTGCTTGATTAAGTGACTTGCCCACGGTCACACGGCGGGCAAGTGGCAGAGCCGGGTTAAGAACCCAGGTGCTCTGGCTCCCGGGTCCATGCTTTATCCAATGATATGCTGCTCCCAGAAGCTTGGTAGGTGATTGCTAAAAATAAGTTGGAAAGTCATCTAGGTTGCAGAGCAAGATGGCATCCCAAATCACTGCCATATCATCTGTTGTGAGGGAGAATCTAACCTCATATTGGTCGGAGAAGTTCAGCTGGATTGGCTCTAAGCAACCAACGGGACTTAATTTGAACAATATGAGGGACCTATGTCTCACGTCAAAATTGACAGATGAATCATCAGCCAGCTAAAAATCTTCCTTCAAACAAATGTGATGAAGAGGTCATTATCACATTATACAGAAAATAGCAATGGGGTGATTACTATTCCTAACATTTATTAAGCACTTGCAGAGCACACAGCTCTTAAATAAATGCTGGGACAATTAAACAAAATCGATTAAGAACCAGTCCTTGGCCCACAAAAAGCTCTTCGATATAAGTGGGGAGAGCTAGACCCATATGCAAACACAATGGAAACAAGTCAAGGAAACACATAATTGAAGCATAAAAGACAAAAATATGAGATACACAGTCCTTAGAGAGGCCAGTGTATGGGCTCCTCCCCACTCCAGCTGATAGTACTTGCTGAAGTCTTCCCAGTATTCCAACAGTCTAGAAGGTATGTTTCACTTTTGGGGTGACTTCGGGGGGAAAGAGGCCATGCTGCAGACCACGTTGTGGATGGGAGGAAAGTGGCCTTTTGCAAGAAACAGGGTTCACCTTTGGCCCACCCAGATGCATCATTGCTGGTCAGGGACTCTGCCAGCCCTGGAGTCCTGCTTTTCAGAAGGACATACTTTCTCACTCTCTCTTGCCCTCTCCCTCTTTGTGTATTATCTCTTCCTATCTCTCATTCTCTCTCTCTCTCTCTCTCTCTCTCTCTCTCTCTCCCTCCCTCCCACTTTCTGCATCCCCAGACACATTCTTGCTAGCCATGCTGATTTATGACTACCCAAAGAACTTCGTCTCTGTACGCAAGGGAGTTTGCTCATGTTATCTGTGTGTCTGTGTGTATTGAGGTCTGCATTCCTATAATTGTGAAGGCCTTTGGATCTGACTTACCTGGCCTCTCTTTTTCTAAATGTACATTGTATGATATTTCGTCTCAGCTGTAATTGTTTGGGAAATGTCCAGGAGTACCTTGAAGCTTTCTCAGCTCCCTTTCCCCTTAACCCTGTTGGATCAGCTGTGTGTAAAAGTCCCCTCTGAAGCCTCCACCCCTTGATTCCACCCACTCTTTGCTGTTTCCATCCCCTGGCCCCAGTTGAGCCAGGGAAGCCTGGTTACATGCCAGTGAATGGGAAAAGACAGGACAGAGAATGGGGAGGAGGAATGATGATGGCTGATATAGGGGCAGCAATAGCAACTGCTCAGGTTGGAATTAAAGGTTAAGGAAAGAACAAGAGAAGTCGGAACAGAGCCCATTACAGGTACATCGGTACAGGGGATGAGAGCTGAAAAGCAGCCAGGAACAAGGGAGGCTGGAAGTGGTAGTAGAATGAGGGGAGGAGGGGGCAGAGAAGAAATTGATTTACCTGCAAGGATTGATGAGATGTTAAGGGTAGATTTAACGAATCCCTAGGGTGTGACAGCAAGCAGTGTTGCACGTATTTCCAAACTGCAAATATTGTGGGGTGTTCAAAACACTGGGTTTACCTATACAGTGCTTTGAATGGTGACAAAATTATAAGTTTAAACTGGCCCAGGTCTAAATTCTAAATATATTTATTTTCAGTTTGTAGCTGATTACAGTGGACAAGATAATTTCTTGCAACGAGTAGGGCAAGATGGATTAAATAATCCAGAAAAAGAGTCAACGGTCAATAATATTTTTCAAATTATTCGGAGCTGCAATCGCAGTCTTGAACCAGAAGAAGCGGAAGACAGCTTCAGTGAAGGAGACAGTTCAAGGAAAAATTCTCTAAAGGATAGAATCCGAATCCCGTAAGTTAAATATTGGAAAAGGAAAAAAAAGTTTCAATTCTTCTCTTTCCAGTATCCCTTAACCCTTTTCTACTACCTTTTGATTGTACCTGACCTTGAGTAATGGATTCAACTTTTATCATTAATGAAAGCTTTATTTTTTGCATTTTTTTTTTTAGCCTGGGAATTTACCAATTCCCCAACATGTATTTGGGAAGCATTTAACATAAAGAAGCAGTGTGTGGCTTAGTGGAAAGATCATGGGCTTGGGAGTCAGAGGTCATGGTTTCTAATCCGCCTCTGCCACTTGTCAGCTGTGTGACTTTGGGCAAGTCGCTTAACTTCTTTGTGCCTCAGTTACCTCATTTGTAAAATGGATCAAGACTGTGAGCCCCAAGTGAGACAACCTGATAACTTTGTATCTATCCCAGTGATTAGAACAATGCTTGGCACAATGGCTCAGGCAAAAAGGGATCAGGTAACAACCCAATTGCCAGGTCCAGATCCAGATCCAGGTCCAGATTTCAATCCTCACTCCCCACCCAGCGAGGACCCTGGGCTCTTTTCTGTCTTCCTGGCTGCTCATGCTTTGGGGTAATCTTTTTAATTTTATGGCCTATGTTTTAATTGCCAGCACTGAGTTAGAAAACAGGGCTGAAACTTTAAGGTTCTGCTCCTCAAGCATCAAATAATGAAGGGGGTCTAGGGACATGACCTAGAACATTCGTTTGTGGGTTCGTTTAACGTTTGAACCCATGACCTCTGACTCCAAAACCCGGGCTTTTTCCACTGAGCCATGCTGCTTCTCTAAATGTGAAATGTGAAATGTGCTGTTGGAGAAGGTTTTTCCAAATATAACAGACTGCCTGAAAGACAACAAATGGGTTGTGGAGTAAATTAAACCATTGTGGTCTTTGGAAGGTCAAATGACTCGACTTAGATTAGCATATTTTGGACACATCATCAGGGGGACTAATTCCCCCTGGAGAAGACACTAACGCTAGGAAAAGTGGGGGGAAAATGTGGGAAAATCAGAGCCCAGATGGATGGATGGATGGATAGAAACCCCAACAATGATTACACAAGATTACGGATTATTGCAGAAGATAGGACATTCTGGAGAAGATATATCCATAGTGTTGCTATGAATTGGAAATGACTCAACTGCATTTGATAACAATAAAAATAAGGTGATTAAGTGCTTTAAAGCCAATGCTAAGGAGTTTCTGTTCAATGCTGAGATGGATGGACAACCACTGGAAGTTCTTGAGGAGTAGGGAAACATAAACTGAATTTTTTTAGAAAAATGATCTGGGCAGCAGAGTGTAGTATGGACTGGAGTAGGGAGAGAGACAGGAGGCAGGGAGGTCACCAATAAGGATGAGGCTGATGTAGTATAGGCAGGATAAGATAAGTTCTTGGATAAATGTGGTTGCATTTTAAATGGAGAGTAAAGGGCATCTGGTATCTACCCCAGCACTTAGAACAGTGCCTGGCTGGGCAAGCCACTTCACTTTTCTGCGCCTCAGTTACATCAACTATAAAATGGGGACTGTGAACCCTCTGTGGGACAAGGACTTTATCCAACTCAATTTGCTTGTATCCACTCTAGTGCTTAGTACACACCCTGGCACATAGTAAGTGCTTAACAAATGACAGTATTATTATTATTAAGTGCTTAACAGATACCATGTAAAAAAAATCTAGAGGAGAAGAATAAATGAATTAAATCTCTTGTGGCTTCTTCCCATTGCCCCTTGTGGTTAAGAAGCTGAAGTGGTTGTATTCAAAAATTTGATTTATGAGTTGTATTCCAGATTGAAAATATTCATAAAAACAATAAATTCTGGCTCAGTAAAAATTTTGAGAACATGGAAACTCCAGATTATTTTATGTTATAATTCTGCACATAACAAGTCTCAAAATTGATAAAAGGAATAGTTAGTGTGTGCAAAGGATTGTACTAAGCACTTAGCATTATAATGTCCAATCTGTTTATGGAGCCAAATTTCTAAGTATCTTTGAAAATTTATGGTCACACTTGTGCCTCAATTACCCCATCTGTAAAATGGGGATTAAGACCGTGAGCCCCCGTGGGACAACCTGATCACCTTGTAACCTCTGCAGTGCTTAGAACAGTGCTTTGCACATAATAAGCACTTAATAAATGCCATAATTATTATTATTATTGTATTAGTAGGTGTGTAGACTGTGTACACTGTCTTCCACTGTAATGCGTTTTCACTGTGTGTTTTGGGGAGAACTTGCTGACACCAGAATTAGGGAATTTTTTCAGACAGTGCAAACCTGTCTGGTGTCAGCCATCATGGTGCTCAAAAATGTTTGTGTGCAGGTGCATTTGCCTGCCTACGTGCATCCAGCATCAGACCCAATGTGTGCTTCACACAAGTTTCCCTTAAGGTCGGGGGTCTGGAAGACTCAACCCCCATGTTATAGCTGTATTTATAGTATGTGTGTAAATCTGAAGATGTAGATTTTGGAACCCGCAGAAAATTTAGTTGAGGGGGCCAGTGAGCATCTTTACATTTCCAAAGAGCACTGTATACTCTGTTCTTCTTCCAGTATAAATAAGTATCCATGACAGCACTGCATCCGTGAGGGGTTATTTTAGCTTTCACTTCCCAGAAGCTAAAAATGCAAGTTTGTACTCTCTCGCTTACAACACAGGTTAGTTTTTGGAGATCTGTCCGACTCAGAGAGTGACATATTTGAGCAGACAAAAGAATGGGAGCTTCATGGAACAGAAGAGCCCCAGAAGGCCTTCAGTCATGGAACCGAGCTCATTCCTTGGTACGTTCTGTCTGTCCGAGCTGATGTCCATCAATTTATCCTGCAAGGAGCGACTCTTATCCATTATGACCAGGACACACATCTCTCAGCCCGCTGTTTCCTTCAGCTTCAGCCTGACAATAGCACCTTGACCTGGACGAAGCCCACGATCGCCTCCCCCGCCACCGCAAAGACCAAAGCCGGGGTCCTAGGCAGTGGTACCGATCTGGGCAAGATGGCCTTCCCTGGCAGCACCGGACTATATGGCTTGGCAGAAGGTTTTGTGGACTTGTTCGCCGTTAAGGCCGTGTATATGGGCCACCCCGGTATTGATCTGCATGCAGTAGCCATTCAGAATAAGCTGGGAAACATGGCTCTGGCAGAGGCAGGGGTGACGCTTCTCTATGGCCTTCAGACGACCGAGAATAAGTTATTACACTTTGTGGCACCAAAACAAACAGCTAAGATGCTATATGATGGGTTGCTGGAACTAACTAATGCTGTAAGGAAAATGAAGAAATTTCCCGACCAGAGACTACAGTGGTTAAGGAAGCAGTATGTCAGTCTATACCAGGTAAGGAATGTATCTGTACTCTCTGTGGTTTATGTTTTATCGGTAACATCCATTAATGGATATTAATGCTAACAAAAGATTGAAAATAAAAAAGATGAAAAGTATTTTGATCAGGGAGTCAAAGTGAAGGCAGTGTTGTTTGACTTAAAGCAAAGATCGTCATGGATCTTAAGATAAGCAGCAAATGAGAACCTGAGTTTTGGAAACGCTAATTATGACTTTGGCCCAATTTCTGACAAGGTACAGGAATCTGGTTTGTGTTGAAAGAGTCTCCGTCAGTTTCTTCATCTTAAAAATGGGGCCAGTGGAAGGTTTGATCTCTGAAACCTTTGACAAAGCCTTCAAAACAATGCCTTTGGAGCTAGTTATAATTCACTCAGCTGGACGACAGTCCTCTGCAGGATTAAAGCGCAGTCCACCCTCATGGCCTGAACCATTTTTGCATTCTGTTTTTTTTTTAATTAAACAATAAAAAAGATCATCATCATTAGCAGCAGCAGCAAGGATATTTACTGATAGCATCAGACGAGTGGCACAGTAAATGTTTGTCAAATCTGAATGATAATCTAGCCTCTGAAAGGCGGAGAGTGCCATCATCACCCTAGGCTGGAAAGTCATGAGAACTAGTGCAGGTGAAGACTGACTATAAATTCAGGGGCCAGTGCTCTTTTGGATAGCTTGGATTTTTGTTCTTCTCAAGTTTCTTATTCTTTGGAGTTTGTTAGAGGGCCAGATGGTTCCTTTCCACACCCTGGCTTCTTGATAACTGCCGGGTTCTTCCAGGAGGATGGCAGATTTGAAGGCCCAACCTTGGCTCATGCCGTTCAACTGTTTGGAGGCAGGCGCTGGAGTGCCCGACACACAGGCCCGGCAACTCTACCCAAGAGCACAGAGAAGGCTGCCTTGGGAATAAGCTCAGCCAAGAAAAAGAAGAAAGTCCTCATGAGGGTAATGTGCCTATTCTTCCTGCCTTTATCCCATCCCCAACATCTTCTCTCTGGAGACCCTATGCCAGCAAACTCTTCAGGGCAGCCCATTTGGCAGTAGTAATATTTATTAAGTGCTTACTCTGCACAGAATACTGTACTAAACGCTGGGAAAAAATATACAGCTATCCCTTGATCGTTCCTTTGTCATTCCCTCTGCCTCCTGCCATGAGCTCCACAACTGGTAGACTAGCATATAGTCTAAAAGTATTTTAGACTGTGAGCCCACTGTTGGGTAGGGACTGTCTCTATATGTCGCCAACTTGTACTTCCCAAGCGCTTAGTACAGTGCTCTGAACACAGTAAGCGCTCAATAAATATGATTGATTGATTGATTGATTGATTGATATAGTATGGGGTAGTAGCCCAAACCGTAAAGGCCGTACTTAGACAACAAGATTTTTCTTGACTGAATAGCAGAGGTGTCAGTATTACCTGACCCTTAACAGGGCTTCACTCCCTGCCCCTTACCAATCAATCAATCAATCAGTGGTATTTATTGAGTGTTTACTGTGTGACTTTGGGCAAGCCACTTAACTTCTCTGAGCCTCAGTTCTCTCATCTGTAAAATGGGGATTAAAACTGTGAGCCTCACAGGGGACAACCTGATCACCTTGTATCCCCCCCAGCACTTAGAACAGAAATACGATTGATTGATTGATTGCCCACACATAGTAAGCACTTAACAAATGCCATAATCATTATTACTATTACCAAGCGCTTGGGAAAGTATAGTACAACAGAGTTGGTAGACACGATCCCTGCCTGCTTTCCAGAGAGCCAGGTTTTTTCCCTGCCGACTCTGGCTAAGGTCCCCCAGTTTCTGCCCAGCTTATCTCCTTTGGCTGAATCACCTCTCTTTTTTGTTGTAAGGACCCTAGGCTCTCCCTTACTAGCCTGCTTATTATAGTACAGAAGCAGTTTGCCCAGGGACCCGAGCTGGGGGCAGTCTAAGTGATGCTATAATTTCCCTGTGACAGGGGAACTTAAAGATCTATGCCAGCAACCTCCTTCTTTTTTCTTTTAATTCCCCAAATGACAGTTCATTTCCATATTGCCCCAGGAATTTAATACTATTTATTGAGCACCTGTTGTCTGGCCAACACCATACTGTGTGCAGAGCATATGCTGGGAGTCTACTGTGTGCAAAGCATAGTACTGACTGGCAGGAAGAGTAGAATAAAAGTAAAAAACACAGCCCATGTCCTCCATGGGGAGACAGGCAGATTTATGTTATATATATATATAACATATATATACATACACACTCACACACACACACACACACACACACACACACACACACACAACAGGAGCAGAAGGAAAAACATGGATCCCATTGATATCAGAAAGAGTATGGAAAAATGAGTAGCCATGTCAATAAAGGCAGATGTAGATACCCCAAGTGCTAAGGGTTGTTGTTGGAATTTAATGACCAAGAATGTTGGAAATTAGTTGGGGATTGTCTGCTGGAGGAGGTAGGTTCTGGAGGAGGTAGGTTTAAAGAGCGTGGGGCTGGAACATCAGAAGTTTGCCTCACTCGCATGATTTTTCGCTTATAATGGATTCTGTATTCCCAGAATACCCAGCTCATCCATTCATTCAATTGTATTTATTGAGCGCTGTGTGCAGAGCACTGTACTAAGCTCCTTGTTCCACACACCACAAACCCATAATTTCCAAGCTCATGTATCCCAAATACAGTTTACCTACGTCCATACCTAAACATATAGAAACACTGCAGTTAATTCTGAGATTAAACTAGTTTCCTGGAATTAGCTTGACTAATACCCACTCAGGAAAGCATTTCACGGAACTGCTTATTGCCTAGGCTTTGGTTTAATCCCCACAAAGCCCTGCTCCATGCAGGAGGACTCAGACTTAACTCTGGGAAGCAGCATGACCTAGTGGATAGAACACAGGCCTGGGAGTCTGAAGGACCTGGATTCAAATCCTGACTCTGCCACTTGTCTGCTCTGTGACCTTGGCCAAGTCACATGACGCCTCCCATGCCTCAGAGAAGTGCCTGTGCCCATCTACAAAAAGGAGACTAAGACTATGAGCCCCATGTGAGACACGGACTGTGTTCCACCTGATTAGTTTGTACCTACCCTAATGCCTGGCACATAGCAAGCACTTAACACATACCCTAAAAACAAACAAACAAAAAACCACCTCTGACTTAGCCCACCCTGGGCAAGGTTGGTAGCTTTTTCATTAGCCAGCAATAAGTCATGACTGTAAGATAGTAGGGCTCAGTTATGTGAGCTGATCAAGTCCAAGGCTGATTCAGAGAGCCGAACGATTAAAGATTTATGAGCTTTTTGGATAGATGCTCACTCAACTGGATTTATTCTCAGAACTTTGCTTCTGATTATCTAAATGAGCCTTCATTCAGAAAGCCTCTCACTTTGGCTGTTGACATCCCTGTGGTCAGCTTTCCAATGCACACCCGTGCATTTATTGAGGCCACCCTATATACACTGTATCAGAGCTGCAAGAGTGTCCAGGGATGTGCCCCACCCCCACCCCCCCGCCATCAAGGAAGTTTTAGAAACCTTCTTCCTTGCCCGTTCAATCCCTAGTAGCTACATTTGAGCCACTGGGGTAGAGGAGAATCAATTGTTTGTGACAGCCTGGCTAAGAAAATCATATCCCTCCCCAATTCCAACCAGGCCTCTCCTATTTCTCTTGACTTCCTCATTTTTTCCTCTTCTCATTCCAAAACCCTCACCCAGTGTGTCCATCCTCTGGATCTTTTTCCCTCTTTGTTTTTTTTCACTGCTATGTTTTTTTTTTAAGAATATTTGTTAAGCACTTACTACGTGTCAGGCCCTTTATTAAGCACTGAGGTAGACACAAACTAATCAGATCAGACACAGTCTATGGCCCACAAGGGGCTCACAGTCTTAATCCCCATTGTACAGATAGTGTAACTAAGGCATGCAGAAATAAAGTGATTTGCCCAAGGTCACACAGCTGACAAGTGGCAGAGCAGGGATTAGAACTCAGGTCCTCTGACTCCAAGGCCTGTGCTCTATCCATTAAACTATGCTTTCTCCCCATACTCATGCTACTAACCTGTCCATATCGCGCTATTGCTTTTCATATAGCATTTGTGTTTTTCCATTATTTTAGTGTGGTTAATTCTGCCCATTCTGGTGCTCCGAACCACTTTTCTAAACGATCTAATGTCCATCCCTCTGGGTGTGCATCTGGGTTGAGAAGTAAACACTGAATCCTGTCCAAGTAGAGTAATGCTTGGAAAATCATAATGATGATGAAGATGATGATGATAACAATGATAATACTTGTTAAGTGCTTAGTATGTGTCAAGGACTGTAGTAAGTGCTGGGGTAGCTACATGATCATCAAATCCCACATGGGGCTTATAGTCCAAGTAGGAAGAACAAGTACTGAATCTCCATTTTACAGATGAGGGAACTGAGGTACAGAGAAAAGGTAAGTGACTTGTCCAAGGTCACACAGCAGGCAAGTAGTGGAGCTGGGATTAGAACCCAGGTCCTCTTACTCCCAGGCCCAGGTTCTCTCTCCTAGGCCTCGCTGTTCAACATGACTTGTTTAGGGAGGCTGTATATTCTAATTTGTTTCCTGTCACTATAAACAATATTCTTCTAATTTAATACTCACTATATTTGGTTGAGCAGCCTCAATCTCCTGTTCTAACCCCTTGAAGAATATGTTGAGAGATTCATGTGTCTCCTCTTTCTTATGCCCTAACTGATGCCTTTACTTCTTTTTCATCTTTGCATCATTTTGAATTTATTGACACTGACAACCAATCTTTTCCTTCCTGCCCTTTTGACTATAAGCTCATTCATTCATTAAATCATATTTATTGAGCACTTATTGTGTGCAGAGCACTGTACTAAGCGCTTGGAAAGTACAAGTCAGCAACATATAGAGATGGTCCCTACCCAACAACGGGCTCACAGTCTACAAGGGGGAGACAGACAACAAAACAAAACAAATAGAATTAAGGCTATATGCACATATCATTAACAAAATAAATAGAATAGTAAATATGTACAAGTAAAATAAATTGAGTAATCAATCTGTACAAATATATATACAAGTGCTGCAGGGAGGGGAAGGAAGAGGAAAAGGGGGGCTCAGTCTGGGAAGGCCTCCTGGAGGAGTTGAGCTCTCCGTAGGACTTTGAAGGGAGGAAGAGAGCTAGTTTGGTGGATGGGCAGAGGGAGGGCATTCCAGGCCAGGAGAAGGATGTGGGCCGGGGGTCGATGGCGGGACAGGCAAGAACAAGGCACAGTGAGGAGGTTAGCGACAGAGGAGTGGAGGGTGCAGGCTGGGCTGGAGAAGGAGAGAAGGGAAGTGAGGTAGGAGCGGGCGAGTTGATGGAGAGCCTTGAAGCTGAGAGTGAGGAGTTTTTGCTTAATGCGTAGGTTGACTGGTAGCCACTGGAGATTTTTGAGGAGGGGAGTAACATGCCCAGAGCATTTTTGCACAAAGATGATCCGGGCAGCAGCGTGAAGTATAGACTGAAGTGGGAAGAGACAGGAAGATGGGAGATCAGAGAGAAGGCTGATGCAGTAATCCAGTCGGGATAGGATGAGAGATTGAACCAGCAAGGTAGCGGTTTGGATGGAGAGGAAAGGGTGAATCTTGGCTATTTTGTGGAGGTGAGACCAGCAGGTTTAGGTGACAGGTTGAATGTGTGGGGTGAATGAGAGAGTGGGGTCAAGGATGACACCAAGATTGCAGGCTTGTGAGACGGGAAGGATGTGGTGCCGTCTACAGTGATGGGAAAGGGCAGGGTTTGGGAGGGAAGATAAGGAGTTCAGTCTTGGACATATTGAGTTTTAGATGGTGGGCAGACATCCAGATGGAGATGTCCTGAAGGCAGGGGGAGATACAAGCCTGGAGGGAGGAAGAAAGAGCAGGGGCAGAGATGTAGATTTGGGTGTCATCAGCATAGAGATGATAGTTGAAGCCGTGAGAGCAAATGAGTTCACCAAGGGAGTGAGTGTAGATAGAGAACAGAAGGGGACCAAGAATTGACCCTCGAGGAACCCCTACAGTAAGGGGATGGGAGGGGGAGGAGGAGCCCGCGAAGGAGAGTGAGAAAGAACAGCTGGAGAGATAAGAGGAGAACCAGGAGAGGATGGAGTCTGCGAAGCCAAAGTTGGGTAGCGTGTTGAGGAGAAGGGGGTGATCCACAGTGTCAAAGGTAGCTGAGAGGTCGAGGAGGATTGGGATAGAGTAGGAGCCATTGGATTTGGCAAGAAGGAGGTCATTTGAGAGGGCAGTTTTGGTGGAGTGTAGGGGACGGAAGGCAGATTGAAGGGGGTCAAGGAGAGAGTTGGCTCATTATGCTCATTATGGGCAGGCAACGTGTCTGCTAATTCCATTGTATTGTGCTCCCCCAACCACTTAGTGCAGTGCTCTGCATGTAGTAAGTATTCAATGAATACGATTGATTGATTGTTTGATTCTTCTCTATTTCATCATCCGAGTGTCTGCTGTCAGCTCTGGGTAATAATAATAATAATAATAATAATAATAATAATAATAATAATAATAATATAATTATTATAATAATAATTATGGTAAGTGCCAAGCACTGTTCTAAGTGCTGGGGTAGATACAAGATAATCAGCTTGTCCCACATGGGGCTCACAGTCTTAATCCCCATTTTATAGATAAGGTAACTGAGGCTAAGAGACATGAAGTGACTTACCCAAAGTCACACAGCAGATGAGTGGCGGAGCTGGGATTACAGCCCAAGTCCTCTCACTCCCAAACCAGTGCTGTTTCCACTAAGCCACACTGCTTCTCTGAAGTTCTTGCCCAGGGTGGAGTGAGAGACTTTCTCCTCTTTCTCACCTTGGCAGTGTCAACAAATGCTTTCAACAAATAGGAGAGGCTGGGCTCCCTGCTTCTTCTTGAAATAACTTGTTACCGCTAATGTTAATCCCTCCATTTCTGGGTGCCTAACATACAGAACATTCTATGAGAAGCGCTGTACTGATCACTTTCCTCAAGGAGCTTTTAGTCAAATGGTATGTACACTCTAATGAGTATAACCTATTTCCTGCAAATTGAGAAACTTAAAATTGCTTGTAGAATTCTTTCAGTGTGTCAGTTTTCTAGCATCTTTAAAGACTATAAAGTCAGAGAAAGCAGTAGAGTATCATTGGGGTGTGTGTGTGTGTGTGTGTGTGTGTGTTTTGAGGTGGTGGGGATGAGTGAGTGTTTGTTGGAGGTGATGGGCTGTGTCTGATTCTATCCCTCTAATCCCAGAGGGGAAAAAGCAGCATGACCTAGTGGATACAGTATGAGCCTGGGAGTCAGAAGGACCTAGATTCTCATACTGGCTCCACCACTTGTCTGCTGCATTACCCGGGGCAAGTCACTTCTCTTCTCTGTCCCTCAGTGACCTCATCTGTAAAATGGGAATTAAGACCATGAGCACCACGTGAGACAACGACTGTGTCCAATGTGATGAGCTTGTATCTACCCAAATGTTTAGTACAGAGCCTGGCACATAGTAAGCACTAAAATTAAAATTGCCATTAAAATAATAGGCAGTTCTGCTTACCTTAAACCAGGAAATCAGAGAGGCGTCAAGGTGCATTGGAGTAGCCTCAACTTTGAACCTGTCAGGGAAGAGTAAGAACTGTGCTGAGGGGCAGATGAATGAATCCAGATGCCTAATGGCCATGTTGCAGAAATTTAGGGATGATGCAGCCCCACCCATGATTCCTGGGTGGTTTATCCTGCATGTTTGCGTTATTCAGCTGATGTAGGAATCTGTTTCCTAAGGACCAATTGGAGAACTTGTTCTCTGTTATAGAGGTTTCAGCCCACCACAGAGCTGGCCCTGGGGATCCTTGTGCTTCTGGCAGGATGGTTTCACAACCTTCTCTTCCACCACACCCTCAAGCCTTCACCCTAAAGCTATCCTCTATACTCCCGAGGCACCTGGTCCTTGTGCTCATGAACCCATCCACCCATTACATAGGTTATCTACAGGAAGTCCCCATGAAGACCCCATGAGGACATGTCTCCTCACAGGAAGGGGACAGAAAATTCCATTCAAAGTCTGTGGGAAGGATTAGGAGAGGATTCTGCAGGACAGGGGAACTTTTGCCTCTCTCATGTCAATAAGAATAACAAGACTTATTTTTATTATAATTGTTAAGGGCTTACTATGTGCCAACCACTGTACTATGAGCTGGGGTAGATAATATACATTCAGGTCAGACACAGAAGATTTTCAATCTGAAATCCTTTAGTTGCTCCCCAACGGGGCATCGACTGGAGAGAAATCAAGAGGAAAAACAGTAAATCAAGATGGTGATTTTGGGAGAGAAACACTAGAAGTGTTTTTTCACTTCCATCTAGGGGCTAGTTGATCTGGAGGTGGGCAGCGGGAGAGGGGATAGTGCTATACTGTGCTAAGCCCTGCCCTGGGGACAGGATTTCTGGGGAAAAACACTGGCTAGACTCCCTCTCCTCAGGGGGAACCTCTTCTCCCGCCTAGAGACTGATGCAAGATTAGAATGCCAACCACCATTTCCCCATATGATCTGGAAGTTCCATTGTATTGGTTTACAGAGAAAGGACAGAGGTGTATTTAATAGGATGCTTTTTATACTCTTTGGGTTCCAGGGTGAAAGTGGGGAAGCTACTGATGATGAGATGGCACCTCGTAAGGCCAAAAGTTGTAAAGAGTGCCGCAGCCGCAGTGGTTCTGATCCCCAAGACCTTGATGAGCAAGAAGAATCAGGTAGAAGGATATTTTTAGATATGGTTTTATATTTTGGGGTTATTCATATACTAAGTTATTGAAATGAGAAGAGTTCACCCATACCCTTCTTAACAATGAAGTTTTAGACCTGACAGTGGTTAGAAAGTATCAGGAATGTGTTTTTCAAACACTAAAATCTTTAATAGATTTACTCAATGATTTGCATTCCTACCCTCCTCAGAATTCCCACTGTAACATTTCAGATAGATACGCAAATGTTGGTATGGTGAGTGCCCAACATGTCAGATTTCCACAGGTAGTTTCTATGAGGCATGCATGTAAAGAGATGCATTCCAAATGTTAAAGAAAGTGTGATAGAAAAAGCACATAATCGTTTATGGCCTTGGAAAATTAAATTTTAAAAAAGTGTGACTTTTTCATGAAAAAGTATGATGTGTGCCTTCCTGTGTTTTCACAGAGCAAAGTGTGATTACCATCCCATCCCAGGCACTGCCCTCCCGAAGAGCCCGTTCTCTAACTGCTTCTGGGTCACCAAACATAACTCCAGGGGCCCCTTCACCCATCAGACCAGTGTCCTCTCCTGTATTATCATCTTCAAGCAAGAATCAGTCCAGGTAGGGACAAATTAGGACTGAATCTGGAAAAATAGTATGAGCAACCTGACTTAGAGATGGTATGGTTTATACTTAGATTGTGAGCCCCATTGGGGACAGGGAATCCAGCCAGATTATTTTGCAGTTTTCTGTTTAGTGAGAGCTCCATAAATACCATTGATTCATTAATCTACCCCAGCACTTCATACAGCACTCAACACATAGTCTTCTTCAAATGAAGTCATTTCTGACCCATAGCAACTCCATGGACACACCCTCTTCAGAACATCCCATCTTCTGTCATAAAGTCTTTCTGGTATGTGTATCCATAGAGTTTTCTTGGTTAAGATACAGAAGTGGTTTACCATTGCCTTCTTCCACACAGTAAAAACTTGAGTCCCTGCCGTTGTTCTTTCTTGATTCCCCACTGCTTCCCTTCCTGCAGGGACAGAGGAGTCCTTACTGTCCCTGTAGATGTCTCAGGGAGGAGAGAAACAAGGAAGGAAATGGAGGGGAAGCAGGTTTCATAGAACAACAAGATAATATAGCAAATTCTCACATGTCTATAGTAATGAAGGAGCAAACAGAAAAAAATGATATAGAAGTGACTTAAATGCAAAATTCCCATTATCAAATTGTAAGAACTGTAACACTTAACAATGTAAAAATTGTACGAATTGTAAAATGCTTTTGAGTACCTTTTCCTGGAGTCATTGAACTGTTATGAAATATTGTGTTTCAGAGAAAAAAAACAAGTGCCTGCTCTACTACTGCTAATAATAAAAAATGAATCTGGTACCCAGAGTAAGAAATATATTTAAATTATTCCTTAAAATCTATAAATATTTTTTATCATTTTTTCTTGCTTTAGTGTCTGTAATGAACATGTAAAATGGGGATTAAATCCTACTCTCTCCTACTTAGAATGTGATCCCCATGTAGGACAGGGACTTTATCTAACCTGATTAACTTGAATCAGCATGGCATAGTGGATAGAGCATGGACCTGGGAATCGGAAGGTCAGGGGTTCTAATCCTGGCTCTGCCACTTGTCTTCTCTGTGACCCTGGGCAAGTCACCTCACTTTTCTTTGCCTCAGTTACCTCACCTGTAAAATGGGGATTGAGACTGTGAGTCCCATGTAGGATAGGGACTGTGTCCAACCTGATTTGCTTGTATACCCCAATGCCTAGTACAGTGCCTGGCATATAGGAAGCACTTAACAAATACCACAATTGTTATTATGCTAATAATATGCTAATGCTTAGAACAATACTTGACACAAAGTAAGCACTTAACAAATATAACAATAATAATAAGAAAACTGAATCCTTCATACTCCCCCCTAAAATCCAAGCTTTTGGAAACTTTGTTCTTTTTACTGATCAATACACTGTTCCCAGCTAGACAGATATGAATAAATAAAACAAAAGTTAACACACTCATGAGACTATTAGGTGCTAGGGGATTACTTCCATTTAACTGAATCAGATTCATCAGTCAATTAATCTATGGTATTTATTGAGAGCTTACCATATGTAGAGCACTGAACGAAGCACTTGGAAAAGTACAATAAAATAGAGTTGGTAGTCCTGCGCACAAGGATGCCCTTAAGTTCTCTTACTGATCATTTTTTGACTATTTTGAAACTGTGGATTTTGCTTGTCTGCCAAAAATAATGTTGAGAGTTCTCTGGTAGATAGAAGACTAGGAATGACTGCTTTGTCTCCATTGGCTGTACACAATGAACAAGGGTTGATTCTGACTCCTATATGCTCTGGTACAATTTATAATGGTCTTGAGAGAAATGGAAAGAATTTAATGTCAGTCACCATTATAAATTTACAGTACACTCCCATCCTGCCCTCCTTGCTTAGTGGCAGAAATAAAGAAATTCAGAAGGACCTGTACTAGGGCTGGAAGGAGCCACACTGTTTTCCCAAAACAGATCCCTCTCTCTATTATAGCTCCTGGAGTGGCCGAGTTCAAGGGCTGAAAGGCTTTCAGAGCTTCATGGTTTCGGACAGTAACATGAGTTTTGTTGAATTTGTGGAGCTGTTCAAGTCATTCAGGTATGATAGATTTTACTATTGTCAGTTTCCACCCCAAACTGATTTAAAATATTGAGAATCTTCAGGGCACTCATTTTCTTTTTACCTAGCGTGCGTAGTCGCAAGGACCTAAAGGATCTGTTTGATGTTTATGCTGTACCATGCAGCCGATCAGGAACTGATTCTACACCACTTTACACCCACCTGACAGTGGATGAAAACAGCAGTGGAGTCCAGCCTGATTTAGGTTTGTTTTGTTATTTGAATTTTTGAAACTCTTCTTCTGTCAGTAATAGTTTATAAACATGTTGATTTCATGACCTCCTGAAGATTTCTGGGAATATTGCCCCTAGGTCCTCTGTAGGCATTCTCTCCCCTTTTTTGGTTCAGCAAGAGTAGGAGGAAGTAGATGGGAGGATAGTGAGGTTGATGGTCATGGAAGTACTCAGTAGATAGTCCCAACTGACAACTAAAGAGAGCAGAAGCCCGGCCACAATTGCTCTGTCAGCTAGTCTAACTCAATAATTCCAGGTCCATAAAATGCTCCTGAAAAGGACTCGAAATGCTCATATAACCTATTCTCTTCCATCCAGATGGGTTTGCACTCATTAAAAAAAAAAGATTGCTGACAGAGTGGTTGCCAACTTGTACATCCACCATAGCAGGATCTGGCTGGTGCTCTCCATTCACTTTAGAGGGATTCACGCCAGCCCCTTTCCCTTCTCCCGGTGTTACTCCTAAAAAGGAGTCAGAAAAGGGCCTCAGTATTCCCAAGGGGCAATGTCTCTCAAACCATTCAGGAAGGCCACAAAACTGGAACCCTGATTTCCACTGTGAAATTGGTGGATTTTGTGCCAGTCGAAAGGGAAACTTATAAAAGACGAGTTGATGTGGCCACAACTTTAGGTAAGTGAACCCCATTTTCTCTTTGTTTAAAAGTAGAGGAACACATTCATTTCCAAATGGATGGCCTTAGTCTCTATGGGATTCCAGGAGGAAGCTCTCACCAAAGCAGCCCCCAGATCCAGACCAGATTTCAAATCCATCGATTCCCTCAACCAATCTTTTAGCTTAGCAATGCCCTTTTTATTCCTGTGTTTTTATTCCACTGGGCTCCATATCGGGCCAAACATTTGACATTTGACAATCACTTGCCATAAGTATCAGGAGTTCAGAGGTCTTGAGTCAGGGGGTCTAAAAGAAACCTGTCCAGTCTTTCTGTTCTTGTTTTGTGAGCATTTGTTGGTCTGTTTGTTTATTTTAGATTTGTTGACCAGGAACGTGTGTGATTTGGGTTTGTTCATTAAGAGTAGACAGCAGCTCTCAGACCAGCAGAGGCAGATATCAGATGCAATTGCTGCTGCAAGTATTGTGACCAATGGGGCTGGAGTTGAGAGCATGTCCTTGGGCCTGTTTGCCGTTGGCATCCAACAGCTCAATGATTTCCTAGTGAATTGCCAAGGAGAGCACTGCACATATGACGAAATCCTCAGTATTATTCAGGTCTGTACAACAGTTTTTAATCCTGTTATTTTAATGAAGCCTTCACATCAAATATCTGACCATGAAAATAGTGTAACTGAAAACCTCACTGGGGTTTTCTGGGGCTCTTCTTTCCCTTAATCAAAATACCAACATTATCTATGTGCCCTACAGAAGTTCGAACCAAGTGCCAGTATGTGCCAGCAGGGTCTAATGTCGTTTGAAGGATTTGCCAGGTACATGATTGTTTTTATTTCTCTCCTTACCTTCCTTACATGCTTGGGTTTTGCTGAACATTCATCGCAAAATGTTCATTTGTTTTGGAGGTAGGTTTCTCATGGATAAGGACAATTTTGCCTCGAAGAATGATGAGTCCCAGGAAAATGTGGAAGATTTCCAGCTGCCTCTGTCCTATTACTACATTGAATCATCACATAACACCTACCTCACCGGTCATCAGCTGAAAGGAGAGTCCTCAGTAGAGTTGTATAGCCAGGTACCAAAATAGGTTTATCTGGGACCTCTATGCATTCAATTAATTCATTCAATCATATTTATTGAGCACTTACTGTGTGCCAAGTACTGTACTAAGTGCTTGGGACAGTACAATATAACAATAAATAAACAGTTGTTCTTTGTTTGACCAAAAAGTTGCATGACCCTGCCTGACTTTCGTTGTAGTGAAAGCCTAAAGTTGGCTACATTACTTTTTTGTAAAGTATACAATATATGCTGTGGGCAAAAAATCCCTGGGTGCACAAATATACTTATTTTTTTCCTCCAGGTACACATTTTAAACTTTGTTCTAAGACAAAAATTTTTTGTTGTTGTTTGTTTAATTCATAGCTTTTAGATACTGGCTAGTATGACAGTATCTAGCCTCTGAACATTTGACTTCCCCACAGGAAGAGTTCATCTAATCTGCTAGTTCATTCAGTTATTTTGAACAAGATCATCTAGCATAGGTTGCAGTGTTGATTGAAATAATATATATGATATTACTTCTAGGAATGGGCTACGGATCAGTAGAATTTCCCTCCTTGAGGAAACCAAAGATATAACAATCTTCTTTAGGGAATTATGTTCCATGCTTGGTTGTTTTTTCAAAACATGCCCATATGTAGGAGCAATAGCAACCCAAGATGATCAGCACTGCCATCTTGGGTAAGGTCAGTGGTCCTCTCGGGCTGTGAATTCTATCTCCCACAGGGGCTCTAGGACTCTTAAGGATCAGGTGGTGCTTGGGCTCCTAGACAACTATCCTCATAGTTAGGAATGGACCATTTAGCTTTCCTTCAAATAGCTTTTCATCTCCGATTTAGCTAAACTTCATTTGATATTTTTTGACTGTCCCTTTTCCTGTGGTAGCATGTTTTACCTCATTACTACCTACAGATGGAAACACTTTTTCCTTTGGTTTGCCCTGAAGCCTCAGTGCCTGCCACCTCACCTTGCAGGTGGGGGATTGGGAAATAATAATTTTGTGTTTGCCTTGCCCACACACTAGAATGGTCTGATTGGAGTTGTGGAGAGGAACTTGTGAGCCTGTGGGGGTAAGACAACAACTGTTTGTGTCATTTCAACCCCACTGTCAAGGAGAAGGGTGTCCTCAGCCAATACCAACCAGGAATTCACAGACTCTATAAAAAGGGCAGCATTCCTTAATCAATCAGTGAATTTTTTTTGTATTGTACAGAGCCCTTTTACATGTTTGGTAGATTACAGCAGACAGAGAGACAACCTTTTCTGCTCATTATGAGGTGGCCCTCCACAACTCATTCATTCATTTACTCAATCGTATTTTATTGAGCTCTTATAGAGCTCTGTAATAAGCACTTGGAAAGTACAATGCAGCAATAAAGAGAGACAATCCCTGCCCACAAGGGGCTTACAGTCTAGAGGATGCTTATCTGGTCTCGCTGTGATGTTGAACTTCATATCTGTCATTCTGATTATGAACTGGGTGTAGTTTTTCTTTTATTACTTTCCCTGAGGTGCATTCATTCTTTGTTGTTACAGATCCTTCTGCAAGGCTGTAGGAGTGTAGAATTGGACTGTTGGGATGGTGATGATGGGATGCCTATCATTTATCATGGACACACACTTACTACCAAGATCCCATTTAAGGTCAGCATTTCAGGATTCGACATATGGACTACCCATTATAGTATTCCTGACCTCACAGCAGCAGAAACTATCCCTAAAACTTTTACATTCAAAACAGGTTGGATTGTTCTTTACAGTACAAATCAGACACTTGTATTTATTGTAGTTAGAGAGGCAGCAGATGTAGTTCTGTTTTTGATCTTCACAAACTCCTTGTGAAGTTTGAAGAATACAACATATGATATTTGTTCTAGGTTGTTTTCAGAAGGAAGCAATTTGAGATTTACAGAGACATCAAGGTAGTCCAAGCATCACCGCCTAGACATTTATCCCCACATTCCAAAACCTCTGCCCTCAACTTTACTTAACTCACCACCTGCTGAACCGTACATTGACCTAGGGACAGAGTTGTTTTCACTGTGCCTTCAGTGTAGGCAAAACTTAGCATCCTACACTTGACTGAATTTTTTCCCCAATTCCTGATCACCTGAGACTTTACAACAGAAAGCCAAGAGATAATGTCATAGAACATGCATGTCAAACTCATTTATGTGGGTGCTCATGCTATTATGTGTGGGCCATGTTTTGAAAGTTTAAAATTTTTAATATTATTTGAAAAATTGTTCAAAATCAATTACATGGTTATCAAATAGAACAAAGGGAAGTTAAATCATTGATTAGCTCTGTATTAATGCCTTATAGATTATGTGTTAGTGAGCAGGGCTTCCATTGGGCCAGGGATGGTGGTTGAAGACTGAGAGAGAAAAAAACAGGGCAGGGAGAAAGAGAGAGAGAGAGAGAGAGAGAGAGAGAGAGAGAGAGAGAGAGAGAGCACTAAACATACAATTTTTATACATTCTCTGTGATGTTCTTCTCCTAAGTAGCAGTAGCAAGAAGGCTTTTCTTTTCATTCATTCATTCAATCGTATTTACTGAGTGCTTACTGTGTGCAGAGCACTGTACTAAGCGCTTGGGAAGTACAAGTCGGCAACATATAGAGACGGTCCCTCCCCAACAACGGGTTTCCCCCTATATGCTGACAGCCTGTGCCTTGCTCCAAAATGGAGGTGCCATAATTGTTTTTACTACTTGTTGGAGCTGTTCTGTGGGGTTTCCACGCTGGAAACTGCATGAATGCCCTACCCCAGAATGCCTAAGGAACAACTTCTGGTAGCAGCAGCAGCAGCAGCAGCAATAGCTGTAGTCTGGAATGAAGTTGCTGACAAATTCAGGACAGTGACAACTTCAGTTGCATTACTCTCTCTCATTCTGCTTCCTTGGCACTCACTGGTGGTCCTCTATGGGATGCCCAAGATCTAATAGTGGACTGCACACAGTCTAGAAGCTCTGTATTGGATGGACCTGATTTAGAAGAAGTTTCTTTAGCGTAACCCAAGTCCTAACTAAGATGTCTCAGTTGGACCAGAGTCTCAGGTTGAGCAGACAACACTTGCAGAGCTTCTTGTCCTCATGTGTCTTGTCTCTTTCTGGTCACTCACTCAATATCTGTGTTCTTTTCTGATTCTTTGCTGTCCCTGGATCCTTGCAGGAAGTAGTGGAAGCCATTGATCGCAGTGCCTTCATCACGTCCGACATGCCAATCATCATATCCATTGAGAACCACTGCTCTTTGCCTCAGCAGCGGAAGATGGCGGAAATATTCAAGGTGAATCCTGTGCATGGCCTGACTGGCTAGGGCCCCTGAGGGGCACTCCAAACAGGGCACACTTTAGGACTGTAGAACTGCCACTGGTTGGAGAATTTGTTGGGGTTCTGGAGAAATCTGGATTGGAGCAGCCCCAGTGTCTGGTTCCATCCTGATGATCCTCAGTCGGTTGAGGTGGCTCAGGTTTAGCCTGGATCCTGTGCAGAACCCCTAGACCAGTCTTCCTGGAAGACAGCCCATTTAGGCCAGCCAGCCAAAGCTGGTTTCAGATGGGAAGAAAGTATTCAACCTTCTCAGGGTGCTACATGGTGGGGGCGTCAGCAGGATCCCTCGTAAAGTTGTCAGTGATTAAGTCCCTCAGAAAGTTCGCAGGTGCCCCACCCTTATTAAACATGGCAGCGGCGTGGAAATGATCTGAAAATGGAATGTGATCTGGGGGCTAAGAACCAAGATGTCTGGGAAAGCCAGTCACCAGGTAGCCATGGGGGCCAAAAGTGAAAGGAGCAGGGGCAAACCCTGTTGGTAGTGGAACAAAGCTCTTCCATAAAATGTCACAGATGTCACCCTAATATTCTGTCATATAGCCTCATTTAATGGTGTCATATGTAATGAATGGGGCAGCTGTTGTTTTCTTGGCTCAGGACAGTGGAACATTTGAAGCCACCAACCCTGTTGTCAACTCTGAGCTACTGTTAAACTGATGTACATACAGTGTGTACAAGTGAGGGCCCTTCTCAGGTTTATTGTTCACTCTGTGCTTCCCCTGTCCAAATGTTGGCCTGTGGTTTTTTATGTCCTGTTCTCAACATTTCAGAATGTCTTTGGAGACAAGCTGGTATCTAAGTTTTTATTTGAGAGTGATTTCTCTGATGATCCAATGCTTCCTTCTCCTGAACGGCTCAGGAAGAAAGTGCTCCTTAAAAACAAAAAGCTGAAAGCCCACCAGACTCCTGTGGATATATTAAAGCAAAAAGTAAGTTTTCTTAGCAAAACCTTTTTTTTTTATAAAATGGCAGGTTTATTTGTGTTCTGGTGCTCTATTTGGAATTTATATAAGTTTCTCTCTCCCTCCTCCTCCAATGCCAATCTTTTATGGTTCCAAAATTTCTTCTAATCTCCTCAAGGGCAAGGACTGCCTCACTTTTATTGCACTTTTCCAACCATCCAATTCAGCATTCTACATACACTAAGTACCTAGTACAACATTTCTCATATAGAAGTACGCAGTACAGCACTCTAGATTCAATAGGCACTTAATATATATGAATGAATAAATTAATTAATGATGTTTGCTTTGTAGACATATCTTCCTACTTGCTTTTAGGATATTTCAAATGAGCCAGTGATCACCTAGTGACAAACACTTCCTAAACAATCTATCAACCATATTTATAAAGCACTTACTGTGTGCAGAGCACTGTACTAAGACTTTGGGAGATTACAATGTAACAGAATTGTTAGGCATGATCCCTGCCCGTAACAAGGTTGCAGTCCAGAGAGGGAGAGAGACATTAATATAAATAAATGAAGTACAGATATGTACATAGGTGCTGTAGGGCTGAGGGAGAGGTGAATGAAGGGAGTAAATCCAAGTGCAAGGGCCAAGCAGAAGGGAGTGGAAAAAGAGAAAAATGAGGGCTTAGTCGGGGAAGGCCTCTTGAAGGAGATTTGCTTTTAATAAGTCTTTGAAGGTGGGGAGAGTAATCGTCTGTTGGAAATGAAGAAGGAGGGCATTCCAGGCCAGAGGCAGATTGTGGGTAAGAGGTTGACAGTGAGATAGACAAGGTCTAGGTAGGTTGGCATTGGAGGAGACTGTATGCCCCTCTCATGAATGCCAGGGGGGATGCTGTGGAACTACCTCACCTCCCCTCCTTCCTCACCCCCTGACCTCACCTCACTGCTTTCTTACTACAACCCAGCTTGCAGTTTTGCACCTCTAAAGCCAACCTACTCACCGTACCTTGATCTCATCTATCTCACCAATGACGTCTTACCTAAATCCTGCCTGGACCATCTTCCCTCTTCGTATCCAACAATGACTCTCCCTTACTTTCAAAAGCCCTTATTTCCTCTTTTTCCACTCCCTTCTCAGTCACCCTGATTTACTCCCTTTATTCACCCCTCCCTCAGCCCCACAGCACTTATATGCATATCCATAATTTATTTATTTATATTAATATTTGTCTCCTCCTCTGGACAGTAAGCTCATTGTGTACAGGGAATGTGTCTGCCAACTCTGTTGTATTGTACTCTCCTAAGCGCTTAGTACAGTACTCTGCACACAGTAAGCACTCAATAAATATGATTGGTTTATTGATTGGGACTTAGCAGGGCAACATGGGTAAGATCCATCATAGAGTTAATGATCAGGCAGCTCTGTTAATATTTGTGTCTTCAAGAAGCATAATGTCCCAGGTCTATAGAAAGTGCTCTTGTTTACCTACTCTTCTTAACAAGACAAGAAGAACTACTGTCTTGCACTTGTATCTGTAATCTCTGGACATTTGGCAGTCACCCTACCCTCAGCCCCACAGCCTTATATACATATCTATAAATATGTATTATAAATAATTTACTTATATTAATGTCTGTCTCCCCTTCTAGACTCTAAGCTTATAAGCTCACTGTGGGCAGGGGACATATCTACCAACTGTTTTGTAGGCCGTTTTCCTGGACAAGTTCATGATGAGCATTCAACCCTGACATTCAACCTTGTGTTTTATGCTAAGTATTTGATGAACACAAGCATCCCAGTGTTCATACACAATATATCCATCCAGGGCACATGGTCCTGGGCCTTCCTCCAGGGATTGGAGTCCTGGAAGGAAGGGCTCGCAGCCTCTTCACAGTATCACCCGTGGAAGAGGGAGTTATCCATTTCCTATTGACTCCCAAGGTCTTCTCGGGTCCTACCTCCCAGGGCTCCTCCCCAAATTCTGGACTGGTCCAAGAGCTTCCCAAGAAGTCAACAGGGGCTTTCCTAGGTTCAGAGGCAGGGTCTTTCACTGGCTAGGTGGAACTCACTAAAATCCTTTTTCTCTTATAGACTAAAAGCAAGTTGTTTTTTCCAAACATACTCCCTCCTAAAACACAAACACATTCTTTGTTGGGCAGCCTGCAATGGGTAGAGGGAAAATTCATCAGGATGGATAATCATGGAGAGCAATCTATCACATGGTTTCTCCAAACATCCTGAAAACAGAGACCTGGGTTGGATGAACCATGGAAGGTAGTAATAGTAATTGCCCTCTGTGTGCACACACTGTGCTTAGCATTGAGAAAGAAGTGCCTGGATGAGAAAGATACTGTCCTTGGCTCCTAAGGGTCTCATAATCTAAGAATAATCTGGGGGTGGGGGATTGGTGACAGACACATAACGCAAATTGAAACAAAAATTAAAACATAAGGAACACAATAAATATGGCAGGAACAGTAGGGTTTCAGCTCCTTGTGGCTTAGACCAACAACCATGAAAGTCACAGCTGCAGCCCAGGCAGAGCAGGGGCTGCTGGGAGTCCCAGGAGCCCGGGGACTCACTTCCTGTTTTTCCTCCCCTTTAGCTTGTAAGTCTCATTTGGAACAGGGGCTTTGTCTGACCTAATTAACTTGTATCTTCTATCAGCGTAGTGTTGGCACATAAGTGCTGAAATACCATTATTATTATTGTTATCATTATCATCATCATTATTATTGTTATTAGAGTGGAGCAGCTTCTCTCCGATGCCTGTGCCCTGGGGGTCAGATATAAGAGAAGTGGTAGAGGTCTGCTGCTGGCCTTTTAATATGGAAGGGCTGTGGTCTGTCAGATTGGGGCAGCTGGGCATTCCAAGAAGGGGGAGTGGTATGAGCCAGGGTAGGGAACCAGGAAAGTCAAGAGTAAGGTACAGTTGGAAGTAGGTTTGATCCAATAATGGCATTTGTTGATGATCTTACCTGGGTAATTGCAAGTTGTTGAATTTGAAGTAGTGGAAATTGAAACTTTGCACCATACTTCATGCCGCTGCCCGGATTGTCTTTGTCCAGAAATGCTCTGGGTATGTTACTCCCCTCCTCAAAAATCTCCGGTGGCTACCAATCAATCTGTGCATCAGGCAGAAACTCCTCACCCTCAGCTTCAAGGCTCTCCATCACCTCGCCCCCTCCTACCTCACCTCCCGTCTCTCTTTCTGCAGCTCAGCCCGCACCCTCCGCTCCTCTGCCACTAATCTCCTCACCGTGCCTTGTTCTCGCCTGTCCCGCCGTCGACCCCCGGCCCACATCATCCCCCTGGCCTGGAATGCCCTCCCTCCCAACATCTGCCAAGCTAGCTCTCTTCCTCCCTTCAAGGCCCTACTGAGAGCTCACCTCCTCCAGGAGGCCTTCCCAGACTGAGCCCCCTCCTTCCTCTCCCCCTCTTCCTCCTCTCCATCCCCCTCATCTTGCCTCCTTCCCTTCCCCACAGCACCTGTATATATGTATATATGATTGTACATATTTATTACTCTATTTATTTTACTGGTACATATCTATTCTATTTATTTTATTTTGTTAATATGTTTGGTTTTGTTCTCTGTCTCCCCCTTCTAGACTGTGAGCCCATTGTTGGGTAGGGACCATCTCTATATGTTGCCAACTTGTACTTCCCAAGCGCTTAGTACAGTGCTCTGCACACAGTAAGCGCTCAATAAATACGATTGATTGATTGATTGAAACTTTGAAAAACCCAACAACAAACTTCAGCCAGAGCAGCAAAAAAGAGAAAGCAATTCAACAAATATGACTGAAACATCGAAGGTTGAAATGTGAATTTCACCAACGCAAACAGACTCTATTTGACTAGATTCCTGCAAGCCACAAATGAAATTTGCCTTAACCATTTCTCCCCATCTGACGCTCCTTCTGTCTTATAATAATAATGGTATTTGTTAAGTGCTTACTATGTGCAAAGCACTGTTCTAAGCGCTGGGGGGGATACAGGGTGATCAGGTTGTCCCATGTGGGGTTCACAGTCTTCATCCCCACTTTACAGATAAGGTAACTGAGGCAGAAAGAAGTTAAGTGGCTTGCCCAAGGTCACACAGCTGACAAGTGGCAGAGCTGGGATTCAAACCCATGACCTCTGACTCACAAGCCCGTGTTCTTTCCACTGAGCCATGCTGCTACTTATCTCCTTATCTCTTATCTCACCATCCCCCCATCTCTCCTTCCCCTTTCCTGTCTCCTTTCCCTTATCAAACCCTCCTGCCCCAGCTGTTCCACCATTCCTTCCCACCACTGGGGACTGGAGCGAGGAGTGGGAAGGGGATAGAGTTTGAGAAAAGGGCAGAAAAATGGGAAAGGAAGGGAGACAGGAAGGAGCTGTGAAGAGATAAAGGAGATACCGGCACTGGCTGTCGCTTCCGGTCACCCTGACTGCTATCTACCATGACCAGAGTGTACTTTCTGGCCACCCGTCTTAGAGGTCCTACATAGTCTATTTGCCCTCTCATGGGGGGCTCCATCCCTTGGGAAATTGTTCCAGGTGGTAGAAGGGACAACAAGGGTTTTGGGAAAAATGGGGCTGATCGCACTTGGGACATACCATGACGACCTGCCTTACTGTGTCTTTGGATGTTTGTTAATAATAATAATAATGGCATTTGTTAAGTGCTTACTATGTGCAAAGCACTGTTCTAAGCACTGGGGGGGATACAAGGTGATCAGGTTGTCCCACGTTGGGCTCACATCCCCATTTTACAGATGAGGGAACTGAGGAAGAGAGAAGTTAAGTGGCTCGCCCAAGGTCACACAGCTGACAAGTGGCAGAGCCGGGATTAGAATCCATGACCTCTGACTCCCAAGCCCTGGCTCTTTCCACTGAGCCACGCTGCCCTCCTCTTTCTGAGCCGTCGGCAAGTGGCCTCTATTCCCCCGTGCCCACTCTTTTCATGTCCCTATTTTGCTAGACCCAGCCTTCCCTGATGGACTGGGGTTGTGTGAACTCTTTGGAGTTGGACCCGCTGCTCGTTTTCATTGTTTGCATCCCCCTCCTTAGAAGCGCTATACAGGAGGTGGGCATCAGTGTGGCAGACTGTCCCACAACTCCTCCCACTGTTCTTTTCCCCAAATAGACTTGTTCTTAATCACCCAGTTCTCCTTGGCCCATCGGGGTGCCCAAATAATCAGCCCATTAGCCACCACCCATGAGTATATGTAAATGTAGGTGGCCTGGGCCCCACTGTGCGTTTGTACCAGCCCATGAACCACTGCAAATTCAGCATGCTAACTTGAGTGGTCCTGGCCCTCCCATCGCAGCTCCTGGCCAGTGGTGGGACTGAACACAACTGCAGCCCATCTCTGGGAGCCAGTTTTATCCATTTTAGTGGTACCATCTGTAAAACCAAGCCATGTGCCTCTGCTCAAGGGTCAGGTCATCATATGCCGGGACCCACTGAACTGGGCTAGGAACTGCATGCAGGAAGGACTCCACTATTCCTGTCCTAATGGGTTATCAGAGGAGGGTTTGTACCAGTGCTGGGGTACCTCCCAGGCCTGTTTGACTCAGGTGGACTGCTGTGCTATTCCCTGGGGTGTTGCCATGCCAACAGTATCCCTAACACCGACCGCCCCGTTCTTCCTTGGATCGGCTCACTCCTTGTTAATATTTTGGTGTTAGCCAATCCCTCGTAAGCAGTTGGAGCCTGTTGTTCCAGGGGAGAATAATCTGCTTCTGCCTCCTTACAGGAGTGACTCCAAAACCATAGCGGTTGCAAGTGGACAGAATCCACAGGCCTTTGCCACAGACTTTAAGCAATGCTAGTGGGGGCGGCTTCCACAAATAGGACCTTTTCCACCTTGGGGTCCCATGGTCCGAGGCCCATAGAAAGCAAAAGTTGCTGTTTTCAGCCCTGAAATGCTTTCTCTTGCGTGGAGCCCCATTCAAATTCATTTTGCTTCCTATCCATGTCATAAAATGGTTTGATGATTTGGGCCGTATGTGCATCCTCCAAAACTCCAATGCCCCGAGGAATGCCTGAACTCTGTTTTGTTCATTCATTCATTCAATTGTATTTATTGAGCACTTACTGTGTGCAGAGCACTGTTCTAAGTGCTTGGGAAGTACAAGTTGGCAACATATAGAGACAGTCCCTCCCCAACAGTGGGCTCATAGTATAGAAGGGGGAGACAGACAACAAAACAAAACATGGAGACAGGTGTCAAAGTCATCAGAACAAGTAGAATTGCTGGTAGGGGCATCCCCTGCCAATACATTCTGTACCAACAAGAGTCAAGTAGGTTGAATTTATGATTCACCTTTAAGTTCCTCTGTAGACTGTAAGCTCCCTGAAGGCAGGGACTATGTCCAACAACTCTATTATACTGTCCTCTACCAAGTGTCTAGTACAGGGAACAGAACACAGTAAGCACTCAATAAGTATTACTGATTGATTATTTGGACAGACTCTTCCCATACAAACTCCTTCCAGACAAACCCCTCCCACACCAACAGATTTCAATTTCAGTGATCCATTTTTAGGCAGTTTGATTTTTTTTTAATACTCCATTTTTGATCATTCTTCTATCTGAGCAAAATATATCAATGCCCCATTACTCAGCCCACTTTTTTCACACAAGTGCCTAGACAAGAACAAACACTCATTTCATCTTAGTTAAGATGAACGTATTTCTTTTTTCTTGATATTGGTCTATGAGGATTACTGGACCTCCTCTCCCATTCCCCCTGCCCCCCCCCCCCCCCCCCCCAATTTAGTCCTGGAGGAAATATTCCTATAAGGAAAAAAATGAGTGTCCTAGCCATGAGTAGGATTGTTCACATGGTTTTTTTTTGGTATTTCTTAAGTGCTTACAATGTGCCAGGCAGTGTACTGAAACCTGGGGTAGATTCAAGCTAATCAGATTGGACACAGTCCATGTACCACATGGGGCTCTTGGTCTTAGTCACCACTTTACAGATGAGGCCACGGAGGCACAGAGAAATTAGTGACTTTCCCAAAGTCACACAGCAGGCAAATGAAGGAGCCAGGAGTTCACAATCAAAAGTATCATTCACCTCCTCAGGAAAGAGGCAAATATAGGTTCCTGTAGCCAGCCAGAAGATGAGAATTGGAGTTGGACAACAGACCACACTGACATAGTCAGGGGAATGGGTGGTACTGGGCCTTGTCCTGTAGCCAGGATGCCATGTCAGTTTATGTGAGGGTCTAGAGGGAATCACAGCCACCACTTCTAGAGAAGAGTCACTGTTCCTATAATAATAATAATAATGGCATTTATTAAGCACTTACTATGTGCCAAGCACTGTTCTAAGCATTGGGGAGGTACAAGGTGATCAGATTGTCCCATGGGGGCTCACAGCCTTAACCCCCATATGAGGTAACATATGAGGTACTGAGGCACAGAGAAGTTAAGTGACTTGCCCAAAGTCACACAACTGACAATTGTCAGAGCCGGGATTTGAACCCATAACCTCTGACTCCAAAGCCCAGGTTCTTTCCATTGAGCCATGCTGCTTCTCCCTATGTCCTCATGGCTCCTGCTGGGCTTCTGGTGCCTGAGTGGACATGGATGGCAGGGAGTCCTGGATGCTTACATCAGACTCTGAGGGGACTGCTCTGACTCCAGAGTACAGAGTCAGAATAGAAGAGACAGCAAATGTCATGGGTGCCAGCCAGCTTCTCCCCAGTCTTGGTTCTGGTTCTCTGGAGGTACAGTGACATATTGATTTTTCCTCACCTCATGCCAATGTTACATGTGCAGAGAACCTTCTAGGCTTCCACTATTATTAGAGGGTAAGGCATGAAGGCTCCCTGTAAGAATGTAAGGTCCTCGAGGGCAGGGAATGTATCCTGGACTCTGTTGGGCTTTCCTGAGTGCTTAGTACAAATGCACTGCACTCAGTAGTTGTTCAATAACTATCAGTACTGCTGCTACTTCCACTGCTCCCATTTTCCAGTATCCCCTCCTGATTGAGGTGAAGCAGGTACCGCGAATCACAAACTGCCGACATTCTAGATTGGCTGCTTGAAGGTTGATGTTTTTAATCTTGCAGGCTCATCAGCTGGCCTCCCTGCAGGCCCAGACGGGGAGCACCAGCAGTAGCAATGCTGCTACCCCCGAGGAAGAGGAGGAGGAGGAAGATGAATACGATTATGACTACGAATCTCTCTCTGATGGTAAGGGAAAACCTCATCTTTGTGGGCAGGAATCGTGTTTACCAGCTCTGTTGATTTGTTCTTCCCCAAGCACCTAGTACAGTGCTCTGAACACAGTAAGCGTTCAGTAAATGCCATTGATTGATTGATTGACTGATGTGACGGGCCGACACCTTAAAGGGATATTCTGAAAGTTTGGCATAAATAACTGATGTCGCACCTGACAGCCTCTGCAGGGGCAAAGTACAGAGAATGGAGAGTCCTATTACTCCACTCCACTCCTTCCCCCTCCCCACTGCAGCAATGAAAAAAGGACATTACCAGCTTCCCTGTTGGCCCTCATGGCCCTCTTTCTCCTCTGATCCAACGCTGCTGGCAAAAGTCTAAACACCATGCCAACCTCGTTCACTTCAAGTTTATCCTTTCCTGCCTTAACTCAGCCCTCTCCTCTGCCAGACAAAACTATTTCTCCTCCCTTATTGACACCCATGCCCATCATCCCCGTCAGCTCTTCCGTACATTCAACTCCCTTCTCAGGCCCCCAGTTCCTCCCCCTCCTCCTTTCCTCACCCCCAACTATCTGGCCTCCTACTTCATTAACAAAATTAAATCCATCAGGTCTGAGCTCCCCAAAGTCACTTCCCCCCTTGTCCAACCCCCCGGCTCTCAACACTCTCTGCTACTCTCCCATCCTTCCCAGCAGTATCCTCAGAGGAACTCTCCTCCCTGCTCTCAAGTGCTACTCCAGCCACCTGTGCTTCTGACCCCATTCCCTCTCATCTCATGAAATCTCTCACTCCATCCCTTCTCCCCTCCTTAACTTCCATCTTCAACCGCTCACTCTCCACTGGTTCCTTCCCCTCTGCCTTCAAACATGCCCATGTCTCTCCCATCCTAAAAAAACCCTTTCTTAACCCCACCTCACCTTCTAGTTATCACCCTATATCCCTCCTACCATTCCTTTCCAAACTCCTGAGCGAGTTGTCTACACGCACTGCCTCGAATTCCTCAACACCAACTCTCTCCTCGACCACCTCCAGTCTGGCTTCCGTCCCCTACATTCCACGGAAACTGCCCTCTCAAAGGTCACCAATGACCTCCTGCTTGCCAAATCCAATGGCTCCTACTCTATCCAAATCCTCCTCGACCTCTCAGCTGCCTTCGACACTGTGGACCACGCCCTTCTCCTCAACACGCTATCCAACCTTGGCTTCACAGACTCCGTCCTCTCCTGGTTCTCCTCTTATCTCTCCAGTCGTTCATTCCCAATCTCTTTTGCAGGCTCCTCCTCTCCTTCCCATCCCCTTACTGTGGGGGTTCCCCAAGGTTCATTTCTTGGTCCCCTCGTGTTCTCAATCTACACTCACTCCCTTGGTGACCTCATTCACTCCCACTGCTTCAACTATCATCTCTACGCTGATGACACCCAAATCTACATCTCTGCCCCTGCTCTCTCCCCCTCCCTCCAGGCTCGTATCTCCTCCTGCCTTCAGGACATCTCCGTCTGGTTGTCTGCCCACCACCTAAAACTCAACATGTCCAAGACTGAACTCCTTGTCTTCCCTCCCAAACCCTGCCCTCTCCCTGACTTTCCCATCACTGTTGACAGCACTACCGTCCTTCCCGTCTCACAAGCCCACAGCCTTGATGTCATCCTCGACTCCGGTCTCTCATTCACCCCTCACATCCAAGCCGTCACCAAAACCTGCCGGTCTCAGCTCCACAACATTGCCAAGATCCGCCTTTTCCTCTCCATCCAAACCGCTACCCTGCTCGTTCCAGCTCTCATCCTATCCTGTCTGGACTACTGCATCAGCCTTCTCTCTGATCTCCCATCCTCGTGTCTCTCCCCACTTCAATCCATACTTCACGCCACTGCCCGGATTGTCTTTGTCCAGAAACGCTCTGGGCATGTTACTCCCCTCCTCAAAAATCTTCAGTGCCTACCAATCAATCTGTGCATCAGGCAGAAACTCCTCACCCTCGGCTTCAAGGCTGTCCATCACCTCGCCCCCTCCTACCTTACCTCCCTTCTCTCCTTCTACAGCCCATCCCGCACCCTCTGCTACTCTGCCGCTAATCTCCTCACCGTGCCTCGTTCTCGCCTGTCCCGCCGTCGACCCCCAGCCCACGTCATCCCCCTGGCCTGGAATGCCCTCCCTCCCCATATCCGCTGAGCTAGCTCTCTTCCTCCCTTCAAGGCCCTACTGAGAGCTCACCTCCTCCAGGAGGCCTTCCCAGACTGAGCCCCCTCCTTCCTCTCCCCCTTGTCACCCTCTCCATCCCCCGTCTTACCTCCTTCCCTTCCCCACAGCACCTGTATATATGTATATATGTTTGTACATATTTATTACTCTATTTATTTATTTTACTTGTACATATCTATTCTATTTATTTTATTTTGTTAATATGTTTGGTTTTGTTCTCTGTCTCCCCCTTCTAGACTGTGACCCCACTGTTGGGTAGGGACTGTCTCTATATGTTGCCAACTTGTACTTCCCAAGCGCTTAGTACAGTGCTCTGCACACACTAAACGCTCAATAAATATGATTGATTGATTGATTGAGAGAAAGGGGGAGATTGATGGAAGGAGAGAGAGGGAGAGACTCCAGTGGCCCTTGACCCCCCAGCCTCCAACCAATTACCCGCTTCCTCTTCAAGTCCAGCCCCTTAGGGTGAGAGGAGCTAGGCCCCCTTCCTATGGTGTGCTACGCTGGTCATCAGAAAATCAAAAAACAATCATGTGTTTATTTATTGATGTATCCATGGTGCTTATTCATGGTTATTTTCCAACTTTTAACTCTCTTACATTCATCAATGTGTCAGCTTGTTTTTACAATTAAACTGTGAGTTTTTTGTGCAGTAGGCACTCAGTCAGAGGTGGATTAATAGGGAGCACATAGCACATGTAATAGAGGCCCCCAAATCAGTAGCAACAATCTCAATGGAAGAGGTAGAATTCCCTATCAGTGTCTTAGATGGCCTACAGATGGCCCCGGTCTACCCTAACCAAAAAGGGCTGAGGGTCTTCCCTCCCATCTTCAGGATGGACCTAACTTTTGGGGCCAAAAGGAGGTTGGAAGTGGACTCCCCTGTAGCTTGCTAATTCCATCAGGATTTTTCCCCTCCCTGAGTTGCTGTAAATTGGAAATGATTCAACAGCAATTGACCGACTGAATGACCTTCTGGGCTCTAGGTTTAGGCAGGAAGCTCCTCTCCACCTCAACTGGCCTGAGGCAGAGGTCGCAGGGGTCTAGTGCTGCTGCAGAGCTGGTCTGCCAGCCAGGCTGATGAAGCCAAAGTCATCATCCTCTTCTGCTGCCACCCTAATGAAAGTCACTTCAGCTCACTGGCATTCCTGGCATCTTAGCTGCTGGCAATGGCAATAATGTGGAAGCAGAGGATGAGTGCTTTCTCCCTTCCCTCTCCCTTTTCCACTCTCTTCCTTCCCCTTCTCTCCCCATTCCCTTTTCCCTGATCCCTCTCTCCTCCATTTTTCCTTTTTCACCCTTTTCTTCTTTTGCACGTACTCCAAAATTCCCTAGAGAAGGTGTTAATAGTGATCCTTGCTAATGAAGTTTTAATAATGATAATAATAATAATAATGGGATTTGTTAAGCATTTACTATGTGCCAAACACTGTTCTAAGCACTGGGGTAGATACAAGGTAATGAGGTTGTCCCTGGTGGGGTTCACAGTCTTAATCCCCATTTTACAAATGAGGTAACGGAGGCACAAATAAGTCAAGTGACTTGCCCAAAGTCATACATCTGATCAGTGGCAGATCTGGGATTAGAAACCACGATCTCTGAGTCCCAAGCCCGGGCTCTTTCCACTAAGCTACACTGCTTCTCTTCCAATTAATTAAACAGTGGTTTGAAATGATGGCAGTAATGACAGTGATCCTAAAGGAAAGGGATATTGTCAAATGTATGATTGTGAGAGGAAAAGCATATGAAACCTCATTAAATCTTTCAATTAGATTTGACTAAAATACTTCAGTTGTCATACACACAGAATAACTATTGCTTCACTCAAGTTCTCTAGTTAAAATCTCACCACAAAACGAACACCCTGTAGACTAGACAGAATGTCCCCTTCTCTTGAAGTCTCTCTGCCTCCCTCTCTGTCTGTCTCTTCCCTTACTCTTCTCTGCAAAGCGGGAGAGTGCATCTCCCAACACCACTGACTGAGAACAAGGAGCTGCAACACTGGAAGAGGGGTCAGAATTCAGCCATTTAGTGCCCTGGCACCTTTTCTAGTACAAATTAAGAATGGTCCATTTCTCTCAGATGGGAAAGAGAAACTACAAGTAATACCATAGATGAAGCCATTTATTTCAGTTCACGCTTCATTCTACACAGAGATTGGTTTGCGGGTAAGTGGATGGCAGGAAAATGGAATAACATTTCAGTGGTTGAGGTCAATTTCTTAATGGGCCTATCCTTGTAACAGTGCATTTGGTAGGGATCTGTTTATCCTATGTTGCTTTTTCACCAAGGCTTTTCCCATGTTTCTCATGTTTACATTGACCATGACAGACAAAGTCACCCAAACTGGGTCAAGGCAAATGACTCAGAGATCAAAATTCTATCTCAAGTAAAGTAACATTATATTGTACACTCCCATGTGCTTACTACAGTGTGCTGCACCCTTACTATATAATACTACTATGTGCTACTTTGTAGCATTTCATGACAAAAAAAGTGAGACTTACAGAAATCTGAGTTGAAACATGCCAATCAAATTAAGGAACATGTGTGACAGATGTGTGACAATACCGTATTGTGCTGCCTGAATCATTGCAAGCAAGGAGAAGGCTCTGTGCTCATAAATGTTAACTTGGGCCTCTTGCTTCAGTACTGTGTGGCACCTGACTGCCCCCTGGGCCCTGAGAGGTTGGAAAAAGGGCCAAATCCTGGGGGACCTACCCAATGTCACCCAACTTCCTGGCTCAATCTCCTCTGTGCCTTCTGGTAACTGAGTTGAAAATTTGGGGGAGGAGGATACCAGCCACCCAACTCCCAGAATACCAGAGAAGCAGCCTGGCATAGAGAAGCAGCACGGCATAGTGGAGAGCACACATGCCTGGAAGTCAGGAGGTCATGAATTCTAATCCCATCTCTGCCACTTGTCTATTGTGTGACCTTGGGCAAGTCACTAAACTTCTCTGGACCTCAGGTACCTCATCTGTAAAATGGGGATAGAGACTGAGCTCCTCATGAGACAGGGACTGTATCAGCCCCAAGGCTTAGTATAATGCCTGCCACATAGTGCTTAACAAATACAATTATTATTATTAGTAGTAGTAGTATCGGTATTATTTTTAGTACCTTCATGGGCAGCAGGTGATTCCTCTCGGTCCCAAGGAGGAGCAGTGCCCAGTCCCCATTTTGCCTCCTTAGTGCAGCTGAATATCCCCATTCCCCAAGGCTGTGAACCCAGTGGGCCTCTCCCAGACTCCTGCCCTATTACCTCAGCTCTGGGATCCATATTTAGAGCTACAGTCAGTGTCATGCTGCCTCTCCTCTGGAAGATGGGCCACTCCTAATTCACAGGCACAGCCCCTCCCTGGAGCAGTTCCATCACACTAAGAAGGAGCAGGGAAGGTAACAGGGGTGAGCTCCTGCAGATTCCAGTGCCTAAAATTCTTGGGAGCGCAAGACGATTGTATTTATTGAATGCATATTGTGTGTAGTGCATGTACTAAGTGCTTGGGGGAGTACAGTATAACAATAAGCAGACACATTCTCTGCCCACAACTAACTTACAGTCTAGAGGGGGAGAACAGCCAGATGGATAGGGATGGGACCCCCACTGGGCTCCAGATCCCTGCATTCCCACTCTGCTAGCTGCTTGCTGCCCTTCTCGCCCACCCACCAGGACTCCAGCTCCCTCTTTCTGCTGACCACCCATCTGCTCCCAACTTCCTTTCCCTTTGCTGTCTGCTTGCATCACTTAATTGTCCCCCTTCTCCATGGCCACTGGAAAGCTGGCTAAATTTTTTAAAACATGTAAAATAAACCTTTTGGCAGAGACATTTTTATTTCAGGAGGCCACATAGGTGGGGAGGGAGGATCACAAAACAGTGTGGCCACTGTCTGCGCTCACCATTAGAGAGGGAGCGGTAGGATTCTGCATATGCAAGATGGCCATCGTGAGTGGGTTGGTGAAGCAATTACCTTGCTTATGGTCTCAAATGAAACCTGTACACGACTGAAAGAACATATTGGCAACACCAAACTGAGTGGTGTCCAAGTGTTTTTATTGCCTAGGTAGCACTTGTCTTATGCTGTCAAGCCATCTCTGACCCATAGTGACACAATGGATACATCTCGCCCAGAATGCCCCACCTCCATCTGCAATCATTCTGATAGTGTATCCATAGAGTTTTCTTGGTAAAAATATGGAAGTAGTTTACCACTGCCTCCTTCCATGCAGTAAAATTGAGTCTCCACCCTTGACTCTCTCCTATGCTGCTGCCGCCCAGCACAAGTTTAGTTTTGACTTGTAGCAGGATTGCCTTCCACTTGCTAGCCACTGCCCAAGCTAGGAATGGAATGGGTAGGCCTCTGCTTGATGTCTCCCTCCCATAGTCGAAATTGGTAGAGTACTGGAAACTCTCCAGGTGCAACCCTGAGAGGGGCTAGGCAGCACACTGACCAAAAATGCAACAATAAGTAAAGAAGTAGAAAACTGAATCAAGAAGGCCACTGTAGCCGTTGAGATAATGTCAAACCAAGTCGGGCAGCAGTGTGGTACTAAGCTCCAGAACAAATTAAAGGTCTATAGAAATGAAATGTTGTCCAACTTTCTCCCCAGCGATGCAGCCTAGACCCTTAGCACAGGCATCTCATCCAGTCACATCTGGCCACTTATGGTTTATTCAAAACATTAACTATCTAGACAGTATCAGAAATGATAAAGCCATTTGAACAAAATCAGTCCTTAGAGCGATCCTTACTGCAACACAATTGGGTAGCCTTCTTACCATTCCTCTCTAAATTCCTTGAGTGAGTTGTCCCCACTCTAGACTGTAAGCCCATTATAGGCAGGAAACATATCTGTTAATTCTGTTGTATTGTACTCTCCCAAATGCTTAGTACCATGCTCTGCACATAGTAAGATAGTCTCATCTATCTCTCCGCCCACCTTTTGCCCATGACCTAAATATGATTGATTGATTTCACCTGCTGTATCCACTTCCTCTCCTCCAGTTCTCTCCTTGACCCCCTGAAATCTGGCTTCCACCCCCTTCATTCCACAGAAACTCCCCTCTCAGAGGTCACCAATGATATCCTTCTTGCCAAATCCAACAGTCTCTACTCAAGCCAAGTCCTCCTCCACCTCTCAGCTGCCTCTCAGGCGCCCACTCCCTTCTTCTGGAAACAATATCCATCCTTGGCTTCACTGATGCTGTCCTCTCCTGGTTCTCCTTCTATCTCTCTGGCTGCTCATTCTCAGTCTTTTTCATGGGCTCCTCCTCTTCCTTCCACCCCCTAACTGAGGGAGTCCCTCAAGTCTCAGTTCTCGGTCCCCTTCTATTCCATGTCTACACCCATTCCCTTGGAGAACTCATTTGCTCCCTTGGCTTCATCTCTGCGGAAGATTCCCAAATCTACATTTTCAGGCCTGATTTCTCTCCTCTGCAATCTCTCAATTCCCCTGACTTCAGGACATCTATACTTGGATGTCCTGCCAAGACCTCAATTTAACATGTCCAAAACAGAACTCCTTATCTCCCCACCAAAACCCTGTCCTCCCCTGACTCCATCTCCATAGAAAGCACCAACATCGTACCTCTCTCAGAAGCCCATGACCTTGGCATTATCCTTGACTCATCTCTCTCATTCAGCCCACGTATTTTATCTGTCACAAGATCCTGTCAGTTCAACCTTTACAACATCACTAAAATCCTCACTTTCCTCTCCATCCAAACTGCTACCATGTTAGTCCAATTACTCATCCTATCCCACCAGTATGAAGATCAGCCTTTATACTGATCTCCCTGCCTTCTGTCCCTCCCCACTCCAGTACATACTTCACTCTGCTACCTGGATCATTTTTCCACAAAACCATTCAATTCATGCTCTCCTGCTGCTGAAGAAGCTCCTATCATTGCCCATTCACCTCTGCAGCAGACAGAAACTCCTTACCATCTACCTTAAAGCACTCAATCACCTTGCCCCCTCCTACATCACCTTGCTACTCTCCTACTACAATCCAACCCTGACACTTTTTTTCTCTAATGCCAACCTACTCACTATACCTCATTCTCGTCCATCTCTCTGCCGACCACTTGCCCACACCCTGCCTCTGGTCTGGGACATCCTCCTTCTTCATATCTGACAGGCAATTATTCTCCTTACTTTCAAAAGCCTTGTTGAAGGCACATCTTCTCCAAGAGACCTTCCCTGACTGAGCCCTCATTTCCTCTTTTCCCACTCCCTTCAGCATCTCCTCAATTCATTCCCTTCATTCACCCCTCCCTCAGCTCCACGGCACTTATGTACATATCCGTAATTTATTTATTTATATTGATATCTGCCTCCCCATCTAGACTATACACTCCTTGTAGACAGGGGACATGTCTACCAATTCTGTTATATTGTACTCTCCCAATGCTTAGTACAGTGCTCTGCACACAGTAAGTTCTCAATAAATAAAACTGATTGATTGATTGGTGACAGTAGGATGCCTAAGCAGTTGCTGGATTTTGAACTGAAATTGGAGAATCAAAAGCAACAGGGACAGAGGATGCATTTTAAGAATACAGTAAAATAAAGCTCAGACAATGCCGCATCCCCGCTGAAAACTGGGAGTCAGTTGCCATAGAAAAAATAGCATGGCATACTGTGATGAAATAAAGAGGAGTTCTTTTTGCATGTTGGGTTGTGATAGGAGGGTAGTGAGGTGAGCAAGGTGATTGAGTGCTTTAATGCCAATGAATAGTAAGAAGTTATTCTTTGATGCAGTGGTGAATGAACAACCACTGGGGTTTCTTGAGGAATGAGGAAACATGTCCTGAATGTTTCTGTAGAAAATGATCTGGGCAGCAGAGTGAAATATGGACTGGATTCAGGAGAGACAGGAGGCTAGGAGGTCAACAAGAAGGCTGATACAGTAATCAAGGCATTCCAGGACAAGTGATTATATTAACGTGGTTGCAGTTTGGTTGGAGAGGAAAGGGAGGATTTTAACTATGTTGTGAAGGTGGAACAGACAGGATTTAGTGATGGATTGACTATATAGGTTGAATGAGAGAGAGATGTCAAGAATAACGCCAAGTTATGGGCTTGTGAGACAGGAAGGATTTTGGTGCCATCTACAGTGATGGGTAAGTCATAGGGAGGAAAGGGTTTGAGTGAGAAAGTAAGGAGTTGTTTTGGACATGTTAAGATTGAAGTGAGGGGAGGACATCCAAGTAGAGATGTCTTGAAGGCAGGAGGAAATGTGAGACTGCAGAGAGGGAGAGAAATCAGGGTTGGAGATGTAGATTTGGGTGACATCTGCATTGAGGTGGTAGTGGAAGCCATGGGAGCAAATGAGTTCTCCAAGGGAGTAGGTGTAAATGGAGAATAGAAAGCGACCCAGAACTGAACCTTGTGCGACTCCCACAGTTAGGGAGTAGGAGGCAGAGGAACAGCCTGCAAAGGAGACTGAGAATGAGAATCCAGAGGGGTAAGAGGAGAACCAGGAGAGTAGTGTCAGTGAAGCCAGGTTTGGGTAATGTTTCCAGGAGAAGGGGGTGGTTGACAGGGTCGAAGGAGCTGAGAGGTCGAGGAGGATTAGGTTGGAGTAGAGGCCGTTGGATTTGACAAGAAAATAATTGGTGACCTTTAATAGGGTGGTTTCTGTGGAATTAAGGGCATGAAAGCCAGATTAGAGAGGATCAAGGAGGGAACTGGAGGAGAGGAACTTGAGACAGTGGGTGTAGACAACTCACTCACCAAGTTTGGAGAGGAATGGTAGGAGGGAGATGGATGATAACTGAAGGGAGCCATGGCATTCAGGGAGGGAAAATGTTAAGAGGTGTTTCAGGGAAATGATCCAGGCAGCAGCATAGAATATGGAGTAATGGCGGGGGCTGGGGGGAAGGTAAAGGGGGAAGGGAGCAAAGTTTGAGACAGGGAGATTAGTGAGTTGGCTGAATCAGAAGTCTAACTGTGATAATATAAGAGCTTGTACTAGGGTACCAGCTCTGCCAACAGCTTTATGGGTGGGTAGGAAGGGGCAAATCCCGGAAACTTTTGGGAAGAATTAGCAGGATTTAGCTAATTAGGATTTAGGATTTGTTGTGAGAGCAGAGTGACAGTGAGAAATCAAGGACAACAAGGCTGCAAGCTTTGGGGACAGGAAGGAGAGTGATGTCAGTGACAGAGATGGGAAATTTGTGGGGACTGGTTTCAGGAAGAACAAATTCAGTTTTGGTCAAGCTGTGTTTGAAGTGCCAGTATGTTATCCAAGTGACGATCTCCTGGAGGGAAGAGAATATGTGAGGCTGAACAGTGGGGAAGAGGTCATGGCTAGAGAGGTAGATTTGGAAGTCATTTGCATAAAGTTGATCGTTGAAACCATTTAAGTGGATAAGTTCCCCAAGAGAGAAAGTGCAGAGGAAGAAGAAGAAATGACCCAGCACAGTTCTAGCACAGAGAGGATTATTTGAAAACAAAGCTGGGGATGTTGGATAGTGGAGGTCAAAAAGGGGCCACTGTCACACCATTTCTTCAAACATCCTTCGCAGTCACTGTTACAGAAAGAATACTAGTTTGGATGGTACGTTGGCTGACCCAAATTGAAACTGCTCAGTTTCTTATCTTCTGTGAGCGCTTCTTGGGTGTGAAGATTCATTTAGCCCTTACAGATTTGATTGAAAAATAGAAGTTTCCCCTGGGAAAAAAAATACTCAGAATACATTAGGGAGACTTCACCATTGTCCATAGTTTTGGAAGCAGAATTCAGAAGTTTATCCCAAGAATTCAGAAGCCACACCAAGTAGACTGAACTTCCAGACTTTCAAATTAGCATGAGTGAAACCCCTAAAGTTTCTTCTATTAACTCTTGCCACAGTTAACACAGAACATGCCAATCAATCCACCCTGCAACTCAGTGTCCTACAGTGCCACACTCAAAACTACTATCTAGGAAGAGTAAGAGAATTTGGGTGTTGTCAGCTCACCCACCCCAGTCTAAACCCCTTCCCATCTACTGCTTCGCTCTCCCAGCACTGGAGATGCCCAATCTGTATTAGATAGTTCCAGAGAGTGGGGCAGGTTAGCAGCAGATACAGGATGTGACTGGACCAAAACTTGATCTGTGTCTGTCAGCTTGGAAGCCCACAATCCAAGTGTTATCCCCTGAGCCACAAACAGCAAGCCAAGGATTTGGCAATGACCAATGGTGGAGACAATTTCAAGCTTCCCCAGAGATTATTCTTCTCTATTTCACCTTCTCTTCCAAGCTTCTCACTTTTTTCACCTGACGAAAGGAAATGCTTCAACTGCCCACTTAACAGCCTGTCTGGACCATCTGAACATAACAGGCCCTCATGGGGAGTACCATATCTTGCCGGCCTCAGGGGTGACAGATAGAGATGAGGAGGAGCCTCAGGGGTGACAGATAGAGATGAGGAGGAGCCTCAGGGGTGACAGATAATGATGAGGAGGATAGGAAAAGTTGAGTTACCATGATGTGTGCAGAGATACCACTTTGTGCATACCATGGCTGCATTTTCCTGGCTGGAAACCTGTACCAGAGCAGTGTGCCATTTCCTGTTACTTTTTGAGACTGAACAAGTTGTAACACCAGGGTCCCAGTGCCCATGGCAATTTGTAGTCAGAGTATGGCCACTTGGGGTTCCATGCTAGGGTTCCCCAAGATTAATCCTGTAGTTTGCTGCCAACATTTCCTGACTCTTTAGATGTAGAACCCCCCAAAAGGCATGGACAGAGCTGGTTGTTGAGGTTTGGAGGAATGCCATTTGCTCCCAGCCATTCCTGTAATAATGTCCACCCTCTAAATTGTCAGGTCTCATGCACACACATTGCTCAGGCATGCTTTTTGGTTACCAGTGTCTATTTAGTTACTTTCAAAAGCAACAGCCCCTATTATACAGCAGAGATACAGCAAAGTATTGATAGAACTAAGTAACATGTAGCATTCCGCTTATGTGACCAAGAACAGTGCAGTATGTTTGGTAGAGAAGCAGCATGGATCAGTGGAAAGAGCACGGGCTTTGGAGTCAGAGGTCATGGGTTCAAATACCTGCTCCTCCAATTGTCAGCTGTGTGACTTCGGGCAAGTCACTTAACTTCTCTGTGCCTCAGTTACCTCATCTGTAAAATGGGGATTAAGACTGTGAGCCCCCTGTGGGGCAACCTGATCACCCTGTAACCTCCCTAGCGCTTAGAACAGCACTTTGCACATAGTAAGCACTTAATAAATGCCATTATTATTATTATTATTAACGAACCCTAACTAGATCCATGAACAACCAACTGTCCTTGATCTGGGTCTATACTTGCTCCTACCATAAACCCAGGGTTATCCTCCTCTGGGTACTACTGTTGTTACTTCCGTTAGCAGCTCCTCTTGAGTGTTTTCAAGCTCAAGCATGCCGTAGGTGAATTCCTTGATGGAAGAAAATGAAAGATAACTATTGTTCTATACCCTGTAATAGATGGGTAGGTAGACAGGGGTGAAGGACATTGCAAAGTGCACACAAGGTTTGGGGGATTGGTGTTTTGCCCATCCTAACAATATGAACGTAGACCCTGGGAATCAAATCTATGCAGGATTTCTTTGTCCATTAATTGTCTCTGCAGCTGCAATGCTTTTATTATTTATTAAGCTCTGATTGTAGTTTTACCATTGCCCCTTCCAAATCTGAAATAAGGTTCCAGTTTTTATTTTTAAAATCTGAGCTACAGACCCGGGGGGGGGGGGGGGGGGGGGGGGGGGGGTGTGTGTGTGTGTGTGTGTGTGTGTGTGTGTGTGTGTGTGTGTGTGTGTGTGTGTGTGTGTGTGTGTGTGTGTGTGTGTGTGTGTGTGTGTGTGTGTGTGTGTGTGTGTGTGTGTGAGAGAGTGTGTGTGTTTTTCGGGGGGGAGGGTGTTACATTTTCCTTCTCATTCACAGCTGCTGCTACTGGCACTGTGAACTTCTGCAAGTGAGCGATGGCCCTGAAACAATTTGCCCTACAATTTGAAATGCTTCAACCAACACATCCTTTCTGGTGTGATTCTCCAAGGGTGCTGTCAGCCTCATTCACAGATGTCTCTTAGTCCTTGAGGAGTTCTGTAAAACCTGTGAACTCATTTTCAGACAATATTCTAGAAGACAGACCAGAGAATAAGCCACCGTGTGACAAGCTGCAGTTTGAATACAGTGAGGAGGTCTCCAAGAGGATAAAGAAAACCAGCAGTTCCGCATCCCTCAAAGGAAAGGTAAGAAAATGTTTCTCTTGCGACATCTTGGGAAGCAGCGTGGCTCAGTGGAAAGAGCCCGGGCTTGGGAGTCAGAGGTCATGGGTTCTAATTCTGGCTCCACCACTTGTAGACTGTGTGACTTTGGGCAAATCACTTAACTTCTCAGGGCCTCAGTTACCTCATCTGGAAAATGGGGAATAAGATTGTGAGCCCCACATGGGACAACCTGATCACCTTGTATCCCCCCAGCTCTTAAAACAGTGCTTTGTACATAGTAAGTGCTTAACAAATACCATTATTATTATTATTATTATCTGCAAGGGTAAACCTTCCAATGGCTCTACCTTCTCCTCAACCCGAGGGGGTGGTCTGGCCCTGCAACCAGGGAGGAGTGGCCTGAATCCCTACCTACCTCCTTTACTATCCCTGGGGCCCAGCCAGCCCCTCAATTTGCCAGGCAAGGCTTGGCTTCCAGGCAACTGAGTGCTTCACAGAACAGAGTCCTGGGATAGTCTCCTCATTAATTCTGAAGAGGTTTGGGGATGAAAGTGTCTGCTCCAGGGTCCTGCCCCAAACATTAGCTGACCAACCCTTAGGGAGAGCGAGATCTCCAGGTTTCTACCTGTTGAAGGCTCTTCCATCGTATCTGGGCCTGAGGATCTGAGGGCCCTGCCATCCTTCCAGTATACCTCAAAGAGGCATATGTGAGCCAGCACCTTGGGCTTCTCCTGGCTGCATTTCTGCCAACACAAGCAGCCCTATCCCCTGCTCCTCCCAACCCTGCTATCACCCTTCAGTCCCATCCCACCAGAGCAGAGCAGCTGCCTTATTGGGTATGACTTTGGGTGAGTGGGCCTTCCTACCTCATGGATCTTTTTTACAGCCCCTGTTCAGGGCCGGGGGAAAAAGCAAGGAACCCATTGGGAAATCCTCTGTGGAGATTAGCTACTAGTGAGAGAACCCAAGGCTCTTGCTAGGGGAGACCTGAAGAAATAGAAATGACCAAGTGCTGAACCAGGATTAGCTATCAAATAAATCATGCTATCAATAATAGAAAGGATCCTGCTCTGGGATGGGTGCAAGAAAGCAAGGATGGCTTAAATGCAGAAGAACAGAGATGTACTCAAAGATGGAATACTGTAAACTAGTATTCTCTATTTTTTTCTCAAAGATAATTCAAGGTCTGAGGAGCTTGCATTATATCCATGAAGAGATTATGAGTTAATATAATAATGATGGGTGTTGAGAAATAGAAGGACTGCATCCTGAAAATGGGGGCCAGGACCAACTGACATTATCCGAACACTAAATGAAATAGCTAGGGCCACATAAACTATACATATTCTTCCAGGATACAATGAGAATGAACTAAGAGTCTTTTCAGGCTCATGAACTACATTTGGGAGCTGCAGTCTCTGACATTGAGGGTTGTGTTTGCATGGCTTTTGTCTCCTGTTCATGGCAGGATTCATGGGGTCCAGATAATTAATCACCCAGAGTGGGGTGTCCTGGAATCCCATCATCCCCAGAGGTAGTAAACTCAGGTTGACAAAAGTGTTTACTTCTATTTAGCTCATTTAAGTTAACTTCTCAGAGATTTTCCTTGGGGAACCATCTCCCAAGGGAATCAATTACTGAAGGGCAATGTTTAAATTGACTGAAAAGACTCAGAAAACCATGCCTTCCCCGACAATACCCCACTGGCTGAGAATGACAGAGCTGAAGTAGTAATGGTATTTATTAAGCTGTACTAAGCACTGGGAAAAATTACACAGGAGGTAATTAGACATGCGTCTGTCTCTTAGGGGCAGAGGTTAGAGAAAGAAACAGTAATGGAAGGTAGCAGAGGGTGGGAGTGGAGGCAAGATAGGGAAAAATGAGAGAATAGAGGGGGAAAAAGGAGAACTGAGAGGGGAAAATCCATTGCCTTCATCATCCTCAATCAGTACCACCCAGGCAGAAGGAATGGTGGTCTCCGCTTCCTGGGTCAGTTCAACCAGATACCGACACTATTGCCCTATGGGGGAATTTGTGGCAACCTTGGCATTTGCTAGCTTTTCTTGGGATCTTACGTGGAAAGCTTCCAGCAAGACTGGAAATGTGCTATATTGATCATACTAGAAACTCCTGGGATGGATTACAGCAGCAGTGGCAGATGTTCAGCATTCTTTTCTTCTGCATCTTTCCACCTGCAGGTGTGTATCCCATCCTGCCATCCTGGAGGCCCTTTGAGTAGCTGCAGGGCATTGTTGAACATCATGAAAGATCAGTCTCACCTCAGCCACTGGCCTGCTATGCGGTGGGATTTCTTTGGGCCTCAACTGTAAAATCAGAATGAGAGCTACTCTCTCTCCCTCTTAGATTGAGAGGGATGTCAGGAATTGTATCTGATCTAATTATCTTCTATCTACTGCAATGCTTGGCTCATAGGCCACACTTAATAGTGATAATACTTGTGGTATTTACTCAGTGTTAACTATTTGGCAAGCACTGTGTAAAGCTCTGAGGTAGATACAAGATAATTAGTTTGGATGCAGTCCCTGTTCCACCAGGGGCTCACAGTCTAAGGGTGAGGGTCATCTGGTATATTATCCCCATTTTAGCAGATGCAGAGACTGAGGCACAGAGAAGTTAAGTGACTTACCCACGGTAATAGCAGGCAATAGGCAGAGCCAGTATTAGAACCCTGGTCTCCTGATTCCCAGGTCCAGGCTCTTTCCACAAGGCCACACTGCTTCTCCTCTGCTAAGTACCATAATTATTATTCATTATAATAGTAATAATGATGGTATTTGTTAAGCCCTTACTATGTGCCAAGCACTGTTCTAAATGTGGGGGCAGACACAAGGTAATCAGGTTGTCCCCCGTGGGGTGCACAGTCTTAATTCCCATTTTACAGATGAGGTAACTGAGGCACAGAGAGGTGAAGTGACTTATTCAAAGTCACACAGCTGACAATTGGCAGAGCTGGGTTTTGAACTCACGACCTCTGACCCCAAATCCCGTGCTTTTTCCACTGAGCCACGCTGCTTCCTTTCTGCTAAGTACCACAATTATTATTCATTATCACCATTATAGGAAGAGGCCCCCAATTCATTATCATTCCATCTGAAGTTGGACATCTGTATCTCTTATTTGTGGGTGGTCACTGCTTGCTGTCGAGAGAAAGCATTGTAGGAAAGGAAATAATTGAATTAACAGAAAGTTTCAATCACAGAATGTTCATAGCCTATCAGGACCTTCAGTGTAAAACTGGATTTTAATTGTTTAATCAATAGGTCTATGATATAGAGCTGGGTGAAGAATTTTATCTTCCACAGAATAAAAAAGAAAGTCGGCAAATAGCACCTGAGCTTTCTGATCTTGTCATCTACTGCCAAGCTGTGAAATTTCCAGGTAAGAAGACAAACTTCTCTTGCTTATCCCATTCAGGTGGTGGCAAATCGCACCATACACTTAACTTAATGTATATGAAATAGAATTTACCCCAAATCTAGCATGCAGTTCTGACCTATCACAGCTCTGCAGTTTCTCAGTTCTCGGCCTTTGCAACTTGCACCATTCTGAATTCCCCAGCGCCCCCTTGTGGTCCCAATCCACAGTTTCAGTATAACAGCCCTAAAAAACGGATATCAGATATTGGTTATCCCAAAAGCCTCTGGGACAAATATTATTCCTCTGAAACCTAGAACATTAAATTTACTGATAGACATATATATACACAAGCACTTACCTCCCAGTAAGCACTTACAATATATGCCATATTATCATTATTATTGATGTGACTGACAGGTCACCTGGAAATATACGTTGTGCCTGTGTAAGGCAAAATAAATAGCAGGTTGGAAAGTATTTTACAGGACTTAGCTACCCTTCTTGTATCTGCCCCATTATCTGGCTAATGAGAGGGAGATTTTTAGCTTTCCATCAGCTGGCTCCCTCTAACATATCTGTTCTCTTGGCTCACGTTTTTTGTCCTTCCCATACTAGCTCTCTCTCTAGGTCTCACTCTCAACTCTCCATCCTCTGACCTCTCACTCAAGTCCTTCTCCTTGCCAGAAATGCCTATGCCCTTCTTCAGTTTCACCAAACTACACTCTGTTCTTCAAAGCTCTTCTAAAATTTCACCTCCTCTAGGAGGCATTCCCTGATAAATTGCCCCAACTCCCCTGAAGTCCTGCCATTCCATCCATCACCTAAGTGTTCTTTTATTTATTTATCCACCTTACTCAAATTCATTTTCTCATTCTTCATTACGCTGTATTCATCAGTTTGTATCTACTGACTCCCTCTCTGGATTGTAAACTCATTCAGAGCAGGGATCACTGCTTTCTCCTTGTCTCTATGCCCCAAGCAATTATTTCAGAGCTCAATCCATGCAATTGTTCCTGATACTGGAACTGATTCTAGACTTTTCTTGTCATTCAGCCCAGAAGGGATGGTCCGGGTGATGCCTTGGATCACCTGTACAGTTCATCTCATTCGCTCTTCTGCTCGAGCTGCAGAGCACTGCTGGCAAAATATAAATATCATTCTGACTTGGTCCACTTCAAGTTTATCCCTGTATGATTTAACTCTTCCTTCTCCTTTGCCCAGCAAAACTATTTCTCCACATTTATTTATACAAATGTCCATTGCTCTCACTAGTTGTTCCAGGCATTTAACTCCATCCTCAGACCCCCTGTCTCCCCACCCCCTCTTGCCCCTAATGACCTGGCCACCTTCTTAATTAAGAAAATTGACACCATCAGGAGTGAGCTCCCTAAAATCACCCGTGTCCCTCCTCAATCCCTCCTCATTATGGTCTCCTCTTCATCCTTCCCACTGGTGTCTCTAGAGGAGATCTCCTGCCTTCTCTCAAAAGCCACCTCCTCCACCTGCACATCCAAACCCTTTGCTTTGCATCTTATCAAAACTCTCATCCCCTCCCTTCTTTCTTCCCTAACAGTCATCTTCAACTATTTGCTCTCCAATGGCTATTTTCTTCCCCATTACTTTCAAACATGCCGTTGTCTCCCCTACCCTAAAAAACCCTCCCTTGACCCAATGGCTCCCTTCTGTTATTGCCTCATCTCCCACCTACCATTCAACTCCAAACTCTTTCAGCAAGTTGCCTACACCTGCTGTTTCAAATTCCTCTCCTCCAATCCTCTCCTTGACTCCCTCCAATCTGGGTTCCATCCCCTTCACTCCACAGGAATGGCCCTCTCAAAGGTCACCAGTGATACCTTCTTACCAAATCCAGTGGCCTCTACTCCATCGTAATCCTCCTTGACCGCTCAGCTGCCTTCGACACTGGACCACCCCCTTCTTCTGGAAACATTTTCCAACCTTCATTTCACTGACTCTATCCTCTCCTGGTTCTCCTCTTAACTCTCTGACTGTTCATTCTCAGTCTCCTTCTCAGGATCCTCTTCTCATTCATTCATTCATTCAATCGTATTTATTGAATGCTTACTGTGAGCAGAGCACTGTACTAAATGCTTGGAAAGTACAATTCTGCAAAAGATAGAGACAATCCCTACCCAACAACAGACTTACAGTCTAGAAGCGGGGAGACAGGCAACAAAACAAAACAAGTAGACTGGCATCAATCCTCTGCCTCCCACCCACCAACTGGGGGCCCCTTGAAGTTCAGTTCTGGGTCCCCTTCTATTCTCCATCTACATCAACTCCCTTAGAAAACTCATTCCCTCCCATGGCTTCAACTACTACCTTACATCTCCAGCCCTGATCTCTCTCCCTCTCTCCATTCTCGCATCCACTCCTGCCTTTGAGACGTCTGTACTTGGATGTCCGCCTGTCACCTCAAACTTAACATGTCTGAAACAGAGCTATTTATCTTCCCACCCAAACCTTGTCCTCCCCGTGACTTTCCCATCACTGTAGCTGGCACCACCATCCCTCCTGTCTCACAAGCCCATAATCTTGGTTTTTTCTTGACTCCTCTCTGTCATTCAATCCAAATATACAATCCATCACTAAATCCTGTCAGTCCCACCTTCACAGCATAACTAAAATCTGCCCTTTCCTCCCCTGGAGGAGGAATACAATCCACCTGGATTACTACATCAGCCTCCTGTCTCTCCCCACTCCAGTCCATATTTCAGTCTGCTACCCACATCATTTTTCTACAAAAATGTTTGGGACATGTCACACCACTCCTAAAAAAACTCCAGTGGTTGCCCATCCACCTCCGAATCAGACAAAAACTCCTCACCATTGGCTTTAAAGCACTCCATTCATTCATTCATTCATTCATTCGTATTTATTGATTGCTTACTGTGTGCAGAGCACTGTAGTAAGTGTTTGGGAAGTACCAATCTGCAACATATAGAGATGGTCCCTACCCAACAAAGGACTCACAGTCTAGAAGGGGGAGACAGACAACAAAACAAAACAAGTAAACAGGTGTCAATGCCATCAGAATAAATAGAATTATAGCTATATACACATCATTAATAAAATAGAGTAACAAATATATACAAATATACACAAGTGCTGTGTGGAAGGGAAAGCGGTAGGGTGGGGGGGCAGTGGGGAGGGGAGGGGAGGAGGAGGAGAGGAAAAAGGGGAGGCTCAGTCTAGGAAGGCCTCCTGGAGGAGGTGAGTTCTCAGTAGGGCTTTGAAGGGAGGAAGAGAGCTAGTTTGACAGATGTGTGGAGGGAGAGCATTCCAGGACAGAGGTAGGACGTGGACCAGGGGTTGATGGCAGGACAGGTGAGAACGAGGCACAGTGAGGAGGTTAGCAGCGGAGGAATGGAGTGTATGGGCTGGGCTGTAGAAGGAGAGAAGGGAGGCGCCCCCTCCTACCTCACCTCGCTTCTTTCCTTCTACAACCCTACCCACGCATTTCACTCCTCTAGTGCTAACTTTCTCACTGTGCCTCAATCTCACCTGTCTCACCACCACCCCCTAGCTCACGTCCTGCTTGTGATCTGGAACACCCTCCCTCAAATCTGACAGACAATTACTCTTCCCCACTTAATAATAATAATAATAATAATGATGGTATTTATTAAGCGCTTACTATGTGCAAAGCACTGTTCTAAGCACTGGGGAGGTTACAAGGTAATCAGGTTGTCCCACAGGAGGCTCACAATTTTAATCCCCGTTTTACAGATGAGGGAACTGAGGCACAGAGAAGTGAAATGACTTGCCCAAAGTCACACAGCTGACAGTTGGCAGAGCTGGGATTTGAACCCATGACTTCTGACTCCAAAGCCCAGGTCCTTTCCACTGAGCCACAGCAGCTTCTCCTTCAATCCTTATTGAAGGCACAGCTCCTCTAAGAGGCTTTCCCAGATTAAGCCCCACCTTTCCTCATCTCCCACTCCCTTCTGCATCACCCTGACTTGCTCCCTTTGCTCTTCCCCACCCCACCAGCCCCACAGCAGTTATGTGCATATCTGTAATTTTATTTCTTTTTACTGATGTCTGTCTCCCCACTTGTAGACTGTAAACTCATTCTGGGTATGGAATGTGTCTGTTTATTGTTGCATTGTACTCTCCCAAGTACTTAGTTCAGTGCTCTGCACACAGTAAGTGCTCAATAAATACAATTGAATGAATGAATGAGTCAATGAATTCCAACAAACATTCAACAAACATTCTTATCAAGCGATTGAGTTGTTATGTGTGTCTCCTGATTAGCCCAGAAGTGTGCCCAGGGACACTGGTGATCTTGTGCTCCCCTCAAGTCCCACACCTGATTGTCCTAGTAGTACTTCCCAAGCACTTACTACAGTGCCGTGCACACAGTAAGCATTCAATAAATACAATTGAATGAATGAATAAATGAATGAGTAGAAGGAGAAGGAGAAGCAGAAGTAGCATTAGTAACAGCCTATTAGTAATAGCCTATTTGTAGAACACTGTTCTAAGCACAGGGCAGGACTACACAGATGAAAATTAGACACAGTCCTGGCCCTGAAGGGACTCACAATCTAAGACTAAGAGCAGAGAAATGGTGGGGGAAAGGGGGACTGGTAACAAACACATAAGGAAAGAGAATCGTTAAAACCCCAAAACAATGTGAGAAGTAAGCTGAAGTGCACTGTTGCTAGCAGAGGGGAGTTTCAGGTTTCTTGTGGTCCACGGTCCAATAATCCAAACTGTCAGAGCCAAAGCTTTGCCAATGCCAATGCTCTAAACAGTGTCCTTTCCCTTCCTGAGTTGGACTAAGGGCCAGCAGCATGTGTTTGGGTGGCCTCCCCCAGGTGCAGATACCCCTGCTGGGGTTATTCTCACACTGCTGCAGGTGCTGCCCTACCCTGCCCAGGGTGGAAGAGAGGCAGTTCTGCCTCCAGGGATGTGGACAAGCTGGGGGTCATCAGCCATCAAGAACTGGCTCAGAGATGGGAAATATGGTCCATGGATACAAAATGTCAGTCCTTCCTGCCTGCTATCAGTCAGCCAGGCTGCTTTCTGCCGGATTCAAGCCCCAAAGCCAAATTTTCTTCTGGCAATCATTAGTTTTAAAATCCCCTTCCCCCGTTACCTTTTATTTTGAAAAATTATTTTATCAATTACTTTGAGGGGCAGTGAAAGCACAAATAAAGGAAACCCACAGATATTCCCCAAACCTCACTGTAGGCCAGTCTCAATCTCCGCTTCTTAAGACCTCTAAACAAAGCTGTTAGCAAGTTAGAAAATTTGTTCATTTTAGTTTCACCTCTTTTCTATCCTGTCTGATTGAGAGAAGGGTGATAATACACCATAGGGGAAATAGCTCAACTGGTAGAGTACTCGCTTAGCATGGGAGAGGTAGTGGGATCGATGCCTGAATTCTAGAGAAGCAGCGTGGCTCAGTGGATAGAGCTTGGGCTTGGGAGTCAGAGGCCATGGGTTCTAATCTCAGCTCTGCCACTTGTCTGCTGTGTGACTTTGGGCAAGTTACTTAACTTCTCTGTGCCTCAGTTACCTCATCTATAAAATGGAGATTAAAACTGTGAGCCCAATGTTGAACAACATGATCGCCTTGTATCCCCCCCAGCACTTAGAACAGTGTAAGTAAGCATAGTAAGTACTTAGCAAATACAATAATAATAATAATAATAAATAATAATAATAAAAAGAGGCATTGACACAAAACTCATAGCAAGAAGGAGAAAAAAAGAGAAATTGGGTCTCTGATGATCAGAATTTTGACTGTAACTCTTGCTTTTTAGATTGTAGAGATTATTGTTAGTGTAAAACAATATACTTGAATATTCCATGTGACCATTTGGTAGTCAAGACACACAATTTCATTCTTCTGACCCAGCAGAGATGAAACTCACATGGAATTTGTCCAGGGAAGCATTGTCAAGTCCTGCCCTGAATGCTTCTGAACCAGAAATGTTGGAGGGGTTTACAAATTCCAGCCTGGGGGCTGGCAGGACCTCAAAACAAACTATGAGCAATGATGGAAAGTAGTGTGTACCAGGATTTGTCATTTTTAGCTTATTTATTTTAACTTTGTGGGAATAGGTCTTTCAACTTTGAACCCATCTGGCTCCAGCAGAGGGAAGGAGAGGAAAAGCAGGAAGTCCATTTTTGGCAACAGCCCGAGCAGAACGGGCCCTGGGGAGACAGCAGCCCTCACAAAAGGACCCAGCAAAGGTAGGGTGGGGGCATTATTTCCCCAGCCCCAAAGGTTATGGGGTCACCACCATGAACAGATCAGGTGGCTCAGAGCTAGAGGAAGAGAAGGAGCAATAGTACTTATTAAGTGCTTACTGTGTGCAGAGCACTGTACTAAGCACTGGGAAAGAGTATACAAGTGGGAATTAGATACAGGCCCTGTTCCTTGAGATGCTCACAGTCTAAAAGTAAAAGTTGGGGAGAGGACTGGAGTCAGAGAGATACATCGGGAGCAATGGAACAATCAAACAGTTTAAGGGACAAAGACAAATACACAAAAACTGGAGCCTTCTCTGGAATGTTTAGTGGAGTCAGTTTGTACTGACCACTTCAACTGGGGGGGTGAGGGCAAGAGTCAGATGACATGGACCCTATTTGGGATGAATGATTTAAAGGTTCAGAATATATTTTCTAGAGAGGCGATCTCTCCCTGGAAGTTCAGAAAGTGATGTTTGCTCCAGCTCAGAGGAACAGTTTCTTTCGAAACTGTTTGTCACTGGGATTCAAGCAGCTTTGCAGGAGTAGTTTAAATCTTCCAACACTAAAGTCAAAATTGGTTTCAGCGAGTATAAACCAAATTCTCGTTTACCATTTCATGTAATTACTGTCTCAAATGAGAAGTCAGTTAAGTGGCTAGATGGAAGGCTTCAGAGCATCATTCAGCTGGCCCTGGGAGATGAAGAATTAGTGTCTGCATCTCTAAAGGGAAGCCTATCTCTGGATTTCAGGACCTATGGACTCTGTGCGCCAAGCTGGGGAAGAGCCAGGCTCTCCAACAACCTCACTCAGTGCCCTCATTAGGACACCCAAGTGCTACCATATCTCATCCCTGAATGAAAATGCTGCCAAGCGCCTCTGCCGAAGGTATTCTCAGAAACTGATTCAGCACACTTCTTGTCAGCTCCTTCGAACGTATCCTGCCGCCACTCGGATCGACTCTTCAAATCCCCATCCCCTCCTATTCTGGCTGCATGGGATCCAGCTGGTTGCACTCAACTACCAAACAGATGGTAGGTAACTGTGGGGTGGGGTGGACAGGAGGCAGATCTGAGAGCTGGAGGTTCTCCAAAATGGAATCACTGCCTCTTCTCTCTTTGGCCTGCTTGACCAGAAGCAGAGATATAGAATACCAGGGGAGAAAATGGTTCCACTGAATTGCATGTACTGGTTGCTTGTGATATTTTGAGGACCAGAGACCAGGAAAGTACCCTTAGAAGCAGCATGGCTCAGTGGAAAGAGCCCAGGCTTTGGAGTCAGGGGTCATGGGTTTAAATCCCGGCTCTGCCAATTGCCAGCTGAGTGACTTTGGGCAAGTCACTTCACTTCTCTGGGCCTCAGTTACCTCATCTGTAAAATGGGGATTAAGACTGTGAGCCCCCCATGGGACAACCCGATCTTGTAACTTCCCCAGTGCTTAGAACAGTGCTTTGCACATAGTAAGCGCTTAATAAATGCCATCATTATTATTATTATTATCTGTTACAGCCTTCGGGGTGGGCCACCCTCGTTCTCAGATCTTGGAGAGGGGTGGACAGAGGGATAGGAAAGGGAAAAAGGAAGATGAGGGTGGGACACCTCTTTCCTCGGGTCTCTTCCCAGCAGCTGGCTTAAATGCAGGCATTTTTAGAAATGGAACGTGCAGTTCTGGCCTTGTTCTAAAAATGGCACCAGCAGTGCTCTGAAAGCTAAGTGCCCGAGCTGAGTGAGGTTCCTTTTTCCCAAGGGGTAAACATGTAATTGTGTTCCCCAAATCCCACACCACCAGATGAAAGGAAACACTCCTTCACATAGTAGGGGAGCAGTTTAGGCATTTAAACATCTTTTATTACTGGAAGTTGTGCAGCCGAAAACATCCATGAGTTCCAAAGGGGCCTCCATGGGTAGATGCATGAATAAATTGCCCATGCCAGAAACAGAATCCTGGAGCTGCCCCAATAATGGCATTTGGAATGGTCCGAGTAGTCTTATTTTGAATAACCCCTTTCATATGAAGTATTTCATATTCATGACATTTAGATTTATAGATGAGCCTAAATTGGGTGGGACTGTCAGCGCTTTAGAAGTCAAGACTAAAATTTAGACTGAATTTCACAAATGGGAACTAAGGTCCTGCAAAAAGCAGAGCAAGTGCAAGGATGTTTTCTCTCCCCTTCCAGTTTTAAAAAAGCTTATCCTCAGGCTTATTGACACCTTCCGAGAAGTCCAGAAGATTAGTGAGACATGATTTCTATTTACAGAAACCTTGTTGTCTTTTCCCCAGTAGGTTGCTGATTTTTTAATGCTCACTAATCCTGCACATATTCCTAAATGCTAACAATCTGCCAGGAATAAAAGTGAATCTCACCAATGATAGTAACAATTCTGGCATTTACTAAGACCTTACTATGTGCCAGAGCACTAGGTTGACTAAGAATGATCAGATCAGGCACAGACCCTGACTCAGAAGGAGTATGTGACAGATGAGGAAACTGAGGTCCAGATAGGTTAAATGACTTGCCCAAGGTCACCCAACAGACCAGTGGCAGAGCTAGGATTAGAACACAGATCTCCTTCCGCCCTGCTATTGCAGCTAGGCTGCATTGCCAGTCCACGATTCCTAGGTTCACCGGTGAGTGACCGGCAGTCAAGCTAAGCCCCAATCAGAGAGGTAGTGGGTTGCTAAAGTGGGTAGAGACTCACTCCGAAGATTCCCCCTCCCTGACGGGGTGAGTTGATCAGATTAAGAAGCAGGAATTTAGCTGGTGACTCCAAGTTAAACCCAGCCAATTGCAGGCAAGGATTGGGAAGAAAGAATGGGATGTGAGTTGACTTTCATTCATTCATTCAATCATATTTATTGAGCACTTACTGTGTGCAGAGCAGTGTACTGACACCTGTCCACATACTTTGTTTTGTTGTCTGTCTCCTCCTTCTAAACTGTGAGCCCGTTGTTGAGTAGGGAGCAGCTCTATATATTGCCAACTTGTACTTCCCAAGTGCTTAGTACAGTGCTCTGCACACAGTAAGCGCACAATAAATACGATTGAATGAATGAATGAACGTGAGTTAACCGAATAGAAGAAGCTACGTACCATTTTAAGAGGGTAGGAAATGAGTGATCCTGAGGAGACAGAATGGAGAAGTTCTCCAGGCTGGAGTCCAGGGGCTAGGATCCCTGAGCAACAAGGGTCCTACCTCTGGGGGCAGGAAATGATTGTGAAAATTGGCAGCAGTTCCACCCTGTCCTACAAAAATCTTGAGAGAAGGATCCAGATGGCATGATCCTGAACCCTGGGGTTCCCCAATAGAGGCTGAGGGGATTGTACCGGAGGAATGTAAGCACCAGGACACTTGCTGGAAAATGAAAGGGTGGTAGGGAAGGGAAATGTGTTAGTGGAAAGAAAAAGGTATCTTTGAATTGGAATTCTTTTGGAATTGCTACCTAATTACCTTGTTAAAAACCCTTTCAATATGTCTATTAAAAGCCCTGTTGAGCTGTAACCTATATGCCTGCATTTGGAAGGTGCTCAGTGATTCCTGAAATTCAGTAAATTGTGTTTGTGAAGGAGGTTGTGGGTGACAAATGGGGATAAATCTCCTCTGAGCTTCCTACAACCAGGCTTGGGAGGGTGGACACCTGGCTGGTGTTCAGAGGTGCTTATTTGAGAGCCAAGAGGTGATGGTCATGGCCTAAGGTGTGGAAGAACTGGGGTTTTCATGGTGGGACTCCTGAAATTATCACCCATGCCTGAAAGGCTAAAACTGGAATGCTTTAGGACCTGGAGACATCACTGGGAGTCTGAGCTCTGCTTCAGTGCCTGCTAGAGGTATTTCCCTCAGGGAGAAGGGTCAAGAGTGTTACCATGGTAATCAGTCAGTCTGCTGGTACAGTGACCATGTCTAACCATTCTGGCCAGCAGGGCCAACTTCAGACACTCAGCCACTCAAGATAAGGGAGAGGCAAATCCATCATTCCCTGGACCCATGTTTGGTATGCCATCAATTCAGCCAGCCAGATGTACTTGCACAAATTATGATGTAATAGTGAAATAACCTATTAGACAAGGTCTGCCATATCACACCACCAGAGCATCCAAATTTTTATCTTGTATATGGATGAGAAAGGGGGTTGGTGCTGCAGAAAGGGGAGGAAAAGAGGAAAGGAATGGGAAGGAGGAGAGAAGCCCAAAGTATAAAATGAGGAGTGTCTCCTCCTCCACTGTTGCTCTCTGGTTCTCAACTGACATTGAGAAAACTGCGAGCAGGGACCAGGGCAGTGAGAACAGTGAGGAGAGGAGCCACCCCCTTCCTATCTCACCACCCCAACTCCTTTTGAGTGAAACCATGGCCTCAGTAGCATCAGGCATCCCTTGCCCCTTTCCAGGAGCTGCCTGCCCTGCCCAAACACCTATGGGGCAAAACTAATGGCAACTTTCATTCAGTGCTATCTAAGAGCTAGCTAAGCTTACTGCTAGCTAAGCCTCCAATTGCTAGCTATGCCTCCATGATGATGATGATGATGATGATGGTATTTATTAAGTGCTTACTATGTGCCAAACACTGTTCTAAGCGCTGGGATGGAAACAAGGTAATCAGCTTGTCCCACATGGGGCTCACAGTCTTCATCCCCATTTTACAGATGACGTAACTGAGGCACAGAGAAGTGAAGTGACTTGCCCAAAGTCACACAGCTGACAGGTAGCGGAGCTGGGATTAGAACCCATGACCTCTGACTCCCAAACCTGGGCTCTTTCTATTAAGCCACGCTTTCCATGCTTTCCATGGGAAGCACCATGGCCTAATGGGCTGTGCACAGGCCTGGCAGTCGGAAAGACCTGGATTCTAATCCAGGATTCACCATTTGTCTGCTGTGTGACCTTGTTTACCTCGTCTGTAAAATGGGACTAAAAACTGTAATTCCCATGTGGGATAGAGACTGTGTTCAACTGATTATCTTGTATCTACCTCAACAGTTAGTTCAGTGGCTGGCACATTCATTCATTCATTCAATTGTATTGAGCGCTTACTGTGTGCAGAGCACTGTACTAAGTGCTTGGGAAGTACAAGTCATCAACATATAGAGACGGTCCCTTCCTAACAATGGGCTCACAGTCTAGAAGGGGGAGACAGACAGCAAAACAAAACATATAGTAAGCACTTAACAAATACCATTTTTAAAAAAGTATGGGCCAATGCTATCCCTTCACCAAGCACCCCAGGCAGCTTGGCTACAAGACCCCAACTGATGCCCCTGTAATGGAGTGCTCCCAGCCCCTTAACCTTCTTTCAGAAGATGGTGACCATCTTTGAAAAGGTTGACAGTGGCCAGTTGTGAGACTACCACCCAGACCAACTGTTCCCCTATTCCCTTTGGCAGCTCATCTGGAGAGATTTTGTTAATAAATAACATTAATAATCATATCGATTAATAATTATCATAGTATCAATTATTGATTATTACTGATTATATTATTATAATTCATATGTTAACTTTATTAATTATATTTATTGATTGCTTACTATTTGCAGAGCATTTTACCAAGCACTTGGGAGAGTACAGTATAACAGAGCTGAAAGACATGTTCCCTGCCCACGATGAACTTAGAGTCTAGAGGGGGAGATAGTCATTAATATAAATAAATGCCTTACAGATATGTACATAAGTGCTGTGAGGCTGAGGAAGAGGTGAAGAAAGTTTCAAATCCAAGTTCGAGGGCGACACAGACGGCAGTGGGAAAAGAGGTAATGAGGGCTTAGTTGGGAAAGGCCTCCTGGAGGAGATGTGCTCTTAATAAGGCTTTGAAGGTGGGGAAAGTGATCATCTGTGGGATATGAAGAGGCAGGACATTCCAGGCCAGAGTCAGGATGTGGGCAAATGGTCATTGGCAAGATAGGTGAAATTGAGGAAAAGTGAGTAGGTTGGCATTAAATGAATGAAGTGTGTGGGCTGGGTTGTAGAAGGAAATCAGGGAGGGGACAAGGTGATTGAGTGCTTTAAAGTCTATGATAAGGAGTGTCTCTTGCTATGGAAGTGGATGAGCAACCCCTGGAGGTTCTTGAGGGATGGAGAGGCATGGACTGAACAGTTTTGTAGAGCTTGGGGAATCATGTTCATGGTTCAGTCTCTCATCCTATCCTGAATGGATTACTGGATCAACCTCTTTTTTGATCTCCCATCCTCCTGTCTCTCCCTGCTTCAATCTGTACTTCACTCCACTGCCCGGATTATCTTTGTACAGAAATGCTTTGGGCATGTCACTCCCCTCCTCAAAAATCTCCAGTGGTTGACTGTCAACCTATGAATCAAGCAAAAACTCCTCACTCTCGGCTTCAAGGCTCTCCATTCCTTCGCCCCCTCCTACCTCACCTCCATTCTCTCCTTCTACAGCCCAGCCCGCATCCTCCACTCCTCTGCCACTAACTTCCTCACTGTGCCTCATTCTCACCTGTCCCACTGTCGACCCCTGGCCCACGTCACCTGGCCCCTGGCCTGAAATGCCCTCCCTTCACACATCCGCCAAACTAGCTCTCTTCCTCCCTTCAAAGCCCTACTGAGAGCTCACCTCCTGCAGGAGGCCTTCCCAGACTGAGGCCCCTTTTTCCTCTCCTCCTCCCCTCCCCATCGCCCCCCTCCCTCCCTCTGCCCTACCCCCTTCCCTTCCCCACAGCACTTGTATATATTTGTGCATATTTATTACTTCATTTGTTTTACTTGTACATATTTACTACTCTATTTTATTAATGATGTGTGTAAAGCTATAATTCTATTTATTCTGATGGTTTGACACCTGTGTACTTGTTTTGTTTTGTTGTCTGTCTCCCCCTTCTAGACTGTGAGCCCGTTGTTGGGTAGGAACCGTCTTTATATGTTGCCGACTTGTACTTCCCAGGTGCTTAGTACAGTGCTCTGCACACAGTAAGCACTCAATAAATACGATTGAATGAATGAATGAATCATGTCAATGTGCCAGTAAGGGACTGGTGCAATAACTGCAACATCATTTTCCCTCCCTTCTCTTTATCTCGCTCTTAACTTTCTCTCTAATTCTCACTCTCATCAACAGTAATTATCATCATCACCAGGATTGACAAAACATCTACTGTAGAAAGAGAACTCTACTGGCAGTTGGAGTAGAAGTAGAAGTAAGTGGAAGACGATTAGACCCAATGGACAAACTCACTGTAGTTGAGAGAATTGAGAGAATAGATATAAATCATAAACATAAATAGATAAATAAATCAACACTAAATTAACAGATTAACACACAGGGAGGCTGAAAAGCTAAGGGAATGGCAATTCTGAGAAGGGAGATAAGTTGCATTCACAGGCCCTCTGTATACACCTTACCTTTTCATCCCCATTAGGTGTCCAATAGAGCACGCTGCACACAGAAGGTTGCTGAATTGTACTTTCCAAGCGCTTAGTTCAGTGGTCTGCACACAGTAAGCGCTCAATAAATACCATTGAATGAATGAATGAAAGAAGGTGCCCAGTAGAGCACTCTATTCACATTAGGCACACAGTAGTGTTCCACCCACAGTAATCCAGTAGAGTGTTCTGAAAACAGTCAATGCTCAGTTCAGTGATTGGCACATCGCAGAAGCTAAGTTTAATATTCTACATAGTGAGAAATAAAAATAGACAGCATTCAGAACAGTGTTCTAATGACTGCAGGTTCCCAAACAGTGTTCTGTATAGAGCAAATGTTTGATATGCTGCTCTTCCCATAGTAGACATTCAGGTAATCAATGAGTCAGTCACCTCTGCTCCAACTTATTCCTTCTCTATATCTCAGCTGCCTTCGACACTGACGACTACCCCCTTCTCCTGGACTGTAAGCTCGCTGAGGGCAGGGAATGTCTGTCATATTGTACTCTCCCAAGTACTTAGTACAGCACTCTGCACATAGTAAGCACTCAATAAATGCAATTGACTGACTGACTGGAAACATTATCTAATTCTGGCTTCACTAACATAGTCCTCTCCTGGTTCTCCTCCTATCTCTCAGGTGGTTTCTACTCAGTCTCTTTTAGCTTCTCCTCCTCTGCTTCAAGGTTGCACCAGAAGAGCTTCCAGTACTCTACCCATCTCGACTATAGGAGGGACAGTCAAGTAGAGGCATACCCATTCCATTCCTAGGTTGGACAGTGGCTAGCAAATGGAAGGCAATCTGCTGCAAGTTAAAACTAAACCTGTACTGGGCAGCAGCAGCATAGGAGAGAGTCGAGGGTGGAGACTCAAGGTTACTGTGTGGAAGGAGGCAGTGGTAAACCACTTCAAGATTTTTACCAAGAAAACTCTATGGATACACTACTAGAACAATTGCAGATAGGGGTGGGGCATTCTTGGAGAGATGGGGCCATGGTGTTGCTATGGGTCGGAGACGACTCGACAGCATAAATCAAGACCTCTGCCTCCCACCCCCTTAACTGTGGATCTCCCCAGGCTCAGTTGTGGATCCCCTTCTATTCTCCATCTACTCCCACTTCCCTGGAAAACTCACTCACTCCCACAGCTTAGACTAACATCTCTGTACAGATGGCTCCTAAATCTACCTCTCCTGCCCTGACCTCTCTCCTATGCAGTCTCTAATTTCCTCCTACCTTCAAGTCGTCTCTATTTGGGCGTCACACTAACACCTCAAACTTAGCATGTCCAAAATAAAATTCCTCTTCCTACCAACCTTGTCTTCCTGTTGACTTTCCCAGGTGCATCACTGTATGCAACATCACCACCCTCCCTATCTCACAAGCTCATAACCTTGGCATTGTCCTTGACTCATCCCTCTCATTCAACCCGCATATTCAGTCTGTCACTGAATTCTTGAAATCTGCCCTTTCCTCTTCATCCAACTGCTGCCTCATTGATCCAAGCACTTATCCTATCCTGCCTTGGCTACAGTATCAGCCTCCTCACTGACCTCCTTGCCTTTTGTCTTCCCCCAACTCCAGTCCATACTTGACTCTGCTGCCCAGATCATTTTTCTGAAAATCTGAAAATTTTTCAGTCCATATCTCCCCATTCCTCAGCAAACCCCAGTGGTTGCCCATCCACCTCTGCTTAACTCCTTACCATTGATTTTAAGGCACTCAATCAGCTTTCCCCCTCCTACTTTACTTCACTGCTCTCCTACTACAACCCAGCTGCAAACTTCACTCATCTAATGCCAACCTACTCACTGTACCTCAATCTTACCTCAATCCTTTGCTCACCCCCTCCCTCTGGCCTGGAAATACTTTCCCTTTCCCATCTAAAAGTCCACCACTCTCCCCACCTTCAAAGCCATCTTAAAATCATGTCTCCTCTTTTTCCTTCTGTGTTGCCTACCTACTTGGCTGTGTTGTCTTTAAGGACTTGATATTCACCATACCCGTAGCCTCTCAGGGTATATGTATATTTAATAATGATAATAATAATAATGATGGCATTTATTAAGTGCTTGCTATGTGCAAAGCACTGTACTAAGTGCTGGGGAGGTTACAAGGTGATAAGGTTGTCCCACGGGGGGCTTACAATCTTAATCCCCATTTTACAGATGAGGTAACTGAGGCACAGAGAATTTAAGTGACTTGCCCAAAGTCACACAGCTGACAATTGGCAGAGCCGGGATTTGAACCCATGACCTCTGACTCCAAAGCCCGTGCTCTTTCCACTGAGCCACGCTGCTTCTGCTGCTGCTACATATCCCTATACTTTCCCATTTTCCCCTGTAATTCACTTAAATGTTTGAGCCCCCTCTAGACCGTGAACTCTTTGGGGACAGAGATTGTGTCTGCCAACTCAATCGTATCATATTCTCCCAAGTGCTTAATATAGTGCTATGCATACAATAAGCATTCAGTAATTATAATTGATTGATTGATTAATTCAGAACTGTACTAAATGCTTAGGAGAGTACAACAGAAACAGAAAACATGTTTCCTGAGACAAGTTTACTCAAATTATAACATAGAGGCCAATAGCAACTTGCATATATATATATATATATATATATATATATAATTTTTAAGGGTGGTCAGAATATGTGCATGTGTTTATATTTTGACCATTGTTAACAGTTATTTGCACCCATTCTCAACTCAACTTATGAGCTGAGGATGGTTGCAGATGCAGATAGCTAAGAGTAAACTGTTGGCAGCTTGAGGCAATGGGAATTAATTGCGGAAGACTTTTTGTAGGAGGTGGACTTTTTGGAGAGCTTTGAAGATGGAGAGAGCTGTATGCTTGGGTGGATTTGGAGGGGGAAGTCTAACTAGGTAGGAGAAACAGTAAGAGCAAGGTGCCAGAGGTGGGACATTCATTCATTCAATCATATTTATTGAGCATTTACTGTGAGCAGAGCACTGTACTAAGCACCTGGGAAGTACAAGTTGGCAACATATAGAGATGGTCCCTACCCAACAACGGGCTCACAGTCTAGAAGGGGGAGACAGACAACAAAACAAAACACGTGGACAGGTGTCAAGTCGTCAGAACAAATAGAACTGAATCGAAATGCACATCATTAACAAAATAAATAGAATAGTAAATATGTACAAGTAAGATAGAGTAATAAATCTGTACAAACATATATATAGGTGCTGTGGGGAGGGGAAGGAGGTAGAGCGGGGGGAATGGGGAGGAGGAGAGGAAAAAGGGGCCTCAGTCTGGGAAGGCCTCTTGGAGGAGGTGAGCTTTCAGTAGGAGGAGGTGAGCTCTCAGTAGGAGTGCCAGCTGGGATGTAGCTAGTGAGGTGAGCTGGTATGTATGATGGAATAAGCTGCTGGCCAGCCTCAAACCTAGAAGTAAGAACTTCTGCTCGATGCAGAGAAAAATATAACCTATGGGCATTGATTTCCTGACCTTAGCCTAGTCATTGCTATAGCTGATTCAGTCAGAGTTGTAGTTGGAGGCCAAAGCAGAGAGGCTGAGGTTGAAAAATGATGGCTATAATGATAATAATGGCATTTGTTAAGTGCTTACTATGTGCAAAGCACTGTTCTAAGCGCTGGGGAGGTTACAAGGTGATCAGATTGTCCCACGGGGGCTCACAGTCTTAATCCCCATTTTACAGATGAGGGAACTGAGGCACAGAGAAGTTAAGTGACTTGCCCACAGTCACACAGCTGACAAGTGGTGGAGCCGGGATTTGAACCCATGACCTCTGACTTCCAAGCCCGGGCTCTTTCCATTGAGCCACGCTGCTTCTCTTTCTGACAATCCTGGGAGCTGCAGAGGTGGTTAACTTGGAGGAGGCTGAATGAATGGGGAAGGGATGGTTTATTTTATGGATGATATTGTAAATGCCGTGGTGCTGGTTTTCCCCTTGGATTTTCCATGAAGCTGCAGTTTTGCAAGAGTAATTCCTGAGAAGCAAAACTAAGTTATCAAAAGTGTGATAAAAGCCACAAACCTTCCCAGAAGGGACTGCAGGACGTAGGGCTTTAATCCCTGTGTGGCCAAAAGAGATAGAAGTCATAGATAGAAAAGGGATAGAAGCCCCAATGGTCTATCCTGCTACTTCTTACTTAGCTGCATAATTAATAATGCAGCTTTCAGAAAAGCAATATTGAGTAAATCCATTTTCTCCTAGGAATTTATAGGAATGGGAATTAGGTTTGGGGAGTATTTTTCTCCAGACCAGAAGGTGTGGTAGTTTTATGAAGTCTTCAAAGGGCTTATTGAAGGCACATCTCCTCCATAGGCCTTCCCTAACTAAATCCTCATTTCCTCTTCTTCACTCCCTTCTTCGTCACCCTGACTTGCTCCCTTTGTTCATTCCCCCCATCCAGCCCCACGGCACTTATGTACACTTCCATAATTTATTTATTTATATTAATGTCTGTCTCCACCTCTAGACTGTAAGATAGTTGTGGGCAGTGAATGTGTCTACCAACTCTGTTATATTGTTAGATTATATTTTCCCAAGTGCTTAGTACAGTGCTCTGCACACAGCAAGCACTCAATAAATATGATTGATTTATTGATTGATGAAGATTCATTTTCAAATGATGATTTTGAAGCTTTGTTGAGGTGCTGAGGTCAGAAAGTGAGTTGAAAATGTCTAATTTTATGCAAAAATTAATGGTTGTCCTGGTTACTGCTACTGCTCCTTATTGGAATTACTCTATCACTTGTAAAGCATTTTAGAATCATGATGTAGTGTGATACAATCACACGTACTGATGCAGTGGAAAGAAGACTGGTACACTTACATAGAAGATGGCAACAACCAGATGGTTTTTGACCTTTAATACATATTTTCCCTAATAGTAATAAAAATGACTGTGGTACTGGTTAAGCATGCATTATGTGCTAAGCCCTGTACTAGGCTCTGGGGTAGAGATAAGATAAAAGATAACCAGATAGGGATCCCACATTGGGCTCACAGTCCAAGAGGGAGGAAGATCAGGAAATTGAACCCCATTTTATAAAGATGATAAAACTAAGGCACAGAGAAGTGAAGTGACTTGCCCAAGGTCACGCAGTAGGCAAGTGGTGGAGCCAGGTTTAGATCCCAACACCCCTGACAAAATGACATCTGGACTCTTTCCACTAGGGCATACTGTGGAGAACAAAATTTCCAGCCGGGAATATTGGGCTTTCCTATTCCTGCATAAACGTGGGTAGAAACTTGTTTTCAGAGTGAACAGCTGAGTGGATCAGACTGAACTTTTTTTCTAGTTTCTTTGATCCTTTATAAAACTACTAAGAAAGTTGAAAAAACAAGTAACAATCTCTTCATTTCGGCAGTGCTTTAGAAGCCTTAAGGGTTAGGGAATTCAGTCTAATAGCGGGAATCAAATCAGAGATTGGAAAGCCTTGGAACTGTCCCACCCAAATCTCAGCTCCCAATCCCACCTTCCTGTACCCAGAATCTCTTAGATGTGTGTGCATTTGTGTGTGTGTGTGTGTGTTGTTTGGTATTTGTTAAGTGCTTACTATGTGACAGGCACTGTACTAAGCTCTGGGGAAGCTGCAGGCTTGTCAGGTTGGACACAGTCCCTGTCCCACTTGGGGCTCACAGTCTTCATCCCCATTTGACAAGATGAGGGAACTGAGGCACGGGGAGGTGAAGTGACTTGCCCAAGGTCACACAGCAGACAAGTGGCAGAGCCGCAATTAGTCCAGTGTAAATAAACACGGAAACAGGAAAACTGTAGGAATTTCTTACTGTGTATAAGTCTGCCTTTTTCCAGATTAAGTAGTCACAGTAGCATCATCAATTGTATTTATTTATTGAGCACTTAACTGTGTGCAGAGCACTGTACTAAGCGCTAAGTAGCATCCTTTCCTGGGATGAGTGAAGAGGCCTTGATTTGATCTACTGAGAAACCATTACAGAAAATGAGCAATGTGAATTCCCCGTCTTTCTCTCCCCACTGCTACTGCCTCCCCCCAACGAAAAAAAAATAGTAAGGCCTGTTTCCCTGGTGAAAAAATTTTAATTTATTCAGAATATCATTGTTAAGAGAATTGAAGAATTTCATATTTGGCCTTGGGCAGAGGAGTAATCTAAGAAACCCTGACTATGTGTGCCAAAATGAAAACTCTGAACTCTAATTACCAATTAAGATGAGATCTGTTGTTGAGGACAGAGCTCACCACACAATCAGTAATCATTTCAACTTACCGGGCAAAACCTGGAGCGGTACTGTTTATGTAAAAGAAATATGAACCAATGTGGGCTAATGATTAATGTGGAAAGGGGGCAGCCCAGCTTCAGGGGTGGAGGAATCGACAAACTGTGGAGATTCAGGGTCTGTTTATTAATTTGATTGCCAAGTTGTACTTTCCAAGTGCTTAGTACAGTGCTCTGCACAAAGTAAGCGCTCAGTAAATGTGAATGAATGAACCTTTCATCCTCTAAAGTGACTCACGCTCTCCTGAAGTTCGGCCCATTGCTGGACAGATTTTAGGAAGGGTGGCGGTCGATGAATGATGCTTTGACTTTTCTCTGAGATTGCACAGCTCCCTTCTGCAAATTTTCTGAACTTGATAAAAAATGTAATGAGTGTGAGGCCTCATGGGCACCTCTGTGGCCCTTCATTCCTCCAGGGGGGTGAGTCTGCCCTATTATTGTTCAGATCTAGACTCCTCCTCCTCCAACAACTTTTTGAACCCAATAATTTAACTTGCTTTGGGCTAGAGAGCTGTGTTTCCCCAGGAAGATTCTGCTTTCAGTTCTATGTATACATCTATAATTCTATTCATTTATATCGATGCCTGTTTACTTGTTTTGATGTGTATATATCTATAATTCTATTTACTTATATTGATGTCTTTTTAGTTGTTTTGATGTCTGTCTCCCAGTGTGGGCAGGGATTGTCTCTATTGCTGAAGTGTACTTTCCAAGTGCTTACTTCAGTGCTCTGCAAACAGTAAGCTCTCAATAAATACGATGGAATGAATTACTGAAGTGAGAAATCTATGTATATATTTTTCTTCAGGGAAAGTTGTTCAAAGTTAGACGATCAAGTATGTACATTAATTGATTAGAAGAGCAATTATCTCATTTTTCCACAACCATCAATAGCTCTGTGCGAGTCTTTCAATCAGTCAATCAACCATATTTATTGAGCACATACTGTGTGCAGACCACTGCACTGAGTATTTGGGAAAGTTCAATATACAATCTATAAGTACAGTCTTTACCATGTTGGCTTTATTTTTTGTCTATAGATCTTCCCTTGCATTTAAATGCAGCAATGTTTGAAGCCAATGGGGGCTGTGGCTATGTTTTGAAGCCTCCTGTTCTCTGGGACAAGAACTGTCCAATGTACCAACAATTTTGTCCATTGGAACGAGATCTAGAAAGTATGGAGCCAGCAATATATTCTTTAACAGTAAGTGATGCATTTAACTCAGGGTAACTAAGAATCAAAACTTTCTGTGTCCTCTAAACTTTCTAGATTTCAAGACTTTAATCTATTTTTTTTTAATGTCTTTCAAACATGTTGGGATTCCAAAATTTCACTGGACCATTTGTTTGAAAAAAGGAAAAAATAATCTAGAAATGCAATGAATTTAATTGAATTTTCCTACATTTAATCTGTCTTTAATATATCTGTCTCCTGAAAATCCAAGTTAGATTCATGTTTATCAAGCTTGGTTCCCTTGGGAGGATTGTTGCTCATCTTTGCAATCTGAAGTTGGGTTGTTTTTGTAGGTATGCTTGGTTTATGTTCTTATCGCTGATGACTTCTATCCCTTTTGGCTTCAGATCATTTCTGGACAGAATGTGTGTCCCAGTAACAGCACAGGCAATCCTTGCATTGAAGTAGACGTGCTGGGTATGCCTTTGGACAGCTGCCACTTCCGCACCAAGCCCATTCACCGAAACACCCTGAACCCCATGTGGAATGAACAGTTTCTCTTCCGAGTCCATTTCGAGGACCTCGTGTTTCTTCGTTTTGCAGTCGTTGAAAGCAACAGTTCAGCAATTACTGCTCAAAGGATCATCCCCCTTCGAGTTCTCAAACGAGGTAGCAAAGGAGAAGTCCATTTGTTCAGCTTATCCAGAAAGCAGTCCCCCTACAGGATTCGGGTCACCCGGGGACCCTGCCGTGGGACCTGAGGGAGGAGGAGAGGGTAGAACTGTCGTGCTTACTCCCTGATGGGTCAATAAGGGAAGAGGAACAAACATGGCTCTTTGGACCTTGGGTTTCATGCGACAAGATGAATTAATATTTGTGAAAAGGAATCTCTTCATATGAGCCAAATATTTCCAGGGTATGAATAGCTCGAGTGGTACCAGCACTCAGGTACCAATTAGTAAATTCCCATTCTGAGTCCTTCAAGTCTTCTGATGGACCTCTGCCTCACAGGAAAGCCCTAGGGCTCCACTTTGCCACCTCCATGGGACAGGCCATTATTGAGATCTTGGGAGTTTCTGTATTTGTGAAGATAGCTCTGAACGGGATCCAGTATCTACGTGACCGGTTTCACCTAACAGTATGTTGTTTCAGGTTATCGACATCTACAACTCCGAAATCTACACAATGAAGCCTTAGAAATCTCTAGCTTGTTCATTTACAGCAGGAGGATGGAAGAAAACTCCACTGGCAACACTCTCCCAGCCTCACTGGTAATTCAGTTCATGTGTTAGTATTTGGATATGTATTCACGGAGCACCACACAAGTGACCTTTATGGGGACACTTTTAGCATCTCTACCCTATAAGCACCCATGGCTTCAACCTCTTGGCTCCACCTGTAGTCCCTTTCTGCCTAATAGCCATGCTCCCTTTGCCCTGTGAATTCAATGCCTATGTCTCCAAAGGCAGTTTCAGGGAAGCCCATCACAAGTTCTCCACATATCTGTTAGGGCCCAGTTAGGATCATTTACAAAATCTCACTGACCTTGGATTAGTCTATACCTGTCTCTGTCTTTGACATACTTGGCCAGCACTCCTGAAATAGGCCTCGGTAAATTCCATATTGTCAATTCTGGCAGCTTTTTTATCTGAGTTAATTTTTGAAAGTCTCCAAGAATACTTGGGGGTCATCCTCAACTGGACTAGGGCCTGGGAAACAAGCAACTAAATGATGCCATCCCTGCTCCAGTGGGGATAACTGTGTAGAGGGAAAGAAAGATAAGTGGGTAATCAGACATAAAGGGAGAGAGAATTGCTATAAATGCTTAACATATAATTGAGTAAATACATGAATAATAAATAAATAGGTAGGTGATGGCGTGGTACAACCTATCTCACAAGCCTGTAACTTAGGTGTTATCCTTGACTCCTCTCTCTCATTCAACCCACATATTCAGTACATCACTAAATCCTGTGGGTCCCACCTTCACGACATTGCTGAAGTCCAACTTTTCCTATCCATCCAAACTGCTACCACGTTAATACAGTCACCCATCCTATTCCGCCTGGATTACTGCATCAGCCTCCTTGCAGACCTCCCAGCCGCCTGTCTCTCCCCACTCTAGTCCATACTTCAGTCTGCTGCCCTGGATCATTTTTCTACAAAAACGTTCAGGACATGGCTCCCCACTCCTCATAAAACTTCAGTGGTTGCCCACTGCCTCTGCATTAAAAAGAAACTCGTCACCATTGACTTTAAAGCAGTCATTCACCTTGCCCCCTCCTACCTCTCCTTGCTACTCTCCTACTACAACCCAGCCCACACACTTCTCTCCTCTTACATTATCCTTCTCACTGTGCCTTGATCTTGTCTGTCTCACTGCTGACTACTCACCCACATCCTGCCTCAGGACTGGAATGCCATCCCTCCTCAAATCTGACAGACAGTTACTCTCCCTGCCATTCAAAGCCTTATTGAAGGCATATCTCCTCCAAGATACATTCCCTTACTAAGCCCCCCTTTCCTCTTCTCCCACTCCCTTCTGCATCACCCTGACTTGCTTTGTTCATCCTATCTACCAGCTCCACAGCACTTACAAACATATCTGTAATTTATTTATTTATATTAATGTCTGTCTCCCCGCCCCCACAAACTATAAGCTTGTTTTGGACAGAAAATGTGTTTATTGTTGTATTGCACTCTCCCAAGTGCTTTGTACAGTACTTTGCACACAGTAAGGACTCAACAAATACGACTGACTGAACGAATAAATGAATGAACATGGGAAATAGGTGGTTAATTAGGGGATGCTTCCTGAAAAAGATGCCTTCTGTGAGGGCTTTGAAGGAGAGGAGAGGGTGGTTGGCAGATCAAAGAGGGGAAAGCACTGAAGGCAAGGGAAAGGGCATGAGGAATAGGTTGGATTCAGGAGAACTGAGGGAGAGGTGCAATTAGAAAATAAGCTTAGGGGAGTATGTTTACAAGCTGGGCTGTAGTTGGAGAAGAAAACTAAGAAGAGGGAGATAGATCATAAGAGGGCATCCTTGTTACTAATAATCTGGAGGTTTAGAATTATTCAAGCCCCAAAGAATAGTCACTGAGATTTTTGAGGATGGAATTACTGTGCTCCAGTCAACATTTTGGGAAGGTGATCTGAGCAGCTTTACATAAGAATAGCTATTGGAGAAGTCACTTGAACAGTCAGAGCCATGAAAAACAGTAAAGCCTTTGGATCCAAAGGATGTCCACAGAAATCTGGAGCACAGGCCTGGGAGAGGTGGAAGTTGGGAAGTGGGAGAAAGATTTGGGGGTGCTATGCCTGATGGTTTTGAGTTTGTCAGTGAAGTTGTTGGTAAGGCAATCAATTCATCAATTCATTCATTCATTCAATCGTATTTATTGAGCGCTTACTGTGTGCAGAGCAACACCTGGGAGGTACAAGTACTAAGCACTTGGGAAGTACAAGTTGGCAACATATAGAGATGGTCCCTACCCAACAATGGGCTCACAGTCTAGAAGGGGGAGACAGACAACAAAACAAAACATGTAGACAGGTGTCAAAGTCATCAGAACAAAATCAATCAATACTATTTATAGAACACGTATTGTATGTGGAGCCCTGTACTAAGCATTTGGGAAAGTACAATAAAATAGAGTTGGAAATCTGTTCCTTGCCCACCAGATTTACTCTTCCTCCTTCTCCTCATATCCATCATCCATGGGTGCCTGCTCTGTGCAGAGTACTGTGCTAGATGTCTTCTGGGTGCCAAGCACTGCACTGGGTGCCTCCTTTGTACACTGTGCTAACAGCCACATGGCCAAGGAAAAGTAGGAGAAGAGGGAGGCAGTGGACCCAGTGTAGCCTTCATCATGCCACATTGGGAACCCCTCTATGCAGATACAGTACCAAGAAGGGGAGGAAAGTGTTCTCCAGGTCAGTAAGAGGCATCTGTAGGTGCAGAGTCTGGCCCAAACCCTGATATTTTGGGTGGATGAAGGGCTTCTGGTATGCTGCAGGGGTAAGCACGCTGGGCTACCCCAGAACTAGGGGATTCACTTGACCCAAGCTGACCCTGCAGGTGAGTTCCAGGTTCCAAACTGAGAGTCCCCTCCCCCCACCCCTCTTTGTCTGGTTTCTAATTCCCAGTCATTCCTAGATCTTGGAGTCCAGACCTGAGGGTGCTGTGTTCTCCAAACTCAAACCAAGATGCAATCCAAGGTTCCAGTTTGAGAACTGCCTGACCTCAACCTGGCAGATCTCCAAGACACAAAGGAAAAGGGCACTTTTCTCAAGATTTATGTGGAATAGTGCTAGTTGACTGATTTCAGGAACATATTTCAATCAAACTATTAGGGTCTAACTTAAAATAGTGGAAAATCTTTCCCTGGCCTGTCTGCCTAGAGCGAAACAAACGTTTCACTGTGAATTACTAAGCTTCCGTGAGTAATTCTGGTCCCTGTAAGAGCACATTGAGTGTTGCCAGGAAATAAGTGTGACTCATCTCCTGAACTGGATGAGAAACTGACTGTTGCCTAAATTGTGTCTATGTGCTTTCTTGCAGCTGTTCAGCGCAGCAGAAAGGCACTGTTTGGTTACATATAGGGTCACAGTCCATGGAATTCCAGGCCCTGAACCGTTCACTGTTTTTACTATAAATGGAGGGACCACAGCGAAGCAGTTTCTTCATCAAGTAAGTTCACACCCCATTTAGCTCCAAGTCCACCAGACCTAAAGGGGCCTAGGGCAGTCATCCAGTGCAACACCGTGCCTTCAGGCATACATCTGTCCTTTCCTCAGGAATCTCAGTGGTGTTTGGTGGGACTAAAAGCTCCTTGCCTGAAGGAGAATCTCTCATCCATTATGACTTTAAGGCTGACTCCATCTTCCCTACTAACACAGTGGTGGCCTCTGGGTGATGCAAGCTGGGAGGACAAGTGCCTCCAGCCATGCTGCCACCAACATCACTGTCAGCTGACTGTGAGTGTTGGGGATTGCCCTCCAGGCCCAGCTTTGAGAGGCTCAGGCCAGAGTGGGGAAGAGACCGAGAGTGGGACGGACGTACAGCTCCCTCTGTGTATATGTATGTTTACGCACACATGTCCTAAGGAAGTGGGGCCGATTACCCGGCTCTGTCTTCCCCTGAGCTCTCTACCATGGGCCCAGCCTGCTGATGGGATTCCTAGCACCGAATGAGCTCATGATATCTGGCCTCAGGAGTGAGCTGGGTGTCTTTGCTGACCGCAGTCTTTACATATAAATGAATGGGTTCAGCTTGAAAGATCAGGAACATCATCAGCCTCCTTAAATAGAGGCTGGGGAAGCAGTGTGGCTCAATGGCAAGAGCCTGGGTTTTGGAGTCAGAGGTCATGGGTTCAAATCCCGGCTCTGCCACTTGTCAGCTGTGTGACTTTGGGCAAGTCACTTCACTTCTCTGGGCCTCAGTTACCTCATCTGTAAAATGGGAATTAAGATTGTGAGCCCCACATGGGACAACCTGATCACCTTGTATCCTCCCCAGCACTTAGAACAGTACTTTGCACATAGTAAGCACTGAACAAATACCAAAATTATTATTATTATTAAATAGGGATTGGAAAAGGGGCTCTTTCGAGGTAGAGTTACCTGTAGATACAGCAAGTAGACAAAGGACTTGCTCTGGAGGAAGTCTGTATGCTCCACTAGCAAATCTACCATACTAGTGAGGTCACTAGGTAAGGAATCGACAGCACAAAGTTCCTGATTTGGCAGGTAATTTCAGCCTTCCAGATCCAATTATGGTAATATGTAGATTTCCCTGGACCTTCAGTGTTATCTGCAGATTGGAGAGGTGTTTCCTCCTTCCTTGGCTAGGTAATTAGGTGTGTAATTGAACAGAACCAAATATGTCCCTCTAATTTCATTCATTCATTCAGTCATATTTATTGGGTGCTTACTGTGTGCAGAGCACTGTACTAAGCTCTTGGGAGAGTACAATATAACAATAAACAGACACATTCCCTGCCCACAATGAGCTTACAGCCTAGACGGTGGGGAGACAGACATCAACATAAATAAATGAAATTATAGATATGCACATAAGTGCTGTGGGGCTGGGAGGGAGGAAGAGTAAATTGAACAAATCAGGGCAACACAGAAGGGAGTGGAATATGTGGAAAGATGGGGCTTAGTCTGACAAGGCCTCATGGAGATGTGCCTTCAGTAAGGTGTTGAAGTGGGGGAGAGTAATTGTCTGTTGGATTTGAGGAGGGAGGGCATTCCAGGCCAGAAACAGGATGTGGACTAGGGGTTGGCAGCAAGATAGGCTAGACTGAGACACAGTGAGACGGTTAGCACTAGAGGAGCAAAGTGTGTGGGTCAGGTTGTAGAAGGGGAGAAGTGAGGTGAGGTAGGAGGGGGCAAGGTGGTGGAGTGCTTTAAAGCCAGTGGTGAGTAGTTTTTGTTTGATGCAGAGGTGGATGGGCAACCAATGGAACTTTTTTAGGAGCAGGGTGGCCAAGTCGTGAAGGTGGGACCGACAGGATTTAATGATGGATTGAATATGTGGGTTGAATAATAATAATGGTATCTGTTAAGTGCTTACTATGTGCCAAGCACTGTTCTAAGTGCTGGGGTAAATACAAGGTCATAAGGTTGTCCCACGTAGGGCTCACAGTCTCAATCCCCATTTCACAGATGCGGTAACTGAGGCACAGAGAAGTTAAGTGACTTGCCCAAGATCACACAGCAGATAAGTAGCAGAACTGGGATTAGAGAGGAGTCAAGGATAACGCCAACATTACAGGCTTGTGAGACAGGAGGGATGGTGGTGCCATCTACAGTGATGGGGAAGTCAGGGGAAGGACAGGGTTTTATGCCCAACTATTTATACCTAACCTTTTTGCATTCAAGGAGGATTATAGCTATTGTTTCTCATCTCTATTATCTCTCCCTTTGACATACAAATTGAAATTGATCTGACACAATTTGTTCTTCAATAAATGAAGTCAGTTGCTTCCTGGTGACTGACACTCTTTTAGCAAGTTGCAAATTGATTGTTTGCTCAGGAGCCCTTTATTGGGTAGGGACTGTCTCTATATATTGCCAACTTGTACTTCCCAAGTGCTTAGTACAGTGCTCTGCACACAGTAAGCACTCAATAAATACGATTGAATGAATGAATAAATTTACTTTGCAGCTTCACTGTGTATCAGGTTTAGGCTCACCAGTCTATATTCGGTGTGTCCATGTTCCCTTCCTAAAAGCTGGACATGACCGCTGCACTTTTCCAATTTTGGGACTTTTCTACTGCATAAGTTCTCAGAGCTAGTGACTACATACTAACAATGGCCAGCAGACCCTGGACATTCACTGCTGCAATTCATCATCATCGACATCGTCATCATCACCATCATCATCAATAGTATTTACTGAGCACTTACTGGTGCAGAGCACTCTACTAAGCCCTTGGGAGAGTACAACATGTTTTGTTTTGTTGTCTGTCTCCCCCTTCTAGACTGTGAGCCCGTTGTTGGTTAAGGACCATCCCTATATGTTGCCAACTTGTACTTCCCAAACATTTAGTCCAGTGCTCTGCACACAGTAAGTGCTCAATAAATATGATTGAGTGAATGAATGAATGAATACAACAGACATAGTAAACATGTTCTGTGCCCACAGTGAACTTATAACCTAGAAGGGGAAACAGACATTAATATTAATGAGTAACATATAATATATAATTTATAGGTATGTACACAAGGGCTGTGACGCTGAGGGTGGGGTGAATATAGGTCATAGATTCAAGTACATAGGTGACACAGAAGGGAGGAGCCAAGGAAAAGAGGGTTTAATCAGGGAAGGCCCTCCCAATTATGATTCTATTGCACTGTTCCTTCTCCTTTTCCATCCCTATCAACTGTAAGCAGTTAATAATAATAATTATGGTATTTGTTAAGTGCTTACTATATGTCAGGCACTGCGCTAAGCACTGGGGTGTATAAAAGCACCCCTTCCCATCCCCCCCACCTTACCTCCTTCCCCTCTCCACAGCACCTGTATATATGTATATATGTTTGTACATATTTATTACTGTATTTTATTTGTACATATTCTATTTATTTTATTTTGTTAATATGTTTTGTTTTGTTCTCTGTCTCCCCCTTCTAGACTGTGAGCCCACTGTTGGGGAGGGACTGTCTCTATATGTTGCCAACTTGTACTTCCCAAGTGCTTAGTACAGTACTCTGCACACAGTAAGCGCTCAATAAATATGATTGAATAAATGAATGAATGAATGAATGAATGAATGAAAAGCAATTGGCATTGGACACAGTTCCTGTCCCACATGGGGCTCAGTCTTAGTTCTCGCTTTACAGAGAAATAACTGAGGCACAGATAAATTAAATGACTTGCCCAAGGTCACACAGCAGACAAGTGGCTGAGTCTAAATTACTGGCTCAGTGGAAAGAGCACAGGCTTAGGAGTCAGAGGTCCTGGGTTCGAATGCCGACTCTTCCACTTGTCAGCTGTGTGACCTTGGGCAAGGCACTTAACTTATCTGTGCCTCAGTTACCTCATCTGTAAAATGGGGATTAAGACTGATCACCTTGTATACCCCCCAGCGCTTAGAACAGTGCTTTGCACATAGTAAGCGCTTAACAAATACCGTTATTATTATTATTAATTAGAACCCAGGTCCCATGTTCTATCCACTAGGCTACAATCTTTTTCATTAAGATGGACATTTAAAAAATGAGACCTCTCTGCCTTTTCTCAGCAATTCTTTTTCAGTTTTCTTTTCCTATCAAGTACTCCTCTTTTGACTTTTAAATGTCCCAGAAAATATTTTTCTTACCTTTTAGGTGTTATACCTCTCCTTTTCTAATCATGCCCCTACTCCATCCTGCTACTTTTTTTTTTATGGCCTTTGTTCAGCCCTTACTACGTGTCAAGCACTGTTCCAAGCTGGCTACAGTCCCTGAGGCTCACAGTCAAGTAGGAGGGAGACCAAGTATTGACTCCCCATTTTGCAGTTGAGGAACCTGGAACACAGAGAAGTTAAGTGCCCAGGGTCACACAGCAGGAAAATGATGGAGCCAGGATTAGAACCCAGGTTCTTTGGCTCCCAGGTCCATGCTTTATCCACTAGGCCTCTCTGCTTCCTATATTTCTTCACAAACTTTGGTTATCTAGTCAAATTTTCTCCGTGCCAGAAAGACCTGAAGAGGTCTGTGTACTGTTGCCTTTGTAACGTGGGAATCCCAGGATGTCGAGAGTATTCCTCAATTTCTAATAAGCTCATTTTACAGGTAAGGAGCCTGAAGACACTGCCTACACTAGCCAAGTTTTTGAATGGTGAATGCCGTACATATGCTGCCCAGAAGCATAACATACAGCTGTGTGATTTATGTGGCCAAAGGATTCCTCTGGCAGAAGCATAAGAACCATTACAACCCCAAGAAAAGTCTGGATGGGAGAGCTGCCCAGAGATTCTCCCAAGGCAGGACCATAGTAAATTCTCAAAACTTTCTGAGGTCGAGATCCGGATGAGTAGTGAAGGGAAAGATGTAAATGGTGTAAAGACAGAGTGAACAGTTACATTTTGAACTGGAGATGATTCAGCAACTGCATTTTCAACTAGTAAGAGGGCTATTCCTATAGTTCAGGAGTGATGTCAGCAGGGCCTGGAGCAGGGCTTTGGAGACACTTTATTTGCATGGAGTGCAGGGAGAGATTTTGAAGATCATGGAGAAGCAGCATTGCCTAGCAGAAAGAGCGTGGGCAGAGGACCTGGGGTTTAATCCTGGCTCCACCATTTGCCTGCTGTATGACCCAGGGCACTTAACTTCTCCCAACCTCAGTTTCCTCAACTGCAAAATGGGGATTCAATACCTGGTCTCCCTCCTACCTGACTGTGAGCCTCATGTGGGTCAGGGACTGTATCCAGCTTGGAACAATTGGCTCTGCCAGCTGCCTGCCATGTGACCTTAGGCAAGTTACTTCACTTCTCTGGCCCTCAATTTCCTCAACTGTGAAGTGGGGATTAAATACCTGTTCCCCCTCCTACAAAGACTGTGAGCCCTGTTTGGGACAGGAACTGTGAAATGATGAATTTATACCTACCCCAGCACTTAGAACAGTGCTTGACACCTAGTTAAGCACTTAACAAATGCCATAATAATAATGATAATCATCTTTCAAAAAGTCAGTGTGACCTAGTGGAAAAAAGATAGGACCGGAAGTCAGGAGACTTGGACTCTAATACTAGCTATATTCCTGCTGTGTGAGCTTGTGCAAATTACTTAATCTCTCTGAGCCTCAGAGATTCCCCATTTATCAAATGGGGATAAGATACCTGCTCTCCCTCCCTCCTTTATTCTAAGCCCCAAGTGGGACCAGAACTGCATCTGATCTAATGATCTCATGTCTATCCAGAGCATGGGCTTGGGAGTCAGAGGTCATGGGTTCAAATCCTGGCTCTGCCAATTGTCAGCTGTGTGACCTTGGGCAAGTCACTTAATTTCTCTGTGCCTCAGTTACCTCATCTGTAAAGTGGGGATTAAGACTGAGTCCCACGTGGGACAACCTAATCACCTTGTATCCTCCCCAGCACTTAGAACAGTGCTTTGCACACAGTAAGTGCTTAACAGATGCCATCATTATTCTTATTATTATCCCAGCACTTGAAGAGCTGGCCTCAGACAGTGAAAGAGGTAAGCAGTCACCTGCCAAAAGCGGTGGCCGCATGCCTTCCCCCTCCTTCCAAGATGGCCACCACACATGCTCAGAGCTCCCACCACCCCCTTTGATACCGCATGTGCCCCCAGTGACCATATTGCTTTAAATTTTAGCACTCCTCCTCTCTTCCTCATTACCCCTTCTGCTGTCCCTTCAAATCAAAATGTATATGCCAGCAGGTTCATCTTTTTCAATGTTTTCTCTGTAATAGTCAAGAAGGGAGGGGAAAATGGTGTGGGGTAGGCAGCCAGGCAGCCAGGGAATAATAATAATAATAATATTGTTGGTATTTGTTAAGCGCTTACTATGTGCCAAGCACTGTCCTAAGTGCTGGGGTAGATACAGGGTAATCAGGTTGTCCCACATGGGGCTTGCAGTTTTAATCCCCATTTTACAGATGAGGTAACTGCGGCACAGAGAAGTTAAGTGACTTGCCCAAAGTCACACAGCAGATAAGTAGCAGAGCCGGGATTAGAACCCATGACCTCTGACTCCCAAGCCTGAGCTCTTTCCACTGAGCCAGACAGTGGATGGCAGCAGAGCTGGTGGAAGGGCCCACAGGTGACCGGCTGAAGGCCTCGAGCCTCAGAGAGTGGGGTATTCAAGTGTGCAGAGAGGGAAAGGGAGTGTTTGGATGCTGCTCCTTCCCAGTGGCTGAGTGGCATTTCCTGCCACAGAGGGGATATACTAGGAGTGGAGTGGCCCAGTGCCTTTTGCCCCAAAGCTGCAGGTCAGCAACCGAAGTGTGCCTTGGGGACTGAGCCAGGGAACTGGACCATGCTAAACTATGTGGGGAAAAGCTCTGACCATTTCTCCTGCACCACCATCACCACACCCGGAGAAGTGCCCACTCTTTTCTCCATTCCCCAAACCCTCCACCTGCCCCATCCTTGCCACCAACCCCATTATCATGACCTATCCCATCTTTGCTATCCTCACCACACCTGTTCCATCCTCATCCCCTGCCCTGTTCTCTTGCTGCCCACCCCTCCAATCTCTTACCTCTAATGACCTGGCCAAGCAGCATGGCTCTGTGGAAATTACATGGGTTTGGGAGTCAGAGGACATGGGTTCTAATCCCAGCTCCATCACTTTTCTGCCGTATGACTTTGGGCAAACCACTTAACTTCTCTGTGCCTCAATTACCTCACCTGTAAAATAGAGATTAAGATTGTGAGCCCCATGTGGGACAACCTGATTACCTCGTATCCATCCCAGCACTTAGAACTTGCTTGGCACATAGTAAGTGCTTAACAAATGCCATGATAATAATAATAATAATGATAATAACAATAATAAACTATTAGGCATGGTCTCCCTAAATTCCTGCTTCTCTTCAGTCCCTTCCTCATCCTGCCCTCTCTGTGACTCTTCTACCCTTCCCAGCAGTATCTCAAGAAGAGATCTCCTGTGTCCTCTCACATTCTGTCACCTCTACCTGTATCTTCAGTCCCCCTCTAGACACTAAGCTCATTGCAGGCAGGGAATGTGTCTGTTGTATAGTTATGTTTTACTCTTCCAAGCACTTAGCACAGTGCTATGCTAAGCATAGTGCTTGAGTAAGTACTGACTAAGGGCTCAATAAATATGAATGGCTGACTTACTGATCCCTTCCCAACTTTTTCAAAATACTTGTTACCTCTCTGGCCATCATCTTCAACTGTTCACTTTTAGTGACTCCTGCCCCACTGCTTTCAAACTTGCATATGGGTCAATTATCTTAAAAAACCCACCGTTGGCCCCATGGTTCCTTTCAGTTATCTTTCACCCCATCTTCATTTTCCCATTTCTCTCCGATCTCCTTGAATGAGTTATTTACAACTGTTTCCTCCATTTTTGTTCCTCCAACTTAATGATAATAATAATAATGGTATTTGTTAAGCACTTTCTTTATGGCAAACACTGTTCTAAGTGCTGGGTTAGATATAATCAGGTTGTCCCACGTGGGACTCACAGTCTTAATCCCCATTTTACAGTTGAGGTAACTGAGACATAGAGAAGTTACAGTCGCACAGCTAACAAGTAGCAGAGCTGGGATTAGAACCCATGACCTCTGACTCCCAAGCCCAGGCTCTTTCCACTAAAGCTACCCCTGCAGTCTGGCTTCTGCCCCTTTCATTCCAAAGAAGCAGTCCTCTGTGAGGTCATCAATGACTTCCTTCTTGCCAAATCCAATGGCTTCTATTCCATCTTAATCCTCCTTGACCTTCAGCCTTTAGTGAAAACACTATCTAACCTTGGCTCTCCTGGCCTCTCCTCGTTCTCTTCCTATCTCTCTGGCCACCCCTTCACAGACTCTCTCACTGGTTCTGCTTCTGCCTCCCATCTTTTAACTGTTGGAGTCCCTCAAGACTCAGTTCTGGGTTCCTTTTTATTCTCCATCTAAACCCAAACCCTTGGAGAAATCATTTGCTTCAACTACCATCTCTACCATTCACCTCTTTAGCCCTGACCTCTCTTCTTCTCTGCAATCTCATATTTTCTACTGCCTTCAGGACACTTCGACTTGACCAACATCTCAAACCTAACATGCCCAAAATAGAACAGAACAGAACTCACCAAAGCCCTGTCCTTCCACTGACCTATATATCACTGTGGACCACATCACCAGCCTCCTTTCAACTCATCTCCCTCATTCAATCTTCTGAAATCCTGTTGGTTCTCAAGAATCCTTCCTTTCCTCTCCATCCACGCTGATCTAAGAACATCTCATTTTTCACCTTGAGTATTGCAGCAGAGTCCTCACTGATCTCCCTGCCTCGTGTCTCTCTCCTCTCCAGTCCATACTTCACTCTGCTACTTGGATCACTTTTCTGAAAAGCTGTTCAGTCCATATATTCCCACTCCTCAAATAGAGGATTCCAGGACCAGGTCAGGAGATCAGGCAGTTGGGCTAGTGAAGATGGGAAGAAGTGTTTCTGGGAGCAGAACACCATCATCACTGTTTATTGTACACCTGCTGGGTGTGCAGCCCTGTGCAAAATGGAGAGTTCCCTGATGAGAACCTGAACCTATTGAAAGAACAAGTGATAATTGGATGATGCTGGGTGAGAGCATCTTCCCTTGGCCTGAGGGAAAGTTAAAGGGAAATTTGTGAGTTGCAAATCTTAAGAAATGAAAAACACATTTTGCTCTTTTAGCATTATGACAAAACTGTGCAACATACCTTTACAGTCCTAAGCTTAGATCAGGCTTTTCTGTCTTTTTTAAAAGTGGAACTCATTCCTGTACTCTGAAGTTTTACCTAGAATCTCCTCACATATCCTATGGTCCATCCCTCTTGTGTCTCCTCTACCCTCACCAAACTACTCCTCTGTCCCTCTCTCTCTCTCTCCCTCCTCTGTTTCTCTCTCTCTCTCCCTCTCTTCCTTCCTCTTTTTCCCCCTCCCCCTCTTCTATCCCCCCTCCCTCCTGGAGATAACAGGAGCTGGAACCTCTGCAATGATGGAAGAAAACAGCTTCTATTTGTCCCCAAAGCCCCAAACACCTACCTTTTTGTTGTTGAGTTCCTGTCGTCTGGCCCCACTGTTAACAAAATGTACACTTTCGAGTGCTCTGAGATATTCCCAAACCACTGACAACCTCCACTTCCAAAGAGAATGGGGCTTGCTCCAAAGAAAAGTATTTAAAATATAAATAAAAGTTGTAAACCTTTACTTGTAAATAAAATGCTGTACAGCGTGTCTCTAAAGAAAAGAATAATTGGCATTAAAGCTTTGTGTGTGCTATGTAGAGTTTCTCTAAAGTACAATTTTTTTTTGCCAGATTTCAGCTTCCAAAAGTGGTGCAGAGCCAATCACCACAGACTTTCTGTTGATGGAAGAAAAATGCTTTGTATCTAAAGAAAAGAATGAGTGCAGGAAACCACCATTCCAAAGAATAATTGGTCCTGAGGAAAAGCTGGTGCAGATTTTGAACAGCTGGTTCCCGGAAGAAGGATATGTTGGAAGGATCATCTTTAAAACCCAAGAGGAAGTAAGTGGCTTCCAAAATAACAAAGAGTTGCTGCAAACAGTGAGGATAACAAGTGAAACTGCTGAGCTGGCCATGCCTACTGCTGGTTAGCCTTCTCCTGGACAGGAGAGGCGAGGCCATGGGCTCAGCATAGCTAAAGAAAGGGTCATTGCTCTCCTAGTGAAATAGAAGTATGATTTTCTTTCAAGCTTTCTAGTGAGTTTCTGAGATAGACGTCTTAGAAAAAAATAAAACTCACCTACTGCAAGGTTGAAATAATCATCACAACTAGAGGCAGCTCTCAAATATTGACTTTACAGTGTACGTGTGCACCCAGGCAGAAGTATCCATTCACTGCCGGTTTCTTGGAACAAAGCATATTCAACCTGCTTTGTAGTCAATGCACATTCCCTAGTCGCCTTGCATGCAGTCGAAGGATTAATCAGGTATTTGTTCAATCAAATAATATATCAATCTTATTTATTAAGCTCTTTGTGCAGAACACTATACGAAGCACTTGGTAGAGTACAGTATAACGGGGTTGATAGATACATTCCCTGCACACAAGAAGCATATAGTTTGGGGGCTTTCAGTTCCTTTCACTCCTCAGCTTCCCCTACTTGTGGGCAAAAAGCTACAAAAGCTATATAGCTTCTGAATTAGCCTTGAAAAGAACTTTCATACTTCCCTGTGATGTTCCCTGTCATTCTCCAAGGATTTTTGCTCCTGATTTGATTCTGGAACTTCCACAGGTGGCTTCTTGCAGCTGTTGCAGGGGCACAGTTGGGGGGACAGAATCTCTCCAGGTCCCACTACCTATGTGGGACCAACCCAGGGCACAGCTGTTGAACCCCAAGGCTCACTGGACTGAACCTCCCTAACTTATGCCTGCCTGGCAATGTCTGTAAGGGCACCTTCCTTGATCAGAACAATCCTGGAAATGAGGGGGGACACTTAGGTTGCTCTGCCTTCACCATCTGCTCCTGAATAGCTAGTGCACCCTGATATTATCCAGGTAATTCATCACTACCATCACTACCAACTGAATATCCAAGCAGTATGTAAAGCTTTAGGGGGAGTTGCTGCTGACCTGTTCTCCACTCCCCTTCACCCACCTGAGTTCAGCAGTTAGCTTTGAAAGAAAACCAAAAGCCTCAACTCCCTCTCCAATTCAGTAGTGTAATTTTCCCCAAAATAAATTGGCTCACCCAGAAGGTTAGCACAGGCAACCTCCGTTAGAGCAGGTATTTACATACAAAGATACTTAAGGCAAAATCTGAAGCTGGGAGGGAATAAACAAGTCAGAAATTGAAGTTAAGCAATAGAGAAGTTAGACTAATACCCTGTTTAAAAACACTAGATTAACCCTGGTACTGATCATTAACTGAAGCTGAGTTACACCAAAATGTAACCACAGCCCCTTATTTTTCTCCTTGTGGAAGGCTCTCCAGCATGGTAGTTCTTTGGCTGGATTTTCCCTTCAAGGCATACTTTTTTTTTTAGAGTTAAAAGACAGAGCAGGTGGGGAGAGACACAAGAGACCTCAATCTCCTGGCCTTATTCCTTTGCCCTCTTTCTTTCACCCTAATCCTTCCCTGGAATTGGCTAGGTTCCAGCTAATGTCATTGTCAGTCACCCAGATGAGCCAGCAGTCCAAGAATGACTGACAGAGCATGCCGATGGACCACACCTTATGACCAAGTGTGCCATCTGGCATGCCGCAAGTTGCCAAAAGCTGTAAGGTACCATGCCAGGCACCTCCCATACCCTCCTGTCTCCCAGTTTCCTGTCTGGTCACTTGCCCCATCCTTCATCTCTTTCAAAATTAATTCATTCCTTCCCACTCAAATTCTTCAATGTGACACTTTGCAGGGAATGTGGCAACCTGGGGCTCAGGCCAGACCATAGGGCCAGTTCCTTGAATATCTATTGGTCACCTGCAACACATCTGTTACCTCTTCCAGAGAGGTGTAATGTAGGGAACACAGAGACAACAGCTCCCTCCAAGTAAGGCAACTTTGAACCACTCCTTCCTAGGAAGTTCCAGCACATTGTCACCGGGCCAAGTACTAAACATGGGATGCTTGCTTGGGTTGGATTTTAACACAGTCCCATGCTGTCAGTCAGGTTCTGTGGCTTCTTGTGGCCTCTTGAGCAGGAATTTGGCATCCTTCGGTCTCCAGTGGTACCCGATCATTGCTCTTAATCCTTCTTTCAAAGTCCACTTGAGGTACAGCTCGTGGCCCATCTGCCATCTTGGAGTCACGTGGCCTGGTGCCCGGGGGTGGGGTGGGTCAGGAGGCATCCCCAAAATACCAAGACATTGGAGGAAAGATGGGGTGTTAGCATCAATCCCAAACTGCGATGGGACGGGGATTGGAGGATTCCTGTGTGGCAGTGGTTCTAGGAGGCACTGTGTGCTGAACCCTGGAGCGGGGACCTGGGGACATACTAGGGTACTCTGGCCTGTGATGTTGTGGTATCTGTGGGAAAGGGGTGGTGGTCCTGGGCTGCTGGAACTGGGCCACTGCATGAGATCATAAAGACATCTGCTGCACACTGCGGAGGCTCTCTGAAGTGTTTAGGTAATCAGGGCATGCTGCAGGCAAGAGGGGTTGGGGGAGAGGAGGGGAGGGGCCACATCAGCTCTAAGCCTCCTCTCCACTCTGTGGGGCCCACCCCAGACTGCGGGGATGACAATTAAACACCAATCTCCCTCCTCACACCATGGAACTCAACTCAGGCTGCAATTTGGAGCATGGGTTGTGGAGTGGGGAAACTGCCCACAGCCCAAGGATGCCCCATGGCAGCAAAGCCGGGACTCCATGATGGAAGTAAGCCTAGGCCTCACCTCTCTGCCATGGAGTCTGAGTCTGAGGAAAGCAGGGGTAACAAAAACAATCAATCATTATTATTTATTGAGCATTTATTAGCTATTTACTAATTGTCTATTGTTGCATGGCAGGCAGGGCCCACAAGGAGCTTACAGACTAGAGAAGGAGCAGACATTAAAATAAATTACATAGAGGGAAAATAGCAGAGTATACGGATATGTACTTAAGTGCTGAGAGGCTGGAGATGGGGTGAATATCAAAGTGCTTAAGGGCTAAAGATCCAAGTGCATATGTGATGCAGAGGAGAGGGTGAATAGGGGAAATGAAGACTTGGGAAGGACTTTTGGAGATGTGATTTTAGAAGGGTTTTGAAAATGTGGAGAGAGGTGGTCTGTTGGATATGAAGGGAGAGGGAGTTCAGGGCCAGAGGGAAGACATGGGAAAGGGGTCAGGGGTGAGAGACACAAGTAGGTTAGCAATAGAGGAGCAAAGTGTATGAGTTGCGTTGTAGTAGGAGATCAGTGAAGTTAAGTAGGAGGGGGAGAGCTGATGTAGGTCAGGGATCTGCAATTAGGGTGGAAAGATGGTTTGTTTCCACAGTATCGTAACGGGTCAAAACTACTAGGCTAAAACCTAGAAAAACAGAAGCAATGTGAGCTAGTAGATAGAGCATGGTCCTGGAAGTCAGAAGGACCTGGGCTCAAATCCCAGCTCTGCTACATGTCTGCTGTGTGACCTCAGGCAGTCATTTCACTACTCTGTGCCTCAATTACCACATCTGTAAAATGGGGATTAAGACTGTGAGCCCCAAGTGGGACAGGGACTGTGTCCAACCTGATTAGCTTATATTTACTCCAGCACTTAGTCAGAGCCTGGCATATAGTAGGCACTTAACAAATACCATATAAACAAAGTACGGGTCAATGGCATCCCTCCACCGAGCACCCCAGACAACCTGGCCCCAAGACCCCAAGTGATGCCCCACTAACAGAGCTTAACAAATACCTTAACAAAAAAATAAAAAACAGAAACAAAAATAAACAGTTTTCTTCTAATTGATTTGTCCTTTCTCCAAGATGAGCAGACTAGAAATCAGAGCTTGGTTCCCTTTTCACAGATTTGAGGTCCTCACTGACCCCTTATTTGCTCTCTGGCTGCTTTTTGGGACAAGAATGCGGTCACGTGCCTCCTGGGTGATTGAGATGAGCAGGAGAATTGCAACCTTAACACCCTGGGATTTAGACATGCTGCACAAGGAGGCCTCACACAGCTTTCTATTTACCAAATCACATGAGGGAGCCAAGTGCTCCTGTTCCCAATGGAAAGAGTCCAACCCAGCATTATGGATTTAGGGCTTAAGCCAGTAGGCCCAAAGATGAAATCCTCACTTCCCCCTAGCCAGGAAGACCTCTAGGAAACTGAGCCTGTTGTCTCTGAAGTAGGACTTCCCCGCTCTTCTTCCAGGTTCAAAGCCAGTCTCCTGGGGACTCTGAAAACTGTGAAGGCCAAAGAGACTGGTTTGTGTTCCTGCTGGGCCTGGGCATTTTGATAGAATAGCTTTGGGCACATAACTAATCCATAGTCTGTTCTATTCTTCCCCTCTACCCAAACCAGACAGCACTCTGCTTTCTCCACCCAGAATACATAGGCTGAGCCAATTTATTCAGTCATATTTATTGAGCACTTACTGTGTGCAGAACACTGTACTAAGTGCTTGGGAAATGCAATTCTATATTGTATTATAATATCTATTATTATTATCTAATATTATCTATGTATTTATTTATATCAATGTCTGTCTCTCCCCTAGATTGTGAGCTCACTGTGGGCAGGAATGTATCTGTTGGTTTTTTTATTGTACTCTCCCAAGCACTTAGTACAGTGCTTTGCACTGTACTTACTATGGTAAGCACTCAATAAATATGATTGAATGAATGAATGAATGAACAATAAACAGACACATTCCTTGCCTTTCATAGGTATGCCTAAGGAAGAACTGATGAGATTTCAACCCTGTCAAAAATCAGACATCTTTTCCTCTGGTATATTCATATTTTTAAGATGTGGGAAGTGTCACTCCAGGCACCATATTTGTAATAGTTCTTTGCTTCCCCTACCCTTTTTCCACTTATTCTCCTTCTTTCTACAGAACTTAAATGAGAAGAACGTATTTTTGGAGTCCAAAGAAGAGGTGGCTTGGAGTTCTGAGGAAGATAATTTTTTTGTTCAAGTCCATGATGTTTCCCCAGAACAGCCTCGTACAGTCATCAAAGCCCCGAGAGTTAGCACGGCCCAAGACGTCATTCAGCAGGTAAAAGGGGCTTCTCCTCCACTTTCCATTTTGATTCTCATTCCAAACTGATTTGGGTCTAAGTTACCAAATACCTTCCCCCCATTTCTTCAGACCCTCTGCAAAGCCAAGTATTCCTACAGCATTCTGAGCAACCCAGATCCATGTGACTATGTCCTTCTGGAGGAAGTGGTGAAAGAGTCTGCCAGTAAGAAGTCCGCTACCCCAAAGCCATCTCAGCGTGTTCTCTCAGATCAAGAGTGTGTGTTTCAGGCTCAGAGCAAGTGGAAGGGAGCAGGAAAATTCATTCTCAAACTAAAGGAACAGGTTCAGGTAAAATATTATATATATTATTATACAGCGGTTGGAATTAGCTATTACAGCTTCTTTATGTGTTCCCTCAAGTTGGGTAACAGAGGGTGGGAGCAAGTGGGTTTTGGCCACAGTTGTTGGAGTGAGATTAGGTGTGACCTTGTCTTGGGTTTTTTAAATTTCAAGGACAAAGCTATGCCCCATGTCAAAATCCGAGGGAGGCAGGCAGAAGAGGGTTGCTCTTTTTCCAAATCATTCTATCAGTGGTATTTATTGAGTGCTTAAAGCAGTTACTTCCCACTTCCCAACTCCAAGGAGTGAGGAGAGAGCAGAAGCAGAAAGAGAAGAGAAGGGAAAGGACAAAAGAAAGAGAGTAAAGGAGATGCAGCTAATTAAAATGACCCCAAAATAGTGTTTTTTGCACACAGGCCTAATTATTAGGCTAAATTAGGGTCTGGCCTTGGTCCTAATGGGCAGCTAGAACCTGCTTATCATCTTGGCTTATTCCTTGAGCTGGTTTTCCTGATAATTGCAAGTCTGGCTGCCACAGGCACCCACTAAGAGGGGGCAGGCTGGCAAGTGGGCTGGCAGTGTAGAGGAGAAGGAGGCACCATTCATTCATTCATTCATTCACATTTATTGAGCGCTTATTGTGTGCAGAGCACTGTACTAAGCACTTGGGAAGTACAAGTCGGCAACATATAGAGATGGTCTCTACCCAACAACTGGCTCACAGTCTAGAAGGGGGAGACAGGCAACAAGATAAAATATGTAGACAGGTGTCAAAACCATCAGAATAAATAGAATTATAGCTATATGCACATCATTAATAAAATGAATAGAGTAGTAAATATGTACAAGTAAAATAGAGTAATAAATATGTACAAATATATGCAAGTGCTGTGGGGAGGGGAAGGAGATAGGGCAGGTGGGGGGTGATGGGGAGGAGGACAGGAAAAAAGGGGCTCAGTATGGGAAGGCCTGGAGGAGGTGAGCTTTCAGTAGAGCTTTGAAGGGAGGAAAAGAGCTAGCTTGGCGGATGTGTGGAGGGAGGGCATTCCGGGCCAGGGGAAGGATGTGGGCGAGGGGTCGATGGCGGGACAGGTGAGAACAAGGCACAGTGAGGAGGTTAGCAGCAGAGGAGTGGAGGGTGTGGGCTGGGCTTTCAGTTGAGTGGATCCAGTACCCATCAGTGGGCCTCATATAGGAAAGATCCCCTGTCTGTAGGGCCTCAACCTTTTTATTCAGCTAGGCTGAATGACAACCTTCATTCATTAATTCATTCAATTGTATTTATTGAGCACTTACTGTGTGCAGAGCACAGTACTAAGCACTTGGTAGATTACAATATAACAATGAACAGACACATTTCCTGCCCACAATGAGCTTACAGTCTAGAGGGGGAGACAGCTATTAATATAAATAAATAAATTACAGATATATACAGAAGTGCTGTGGGGCTAGGAGTTGGGGGATGAATGAAGGGAGCAAGTCAGGGTGACACAGAAGGGAGCAGAAGAAAAGGGAAGGAGGACTTAGGGAAGGCCTCTTGAAGGAGTTGTGCTTCAGTAAGGCTTTGAAAGGGAAGACAGTAGTTGTCAGATTTGAGGAGGGAAGATATTCCAGACCAGAGGCAGGACATGGGCAAGAGATCAGTGGCAAGATATAAAAGATTGAGGTACATTGAGGAGGTTAGAATTAGAGGAGTAAAGTGTGAGGGCTGGGTTGAAGTAAGAGAGTAACAAAATGAGGTTGGAGGGGGCAAAGTGATTGCATGTTTTAAAGCCAATGATGAGGAGTTTTTGTTTGATGCGACAGTGGGTGGGCAACCATTGAAGTTTTGTAAGGAGTAGGAAACATGCCTGAATGTTTTTCTTGAAGAATGATCTGGGCAGCAGAGTGAAGTGTGGACTAAAGTGGGGAGAGAAAGAACTAGGGACTTCAGCAAGGAGGCCGATACAGTAATCAAGGCGGGGTAAAATTAGTGATTGGATTAATGTGGTAGCAGTTTGGATGGAGAGGAAAGACAGATTTTAGTGTTGTTGTGGAGGTGGAATTAACAGGATTTAGTGATTGATTGAATATGTGGGTTTAATGAGAGAGAAGAGTCAAGGATAATGCCAAGGTTATGGGCTTGTGAGACACGAAGGATGGAGGTGCCATCTACAGTGATGGGAAAGTTAGGAGGACAGGGTTTGGGCAGAAAGATAAGAAGTTCAGTTTTAAACTTATTAAGTTTGAGGTTACAGGAGGACATTTAAGCAGACATGTCTTGAAGGCAGGAGGAAATGCATGACTGCAGAGAGAGATCGAGACTGGAGATGTAGATTTGGATATTATCTGCATAGAGGTGATAGTTGAAGCCATGGAAGCAAATAAGTTCTCCTTGGAAGTGGGTGTAGATGGAGAATAGAAGGGGACTCAGAACAACCTTGAGGTGGAAAGCAGAGGAGGAGCCCACAAAAGAGTCTGAGAAGGAGCATATATTTATTTATTTATATAATATATTAGATATTGTATATATAAATATCTATAATATATATATTTATTTATTTTACTTGTACATATTTATTCTATTTATTTTATTTTGTTAATATGTTTTGTTTTGTTGTCGGTCTCCCCCTTCTAGACTGTGAGCCTGCTGTTGAGCAGGTACCGTCTCTATATGTTGCCAACTTGTACTTCCCAGGAGCTTAGTACAGAGCTCTGCACACAGTAAACGCTCAATAAATATGATTGAAAGAATGAATGAATGAGCAGCCAGAGAGATAGGAGGAGAACCAGGAAAGAACAGTGACAGTGAAGCTGGAGTTCTACAGTGTTTCTAGGAGAAGTGGATGGTTAATAGTGATGAAGGCAGCTGAGTGGTGGAGGAGGATTAAGATGGAGTAGAGGCTGTTGGATTTGGCAGGAAGGAGATCACTGGTGACTTTTGAGGGGGTGGTTTCTTAGAGTGAAGGGGACAGTGGCCAAATTGGAGGGGGTCAAGGAGAGAATTGGAGAAGAGGAACTTGAGACAGCAGGTGTAGACAGCTCACTCAAGGAGTTTGGAGAGGAATGGTAGGAGGGAAATGGGGCATGAACTAGAGGGAGCTGTGGGGTCAAGGAAGGGTTTTCTTTTATGTTAGGGGAGACATGGGCATGTTTGAAAGCAGTGGGCCTAAGTTCCACAGCCAGATATCCATAATATTAATCAACTATCAAGTTAGATACCACTTGAGCCGCTTCAAAACAAATTTGAATTTTGTAGAAATGTTTACCCTGAAATCATTCATTCAAATCAATCAATCCATGATATTTATCAAGCCCCTACTGAGTACAGAACATTGCTAATTTCTTAGGAGAGTACCTAAGGAGTTAAAGATACTGTCACAGTCCAGAAAACCTGAAACCTAACTGGGAAAACAAACAAAAATAAATTGTTTACAAATGATGGGAGCAGATAGTTGTGTGAGTATGTCCAGAAGAATTAGCTGGACAATTCTGACAACAGAATTGGCTGTTGGATTGGCACAATTTGAGGGTGTTGAGAATTAATAGGGGAGGGTTTCATGAAGGAGATGAGAGATAAAGTGCAGTTTGACTTGGTTTGGGCTGTCCTCAAAAGGGCCACTGTAAGACTTTGGCCGGCTCACACTTTTAGTCCAGTGATCAATCATTCAATTGAGAAATTTATTGAAAGCTTAACTGTGCAGAACTTCATACTAAGCACTTTTGAAGGGTACGAAAGTTAGAAAGTTAGAAAAGTTGGAAACTCCTGTCTTCAAGGAGTTTACCATCCAGCAGGGGAACCTGCGTGGCCTAGTGAAAAGAACATGGGCCTGGAAGTTAGAGGACCTTGTTCTAATCCCAGCTCTGCCATTTGTCTTCTGTGTAATCTTAGGCAAGTCACTTAACTTTTCTGTGTCTTAGTTACCACATCTGCAAAATGGGGATTAAAAGCCTGTGAGCCCCACGTGGGACATAGACATTATCCACCCTTACTAGCTTGTATCTGCCACAGCACTTAGTACAGTCAGTCAGTCAATCATATTTAATGAACATTTACCATGTGTAGAACAGTGTACTAAGCACTGGGGAGAGTACAATATGACAATGTAACAGACACATTCCCTGCCCATAACAAGCTTTTTGTCTAGAAGGAGAAACAGACATTAATTGAGTAAATAAAATTACAGATATGTACATAAGTTCTGTGGGGCTGGGAGGGGGATGAATAAAGGGAGCAAGTCAAGGTGGCACAAAAGGGAATGAGAGAAGAAAGGAGGGCTTAGTCAGAGAAGGCCTCTTGGAGTAGCTGTGCCTTCAGTATAGGTATGGCTTTGAAGGTGGAAGAGTTATTACTGGATATGAAGAGGGACATGGGTGAGAGGTCAGTGGTGAGATAGATGAGATCAAGGTTAAGTGAAAAGTTTGGCACCAGAGGAGTAAAGTGTGCAGGCTAGGTTGTAGTAAGAAAAGAGTGAGGTAAAGTAGGTGGCAAGGTGATAGACTGCTAGTACAGTGTCTGGCACATAGTAAGCACTTAACTAATACCATTAAAAAAAGGCTGCAGGGAAAATCATACACAAAATAAGTAACAGATAAGAAGAAGTAGAAATTTATGGATATGTGGATGAGTCAGTGATTAAATAGTGTACAGTTTTAGTAGGTACCAAAGTGTCACAGTTGGTTGTGAGGGCATATATTTGGAGGTGATGCAAAAGCACTGAGGAGACAATTGGGAGGAGAAGAAAAATTACTTGGGGAAAATCTCTCAGAAAAGGTGGGATTTCAGGAAGGCTGGAGATGGAAAGAGGAGTGATCTGGTGGATTTGAAGAGAGAGGGCATTTTAGTCAGAAGGAAGAATGTGAGCAAGGAGTCAGAGTTGACAGAATCAAGAATGAGGCACAATGAATAGGATATTTTAAGAGGAATGAGGAATGAAATCTGGGATATAGTGGGTGAAGAGTGGATAGTCAAAAGAGAGAGAACTGATGGAGCGCTTTAAAGCTAGTGATCAGAAGGGAATGGAGGCATTTGAGGTTTTGGAAATGTGGAGAGATGTGTGTGGAAAGATGCTTGAGAAAAATGAACCAGGCTGCAGAGTGAAGTATGTAATTTATTTTAATTTCTAGACAGTTAAATTCCCTCTAGACAGTTAAGTTCCTGTGGGTAGGGAATGTGTCTACCAATCAGTTGCATTGTACTCTCCCAAGTGCTTAATACAGTGCTCTGCCTACAGTTAATGTTCAATTCATTCCATTGTATTTATTGAGTGCTTACTGTGTGCAGAGCACTGTACTAAGCACTTGGGAAGTACAAGTTGGCAACACATATTCCTTTGATTGATTGAGTGATTGATCAAAGTGCCAGGAGGACATCCATGTGGAGATATCTTACAGGCAGGAGAAAATGCGAGATTGCAGAGGTAGTGAGAGGTCAGAACTAGTGAATTAGATGTGGGAGTCATCCGTGTAGATGGGGTGCTGATGCCATAGATCCATTTGAGCTCCCAAGAATGAGTATTTTATTTTAATATTTGTCTCCCCCTCTAGACTGTATACTCCTTGAGGGCTGGGAATATTTCTACCAACTTTATTGTAATGTGCTCTCTTAAGTGCTTGGTGCAGTGCTTTGTACTCAATAAATATCATTGATCAATTGATTGAGTAAAGAATGAAGCCCAGAACTGAGCCTTGCAAGGATACCTATGGTTAGTGGGTGAAAAGCCAAAAATAATCCAGCAATAGAGACTGAGGAGCAGTCAGAGAAGTAAGAGGAGGACCAGGACACAACTGAGTTGGTAGAATCACTGTTAGATAGAAAGGAGTTGACCGTGGAAACAAAGGCAACTGAGAGGTTTGGGACTATTATAGGAGAGTAGAGTCCATCAGATTTGGCAAGAAGGAAGTAACTGGTGACTTTAGGGAGTGCGGTCTCAGGGGAGTAAAGGAGATGAAACCAGATGGCGGTGGATCAAGAAGATAATTTGAAGAGAAGAGTGGAACTCTTTTGAGGCCTTTGAGGCATTTGAGGACAGGAGTGGTAGCAGATTAATGGATGATATAGACGGAGGTGGCAGTAGGCTCCAGAAATGGCTTTTCTGTGAGCAGGGAATGTGTCTTTTACATTGTTATATCATATTCTCCCAAGCACTTAGTGCAGTTCTCTGCACACATTAAGGACTCAATAAATATGATTGACTGATTGAGGGAAAGGAGCCATCAGGGAATGGGGGATTAAAGAAGATGGTTAGGGAGGGAAGAAGAGCAGAGGAAGTGTGAAGTGCCTATGGAAAGTGAAAGGGGAGGGGTTGAAGGCATAGATGATGGATTTTGAGAGCACACAGGAGATTTCATCTTCAGAGATGGCTTGAAAGGCAGAGAAAATAAATGCTGGGGTAGGTAGTAGTTGGAAAGGTGAGGGGAAGCTTTGAGAGTCTCACACCTAATGGTTCCAGTTTTGTACTGAAGTAGTTGTATAATGAAGTAGCCAGTGAGGTCATGGGACCAAAAGTGTGGGGAGGAGAGAGCACTGGGGTTTCAGAAGGCAGTAGAGGGGGTAGATTTTAAAAGCACGTGGGAGATCTCTGAGAAGCAGCTGGGAAGAATGAGAGAATGAATGTAGGATGGCAGGGAAGTTGGGAAGATGAAAAGTATACTTTGGGGAGCTCATATCCAATTCAATTTTTTTTTCAAAATATTTTCAAATAACCCAGACAGTGGAGTGAAGGCTCTGAAACCAGTACAGAGAATATTCATTCATACATTCATTCAGTCGTATTTATTGAGCAATTACTGTGTGTAGAGCAATGTACTAAGCACCTGGGAAGTATAAATCGGCAACATATACAGACAATCCCTACCCAACAACAGGCTAACAGTATCGAAGGGGGAGACAGACAAAAACAAAACAAAGCCAGTAGACAGTATACCAACAGAATAAATAGAATTATGGCTATATACACAGCATTAATGAAATAAATAGAGTAATGAATATGTGCAACTATAAACAAGTGCTGTGGGGAGGGGAAGGGGGAAGGGCAGAAGGAGGGATGGGGGATGAGGAGAAGAGGAGGAGGAGGAGAGGAAAAAAGTGGGGGCTCAGTCTGGGAAGACCTCCTGGAGGAAGTGAGTTCTCAGTAAGGCTTTGAAGGGAGGAAGAGAGCTAGTTTGGCGGATGTGTGGAGGAAGGGAATTCCAGGCCAGAGGTAGGACGTAGGCCAGGGGTTGACAGTGGAACAGGCGAGAATGAGCAACAGTGAGGAGGTTAGTGACAGAGGAGTGGACTGTGTGGGCTGGACTGGAGAAGGAGAGAAGGGAGGTGAGGTAGAAGGGGGAGAGGTAATGGAGAGCTCTGAAGCTCTGAAGGAGTTTTTGAAGCACTTTGTGCTTGATTTGGAGGTTGATAGGCAACCACTGGGGATTTTTGAGGAGGGGAGTGACAGGCCCAGAACATTTCTGTACAAAGATAATCCGGGCAGCAGAGTGAAGTATAGACTGAAGCGGGGAGAGACGGGGATGGGAGATCAGAAAGGAGGCTGATTCAGTAATCCAGTCGGGATAGGATGAGAGATTGAACCACCAAGGTAGCGGTTTGGATGGAGAGAAAAGGGTAGATCTTGGTAAGGTTGTAGAGGTGAGACCGGCAGGTTTTGGTGACAGATTAGATGTGTTGGGTGAATGAGAGAGCGGAGTCAAGGATGACGCCAAGGTTGCGGGTTTGTGAGACAACAAGGATGGTAGTCCCATCCACATGACAGGAGAGTCAGGGAGAGGACAGGGTTTGGGAGGGAAGATAAGGAGCTCAGTCTTGGACATGTTGAGTTTTAGATGACGGGCAGACATCCAGATGGAGATGTCCTGAAGGCAGGAGGAGATACGAGCCTCGAGGGAGGGAGAGAGAACAGGAGTGGAGATGTAGATTTGGGTGTCATCAGCGTAGAGATGAGAGTTGAAGCCGTAGGAGTGAATGAGTTCACCAAGGGAGTGAGTCTAGATGGAGAACAGAAGGGGACCAAGAGCTGACCCTTGGGGATGGGATGGGGAGGAGGAGCCCACGAAGGAGACTGAGAATGAATGGCCAGAGAGATAAGAGGAGAACAAGGAGAGGACAGAGTCTGTGAAGCCAAGGTTGGATAGCATGTTGAGGAGAAGAGGATGGTCCACAATGTCGAAGGCAGCTGAGAGGTTGAGGAGGAATAGGATAGAGTAGGAGCCATTGGATATGGCAAGAAGGAGGCCATTGGTGAGCTTTGAGAGGGCAATTTCAGAGGAGTATAGCGGACGGAAGCCAGATTGGAGTGGGTCTAGGAGAGAGTTGGAGTTGAGAAATTTGAGGCTGTGTGTGTAGATGACTTGTTCTAGGAGTTTGGAACATAAGGGAAGGAGGGAGATAGGGTGATAACTAGAAGGGGCAGTGGGGTCAAGGGAGGGGTTTTTTTAGGATGGGGGAGACTTGGGAAAGTTTGAAGGCAGAGAGGAAGGATCCAGTGGAGAGTAAGCGGGTGAAGATGGATGTTTAGGAGGGGAGGAGGGAAGGGGCAGAGTGTTCATAAGATGAGAGGGAATGGGGTCCAAAGCACAGGTGGATAATGTGGCACTTATTATAATAATGATGGTATTTGTTAAGCACTTACTATGTGCAAAGCACTGTTACAAGTGCTAGGCACTTGAGAGGAGGGAGGAGATCCCATCTGAAGATACTGCTAGGAAGGATGGGAAAGTGGAGGAGAGGGTTGAGAGCAGGAGGTACAGAGAAGGGGAAGGGGTGACTTTGGGGAGCTCAGACCTGATTGTGTTAATTTTACTAATGAAGTAGGTGGCCAGATCGTTGGGGTGAGGGATGGAAGAAGGGGAGGAACAGGGGGGACTGAGGAGGGAGTTAAATGTCTGGAACAGCTGATGGGGGTGACGAGCATGGGTGTCAATAAGGGAAGAAAAATCATTTTGCCTGGCAGAGGAGAGAGCAGAGTTAAGGAGAGTTAAGCAGAGAAGCAGCATAGCTCAGTGGAAAGAGCACGGGCTTTGGAGTCAGAGGTCATGGGTTCAAATCCCAGCTCTGCCAATTGTCAGCTGTGTGACTTTGGGCAAGTCACTTAACTTATCTGTGCTTCAGTTACCTCATCTGTACAATGGGGATTAAGACTGTGAGCCCCCCATGGGACAACCGGATCATCTTGTAACCTCCCCAGTGCTTAGAACAGTGCTTTGCACATAGTAAGTGCTTAATAAATGCCATCATTATTATTATTAAGGCAGGAAAGGGTAACTTTAAAGTGAACAAGGTTGTCTTGGTGTTTAGACTTTCACTAGCAGCGTTCAGCAGCTTGTGCATAAGAGTGAAAGAGGCAGACAGTGGCAGTGATCCCAGGCTGTGGGTTAGTGGTGTGAGAACGGCAAAGGGAAAGGGGAGCAAGTGAGTTGAATTGAGTAGAGAGGGTAGAGTTGAGAGCAGTAATCTGGTCATTAAGAGTGGGCAGAGAGGATAAGGAGGCGAGGTGGGGTTGATGCACTAAGAGAGATGGATGGGGTCGAGAGAGCGAAGTTCTCTGTAGGGGGATAATATAGATTTACGGGGGGAGGAGTGTGAGTGAGGAGGCAAGTGAGAAGGTTATGATCTTGGAGAGGGATTTCAGAACTGGAGAGGGTGGAGATAGTGCAGTAGTGAGGTCAATGGTATCACCAAGTTGGTGAGTGGGTGAGGTGGGGTGGAGCAGGAGTTTGGCAGAGTCAATGAGAGATAGAAGGCGGGAGGCAGAGGAGTCACCGGGGACATCCATGTGGTTGTTGACGTCTCCGAGGATCAGAGTGAGCATCGAAAAGGAGAGAAGGAAGGTGAGAAAGGGGTCAAAATGGTTAAAAAAAAGTTGGAGGTGGGGCCAGGGGGTGGTAGATGATGGCTACAAGAATCTGGAGGGGGTGGTAGAGGCGAATAATACGGGCTTCAAAGGAGGGGAAGGAGAGGGAAGGGAGAGGAGGGTTAGTGCAAAAGTGACATTGGGGTGCAAGAAGGAAGCCGACGCCTCCTCCTTTCCCGGTGAGTCTGGGGGAGTGGGAGAAGAAGTGGCCTCCACTGGAGAGAGCAGCAGAAGAGACCGTGTCATCCGGGGTGAGCCAAGTCTCGGTAAGGGTGAGGAGGAGGAGAGAACAGGAAAAGAACAGGTCAAGGATGAAAGGGAGATCTGATTTATGGCCCTTGACATTTTTGCAAACTGACCTGCATCATTGTTTTGAGTAAATCATTCTGATATTTGGGTTGTTTTTGACAGGCGGCTCGGGATGACAAACGGAAAGGCATTTCTTTTGCAAGTGAATTTAAGAAATTGACCAAGTCAAGTAAGCAGCCGCGAGGGGTGGTGCCCCAATCCCAATTTACAGCTCCATATAATCAGGAAGAGAAACCAACATGCAGCCTGTCCATCAGTAATGAGGCAGAATCTCACCCGTAAATGTACCCAACCTGGTCAGGAAGTGCTTGGCAGGTATGTATACCATCCACTACCTCATACCAAATTAGATAATAATAATAATAATAATAATAATAATAATAATAACAACAACAACATTTGTTAAGCACTTACTATGTGCAAAACAATGTTCTAAGCACTGGGGAGGATATGAGGTGATCAGATTGTCCCACATGGGGCTCACATTCTTCATCCCCATTTTACAGTTGAGGTAACTGAGGCACAGAGTAGTTAAGTGACTTGCCCAAAGTCACACAGCTGACAGTTGACAGAGCTGGGATTTGAACCCATGACCTCTGACTCCTAAGCCCATGTTCTTTCCATTGAGCCATGCTGCTTCCCTAACCTTTTTTAAGAGCTTGTTCCAGTCTGCCTATCCTGGTGGCTTTGCAAATGCAGCAAGAAAGAATAGGTTAGAAACTCCAGGTTTGTCCATAAACCAGCTGTGAGCAAGAACTTGGTTCTTGTCCATCAACCTAATCAGCCATTCAGACAGCTGAGCCCAGACCCAGAGCTGAACTGAAAGTGCCTGAGGGCCAGATTGGAAAATTGTGTGTGTGTGAATGAGTGTTTCTGTGTATATGTGTGTTGGTGGGATATGTTTGAGGAGTGAAAGTTCCTTAACAGCAACCACTTTCCGCTCATCTGACTCTCTGATTCAGAGGCAAAACCTTGTTAGAGTGAAATGGCTCTGGCTTGGAGCCAGGAAGGAGTGTGATGGCATGGTCCATTGGAAATAAAGTAATTTCCAGGGACCACTAAGTGCCACATGGCTGGCCGACACAACCCACCCCAATTTCAGCATGCACATGCCCACTGAGGCCTCAGAGAAACAAGCACTTTGTCATACCAAGTTTAATCTGGCCCTCACTATGCAATCAGTCTGTGTCTACCTGTCTCCCCCATTAGATTAGAAGATTCTTGAGGGCATTACCTGTTTTTCTTTTCGTGTACTCCAAAGCATACAGTGCATATAGTGGCTGACCAGGTTTCTGCCAAAATAGGTGCCAAATACAGTACTCAGCCTCTCAGCTTTGGCCTCCAACTCTAAAGTTATCTGTAGCAATGACTGGATAAAAATAACTACCCTTCGAACTAGACTAAGTCCAGGAAACCATCTCTTACAGACAAGCTCATCTCTAAACTGTAAGCTTGTTGTGGGCAGGGAACGTGTCTGTTTATTATTATATTGCACTCTCCCAAGTGCTTAGCACAGTGCTCTGCACGCAGCAAGTGCTCAATAAATACAATTAAATGAAGCTCTCACAGACAACAGAAGACTGTCAGGTAAGCAACATATTCTGGCTATTTTCATCAACAGGATTTGTTGAGTGCCCTCTCTGTACAGAGCACTGTACAATCTGCCTCCTGTTTCCAGGGAAACTGTACTGAGTGCCTACTTTTAGTGAAATGCTGTACTGGGCACTCTTTTATAAATCTGTGTCCTGAATGTCTATGTGTGTTGAGCACTGTCGTAAGTACCTAATAGGAGTACTAGACATAGTAGTAGTAGTGTCCAACCCAGTCACCTTGTATCTAACCCAGCACTTAGGACAGTGCCTGTCACATAGCAAGTGCTTAACAAATACCACAATTTTTTATTAGTAGTAGTAGTAGTAGTAATGTTATCTCTTGAGTACTAACTGAGTTTTAAGTGCTTAGGAGAGGGTCAACAGAAGTACAAATATTTCCTTTGTATGTATGCTCTCTAGCAGGGGAGATAGGTATAAAAAATAATTAAAAATAATGCAAGCAGAAGAAATAACTGAATGCACATCTCAGGTTCTCCTTTTTATTCATTCATTCATTGATTCATCCATTCATTCATTGAATGATATTTATTGGTTGCTGAGATACAAGGATGAGAATTGGGTAGGGTAGGGTCCCTGGCCCTCAGAGAGCTCACATTCTAAAAATGTGATGAGAGAAATGGCAAGAAATGTACAACAGAGGATTCAAATGATAAAAGTAGCTCAGAAATGAAAAGAATAAGGGCAAAAGTTGAATTGGGGCTCAATTTTCTAGGCTTCTCAGTGTTCCAACAGCCCCTGCCTTCCCAATGTTTTCAATATGTGATGATAGACAGGGCCCACTCCAGAGGCTTGGGGTATCATGGGCCACTTAGTTGGACATTCAAATGCAAAGGGAATCAGAGATGAGTAGCTTCCCTTTCTGCTGATGCAGCAGGTTTCAGGGAAGTGTATAAGCCCAAGGAACCTCAACAAAACCCTTAAGGCTTGCCTTCATTCTCCTACAAATTTCAACTCTTCTTTGTGTCCACTTCCAGATGCTTGCAGAGGCCAAAGAACACAGCCTGAGTGAAGACACCCAGAATGTATGGTGGAAATAGATTCTGTCACCACTTTTCTTCTGAGAGGCCTTTCATTTTTCTTAATTGGAAATGCCTAGGGGATTTCTGAAATGCAGTGTTCTTTTGCAGACATGTGGCAGGTGTTTTGGGGGACTGTTAAACTGGGTAGTATCAGGTTGGCCCTTGAAAGTCAAAGAAACCTGGGCCTCTGCCCTAGGTTTGAGTAAAGACAGCTCTTTGAATAAGCTGGCCTGTTTGGCCACACTTTGATATTAAGAAAAGTCTCTTTGTCAACAAGTCTTTTATTAGGAGAGATTACTGTGATTAATTCCATTTGTAGGAGAGTCTGTGGGGATTCCATCTGCCTGCTGTACTCTTTTAAAGGGGGAGTATAAATACCTATAGTATGTTCCAGTGGGTAAGTCACAAAATGCTCAATTCCTTCTTATCCAGCTTGGTTCAAAACATAGAGAGAAGAACAGTAGTAGCTAATTGAACTGAGTAGTATCTGTTGATAAGGAACTCAGTATTTTCTTAAGCAGATTAGTGTTCCAAGTTTGAGCTTTAAAGCAAAATAATTTATTGTTTCAAGAAGTGTAGTAACACTGTAATAATATATTTATCAGACCTTCCTTTTAAAATGTAGATTTCTTTCTTTTGTGGAAATTGTATTATGTGAGGTCAAAAATCATTTCAAAAAAGTGTTCTCTGAATACCAAAACTGGCCAGGACTTTAAATCTGGATGTTTCCATCTTAAAACCTTCCTTTTGATAAATCAGCCAATATATTTCTCCACATTTCAGATGTCTGTCCACTTCAGAATTGAGTCCATGAAATCCTACTCATTTTCCAACTCAACCCTTTTATTGCAAGGGCCTAGTAACCAGGCCACTCTGCCTGGGCTAGAATCACCAGGATTCAAGAGAAACCAGACAGCACCTGAGGTTACGGTGACTGCAGGACAGGCAGAGAGATGGCTCTAGGAATTGCCCAGTTTCTTGCATTTCCAAGTGATAACAAACTCATGCAGAAACCCAAATGCCTATTCATGGCCACATACATTATCTGATTCCAGTCATGCACTAGTATTTATTGAGCATCTATTCTGTGCAGAGCACTGCAATAAGTGCTTATGGGAGTAGAGGAGGATTTTTAGAACTTAGATCCAGTCAGTCTGAGCTCTGCATTTCCTGCTTTCACTCAAAGCTAAGTCCTCGTAACTCGAAATTTGTGCATTAATTTTCATTTGATGGTGGTGTGCTGCATGCCCTGCTCAAGAGAGTACTGTTTGATGATATTAATTCTGAAGTCCAGAATAGGAAGTGTTCTGTTTATCCACTGGCTAAACAGTCTGTGTATAGGCTGTGGATTTAAAGTGGGCACATCCAGATTCTGGCCTGAGCCTGAGGACAGAAACCTTTTCCTGTTTTCCTGTCAAAGGATCTGAAGTGTTGTGGGGAAGGCATTCCCATACATGTAAAGAACATTAAATTCTCTGCTGCTCATTCCTCCAGTGTAAATGTGGTTCTTTTAGGACAGTGGGCTTTGTGCTCACCACCCCTCTGCTGTGGTTTGACACTGCAGTCCAGGTTGCTGCACAGACATTTTCACTGTTGCATCTGAAAAAGCAGGCCTGGATCCTCCCACTCCATATATTCTTCCAGTTGTCCCGCTCATCAGTGCAGAACAGGCTTGATGACCTGAACTCCTATTCCTAGGGCTCTGAGTCTGGTTAAATGAAAAGAAACCACACAGTCTTGCCTACTCTTGGTAGTAGTTTTTAAAGAGAGGCTAAGTCAAACAACGTCAGCGTGCCCTTTTAACCACGAATAGATGAAATTTTACATTTCATAGCTCCATGTCAGGCCTGGTAGTCAGGCAGCCAGGCAGCCATTTTGGCCGGCCTGGGGAAGATGCTCGAGGGAAATCTAGTCAGCCCCTCTGGCAGGTTGAGCAGAATGATCCTACATAGCCTCTGCCTACTAACAATGGGGCTTCGTCAGACGGAGGTAGAAGTAAAACCATTAACTGTTCTTGCCCCAGACATATCCAGCCACCCCCGCCCCCTTCTTGATCATTTCTCTGTTCAAGGTCTTCACTGCACAAACACACCACCCTCTGCTCCCTGCCCCACAATTCCTTGTTAATTGCTGTGGATCTCAGAATGGGGAGGTGAGGCCAGTGTGCAGGTGAGCGGACAAGAACTGCAGACGGGGCAATGAAGGCGCTGAGCTGGCAAGGTCCAGGAAGAGGAGGTGGGTGGACGATCACTACCACCATTCTGTCTGGCAACAAGTGATGCTAGCCTCACGAGGAAGGATAGAGCCAATTCACAAATGCCACGAACCCCAGATACAGCTTATAAGCAACTCCTGCTGAGTGCTCAGGGCTCTCGCCTCCCCTAAGGAGTGGAGTCTGCTGTGTGCGTTACACCCAAAAGGACCTAAGTCCAGAGCAGTCCTGGGAGGGAAATTGGACGGGATAATAAAAGCCTGCTTGGTAAGGCGATCCTCTGAGTAATTCTTTACTCCCCCACGCGACTCCGGTGTTTTGGCCGGCATCAGAGGGACAGAGTGGTTTGCTAAAACCAGATTTTTCCTTGGCCCATCGGAAGGCTCACCACATCTGTCCCAAGCAAGAGACACTGTGCACAAGAAGGTCGAAAACTAGTAGCGACCTTGTGAATGTTGACCAGATTTCTTCATCTGTGACCTTTCAGGGAACTCGGATGCACAGCAGTTGGACAGCAGAGGCCCGGGAGACCCTGACCTAGTTCACACTGGCCTTCACCCGCTATGGCCCCAAAATCTCCCTGGGTGTTTGGGGGTGGGGGGAAGGGAGAAGCGGCGGCGCCGCAGTGCGGGTCCCGTCCCGCTGCCGCCCGGTCCGGCTCGTGGACGCTGCCCCGCGGCCTTCCGGGGGAAGACCGCCAAATGACGAGTTTCCCCCGCCCCCAGCAGAGAAAGAGCGGCGGCGCCTCGAGGCCGCAGTCAGCCCGCTCTCCGAGCGGGAGGGTGCTGCTTTCAGGCGGCGGTCGGAAGGGCGCTTCGAGGGAAGGAGCGGAGTCCCAGACGACACCTGCCCAAGGCCTCTCCGGGCCTGGCCGCCAGTTTGAGGAAACCACCAGCGGGGCGAGGGGAAGGGGGGAAGGTCTGCGGCCGGAATAATCCGAGGCCCAGGCCGGACGCGTGGAGAGGGGTTACACCTAGGGGCCGAGGATAATGAGGGAGGAGCGTTAGAGCGGGGGACAAGTGGGTGGGGCCGAGGATAATGAGGGAGAGGGTTTACACCTCGGGACGGGTGGGTGGTGCTGAAGATGATGAGAGAAAGGCAATACAGCTGGAGACCTTTGGGTGGAGCCGAAGATAACAAGGGAGAGGGGTTAAACCTGGGGTCCAGTGGGTGGGGTCCGGTGGTAGGGCTGAAGATCCTGAGACAGAAGGGTTACACCCGGGTACCCCCGTGGAAGGGGCAGATTATAATGAGGGAGAGAGTTGATACCTGGGTTTTTGTGAATGGGGTCAAGGATAACGAGGGAGAGGTGTCTCAACTGGGAATCAGTGAGTGAGGCTGAAGGTAATGAGGTAGAGTGTAATGAGGGATTCCGAAATTTAACTAGGCGTCTGGCCGGGGCGGTAAAGCGGCTTGGCAGAGCTTCGGAGGCATGTGCCCCCTTCCCTACCGCCCCCATCTCCACCCACAGGGCCAGTTGTGGAAGCCGCCCCCGACCCTTTCCCTGACCGTGCAGTTCCTGGTGTACTTCTCCGGGGAATGACTGCAAAGTCTCTAGTTTCTCTGCAGCAGAGAAGAGACAACGGATCGCCGAGCCCACTGCCTGCCCTCTCTCGAGGAGGTGGGTGGATCAATCAATCAGTCAATCATTCATCTTTATTGAGCGTTTGGGAGAGTACTAATTAGCAGACTCGTTACGTGCCCAGAACGAGTTTATGGTCTAGAGGGGGTGATACTCTTTAAGATGAATAAATAGGTAATTTATAATAATTTTAAGATATGTTCATACGTGCTGTGAGTTTATGGGAGGGGCGAATGTCAAATGAGTGGGTGGGTGGAGGGAAGAAATGTGGGGGGGGAGGTGTTGTTTAGGGGCAGCCATCGCTAGAGAGCGACAGCGTGGCAGAGGGCCGGGTGGAGGACCGAACAAAACAGGGCCAGGGCCGATGCAAGTCTGGCCACTCGTGTGAGCAATCACTGCCGAGGGCCCTGCAGCCGGAGCAATCATAATAATAATAATGATGGTGTTTGTTAAGCGTTTACTCTGTGCCAGGCACTGTACTAAGCGCTGGGGTGGATGCAAGCAAATAGTGTTGGACAAAGTCCCTGTCCCACATGAGCTCAGCATCTCACTCAATCTGACAGGCAAATCGGAAATGTGGAGAGGGGTTACACCACTGGACTGGTGGTTGGGGCCGAGGATAATCAGGGAGAGTGGTTTCACTTGGGCAACCCCAAAATTTCGCTGGATGTCTGGAGGAGAGGGGGAGATTGGGCCGGGGGAGCAGCGCGGGCACACTCGAGTGGCTGCACCCCGCTCCCCACCCCCGGGCCCTGTCTCCGGCGATGCCCAGGCCGGCTCGGGTACCACACCTGCCATCCCCATATCACGGTGCTACAGCGTGCCCTCCACAGTGGCCCAGAACTTTCACTGGGAATCTCAGGGGTGGGAGGAAGTGAGAAGCAGCGTGGCTCAGTGGAAAGAGCACGGGCTTTGGAGTCAGAGTTCATGGTTCAAATCCCGGCGCCGCCACTTGTCAGCTGTGTGACTTTGGGCAAGTCTCTTAACTTCTCTGTGCCTCAGTTACCTCATCTATAAAATGGGGATTAAGACTGTGAGCCCCCTGTGGGACAACGTGATCACCTTGTAACCTCCCTCCCAAGCGCTTAGAACAGTGCTTTGCACATAGTAAGAGCTTAATAAATACCATTATTATTATTAAAACCGTGCTCCGGTGGCACACCCCCCTCGCCCCAACTTCTGCATCCCAGGCCAGCTAGGGGTTCTGTCGTCCCTGGATCGCATCGCCATGCCCACGGCCCCCACGAAGACCCCAAAATTTCACTGGACGTCTGGGGTGGTGGAAAAAGTGGTGGTGGCTCCTGGACGTCTGGGGTGGTGGAAAAAGTGGTGGTGACAGGGGCCAGAGCCATGCTTCTCGCCCTGCTTTGCAACTTCCCAGGCTGGCTCGGGGTTGCCGCCCGTCATCACTGGACAGTCGTGATCCAGCTGCTCCTCCCAGGTATAGAACTCAAAATCGAAATCGAGTTTACCCCCACCCTCCTCAGAAAAAGTGTGGCGGCGCCGTGAGCCAATCTTCAGTCCACTCTCAGCTCGGGAAGAGACAACAGCAGCTCCCCTGAGACTGTAGAAGGGCAGGAAGCCACAGCGTGGGATTTTGGGCCCAAAGGACCGATGTTTCCCTCTCCAATTACAGTCCTAAAACAGCTGGGTTTCCTCATCATCTGAAGTAATAGGAGAGCTGAGGTTCCCGACCCTCCTACAGTCCCAGAATAGCTGCGTCTATCTACAGCCCAGGTGTGCTTCTGCTCCCCCACATTCTACAGTCCCAAAAGAGCTGAGGCTCTCACCCCTGATACAGTCCCGGAAAAGCTGTGTCTCCATCTCCTCCTCTACTTGCTGGAGAGCTGCAGCTCTCTCCCCTTGTACAGACCCAGGAGACCTGAAGCTACTTCCCCACTTACTGTTCCAGGAGTGCTTTGCTTACATCCCCTCCTTCAGTCCCAGAAGAGCTGCGGCTCCCTTCTCTTCTACAGTCCATGAATAGCCTTAATCCCTCCCCAACTAGAGTCCCAGGAAAGCTGTGGCTCCCTCCCCAAATCTACAGTCCCAAGAGAACCATGGATTCCCCCAAACCCTTCAGTCCCAGGAGAGCTATACCTCCCTCCCTTTCTAATGTCCCAGGAGGGATGTGGCTCCCTCCACTACTGCCATCCCAGGAGAGGTGTGGCTCCCTCCCTTCAAAACAGTCGCTGAAGTGCTGTGCTTCCCTCTCTACCTACAGTCCTAGGAGATCTGTGGCTCCATCCCCCACTAGAGTCCCACAGATATGTGGGTCCCACCCCTTGTAAAGCTCCAGGAGAGCTGGACTTTTCCGTCCTCCCCCGTCCCCCTGCATCTACAGTCCAGGGAGAACTACGGTTCCTTCCCTTCCTACAGTCCCAGGAGATCTGCGGCTCCATACCCCACTAGAATCCCAGGAAATATGTGGGTCGTACCCCTCCTATAGTCCCAGGAGAGATGCAACTCGCTCCTGTGCTTCAGCCCCAGGAGAGCTACGGCTTCGTCGCACCACCTTCAGGAATAAGAGAGCTGTAACTCCCTCCCCTCCTACAGCCCCGGAGTGCTGCAGATCTTTCTCCTTCTATATTCCCTGGAGAACTGTGGCTTCACCCTCTTCTGAGTTCCAGAAGTGCTGTTTCTTCCTTCCCTCCTACAGTGCCCAGAGAAATGCCGCTCCCTCCCCTCGTACATTTCCAGAAGAGCTGCGACCTCCCCTCCTGCAGTCCCAGGAGAGATGTGGCTACAGTCCTACAGTCTAAGGAGAGCTGATGCTCCCTCTGCCTGCCACAGTACTAGGAGAGCTGCAGCTCCCTCCCCCCTCAATTCCAGGAAACGATGCCTTCTTCCCCTCCTACTATCCCAGGAGTGCTGCAGATCTTTCCCTTCCTACATTCCCTGGAGAACTGTGGCTTCTAACAGTCCCACAGTTTCAGAAGTGCTGTTTCTCCCTTCCCTCCTCCAGCTCCAAGAGAAATTCGGCCCCCTCCCCTCCTACAGTCACAGAGAGCTATGCCACCTTTCCCTCCTACAGTCCCAGGAGAGCTTCTGCTCTGTCCCCACCCACAGTCCTCGGAGAGCTGTAGCTCCCTCCCAGCCACTTACAGTCCTAGGAGATCTGTGGAGAGCTGCAGCTCCTTCCACTTGTACGGAACCACAGGGCCACGGGAGCTGCAGCTCTCTCCTCTCTTACATTCTCAGGAGATAGGCCAGTACCTCCCATTCCACAGTACCAGGAGCACTGTGGCTCCTTCCACTCCATAATCCCAGAAGAGCTGCCTCTATCTCTCCTCCTACAACCCTGGAGAGCTGTAGTGCCTTCTTCTCCTACATTACCTGGAGAACTGTGCCTACCTCCCTTTCTACATCCCGGAGGGGAGGTGGCTCATTCTCCCCACACCCTACAATCCCAAGAGAGTTACTGTTCCATCCACCCTCTAACAGTCCCAGAAGAGCTGCAGCTCCCTCCCCTCCGACAGCCCGAGGAGGGCTGTGCCTCCCTCCCCTTCTTCAGTCTCAGGAGATCTTTGGCTCCCCGCCCCTCCCACCCAACACACACAAATTCTGGGGAGACCCGTGCCTCGTTTTCTTCCTACAGTTCCAGGAGACCATTAGACTGTAAGCTCATCTCTAGACTGTAAGCTCCTCTCTAGGCTGAAAGCTCCTTGTGGGTAGAGAATGTGTCTGTTATATTGTACTCTCCCAAGTGCTTAGTACAGTGCTCTGCACACGTTAAGCTCTCAATAAATATGATTGACTGACTGACTGAAAACCTGTGGCTCCCTCTCTAACCACTGTCCCAGGAGAGCTGCTTCTATTTCTTCTCCTACAGCCCAGGAGAGCTAAGGATCTCTCCACAACTGCAGCCTCAGAAGTGCTCCATTTCCCTTCCCTCCTACAATCCCAAGAGAAATATAGCTCATACAGTTCCAGTTAAGCTATAGCTCACTCCGCACCTACAGTCCCAGGAACAATGTTACTCCCTGCCCCTCTACAGTCCCAGGAGAGCAGGATCCCTTTCAAACTACAGTCTCTGGAGAGATGCACCTATCTCCTCTCCAACTTCCCAGGAGAGCTGCAGCTATCTCACCTCCTATACAGAACTTCACCTACCTCTCAAGCGCTTAGAACAGTGCTTTTCACACAATAAGTGCTCAACAAGTGTGATTGAAAGAATGAATGATTGAATGAATACCTCCCCTCCTACAGTCTCCGAAGAGTTACAACTTTCTCTCCTTTCACAATCCCAGGAGAAATGTGGCTCCCTGTCCTTCTACAGTCGCAGAGGAGCTGATGTTCCTTTTTCCTGCTAGTCCCAGGAGTGCTGCAGCTTTCTCCACTCCTAAAGTGCCAGGAGAGCTGGGGCTTCCATCCCTACTACAGTCCCAGGAAAGCTGCATCACAAGATCACAAATATCAAATATCAAAATATCCACAGGAGAGCAGTAGCTCCCTCCCTTTTTATAGCCCCGTTAGATATGTGGCTCCCTCCATTTCTACAGTCCTAGGAGATGCGTCAACCCCTTCCTTTCAACAGTCCCAGAGCAGCTGCAGCTCCCTCCCTGCTACTAAAGTCTCAAGAGAGCTACTACTCCTTTCCTGCCATACAGTTCAAGGATAGCCAGCAGCTGTCCCTCCCCTCCTACAGACCCAGGAGTGCTTCAGTGCCCAGCCCTCCTCCAGTCCCAGGAGAGAGTGGGCCCAACCTTTCTTACAGTCCCAGAAAAGATGTGACTCTGTGTCACCCGTCGCCCGCGGACGGGTTCGTTCGGGACTCGGCACGGCGAAAGAGAGAGGTGCGGGGTGGGGGGGGGAGCGGGGACGGAATGCCTGAGTTTTAAATTTATTCCACGAGGTAAATTTAATTATTTAATTTTTTGGTGCAGTAAATTGAACTTCCCTTCTGGGAGGAATGTGATTAATTAGTAATATTAGAGTTTCCCTAATGGGAGGAATACACTTGTACGTTACCCGCACATGGTGAGAAAACTAGCTCTCGCCATGTGCTTTCCCACACGGGAAGAATCCACGTGCTTTCCAACATGGGAAGGATCCACTTACTTTACCCGCACACGGTGAGATGGCTAGCTCTCACCATCTGCTCTCCCTACACGGGAGAAATCACTTATGTTACCCGTTCGTAGTGGGGCACCTGACTCCCACCCAAGAACATTCGGCGAGACACTCACCGTCCCGCAACCCTTTCTTCAGCGGGTTGGTCCTATTTGCAGAATGGGCGTCTGGCGTTCTGAGCAGAGAAGAACACCTGAGCCGCTGTTGTTGCTGCTGCTGCGGCTGCACATCTCGGTCTTCTGTCCAGAAGGTCAGAGTCGACAGGTACTTATTACCTGTGGCTTGGGCCATCCTGGCTTCCGTCCTCTGCTTGCTCAATCTCTGCCCCTTCCATCCCCCATACCTTATCTGATCGACACGGAGGTGAGGGACACCTATCTTTCCTCCCCACCCACTCTGGCCAGAGAAGTTACATCACAGGTAGCATTTTGACTTTGGGATAGTGGGTGCCCAGGGTCACCTTGGCACACACTCACCACCTAGTCCCTGGAGGGCTAAGTAATAATAACAATAATAATAATAGCATTTGTTAAGCACTTACTATGTGCAGAGCACTGTTCTAAGCGCTGGGGAGGATACAAGGTGATCAGGTTGTCCCCCGTGGGGCTCCCGGTCTTCATCCCCGTTTTCCAGATGAGGGAACTGAGGCCCAGAGAAGTGAAGTGACTTGCCCAAAGTCACCCAGCTGACAAGTGGAGGAGCTGGGATTAGAACCCACGACCTCGGACCCCGAAGCCCGGGCTCTTTCCATTGATCCATGCCGTTTTTTCCTAAACTTTTTCATATTTTATTTTGTTAATATGTTTTGTTGTCTGTCTCCCCCTTCTAGACTGTGAGTCCACGTTGGGTAGAGACCATCTCTATAGGTTGCCAAGTTGGACTTCCCAAGCGCTTAGTACAGTGCTCTGCACATAGCGCTCAATAAATATGACTGACTGACTGACTGAATGAATGAATAAACTGTTTGGGCTCCCTCACTACAGACCAGAGGGCAAACCCAGCCTACGGTCAATGGTCACTGGATGCGTAAAAGTGGCCAAACTGCTAGGCAAAGGGCCTCTGAACACAGAACACGTCGAGGCCATTTTCTAGACTGTGAGCCCGCTGTTGGGTAGGGACCAACTCTATATGTTGCCAACTTGGACTTCCCAAGCGCTTAGTACAGTGCTCTGCACACAGTAAGCGCTCAATAAATACGATTGAATGAATGAATAAATGAATGAATGAGGCCGGACTTTCTGTCTCCGCCCTGACAGAAGGCAGGCAGGAGAAGCAGATCTTACTTGATCATCGCTAGCTTTTTGGTGGCAATGCCCTCCACTGGAATCACGGAGCAGAATCGAGTCTCCCTCCTTTGCATTACCATTGACTCTTTTCTGTCAGATTGAATGACTATTCAGTCTATCATTAAATCCTGTCTGTTCGACCTTCACATCACTAAAATCTTCCCTCTCCTCTCCATCCAAACTGCTACCATGTTAAACCAAGCACTTAGCCTACCAAGTCTTCATTACTGTATCAGCCTCCTTGCTGACCCCCCTGCCTCATTTCTCTCCCCACTTCAGTACATACCTCACTATGTTGCCCAGATAATTTTTCTACAAATTGTTCAGGGCACACTTCCCCACTTCTCAAGAACCTCCAGTAATTGCGCATCCACCTCCATATCTAACGAAATCTCATTACCATTGGCTTTAAAGCACTAAATCACCTTCCCTCCTCCTACCTCACCTCATTATTCTCAGCTCACACAAGTCCCTCCTCTGATTCTAACTTTCTCACTGTCCCTCAATCTTGTCTATCTCACCACTGATCTCTCACCTACATCCTAATTCTGCCCTGGAACACGCTCCCTCTTCATATCTGACAGATAATTCCCCTCCCCAATTTCAAAGCCTTTTTGAAGACACATCTCCAAGATGCCTTCTCTGACCAAGCCCTCCTTTCCTCTTCTCCTACTCCTTTCTTCTTTGGCCTGACTTGCTCCCTTAATTCATCCTCATTCCCAGCCACTACAGTTATGTACATATCTGTAATTTCATTAATTTATGAGTGTCTGTCTTCCCCTCTAGAGTGTAAGCTCGTTGAGGGCAGGGAATGTGTCTGTTATATTGCTATACCGTACTTTCCCAAGCGCTCATTGCAGTTCTCTGCACACAGTAAACACTCAATAAATAGTAATTCATTCATTCAATCGTATTTATTGAGCACTTACTGTGTGCAGAGCACTGTACTAAGAGCTTGGGAAGTACAAGTTGGCAACATATAGAGATGGTCCCTACCCAGCAGTGGGCTCACAGTCTAGAAGGAAGAGACAGAGAACAAATAAAACATATTAACAAAATAAAATAAGTAGAATAAATATGTACAAGTAAAATAAATAAATAGGGTAATAAATACATACAAACATATATACAGGTGCTGTGGGGAAGGGAAGGAGGTAAGGCGGAAGGGATGGAGAGGGGGAGGAGGGAGAGAGGAAGGAGGGGGCTCAGTCTGGGAAGGCTTCCTGGAGGAGGTGAGCTCTCAGTAGGGCCTTGAAGGGAGGAAGAGAGCTAGCTTGGCGGATGTGGGGAGGGAGGGCATTCCAGGCCAGGGGGATGACGTGGGCCGGGGGTCGATGGCGGGACAGGAGAGAACGAGGCACGATGAGGTAATTAGCGGCAGAGGAGCGGAGGGTGCGGGTTGGGCTGTAGAAGGAGAGAAGGGAGGTGAGATAGAAGGGGGCGAGGTGATGGAGAGCCTTGAAGCCGAGGGTGAGGAGTTTCTGCCTGATGCGTAGGTTGATTGTTAGCCACTGGAGATTTTTGAGAAGGGGAGTAGCATGCCCAGAGCATTTCTGGATAAAGACAATCCGGGTAGCGGATTGAATGACTGAATGCCCTCCTAGTATCACAGGAGAGCTGTGGCTCCCTCTTCTCCAAGAGTCCCAGGAAAGCTGTAGCCCTCTCCCCTCCTACAGTTCCATGAGAGCTGTGCCTACACCCCGTTTACTGTCCCAGGAGAGCTGACTCCCTTAACCTCTACACTCGCAGGACAGTGGGGTTCCTCCTCTTCCTACAGTGAGAGCTGTGACTCAATTCGCTTCTACAATTATGGGAACCCTTTAGCTCCCTGTCCTGCTACAGTCCAAGAAATGTTGCAGTTCCCAGCCCCACCACAGTCTGGGGTGAGCTGTGCTTCCCTCCTCTCCTACAGTCCTTGAGGAGATGCGGCTCCTTCTCCTGCAGTCCCAGTAGAGCTGCAGTTCCCTCACCTCCTACAGTTCCAGGAGAGCTGTGATTCCCTCTTCTACCCTACAGTTCCAGGAGAGGTGCAGCTCTCTCCTCTCCTACATTCTCTGGAGAACTGCAACTCCTTCCCCTCCTACAGTCCTAGAAGTGCCGTGGCTCCCTTCCTTCCAAGAGAAATGTGGCTCCCTCTCCTCCTACAGTCCCAGGTGAGTTACTGCTCCCTCCCCATCTACAGTTCCTGGAGATCTGCGGCTCACTCCCCAGCAACACTCCCAGGAGAGCTATGCCTAGCTCCCTTCCTTCAACTGTGGAGAACTGCAGTACATTCTTCTCCCATCGTTCCAAGAGAAGGGCTGCTCTCTCCTCCATTACAATCCCGGGAGAGCAGCTGCTTCCACCAACTCCTACCGTCCCAGAAGAGCTGCAGCTCCCTCCCAGCCTGGAGTCCAAGGAAGACTGTAGCACCCTCCCCCTTAAAAGTCCCAGGAGACCTCGTGCCCCCTGCCCTCCTACAGAACACTAAATCCCTGAGCTGTGGAAGCATGTCTGGGGGACCGTGTGGGTGGGCTTTTCTAGACCTGAAAATGCTTTCACCTTGCAAATCTTCCAAGGAAACAAACTGTTGCCTGTTTCTCACCTTAACCCTAATCCTAACTCTAAACATAACACTAACCCTAACCCAAACCCGATTAGTAACCCTTACCCTAGCCCTAGCCCAAGCCCTAAACCTAACCCTGCCTCTAACCCTAACCCTAATCCTAAACCTAAACCTCTTCCTCAATCTAGCCCTAATCCTAAATTTAAACTTAATTCTAACTCTCAACCTACCCTAAATCCTCGAGGCTATGGAAACATGTCATAGATATTGTGTGGATGGGCTCTTCCAGTCCCCAAAATATCCTTCACCTTGAAACTCTCCCTACAACAAATTGCACTAATCCCAAACCTAATTCTAACCTTAACCCTAAAGCTAAAACTTAACTTAACCCTAAACCTCCTCCTAACCCTAAACCTTATCCTAATCCTAATCCTAACCCTAACCATAATCCTAATCCTAACCCTACCCCCTGACTTAAATTTTAAATCTACAACTAAACCTAACCCTAATCCTAAACCTAAATTTAGCCATAGCCATTAACCTAACCCTATCCCTAAAACTAACCACAATCATAATTTTAACCGCCGCCCAAAGTCTAGCCCTAAACCTAACAAATTGTATGTTTAGACCTAGCCTTAAGGCTACCACTAACCCAAAGACTAACCTTAACCATAACCCTAAATCTAAACCTAATCTAAATCTTAACCCTACACCAAACCTAGCCCTAATACTAACCCTACTCATAACCCTAAACCTAAACCTAACCCTATCTCTAACCCTAATCCTAGCACTAGCCATAGACCTAGCCCTAACCCTAACCATAACACTAATCCTAGGCCTAGATTAATTTTATCACTAACCCAAAGCCTAACCCTAACTTCAACCCTAACCCTTAATTGAAACCTAACCCTAGCCATTGGAGTAGGTTTAAGTCTACCACTAATGCTAAACCTAATCTGAACCCTAAATCTAGCCCTAGGTCTAGCCCTAAACCTGTTTAACCATAGCCCTAGGCCTAGCCTAAAGCCTACCACTAACCTGAAGGCCAACTTTAAACCTACTTCCAAACCTAGACCAAAGACTAAGCCTAAACATAATCCTAAATATATGTATATATGTATATATGTTTGTACATATTTGTTAATCTATTTATTTATTTATTTTACTTGTGCATATATATTCTATTTATTTTGTTTTGTTGGTATGTTTGGTTATGTTCTCTGTCTCCCCCTTTTAGACTGTGAGCCCACTGTTGGGTAGGGACTGTCTCTGTGTGTTGCCTACTTGTACTTCCCAAGCGCTTAGTACAGTGCTCTGCACACAGTAAGCGCTCAATAAATACGATTGATGATGATGATGATGATGATGATATAGAGACTGTTCCTACCCAACAGTGGGCTCACAGTCTAGAAGGGGGAGACAGAGAACAAAACATATTAACAAAATAAATAGAATAAATATGTACAAATAAAATAAATAAATAGAGTAATAAATACATACAAACATACATACATATATACAGGTGCTGTGGGGAGGGGAAGGAGGTAAGGCGGGAGGGATGGAGAGGGGGAGGAGGGGAGAGGAACGAGGGGGCTCAGTCCGGGAAGGCCTCCTGGAGGAGGTGAGCTCTCAGTAGGGCCTTGAAGGGAGGAAGAGAGCTAGCTTGGTGGATGTGGGGAGGGATGGCATTCCAGGCCAGGGGGATGACGTGGGCCGGGGGTCGATGGCGAGGCAGGAGAGAACGAGGCACGATGAGGTAATTAGCGGCAGAGGAGCAGAGGGTGCGGGCTGGACTGTAGAAGGAGAGAAGGGAGGTGAGGTAGAAGGGGGCGAGGTGATGGAGAGCCTTGAAGCCGAGGGTGAGGAGTTTCTGCCTGATGTGTAGGTTGATTGGTGGCCACTGGAGATTTTTGAGGAGGGGAGTAACATGCCCAGAGCGTTTCTGGACAAAGACAATCCGGGCAGCAGCGTGAAGTATGGATTGAAGAGGGGAGAGACAGGAGGATGGGAAATCGGAGAGGAGGCTGATACAGTAATCCAGACGGGGTAGGATGAGAGCTTGAACAAGTTGGGTATCGGTTTGGATGGAGAGGAAAGGGCGGATCTTGGCAGTGTTGCGGAGCTGAGACCGGCAGATTTTGGTGACGGCTTGGATGTGAGGGGTGAACGAGAGAGCGGAGTCGAGGATAACACCAAGGTTGCGGGCTTGTGAGAAGGGAAGGATGGTAGTGCCGTCAACAGAGATGGGAAAGTCAGGGAGAGGGCAAGGTTTGAGAGAGAAGACAAGGAGTTCAATCTTGGACATGTTGAGTTTTAGGTGGCGGGCAGACATCCAGATGGAGATGTCCTGAAGGCAGGAGGAGATGCGAACCTGGAGGGAGGGAGAGAGAGCAGGGGCAGAGATGTAGATTTGGGTGTCATCAGCGTAGAGATGATAGTTGAAGCCGTGGGAACGAATGAGGTCACTAAGGGAGTGAGTGTAGATCGAGAACAGAGGGGGACCAAGAACTGAACATTGAGGAACCCCTATAGTAAGGGGATGGGAGTGGGAGGAGGAGGCCGCAAAAGAGACTGAGAATGAATGACCGGAGAGATAAGAGGAGAACCAGGAGAGGACAGAGTCTGTGAAGCCAAGGTTGGATAGCGTGTTGAGGATAAGGGGGTGGTCCACAGTGTTGAAGGCAGCTGAGAGATCGAGGAGGATTAGGATAGAGTATGAGCCGTTGGATTTGGCAAGCAGCAGCTCATTGGTGACCTTTGAGAGGGCAGTTTCCGTGGAATGTAGGGGACGGAAGCCAGATTGGAGGGGGTCGAGAAGAGAGTTGGCGTTGAGGAATTCGAGGCAGCGCATGTAGACGACTCGTTCAAGGAATCTGGAAAGGAATGGTAGGAGGGAGATAGGGAGATAACTACAAGGTGCGGTTGGGTCAAGAGAGGGTTTTCTTAGAATGGGAGAGACATGGGCATGTTTGAAGGCAGAGGGGAAGGAACCAGTGGAGAGTGAGCAGTTGAAGATGGAATTTAAGGAGGGGAGAAGGGACGGAGCGAGAGATTTCATGAGATGAGAGGGAATGGGGTCAGAAGAACAGGTGGCCAGAGTAACACTTAAGAGGAGTGAGGAGAGCTCCTCTGAGGATACTGCTGGGAAGGATGGGAGAGTAGCAGAGAGTGTTGAGAGTCGGGGGGATGGAGAAAGGGGGGAAGAGACTTTGGGGAGGTCGGACCTGATGGATTTGATTTTGTTAATGAAGTAGGAGGCCAGATCGTTGAGGGTGAGGAAAGGAGGAGGGGGAGGAACCGGGGGCCTGAGAAGGGAGTTTAATGTACGGAAGAGCCGGCGGGGGTGATGGGCATGGGTGTCAATAAGGGAGGAGAAATAGTTTTGTCTGGCAGAAGAGAGGGCTGCGTTAAGGCAGGAAAGGATAAACTTGAAGTGAACGAGGTTGGCGTGGTGTTTAGACTTTCGCCAGCAGCGTTTGGCAGCTCGAGCATAAGAGCGAAGGAGGAGGACAGTGGCAGTGATCCAGGGCTGTGGGTTAGTGGTACGAGAGCGGCGAAGGGAAAGGGGAGCGAGTGAGTCTAGCTGAGTAGAAAGGGTAGAGTTGAGAGCAGTAATCTGATCATCAAGATTGGGTAGAGAGGAAAAGGAGGCGAGGTGGAGTGTGAGGCGCTCAGAAAGATGGATGGGGTCAAGAGAGTGGAGATCTCTATGAGGGAGTATGGATTTGCAGGGGAAAGGAGTGTGGGTGAGGAGGCAGGTGAGAAGATTATGATCAGAGAGAGGGATTTCAGAGTTGGTGAGGGTGGAGACAGTGCAGCGGTAGGAGATGATGAGGTCGAGGGTGTAACCAAGTTGGTGAGTGGGCGAGGTGGGGTGGAGCAAGAGGTTGGTAGCGTCAAGGAGAGATAGAAGACAGGCTGCAAAGAAGTCACCAGGGATATCCATGTGGATGTTGATGTCTCCGAGGATCAGAGTGGGCATGGAAAAGGAGAGAAGGAAGGTGAGGAAGGGGTCAAAATCGTTAAAGAAGGTGGAGGTGGGGCGTGGGGGGGAGGTAGATGACGGCTACAAGAATCTGGAGGGGGAGGTAGAGGCGAATAATGTGGGCTTCAAAGGAAGGGAAGAAAAGGGAAGGGGGAGGAGGGATAGTGCGAAAGCAACATTGCGGGGCGAGAAGGAAACCGACACCTCCTCCTTTTCCGGTGAGTCTGGGGGAGTGGGAGAAGAAGAGGCCTCCACTGGAGAGAGCAGCAGAAGAGATCGTGTCGTCCGGAGACAACCAAGTTTCAGTTAGGGCGAGGAGGAGTAGAGAGCTGGAAAGGTATAGGTCCAGGATGAAAGGGATCTTACTTATAATGGAGCAGGGGTTCCAGAGGCCACACTCGGCAGTAGCTGTCGAGGGAGGGGAGGGAGGGGGAAGGGTGCGAGGGGTGGGGAGGGTTTGGATTGGGATGAGTTGGTGGGGGCCTAGGCGGGGAGAGGCGGAAGAAGGGTGGCGATGGGAAAGGAGAACTGGGATGGGGTGGGGGCAGGGAGAAGGGGAGGGAGGGGGCTGGGAGGGAGAAGTGGAGGATTGGCTCTAGTACAGAGGGATCCTTGGTAGGGGGTGAGGGGGAGTGGTCTTGGTGGGGGAGAGGGAGGGAAAAAGCTGGGTGGGAGATGGGAAGGGGAAGATGAGGAATGGGAATGGCAGTTGGGAGCAAGGGAATTGAAAGTTCATGGTGAGGTCAGCAGGGCGAGTGACAGTACAGCGGGAGGTTAACAATTCAGATGCAGAAGCGATAAAACAGTAGCAATGATTTAAATAGGCGATGGCATCACAGGGGGTAGTTAACGATTAACATGCTATGGCAATAATAAAATTGGCAGATAATGATGTCACAGAGTGCAGATACAAACTATTATGTGCTGGAGTAGGGTGGACCTGCTAAGGTTGTCAGGGAGCAGGGATACCTGGGAAGAGGAGTGAACAGCCAAATAGCATGGGAGGGCTGAGTAGGTGCGAATGAGGTTGTCGTTAATATAACGGTGATAACAAGGGCCTTTTTCCCGGGGGAGGCGGGGGGGAGAGGCAGTCAGGACCGGACCGGGAAGGGGGGGATGGAGGGCACTTTAAGGAAGGGTCGCTTAAGTGGGGGGTGGAAGCAGGGGGCGTCTATAGGGGCGCTCTTAGGAGAGGATTCTTCCGGGAGCAGCAAGGCCGCTCGGTGTGATGGCCAATCCGACTGGCTTCGCCATATTACCTGAAGATAGTCCCATGTCCCAGGATTTTCAAAGAGTCTGGACCCCGCAGCATGCCATCCTGGTTCTGGCCTTCCTACCCCATCTGGCTCCTCCACATGACCCTGGCCCTCATCCTCTGCTTAGTCTTGGTTATCGCCTTCATCCCGGTCTTAACCCTCTTCCTCCTCAAGATCCAGTTCCTCCTCTGTTTGGTCCTGGCCCTCCTCATCTGCTAGATCCTGTGCCTCCTCCGTCTCTGGGTCTTGGTCTTCCTGGCCCTCCAACTCTTCCTGGTACTGGAAATCCTCCTCCACCGAACACTGGCCCTCCTTCTCCGGCTAGTCCTGGACGTTGCCCTCGGCCAGATCCTGGTTCTCCTGGGACCCCCACCTGGTATTTGCCTTCCTCGTCCATCGAGGTCACCTCCTCCTCCTCCTAGTCTTGGCCCTCCTCCTCCCTCGGTCCGGGTCCTCTTCCTCTACCTCATCCTGGCCTTCCTTCTTCTCCAGATACTGGCCTTCCTCCTTCGGCTGATCCTCTTCTTCTTCTTCTGCCTGATCATGGCCCACCCCTTCCGTCTGGTCCCGGGCCTCCTCCTCCACCTGCTCCTGGCTCAACTCCTCCCAATGATCTTTTTCCCAACTCATCTGTCTGATCTTCACTCCCCTCCTTCGTCTGGGCCTGGCACCCCTCCTCCACATGGTCCTGACCCTCCTCACCCACCAGGACTTGGCCATTCTCCACTGCCTAGTCCTGGCCCTCCCATCCCATCTGGCTCCTCCACCTGACCCTGACCCTCATCCTCTACTTGGTCTTGGTTCTCGCCATCGGCCTGGTCTTAGCCCTCTTCCTCCTCATGATCCAGTTCCTCCTCTGCCTGGTCCTGGCCCTCTTCCTCTGCTAGATCCTGCGCCTCCTCCTTCTCTTGGTCTTGGTAGTCTTTCTCGTTCTTTTACTGGCCCTCCAACTCTTTCTGGTACTGGTAATCCTCCTCCACCAAACACTGGCCCTCTTCTCCGGCTAGTTCTGGACTTTGTCCTCGGCCAGATCCTGGCTCTCCTGGGACCTCCACCTGATACTTGCCTTCCTCAGCCATCTAGGCCGCCTCCTCCTCCTAGTCTTGGCCCTCCTCCTCCCTCTATCCAGGTCCTCTTCCTCTGCCTCATCCTGGCCTTCCTCCTCCTCCAGATCCTGGCCTTCCTCCTTTTACTCTTCTTCTTCTTCTTCTTCTTCTTCTTCTTCTTCTTCTTCTTCTTCTTCTTCTTCTTCTTCTTCTTCTTCTTCTTCTTCTTCTTCTTCTTCTTCTTCTTCTTCTTCTTCTTCTTCTTCTTCTTCTTCTTCTTCTTCTTCTTCTTTTTCTTCTTCTTCTTCTTCTTCTTCTTCTTCTTCTTCTTCTTCTTCTTCTTCTTCTTCTTCTTCTTCTTCTTCTTCTTCTTCTTTTTTTTTCTTCTTCTTCTCCCATCCTCATCCGTCTGGTCCTGGGCCTCCTCCTCCACCTGCTCCTGGCTCTCCTCCTCCCAATGATCTTTTTCCCTCCTCGACTGTCTGATCTTCACTCTCCTCCTTCGTCTGGGCCTGGCACTCCTCCTCCACATGGTCCTGGCCCTCCTCACCCACCTGGTCCTGGCCATCCTCCACTGCCTGGTCCTGGCCCTCCTACCTCATCTGGCTCCTCCACCTGACCCTGGTCCTCATTCTCTGCTTGGTCCTGATTCTCGCCTTCAGCCCGGTCTTAACCCTCTTCCTCCTCATGATCCAGTTCCTCCTCCGCCTGGTCCTGGCCCTCCTCCTCTGCTAGGTCCTGTGCATCCTCCTTCTCTTGGTCTTGGCCTCCTTTTCGTTCTTTTTCTGGCCCTCCAACACTTCCTGTACTGGTAATCCTCCTGAACCAAACACCGGCCCTCCATCTCTGCCTTTCCTGGCTTTCGTCCTCGGCCAGATCCTGGCTCTCTTGGGAGCTTCACCTGATACTTGCCCTCCCCGTCCATCTAGGTCGCCTCCTCCTAGTCTTGGCCCTCCTCCTCCCTCAGTCCGAGTCCTCTTCCTCTGCCTCATCCGGGCCTTCCTCCTCCTCCAGATCCTGGCCCTCCTCATTCTGCTGATCCTCTTATTCTTCTTCTGCCTGGTCCTGGCCCACCCCCTTCCGTCTGGTCCTGGGCCTCCTCCTCCACCTGCTCCTAGCTCTCCTCCTCCTAATGATCTTTTTGCCTCCTCCTCTCCTCTGATCTTCACTCTCCTCCTTGCCTGGGCCTGGCACTCCTCCTCCCCATGGTCCTGACCCTCCTCACCCACTTGGTCTTGGCCGTCGTCCACTTCCTGGTCCTGGCCCTCCTACCCCGTCTGGCTCCTCCACCTGACCCTGACCCTCATCCTCTGCTTGGTCTTGGTTCTCGCCTTCAACCCGATCTTAACCCTCTTCCTCCTCATGATCCAGTTCCTCCTCTGCCTGGTCCTGGACCTCCTCCTCTGATGGATCCTGTGCCTCCTCCTTCTCTTGCTCTTGGCCTCCTTCTTGTTCTTTTTCTGGCCCTCTAACTCTTCCTGGTACTGCTAATTCTCCTGAACCAAACACTGGCCCTCCAGGTCCGCCTTGTCCTGGCCTTCATCCTCGGCCAGATCCTGGCTCTCCTGGGACCTCCACCTGGTACTTGCCTTCCTCTTCCATCTAGGTCGCCTCCTCCTCCTCCTCGTCTTGGCCCTCCTCCTCCCTCGATCCAGGTAGGACATGGGCAAGAGGTCAGCGGCAAGGTAATTGAAGGTGAGGTAGAATGATTAGGTTGGCAGTAGAGGAGCTACGTGTGTAGGCTGGGATGTAATACGATTCATTCATTCATTCATTCAATCATATTTATTGAGCACTTTCTGTGTGCAGAGCAGTGTACTAAGCGCTTGTAAAGTACAAACTGGCAACATATAGAGATGGTCCCTACCCAACAGTGGGCTCACAGTCTAGAAGGGGTAGACAGAGAACAAAACAAAACATATTAACAAAATAAAATAAGTATAATAAATATGTACAAATAAAATAATTAGAGTAATAAATACGTACAAACGTATATACATATTTACAGGTGCTGTGGGGAGGGGAAGGAGGTTAGGCGGTGGGGATGGGGAGGGGGATGAGGGAGAGAGGAAGGAGGGGGCTCAGTCTGAGAATGCCACCTGGAGGAGGTGAGCTCTCAGTAGGGCCTTGAAGGGAGGAAGAGAGCTAGCTTGGTGGATGTGCAGAGGGAGAGCATTCCAGGCCAGGGGGATGACGTGGGCCAGGGGACGACGGTGGGACAGGCGAGAAAGAGGCACGGTGGGGAGATCAGCGACAGAGGAGTGAAGGGTGTGGGCTGGGCTGTAATAGGAGAGAAGAGAGGTTAAGTAGGAGGGGGCGAGGTGATGGAGAGCCTTGAAGCTTAAATAGGAGGGGGTGAGGAGTTTTTGCCAGACCATGAGGTTATCAGGGAGAAAGACCAGAATGAGACAGAGGAAGAAGGTAAACTTTCTAGACTGTAAACCTGTTTGGTAGGCAATGTGTCTACCAACTGTATTGTACTGTACTCTCTCTGGTGCTTAGTGTAGTGTTCTGCACATATGAAACATTCACATTAAGCAAGTTTTAATTGATTAAACTTGAGGGGAATTAACCTTTGGGGTAGTTGTTTCTCTTTCATTGGCTGTCTCACCCAAGAGACTACAAATCCCTAGAGTGCAGGGATTGAATCTACACCCTTTATTGTACTCTCCCAAATGCATACAGAAAATGCTCAGTGAGTACCATTGATTGATTGATTGTTTAAGTCAGTGACAATGTTTTAGGTTTAAGATATTGTAATGATGGTGGTATTGTCATCTGTGATGGGAACGCTGAGTGGAGGAGACTATTTGGGAGGGGAGATGAGGAGTGCTGTTTAGTACATGTTTGAGCTGAAGGTGATGGTGGGACACCCAAATAGAGATGTCCTGAAAGCAGGAGGAAATTTGAGACTGCAGAGAGGAGAGAAGCAGCATGGCCTAGTGAAAAGAGTCCGGGCTTGTAAATCAGAAGGACCTGGGTTTTCTAACCCCAGCTCTGCTGTGACCTTGGGCAAGTCAGTTCATTTCTGTGGGTCTCAGTTACCTCATCTGTAAAATACGGATTAAGACCAATCACTATGTGGGACATGGACTGAGTCCAGACTAATATTCTTATATCTAACCCAGGGTTTATCTCCATAGCCATTCATTCTCATTCTCCTTTGCAGGCTCCTCCTCTTACTCCCACCCCCTAACTGTGAGAGTCCCTCAGGGTTCAGTTCTGGGCCTCCTTCTATTCTCAATCTACACTCACTCTGCTTAGAGAATTCATGCACTAAAATTCACTAAAATCTGACTTTTCCTCTCCATCCAAACTGCCACCACATTAATACAATCACTCATCCTATCTCACCTAGATTACTGCATCAGCCTCCTTGCCGACCTCCAAACCTCCTGGCTCTCCCCACTCCAGTCATGCTGCTGCCTGGATCATTTTTCTATAAAAACGTTCTGGACATGTAACCTCATTCTTCACAACACTCCAGTGGTTGCCCATCCACCTCGGTATCAAACAAAAACTCCTCACCATTGACTTTAAAGCACTCCACCACCTTGAACCCTCCTACTTCACCTCGTTTCTCTCCTCTACAGCCCAGACCGCATACTTCACTTCTTTAGTGCTAACCTTTTCACTATGCCCCACTCTTGCCTGCCTTGCTGCAGGCCCCTAGCCCATGCCCTGCCTCTGGCCTCAATTTCCCTCCTTCTAATCCGACAGACCCTAATCCGACTCTTCCCCACCCACTCTTCCCCACTTCAAAGGCTTATTGAAAGCACATCTCCTACAAGAAGTCTTCCCAGACTAGACCCCACTTTTCTTCATGTCCCTTCTGCATCGCCCTGACTTAATCCCTTTGCTCTTCCCCCTCCCAGCCCCACAACACTTATGTACATATCTGCAATTTTATTTATTTGTACTGATGTCTGTCTCCCTGCCTCTAGACTGTGAGCTTGTTATGAGCAGAGAATGACAATGTTTGTTGTTGTATTGTACTTTCCCGAGGCTTAGTACAGTGCTCTGCACACAGTAAGGGCTTGATTAATACAATCGAACGAATGAATGAATGAAAGCTCCATACAATGACTGACACATAGTAAACCCTTAACAAATACCATAAAAAAGTTATAGGAACTGCAGGAGGTTAGGTGGATGGAGAGGAGAAATGATCAGCAACCCCAACAACTGAGGAAAAAGAAACAATGTGAGACAGAAGGGATGGGGTGGAAGAGAGGAGGCATGGCATAGTGGATAAAGCATGGGCCTGGGTGTCAGAAGGTCATGGGGGTCTAATCCCAACTCCACCACTTATCTGCTGTGTGGTCTTGGGCAAGTCACTGCACTTCTCTGTGCCTCAGTTACCTCATCTATAAAATAGGGATTGAGAGTGTGAGCCCTACATGGGACAGGGTCTGTGTCCAACTCTATTTGTTTGTATCCAACCCAGCACTTAGTATAGTGCCTGGCAAATAGTGTTTAACAAATGTCATAGTTACTAACATTATTATGTTAAGCGCTTACTATGTGCCAGGCACTGTTCTAAGTACTGGGGAGATACAAGGTAATCAGGTTGTCTTAATCCCCATTTTCCAGATGAGGGAACTGAAGCCCAGGGAAATTAAGTGACATGCCCAAGCCCTCTGACATCCAAACCCGAGCTCTTTCCTCTGAGCCAAGCTGCTTCTCCAGACTTCAGAAAAGACTTTTCTGAAGCTGTAAATGAATAAATGTAATAACCACTTTCCATAAAAGTGCTAAGGTGGTTGAAGGACTGACACAACAAAGGGGAATGGAAATTCGTTGGGCATTTGGTGGCTCTTCTGTGGTCTAGCAAAAGAACAGGGATCTGGGTCCTAGTCTTGGCTCTGCCAATGGCCAGCTGGGAGATCTTGGGTACTGTCACAACGTTCGTGGGCCTCCGTTTCCTTTTCTGTAAAATAGGGATAAAATAATAATAATGATGGTATTTGTTAAGCGTTTATTATGAGTCAAGCACTGTTCTAAGTGCTGGGGGGGATACAAGGTAATCAGGTTGTCCCACATGGGGCTCACAATCTTAATTCCCATTTTGCAGATGAGGTAACTGAGGCCCAGAGAAATTAAGTGACTCGCCTTAAATCACACAGCTGACAGGTAGAAGCGTAGGGATTAGAATCCATGACCTCTGACTCCTAAACCCGTTCATTTTCCACTGAGCCATGCTGCTTCTCTGTGTTATGTCTAGTCATAACCTTAACCCTTTCCCTAGCCTTAGGCCTAGCCTTCAGTATACCACTAAATCTTAACACTAACCTAAAAACTATCCTTACCTCAAACCCGAACACTAACCCTAACCCAAACCTTAATCCAAGGCCCAAACCGAGACCTAACAGTAACCCTATCACTACCCCTATCCTTAATCCAAGTGCTGCACCTAACCAAAACACTAAACCCAACTAAAACCCAACCCTAACACTATCTCTACACCAAATCCAAAAAGAAGTCCCTGGCCTATTCTGACCCTAATCTTAACCCTTGCCCTAGCCCTAGCCCTAGCCCTAACCATAACCCTAACCTAGCTCTGATCCTAACCCTAACCCTAACCCTCACCCAAAACTTAACCCTAGGGCCAACCGAGACCTAACACTAACCCTATCCTTGACCCTAGCCCGAATACAACTGCTAATCCTAGCCCTAACACTAAACCTTAAGATAAGACAAACCCCAACACTAACCTTACCTCTATATCTAACCCTAAAACAAGCCCTAGGCTGAGCCCTAACCCTAACCCCAACAATAACCCTAGCCCCAGGCCCAATCCTAAACCTATCCCTGTCCCTAGCCCTAGCCTTGGCCTTATCCATACCCTTAACCATAAATCTAACACTAGCACTAACAATACTGCCCGCCCTAGCCCCAACCCTAATCCTAAACCCAATCCTATCTACAAACCTAACCCTAAATCAGCCCTAACCCAAACCTTACACTAACTCTACCCCTATCCCTAATGCTACCATTGGCCTGGCCCTAGCCTTAACGCTAATGATAAATCCAACCTTATACCTAGGCCTAACCATAACTCTAACCCTCCACTTAAGTCTAACCCTAGACCCAAACCTAGACCCATCACTAACCCTCTCCCTAACTTTAGCCCTGGTCTGATGGCTAACCCTAAACATAACACTAAACTACATCATAAGCCAAACCTCAACCCTAATCTTATTTCTACAACATTTCCCAAAGTTAAACCTAGGACTAACCCTGACCCTAAACATGACCCTGGTCTTAGGCCTAGCCTTCAGTCTACTACTAATCATAACACTGACCTTAAAACTATTCTTAGCCCAAATCCAAATCTTAACTTTAACCCCTGACCTAAACCTAGACCAAGACCTAGCTCTAAACATAGCAATTACCCTAGGCCCAAGCCTAACAATAACCCTATCTAGAACCCTAACACTACCCATAAACTAAACCATAAAACTAACACTACTGCTCACCCTAGCCCTAACCATAACCCAGTGCTATCCATAACCTAAACCATAGCTCAGGCCTAACCTACCTTAACACTAACTCAACTCATATCTCTAATGCTAACCTTTGCCCTGGCCTTAGCCTTAACACTAACAGTAAGCAAAACTGTATACCTAACCCTGGCCCTATCTCTAACCCTAACCTTGACCCTAACCCTAGGCCCAAACCTGGAACTAACACAATCCCCCACCCTAGCCCTAGCCCTAACCATAAGAATAAATCTCAAAATAAGCCAAACTTCAACTTTTGCCCAATATCAACACCTTACTCTAAGGCTAACCCTAGGTTTAACCCTAACCCTAACCATTACCCTAGCCTTGGGCCTAGCCTTAAGTCTAGTATTAATCATAATTCTAACTTTGAAATAATCCCTACCCCTACCCCTAACCCAAAACCTAGTCCCAAACACAGACCAAATGCTAACCCTTTCCCTACCATTAGTCCTAGCCCAAATGCTAATCCTAACCATAAAACTAAACCTTATCTCAGCCAAACACCAGCCCTAACCCTAGCTCTTCACTTACTGCTACAAAAAGCCCTAGACCTAGTCCTAACCCTAGCCATCACCCTAGCCTCCGACCTAACCCTACTCAAGCCCGAGCCCTAACCCTGATCCTAGGCCTAGCCCTAGCCATACCCTTCACCATAAAACTAACACTAGCCCTAACACTACCACTAGTTCTAAGCCTTAACACTAACCCCAGCCCAAATCCTAATGCCAGTCCGACCCTTGACCCTAATCCTAGCTCAGCCCTAGCTCCAATCTAAACATTAACTCTACATTTATCTCTAACGCTAGCCACTGCCCTACCTCTAACACTAACGCTGACAGTAAGGCTAACCATATACCTAAACCTGACCGCAAACCTAACTCTAACCCTAACCTTGATCCAAAACCTAGGCCCAAACCTACAATTAAACCCAACCTTCTCAATAACCCTAAACTCAGTCCTATCCATAACCTTAATCCTAGCTCAGCCCTAATCGCAACCTTAACATTCACTCTACCATTATCTCCAATGCTAGCCACTGCCTTAGCCCTGGCCCTATCGCTAACAATAAGGCTGACCATATACCTAATGCTAACCCTAACCCTAGTTCTAACCCTAACCTTGACCGTAACCCTAGGGCCAAACCAAGACCTAAGGCTAACCCTCTCCCTAACCTTAGCCCCAATCCAATTGCTAACCTTAAACATAACACTAAGCCCTACCAATCAATCAATCATAGTTATTGAGCGCTTACTGTGTGCAGAGCACTGTACTGAGCACTTGGGAAGTACAAGTTGGCAACACATAGAGAGGGTTCCTATGCTCACAGTCTAGAAGGGCTACCAAAACCCAAACCTCAACCTAATGCTAACTATACACCTTAGCCCTACCCCAACTGCTAATCCTAAAAATAACACTAAACCTTACCAAAAGCCAAAATCCAACCTTAACCCTATCTCTACACCCAATCCTCAAAGAAGCCCCAGGCCTAGTCCTAACCTTAATTCTAACCCTTGCCCTAGTCCTAACCATAACCGTAACCTAGCTCTAATCCTACCCCTAATCCTGACCCAAAACCTAACCCTAGGCCCAACGAAAACCTAACACTAACCCTATCCTTGCCCTAGCCCAAGTCTAACGGCTAATCCTAACCAGAACACTAAACCTTAAGATAAGTCAAACCCCAACCCTAACCCTATCTCTTTACCCAATCCTAAAACAAACCCTGGGCTGAGCCCTAACCCTAATCCCAACCATTACCCTAGCCCCAGGACTAATCCTAACCCTAAGCCTGGCCCTATCCCCAGCCTTGGCCCTAGCCATACCCTTAATCATAAATCTAACACTAACACTAGGCCCTAGCTCTAACACCAACCCCAAAACTAATCCTAGATCCACTCCTATCCATAAACCTAACACTAAAGCAGCCCTAACCCAAACCTTAATGTTAACTCTACCCTTATCTCTAACCCTAGCCATTGCCCTGGCCCTAGCCCAAATGTTAACAATAATTCCAACCTTATACCTAGGCCTAACCATAACTCTAGATCTAATCCTCCACTTAACTCTAACCCTAGGCTCAAACCTAGATCCATTGCTAAACCCCTCCCTAACCCTAGCCTTAGTCCGATTTTTAACCCTAACCATAACGCTAAACTATATCAGAAGCTAAACCTCAACACTAACCCAATCGCTATACTTTTTCCTAAAGCTAGACCTAGGACTTGCCTAAACCTTAAACATTACCCTAGCATTTGGCCTAGCTTTCAGTATACTACTAATCATAAGATTAACCTTAAAACTATCCTTAGCCCAAGCCCAAACCTCAACCCTAACCCAAACCTTAGCCCTAGACCCATACCTAGTCCTAGACCTAGCCCTAAACCTAGACATTGCCCTAACCATAACGCTAAACTGCACCTTAAGCCAAACCTCAACCCTAACCCTATCTCTAACCCTAGTCCTAAAGCTAGACCTAGGACTAGCCCTGATCCTATTACCCTACCCTAAGGGCTAGCCTTCAGTCTAATACCAATCACAACACTGACCTTAAAATTATCTATAGCCTGAACCTGAAACCCAACCCTAACCAAAACCTTAACGCTAGACCCAAACCTAGACCTAGACCAAGCCCTAAACCTAGACATCACCCTGGACTCAAGCCTAACAATAACCCTATATATAACCCTAACTCTAACAATAAACTTAACAATAAAACTAACACTACTGCTCATCCTAGCCCTAACACAAACCTTTACCACAACCCTAAACCCAGTACTATCCATAACCCTAACCATAGCTCAGACCTAACCTGACTTAACACTAACTCTACTCCTATCTCTTACACTAACCTTTGCCCTGGCCTTAGTACTTAGAATAACAGTAATCCTAACCGTATACCTAAGCCTAACCCTTCCTCTAACCCTAACCTTGAACCTGACACTAGGCCCAAACCTAGAACAATCACAATCTCCCGCACCTTACCCCCAGCCTAATATGTAACCCTAACCATAACACTAAACCTCAACATAAGCCTAACTTCAACCCTAGCCCTATTTCAATAGCTTATTCTAAAGCTAGTCCTAGGTTTAGCCCTAACCCTAACCATTACCGCAGCCTTGGGCCTAGCCTTAAGTCTAGTATTAATCATAATGCTAACCTTCAAACAATCCTTATCCCTGACCCTAACCCTAACCCTAACCCTAACCCAAAACGTATTAATAAACCTAGACCTAAGGCTAATCCTATTCCTACCCCTTGCTCTAGTCCAACTTCTGGTCCTAACCATAATACTAAGCCTTACCATCAGCACCACCCTAAACACCAGTCCTAAACCTATCTCTACACCTAATGCTAAAAAAGCCCTAGGCCTAGCCCTAACCCTAACCATCACCCTAGCCCCAGGCCTATCCCTATCCCTAACCATATCCCTCACTCTAACCCGGATCCTAGCCCTGGCCCTAGCCATACACTTAACCATAAAACTAACACTAGCCCTAACACTACTGCTAGCTCTAGCCCCCAAACTAACCCCAACCCTAATCCTAAATCTAATCTTATCCATAACCCTAACCCTGACTCAGCCCTGACACCTTCCTCAATGCTAACTCTACCCCTAACTCTAGTGCTGGCAATTGCTCTGGACCTTGCCCTAACGCTAACAATAAGCCTAACCTTATGCTAAGCTCTAACCGTAAATCCAACTCTAACCCTAGATTTAATTCTAACCCTATGCCCAAACCTAGACCCATTAACTCTAACCCTAGACCTAGACAAATTGCTAACCCTTACTGTAACTGCATCATAAGCCAAACCTCAACCCTAAACCTATCTCTACACCTTTTCCTAAAGCTAGCCCTAGGCCTAACCCTAACCCTAACCATTACCCTCGCCTAAGGCCTCACATTAAATCTACTACTAATCAAAACTCTAACCTTAACACCATTCCTAGCCCTAACTCAAACCTTAGCCCTAGCTCTAAACCTCACCCTAACCCTGGCCCTAGCCCTAGCCATGACCTTAACCATAAAACTATCACTAGCCTTAATAATTCTGCTAGGCCTAACCCTAACACTAACCTCAACCCTAACCCCAATCCTACCCATAACCCTAAACCTTGCTAATCCCTAACCCCACCCTAAACACTAAGTCTACCCCTTTCTCTAACGCTAACCATTACCCTGGTCCTAATACTGACATTATCCCTAAGCCGAGCCCTAGCACTAGCCATGAATTTAACTATAACTCTAACACTAGCCCTAACACTACTGCTAGCTCTAAGCCCTAACACTCACCCCAGCCCAAATCCTAACCCCAATCCTATCCATAACCCTAATCCTAGCTCACCTCTAACCCCAACCTTAACATTAACTCTACCCTTATCTCTAAAGCCAGCCATTGCCGCTAACAATAGGGTGAACTGTATACCTAAACCTAATTGTAAACCTAGCTATAACTCTTACTTTGACCCTAACCCTAGTCCCAAACCTAGACCTAAACCTAATCCTTTCACTAAACCCCCTCATCATGAATCCTTTCACTAACCTCAGTCCTATCCATAACCCTAACCCTAACTCAGTCCTAACCCCAACCTTAACGTTAACTCTACCCTTATCTCTAATGCTAGCCATTGCCCTGGCCTTAATTTTAATGCTAACAATAAGACTAACTGTATACCTAACCCTAAGCTTAACCCTAGCTCTAACCCTAATCTTAACACTAACCCTAGGCCCAAACCTAAAGCTAAAGCTAACCCTCTCCCTAACCCTGGCCCCAGCCCAATTTCTAACCCTAACCATAACACTAACCCTCACCATAAAGCAAACCTCAACCCTAACCCTATCATTACACTTTATCCTAAAGCCAGCCCTATACCTATCTCAAATCCTAACAATTACCCAAGCCTTAGGCCTAACCTTCAATCTACTACTAATCATAACACTAACCTTAACACCTTTCCTAGCCCTAACCCTAACACTAACTCTATCTCTAATCCTAACCCTAACCCTACCAAAAACCTAACCCTAGGCCCAACCTAGGTCTAATGCTAACCATATCCCAAACCCTTTCCATAGTCCAACTGTGAATCCTAACCATAAGACTAAACCTTACCAGAAGCCAAAATCCAATCCTAAACTTATCTCTACACCTAAAGCCCTAGCCCTAGCCCTAACCCTAACCATAATGCTAACCCCAGGCCTAGCCTTAACACTATCCCTAACTCTTACCACAACCCTAGCTCCAGGCCTAACCCTAACAAGATCCCTATCTCAACACCTAATCCTAAAATATGCCCTAGGCATAGCCCTAACCCTAACCAGTACTCTAACCCCAGGTCTAACCCTAACCCTTGCCCTAGCCTTAGCCATGACCTTAACCATAAAACTAACATTAACCCTAACACTCCTGCTAGCCCTAGCCCTCACATGTACCCCGACACTAATCCCAATCCTATCCATAACCCTAACCCTAGCTCAGCCCTAACACCCACCTTAATGCTAACTCTACCCCAATGGTTCTAACTTGAGCCAGTGCCTTGGTCCTTGCCCTAACACTAAAAATAAGCCTAAGCATAAACCTAACCCTAACCATTACCCCGGCTGTAACCCCCTCACTGAACTCTAATGCTAAGCCCAAACCTAGACCCATTGATAACCCTCTCCTTAACCCTAGCCCCAATCCTATTGCTGACCCTAACTGGAACACTAAACTGCATCATAAACCAAACCTCAACCCTAACCGTATCTCTACACCTTTTCCTAAAGTGAACCCTAGCTCTAGCCCTAACCCTAACTGTTACCCTAGCCTTAGGCCTAGCCTTAAGTCTACTACTAATCATAACCCTAACCTTAAAAGTATCCCTAGCCCTAGCTGTAATGCAAAGCCCAAACTAAACCCTTACCCTGGGTTCAAACTTAGACCTAATGTTAACCCTATCCCTCACCTTAGCCCTAGCCCAACTGTGAATCCTAACCATAGCACTAACCCTTACCATAAGCCAAAACCCAACCCTAACCCCAACTATACGAGTTATCCGAAAACAAGCCCTAGGCATAGCCCTAACCCTAACCCTAACCCAAATCCCAGGTTTAACCCTATCCCTAATCCTAACCCTTTTCCTAGCTTTAACCATACCCTTAACCATAAAACTAACACTAACCCTAATATTACTGTTAGCCCTAGGTGATGTTTCTAGTGGATGGTAATTCTCAATAATAGCAATAATGACATTACTAATAATAACTGTAGTCTCTGTTCAGTACTTACTGTGTGCCCAACACTGTGCCAACGTTTGGGGTCAATACCAGATGACAGGTCTGGACCCAGTCCCTGGCCCACACGGGGCTCACAGTCCAAATACGAGGGAGAACAGGGATTGAATCCCCATTTGACAGATGAGGAAAGTGAGGCCCAGGGCTCAGGCTGGGCAGGGAATGTGTCTTTTAATTTATTGTATTGTTCCATGTACTTAGTTCAGCTCTCGGCACACAGTAAGTGCTCAATAAATATGATTGACCGGACTGCCCAAGGACACCGACTCTACTCCATCTCTAACACTAGCCATTGCCCCCTAGAGCTGAACCTTGAGAGACCCCTTCTACAGTTAGGGGAGGGGAGGGGGAGGAGGAGGCTGTGAAAGAATAAGCGAAAGAGTAAGAATGAGAATAAGCAGCCAGAGAGATAACAGGAGAACCAGGAGAAGACAGAATGAGTGAAGGTAATGTTGGATAACATATCGAGGAGAAGGGGATGGTCCACAGGGTCATAGGGATGAATATAAAGGGCAAGTCAGGGCAACGTAGAAGAGCATGGGAGAAGAGGAAGGAGGGCTTAGTCAGGGAAGGCCTTTTGGAGGAGATGCACCTTCAATAAGTCTTTGAATGTGGAGAGGAGAATAATTGTCTGTTGGAGTTGAGGAGGGAGGACATTCCAGGCCATAGGTGATCGGACTGTGGCGAGAGTGACAGGCAGAGATAGGGGTACAGTGAGAAGGATAGGATCGGAGGAGCGAAGTGTGCATGTGAGGTTTGTTGTCTACGACGCTAAACCTAGTCAATCAATCAATCAATCGTATTTATTGAATGCTTACTGTGTGCAGAGCACTATACTAAGCGCTTGGGAAGTACAAGTTGACAACATATAGAGACAGTCCCTGCCCAACAGTGGGCTCACAGTCTAGAGGGGGGAGACAGAGAACAAAACAAAACATATTAACAAAATAAATAAATAGAATAGATATGTACAAGTAAAATAAATAAATAGAGTAATAAATATGTACAAGCATATATACAGATATACAGGTGCTGTGGGGAAGGGAAGGAGGTAAGACGGGGGGGTGGAAGGGGGGCGAGGGGGAGAGGAAGAAGGGGGCCCAGTCTGGGAAGGCCTCCTGGAGGAGGTGAGCTCTCAGTAGGGCCTTGAAGGGAGGAAGAGAGCTAGCTTGGTGGATGTGCGGAGGGAGGGCATTCCAGGCCAGGGGGATGACGTGGGCCGGGGGTCGACGGCGGGACAAGCGAGAACGAGGCACGGTGAGGAGATTAGCGGCAGAGGAGCGGAGGGTATGGGTTGGGCTAGGACTAAGGAGTCGGACCCACCGCTCCTTATTAGGGCCGAAGCCACAGCCTGAGCCCGGATTGGCTCTTGGGACCCAGAAAACCCCAGGCGACGACCCGACAAACCTCCACTTCCCCGCCCACAGAGCACCAATCACCAATTGATACGTCCCACAAAGCAACCTATGAGAACGTGTTCTTCCAGCGAACCCTGACTCCTCCCCTGAACCCCACAAAATCCTTATAAACCCCATGAGGGAAATAAACGGGTCTTTGTTCCTAGGAGCTCTGACCCTTTGCAAAGCTGACACTGACTGCCTCAAGACTCATTCTTTCGCAATGGCAGAGCGAGATGGACAAATTTGTACCTAACAATTTGGCGACCATGAAGGGACCCGTCAGCAAGTCCAGCGAACCACGGGTTGGGTTTTTCCCCGCTGGCATGGGTGAGTTCATCCTCGGGAAAGCCTCTCTCCTCCCCATCAGTTCGGTGGACTGTAAGGCGAGTTTGGAGTCTTGGGCTCCACGGTCGGTATTCCTGGTACCTTGGAGGGACGGGTGTGACCCATGGATAGGGTCGGGTACTCGGGGGACCCGTGTATAGGGTCGGGAAATTGGGACCCGTGGATAGGGTCAGGAACTTAAGACCCGTGAACAGGGTCACTCGTTCTAAGTAAGAGTCTCTCTCTCTCTCTCTCTCTCTCTCTCTCTCTCTCTCTCTCTCTCTCTCTCTCTCTCTCTCCCCTAGGTTAAACTAAGACCAACTGCACACAATGTTGGCCTGGAGTCTTTTTCTGTCTACCCCGTGCTTCCCCATCTTTGTGTAATTACCAGCCCCCCAAAGTAAGTGATGTTGGGCTGGTGTGTGTGTACATAGGTGTGCTTTCATGGATTCTAGAACTGGTCGGCTGTGTTGTGAAGTCTGTATGTGCATGTGGACGGATGTATGAGATGAACTGACCCCCGAGCGAAAGTATGGTGCTTGGTCAAGACGCCCAGAATTCTCTCTACTCTCCGGCCGCTGGAGGTGTCTCTATCGTAAGTGGGCCAGAACACCAACCGTAGCTCCTTTTGGGGAAAGTTGACTGAAAGTCCCGGAAAGACACGACCCATGTTCTCAGCTCTGGCTTGCCCGAAGGAGATTTGTTGGGCAGTCCCTGCCGGGACTCGGGAGAAAGTGAAAGAAAACAAACCAATCAAAGATTTCCCAGATTTATGAACCCCGGGACATAGGACCTGGTGGACGACCAATAAGGAGTGGTGAAAGTTCCAAATCCTAAGAGAACACTAATGAACTACACCTATTGTCCACCACCTTTTCTGGATTATCCTTGGTGTTGCCTCTCCACCCACGCCTTTGTCTCGCGAAATCCTGTGGCCTGCCTGCGGCCTCTGCTCCTTCCAGCTATTTTTGTATTTGTGCTCCTTGGACTCATTGTTTGCTTTGAGTACAGACGGCTATTTTGCGGGGTGGGGGGTGGGTGGAGGACAATCCAGCCTTCCACCAGAGAGTCCACTGGGCATTGTGGTATGGAAGTGGGATGAGGGCTCCTTACCCAACGTTCAGACCGGTATGACTAAGCATCGACTGGTGTTCTTAAATCAAGACTGGCAGAAATACCAGAGTTCTGGGGGCGAGTATTTCTGGCCCCAGTGGTGGACTTTTGACTGGGGAAATCTCCATGATCTACGAAAGGTCTTGATGGATCAACACCGGCAGATGGATTACTGGTATGTTTGGGCGGGTTTATCAGAGCTACCCAATAAACTGACTACCCCATCTTGCGCTCCCCCACCTCCTTACCCTAGCAGAGGAGATAAAAGATCGGGACGTTCGCCCTATCCCTCCCAATAAAGCAAATGTCCCGTCCCCCGCGGCACCTCCAGCACCCATTTACCCCTCCCTTCCAAAGCTGGAGGCCCCATTACAAACAGTAGAGGTCCCCGGACTCCCGGTGCAGGGCCAAGGAGGGGCAGGAGGAGCTGCTGTCACCCTGGTTCACACATCCTTCAAACCTAGGGATGTGGTGTTGTGGCAGGAACAAATCAAGGCTATGGGGGGCTTGGGGAAGGACCCGGTGGGAGTGACACAAAAGATCCAAATCACTATACGAACCTTTAACCCAACAGGGTTCGACCTGGGCGAACTCCTCCAGTCCTTCCTAACCCCAGACGAGAGGGATTCGCTTTACAGCGAAGTGGACAAATTAATAAGGGAGAACCAGGGCAACAAGAACTTCGTGGCCTGGCCGAGGTAGGACCCAAACTGGGGCTATAACAATCAGACCGATATGACACAATTTAGGGGAGAACATGAGACCCTCCTCCAGGCGCTCCGGAGAGCAGGACAGGGGCAGATCAATTGGGACGAGTTTATGAATGTTAAACAGAGGTGGGACGAGCACCCCGATGTGTACTACACATGCTTGATTCAGACGGCAGAAAGATTTGCCCAATTAAACTCCTCAGAATGAGCGCGATGCCAAAACCATTACCACCGCCTATGTAAATCAGTCTTCAAAGGAAGTGAAGTATTACTTTTACAGTGTTATGATTACCTGGAGGACCCAACCCATTACTGCCCTGAGGGATGCTGCCAGTACACTATGGGAAAATAAGCAGAGAAAGGAACGCCCGAAGAACGAAAGAGGGACCCCTTGTTGGTCGCTCGAACCAGAGACACAAGCAAAATCCAGTGTTTCTGGTGCCGACAATAGAGACAAATGAAATTCCAGTGCCTACTGCACTGCCAAGGGATGCCCCAAGTGCCCCGCGAAGTGTCCCGTGAGAAAAAGGACCAATGACGGGGTGCAGAGGGCCCCAAGTACAATTCTGCCCTGGTCATCAAGGCCCTAAGTCTCCCAGTGCGATACAAGCCCGGAACAGAGCCCTCTGCGTCTATCACCATTGGGAACGATTCGTTTGATTGTTTAATTGACACAGGGGCTGGCCACAAGGTCGGTTTTGACATCCCTACCTAAAGGAGACTGAGGTGTCTGGGATGGAAGGCATGGTTGGAGTATCGGGGAGGTTAAAGTCATCAAACGGACTAATCCTTTGTTGATCTCACTCGGGCTGCATACGCTGACCCACCCCTTCCTGATCGTCCCTCATTCACCTGTTAACCTCCTAGGCCGTGACCCAATGTGCAGGGTCTGAGCCATCTCAAGCTGTTTCTCTGGAGGAGGGTGGCAGTTAGAAATCCCCGAGGTCCTTAGACTATATTCAGCTCTAGATTCAGACTTACCAAACCTACCAGACGCACTTCGAGGAGTACCCAGGTGTGTGTAGGGACTCGACAAAACCGAAGTCGGTCTCCTCCACTCAGCCGCTCCAGTTACCATCAGCGTGAAGCCACAAATGAAACCACCATCAGTGAAACAATACCTGATGCCTAAGGAGGCCAGGAATGGGCTCCAGCCCCTCATTGATTCTTACTTAAACCAAGGTATCTTGCATCTCACTCTGCAACACGCCTGCTCTCCCGGTACTGAAGCCTCAGCCTGATAAGGAAGGGAAACCAGTATATATACTTGTCCAAGATTTGAGAGCAATCAATGCCTACGTGCTGCCTCGACATGCTGTTGTACCAAATCCAGCCACTATCATCATCTCTATCCCACCCGACGCCACAGAATATACTCTCATCAAACTATGCGCTGCTTCCTGCAGCATCCCGGTGGACCCAGCTTCCCAGTACCTCTTTGCTTTTACCGGGGTGGGGGGGCGGCTAGACACTTGACCTGGACCCATTTGCCACAAGGGTACGTCGAATCCCCGACTCTCTTTTCACAGATGTTGAAGCAAGACCTGGAGGGGCTGAGACTACCTGGCTCCTCGACCCTGGTCCAGTATGTGGATGACTTTCTCCTACCCTCGCAGACTAAAGTCGCCTGTATTAATGACACCGTAGCGCTTTTAACCTGGCTGGCGGACCGTGGCCATAAGGTTTCTCTGGAAAAGCTTCAATTCTGCCAACCCACGGTCGAATACTTGGGCCACCTGCTGTCCCTGGGGGAACAACGGCTGTCACTGAAACAGAGAGAGACCCTGCTCCACTTATCCAAACTACGCACTTAAATGACATGTCCGGGCCCTGTTGGGCTCCGCAGGTTACTGCAGGCCATGGATCCCTGCCTACGGGGAAGTAGTGAAGCCTCTCACTGAGGCCACGAAATCTGAGGCTCCAGATCCGGTAGAGTGGACCGGGTACCTAAATCGGGCCTTCGAGCACCTGAAGGGCCAATTGTCCAGCCCTCCGGCTTTGGGAATCCCTGAAGAAACCGTTTACCTCTTTGTCTATAATCAAAGGAGGGGTGGCCTCAGGACTCCTAACTCAACGCTTCGGGGATCGACAGCGACCGGTGGCTTATTACTCCGCCCAACTGGATACCGTGGCCAGGGGTGCGGTCTCCTGTTTACGAGCAGTAGCCGCAGCGGCACTGATGGTCGAGAAATGCCGGGAACTGGTCATGGGATATCCCCTTGTCATTCAGACTCCGCATGAGGTGGAGAGTCTTCCTCTCCAGGAAGGAACACAAGCATTTTCCCAACAGCGTGTTACTCGATACAAAGTCACCCTACTCGTGGCTGACAACGTGACGCTCAAAGGCTGCTCGGTCTTGAATCCGGCTTCACTGCTACTGGAACCGGAGGGAGCTTGATCTGACCCACATGATTGCCATTTGGTCGTGGAGGAAGTTTCCACGCCGGGACCCGACCTGACGGATGTGGCACTGGAAGATGCTGACCTAATACTTTACACTGATGGGTCTTCTTTTATGGGCGAAGGTACATGGGGGTGGCAGTTACCAATGGCACCATTGCCCTCTGGGTCGGGGCCCTTCCCCCGGCATGGAGTGCTCAGGCAGCGGAATTAGAGGCCCTCTGCCAGGTCTTCATTCTGGCCAAGGGGAAGAGCACCAACAACTACACTGATTTACAATACGCTTTTGGGATCTGCCATGCCAATAAAAGCATTGCCAACGCGACCCAGGTTGGTTGCCGATTTACTGGATGCCATTCTTAGAAGCAGCGTGGCTCAGTGGAAAGAACCCGGGCTTGGAAGTCAGAGGTCATGGGTTCGAATCCCAGCTCTGCCAATTGTCAGCTGTTTGACTTTGGGCAAGTCACTTCACTTCTCTGTGCCTCAGTTACCTCATCTGTAAAATGGGATTAAGACTGTGAGCCCTGTGGGACAACCTGATCACCTTGTAACCCCCCCAGCGCTTAGAACAGTGCTTTGCACATAGTAAGCACTTAATAAATGTTATTATTATTATTAGTAGTATTATTATTATTATTGCCCTCGGTCCTCGCCGTCATCCGTGCATACTCGGGGAATAGACCCAGTCTCACGTGGGAACCAGCATACGGACCTTGCAGCCAAGGCCGCCGCTTGTCAGCTGGTCCTGGCCCCAGGGGGACGCTAGTCACCCCCGAGGAAAGCCAGCACTGCGAAGTTGCCAATGGAGTGCAAGACAGCATATGGTGGGCTGCAGATGGAAGGCTCTTTCTTCCAAAGGCCCTGCTTCGTACTGTGTGCCGTCAACTACACGCAACCAGTCACTTAGGGAAAGGGGGACTAGCGGCCGCTATCAGCCGAGTTTGGTTGGCCCCGGAGTCCATCAAGCTGCACGGCGGGTATCCTCCACGTGCCCCACCTGCCAGGAGTTTTCTATTCGCAAATGCCGGCCAGATACCTATGACAGTGAACACTGGGTCTGGACTCTGTTTGAAAACCTGCAAATAGACTTCATCACCTTACCATGCACTCACGGTTACCACCATGCGCTGGTCGTGGTGGACAAATTGACTCGGTGGATTGAGACAATTCACCTTGCTCATACCACGTCTCAGATAGTCCACACATTCCTGCTATGGGAAATTATCCCCAGATTTGGTCTCCCGGCCATTATCAGCTCGGACTGAGGAACACATTTTACGGACTCTATCCTGCACAAGTTGTACCAAGTCTTTGATGTCTGCCGGCATTTACACACTCCCTACCACTCTCAGAGCTCGGGTAGGGTTGAGCGTGCCAATCGGAAAGTTAAGACTTTCTTGGGCAAAATCTGCCGGGAGACACACCTCAAATGGCCCTTAGCCCTCTGCCTATTGACTTTTCCACTTTCATAACCAGCCCCGGACTGACATCGGTCTGATCCCGTACGAAATTCTCTTTGGTCTCCCTCCCCCCATTACTCGCTCGTTTGAGCCTGTGTATTTTTCCTTGCTGGGTGGGGGGGAGACCAGACTTTGGCAGATTATGCACATGGCCTACAAAAACGGTTGCGCTCGCTACAGAGGGAGGCCACGCTACAACAGCTGCTGCCTTTGGAGGCCTTTCTTCACCTCTTCAACACAGGGGACTGGGTTTGGCTCCGACGACAAGGGCCCCAGCTCATGGAACCCCGATGAGACGGCCCATACCAGGTTACGACCCACTCCGCAGTTAGAGGGGAAGGACGCATAGATCCATCACATGCACCTAAAACCCGCTCTTGGATATGGCCAGCAGGTTGGCTCTTGACTTTCGTTTTTCCACCACTCCTAAGCTCCGGCTCCTCCATGCGGGCCTGCCGCACTAATTGCCACCCCTTCACATGGTGTACCTATCAGAGGTAGGGGTCGGCCTACTCGGGAGCCCCTCCTTGAGCGAGCTATGTGGGCCCTTGCCATCAGTACGGGTGGAGCATGGCGCAATACGACAGGTGGCAAGGATCCACCTGGTCACGATACCGGACATACTCCGCCTTATGCCTTGGCGTGGACGCATTTCAGCCTGGGGGGGAGCGGGTGCCTGGGCCATAACCTTGGCAACGGGAGGGCAGGTTGGGGTGCCGGTCTCTGCCATGGCCCGGCCAGGACTCGCCCCTCCAATCTTGTGCTCAGATTGCTCCTGGCTTTCGGGCGTGACCTGCATCTGCCTTTCCTTACTGCCTGCCCCCCCCCCCCCGCTAGGTGTGGACGACACTCCACTCAAACTGTACAGAGTACCCCTAAACCTCACTCGCGTTCTCCTGGAGGCTTTATCTGAGCATGTCCTCGTGCCTGGGGCCAACGCTACCCAGGGTGGCCTTCCTGCCTCTAAAATCTCCTGCCCCAGTCTACTGAATCTTTCTGGGTGGGACACTGTGCGCTGCACGGACGTTTCAGGCAACACCGGCCTTCCCCTTTACCAGGTCACGGGCTTCGTCCTCACCAGTTCCGCCCTTAACTGGGGCCCGGCAGACAGCACCCGCATCCTCCCCTGGCACCGAATCACGGCCCCTTCCTGGGTATGGGAAACCCCTGGGTCCTTCCCTGTTTTCCGGCCCTGTCACCCCGACCCCTTCGCCCTTTCCGAGGCCACCCTGGTTCTCAACTGTTCGACCCTCCCAAGCCAACCCTACTTTCTTTTTATCCCCCTTAGGGATTTTCTGCGTCTGTGCAATTGTTCCCGTAACAACCCCTCGCTCCCTTGCAACACAGCTATTCCGTCCCCTAGAGGTTTTGTGTGGTTCTGTGACGATGGGTTTGTGTGGGCCAGCCTGCCATTCATTCATTCAATCGTATTTATTGAGCGCTTACTGTGGTCAGAGCACTGTACTAAGCGCTTGGGAAGTACAAGTTGGCAACATAAAGAGACGGTCCCTACCCAACAGTGGGCTCACAGTCTAGAAGGGGACCAACCACCTTGGGGGGGCCTCCACTGTACCCTGGCCGCGCCCGAGCTTTCCCCGCCCCACTATAGTGGCGAGCTCTTCCAGGTGTGACCCCTTCCCTGATCCCTCTCGCTGGTTCACCACTCCAGGCGCTCCGTACACTCCCCACCTGCCTCGGTCAGGCTTCACAGACCCGACCTTGCCTCGGTCTCCCTTAATGATTATTGGGGACAGAATGACTAGTTGGGAGCAGTCTCCTTGGCTTAACTTCTGAGAGTTTCACAATTTTGTAAGCCACTTCAAGTCCCATACCCGCCTGGGTCTTTACAGACTCTTAGAGCAGGTGGCCCTTCTGGTTGATTATACCTGCATTGTTTTGCTGTTAACGAAAGGCGCGACAATGCACATGCCCGCATGACCCTAGAGATTCGTACAGCCATTGACGATATGTTGCTTCAACAAGGTGGCCTGAGCACCTTCTTGAATGTTTCAAAAGGCGAGAGCTGTGTTTCTATCCCCAGTGTTACCCAAGAAATCGAGGAACAGCTGGAAGGCATGCATGACATTGCCAAAAATATGCGCAAACTTCAGAAAGCCCCCGGGCCAATACACGGGGACCCGTTCCGTCTCTTCTCTTGGTCCGACTCCCTTTTAGCGGGTGCTTCCGGCTGGCTGGCGTTTCTCTTGTGCGGCCTTCTAACCTCTCTTCTCCCTGTCGCCCTTACACTCTGCGTGCTCTGTTTTTGCTCCTGACTCGCAAACTGAGTGAGGTGAAGCTTTTCCTGATACAGTCCCAGACCCAGTCCTCACTTTCGGCCGAGGAGGCTCAAGAGATAAGCCTGTGCCTGGATGAACGCTATGAGCGACTGCACCCCAATGATGATGTTGCCGCCCCGGGCCCGGGCACTTCCTGGTTGGGTGCTCCCTAAGGTGGTTTCCACCTTGGGAGCAAATGTGTGTCCACGACCCCTAACCCTAGCCCTAAACCTAACCCTAACCCTGGCCCTAACCTTAACCCTAGGACCAAGGAGTCGGACCCACTGCTCCTTATTAAGGCTGAAGCCACAGCCTGAGCCTGGATTGGCTCATGGGACTTGGAAAACTCCAGGCAACGACCCGACAAACCTCCACTTCCCCACCCACAGAGCACCCATCATCCACTGATGCGTCCTACAAAACAACCTATGAGAACGTGTTCCTCCAGTGAACCCTGACTCCTCCCCTGAACCTCACAAAATCCTTATAAACCCCATGAGGGAAATAAACGGGATCTTTGCTTCTAGGAGCTCTGACCCTTTACAAGGCTGACACTGACTGCCTCAAGACTCATTCTTTCGTGCCGGCAGAGAGACTTGGACAAATTTGTGTCCAACAGGTTGTTGTAGGAGATTAGCGAGTTGAGGTGGGGCGGGGGGGGGGGGGCAACTGACTGAGTGTTTTAAAACCAATAGTGAAGAGTTTTTGTTGGACGCAGAGGTTGTGCAATTACCGGAGTTTTCTGAGGGCTGGAGAAACATGACCTGAACAATTTTGTAGAAAAAAATGATCCGGGAGTGGGAGAGACATGAAGCAGGGAGGTCAGCAAGGAAGCTGAGGCAGTAATCCAGTCGGGATAGGATGAGTGATTGTACTAACGTACAATGTTGGGCGGGGGAGGGAGGAGGTGTGGGAGTCAAAGGAGGAACCCCTGATTGAGATGAGGCGACCCAGGAGAGGACAATGTCAGTGAAGTCAAGATTGGTTGATATTTCCAGTAGGAAGGGGTTGTTCGACAGTGTCGAAGGCAGTTGAGAGGTCAAGGAGAATTAGGGTGGAATGGAGGCCATCAGAATTGGCAAGAAGGATATCATTTTGACCTTTGAGGGGGTCGTTTCTGGGGACTGAAGAGGATGGAAGCCAGTTTGGAAGGGGTCAAGGAGACAAGTGGAGGAAAGGAATTTGAAAGAGCAGATGGAGAAACTTACTCAAGAAGTTTGGAAAGGAATGGTAAGGCGGGAAATTGGTCAATAACTGGAGGGAGCCATGGGGTCAAGGGAGGGTTTTTTTAGGACAGGGGAGACATTTGCAAATTTGAAAGCAGTGTGGAAGAAATCATTGGGGATCGAATCTAGAGTAAATCGATCTCTAACTCTTAACCTAGGGTTAACCCTAGGCCTAGCTCGAGCCCTAGCCTCAACCCTAACCCTCCCCCTTAACGTAGGCCTTGGCCTAGGTTGAGCCCTAACCCAAACCTTAACCTTAAAGCTAATCCTAACCCTAATCTTAATACTAATTTTAGGCCTAGTCTTCACCATAACCCAAGCATAAACTTCAGCATAACCCAAAACTCATAACCCATAACCATAACTCTAACTCTAAACCTAGCCCTAGACCTAGCATTAAGCCTAATACTATAAACCTAAATCGAAGCCTCAATGTAACCCCAACACTAAGCCTAAACCAATCCCTACTCTAGCCCTAACCCTAAAGTTAAATGTAACCATAACCCTAAACCTAGCCATAACTCTAGCTCTAACCCTAACTCTAACCTTAACTCTAACTCTAACCCTAACCCTAACCCTAACCCTAACCCTAACCCTTACTGTACCTCTAACCATAGAAATAAACCAGAAACTGAGCCCTGACACTAACTCTAAACCTAACCCTAATATCAACCATATTAATAACCATAGGCTTAGCCTTAACTATAATCTTAGCCTTAGTCTTAACCTTAACCCTAATTCTATACCTAACTGTAAACCTAGCCGTAACCCTAACCCATTGCTGCTAACTAAAACTAACGTTAACCTTAAAAACTATACCCAGGGTGAGTCATAGATCCTTTATGCTTAATCCCAAAACTAACCCAACACCTAAGCATAACATAACCTTAAATTATGGTTACAAGTTAGACCTAGGCCTAACCCTAACAACGTCCCGAGTCATGAACCTAAATTTAGCCCTAACTCTAACTCGAAACGTAACCCTACCTCTTAAACCACACCGTATCCCTAATCTTAACCTTAAACCTAAATCTCACTTGAACAATTACCCCCAGGTCTAGCTCTAAACTTGGCTGTAATCCTAGATCAAAAACTAACTATAACCCTAAACGTAGCCTTTATGCCAACCCTAACACTAACTCTAAAGCAAACTCTTCTCCTAACATTAAGTCTTAAACATTAACCAAATAGACGCTTCTTAAAATTCAGGAACAGACAAGAGTTACACTTGATCCTTACCCTATAATGTACAGCCCACCAGGAGTCTGATTGCCATTTTTCTTCAATCTCCTATGAAAGTTCAGTGAACGTGTTTCTCTCTTTTCAGTAAAAGTCATTTGTTGGGGAAACCTCTCTGGCACGAAAAGCTAAATGACTTCTTCAAAAGCATGAGTGCTTTGAAAAAGAGAAAAAAAATGAGTTCCTTGAAAAACAAAGCAAACTTGCATTGAAACCTGTATGGTACAAAATACCACATGCATTCTACTTGAATATTCATACGTTCAGTTCCATGTACATCAGCAATTCAGTTAACGTCCCTTCTCCCCTCCTTAACGTCCATCTTCAACCTCTCACTCTCTACTTGTTCCTTCCCCTCTTGTCTTCAAACATGCTCATGTTTCTCCCATCCTAAAACACCTTCTCTTGACCCCACCTCACCTTCTAGTTATCGCCCTATCTCCTTCCTACCATTCCTTTCCAAACTCCTTGAACGAATCGTCTACACGCGCTGCCTCGATTTCCTCAACGCCAAATCTCACCTCGACCCCTTCTAATCTGGCTTCCGTCCCCTACATCCCACAGAAACTGCCCTCGCAAAGGTCACCAATGACCAAATCCAACGTCTCCTACTTTATCCTAATCCTCCCCGACCTCTCAGCTGCCTTTGACATTGTGGACCACCCCTTCCGCTCAACACGCTATCCAAGCTTGGTTTCACAGACTCCGTCCTCTACTGGTTCTTCTCTTATCTCTCCAGCCATTCATTCTCAGTCTCTTTTGCGGGCTCCTCCTCCCCCTCCCATCCCCTTACTGTAGGGGTTCCTCAAGGGTCAGTCCTTGGTCCCCTTCTGCTCTCTATTTATACCCACTCCCTTGGTGAACTCGTTCTCTCCCAAGGCTTCAACTGTCATCTCTATGCTGATGACACCCAAAATCTACATCTCTGCCCCTGCTCTGTCTCCTTCCCTCCAGGTTCGTATCTCCTCCTGCCTTCAGGAGATCTCCATCTGGATGCCTGTCCGCCAGCTAAAACTCAACATGTCCAAGACTGGACTCCTTATCTTCCCTCCCAAACACTGCCCTCTCCGTGACTTTCCCATCCCTGTTGACGGCACTACCATCCTTCCCGTCTCACAAGCCCGCAACCTTGGTGTCATCCTCGACTCCGCTCTCTCGTTCACACTTCACATCCAATCCGTCACCACAACCTGTTGGTCTCACCTCTGCAACATCGCCAAGATCCACCCTTTCCTCTCCATCTAAACTGCTACCCTGCTCGTTCAATCTCTCATCCTATCAGCCCGATTGGATTACTGCATCAGCCTGTTTCCTTTCTCTCCCCACTTCAAGCCATACTTCATGCCACTGCCCGGATTGTCCTTGTGCAGAAACGCTCTGGGAATGTTACTCCCCTCCTCAAAAATCTCCAGTGGCTACCAATCTATTTACGCATCAGGCAAAAACTCTTCACCTTCAGCTTCAAGGCTCTCCATCACCTCGCCCCATCCTACCTCACCTCCCTCTCTCTTACTACAGCCCAGCCCACACCCTCCGCTCCTCTGCCGCCAATCCCCTCACTGTGCCTCGTTCTCACCTGTCCCGCCGTCGACCCCCTGCCCACGTCCTCCCCCGGGCCTGGAATGCCCTCCCTCCGCACATCCGCTAAGCTAGCTCTCTTCCCCCCTTCAAAGCCCTATTGAGAGCTCACCTCCCCCAGGAGGCCTTCCCAGACTGAGCCCCCTCCTTCCTCTTTCCCTCCTCCCCCTCCCCATCTCCCCTGTCTCTATATGCTACCAACTTGTACTTCCCAAGTGCTTAGTATTGTGCTCTGCACACAGTAAATACCCAATAAATACGATTGAATGAATGAATGAATGAATCGTTGGCTAGTATTTTCAGCACAGAAGGAGTTAGTCCTCTGCATGATATTTTTCTTCTAGCCTGCTAAGTAAGAGTGCATGTGAGCTGTGAATGGGCGTTTCCTCCATTCTGCAAACTTCACTTGTGTTGAAACCTCTCCTACATGGGTGCTTCCTGAATTGTTAAATGTTCAGTTCCAGGTAAAACAATGAGAGGAAATGAAGCTGCCAGCACAGGTGAAACAGCGATGTTTGAAACAGTGAAAAAAAAACTCATTCTGTAAGAGTTACTTGCGTTGAAACCACTCGGACACGAACAGGTATATGGGAGCGTCATGAAATTTCACCTGTTTCGTTCAGTGTTAATTAGAAATATGGGAAAACACAGAACTGTGTTTTGCTGCGCACTATGAATCTACTCTCTTGCTTAGTAGACAAGTTAAATAAAAACCCCGATTGTGTGTTTCAATCCTGTAAAAAGCCGCTTGCACTGGAATCTGTATGACACAAAACTTTCCTGAAAATTCAAATGTTCTTTATGTTTGACAACTCCTTTACAGTCAAAGAAGATTTCTTTACAGATTCTTGCCCTTCACTTTTCTTTTACTCCTGCTATGTGAGAGTGAAAGTGAGGTGTGAAATATGCGTTTTCTCTATTCTGTAAATGCCACTTGCGTTGAAACCCCTCTCAGATGAAAAGCTACGTGAGCTCTACAAGAAATTAAACTGTTCAATTCCAGGTAAAATAGAAAAAACAGAATTTGGGAACACCATTCCTTGCTCTGCACTGTGCTGCTTATTGCGTGAACAGAGAATTAGTTCTCTGCATGTCATTTCCCTTCTGGTCTGATCTAAGTGAATTTAAAGAGTTACTATGCATTTACTACATTCTGTAAGAGTCACTGTAACATGTAACATTAACCACTGTGACATCAGTACTTGCCGCTTGTACTGATTTACATCTAGCTTGTTAAATAAGAAAGTTTTATTAATGTGTAGAAATCTTGTCCAAGCCGCTAGCGTTGATGCTCAAGTGGCATGAAATACCATAAGAACCTCTTTTGAAATTTCAAATGTCCAATATCTTGTCCAACAGTCACAGAGTCACAGAAGATATATATACGTGGTACTTGCAAATAGAAAAGACAGAGTCAGTCTTCTGCACGAGGCATTTTTTTCTTGTCTTACTAAGTAAGAATGATTATGAGGTATGAGTGAGCGTTTTCTCCATCCTGTAAGTCTCACTTACCTTGACACCCCTCTGGTACGAAAAGCTAAGGAGTTCCATAAAATTTCAAAGGCTGAGTTCCGGGTCAAATAGTAACACCGAATTAGATGAAACTTACTCCGATCTTTGCACTGCCATATGCAGCCCAAAAGGAGTCTAATTTATTTGCCTCTTTTACCTCTTTTCTTCTCGCTTTCGAGATAGACATGTTCAATCATTTCAAAACCACTATTGTTGAACCCCATGTGGGACAAAATACCATGTGTGAACTTCTGGAGATTTCAAATGGTTTAGTCCAACAGGCATAGAGTCATAGAAGATGCCTGCACTGATCTTTGTCCTACATTTTTCAGTACAGAAAGTCGGTTTTCTCTATGAGTTATTTTTTTTCAAGCAAGTTAATTCAGATTTAACGTGAGGTGTGAGAAGTGTGTTTTCTCCATTCTGTAAAAGCCACTGATGTTGAAACTCCTATCGCATGAAAAGCTGTATGAGCGCTTCGGGATATAAGAATGTTCAGTTCCAGGTAAAATAGAGAAAAAAAGAAACTTTGTACACCGTTGCTGTCTTTCCTATTTGCATGTACAATCTTTCTTCTATCCTGCTCTGTAGGGAAGTTAAATAAGAACGTTGAATGAATAGGTATTTCTCTCAATCTCGTCAAAACCACTTACAAGGGAACGCGAGTTGCTTGAAATACCATGTGACTCCTTCTTGAATTTTCAAAGGTTCAGTATCATGTGCAACAGCAGTACAGTAACAGAAGATAGCTACGAAAATTCCCTGCCCTGCTGTGTACAACCCATCAGGAGAACGCTGTAGAGAAGAGTGATTATACGTCTTCTCCATTCTGTAAAAGTCACTTTCGTTGAAACAGCACCCCCCTTCCGCGGCACGAAAAACTATATGGGAGCTACATGAAACTTCAACACCTCAGTTCCATGTATTGTAAGAATAAAGAAACAGAAGAGGTTTACATTCATCCTTGTAACCGAAGATATCTACATAGCTACTTCTATCACTTAAGAAAGAAAGGCCTCCTGGAGGAGGTGACCTCTCAGTAGGGCCTTGAAGGGGGGAAGAGAGATAGCTTGGCGGATGGGCAGAGGGAGGGCATTCCAGGCCCGGGGGATGACGTGGGCCGTGGGTCGGCGGCGGGACAGGCGAGAACGAGGTACGGTGAGGAGATTAGCGGCAGAGGAACGGAGGGTGCGGGCTGGGCTGGAGAAGGAGAGAAGGGAGGTGAGGTAGGAGGGGGCGAGGTGATGGAGAGCCTTGAAGCCCAGGGTGAGGAGTTTCTGCCTGATGCGCAGATTGATTGGTAGCCACTGGAGATTTTTGAGGAGGGGAGTAACATGCCCAGAGCGTTTCTGGACAAAGACAATCCGGGCAGCAGCATGAAGTATGGATTGAAATGGGGAGAGACACGAGGATGGGAGATCAGAGAGAAGGCTGATGCAGTTGTCCAGACGGGATAGGATGAGAGCTTGAACGAGCAGGGTAGCGGTTTGGATGGAGAGGAAAGGGCGGATCTTGGCAATGTTGCGGAGCTGAGACCGGCAGGTTTTGGTGACGGCTTGGATGTGAGGGGTGAATGAGAGAGCGGAGTCGAGGATGACACCAAGGTTGTGGACTTGTGAGACGGGAAGGATGGTAGTGCCCTCAAAAGAGATGGGAATGGCAGGGAGAAGGCAGGGTTTGGGAGGGATGACAAGGAGTTCAGTCTTGGACATGTTGAGTTTGAGGTGGCGGGCAGACATCCAGATGGAGATGTCCTGAATGCAGGAGGAGATGCGAGCCTGGATGGAGGGGGAGAGAGCAGGGGCAGAGATGTAGATCTGGATGCCATCAGCGTGGAGATGATAGGTTAAAACGTGGGAGCGAATGAGGTCACCAAGGGAGTGAGTGTAGATCGAGAACAGGAACGGGACCAAACACTGAACTTCGGGGAACCCCCACAGTAAGGGGATGGGGACGGGGAAGAGGAGCCTGCAAAAGAGACTGAGAATGAACGACCGGAGAGATAAGAAGAAAGCCAGGAGAGGACGGAGTCTGTGAAGACAAGGTTGGATAGCGTGTTGAGGAGAAGGGGGTGGTCCACAGTGTCGAAGGCCCCTGAGAGGTCGAGGAGGATTAGGATAGAGTAGGAGCCGTTGGATTTGGCAAGCAGGAAGTCATTGGTGACCTTAGAGAGGGCGGTTTCCGTGGAATGTAGGGGACGGAAGCCAGACTGGAGGGGGTCGAGGAGCTGGCCATCCCCCATCTGCCTTGTTCCGACCCACCCACCCACCCACCCCCCAATCATCCTGTTCTTTCCTACTCCACCTGGTACTGGTCGTCCTCTTATACCTGAGCCTGCCACTCCTTTTCGGCCTGGGCCTGATCCTACTCCTCAGCCTGGTCCTGGTCCTCCTCCTCCTTTCCCAGATCTTTGTACTTCTTCGCCTGCTCCTGGCCCACCTCCTCCATCTGGTCTTAGTCCTCCACCTCTGCCTGGTACCGGCCTTCCTCCTACACCTCACTCTGGCCCTCCTCCTTCACCTTGTCCTGTCCCTCCTGCTCCAACCGATATTGGGCCTCCTCCGATGCTTATTTCTGGTCCTCCAATTCCACAAGTCACTGGCCCTGCTCCATCTAGGCCTGGCTTTCTTCCTTGGCCGGATCCTGGCACTTCTCCACCACCAGCTAATAGTCTTCCTCGTCAATCTAGCTTGCCTCCTCCTCCTGGTCGTGGCCTTCCACTTCCCCCTGATCCAGGTCCTCTTCCTCGGCCTCATCCTGCTTTTCTCGTCCTCCAGATCCTGGCCCTCCTCCTCCTGCTGATCCTCTTCTTCTTCTTCTCCCTGGTCCCGGCCCTTCTCTTGCTCCGGCTCCTGGCCCTCCTCCTCCACCTAATCCTGGCTCTCCTCCTCCAGTTGATATTTTGCCCTCGTCGTCTGCATGGTCTTCACTTTCCTTCTGCGCCTGAGCCTGGCCCTCCTCACCCACCCGGTCTTGGCCATACTCCTCTGCCTGGTCCTGGCCCTCCTACCCCATCTGGCTCCTCAAGGTGGCACTGGCCCTCATCCTTTCCTTGGTCCTGGTTATCGCCTTTAAGCTGGTCTTCCTCCCTCTTCCTCCTCATGATCCAGTTCCTCCTTTGCCTGGTCCTGGCCCTCCTGCTCTGCTAGATCCTGCGCCTAGTCTTTCCCTTGTTCTTGGCCGTCCTTCTCTTTCTTTTCCTGGCCCTCCAACTCTTCCTGGTACTGGTAATCTTCTTCCACCAAACACTGGACCTCCAGCTCCGCCTTGTCCTGGCCTTCGTCCTCGGCCAGATCCTAGATATCCTGGGACCTCAACCCGGTACTTGCCTTCCTCGTCCATCTAGCTCGCCTCCTCCACCTCGTTTAGGCCCTCCTCCTAGTTTATGACCTCCTCCTCCCTCGATCCAGGTCCTCTTCCTCTACGTCATCCTGGCCCTCTTCTTCTTCTTCTTCTTCTGTTTTGTCCTGGCCCACCCCTATCCGTCTGCTGCTGAGTCTCCTCCTCCACCTGCTCCTGGCCCTCCTCCTCCCACCGATACATTTCCCACCTTCTCTGTCTCATCTTTCCTCTCCTCCTTCGCCTGGGCCTGGCACTCTTCCTCCACATGGTCCTGACCCTTCTCAACCACCTGGTTTTGGCCGTCCTCCACTGCCGGGACTGGCCCTCTTACCCCATCTGGCTCTTCTTCCGTGCACTGGCCCTCATCCTCTGCTTGGTCTTGGTTCTCGACTTTAGCCTGGTGTTAACCCTCTTGCTCCTCATGATCCAGTTCTTCCTCTGACTGGTCCTGGCCCTCCTCCTCAGCTGCATCCTGCGCCCCCTCCTTCTCTTGGCCTTGGCTTCCTTGTCGTTCGTTTCCTGGCCCTCCAACTCTTCCTGGTACTGGTAATCCTCCTCCACCAAACACTGGCCCTCCAGCTTCGCCTTGTCCTGGCTTGGTCCTCGGCCAGATCCTGGATCTCCTGGGACTCCACCTGGTACTTGCCTTCCTCATCCATCTAGGTCGCCTCCTCCTCCTCCTAGTTTTGGCCCTCCTCCTAACTCGATCCAGGACCTCTTCCTCTGCCTCATCCTCGCCTTCCTCCTGCTCCAGAACCTGGCCCTCTTCCTTCTGCTGATCCTCGTCCTATTCTTCTACCTGGTACTGGCCCACCCCCTTCTGTCTGGTCCTGGGCCTCCTCCTCCACCTGCTCCTAGCTCTCCTCCTCCAAATGATCTTTTTGCCTCCTCCTCTGTCTGGTCTTCACTCCCCTCCTACGCTCGGGCCTGGCATCCCTCCTCCACATCGTTCTGGCCGTCCTCACCCACCTGCTCGTGGCCATTCTCGACTGCCTGCACCTGGCCCTCCTACCCCATCTGGCTCTTCCACTGGGCACTGGTCCTCATCCTCTGCTTGGTCTTGGTTCTCGCCTTAAGCCTGGACTTAACCTTCTTCCTCCTCATGATCCAGGTCCTCCTCTGCCTCGTCCTGGCCCTCCCCCTCTGCTATATCCTGCGCCTCCTTCTTTCTCTTGGTCTTGGCCGTCCTTTTCTTACTCTTCCTGGCCCTCCAACCCTTCCTGGTACTGGTAATCCTACTACACTGGCCCTCGTTCTCCGGCTAGTCTTGGCCTTTGCCTCGGCCAGACCTTGGCTCACCTTTAACCTCCACCTGGTACTTGCCTTCCTCGTCCATCGAGGCTGCCTCCTCTTCTTCCTAGTCGTTGCCCTCCTCCTCCCTCGATCCAGGTCCTCTTCCTCTGCGTCATCCTGGCCTTCTTTCTCCTCCAGATCCTGGCCCTCCTCCTTCTTCTGGTCCTCTTCTTCTTCTGTCTTGTCCTGGCCCACCTCCATCCGACTGGTCCTGGGTCTCCTCCTCTACCTGATACTGGCCCTCCTCCTCCCATTGATCTTTTTCCCACCTCCTCTGTCTCATCTGTACTCTCCTCATTCGCCTGGGCCTGGCTCTCCTCCTCCACATGGTCCTGACCCTCCTCACCCACCTGGTCTTGGCCATACTGCACTGGCCCTCCTACTCCATCTGACTCCTCCACCTGGTACCGGGCCTCATCCTCTGCTTGGTCTTTGTTCTTGCCTTCACCTGGTCTTAACCGTCTTCCTCTTCATGATCCATTTCCTCATCTAACTGGTCCTGGTCCTCCTCCTCTGCTAGATCCTACGCCTCCTCCATCTCTTGGTCTTGGCCTCTTTCTTGTTCTTTTCCTGCCCCCCCCCCCCGACTCTTCCTAGTACTAGTAATCCCCCTAAACCAAACACTGGCAGTTCAGCTCCGCCTTGTTCTGGCCTTCGTCCTCGGCCAGATCCTGGCTCTCCTGGGACTTTCACCTAGTACTTGCCTTCCTCCTCCATCTAGGTCGCCTCCTCCTCCTCCTAGTTTTGGCCTTCCTCCTCCTCCTCCTTCGTTCCACGTCCTCTTCGTCTGCCAAATCCTGACCTTCCTTCTCCCGCTTATCCTGCCCCTCCTCCTTCTGCTGATCCTCTTCTTCTTCTTCTGCCTGGTCCTGGTACACCCACATATGTCAGGTCTTGGGCCTCCTCCTACACGTGATCTTGGCTCTCCTTCTCCGAATGACCTTTTTCCCACTTCCTCTGTCTGATCTTCACACCCTCCATCGCCTGGGCCTGGCATGCCTCCTCCACATGGTCCTGACATTCCTCACCCACCTGTTCTTGGCCATCCTCCTCTGCCTGGTCCTGGCCCTCCTACACCATCTGGCTCTTCCACCGGGCACTGGCCCACAACCTCTGCTTGGTCCTCGTTCTCGCCCTCAGCCTGTACTTAACTTTCTTCCTCCTCATTATCCAGTTCCTCCTCTGCCTGGACCTGGCCCTCTTCCTCAGCTAGATTCTGCGCCTCCTCCTTCTCTTGGTCTTGGCCCCCTTCTCATTATTTTCCGGGCCCTCCTACTCTTCCTGGTATTGGTAATCCTTATCCACCAAACACTGGCCCTCCACCTCCGCCTTGTCCTGGCCTTCGTCCTCGGTCTGATTCTGGTCTCCTGTGCCCTCCACCTGGTACTTAACGTCCTCGTCCATCTATCTCGCCTCCTCTTCTTCCTAGTTTTGACCCTCCTCCTCCCTCGATCCAGTTCCTCTTTGTCTGCTTCATCTTGGCCTTCCTTTTTCTCCAGATTGTGGACCTACTACTTCTGCCGATCCTCTTCATCATCATCATCAATCGTATTTATCGAGCGCTTACTATGTGCAGAGCAGTGTACTAAGCGCTTGGGAAGTACAAATTGGCAACATATAGAGACAGTCCCTACCCAACAGTGGACTCACAGTCTTAAAGGGGGAGACAGAGAACAAAACCAAACATACTAACAAAATAAAATAGAATAGATATGTAGAAATAAATTAAATAAATAAATAAATAGAGTAAAAAATATGTACAAACATATATACATATATTCAGGTGCTTTGTGGAAGGGAGGGAAGTAAGATGGGGGGATGGAGAGGGGGGCGAGGGGGAGAGGAAGGAAGGGGCTCAGTCTGGGAAGGCCTCCTGGAGGAGATGAGCTCTCAGCAGGGCCTTGAAGGGAGGAAGAGAGCTAGCTTGGCGGATGGGCAGAGGGAGGCCATTCCAGGCCCGGGGGATGACGAGGGCCGGGGGTCGATGGCGGGACAGACGAGAGCGAGGTACGGTGAGGAGATCAGCGGTGGAGGAGCAGAGGGTGCGGACTGGGCTGTAGAAGGAGAGAAGGGAGGTGAGGTAGGAGGGGGCGAGGTGATGGAGAGCCTTGAAGCCCAGGGTGAGGAGTTTCTGCCTGAGTTTCTCTTCTGTTTCTCCTGCCAGGTCCTGGCCCACACTCTTCTGCCTAGTCCTGGGCCTCCTCCTCCACCTGCTCCTGACTCTCCTCCCCTCCTCCTAGTGATGTTTCTTCCCACCTCCTCTGTCTCATCTTTACTCTCCATGAAGATCAGACAGAGGAGGAGGTAAAAAGATTATTTGGAGGAGGAGAGCCATTAGCAGTTGGAGGAGGAGGCCCAGGACCAGACAGATGGGGATGGACCAGGACCAGGCAGAAGAAGAAGAGGATCAGCAGAAGGAGGAGAGATAAGATATGGGGGAGAAAGAAGGCCAGGATGAGGCAGACGAATAGGACTTGGATGGAGGGATGAGGGCCAAACCTAGGAGGAGGAGGAGGAGTCGAAGTAGGTGGAGAGGAAGGCAAGTACCAGGTGGAGGTCCCAGGGGATCCAGAATCTGGCCGAGGACTAAGGTCAGGACAAGGCGGAGTTGAAGGACCAGTATTTGGCTCAGGAGGACTACTAGTACCTGGAAGAGTTGGAGTGCCAGGAAAAGAACAAGAAGGAGGCCAAGACCGAGAGAAGGAGGAGGTGCAGAATCTAGCAGAGGAGGAAGGTGAGGACAAGGCATGGGAGGAACTGGATCATGAAGAGGAATAGGGTTAAGACCAGGCTAAGGGCGAGAACCAAGGCCAAGCATAGGATGAGGGCCAGTTCCCGGTGGAAGAGCCAGATGAGGTAGGAGGGCCAGGACCAGGCAGTGGAGAATGGCTATGACCAGGTGGGGGAGGACGCTCAGAACGATGTGGAGGATGGGTGCCAGGCCCAGGCGAATGAGGGGAGTGAAGATCAGACAGAGGAGGTGGAAAAAAGATCATTTGGAGGAGGAGAGCTAGGAGCAGGGAGAGGAGGCGGCCCAGGACCAGACGGAAGGGGGTGGGCCAGGACCAGGTAGAAGAAGAGGACGAGGATCAGGAGAAGGAGGAGGGCCAGGATCTGGAGGAGGAAGAAGGACAGCATGAGGCAGAGTTAGAGGACCTGGACCGAGGTAGGAGGAGGGCCAAGACTAGGAGGAAGAGAAGGCGACCTAGATGGACGAGGAAGGCAAGTACCAGTAGGAGGTCCCTGGAGAGCCAGGATCTGGCCGAGGATGAAGGCCAGGAGTAGCCGGAGTAGAAGGGCCACTGTTTCGTAGAGGAGGATTACCAGTACCAGGAAGAGTTGGAGGGCCTGGAAAAGAACGAGAACGAGGCCAAGACCAAGAGCAGGAGGAGGCGCATGATCTAGCTGAGGAGGAGGGTCAGGACCTGGCAGAGGAGGAACTGGATCATGAGGAGGAAGAGGGTTAAGACCAGGCTAAAGGCGAGAACCATGTGCAAGCAGAGGATGAGGGCCAGTGCCAGGTGGAGGAGCCAAATGGGGTAGGAGGGCCAAGACCAGGCAGAGGAGGATGGCTAAGACCAGGTGGGTGAGGAGGGTCAGGACCATGTCCAGGAAGACTGTCAGGCCAAGGCGAATGAGGGGAGTGAAGATCAGACAGAGGAGGTGGAAACAGATCATTTGGAGGAGGAGAGCCAGGAACAGGGGGAGTAGGAGGCTCAGGACCAGACAGATGGGGGTGGGCCAGGACTAGGTAGAAGAAGAATAAGAGGATCAGCAGAAGGAGGAGGGATAGGATATGGGGGAGACGTAAGGCCAGGATGAGGCAGAGGAATAGGACGTGGAACGAAGGAGGAGGAGGGCCAAGACTAGGTGGAGGAGGAGGCGACCTAGATGGAGGAGGAAGGCAAGTACTGGGTGGAGGTCCCAGAAGAGCCAGGATTTGGACGGGAACGGAGGGCTGGACAAGGCGGAGCTAGAGGGCCAGTGTTTGGTTCAGGAGGATTACTAGTACCAGGAAGAGTTGGAGGACCAGGAAAAGAACGAGTAGGAGGCCAAGACGAAGAGAAGGGGGAGACGCACGATCCAGCAGAGGAGGAGGGCCAGGACCAGGCATGGAAGGAACTGGATCATGAAAAGGAAGAGGGTTAGGACCAGGCTGAAGGCGAGAACCAAGGACAAGCGAGACCAAGATCAGGCAGAAACTCCTCACCCTGGGCTTCAAGGCCGTCCATCACCTCGACCCCTCCTACCTCACCTCCCTTCAATCCTTCTACAGCCCACCCCGCACCCTCAGCTCCTCTGTTGCTAATCTCCTTACCGTACCTCATTCTCACCTGTCCGGCCATCGACCCCCGGCCCACGTCATCCCCCGGGCCTAGAATGCCCTCCCTCTGCCCATCCGCCAAGCTAGCTCTCTTCCTCCCTTCGAGGCCCTACTGAGAGCTCACCTCCTCCAGGAGGTCTTCCCAGACTGAGCGCCTTCCTTCCTCACCCCCACATCCCTCTCTCCATCCCCCCATCTTACCTCCTTCTTTTCCCCACAGCACCTGTATATAAGTATATATGTTTGTACATATTTATTACTCTATTTATTTATTTATTTATTTATTTATTTTACTTGTACATATCTATTCTATTTATTTTATTTTCCTAGTATGTTTGGTTTTGTCTCCCCCTTTTAGAATGTGAGTCCACTGTTGGGTAGGGACTGTCTCTATATGCTGCCTATTTGTACTTCCCAAGCGCTTAGTACAGTGCTCTGCACACAGTAAGTGCTCAATAAATACGATTGATGATAATGATGAAGCAGACGATGAGGGCCAGGGCCAGGTGGAGGAGCCAGTTGGGGGAGGAGGGCCAGGACCAGGTTGGTGAGGACGCTCAGGACCATATGGAGGTGCCATGCCAGGCTCAGGGGAAGGAGGAGAGTAAAGATGAGACAGAGGAGGTGGGTAAAAGATCAATGGGAGGAGGAGGGCCAGGAGCAGGTGGAGGAGGAAACCCAGGACCAGACGGATGGGGGTGGGCCAGGACCGGGCAGAAGAAGAAGAAGTGGACCAGAAGGAGGAGGGACAGGATCTGGAGGAGAAAGAAAGCCAGGATGACGCAGAGGAAGAGGTCCTGGATAGAGGGAGGAGGAGGAGGGCAAAGACTAGGAGGAAGAGGAGGTGGCCTAGATAGACGAGGAAGGCAAGTACCAGGTGGAGGTCAAAGTTGAACCAGGATCTGGCCGAGGACATAGGTCAAGACAAGCCCGAGAAGGAGGGACAGTGTTTGTTGGAGGAGGATTACCAGTACCAGGAAGAGTTGGAGGGCCAGGAAGAGAAACGAGAAGGACGGCCAAGACCAAGAGAAAGATGAGGTGCAGGATCTAGCAGAGGAGGAGGGCCAGGAGTAGGCAGAGGAGGAAGTGGATCATGAGGAGGAAGAGGGTTAAGACTAGGCTTCAAGGCAAGAACCAAGACAAAGCAGAGGATGAGGGCCAGGGTCAGGTGGAGGAGCCAGATGTGGTAGGATGGCCAGGACCAGGGAGTGGAGAATGGCCAGGACCAGCTGGGTGAGGAGGGTCAGGACCATGTGGTAGAGCGGGTTCAGGTCCAGGAGAAGAAGGAGAGTAAAAATGAGACAGAGGAGGTGGCAAAAAGATCACTGGGAGGAGGAGAGCCAGGAGCAAATGGAGGAGGAAGACCAACACCAGATGTAACAGGGTGGGCCAGGACTAGGCAGAAGAAGAAGAAGAGGATCAGCAGAAGTATGATTTCCACGATCTGGAGGAGAAGGAAGGCCAGGATGAGGCCCACGAAGTGGACCAGGATCGAGGGAGGAGGAGGGCCGAAACCAGGAGGAGGAGGAGGCGAGGTAGATTTACGAGGAAAGCAAGTGCCAGGTGGAGGTCCCAGGAGATCCAGGATCTGGCCGAGGACGAAAGCCAGGACAAGGCGGAGCTGGTTGGCCAGTGTTTGGTGGAGGAGGATTACCAGTACCAGGAATAGTTGGAGGGCCAGGGAAAGAATTAGAAGGAGGCCAAGACCAAGAGAAGGAGGAGGCGCAGGATCTAGCTGAGGAGGTGGGAAAGGACCAGACAGAGGAAGAACAGGATCATGAGGAGGAAGACGAATGTTAAGACCAGGCTGAAGGCGAAAACCAATACCAAGCAGAGGATGAGGACCAGTGCCAGGTAGAGGTGCCAGATGGGGTAGGAGGGCCAGGACCTGGCAGTGCAGGATGGTGAAGACCAGGTGGGTGAGGAGGGTCAGGACCATTTCGAGGAAGAGTGCCAGGCCCAAGCGAAGGAGGGGAGTAAAGATCAGACAGAGGAGGGGGGAAAAGATCATTGGGAGGAGGAGAGCCAGGAGCAGGTGGAGGAGGAGGCCCAAGACCAGACAGATGGGGGTGGGCCAGGACCAGGCAAAAGAAGAAGAAGAAGAAGAGGAGGATCAGGAGAAAGAGGAGGGATAGGATATGGGGGAGAAGGAAGGACAGGATGAGGCAGAGGAATAGGACGTGGAACGGAGGAGGAGGAGGGACAAAACTAGGAGGAGGAGGAGGCGACCTAGATGGGGGAGGAAGGAGGTACTAGGTGGAGGTCCCAGAAGAGCCAGGATCTGCCCGAGGACAGAGGCCAGGACAAGGCGAAGCTGAAGGGCCAGTGTTTGATGGAGGAGGATTACCAGGAAGAGTTGGAGGGCCAGGGAAATAAACAGAAGGACAGCCAAGAACAAGGGAAAGAAGAGGCGCAGGATCTAGCAGAGGAGGAGGGCCAGGGCCAGGCAGACTAGGAACTGGATCTTGAGGAGGAAGAGGGTTAAGACTAGGCTGAAGGCAAGAACCAAGACCAACCAAGCAGAGGGTGAGGGCCAAGATCAGGTGGAGGAGCCAGATGGGGTAGGAGGTCCAGGACCAGGCAGTGGAGAATGGCCAAGACCAGGTGGGTGAGGAGGGTCAGGCCCATGTGGTGGAGGAGGGCCCGGCCCAGGCGAAGGAGAGTAAAGACGAGACAGAGGAGGTGGGAAAAAAGATCATTGGGAGGAGGAGAGCCAGGAGCAGGTGGAAGAGGAGGCCCTGGACAAGACGGAAGAGTGTGAGCCAGGACCAGGCAGAAGAAGAGGATTAGCAGAAGTAGGAGGTCCACGATCTTGAGGAGAAGGAAGTCCAGGATGAGGAAGACCAAGAGGACCTGGATCGAAGGAGGAGGAGGGCCAAAACTAGGAAGAGGAGGAGGCGAGCTAGATGGACGAGGATGTCAAGTACCAGGTGGAGGTCCCAGGAGATCCGGGATCAGGCTGAAGACAAAGGCCAGGACAAGGAGGAGCTGGAGGGCCAGTGATTGGTCGGGGTGGATTACCAGTACCAGGAAGAGTTGGAGTGCCAGGAAAATAACGAGAAGGAGGCCAAGACAAAGTTAAGGAGGAGGCGCAGGATCTAGCTGAGGAGGTGGGCCAGGACCAGGCAGAGGAGGAAGTGGATCATGAAGAGGAAGAGGGTTAAGACCAGGCGAAATGCGAGAACCAACACCGTGCACAGGATGAGGGCCAGTGCAAGGTGGAGGAGCCAGACGGGGTAGGAGGGCCAGAACCAGGCAGTGGAGGATGTCCAAGACCAGGTGGGTGAGGAGGGTCAGGACCCCTGTGGAGGAGGGGTGCCAGGTCCAGGCGAAGGACGGGTGTAAAGATGAGACAGAAGAGGTGGGAAAATGATGAATGGAAGGAGGAGGGCCAGGAGCAGGTGGAGGCGGCGGCCCAGGAACAGACGGAATTGGGTGGGCCAGGACCAGGCAGAAGAAGAAGAAGAGGATCAGCAGAAGGAGGAGGGCCAGGATCTGGAGGAGGAGGAAGGCCAGGATGAGGAGGAGGAAGAGGACCTGGACCGAGGGAGGAGGAGGGCCAAGACTAGGAGGAAGAGGAGGCGACCTAGATGGACAAGGAAGGCAAGTAGCAGTTGGAGGTCCCAGGAGAGCCAGGATCTGGACCAGCACGAAGGCCAGGATTAGCAGGGGTAGGAGGGCCAGTGTTCGGTAGAGGAGGATTACCAGTACCAGGAAGAGTTGGAGGGCCCGGAAAAGAACGAGAAGGCGGCCAAGACCTAGAGAAGGAGCAGGCGCAGGATCTAGCTGAGGAGGAGGGCCGGGGCCAGGCAGAGGAGGTACTGAATCATGAGGAGGAAGAGTGTTAAGACCAGGCTAAAGGCGAGAACAAAACCAAGCAGAGGATGAGGGCCAGTGGCAGGTGGAGGAGCCAGATGGGTTAGGAGGGCCAGGACCAGGCAGAGGAGGATGGCCAAGACCAGGTGGGTGAGGAGGGTCAGGACCATGTGGAGGAGGAGTGCCAGGCCCAGGCGAAGGAGGGGAGTGAAGATCAGACAGAGGAGGTGGGAAAAACGTCATTGGGAGGAGGAGAGCCAGGAGCAGGCGGAGGAGGAGGCCCAGGACCAGACAGATGGGGGCGTGTCAGGACAGGACAGAAGAATAAAAAGAGAATCAGCAGAAGAAGGAGGGATAGGGTATGGGGGAGAAGGAAGGCCAGGATTAGGCAGAAGAAGACGTGGAACGAAGGAGGAGGAGGGCCAAGACTAGGAGGAGGAGGAGGCGACCTAGATGGAGGAGGAAGGCAAGTGTTAGGTGGAGGTCCCAGAAGTGCCAGGATCTGCCCGAGGACGGAGGCCAGGACAAGTCGGGGCTGAAGGAGCAGTGTTTGGTTCAGGAGGATTACTAGTACCAGGAAGAGTTGGAGGGCCAGGAAAAGAACACGAAGGAGGCCAAGACAAAGAGAAGGAGGAGGCGCAGGATCTAGCAGAGGAGGAGGGCCAGGACCAGGCAGAGGAGGAAGTGGACCATGAAGAGGATGAAGGTTAAGACCAGGCTGAAGGCGAGAACCAAGACCAAACAGAGGATGAGGGCCAGTGCTAGGTAGAGGTGCCAGATGGGGTAGGAGGGCTAGGACCAGGCAGTGGAGGATGGCCAAGACCAGGTGGGTGAGGAGTGTCAGGACAATGTCGAGGAAGAGTGCCAGGCCCAAGCGAAGGAGGGGAGTAAAGATCAGACAGAGGAGGTGGGTAAAAGATCATTGGGAGGTGGAGAGCCAGTAACACGTGGAGGATGAGGCCCAGGACCAGACAGATGGGGGTGGGAAAGGACCAGACAGAAGAAGAAGAAGAAGAGAATCAGGAGAAGGATGAGGCATAGGATATGGGAGAGAAGGAAGGCCAGGATGAGGCAGAGGAATAGGACGTGCAACGGAGGAGGGGAGGGGCAAAACTAGGAGGAGGCGACCTAGATGGAGGAGGAAGGCAAGTACTAGGTGGAGGTCCCAGAAGAGCCAGGATCTGGCCGAGGACGGAGGCCAGGACAAGGCGAAGCTGAAGGTCCAGTGTTTGGTTCAGGAGGATTACTAGTATCAGGAATAGTTGAGGGCCAGGAAAAGAACAATAATGAGGCCAAGACCTAGAGGAAGACAAGGCACTGGATCTAGCAGAGGAGGAGGGCCAGGACCAGGCAGAGGAGGAAGTGGATCCATGAAGAGGAAGAGGCTTAAGACTAGGATGAAAGCGAGAACCAAGACCAAGGAGAGGATGTGGGCCAGTGCCAGGTGGAGGAGCCAGATGGGGTAGGAGGGCCAGGACCAGGAAGTGGAGGATGGCCAAGACCAGGTGGGTGAGGAGGGTCGGGAACATGTGGAGGAGGGGTGCCAGGCCCAGGCGAAGGAGGGGAGCAAAGATGAGACAGAGGAGGTGGGAAACTGTTGAATGGAAGGAGGAGGTCCAGGAGCAGGTGGAGGAGGAGGTCCAGGACCAGACGGGAGCGGGTGGGCCAGGTCCAGGCAAAAGAACACGAAGAGGACCAGAACAATGAGGAGGGCCAGGATGTGGAGGAGAAAGAAGGCCAGGATGACGCAGAGGAAGAGGACCTGGATCGAGGGAGGAGGAGGGCAAAGACTAGGAGGAAGAAGTGGCGGCCTAGATGGACGAGGAAGGCAAGTACCAAGTGGAGATCAAAGGTGAGCCAGGATCCGGCCGAGGACAAAGTCCAGGACTAGTCGGAGAAGGAGGGCCAGTGTTTGGTGGAAGAGGATTACCATTACCAGGAAGAGTTGGAGGGCCAGGAAGAGGAAGGGAAGGACAGCCAAGACCAAGAGAAGAGGAGGCGCAGGATCTAGTAGAGGAGGAGGGCCAGGTCCAGGCAGAGGAGGAACTGGATCATGAGGAGGAAGAGGGTTAAGACCAGGCTGAAGGCAAGAACCAAGACCAACCAGAGGATGAGGGCCAGGGTCAGGTGGAGGAGCCAGATGGGGTAGGAGGGCCAGGACCAGAGAGTGGAGAATGGCCAAGACCAGGTGGATGAGAAGGGTCAGGACCATGTGGTGGATGAGGGCGAGGCCCAGGCGAAGACTGAGAGAGTAAATATGAGACAGAGGAGGTGGGGAAAATTTCACTGGGAGGAGGAGAGCCAGGAGCAGGTAGAGGAGGAGGCCCAGTACCAGACGGAAGAGGGTGGGCCAGGACCGGGCAGAAGAAGAAGAAGAGGATCAGCAGAAGTAGGAGATGCACGATCTGGAGGGGAAGGAAGGCCAGGATGAAGCAGATGAAGAGGACCTGGATCGATGGAGGCGGAGGGCCAAAACTAGGAGGTGAAGGAGGCTAGGTTGATTTACGAGGAACGCAAGTACCAGGTGGAGGTCTCAGGAGATCCAGGATCTGACCGAGGACGAAGGCCAATGCAAGGCGAAGCTGGAGGGCCAGTGTTTGGTTCAGGAGGATTACCAGTACCAGGAAGAGTTGTAGGGCCAGGAAAAGAACGGGAAGGAGGCCAATACCAAGGGAAGGAGGAGGCACAGGATCTAGCTGAGGAGGAGGGCTAGGACAAGACAGAGGAGGAACTGGATCATGAGGAGGAAGAAAGTTGAAACCAGGCTGAAGGTGAGAACCAAGACCAAGCAGAGGATGAGGTCCAGTGCCCGATGGAAGAGCCAGATGGGGTAGGAGGGCCAGGACCAGGCAGTGGGGAATGGCCAAGACAAGGTGGGTGAGGACGTTCAGAACGATGTGGAAGAGGGGTCCCAGGCCCAAGCGAAGGAGGGGAGTGAAGATCAGACAGAGGAGGAGGCAAAAAGTTCATTTGGAGGAGGAGAGCTAGGAGCAGGTGGAGGAGGAGGCCCAGGAACAGACGGAATGGAGTGGGCCAGGGCCAGGTAGAAGAAGAGGACGAGGATCAGCAGAAGGAGGAGGGACAGGATCTGGAGGAGGAGAAAGGCCAGGATGAGGCAGAGGAAGAGGACCTGGACGGAGGGAGGAGGAGGGCCAAGACTGAGTGGAGGAGGTGGTGGCCTAGATGGACGAGGAAGGCAAGTGCCAGTTGCAGGCCCCAGGAGAGCCAGGATCTGGCCGAGGACGAAGCCCAGGAGTAGCCGGAGTAGGAGGGCCAGTGTTTGGTAGAGAAGGATTACCAATACCATGAACAGTTGGAAGGCCTGGAAGAGAACGAGAAGGAAGCCAAGACATAGAGAAGCAGCAGGCGCAGGATCTAGCTGCGGAGGTAGGCAGGACCAGGCAGAGGAGGAACTAGATCATGAGGAGGAAGAGTGTTAAGACCAGGCTAAAGGCGAGAACCGAGAGCAAGCAGAGGATGAGGGCCAGTGCCAGGTGGAGGAGCCAGATGGGGTAGGAGGGCCAGGACCAGGCAGAGGAGGATGGCCAAGACGAGGTAGGTGAGGAGGGTCAAGACCATGTGGAGGAGGAGTGCCAGGCCCAGGCGAAGGAGGGGAGTGAAGATCAGACAGATGAGGTGGAGAAAAGATCATTGGGAGGAGAGCCAGGAGCAGGTGGAGGAGGAGGTCCAGAACCATACAGATGGGGGTGGGTCAGGACAAGGCAGAAGAAGAAGAAGATGATCAGCAGAAGGAGGAGGGATAGGATATGGGTGAGAAGGAAGGCCAGGATGAGGCAGAGGAAGAGGACCTGGGACGAATTAGGAGGAGGGCCAAAACTAGGAGGAGGAGAAGGCGACGTAGATGGAGGAGGAAGGCAAGTACTAGGTGGAGGTCCTAGGAGAGCCGGGATCTGACCGAGGACGAAGCCAGGACAAGGCGGAGCTGAAGGACCAGTGTTTCGTTCAGGAGGATTACTAGGACCTGGAAGAGTTGGAAGGCCAGGAAAAAAACAAGGAGGCCAAGACCAAGAGAAAGAGGAGGTGCAGGATCTAGCAGAGGATGAGGGCCAGTTCCAGGCAGAGGAGGAACTGGATCATGAAGAGGAATAGGGTTAAGTCCAAGCTGGAGGCGAGAACCAAGACCAAGCAGAGGATGAGGGCCAGTGCCAGGTGGAGGTGCCAGATGGGGTAGGAGGGCCAAGACCAGGCAGTTTATAATGGCCATGACCAGATGGGTGACGACATTCAGAACGATGTGGAGGAGGTGTGCCAGGCCCGGGCGATGGAGGGGAGTGAAAATCAGGCAGAGGAGGAGGCAAGTGTTCATTTGGAGGAGGAGAGCTAGGAGCAGGTGGAGGAGGAGGCTCAGGATCAGACGGAAGGGGGTGGGCCAGGACCAGGTAGAAGAAGAGGACGAGGATCAGGGGAAGCAGGTGGGCCAGGATCGGGAGGAGAAAGAAGGCCAGGATGAGGCAGAGGAAGAGGACTTGGACCGAGGGAGGAGGATGGCCAAGACTAGGAAGAGGAGGAGGCGACCTAGATGGACGATGAAGGCAAGTACTAGCTGGAGGTCCCAGGAGAGCCAGGACCTGGCCGAGGACGAAGGCCAGGAGTAGCCGGAATAGGAGGGCCAGTGTTTGGAGAGGAGGAGTACCAGTACCAGGAAAAGTTGCAGGACCTGGAAAAGAACGAGAAGGAGGCCAACACCAAGAGAAGCATGAGGCGCAGGATCTAGCTGAGAAGGAAGCCAGGACCAAGCAGAGGGGGAACTGGATCATGAGGAGGAAGAGGGATAAGACCAGGCTAAAGGCGATAAGCAAGACCAAGCAGAGGATGGGGGCCAGTGCCAGGTGGAGGTGCCAGATTGGGTAGGAAGGCCAGGACCAGGAAGTGGAGGATAGCCAAGACCAGGTGGGTGAGGAGAGTCGGGAACATGTGGAGGAGGGGTGCCAGGCCCAGGTGAAGAAGGAGAGTAAAGATGAGACAGAGGAGGTGGGAAATAGTTCAATGGGAGGAGGAGGGGCAGGAGCAGGTGGAGGAGGAGACCCAGGACCAGACGAACGGGGGTGGGCCAGGACAAGGCAGAAGAAGAAGAAGAAGAAGAGGACCAGAAGAAGGAGGAGGGCCAGGATCTGGAGGAGAAAGAAGGCCAGGATGACGCAGAGGAAGAGGACCAGGATCGAGGGAGGAGGAGGGCAAAGACTAGGAGGAAGAGGAGGCGGCCTAGATGGACGAGGAAGGCAAGTACCAGGTGGAGGTCAAAGGTGAGCCAGGATCTGGCAGTGGACAAAGGCCAGGACGAGCCGGAGAAAGAGGGTCAGTGTTTGGTGGAGGAGAATTACCAGTACCAGGAAGAGTTGGAGGGCCAGGAAGAGAAAGAGAAGGACGGCCAAGACCAAGCGAAAGAGGAGGTGTAGGATCTAGCAGAGGAGGAGAGCCAGGACCAGGCAGGGGAGGAACTGGATCATGAAGAGGAAGAGGGTAAGACCAGGCTGAAGGCAAGAACCAAGACCAAGCAGAGAATGAGGGCCAGTTTCAGGTGGAGGAGCCAGATGGGGTAGGAGGGCCAGGACCAGGTAGTGGAGGATGGCCAAGACAAGGTGGGTGAGGAGGATCAGGACCATGTGGAGGAGTAGTGCGAGGCCCAGGTGAAGGAGGAGAGTAAAGATGAGGCAGAGGGGGTGGGAAATAGTTCAATGGGAGGAGGAGGGCCAGGATCAGTTGGAGGAGGAGACCCAGGATCAGAAGGATTGGGGTGGGCCAGGAGAAGATAGAAGAAGAGGAGGGCCAGGATCTGGAGGAGAAAGAAGGCCAGGATGACGCAGAGGAAGAGGACCTGGATAGAAGGAGGAGGAGGTCAAGTACTAGGAGGAAGAGGAGGCGACCTAGACGGACGATGAAGGCAACTACCAGGTGGAGGTCAAAGGTGAGCCAGCATCGGGCCGAGAACAAAGGCCAGGACAAGCCGGAGAAGGAGGGCCAGTGTTTGGTTCAGGAGGATTACCAGTACCAGGAAGAGTTGGAGGGCCAGGAAAAGAACAAGAATGAAGCCAAGACCAAGAGAATGAAGAGGCGCAGGATCTAGCAGAGGAGGAGGGCCAGGACCAGGTAGGGGAGGAACTGGATCATGAAGAGGAAGAGGGTTAAGACCAGGTTGAAGGCGAGAACCAAGACCAAGCAGAGCATGAGGGCCAGTGCCAGGTGGAGGAGCCAGATGGGGTAGGAGGGCCAGAAACAGGCAGAGGAGGATGGCCAAGACCAGGTGCGTTTAGGAGGGTCAGGACCATGTGCAGGAGGAGTGCGAGGCCCGGGCGAAGGTGGGGAGTGAAGATGAGACAGAGGAGGTGGGAAAAGGATCATTGAGAGGAGGAGAGCCAGGAGCAGGTGGAAGAGGAGGCCCAGGACCAGACAGATGGGGGTTGGCCAGGACCAGGCAGAAGAAGAAGAGGATCAGCAGAAGGAGGAGGGAGAAGGAAGGCAAGGATGAGGCAGAGGAAGAGGACGTGGAACGAAGGCGGAGGAGGGCCAAAACTAGGAGGAGGAGGAGGCGACCTAGGTGGAGAAGGAAGGCAGGTTCTAGGTGGAGGTTCCAGGAGAGCCAGGATCTGGCCGAGGACGGAGGCCAGGACAAGGCAGAGCTGAAGGGCTAGTGTTTGGTTCAGGAGGATTTCTAGTACCTGGAAGAGTTGGGGGCCAGGAAAAAAACGAGAAGGAAGCCAAAACCAAGAAAAGGAGGAGGTGCAGTATCTAGCTGAGTAGGGGGGTCAGGACCAGGCAGAGGAGGAACTGGATCATGAGGAGGAAGAGGGTTAAGACCTGGCTGAAGGCGAGAACCAAGACCAAGCAGAGGATGAGGGCCAGTGCCCGGCGGAAGAGCCAGATGAGGTAGGAGGGCCAGGACCAGGCAGTGCAGAATGGCCAAGAACAGGTGGGTGAGGACGTTCACAACGATGTGGAGGAGGAGTGCCAGGCCCAGGAGAAGAAGAGTAAACATGAGACAGAGGATTTGGGAAAATGATCAACGGGAGGAGGAAGGCCAGGAGCAGGTGGAGGAGGAGACGCAGGACCTGATGGATGGGGGTGGGCCAGGACAAGGCAGAAGAAGAAGAAGTGGACCAGAAGTAGGAGGAGGGCCAGAATCTGGAGGAGGAGGAAGGCCAGAATGAGGCTGAGGAAGAGGACCTGGATTGAGGGAGAAGGAGGGCAAGGACTAGGAGGAAGAGGAGGCGGCCTAGATGGACGAGGAAGGCAAGTACCAAGTGGAGGTCATAGGTGAGCCAGGATCATGTTGAGGACAAAGGCCAGGACTAACCGGAGAAGGAGGGCCAGTGTTTGGTGGAGTAGGATTACCAGTACCAGGAAGAGCTGGAGGGCCAGGAAGAGAAAGAGAAGGACGGCCAAGACCAAGAGAAAGATGAGGTGCAGGATCTAGCAGAGGAGGAGGGCCAGGAGTAGGCAGAGGAGGAAGTGGATCATGAGGAGGAAGAGGGTTAAGACTAGGCTTGAAGGCAAGAACCAAGACAAAGCAGAGGATGAGGGCCAGGGTCAGGTGGAGGAGCCAGATGTGGTAGGAGGGCCAGGACCAGCCAGTGGAGAATGGCCAGGACCAGGTGGGTGAGGAAGGTCAGGACCATGAGGTAGAGCGGGTTCAGGCCCAGGAGAAGAAGGAGAGTAAAAATGAGACAGAGGAGGTGGCAAAAAGATCATTGGGAGGAGAAGAGCCAGGAGGAGGTGGAGGAGGAGGCCCAGGACCAGACGGAAGAGGGTGGGCCAGGACCAGGCAGAAGAATAAGAAGAGGATCAGCAGAAGTAGGACGTCCACGATCTGGAGGAGAAGTAATGCCAGGATGAGGTAGAGGAAGAGGATATGGATTGAGGGAGGAGGAGGGCCAAAACTGGGAAGAGGAGGAGGTGACAGATGGAGGAGGAAGGCAAGTACTAGGTGGAGGTCCCAGGAGATCCAGGATTAGGCCTAGTACGAAGGCCAGGACAAGGCAGAGCTGGAGGGCCAGTGTTTGATGGAGGACTATTACCAGTACCCAGACGAAGGGGTGGAGTGAAGATCAGACAGACGTGGAGGCAAAAAGATCGTTTGGAGAAGGAGATCTAGGAGCAGGTGGAGAAGGAAGGCCAGGACCAGACAGAAGGGGGTGGGCCAGGACCAGACAGAAGGAGCTGGGCCAGGACCAGGTAGAAGAAGAGGACGAGGATCAGCAGAAGGAGGTTGGCCAGGATCTGGAGGAGGAGGAAGGCCAGGATGAGGCAGAGGAAGAGGACCTGGACTGAGGGAGGAGGAGGGCCAAGACCAAGAGGAGGAAGAGGCGACCTAGATGGACGAGGAAGGCAAGTACCACTGGGAGGTCCCAGGAGAGCCAGGATCTGGCCGAGGACGAAGGCCAGGAGTAGCCGGAGTAAGAGGGCCAGTGTTTGGTAGGGGAGGATTACTAGTACCAGGAAGAGTCTGAGGGCCTGGAAAAGAACGAGAAGGAGGCCAACACCAAGAGAAGGAGGAGGTGCAGGGTCTAGCCGAGGAGGAAGCCAGGACCAGGCAGAAGAGGAACTGGATTATGAGGAGGAGTAGGGTTAAGAACAGGCTAAAGGCGAGAGCCAAGACCAAGCAGCGGTTGAAGACCAGTGCCAGGTGGAGGAGCCAGATGGGGTAGGAGGGCCAGGTCCAGGCAGAGGAGGATGGCCAAGACCAGATGTGTGAGGAGGGTCAGGGCCATGTGGAGGAGGAGTGACGGGCCCTGGCGAAGGAGGGGAGTGAAGATCAGACAGAGGCGGTGGGAAACAATCATTGGGAGGAGGAGAGCCAGAAGCAGGTGAAGGAGGAGGTCCAGGACCAGACAGATGGGGGTGGGCCAGGACCAGGCAGAAGGAGAAGAGGATAAGCAGAAGGAGGAGGGATAGGATATGGGGGAGAAGAAAGGCGAGGATGAGGCAGAGGAAGAGGACGTGGAACGAAGGAGGAGGAGGGCCAAAACTAGGAGAAGAAGGAGGCGACCTGGAAGGAGGAGGAAGGCAAGAATTAGGTGGAGGTCCCAGGAGAGCCAGGATCTGGCCGAGGACGAAGGCCAGGACAAGGCGGAGCTGAAGGGCCAGTGTTTGTTTCAGGAAGATTACTAGTACCTGGAAGAGATGGAGGGCCAGGAAAAAAGAGAAGGAGACCAAGACCAAGAGAAGGAGGAGGTGCAGGATCTAGCAGAGGAGGAGGGCTAGGTTCAGGCAGAGGAAGAACTGGATCATTAAGAGGGATAGGGTTAGGACCAGGCTGGAGGCGAGAACCGAGACCAAGCAGAGGATGAGGGCCAGTGTCAGGTGGAGGTGCCAGATGGGGTAGGAGGGCCAGGACCAGGCAGTGGAGAATGGACAAGACCAGGTGGGTGAGGACGGTCAGAACGATGTGCAGGAGGTGTGCCAAGCCCAGCCGAAGGAGGGGAGTGAAGATCAGACAGGAGGACGCAAAAAGATAAATAGGAGGAGGAGACCTAGGAGCAGGTGGAGGAAGAGGCCCAGGACCAGACGGAAGGGGTGGGCCAGGATCAGGCAGAAGAAGAATATGAGGATCAGCAGAAGGAGGAGGGCCAGGATATGGAGGAGGAGGAAGGCCAGGATGAGGCAGAGGAAGAGGATCTGGACAGAGGGAGGAGGAGGACCAAGACTAGGAGGAGGAGGAAGCGACCTAGATGGACGAGGAAGGCAAGTACCAGGTGGAGGTCCCAGGAGAGCCAGGATCTGAACGAGGATGAAGGCCAGGGGTAGCCGACTTAGGAGGGTGAGTGTTTGGTAGAGAAGGATTACCAGGACCAGGAATAGTTGGAGGGCCGGGAAAAGAAGGAGAAGGAGGCCAAGACCAGGAGAAGGGGGAAGCGCATGATGTAGCTGAGGAGGAGGGCCAGGACCAGGAAGAGGAGGAACTGGATCATGAAGAGGAAGAAGGTTAAGTCCAGGCTGAAGGCGGGAACCAAGACCAAGCAGACGATGAGAGCCAGTGCCCGGTGGAGAGCCAGATGGGGTTGGAGGGCCAGGACCAGGCAGAGGAGGATGGCCAAAACCAGGAGGATGAGGAGGGTCAGGACCATGTAGAGGAGGAGTGCCAGGACCAGGAGAAGGAGGGGAGTGAGGTCAGGATGGAGGAGGTGGGAAAAAGGTAATTGGGAGGAGAAGATCCGGGAGCAGGTGGAGGAGGAGGCCCAAGATCAGACAGATGGGGGTGGGCCAGGACCAGGCAGAAGAAGAAGAAGAGGATCAGCAGAAGGAGGAGGGATAGGATATTGGGGAGAAGGAAGGCCAAGATGAGGCAGAGGAAGAGGACGTGGAACGAAGGAGGAGGAGGGCCAAAACTAGGAGGAGGAGGAGGCGACCTAGATGGAGAAAGAAGGCAAGTACTAGGTGGAGGTCCCAGGAGAGCCAGGATCTGGCCGAGGACGGAGGCCAGGACAAGGCGGAGCTGAAAGGCCAGTGTTTGGATCAGGAGGATTACTTGTACCAGGAAGATTTGGAGGGCCAGGAAAAGAACAAGAAGGAGGCCAAGACGAAGAGAAGGAGGAGGCGCAGGATCTAGAAGAGGAGGAAGGCCAGGACCAGGCAGGGGAGGAACTGGATCATGAAGAGGAAGAGGGTTAGGACCAGGCTGAAGGCGAGAACCAAGACCAAGCAGAGGATGAGGGACAGTGCCAGGTGTAGGGGCCTGATGGGGGAGGAGGCCCAGGACCAGGCAGTAGAGGATGGCCAAGACCAGGTGGGTGAGGGGGATCATGACCATGTGGAGGTGCAGTGCCAGGCTCATGCGAAGGAGGAGAGTAAAGATGAGACCGAGGAGGTGGGAAAAATATAAATGGTAGGAGGAGGGCCGGGAGCAGGTGGTGGAGGAACCCAGGACCAGACGGATGGGGGTGGGCCAGGACAAGGCAGAAGAAGAAGAATAGGACCAGAAGAAGGAAGAGGGACAGGATCTGGAGGAGAAAGAAGGCCAGGATGACGCAGAGGAAGAGGACCTGGATGGAGGGAGGAGGAGGGCAAAGTCTAGGAGGAGGAGGAGGCGACCTAGATGGACGAGGACGGCAAGTACCAGTTGGAGGTCCCAGGAGAGCCAGGATCTGGCCGAGGACGAAGGCCAGGAGTAGCCGGAGTAGGAGGGCCACTGTTTTGTAGAGGAGGATTACCAGTACCAGGAAGTGTTGGAGGGCCAGGAAAAGAAAGAGAAGGAAGCCAAGACCAAGAGAAGGAGGAGGCGCAGGATCTAGCTGAGGAGGAAGGCCAGGACCAGGCAGGGGAGGAACTGGATCATAAAGAGGAAGAGGGTTAGGACCAGGCTGAAGGCGAGAACCAAGACCAAGCAGAAGATGAGGGCCAGTGCCAGGTGTAGGAGCCTGATGGGGGAGGAGGGCCAGGACCAGGCAGTAGAGGATGGCCAAGACCAGGTGGGTGAGGCGGATCAGGACCAAGTGGAGGTACAGTGCCAGGCTCATGCGAAGGAGGAGAGTAAAGATGAGACCGAGGAGGTGGGAAAAAGATAAATGGTAGGACGAGGGCCAGGAGCAGGTGGTGGAGGAGACCCAGGACCAGACGGACGGGGGTGGGCCAGGACAAGGCAGAAGAAGTAGAATAGGACCAGAAGAAGGAGGAGGGACAGGATCTGGAAGAGAAAGAAGGCCAGGATGACGCAGAGGAAGAGGACCTGGATCGAGGGAGGAGGACGGCAAAGAGGAGGAGGAGGAGGAGGAGGAGGAGGCGACCTAGATGGACGAGGAAGGCAAGTACCAGTTGGAGGTCCCAGGAGAGCCTGGATTTGGCCGAGAACGAAGGCCAGGATTAGCCGGAGTAGGAGGGCCACTGTTTGGTACAGGAGGATTACCAGTACCAGGAAGTGTTGGAGGGCCAGGAAAAGAAAGAGAAGGAAGCCAAGACCAAGAGAAGGAGGAGGCGTAGGATCTAGCTGAGGAGGATGGCCAGAACAGGTCGGTGAGGAGGGTCAGGACCATGTGGAGGAGGAATGCCAGGCCCATGCGAAGGAGGGGAGTGAAGATCAAACAGAGGAGGTGGGAAAATATCATTAGGAGGAGGAGAGCCAAGAGCCGGTGGAGGAGGAGGCCGTAGACCAGACGGAAGAGGGTGGGCCAGGACCAAGCAGAAGAAGAAGAAGAAGAAGAGGATCAGCAGAAGGAGGAGGGATAGGATATGGGGGAGAAGGAAGGCCAGGATGAGGCAGAGGAAGGGAACGTGGAACGAAGGAGGAGGAGGGCCAAAACTAGGAGGAGGAGGCGACCTAGATGGACGAAGAAGGCAAATACCAGCTGGAGGTCCCAGGAGATCCAGGATCAGGCCGAGGATGAATGCCAGGACAAGGCGCAGCTGGAGGGCCAGGGTTTGGTGGAGGAGGATTACAAGTACCAGGAAGAGCTGGAGGGCCAGGAAAAGGACGAAAAGGAGGCCAAGACGAACAGAAGGAGGAGGCGCAGAATCTAGCTGAGGAGGAGGGCCAGGACCAGGCAGAGGAGGGACTGGATCATGAGGAGGAAGAACGATAAGACAAGGCTGAAGGCGAGAACCAAGACCAAGCAGAGGATGAGGGCCAGTGCCCGATGGAAGAGCCAGATTGGGTAGAAGAGCCAGGACCAGGCAGTGGAGAATGGGCAAGACTAGGTGAGTGAGGACGTTCAGAACGATGTGGTGGCAGAGTGCCAGGCCCAGGCGATGTAGGGGAGTGAGGATCAGACAGAGGAGGAGGCAAAAAGATCATTTGGAGGAGAATAGCTAGGAGCAGGTGGAGGAGGAGACCCAGGTCCAGACGGAAGGGGGTGGGCCAGGACCAGGCAGAAGAAGAAGAAGAGGATCTGTCTGGTCCTGGGCCTCCTCCTCCACTTGCTCCTAGCTATCCTCCTCCAAATGATCTCTTTGCCTCCTCCTCTGTCTGATCTTCACTCCCCTCCTTCGCCTGGGCCTGGCACTCCTCCTCCACATGGTCCTGACCCTCCTCACCCACCTTGTCTTGGCCATCCTCCACTGCCTAGTCCTGGGCCTCCTACCCCAACTGGCTCCTCCACCTGACACTGGCCCTCATCCTCTCCTTAGTCTTGTTTCTCGCCTTCAGGCTGGTCTTAACCCTCTTCTTCTTCTTCATGATCCAGTTCCTCCTCTGCCTGGACCTGGCCCTCCTCCTCAGACAAATCCTGCGCCTCCTCCTTCTCTTGGTCTTGCCCTCCTTCTTCTTCTTTTCCTGGCCCTCCAACTCTCCTGGAACTAGTAATCCTCCTGAACCAAACACTGGCCCTTCAGCTCCACCTAGTCCTGGCCTCCGTCCTCGGCAAGATCCTGGCTCTTCTGGGACCTCCACCTAGAACTTGCCTTCCTTCTCCATCTAGGTCGCCTCCTCCTCCTCCTTGTTTTGGCCTTCCTCCTCCATCGATTCACACCCTCTTCCTCTGCCTCATCCTGGCCTTCCTTCTACCCGATATCCTATCACTCCTCCTTCTGCTGATCCTCTTCTTCTTCTTCCACCTGTTCCTGGCCCACCCCCATCTGTCTGGTCCTGGGGCTCCTCCTCCACCTGCTCCTGGCGCTCCTCATCCCAATGGCATTTTTCCCACCTCCTCTATCTACTCCTCACTCCCCTCCTTCGCCTGGACCTGGAACCCCTCCTCCACATGGTACTGACCCTCCTCACCTACCTGGTCTTGGCTATCCCCCTCTGCCTTGTCCTGGCCCTCCTACCCCATCTGGCTCTTCCACCTGGCACTGGCCCTCAGCCTCTCCTTGGTCTTCGTTCTCGGGTTTAGCCTGGTCTTAACCCTCTTCCTCCTCAAGATCCTGTTCCTTCTCTGCCTGATACTGGCCCTCTTCCTCAGCAAGAACCTGCGCCTCCTCCTTCTCTTGGTCTTGGCCTCTTTCTCGTTCTTTTCCAGGCCCTCCAATTCTTCCTGGTACTGGTAATCCTCCTCCACCAAACAGTCGCTCTCCTACTACGACTACTCCTGGCCTTCCTCCTCGGCCAGTTCCAGGCTCTCCTGGGACCTCCAACTGGTACTTGCCTTCCTCGTCCAACTAGGTCGCCTCAACCTCCTCCTAGTCTTGGCCCTCCTCCTCCCTCGGTCCAGGTCCTCCTCCTCTGCCTCATATTGGCCTTTCTCCTCCTCCAGATCCTGGGCCACCTCCTTCTGCTGATCTTCGTCCTCTTCTTCTACCTGGTCCTGGCCCACCCCCTTCCGTCTGGTCCTGGGCCTCCTCCTCGACCTGCTCCTAGCTCTCCTCCTCCAAATGATCTTTTTGCCTCCTCCTCTGTCTGATCTTCACTCCCCTCCTTCGCCTGGGCCTGGCACTCCTCCTCCACATCGTCATCATCATCACCATCAATCGTATTTATTGAGCGCTTACTGTGTGCAGAGCACTGTACTAAGCGCTTGGGAAGTACAAGTTGGCAACATATAGAGACAGTCCCTACCCAACAGTGGGCTCACAGTCTAAAAGGGGGAGACAGAGAACAAAACCAAACATACTAACAAAATAAAATAAATAGAATAGATATGTATAAGTTAAATAAATAAATAAATAAATAAATAGAGTAATAAATATGTACAACCATATATACATATATACAGGTGCTGTGGGGAAGGGAAGGAGGTAAGATGGGGGGATGGAGGGGGGGACGAGGGGGAGAGGAAGGAAAGGGCTTAGTCTGGGAAGGCCTCCTGGAGGAGGTGAACTCTCAGTAGGGCCTTGAAGGGAGGAAGAGAGCTAGCTTGGCGGATGGGCAGAGGGAGGGCATTCCAGGCCCGGGGGATGACGTGGGCCGGGGGTCGATGGCGGAACAGGCGAGAACGAGGCACGGTGAGGAGATTAGCGGCAGAGGAGTGGAGGGTGCGAGGTGGGCTGTAGAAGGAGAGAAGGGATGTGAGGTAGGAGGGGGCGAGGTGATGGAGAGCCTTGAAGCCCAGGGTGAGGAGTTTCTGCCTGATGCGCAGATTGATTGGTAGCCACTGGAGATTTTTGAGGAGGGGAGTAACATGCCCAGAGCGTTTCTGGACAAACACAATCAGTGCAGCAGCATGAAGTATGGATTGAAGTGGGGAGAGACACGAGGATGGGAGATCAGAGAGAAGGCTGATGCAGTAGTCCAGACGGGATAGGATAGCTTGAACGGGCAGGGTAGCGGTATGGATGGAGAGGAAAGGGCGGATCTTGGCAATGTTGCGGAGCTGAGACCGGCAGGATTTGGTGACGGCTTGGATGTGATCGTCCTGACCCTCCTCACCCACCTTGTCTTGGCCATCCTCCTCTACCTGGTCTGGCCCTCCTACCACATCTGGCTCCTCCACCTGGCACTGTTCCTCATCCTCTGCTTGGTCTTGGTTCTCGCCTTTAGCCTGGTCATACCTCTCTTCCTCCTCATGATCCAGTTCCTCCTCTGCCTGGTCCTGGCCCTCCTCCTCAGCTAGATCCTGCTCCTCCTCTTTCTCTTGGTCTTGGCTTCCTTCTAATTCTTTTCCTGGCCCTCCAACTCTTCCTGGTACTGGTAATCCTCCTCCACCAAACACTGGCCCACCAGCTCGGCCTTGTCCTGGCTTTCGTCCTCGGCCAGATCCTGGATCTCCTGAGACCTCCACCTGGTACTTGCCTTCGTTGTAAACCTACCTAGCCTCCTCCTCCTCCTCCTAGTTTTGGCCCTCCTCCTCCCTCGATCCCGTTCCTCTTCGTCTGACTCATCCTGACTTTCTTCTCCTCCAGATCGTGGACCTCCTATTTCTGCTGATCCTTTTCTTCTCCTTCTGCCTGGTCCTGGCCCACCCTCTTCCGTCTGGTCCTGGGCATCCTCCTACACCTGCTCCTGGCTCTCCTCCTCCCAATGATATTTTCCCCACTTCTTCTGTCTCATCTTTACTCTCCTTCTTCACATGGGCCTGGCCCTCCTCCACCACATGATCCTGACCCTCCTCACCCACCTGGTCTTGGCCATTCTCCACTGCCTGGTCCTGGCCCTCCTACCCCATCAGGCTCTTCCACCGGGCACTGGCCCTCATCCTCTGCTTGGTCTTGGTTCTCGCTTTCAGCCTGGTCTTAACCTTCTTCCTCCTCATGATCCAGTTCCTCCTCTGCCTGGTCCTGGCCCTCCTCTCAGCTAGATCCTGCGCCTCCAACTTCTCTTGCTCTTGGCCTCCTTTTCGTTCTTTTCCTAGCCTCCAACTCTTCCTGGTACTGGTAATCCTCCTCCACCAAACACTGGCTCTCCAGCTCCGCCTTGTCCTGGCCTTCGTCTTCGGCCAGATCCTGGCTCACCTTAAACGTCCACCTGGTACTTGCCTTCCTCGTCCATCTAGTCCGCCTCCTCTTCCTCCTAATCTTTGCCCTCCTCCTCCCTCGATCCAGGTCCTCTTCCTCGGCATCATCCTGGCCTTCCTCCTCCTCCAGATACTGACCCTCCTCCTTATTCTGGCACTCTTCTATTTTTTCTGCCTTGTCCTGGCCCACTCCCGTCCTGGGTCTCCTCCTCCACCTGCTCCTGGCCCTCCTCCTTTAATGAAACATTTTCCAACCTCCTCTGTCTCATTTTTACTATCCTCTTTCGCCTGGACCTGGCACTCCTCCTACACCTGGTCCTGACCCTCCTCACCCACCTGGACTTAGCCATCCTCCACTGCCTGGTCCTGGCCCTCTTACCCCATCTGGCTCCTCCACTTGGCCCTGGCACTCATCTTCTGCTTGGTCTTGGTTCTCGCTTCCAGCTTGGTCCTATCCCTATTCCTCTTCATGATCCAGTTCCTCCTCTGCCTGGACCTGGCCGTCCTCCGCTGCTACATCCTGCACCGCCTCCTTCTCTTGGTCTTGGCCTCCTTCTTCTTTTTTTTTTTCCTGGCCCTCCAACTCTTCCAGATACTATTAATCATCCTGAACCAAACACTGGCCCTTCAGCTCCGCCTTGTCCTGGCCTTCGTCAAAGGCCAGATTCTGGCTCTCCTGGGAACTCCACCTAGTTCTTGCCTTCCTCCTCCTTCTAGGTCGCCTCCTTCTCCTCCGAATTTTGGCCCTCCTCCTCCTTCATTCCACGTCCTCTTCCTCTGCCTCATCCTGGCCTTCCTTCTCCCCCATATCCTATCCCTCCTCCTTCTGCTAATCCTCTTCTTCTTCTTCTGCCTGGTCCTGGCCCACCCCCATCTGTCTGGTCCTGGTCCTCCTCCTCCACCTGCTCCTGGCTCTCCTCCTCCCAATGATCTTTTTCCCACCTCCTCTGTCTGATCTTCACTCCCCTCCTTCTCCTGAGCCTGGCACCCCTCCTCCACATGTTTCTGACCCTCCTCACGCACATGGTCTTGGCCATCCTCCTCTGCCTGGTCCTGGCCCTGGCCCTAATACCCCATCTGCCTTGTCCACCTGGCACTTGCCTTTAGCCTGGTCTTAACCCTCTTCCTCCTCATGATCCAGTTACTCCTCTGCTTGGTCCTGGCTTCCTCCTCAGCTAGATCCTGCGCCTCCTCCTTCTCTTGGTGTTGGCCTCCTTCTCGTTCTTTTCCAGGCCTTCCAACTCTTCCCAGTACTGGTAATCTTCCCCTACCAAACAGTGGCCCTCCTACTCCGGCTACTCCCGGCCTTCGTCCTCGGCCAAATCCTGGCTCTCCTCGGATTTCCAACTGGTACTTGCCTTCCTCGTCCATCTAGGTCGCCTCCTCCTCCTCCTAGTCTTGGCCCTCCTCCTGTCTCGGTCCAGGTCCTCTTCCGCTGGCTCATCCTGGCCTTCCTTCACCTCCAGATCCTGGCCCTCCTCTTTCTGCTGATCCTCTTTTTCTTCTTCTGCCTGGTCCTGACCCACCCTCTTCCGCCTGAACCTGGGTCTCTTCCTCCACCTGCTCCTAGCTCTCCTCCTCCAAATGATCTTTTTGCCTCCTCCTCTGTCTGATCTTCACTCCCCTCCTTCGCCTGGGACTGGCACTCCTCCTCCACATCGTTCTGAACGTCCTCACCCACCTGGCCTTGGCCATTCTCCACTGCATGGTCCTGGCCCTCCTACCCCATCTGGCTCTTCCACCGGGCACTGGCCCTCATCCTCAGCTTGGTCTTGGTTCTCGCTTTCAGCCTGGTCTTAACCTTATTCCTCCTCATGATCCAGTTCCTCCTCTGCCTGGTCCTGGCCCTCCTCCACAGCTAGACAATGCGCCTCCTCCTTCTCTTGCTCTTGGCCTCCTTTTCGTTCTTTTCCGAGCCTCCAACTCTTCCTGGTACTGGTAATCATCCTCCACCAAACACTGGCCCACCAGCTCCGCCTTGTCCTGGCCTTCGTCGTCGGCCAGATCCTGGCTCACCTTTGACCTCCACCTGGTACTTGCCTTCCTCGTCCATCTAGGCCGCCTCCACTTCCTCTTAATCTTTGCCCTCCTCCTTCCTCTATCCAGGTCCTCTTCCTCGGCATCATCCTGGCCTTCCTCCTCCTCCAGATACTGACCCTCCTCCTTCTGGCACTCTTCTTTTTCTTCTGCCTTGTCCTGGCCCACCCCCATCCGTCTGGTCCTGGGTATCCTCTTCCACCTGCCCCTAGCCCTCCTCCTTCAATTAATCATTTTCCCACCTCCTCTGTCTCATCTTTACTCTTTTCTTTCACCTGGGCCTGTCACTTCTCCTCCACATGGTCCTGACCTTCCTCACCCACCTGGTCTTGGCCATCCTCCTCTGCTTGGTCCTGGCCCTCGTACCCCATCTGGCCCCTCCACGTGGCACTGGCCCTCATCATCTGCTTGGTCTTGGTTCTCGGATTTAGCCTGGTCTTAGCCCTCTTCCTCCTCATGATCCAGTTCCTCCTCTGCCTGGTCCTGGCCCTCCTCCTCAGCTAGATCATGCGCCGCCTCCTTCTCTTGGTCTTTGCCTCCTTCTCTTTCTTTTCCTGGCCCTCCAACACTTCATAGTACTGGTAATCCTGCTCCACCAAACACTGGCCCTCCTTCTCCGGCTAGTTCTGACCTTTCTCCTCGGCCAGATCCTGGCTCACCTTTGACCACCACCCGGTACTTGCCTTCCTCGTCCATCTAGGCTGCCTCCTCTTCCTCCTAGTCTTTGCCCTCCTCCTCCCTCGATCCAGGTCCTCTTCCCCTGGCTCATCCTGGCCTTGTTTCTCCTTCAGATCATGTCCCTCCTCCTTCTTCTGGTCCTTTTCTTTTTCTTCTGCCTTCTCCTGGCCCACCCCCATTCGTCTGGTCCTGGGTCTCCTCCTCCACCTGCTCCGGGCCCTCTTCCTCCCACTGATCTTTTTCCCACCTCCTCTGTCTCATATTCACTCTCCTCCTTCGCCTGAGCCTGGCACTCGACCTCCACATGGTCCTGACCCTCCTCACCCACCTGGTCATGGCCATCCTCCACTGCCTGGTCCTGGCTCTCCTCCTCCATCTGGCACCTCCACCTGGCACTGGCCCTCATCCTCTGCTTGGTCTTCGTTCTGGCCTTCAGCCTGGTCCTAACCCTCTTCCTCTTCATGATCCAGTTCCTCCCCTACCTGGTCCTGGCCTTGCTCCTCGGTTAGATCCTGCGCCTGCTCCTTCTCTTGGTCTTGGCCTCCTTCTTGTTCTTTTCCTGGACCTCCAACTCTTCCTGGTACTAGTAATCCTCCTGAACCAAACACTGGCCCTTCAGCTCCGCCTTGTCCTGGCCTCCGGCATTGATCTGATCCTGGCTCTCCTGGGACCTCCACCTAGTACTTGCCTTCCTTCTCCATCTATGTCGCCTCCTCCTACTTCTAGTTTTGGCCCTCCTCATCCTTCGTTCCACGTCTTCTTCCTCTTCCTCATCCTGGCCTTACTTCTCCCCCATATCCCATCCTTCCTCCTTCTGCTTATCCCCTTCTTTTTCTTGTGCCTGGTCCTGGCCCACCCCCATCGGTCTGGTCCTGGGCCTCCTCCTCCAACTGCTCTTAGCTCTCCTCCTCCCAGTGATCTTTTTCTCACCTCCTCTGTCTGATCTTCACCCCCTCCTTCGCCTTGGCCTGGCACTGCTCCTCCACAGGGTCCTAACCCTCCTCATCCACCTGGTCTTGACCATCCTCCTCTGCCTGTTCCTGGCCCTCCTACCCCATCTGGCTCTTCCACCTGGCACTGGCCCTCATCCTCTGCTTGGACCTGGTTCTCTCCTTCAGCCTGGTCTTAACCCTCTTCGTCTTCATGAACCAGTTCCTCCCCTGCCTGGTCCTGGCCCTCCTCCTCTGCTAGATTCTGCACCTCCTCCTTCTCTTGGTCTTGGCCTCCTTCCTGTTCTTTTCTTGGCCCTCCAACTCTTCCTGGTACTAGTAATCCTCCTGAACCAAACACTGGCCCTTCAGCTCTGCCTTGTCCTGCCCTCCGTACTTGGCCAGATCCTGGCTCTTCAGGGACCTCCACCCAGTACATGCCTTCCTCCTCCATCTAGGTCGCCTCCTCCTCCTCCTAGTTGGCCCTCCTCCTCCTCCTCTTCGTTCCACGTCCTCTTCCTCTGCCTCATGCTGGCCTTCCTTCTCCCCCATACCCTATCTCTCCTTCTTCTGCCGATCCTCTTCTTCTTCTTCTGCCTGGACTTGGCCCACCCCCATCTGTCTGGTCCTGGGCCTCCTCTTCCACCTGCTCCTGGCTTTCCTCCTCCCAGTGAACATTTTCCCACCTCCGCTGTCTGATCCTCACTCCCATCCTTCGCCTGGGCCTGGCACTGCTCCTCCACGTGGTCCTGACCCTCCTCACCCACCTGGTCTTGGCCATCCTCCTCTGCCTGGTCCTGGCCCTCCTACCCCATCTGGCTCTTCCACCTGGCACTGGCCCTCATCCTCTGCTTGGACCTGGTTCTCTCCTTCAGCCTGGTCTTAACCCTCTTCGTCTTCATGAACCAGTTCCTCCCCTGCATGGTCCTGGCCCTCCTCCTCAGCTAGATCCTACGCCTCCTCCTTCTGTTGGTCTTGGCCTCCTTCTCGTTCTTTCCCAGGCCCTCCAACGTTTCCTGGTACTGGTAATCCTCCTCTACCCAACACTGACCTTCCTTCTTCTGCTAGTCCTGGCCACTTTCCTCAGTCAGATCCTGACTCACCTTTGTCATCCACCTGGTACATGCCTTCCTCGTGCATCTAGGCTGCCTCCTCTTCCTCCTAGTCCTTACCCTTCTCCTCCCTCGATCCAAGGCCTCTTCCTCGGCGTCATCCTTGCCTTTCTCCTCCTCCAGATCCTGGATATCCAACTTCTGCTGATCCTCTTCTTCTTCTTCTGCCTGGTCCTGGCCCACCCTCTTCCGTCTGCTCCTGGGCCTCCTCCTCCACCTGCTCCTGGCTCTCCTCCTCCCAGTGATCTTTTCCCCACCTCCTCTGTCTCATCTTTACTCTCTCCTTCTACGCCTGGGCCTCACCCTCATCCACCACAGGGTCCTGACCCTCCTCACCCACCTGGTCTTGGCCATTCTCCAGTGCCTGGTCCTGGCCCTCCTACCTCATCTGGCTCCTCCGCCTGACCCTGGCACTCATTCTCAGTTTGTTCTTGGTTCTTGCCTTCAGCCTGGTCTTAAACCTCTTCCTCCTCATGATCCAGTTCCTCCTCTGCCTGGTCCTGGCCCTCCTCCTCAGCGAGATCCTGCGCCTCCTCCTTATCTTGGTCTTGGCCTCCTTCTTGTTCTTTTCCTGGCCTTCCAACTCTTCCTGGTACTCGTAATCCTCCTGAACCAAACACTGCTTCTTCAGATTCGCCTTGTCCTGGCCTCCGTCCTCGGGCAGATCCTGGCTCCTCTGGGACCTCCACCTAGTACTTGCCGTCCTCCACCATCTAGGTCGCCTCCTCTTCCTCCTCCTAGGTTTGGCACTCCTCCTCCTTCGTTCCACATCCTTTCCTCTGCCTCATCCTGGCCTTCCTTCTCCCCCATACCCTATCCCTCTTCCTTCTTCTGATCCTCTTCTTCTTTTTCTGCCTGGGCCTGACTCACCCCCATCTGTCTGGTCCTGGGCCTCCTCCTCAGGCTGCTCTTGGCTCCCCGCCTCCCAAAGATCTTTTTCCCACCGCCACTGTCTGATCTTCTCTCCCCTCCTTCGCATGGACCTGGCACCCCTCCTCAACATGGTCCTGACCCTCCTCACCCACCTGGTCTTGGCTATCCACCTCTTTCTGGTCCTGGCCCTCCTACCCCATCTGGCTCCTCCACCTGGCACTGGCCCTCAACCCCTGCTTGGTCTTGGTTCTCGCCTCCAGCCTGGTCTTAACTCTCTTCCTCTTCATGATCAAGTTCCTACTCTGCCTGGTCCTGGCCCTCCTCCTCTGCTAGATCCTGCGCCTCCTTGTTCTCTTGGTCCTGGCCGTCCTTCTCTTTCTCTTCCTGGCCCCCCAACTCTTCCTGGTACTGGTAATCCTCCTACACCAAACACTGGCCCTCCTTCTCTGGCTAGTCCTGGCCTTTGTCCTCGGCCAGATCCTGGCTCACCTTTGACCTCCACCTGGTACATGCCTTCCTCGTCCATCTAGGCCGCCTCCTCTTCCTCCTAGTCTTTGCCCTCCTCCTCCCTCGATCCAGGTCCTCTTCCTCTGCGTCATCCTGGCCTTCTTTCTCCTCCAGATTCTGGCCCTCCTCATTGTTCCGGTCCTCTTCTTCTTCTTCTGCCTTGTCCTGGCCCACCCCATCCGTCTGGTCCTGGCCCTCCTCCTCCACCTGCTCCTTGCCCTCCTCCTCCAATTGATCTTTTTCCCACCTCCTCTGTCTCATCTTTACTCTCCTCCTTCGCCTTGGCCTGGCACTGCTCCTCCACATGGTACTGATCCTCCTCACCAACTGGTCCTGGCCATCCTCCACTGCCTGGTCTTGGCCCTCCTACCACATCTGGCTCCTCCACCTGGTACTGGCCCTTATCCTCTGATTGGTCTTGGTTCTCGCCTTCAGCCTGGTTTTAACCCTCTTCCTCTTCATATTCCAATTCCTCCTCTTCCTGGTCGTGGCCCTCCTCCTCTGCTAGATCCTGCGCCTCCTCCTTCTCTTGGTCTTGGCCTCCTTCTTGTTCTTTTCCAGGCCCTCCAACTCTTCCTGGTACTAGTAATTCCCCTGAACCAAACACTGGCCCTTCAGCTCTGCCTTGTCCTGGCCTCCGTCCTCGGCCAGATCCTGGCTCTCCTGGGACATGCACCTCGGATTAGCCTTGCTTCTCCACCTAGCTCGCCTCCTCCTCCGAGTTTTGGCCCTCCCCCTCCTCCTTCGTTCCAGGTCCTCTTCCTCTACCTCATCCTGGCCTTCTTTCTCCCCCATATCCTATCCCTCCTCCTTATGCTGATCCTCTTCTTCTTCTGCCTGGTCCTGGCCCACCCCCATCTATCTTGTCCTGGGTCTCCTCCTCCACCTGCTCCTGGCTAGCCTCCTCCCCACCTCCTCTGTCTCACCTTTACTCTCTCCTTCTTTGCCTGGGCCTCGCCCTCCTCCACCACATGGTCCTGACCCTTCTCACCCACCTGGTCTAGGCCATTCTCCCCTACCTGGCCCTGGCCCTCCCACCCCATCTGGCTCCTCCACTTGACTCTGGCCCTAATCTTCTCCTTGGTCTTGGTTCTTTCCTTCAACCTGGTCTTTACCCTCTTCTTCCTCATGATCCAGTTCCTCCTCTGTCTGGTCCTGGCCCTTCTCCTCTGCTAGATCCTGCGCCTCCTCTTTCTCTTGGTCTTGCCCGTCCTTCTCTTTCACTTCCTGGCCCTCCAACCCTTCCTGGTACTGGTAGTCCTCCTCCACCAAACACTGGACCTCCTTCTCCGGCTAGTCCTGGCCTTTGTCCTCGACCAGATCCTGGCTCACCTTTGAACTCCACCTGGTACTTGCTTTCCTCGTCCATCTAGGCCGCCTCCTCTTCCTCCTAGTCTTTGCCCTCCTCCTCCCTCGATCCAGGTCCTCTTCCTCTGCCTCATCCTGGCCTTCCTCCTCCTCCAGATCCTGGCCCTCCTCCTTCTTCTGGACCTCTTCCTCTTCTTCTGCTTTGTCCTGGCCCACCCCCAACCGTCGGGTCCTTATTCTCCTCCTCCACCTGCTCCTAGCTCTCCTCCTCCCAGTGATTATTTTCTCACCTCCTCTGTCTGATCTTCACCCCCTCCTTCGCCTTGGCCTGGCACCCGTCCACCACATGTTCCTGAACCTCCTCACCCACCTAGTCTTGGCCATCCTCCACTGCCTGTTCCTGGCCCTCCTACCCCATCTGGCTCCTCCACCTGGCACTGGCCCTCATCCTCTGCATGGTCTTGGTTCTCGCCTTTAGCCTTGTCTTAACCCTCTTCCACCTCATGATCCAGTTCCTCCTCTGCCAGGTCCTGACCCTCCTCCTCAGCTAGACCCTGCTCCTCCTCCTTCCCTTGGTATTGGCCTCCTTCCCGTTCTTTTCCTGGCCCTCCAACTCTTCCTGGTACTGGTAATCCTCCTCCACCAAGCACTGGCCCCCCAGGTTCGCCTTGTATTGGCCTTCGTCCTCGGCCAGATCCTGGATCTCCTGAGACATCCACCTGGTATTTGCCTTCCTCGTAAATCAACCTCGCCTCCTTCTATTCCGAGTTTTGGCCCTCCGCCTCCATCGATCCAGGTCGTCTTCGTCTGCCTCATCCTGGCCTTCCTTCCCCTCCAGATCGTGGACTTCCTACTTATGCTGATCCTCTTCTTCTTCTTCTGCCTTGTCCTGCCCCACCCTCTTCCGTCTGGTCCTGGGCCTCCTCCTCCACCTGCTCCTGGCTCTCCTCCTCCCAACGAAATTTTCCCCACCTCCTCTGCCTCATCTTTACTCACTCCTTCTTCGCCTGGGCCTGGCCCACATCCAGCACATGGTCCTGACCCTCCTCACCCACCTGGTCTTGGCCATTCTCCACTGCCTGGCCCTGGCCATCCTACCCCATCTGGTTCCTCCACCTGAATCTGGCCCTCATCCTCTGCTTGGTCTTGGTTCTTGCCTTCAGCCTGGTCTTAACCCTCTTCCTCCTCATGATCCAGTTCCTCCTTAGCCTGGTCCTGGCCCTCCTCCTCTGCTAGATCCTGCGCCTCCTCTTCTCTCGCTCTTGCCTGTCCTTCTCTTTCTCTTCCTGGCTCTCCAACACTTGTCTTCGGCCAGATCCTGGCTCACCTTTGACCTCCACCTTGTACTTGCCTTCCTCGTCCATCTAGGCCACCTCCTCTTCCTCCTAGTCTTTGACCTCCTCCTCCCTCGATCCAGGTCCTCTTCCTCTGCGTCATCCTGGCCTTCTTTCTCCTCCAGAGCCTGGCCCTCCTCTTTCTTCTGGTCCTCATCTTCTTCTTCTGCCTGGTCCTGGCCAACCCCCATCCGTCTGGTCTTGGGCCTCCTCCTCCACCTGCTCCTGGCCCTCCTCCTTCAATTCATCAGTTTCCCACCTCCTCTGCCTCATCTTAACTCCCCTCCTTCGCCTGGGCCTGGCACCCCTCCTCCACATGGTCCTGACCCTACTCACCCACCTGGTCTTGGTCAACCTTGATTGCCTGCTCCTGGACCTCCTACCCCATCTGGCTCCTCCACCTGGCACTGGCCCTCATCCTCTGTTTCGTCTTGGTTCTCGCTTTCAGCCTAGTCTTAAGCCTCTTCCTCTTCACGATCCAATTCCTCCTCTGCCTGGTCCTGGCCCTCCTCCTCTTCTAGATCCAGCGCCTTTTCCTTTTCTAGGTTTTGGCCTCCTTCTTGTTCTTTTCCTGGCCCTCCAACTGTTCCTGCTACTAGTAATCCTCCTCAACCAAACGCTGGGCCTTCAGCTCCAGTTTGTCCTGGCCTCCGCCCTAGGCCTGATCCTGGCTCTCCTGGGACCTCCACCTAGTACTTGCCTTCCTCCTCCATCTAGGTCGCCTCCTCCTTCTCCTAGTTTTGGCCCTCCTCCTGCTTCGTCCCACGTCCTCTTCCTCTGCCTCATCCTGGCCTTCCTTCTCCGCATATCCTATCCCTCCTCCTTCTCCTGATCCTCTTCTTCTTCTTCTTCTTCTGCCTGTTCTTGGCCCACCCCCATCTGTCTGGTCCTGGGCCTCCTCGTCCACGTGCTCCTGGCTCTCCTCCTCCCAATGATCTTTTTCCCACCTCCTCTGTCTGATCTTCACACCCCTCCTTCGCCTGGGCCTGGCACTCCTCCTCCACCTCGTTCTGACCGTCCTCACCCACCTGGCCTTGGCCATTCTCCACTGCCTGCTCCTGGCCCCCCTACCCTATCTGGCTCTTCCACCGGGCACTGGTCCTCAACCTCTGCTTGGGCTTGGTCCTCGCCTTCAGCCTGGCCTTAACCCTTTTCCTCCTCCTGATCCAGTTCCTCCTCTGTCTGGTCTTGGCCCACCTCCTCTGCTAGACCCCGCGCCTCCTCCTTCTCTTGGTCTTGGCCTCCTTCTTGTCCTTTTCCTGGCCCTCCAACTCTTCCTGGTACAAGGTATCCTGCCGAACCAAACATTGGCCCTTCAGCTCCGCCTTGTCCTGGCCTTTGTCCTCGGCCAGATCCTGGCTCTCCTGGGACCTCCACCCAGTACTTGCCTTCCTCCTCCATCTAGGTCGCCTACTCCTCCTCCTAGTTTTGGTCCTCCTCCTCCTTCGTTCCAAGTCGTCTTCCTCTGCCTCATCCTGGCCTTCCTCCTCCCCCATATCCTAACCCTCCTCCTTCTGCTCATCCTCTTCTTCTTCTTCTGCCGTGTCCTGGCCCAAGTCCATCTGTCTGGTCCTGGGCCTCCTCCTCCACCTTCTCCTAGCTCTCCTCCTTCCAGTGATTTTTTTCCCACCTCCTATGTCTCATCTTTACTCTCCTTCTTCGCCTGGGCCTGGGCCTCCTCCACCACATGGTCCTGACCCTCCTCACCCACTCGGTCTTGGCCATTCTCCACTGCCTGGTCCTGGCCCTCCTATCCAATCTGGCTCCTCCGCCTTACCCTGTCCTTCATCCTCTGCTTGGTCTTGGTTCTTGCCATTAGCCTGGTCTTCACCCTCTTCCTCCTCGTGAACCAGTTCTTTCTCTGCCTGGTCCTGGCCCTCCTTCTCTGCTAGATCCTGTGTATCCTCTTTCTCTTGGTCTTGGCCATTCTTCTTTGTCTTTTCCTGCCCCTCCAACTCTTCCTGGTACTGGTAATCTTCCCCTACCAAACACTGGCCCTCCTACTCCGGTTACTCCTGGTCTTCGTCCTCGGCCAGATCCTGGCTTTCCTCGGTCTTCCAACTGGTACTTGCCTTCCTCGTCCATCTAGGTCGCCTCATCCTCCTCATAGTCTTGGCCCTCCTCCTGCCTCGGTCCAGGTCCTCTTCCTCTGCCTCATGCTGGCTTTCTTTCTCCTCCAGATCCTGGCCGTCCGCCTTCTTCTGGTCCTCTTCTTCTTCTTCTTCTGTCTTGTCCTGGCCCAACCCCATCCGTCTGGTCCTGGGTCTCCTCCTCCACCTGCTCCTGGTCCTCCTCCTCCCATTGATATTTACCTACCTCCTCTGTCTTATCTTTACTCTCCTCCTTCGCCTGGGCCTGGTACTCCTCCTCCACATGGTCCTGACCCTCCTAGCCCACCTGGTCCTGGCCATTCTCCACTGCCTGGTCCTGGCCCTCCAATCCCATCTGGCTCCTCCACCTGTCACTGGCCCTCATCCTCTGCTTGGTCTTGGTTCTCGCCTTCAGCCTGGTCTTAACCCAATTCCTCTTCATGATCCAGTTCCTCCTCTGCCTGGTTCTGGCCCTCCTCTTCTGCTAGATCCTGCACCTACTCCTTCTCTTGGTCTTGGAGTCCTTCTGGTTCTTTTCCTGGCCCTCCAACTCTTCCTGGTACTAGTAATCCTCCTGAACCAAACACTGGCCCTTCAGCTCCGCCTTGTCCTGGCCTTCGTCCTCGGCCAGATCCTGGATCTCCTGGGACCTCCACCCAGTACTTGTATTCCTCCTTCGTCAAGGACGCCTCCTCCTCCTCTTAGTTTTGGGACTCCTCCTCCTTCGTTCCACGTGATCTTCCTCTGCCTCATCCTGGCCTTCCTTCTCCCCCATATCCTATCCCTCCTCCTTCTGCTGATCCTCTTCTTCTTCTGCCTGGTCCTGGACCCCCCCCCCCCCAATCTGTCTGGTCCTGGGCCCCTCCCCCACCTGCTCCTGGCTCTCCTCCTCCCAAGATCTTTTTCCCACCTCCTCTGTCTGATCTTCACTCTCCTCCTTCGCCTGGCCTGTCACTCTTCCTCCACATGGTCCTGCTCCTCCTCACCCACCCGCTGCCCCTCCTCACCCTCCTGGTCTTGGCCATCCTCCTCTGCCTGGTCCTGGCCTACCTACCCCATCTGGCCCCTCCACCTGGCACTGGCCCTCATCCTCTGCTGGGTCTTGTTTCTCGCCTTTAGCCTGGTCTCAACCCTCTTCCTCCTCATGATCCAGTTCCTTCTCGGCCTCGCCCTGGCCCTCCTCCTCAGCTAGATCCTGCGCCGCCTCCTTCTCTTGGTCTTGGCCTTCTCGTTCTGTTCCAGGCCCTCCAACTCTTCCTGGTAGTGGTAATCCACCTCTACCAAACACAGGCCCTCCTACTCCGGCTACTCCTGGCCATCATCATCGGCCAGATCCTGGCTCTCCTGGGACCTCCTCCCGGTACTTGCCTTCCTCGTCCATCTAGGTCGCCTCTTCCTCCTCCTAGTCTTGGCCCTCCTCCTCCCTCGGTCCAGGACCTCTTCCTCTGCCTCATCCTGGCCTTCCTCCTCCAGTTCCTGGGCCTCCTCCTTCTGCTGATCCTCGTCCTCTTCTTCTACCTGGTCGTGGCCCACCCCTTCCATCTCGTCCTGGGTCTCCTCCTCCCCCTGCTCCTAGCTCTCCCCCTCCAAATGGTCTTTTTACCCCCTCCTCTGTCTGATCTTCACTACCCTCCTTCGCCTGAGCCTGGCAATCCTCCTCCACCTCGTTCTGACCGCCCTCATCCACCGGGCTTTGGCCTCCACTGCCTGGTCCTGGTCCTCCTACCCCATCTGGCCTTTCCACCGGGCACTGCCCCTCATCCTCTGCTTGGGCTTGGTCCTCGCCTTCAGCCTGGTCCTAACCCTCTTCTTTTTCATGATCCAGTTCCTTCCCTGCCTGGTCCTGGCTCTCCTCCTTTGCTAGATCCTGCGCCTCCCCCTTGCCTTCGTCTTGGCCTCCTTCTCGTTCTTTTCCTGGCCCTCCACCTCTTCCTGGTACTAGTTATCCTCCTGAACCAAACATTGGCCCTTCAGCTCCGCCTTGTCCTGGCCTTTGTCCTCGGCCAGATCCTGGCTTTCCTGGGACCTCCACCCAGGACTTGCCTTCGTCCTCCATCTTGGTCAACTACTCTTCCTCCTAGTTTTGGTCCTCCTCATTCTTCGTTCCACGTCATCTTCCTCTGCCTCATCCTGGCCTTCCTCCTCCCCCATATCCTAACCTTCCTCCTTCTGGTGATCCTCTTCTTCTTCTCCTGCCTGGTCCTGGCCCACCCCCTTCTGTCTGGTCCTGGGCCTCCTCCTCCACCTGCTCCTAGCTCTCCTCCTCCTAATGATTTTTTCCCACCTTCTCTGTCTCACCTTTACTCCCCTTCTTCGTCTGGGTCTGGCCCTCCTCCACCACATGGTGCTGACCCTCCTCACCCACCTGGTCTTGGCCATTCTCCACTGCCTGGTCCTGGCCCTCCTACCCCATCTGGCTCCTCCACCTTACCTTGGCCCTCATGCTCTGCTTGGCCTTGGTCCTTGCCTTTAGCCTGGTCTTCACCCTCTTCCTCCTCATGATCCAGTTCCTCTGCTGCCTGGTCCTGGCCCTCCTTCTCTGCTAGATCCTGCGCCTCCTCTTTCTCTTGGTCTTGGCCGTCCTTCTCTTTCTTTTCCTGCCCCTCCAACTCTTCCTGGTACTGGTAATCTTCCCCTACCAAACACTGGCCCTCCTACTCCGGTTACTCCTGGCCTTCCTCTTCGGCCAAATCCTGGCTCTCCTGGGACCTCCAACAGATACTTGCCTTCCTCGTCCACCTAGGGCGCCTCCTCTTCCTCCTAGTCTTGGCCCTCCTCCTCCCTCGATCCAGGTCCCCTTCCTCTGTGTCATCCTGGCTTTCTTTCTCCTCCAGATCCTGGCCCTCCTTCTTCTTCTGGTCCACTTCTTCTTCTTCGGTCTTGCCCTGGCCCACCCCCATCCGTCTGGTCCTGGCCCACCTCCTCCCTTTAATCTTTTTCCCACCTCCTCTGTCTCATCTTTACTCTCCTCCTTTGCCTGCGCCTGGCACTCCTCTTCCACATGGCCCTGACCCTCCTCACCCACCAGGTCTTGGCCATGCTCCACTGCATGGTCCTTACCCTCCTACCCCATCTGGCTCCTCCACCTGGCACTGGCCCACATCATTTGATTGGTCTTGGTTCTCGCCTTCAGCCTGGTCTTAACCCAATTCCTCTTCATGATCCAGTTACTCCTCTGCCTAGTCCTGTCCCTCCTCCTCTTCTACATCCTGCACCTACTCCTTCTCTTGGTCTTGGCCTCTTTCTGGTTCTTTTCCTGGCCCTCCACCTCTTCCTGGTACTAGTAATCCTCCTGAACCAAACAATGACCCTTCATCCCCGCTTTGTCCTGGCCTTCGTCCTTGACCAGATCCTGGCTCTCCTAGGACCTCCAACTAGTATTTGCCGTCCTCCTCCACCTAGGTCACCTCCTCCTCCGAGTTTTGGCCCTCCTCCTCCTTAGTTCCACGTAATCTTCCTCTGCCTCATCCTGGCCTCCGTTCTCCCCCATATCCTATGGCTCCTCCTTCTGCTGTTCCTCTTCTTTTTCTTCTGCTTGATACTGGCCCACCATCATCTGTCTGGTCCTGGGCCTCCTCCACCACCTGCTCCTGGCTCTCCTCCTCCCAATGATCTATTTCCCACCTCCTCTGTCGCATTTTTACTCCCCCTTCTTCGCCTGCCCTGGCCCTCCTCCACCACATGGTCCTGCCCCTCCTAACCCACCTGGCGTTGGCCATTCTCCACTGCCTTTTCCTGGCCCTCCTACCCTATCTGGCTCCTCCACCTTATCCTGGCCCTCATCCTCTGCTTGGTCTTGGTTCTTGCCTTTAACCTGGTCTTCAACTGCTTCCTCCTCATGAACGAGTTTCTCCTCTGCCTGGTCCTGGCCCTCCTTCTCTACTAGATCCTGCGCCTCCTCTTTCTCTTGGTCTTGGTCTTGGCCGTCCTTCTCTTTCTATTCCTGGCCCTCCATCTCTTCCTGGTACTGGTAATCCTCCTCCCCCAAACACTGGCCCTCCTTCCGCGGCTAGTCCTGGGTTTTGTCCTCGACCAGATCCTGGCTCACCTTTGACCTCCACCTGGTACTTGCCTTCCTCGCCCATCTAGGACGCCTCCTCTTCCTCCTAGTCTTTGCCCCCCTCCTCCCTCGATCCAGCTCCCCTTCCTCTACGTCATCCTGGCTTTCATTCTCCTCCAGATCCTGGCCCTCCTCCTTCTTCTGGGCCTCTTCTTCTTCTTCTGTCTTGTCCTGGACCACCCCCAACCGTCTGGTCCTGGGTCTCCTCTTCCACCTGCTCCTGGCCCTCCTCCTCCCATTGATCTTTTCCCCACCTCCTCTGTCTCATCTTTACTCTCCTCCTTCGCCAGGGCCTGGAACTCCTCCTCCACCTGGTTCTGACCCTCCTCACCCACCTGGCCTTGGCCATCCTCCACTGCCTGGTCCTGGCCCTCCTACCTCATCTGGCTCCTCCACCTGGCACTGGCCCTCATCCTCGGCTTGATCTTGGTTCTCGCCTTCAGCTTGGTCTTAACCCAATTCTTCTTCATGATCCAGTTCCTCCTCTGTCTAGTCCCTGGCCCTCCTCCTCTGCTATATCCTGCGCCTCCTCCTTCTCTTGGTCTTGGCCTCCTTCTTCTTCTTTTCCTGGCCCTCCAAGTCTTCCTGGTAACACTAATCCTAATGAACCAAACACTGGCCCTTCAGCCCCGCCTTGTCCTGGCCTTCGTCCTCGGCCAGATCCTGGATCTCCTGGGACCTCCACCCAGTACTTGCCTTCCTCCTCCATCTAGGTCGCCTCCTCCTCCTCCTAGTTTTGGACCTCCTCCTCCTTCGTTCCACGTCGTCTTCCTCTGCCTCATCCTGGCCTCCCTTCTCCCCCATATCCCATCCCTCCTCCTTCTGCTGGACCTCTTCTTCTTCTTCTGGCTGGTCCTGGCCCACCCCCATATGTCGGGTCCGGGGCCTCCTCCTCCGCCTGCCCCTGGCTCTCCTCCTCTGAATTATCTTTTTCCCGCCTCCTCTGTCTGATCTTCACTACCCTCCTTCGCCTTGGCCTGTCACTCTTCCTCCACATGGTCCTGCCCCTCCTCACCCACCCCCTGCCCCTCCTCACCCTCCTGGTTTTGGCCATCCACCTCTGCCTCGTCCTGGCCCTCCTACACCATCTGGCCCCTCCACCTGGTACTGGCCCTCAGCCTCTGCTTGGACTTGGTTCTCGCCTTTAGCCTGGTCTTAACCCTCTTCCTCCTCATGATCCAGTTCCTCCTCTGCCTGGTCCTGGCCCTCCTCCTCCTCAGCTAGATTGTGCGCCGCCTCCTTCTCTTGGTCTTGGACTCCTTTTCATTCTGTTCCAGGCCCTCCAACTCTTTCTGGTACTGGTAATCCTCCTCTACCAAACAGTGGCCCGCCTACTCCGGCTACTCCTTGCCTTCGTCCTCGGCCAGATCCTGGCTCTCCTGGGACCTCCAACTGGTACTTGCCTTCCTCGTCCATCTTGGTCTCCTCCTCCTCCTCCTCCTCCTAGTCTTGGCCCTCTTCCTCCTTCGGTCCAGGTCTTCTAACTCTACCTCATCCTAGCACTGCTTCTCTTTCAGATCCTGGCTCACCTCCTTCTGCTGATCCTCGTCCTCTTATTCTACCTGGTCTTGGCCCACCCCCTTCCGTCTGGTCCTGGGCCTCCTCCTCCACCTGCTCCTAGCTCTCTTCCTCCAAATGATCTTTTGCCTCCTCCTCTGTCTGATCTTCCTCTGTACTCTCCATCGCCTGGGCCTGGCACTCCTCCTTCACATCGTTCTGAACGTTCTCACCTACCTGGTCTTGACCATTCTCCACTGTCTGGTCCTGGCCCTCCTACCCCATCTGGCTCTTCCACAGGGCACTGGCCCTCATCCTCTGCTTGGGCTTGGTCTTCGCCTTAATCCTGGTTTTACCCCTCTTCCGCCTCATGATCCAGTTCCTCCTCTGCCTGGTCCTGGCACTCCTCCTCTGCTAGATCCTGTGCCTCCGCTTTCTCTTGGTCTTGGCCGTCCTTCTCTTTCTTTTCCAGGCCCTACAATTCTTCCTTGTACAGGTAATCCTCCTCCACCAAACACTGGCCCTCATTCTCCGGCTTGTCCTAGCCCTTGTCCTCGGCCAGATCCTGGCTCACCTTTGACCTCCACCTGGTACTTGCCTTCATCGTCCATCTATGCCGCCTCCTCTTCCTCCTTGTCTTTGCCCTCCTCCTCCCCCGATCCAAGTCCTCTTCCCCTGCATCATCCTGGCTTTCTTTCTCTTCCAGATGCAGTCCCTCTTCCTTCTTCTGGTCCTCTTCTTCTTCTTCTGCCTTGTCCTGGCCCACACCCATCCGTCTGGTCCTGGGTCTCCTTCTCCACCTGCTCCTGGCTCTCCTCCTCCCATTGATCTTTTTCCCACGTCCTCTGTCTCATCTTTACTCTGTTCTTTCGCCTGGGCTTGGCACTGTTCCTCCACATGGTCCTGATCCTCCTCACCCACATAGTCTTGGCGATCCTCCACTGCCTGGTCCTGGCCCTCCTACCCCATCTGGCACCTCCACCTGGCATTGGCCCTCATCCTCTGCTTGGTCTTCGTTCTCGCCTTCAATCTGGATTTAACCCTCTTCCTCTTCATGATCCAGTTCCTCCCCTGCCTGGTCCTGGCTCTCCTCCTCTGCTAGATCCTGTGCCTCCTCCTTCTCTGCGTCTTGGCCTCCTTCTTGCTCTTTTCCTGGCCCTCCAACTCTCCCTGGTCCTAGTAATCCTCCTGAACCAAACACTGGCCCTTCAGCTCCGCCTTGTCCTGGCCTTCGTCCTCGGCCATATCCTGCCTCTCCTGGGGCCTAAACCTAGTACTTGCCTTCCTCCTCCATCTAGGTCGCCTCCTCCTCCTCCTTGTTTTGGCCCTCCTCCTCCATCATTCCATGTCCTCTTCCTCTTCTTCATCCTGGTCTTCCTTCTCTCCCATATCCTATCCTTCCTCCTTCTGCTGATCCTCTGCTTCTTCTTCTGCCTGGTCCCGGCCCACCCCCATCTGTCTGGTCCTGGGCCTCCTCCTCCACCTGCACTTTGCTCTCCTCCTCCCAATGATCTTTCTCCCACCTCCTCTGTCTGATCTTCATTCCCCTCCTTCGCCTGGGCCTGGCACTCCTCCTCCAGATGGTCCTGACCCTCCTCACCCACCTGGTGGTGGCCATCCTCCTCTGCCCGGTCCTGGCCCTCCTACCCCATTTGGCTTCTCCACCTGACACTGGCCCTCATCCTCTGCTTGATCTTGGTTCTCGCCTTTAGCCTGGTCTTAACCTTCTTCTTCCTCATGATCCAGTTACTCCTCTGCCTGGTCCTGGCCCTTCTCCTTAGCTAGATCCTGCGCCTCCTCCTTCTCTTTGTCTTGGCCTCCTTCTCTTTCTTTTCCTGGGCCTCCCGCGCTTCCTGGTACTGGTAATCCACCTCCAACAAACACTGGTCCTCCTTCTCTGGCTAGTCCTGACCTTTGCCCTCGGCCAGATCCTATCTCAAATTCGACCTCCACCTAGTACTTGCCTTCCTCGTCCATCTAGGCCGCCTCCTCTTCCTCCTAGTCTTTGCCCTCCTCCTCCCTCGATCCAGGTCCTCCTCCTCTGCGTCATCCTGGCCTTCTTTGTCCTCCAGATCCTGTCCCTCCTCCTTCTTCTGGTCCTCTTCTTTTTCTTCTGTCTTGTCCTGGCCGACCCCCATCCATCTGGTCCTGGGTCTCCTCCTCCACCTGCTCCTGGCCCTCCTCCTCCCATTGATCTTTTTCCCACCTCCTCTGTCTCATCTTTACTCTCCTCCTTCGCCTGAGACTGGCACTGCACCTCCGCATGGTCCTGAGCCTCCTCACCCACCTGGTCTTGGCCATCCTCCACTGCCTGGTCCGGGGCAGACCCTCTTCCTGGTCCGGGGAGTACCCTCTTCCTCTGCCTCATCCTGGCCTTCCTCCTCCTCCAGATCCTATTCTTCCTCCTTCTCCTGATCCTCGTCCTCTTCTTCTACCCGGTCCTGGCCCACCCCCTTCCGTCTGTTCCTGGGCCTCCTCCTCCACCTGCTACTAGCTCTGTTCCTCCAAATCATCTTTTGGCCTCCTCCTCTGTCTGATCTTCACACCCCTCCTTCGCCTGCGCCTGGCACTCCTCCTCCACATCGTTCTGAACGTCCTCACCCATCTGGTCTTGGCCATTCTCCACTGCCGGGTCCTGGCCCTCCTACCCCATCTGGCTCCTCCACCTGCCACTGGCCCTCATCCTCGGCTTTGTCTTGGTTCTCGCCTTTAGCTTGGTCTTAACCCTCTTCCTCCTCATGATCCAGTGCCTCCTCTGCCTGGTCCTGGCACTCCTCCTCAGCTAGATCCTGCGCCTCTTCCTTCTCCTGGTGTTGGCCTCCTTCTCGTTCTTTTCCAGGCCCTCCAACTCTTCTTGGTACTGGTAATCCTCCTCTACGAGACACTGGCCCTCCTTCTCTGGCTACTCCTGGCCTTCGTCCTCTGTGAGATCCCGGCTCTCCTGGGACCTCCAACTGGTACTTGCCTTCATCGTACATCTAGGTCCCCTCCTCCTCCTCCCAGTTTTGACCCTCCTCCTCCCTCGGTCCAGGTCCTCTTCCTCTGCCTCATCCTGGCCCTCCTTCTCCTCCAGATCCTGGCCCTACTCCTTCTGCTGATCCTCGTCCTCTTCTTCAACCTGGTCCTAGCCCACCCCCTTCCGTTTTGTCCTGGGCCTCCTCCTCCACCTGCTCCTAGCTCTCCTCCTCCCAATGATCTTTTTCCCACCCCTTCTGTCTGATCTTCATTCCCCTCCTTTGCCTGGAACTGGCACTCCTCCTCCACATGGTCCTGACCCTCCTCACCCACCTGGTCTTGGCCATCCTCACCCACCTTGTCCTGGCCCCCCACCTCTTCCTGGTTCTGGTGATCCTCTTCTACCAAACATTGGTCCCCCTACTCCGGCTACTCCTGGCCTGCGTCCTCGGCCAGATCCTGGCTCTCCTGGGACCTCCAACTGGTACTTGCCTTCCTCGTCCATCTAGGTCGCCGCCTCCTCCTCCTAGACTTGGCACTCCTCCTCCCTCGGTCCAGGCCTTCTTCCTCTGCCTCATCCTGGCCTTCCTCCTACTCCAGATCCTGGCCCTCCTCCTTCTCCTGATCCTCGTCCGCTTCTTCTACCTAGTCCTGGCCTACCCCCTTCCTTCTGGTCCTGGACCTCCTCCTCCACCTGCTCCTAGCTCACGTCCTACAAATGATCTTTTTGCCTCCTCCTCTGTCTGATCTTCACTCCCCTCCTTCGCCGGGGCCTCGCACTCCTCCTCCACATGGCCCTGGCCCTCCACATCCACCTGGTCTTGGCCATCATCCTCTGCCTGGTCCTGGCCCTCCTACCCCATCTGGCTCCTCAACCTGGCACTGGCCCTCATCCTCTCCTTGGTCTTGGTTCTCGCCTTAAGCCCGGTCTTAACCCTCTTCCTCCTCATGATCCAGTTCCTTCTGTGCCTGATCCTGGCCCTCCTCCTCAGCTAGATCCTGCGCCTCCTCCTGCTCTTGGTCTTGGCCTCCTCGTTCTTTTCCAGGCCTTCCAAGTCTTCCGGGTACTGGTAATCCTCCTCTGCCAAATCATCATCATCAATCGTATTTATTGAGAGCTTACTGTGTGCAGAGCACTGTACTAAGCGTGGCCCTCCTACTCTGGCTACTCCTGGCCTTCGTCCTCGGCCAGATCCCAGCTCTCGTGGGATCTCCAAATGGTACTTGCCTTCCTCGTCCTTCTAGGCTGCCTTCACCTCTTCCTGGCCTTGGCCCTCCTCCTCCCTGGGTCCAGGCCTTCTTCCTCTGCCTCATCCTGGCCTCCCTCCTACTGCAGATCCTGGCCCTCCTCCTTCTCCTGATCCTCGTCCTCTTCTTCTAACTGTTCCTAGCCCACCCCCTTCCGGGCCTCCTCTTCTACCTGCTCCTAGCTCTCCTACTCCAAATGATCTTTTTGTCTCCTCCTCCGTCTGATCGTCACTCCCCTCCTTCGCCTGGGCCTGGCACTCCTCCTCCACATCGTTCTGAACGTCCTCAACCACCTGGTCTTTGCCATTCTCCACTGTCTGGTCCTGGCCCTCCTACCCCATCTGCCTCTTCCACTGGGCACTGGCCCTCATCCTCTGCTTAGTCTTGGTTCTCGCCTTCAGCCTGGTCTTAACCTTCTTCCTCCTCATTATCCTGTTCCTCCTCTGCCTGGTACTTTCCCACCTCCTCAACTCGATCCTACGCCTCCTCCTTCTCTGTCTTGACCTCCGTCTAATTCTTTTCCTGGCCCTCCAACTCTTACTGGTACTGGTAATCCTCCTCCATCAAACACTGGCCCACCAGCTCCGCCTTGCCCTGGCCTTCGTCCTCGGCCAGATCCTGGATCTCCTGGGATCTCCATCTCGTACTTGCCTTCCTCGTAAATCTACCTCACCTCCTCCTCCTCTTCCTCCTCCTCCTCCTCCTCCTCCTCCTCCTCCTAGTTTTGGCCTTCCTCCTCCCTCGATCCAGTCCTCTTCGTCTGTCTCATCCTGGCCTTCCTTCTCCTCCAGATCGTGGACCTCCTCCTTCTGCTGATCCTCTTCTTCTTCTTCTGTCTTGTCCTGGCCCACCCTCTTCCGTCTGGTCCTGGGCCTCCTCCTCCACCTGCTCCTGGCTCTCCTCCTCCCAGTGATCTTTTCCCCACCTCCTCTATCTCATCTTTACTCTCCTTCATCGCCTGGGCCTGGCCCGCCTCCACCACATGGTCCTTATCCTCCTCACCCACCAGGTCTTGGCCATTCTCCACTGCCTGGTCCTGGCCCTCCTACCCCATCTGGCTCCTCCACCTGACCCTGGACCTCATCTTCTGCTTGGTCCTGGTCCTTGCCTTCAGCTTAGTCTTAACCCTCTTCCTCCTCATGATCCAGTTCCTCCTCTGCCTGGTCCTGGACCTCCTCCTCTGCTAGATCCTGCACCTCCTCTTTCTCTTGGGCTCGGCCGTCCTTCTCTTTCTCGTCCTGGCCCTCCAACTCTTCCTGGTACTGGTAATCCTCCTCCACCAAAAACAGGCCCTCCTTCTCCGGCTAGTCCTGACCATTGTCCTCGGCCAGATCCGGACTCACCTTTGACCTCTACCTGGTACCTGCCTTCCTCGTCCATCTAGGCCGCCTCCTCTTCTTCTTAGTCTTTGCCCTCCTCGTCCCTAGGCCCAGGTCCTCTTCTTCTGCGTCGTCCTGACCTTCTTTCTCCTCCAGATCCTGGCCCCACTCCTTCTTCTGGTCCTCTTCTTCTTCCTCTGCCTTGTCCTGGCCCACCCCCATCCGTCTGGTCTTGGGTTTCCTCCTCCATCTGCTCTTGGCCCTCCTCCTCCCACTGATCTTTTTCCCACCTCCTCTGTCTCATATTTACTCCCCTCCTTCGCCTGGGCCTGGCACCGCTCCTCCACATGGTCCTTACCCTCCTCACCCATCTGGTCTTGGCCATCCTGCTCTGCCTTGTCCTGGCCCTCCTACCCCATCTGGCTCCTCCACCTGGCACTGGCCCTCATCCTCTGCTTGGTCTTGGTTCTCGCATTCAGCCTGGTCTTAACCCTCTTCATCTTCATGATCCTGTTCCTCACCTGCCTGGTCCTGGCTCTCCTCCTCTGCTAGATCCTGTGCCTCCTCCTTCCCTTGGTCTTGGCCTCCTTCTTGTTTTTTTTCCTGGCCCTCGAACTCTCCCTGGTACTAGTAATCCTCCTGAACCAAACACTGGCCCTTCAGCTCCACTTTTTCCTGGCCTTCGTCCTCGGCCATATCCTGGCTCACCTGGGAACTCCACCTAGTACTTGCCTTCCTCCTCCATCTAGGTCGCCTCCTCCTCCTCCTCGTTCTGGACCTCCTTTCCTCCGTTCCACGTTCTCTTTCTCTGCCTCATCCTGGCCTTCCTTCTCCCCCATATCCTATCCCTCCTCCTTCTGCTGATCCTCTTCTTCCTCTTCTGCCTGGTTCTGGCCCACCCCCATCTGTCTGGTCCTGGGCCTCCTCCTCCACCTGCTCCTGGCTCTCCTCCTCCTCGTTTTGGACCTCCTCTTCCTCCGTTCCACGTTCTCTTTCTCTGCCTCATCCTGGCCTTCCTTCTCCCCCATATCCTATCCCTCCTCCTTCTGCTGATCCTCTTCTTTTCTTCCTCTTCTGCCTGGTTCTGGCCCACCCCCATCTGTCTGGTCCTGGGCCTCCTCCTCCACCTGCTCCTGGCTCTCCTCCTCCTAATGATCTTTTTTCCCACCTCTTCTATCTGATCTTCACTCCCCTCCTTTGCCTGGGCCTGGCACTCCTCCTCCACATGGTCCTGACCCTCCTCACCCACCGGGTCCTAGCCATCCTCCTCGGCCTGGTCCTGGCCCACCTACCCCATCTAGCTCCTCCACCTGACACTGGCCCTCATCCTCTGCTTGCTCTTGGTTCTCGCCTTTAGCCAGGTCTTAACCCTCTTCCTCCTCATGATCCAGTTCCTTCTCCGCCTGATCCTGGCCCTCCTCCTCTGATAGATCCTGCGCCTCCTCCTGCTCTTGGTCTTGACCTCCTTCTCGTTCTTTTCCAGGCCTTCCAGCTCTTCCTGGTACTGGTAATCCTCCTTTACCAAACATTGACCCTCCTACTCCGGCTACTCCTGGCCTTCGTCCTCGGCCAGATCTTGGCTCTCCTGGAACCTCCAACTAGTAATTGCCTTCCTCGTCCGTCTAGGTCGCCTCCTCCTCCTATTCTTGTCAGTCCTCCTTCCTCGGTCCATGCCTTCTTCCTCTGCCTCATCCTGGCCTTCCTCCTCCTCCAGATCCCGACCCTACTTCTTCTTCTGATCCTCGTCCTCTTCTTCTACCTGTTCCTGGCCCACCCCCTTCCGTCTGGTCCTGGGCCTCCTCCTCTACCTGCTCCTAGCTCACGTCCTTCAAATGATCTTTATGCCTCCTCCTCTGCCTGATCTTCACTCCCCTCCTTCGCCTGGGTTTGGCATTCCTATTCCACATCATTCTGACCGTCCTCACTCATCTGGTCTTGGCCATTCTCCACTACCTGGTCCTCGCCCTCTTACCCCATCTGGCTCTTCCACCGGGCACTGGCCCTCATCCTCTGCTTGGTCTTGGTTCTCGCCTTCAGCCTGGTCTTAACCCTCTTCTTCCTCATGATCCAGTTCCTCTTCTGCCTGGTCCTGGCCCTCCTCCTCAGCTAGATCCTGCTCCTCCGCCTTCTCTTTATCTTGGTCGTCCTTCTCTTCCTTTTCCTGGCCCTCCACCTCTTCCTGGTACTGGTAATCCTCCTCCACCAAACAGTGGCCCTAATTCTCTGGCTAGTCCTGGCCTTTATCCTCGGCCAGATCCTAGCTCACCTTTGACCTCCACCTGGTACTTGCTTTCCTCGCCCATCTAGGCCGCCCCTCTTTCTCCTAGTCTTTGCCCTCCTATCCTCCCTCGATTCAGGTCCACTTCCTCTGCATCATCATAGCTTACTTTCTCCTCCAGATCCTGGCCTTCCTCCTTCTTCTGGTCCTCTTCTTCTTCTTCTGTCTTGTCCTGGCCCACCCCCATCCGTCTGGTCCTGGGTCTCCTCCCCACCTGCTCCTGGCCCTCCTCCTCCCATTGATCTTTTTCCCACATCCTCTGTCTGATCGTCACTCCCCTCCTTCGCCGGGGCCTGACACTCCTTCTATACGTGGTCATGACCCTCCTCACCCACCTGGTCTTGGCCATCCTCCACTGCCTGGTCCTGGCCCTCCTACCCCATCTGGCTCCTCCACCTGGCACTGCCCCTAATCCTATGCTTGGACGTGGTTCTCGCTTTCAGCCTGGTCTTAGCCCTCTTCCTTCTCATGATCCAGTTCCTCGTCTGCCTGGTCCTGGCCCTCCTCCTCAGCTAGATCCTACTCCGGCTCCTTCTCTTGGTCTTGGACTCCATCTCGATCTTTTACAGGCCCTCCAACTCTTCCTGGTATTGGTAATCCTCCTCTACCAAACACTGGCCCTCCTACTCCGGCTACTCCTTGTCTTCGTCCTCGGCCAGATCCTGGCTCTCCTGGGGACTCCAACTGGTACTTGCTTTCCTCGTCCATCTTGGTCGCCTCCTCCTCCTCCTAGGTTTGCCTCTCCTCCTCCTTCGTTCAATGTCATCTTCTTCTGTCTCATCCTGGCCTTCGTTCTCCTCCGTATCCTGTCGCTCCTCCTTCTGCTGATCCTCTTCTTCTACTTCTGCCTGGCCCTGGCCATGGCCCTGGCCCACCCTCATCTGTCTGGTCCTGGGCCTCCTCCACCACCTGCTCCTGGCTCTCTTCTTCCCAGTGATCTTTTCCCCACCTCCTCTGTCTCATCATTACTCCCCTTCTTCGCCTGGGCCTGGCCCTCCTCCACCACATGGTCCTGACCCTCCTCACCCACCTGGCCTTGGCCATCCTCCACTGCCTGGTCCTTGCCCTCCTAACCCATCTGGCTCCTCCACCTGGTACTGGCCCTCATCCTCTGCTTGGTCTTGGTTCTCGCCTTTAGCCTGGTCTTAACCTTATTCCTCCTCATGATCCAGTTCCTCCTCTGCCTGGTCCTGGCCCTCCTCCTCAGCTAGATCATGCTCCTCTTCCTTCTCTTGGTCTTGGCTCCCTTCTCGTTCTTTTCCAGGCCCTCCAACTCTTCCTGGTACTGGTAATCCTCCTCTACCAGACACTGGCCCTCCAACTCCGGCTACTCCTGGCCGGAGGGAGGAGGAGAGCCAGGAGCTGGTAGAGGAGGAGACCAGGACCAGACATATGGGGGTGGGCCAGGACAAGGAAGAAGAAGAAGAGGACCAGCAGAAGGAGGAAGGCCAGTATCTGAAGGAGAAAGGAGGTCAGGATGACCCAGAGGAAGAGGACCTGGATAGGGGGAGGAGGAGGGCAAAGACTAGAAGGAAGAGGAGGCGGCCTAGATGGACGAGGAAGGCATCTACCAGGAGGAGGTCAAAGGTGAGCCAAAATCTGGCCCAGGACAAAGGCCAGGAATAGCCGGAGAAGGAGGGCCAGTGCTTAGTGGAGGAGGATTACCAGTACCAGGAAGAGGTGGAGGGCCAGGAAGAGAAAGAGAAGGACGGCCGAGCCCAAGAGAAAGAGGAGGTGCAGGATCTAGCAGAGGAGGAGGTCCAGGACCAGGCTGAGGAGGAACTGGATCATGAGGAGGAAGAGGGTTATGACCAGGCTGAAGGCAACCAAGACCAAGCAGAGGATGAGGGCCAGGGTCAGATAGAGGAGCCAGATGGGGTAGGAGGGCCAGGACCAGGCAGTGGAGAATGGCCAGGACCAGGTGTGTGACGAGGGTCTGGACCACGTGGAGGAGGAGGGCCAGGCCCAGGCGAAAAAGGGGAGTGAAGATCAGACAGAGGATTTGGGAAAAAGATCATTGGGAGGAGGAGAGCCAGGAGCAGGTGGAGAAGGAGGCCCTGGACCAGACACATGGAGGTGGGCCAGGACCATGCAGAAGAAGAAGAAGAAGAGGATCAGCAGAAGGAGAAGGGATAGGATATGGGGGAGAAGGAAGGACAGGATGAGGCAGAGGAAGAGGACGTGGAACGAAGGAGGGGGAGGGCCAAAAGTAGGAGGAGGAGGAGGAGGCGACCTAGATGGAGGACGAAGGCAAGTACTAGGTGGAGGTCCCAGTAGAGCCAGGATCTGGCCGAGGACGAAGTCCAGGACAAGGCGGAGCTGAAGGTCCAGTGTTTGGTTCAGGAGGATTACTAGTACAAGGAAGAGTTTGAGGGCCAGGAAAAGAACAAGAAGAAGCCAGGACCAAGACCAGGAGGAGGCGCAGGTTCTAGCAGAAGAGGAGGGTCAGGAACAGGCAGGGGAGGAACTGGATCATGAAGAGGATGAGGATTAAGACCAGGCTGAAGGTGAGAACCAAGAGCAAACAGAGGATGAGGGTCAGTGCCAGGTGGAGAAGCCAGATGGTGTTGGAGGGCTAGGACCAGGCAGTGGAGGATGCCCAAGAACAGGTGGTTGAGGATGGTCAGGACCATGAGGAGGATTAAAAGTACCGGGAAGAGTTGGAGGGCCAGGGAAAGACTTAGGAGGAGGCCAAGACCAAGAGAAGGAGGAGGTGCAGGATCTAGCTGAAGAGGTGGGAAAGGACCAGGCAGTTGAGGAACAGGATCATGAGGAGGAAGAAGGGTAAGACCAGGCTGAAGGCGAGAAAAAAGACCAAGCAGAGGACGAGGGCCAGTGCCCGGTGGATGAGCCAGATGGGGTAGGAGGGCCGGGAACAGGCAGTTGAGAATGGCCAGGACCAAGTGGGTAAGGACGTTCAGAACGATGTGGAGGAGGAGTGCCCGGCCCAGGCAAAAGAGGGGAGTGAAGATCAGACAGAGGAGGAGGCAAAAAGTTCATCTGGGGGAGGAGAGCTAGGAGCCGGTCGAGGAGGAGGTCCAGGACCTGATGGAAGGGAGTGGGCCAGGACCAGGTAGAAGAAGAGGACGAGGATCAGGAGAAGGAGGAGGGCCAGGATCTGGAGGAGGAGGAAGGCCAGTATGAGGCAGAGGAAGAGGACCTGGACCGAGGGAGGAGGAGGGTCAAGACTAGGAGGAGGAGGAGGAGGAGGCGACCTAGATGGACGAGGAAGGCAAGTACCAGTTGGAGGTCCCAGGAGAGCCAGGGATTGGCCGAGGACGAAGGCCAGCAGTAGCCGGAGTAGGATGGCCAGTGTTTGATAGAGGATGATTACCAGTACCTGGAAGGGTTGGAGGGCTTGGAAAAGAAAGAGAAGGAGGCCAACACCAAGGGAAGGAGGAGGCGCAGGATCTAGCTGAGGAGGAAGTCAGGACCAAGCAAAGGAGGAACTGGATCATGAGGAGGAGGAGGGCTAAGACCAGGCTAATGGCGAGAACCAAGACCAAGCAGAGGATGAAGACCAGTGCAAGGTGGAGGAGCCAGATGGGGTAGGAGGGCCAGGACCAGACAGAGTAGGATGGCCAAGACCAGATGGGTGAGGAGTGTCAGGACCATGTGGAGGAGGAGTGCCAGGCCCAGGCCAAGGAGGGGAGTGAAGATCAAACAGAGGAAGTGGGAAAAAGATCATTGGGAGGAGGAGAGCCAGGAGCAGGTGGAGGAGGAGGTCCAGGACCAAACAGATGAGGGTGGGCCAGGATCAGGCAGAAGAAGAAGAAGAGGATCAGCAGAAGGATGAATGATAGCATATCGGGAAGAAGGAAGGCCAGGATGAGACAGAGGAAGAGGACGTGAATCGATGGAGGAGGAGGGTCAAAACAAGGAGGAGGAGGTGGCGACCTAGATGAGAAGGAAGGCAAGTTCTAGGTGGATGTCCCAGAAGAGCCAGGATCTGGCCGCGGACGGAGAATGATAATAATAATAATAATAATAATAATAATAATAATAATAATAATTGGCATTTTTAAGCGCTTACTATGTGCAAAGCACTGTTCTAAGCGCTAGGGAGGGTACAGGGTGATCAGGTTGTCCCACGTGGGGCTCACAGTCTTAATCCCCATTTTACAGATGAGGTAACTGAGGCCCAGAGAAGTTAAGTGACTTGCCCAAGATCACACAGCAGACATGTGGCGGAGTCGGGATTCGAACCCATGACCTCTGACTCCAAAGCCCGGGCTCTTTCCACTGAGCCACGCTGCTTAGGCGGAGCTGAACGGCCAGTCCTTGGTTCAGGAGGATTACTAGTACCATGAAGAGTTGGAGGGCTAGGAAATAAACGAGAAGGAGGCCAAGACCAAGAGAAGGAGGAGGCGCAGGATCTAGCTGAGGAGGAGGGCCAGGACCAGGCAGAGGAGGAACTGGATCATGGGGAGAAAGAGGGTTAAGACCAGGCTGAAGGCGAGAACGAAGACCAAGTAGAGGATGAGGGCCAGTGCCCCGTGGAAGAGCCAGTTGGCTAGGAGGGCCAGGACCAGGCAGTGGAGAATGGCCAGGACTAGGTGAGTGAGGACGGTCAGAACGATGTGGACGAGGAGTGCCAGGCCCAGGCGAAGGAGGAGAGTGGCGTTCAGACAGAGGAGGGGGCAAAAAGATGATTTGGAGCGGAACAGGTAGGAGCAGGTAGAGGAGCAGTGCCAGGACCAGACGGAAGTGGGTGGGCCAAGACGAGGAAGAAGAAAAAGACGAGGATCAACAGAAGGAGGAGGGCCAGGATCTGGAGGAGGAGGAAGGCTAGGGTGTGGCAGAGGAAGAGGACCTGGACCGAGGGAGGAGGAGGGCCAGGACTAGGAGGAGGAGGAGGCGACCTAGAGGACGATGAAACCAAGTCCCAGTTGGAGGTCCCAGGAGAGCCGGGATCTCACAGAGGACGAAGTCCAGGAGTAGCCGGAGTAGGAGGGCCAGTGTCTGGTAGAGGAGGATTACCAGTACCAGGAAGAGTTGGAGGGCCTGGAAAAGAAGGAGAAGGAGGCCAAGACCAAGAGAATGAGGAGGCGCAGGATCTAGCTGAGAAGGAGGGCCAGGACCAGGCAGAGTAGGAACTGGATCATGAGGAGGGAGGGGGTTAAGACCAGGCAAAAGGCGAGAACCAAGGCC